>NC_137963.1:29779917-31034917 GCF_963924665.1 Micromys minutus
TTTTCCTTATTTTGGGGCAAAAAAGACAGAAATTCCTATTGTTTTGGGAGAAAAAGACAGAAATTCCACTTATTTAGAGGCAAAAAGGCAAAAATTCCCCTTATTTTGGAGCAAAAATGAAGAAATTTCCCTTTTTTATGGCAAAAATGTATGCATTCTTCTTATTTTCGGACAAAAAGGCAGAAATTCCCCATATTTTGGGGCATGAGGCAGAAATTCCCTTTATTTTGGGGCAAAATTGCAGAAATTCTCCTTATTTTGGGGCAAAAAACAGAAATTCCCCTTATTTTGGGGCAAAATTGCAGAAATTTCCCTTATT
This sequence comes from Micromys minutus, assembly GCF_963924665.1. Classification (NCBI taxonomy): domain Eukaryota; kingdom Metazoa; phylum Chordata; class Mammalia; order Rodentia; family Muridae; genus Micromys; species Micromys minutus. Next base: position 29,780,237 of record NC_137963.1, read on the forward strand.
ATGGGGAAAAATTGCAGAAATTTCCCTTATTTTAGGGCAACATTGCAGAAATTTCACTAATTGTGGGGCAAAAAGTCAGAAATTCTCCTTATTTTGGGGCAAAACTCAGAAATTCCACTTATTATGGGGCAAAATTCCAGAAATTTCCCTTATTTTGGGGCAAAATTGCAGAAATTTCACTTATTTCAGGGTAATAAGTCAGAAATTTTCCTTATTTTGGGGCAAAAAAGACAGAACTTCCCTTTGTTTTCATGGAAAAAGACAGAAATTCCACTTCTTTAGATGCAAAAAAGCAGAAATTCCCCTTATTTTGAAGCAAAAATGAAGAGATTTCCCTTTTTTATAGCAAAAAGGTATGCATTCTTTCTATTTTTTGGCAAAAAGGCAAAAATTCCCCATATTTTGGGGCAAAAGGCAGAAATTCCCCTTATTTTGGGGCAAAAAGGCACAAATTTCCCTTATTTTTGGGCAAAATTGCAGAAATTTCATTTATTTCAGGGCAAAAATTCAGAAATTCCTCATATTTTGGGGCAAAAAGCAGAAATTTTTCTTATTTTGAGGTAAAATGCAGAAATTCCCCTTATTTAGAGGTAAAATGCAGAAATTCCCCAAATATTGGGGGAAAATGCAGAAATTCCCTTTATTTTGGGGCTAAAAGGCAGAAATTAACCGTATTTTGAAGCAAAATTGCAGAAATTCTCATAATTTTCGGGCAAAAAGGCATAAATTCTCCTTATTTTGGGGCAAAAAGACAGAAAATCTCCTATTTTCGGGAGCATAAAGTCAGAAATTCCCCTTATTTTGGGGCAAAATTGCAGAAATTTCCTTTACATTGGGGCAAAATTGCAGAAATTTCTTTTATTTTGGGGTAAAATTGCAGAAATTTCACTTATTTCAGAAAAAAGGCAGAAATTTTCTTATTTTGGGGCAAAAACGCAGAAATTTATTTTGGTACAAAATTGCAGAAATTTTTCTTATTTTGGGGCAAAAAGGCAGAAATTCCCCATATTTTGGGGCAAAAAGTCAGAAATTCCCCTTATTTTGAGGTAAAAAGGCTGGAATTCCCCTTATTTTCGGGCATAAAATCAGAAATTCCCCTTATTTTTGTGCAAAAAGACAGAAATTTAATTTATTTTTGGAGAAAAGGCAGAAATTGCACTTATTTTGAGTCAAAAAGGCCGAAAATCCTTTTATTTTGGGGCAAAAATGAAGAAATTTCTTTTTTTTATGACAAAAAGGTAAACATTCCCTTTATTTTTGGGCAAAAAGGCAGAAATTCCCCATATTTTGGAGCAAAATTGCAGAAATTCCCCTAATTTTTGGGGCAAAAATGCAGAAATTCTCCTTATTTTGGGGCAAAACTCAGAAATTCCACTTATTTTGGGGCAAAATTGCAGAAATTTCTCTTATTATGGGGAAAAATTGAAGAAATTTCTATTATTATAAGGCAAAATTGCAGAAATTTCACTTATTTCAGAGAAAAAAAGCAAAAATTTTTTTTATTTTGGTTCAAAAAGGCAGAAATTCCCATTATTTTGGGGCAAAACTGCAGAAATTCACCTTATTTTGCGCTAAAATTGCAGAAATGTCACATATTTCAGGGCAAAAAGGCAGAAATTTCCCTTATTTCGGAGCAAAAATGTAGAAATTTCCCTTTTTTATGGCAAAAAGTTATGCATTCCCATTATTTTCGGGAAAAAAGGCAGAAATTACCCGTATTTTGGAGCAAAATTGCAGATATTCCCCTAATTGTGGGGCAAAAAGGCAGAAATTTTCCTTATTTTGTGGCAAAACTCAGAAATTCCACTTATTTTGGGGCAAAATTCCAGAAATTTCCCTTATTTTGAGGCAAAATTGCAGAAATTTCACTTATTTTGGGGCAAAATTGCAGAAATTTCACTTATTTGAGGGAAAAAGGCAGAAATTTTCCTTATTTTGGGGCAAAAAGGTAGAAATTTCTAATATTTTGTGGCAAAAATGCAGAAATTCCTAATATTTTGTTGCAAAAATGCAGAAATTTCCCTTATTTTGAGGTAAAAAGGCTGAAATTCCCCTTATTTGGGGGCAAAAACGCAGAAATTTCCATTATTTTGCGGCAAATTTGCAGAAATTTCACTTATTTCAGGGTAATAAATCAGAAATTTTCATTATTTTGGGGCAAAAAAGACAGAAATTCCCATTGTTTTGGGGGAAAAAGACAGAAATTCCACTTATTTAGAGGCAAAAAGGCAAATGTTCCCCTTATTTTGGAGCAAAAATGAAGAAATTTCTCTTTTTTATGGCAAAAATGTATCCATTCTTCTTATTTTCGGACAAAAAGTCAGAAATTCTCCATATTTTGGGGCAAAATGCAGAAATTCCCCTTATTTTGGGGCAAAATTGCAGAAATTTCCCTAATTGTGGGGCAAAAAACAGAAATTCCCCTTATTTTGGGGCAAAATTGCAGAAATTTTCCTTATTATGGGGAAAATTGCAGAAATTTCCCTTATTTTAGGGCAAAATTGCAGAAATTTCACTAATTGCGGGGCAAAAAGGCAGAAATTCTCCTTATTTTGGGGCAAAACTCAGAAATTCCACTTATTTTGGGGCAAAATTCTAGAAATTTCCCTTATTTTGGGGCAAAATTGCAGAAATTTTACTTATTTTGGGGCAAAATTGCAGAAATTGCACTTATTTCAGGGGAAAAAGGCAGAAATTTTCCTTACTTTTGGGCAAAAAGGAAGAAATTCTTAATATTTTGTGGCAAAAATGCAGAAATTCCTAATATTTTGTTGCAAAAATGCAGAAATTTCCCTTATTTTGACGTAAAAAGGCTGAAATTCCCCTTATTTAGGGGCAAAAAGGCAGAAATTTCCCTAATTTTGGGGCAAATTTTCAAAAATTTCACTTATTTCAGGGTAATAAGTCAGAAATTTTCCTTATTTTGGGGCAAAAAAGACAGAAATTCCCTTTGTTTTGGGGGAAAAAGACAGAGATTCCACTTATTTAGAGGCAAAAAGGCAAAATTTCCCCTTATTTTGGAGGAAAAATGAAGAAATTTCCCTTTTTTATGTCAAAAAGGTATGCATTCTTCTTATTTTTGGAAAAAAGGGCATAAATTCCCCATATTTTGGGGAAAAAGGCAGAAATTCCCATTATTTTGGGGCAAAATTGCAGAAATTTCCATAATTGTGGGGCAAAAAAAAATTCCCCTTATTTTGGGGCAAAATTGCAGAAATTTCCATTTTTATGGAGAAAAATTGCAGAAAATTCCCTTATTTTAGGGAAAAATTGCAGAAATTTCACTAATTGTGGGGCAAAATGCAGAAATTTCACTTATTTCAGGGAAAAAAGGCAGGAATTTTCCTTATTTTGGGGCAAAAAGGCAGAAATTCCTAATATTTTGTGCCAAAATTCAGAAATTTCCCTTACTTTGAGGTAAAAAGTCTGAAATTCTCTTTATTTGGTGGCAAAAAGGCAAAAATTTCCCTTATTTTGGGGCAAAATTGCAGAAATTTCACTTATTTCAGGGTAATAGGTCAGAAATTTTTCTTATTTTGGGGAAAAAAAGAAATTCCCTTTGTTTTGGGTGAAAAAGACATAAATTCCACTTATTTAGAGGCAAAAATGCAGAAATTCCCCTTATTTTGGAACAAAAATGATGAGATTTCCCTTTTTTATGGCAAAAAGGTATGCATTCTTCTTATTTTTGAACAAAAAGGAAGAAATTCCCCATATTTTGGGGCAAAAGGCAGAAATTCCCCTTATTTTGGGGCAAAAAGGCACAAATTTCCTATATTTTTGGCAAAATTGCAGAAATTTCATTTATTTCAGGGCAAAAAGTCAGAAATTCCCCTTATTTTGGGGCAAAAAGCAGAAATTTCTTTTACTATGGTACAAAATTTAAGAAATTTGATTATTTTGGAACAAAAATGCAGAAATTCCTCATATTTTGGGAAAAAAGGCAGAAATTCTTTTTATTTTGAGTTAAAATGCAGAAATTCCCCTTATTTAGAGGTAAAATGCAGAAATTCCCCAAACATTGGGGGAAAATGCAGAAATTCCCTTTATTTTGGGGCTAAAAGGCAGAAATTAACCGTATTTTGAAGCAAAATTGCAGAAATTCTCATAATTTTCGGGCAAAAGGCAGAAATTCCCCTTATTTTGAGGAATAAAGGCTGAAATTCCCCTTATTTTGGGGCAAAAAGGCAGAAATTCCCCTTATTTTGGGGCAAAAAGTAGACATTTTTCTTATTTTGAAGAAAAATTTCAGAAAGTTCACTTATTTCAGGGCAAAAAGTCAGAAATTCCTCTCATTTTGGGGCAAAAAGACAGAAATTCCGTATATTTTTGGGGAAAAGGCAGAAATTGCACTTTTTTTGAGTCAAAAAGGCGGAAAATCCCCTTATTTAGTAGCAAAAATGAAGAAATTTCCCTTTTTTATGGCAAAAAGGTATACATTCCCTTTATTTTCGGACAAAAAGGCAGAAATTCCCCGTATTTTGGAGCACAATTGCAGAAATTCCCCTAATTTTGAAGCAAAATGCAGAAATCTCCCTTTATTTTGGGGTAAAACTTCAGAAATTTCACTTATTTCGCGGCAAAATGGCAGAAATTCCCCTTATTTTCGGCGAAAAAGGCAAAAAATCCTCGTATTTTGGATCAAAATTACAGAAATTCACCTAATTTTGGGGTAAAACATTCAGTAATTTTCTTTATTTTGTGGCAAAAAGGCAGAAATTCCCATTATTTTAAGGCAAAAGGCAGAAATTCCCCTCATTTTAGGGCAAAATTGCAGAAATTTCCCTTATTTTGGGGCAAAAAACAGAAATTCCCCTTATTTTGGGGCAAAATTGCAGAAATTTCCTTTATTATGGGGAAATGGGGGCAAATTTCAGAAATTAAACTTATTTTAGGGAAAAAGACTGAAATTCCCCTTATTTTTTGGCAAAAAGACAGAAATACTTCTTATTTTAGGGCAAAAAGGCAGAAATTCCAATTAATTTTGGGCAAAAATGCAGAATTTTTTCTTATTTTGGGGCAAAAACCCAGTAATGCACCTAATTTTCGGGCAAAAAGCAGAAATTCCCCTAATTTTATGGCAAAAATGCAGAAATTCCCCTTATTGTAGGGCAAAATTGCTGAAATTTCCCCCTTTTGGGACAAAATTGCAGAAATTTCATTTATTTTGTGGGAAAATTGTGGAAATTTCGCTTATCTTGGGGTAAAAATGCAGAAATTGCCCATATCGGATCAAAAATGCAGAAATTGCGCTTATTTGGTGTCAAAAATGCAGAAATAACACTTATTTTAGGGCAAAAAGACTGAAATTCCCCTTATTTTGTGCCAAAAGGGCAGAAATTCTTATTTTAGGGCAAAAAGGCCGAAATTCCACTTAATTTTGGGAAAAAATGCAGAAATTTCCCTTATTTGGGGCAAAAGACAGTAATGCCCCTAATTTTGGGTCAAAAAGGCAGAAATTCCCCTAATTTTGGAGGAAAATTGCAGAAATTTCCCTTATTTTGGGGCAAAATTGCAGTAATTCCCCTAATTCTCTGAAAAAAATGCAAAAATTCCCTTTATTTTGGGGCAACATTGCAGAAACTCCCCATTATTTTGGAGCAAAATTGCAGTAATACCCCTCATTTTAGGACAAAAAGGCAGAAATTCCCCTTCTCTTGGGGCAAAAATGTAGAAATTTCACTTATTTTGGAGCAAAATTGCATAATTTTTCCTTATTATTGGGCAAAAGGGAAGTAATGCCCCTAATTTGGGGGTAAAAATGCAGAAATTCCCCTAATTTTGGGGCAAAATGCAGAAATTCTTATTATTTGGGGGCAAAAATGTAGAAATTTCCATTTTTGGGACAAAGTTGAAGAAATTTCCCTTATTTGTGGCAAAATTGCAGAAATTTCTTTTATCTTGGGGAAAAATGCAGAAATTCCCTTTATTTCGTGTCAAAAAAGGCAGAAATTCCGCTTATTTGGTGTCAAAAATGCAGAAATTACCTTTATTTTAGGGAAAAAAGACTGAAATTCCCCATATTTTGTGCCAAAGAAACAGAAATTCTTATTTTAGGGCAAAAAGGAAGGAATTCCACTTAATTTTGTACAAAAATGCAGAAATTTCCCTTATTTGGTCAAAAAGACAGTAATGCTCTTAATTTTTTGTCAAAAAGGCAGAAATTTCCGTAATTTTGAAGCAAAATTGCAGAAATTTCCCTTATTTTGGGGCAAAATTGCAGTAATTCCCCTAATTTTGTGTCAAAATTCCAGAAATTCCCTTTATTTTGGGGCAAAATTGCAGAAATTCCCATTATTTGGAAGCAAAAATGCTGTAATTCCCCTTATATTGGAGCAAAAATGCAAAAATTTTCCTTATTTTAGGGCAAAAAGACAGAAATTCTCCTTATTTCAGGGCAAAAATAAAGAAATTCCCCTTATTTTGGGGCAAAAATACAGAAATTCCCCTTATTTTAAGCCAAAAATACAGAAATTACCCTTATTTTAGGGCAAAAATACTAAATTCCCCCTATTTTAGGGCAAAAAGGTAAATTCCCCTTATTTTAGAGCAAAAAGGCAGAAATTCCCCTTATTTTTGGGCAAAAATGCAGAAATTTCTTTTAATTTGGTGCAAAAATGCAGAAATTCCTTTTATTATGGGCCAAATAGGCAGAAATTTACCTTATTTTTGGGATAAAGGATAGAAATTTAATTTATTTTTAGGATAAAATTGCAGAAATTTCCCTTATTTTGTGGCAAAAATGAAGAAATTCCCATTATTTTGATGTAAAAAGGCAGAACTTTCCTTTATTTTGGAACAAAATTGCAAAAAGTTTCTATATTTTGGAGCAAAAATGCAGTAATGATTTTAATTTTGGGGTAAAATTCAGAAATTTCTCTAATTTTGGGTCAAAATACAAAAATTCCTCTTATTTTGGGGCAAAAATGTAGAAATTTCCTTTATTTTGAGGCAAATTGCAGAAATTTCCCTTATTTTGTGGTATAAATTCTGTAATGCTTTTAATTTTGGGGCAAAAATCAGAAATTCCATTAGTTTTGGGGCAAAAAAGCAGAAATTCTCTTTTGTGGGACAACATTGCAGAAACTTCCCTTTTTTGGAACAAAATTGCAGATTTTTCCCTTATTTTTGGTCTAAATTGCAGAAATTTCTTTTATCTTGTGGCAAAAATGCAGAAATTCCCCTTATTTCAGGTCAAAAAGGCAGAAATTCAGCTTATTTGGGAGAAAATTCCTGAAATTCTCCTTATTTTAGAGAAAAAGCCTGAAATTTCCATTATTTTGTGCCAAAAAGGCAGAAATTCTTCTTATTTTAGAGCAAAAAGGCAGAAATTCCACAAAATTTGGGCAAAAATGCAGAAATTTCCCTAATTTTGGAGGAAAAACACAGTAATACTCCTAATTTTGAAGTAAAAAGGCAAAAATTCCCCTAATTTTGGGGCAAAAAGTCAGAAATTCCTTTTATTTTGGGGCAAAAATGCAAAATTTTTTCTTATTTTAGGTCAAAAAGACAGAAATTCTCCTTATTTTAAACCAAAAATATATAAATTACTCTTATTTAAGGCCAAAAAGACCAAATTCCTCTTATTTTGGGGCAAAAAGGCAAAAATTTTACTTTTATTTTAGAGCACAAAGGCAGAAATTTCCCTTATTTTGGGGCAAAATTGTAGAAATTTCCTTTATCTTGGGGTAAAAATGCAGAAATTCCGCTTATTTGGCGTCAAAAATGCAGAAATAACTCTTATTTTAGGGCAAAAAGACTGAAATTCCCCTTATTTTGTGCCAAAAAGCAGAAATTCTTATTTTAGGGAAAAAAGGCAAAAATTCCACTTAATTTTGGGAAAAAATGCAGAAATTTCCCTTATTTGGGACAAAAATACAATAATGCCCCTAATTGTGGTCAAAAAGGCAGAAATTTCCCTAATTTTGGAGCAAAATTGCAGAAATTTCCCTTTATTTTGGGGCAAAATTGCAGTAATTACCCATTTTTTTGAAGCAAAATTGCAGTAATCCCCCTAATTTTTGGTCAAAAAGGCAGAAATTGCCCTTCTTTTGGGGCAAAAATGTAGAAATTCCACTTATTTTGGAGCAAAATTGCATAATTTTCCCTTATTATTGGGCAAAAAGAAAGTAATGCCCCTTTTTTTGAGGCAAAAAGGCATAAATTCCCCTAATTTAGGGGCAAAATGCAGAAATTCTCCTTATTTGAGGGCAAAAATGCAGAAATTTCCATTTTTTGTGACAAAATTGCAGAAATTTCCCTTATTTTAGGGCAAAATTGCAGAAATTTCTTTTATCTTGGGGAAAAAATGCAGAAATTCCCCTTATTTCGGGTCAAAAAAGCAGAAATTCCGCTTATTTGGGGTCAAAAATGCAGAAATTACCCTTATTTTAGGGCAAAAAGACTGAAATTCCCCATATTTTGTTCCAAAAAAACAGAAATTCTTATTTTAGGGCAAAAAGGAAGAAATTCCACTTATTTTGTACAAAAATGCAGAAATTTCTTTTATTTGGGGCCAAAAGACAGTAAAGCCCCTAATTTTGTGTCAAAAAGGCAGAACTTTCCCTTATTTTGGAACAAAATTGCAGAAATTTCCCTTATTTAAGGCAAAAATGCAGTAATGCTTCTAATTTGGGGGCAAAATTCAGAAATTTCTCTAATTTTGGGTCAAAATACAGAAATTCCTCTTATTTTGGGGCAAAAATGCAGAAATTTCTTTTTTTTGTGACAAAATTGCAGAAATTTCCTTTATTTTGAGGCAAATTGCAGAAATTTCACTTATTTTGTGGCAAAAATTCTGTAATCCTTCTAATTTTGGGGCAAAAATCAGAAATTCCATTAGTTTTGGGGCAAAAAGGCAGACATTCCCCTTTCTGTGGGGCAACATTGCAGAATTTTACCTTTTTTGGAACAAAATTGCAGAAATTTCCCTTATTTTTGGGCAAAATTGCAGAAATTTCCCTTATCTTGTGGCAAAAATGCAGAAATTCTCCTTATTTCTGTTCAAAAAGGCAGAAATTCCGTTTATTTGGGGGAAAATTCTTGAAATTACTTTTATTTTAGGGAAAAAGCCTGAAATTCCCTTATTTTGTGCCAAAAAGGTAGAAATTTGTCTTATTTTAGAGCAAAAAGGCAGAAATTCCACAAAATTTTGGGCAAAAATGCAGAAATTTCACATATTTTGGAGCAAAAACACAGTAATACCTCTAATTTTGGGGTAAAAAGGCAAAAATTCCCCTAAATTTGGGGCAAAAAGGCAGAAATTTCCCTTATTTTGGGGCAAAAATGCTGAAATTCCCCTTATTATGGAGCAAAAATGCAGAAATTTTTCTTATTTCAGGTCAAAAAGACAGAAATTCTCCTTATTTTAAACCAAAAATACAGAAATTACACTTATTTTAGGCCAAAAAGACTAAATTTCCCTTATTTTGGGGCAAAAAGGCAAAAATTCCTTTTATTTTAGAGCAAAAAGCAGAAATTTCCCTTATTTTGGTGCAAAATTGTAGAAATTTCCCTTAACTTGGGGCAAAAATGCAGAAATTCCCCTTATTTCGGGTCAAAAATTGAGAAATTCCGCTTATTTGGGGTCAAAAATGCAGAAATAACCCTTATTTTAGAGCAAAAAGAATGAAATTCCCCTTATTTTGTGCCAAAAGGGCAGAAAATTTTATATTAGGGCAAATAGGCAGAAATTCCACTTAATTTTTGGAAAAAATTAAGAAATTTTCCGTATTTGGGGCAAAAAGACAGTAATGCCCCTAATTTTGTGTCAAAAAGGCAGAAATTTCCTAAATTTTGGAGCAAAATTGCAGAAATTTCCCTTATTTTGGGGCAAAATTGCAGTAATTCCCCTAATTTTCTGTCAAAATTGCAGAAATTCCCTTTAGTATGGGGCAAAATTGCAGAAATTTCCCATTATTTTGGAGCAAAATTGCAGTAATACCCCTAATTTTGGGTCAAAAAAGCAGAAACTCCCCTTCTTTTGGGGCAAAAATGTAGAAATTCCACTTATTTTGGAGCAAAATTGCATAATTTTCCCTTATTATTGGGCAAAAAGGAAGTAATGCCCCTAATTTGGGGGCAAAAACGCAAAAATTCCCCTAATTTTGGGGCAAAATGCAGAAATTCTCCTTATTTGGGGGCAAAAATGCAGAAATTTCCATTTTTTGGGACAAAATTGCAGAAATTTCCCTTATTTGTGGGAAAATTGCAGAAATTTCTTTTATCTTGGGAAAAAATGCAGAAATTCCCTTTATTTTGTTTCAAAAAGGCAGAAATTCCGCTTATTTGGGGTCAAAATGCAGAAATTACCCTTATTTTAGGGCAAAAAGACTGAAATTCCCCATATTTTGTGCCAAAAAAACAGAAATTCTTATTTTAGGGCAAAAAGGAAGAAATTCCACTTAATTTTGTACAAAAATGCAGAAATTTCCTTTATTTGGGCAAAAAGATAGTAATGCCCCTAATTTTGTGTCAAAAAAGCAGAAATTCCCATAATTTTGGAGCAAAATTGCAGAAATTTCTCTTATTTTGGGGCAGAATTGCAGTAATTCCCCTAATTTTGTGTCAAAATTCCAGAAATTCCCTTTATTCGGGGCAAAATTGCAGAAATTCCCCTTATTTGGGAGCAAAAATGCTGAAATTCCCCTTATTTTAGGGCAAAAATGCAGAAATTTTCCTTATTTTAGGGCAAAAAGTCAGAAATTCCCCTTATTTTGGGGCAAAAATGCTGAAATTCCTCTTAATTTGGAGCAAAAATTCAGTAATTTTCTTTATTTTAGGGCAAAAAGACAGAAATTCTCCTTATTTCAGGCCAAAAATACAGAAATTACCCTTATTTTAGGCCAAAAAGACTAAATTTTCCTTATTTTGAGGCAAAAAGGCAGAAATTCCCCTTATTTTAGGGGAAAAAGGCAGAAATTACCCTTAATTTTGGAAAAAATGCAGAAGTTTTCATCAATTTGGGGCAAAAAATGCAGAAATTCCCCTTATTTCAGGTCAAAAAGGCAGAAATTCCGCTTATTTGAAGGAAAATTCCTGAAATTACCCTTATTTTAAGGAAAAAGCCTAAAATTCCTCTTATTTTGTGCCAAAAAGGCAGAAATTCTTATTTTAGAGCAATAAGGCAGAAATTTTACAAAATTTTGGGCAAAAATGCAGAAATTTCCTTTATTTTGGAGCAAAAACACAGTAATGCCCCTAATTTTGGGGCAAAAAGGCAAAAATTCCCCTAATTTTGGGTCAAAAATGCAGAAATTCCCCTTATTTTCGGGCAAAAATGCTGAAATTCCCCTTATTATGGAGAAAAAATGCAAAAATTTTTCTTATTTTAGGGCAAAAAGACAGAAATTCTCCTTATTTTAAGCCAAAAATAGAGAAATTACTCTTATTTTAGGCCAAAATGAATAAATTCCCCTTATTTTGGGGCAAAAAGGCAGAAGTTCCCCTTATTTTAGAGCAAAAAGGCAGAAATTCCCCTAATTTTGGGGCAGAAAGGCAGAAATTCTACTTATTTTGGGGGAAAATGCTGAAATTTCCCTTATTTTGGAGCAAAAATGCAGAAATTTTCCTTATTTTAGGGCAAAAAAAAAATACTCATTTCAGGGCAAAAGTACAGAAATTCCCCTTATTTTGGGGCAAAAATGCAGAAATTCCCTTTATTTTAAGCCAAAAATACAGAAATTACCTTTATTTTAGGGCAATAAGACTAAATTCCCTTTATTTTGGGGCAAAAAGCTAATTTCCCCCTTTTTTAGGCCAAAAAGGCAGAAATTCCTAATATTTTTATGCAAAAATGCAGAAATTTTTCTTTATTTGCGGCAAAAATGCAGAAATTCCTCTTATTTTGGGCCAAATAGGCAGAAATTTCCCTTATTTTGGAGCAAAAGGATAGAAATTTATCTTATTTTAGAATAAAATTGCAGAAATTTCCCTTATTTTGTGGAAAAAATGCAGAAATTCCACTTATTTTGGGGTAAAAATGCAGAAATTTCCTTTATTTTGGAACAAAATTGCAGAAATTTTCCATATTTATGGGAAAAATGCAGTAATGCTTCTAATTTTGGGGCAAAATTCAGAAATTTCACAAATTTTGTGTCAAAAACACAGAAATTTCTCTTATTTTGAAACAAAAATGCAGAAATTCTCTTAATTTTGTGTCAAAATTGCAGAAATTCCCTTTATATTTGGGCAAAATTGCAGAAATTCCCCATTATTTTGGAGCAAAATTGCAGAAATTCCTTTAAGTTTGGAGCAGAAAGGCAGAAATTCCCCTTCTTTTGGGGCGAAAAAGTAAAAATTCCACTTATTTTGGAGCAAAATTGCATAATTTTCCCTTAATATTGGGCAAAAAGGCAGTAATGCCCCTAATTTTGAGGCAAAAAGGCAGAAATTACCCTAATTTTGGGGCAAAATCCAGAAATTTCTCTTATTTGTGGCAAAAATGCAGAAATTTCCATTTTTTATGACAAAATTGCATAAACTTCCCTTACTTTGTTGCAAAATTGCAGAAATTTCCCTTATCTTGGGACAAAAATGCAGAAATTCCCATTATTTCAGGTCAAAAAAGAAGAAATTCCGCTAATTAGGGGGCAAATTACAGAAATTAAACTTAATTTAAAGAAAAAGACTGAAATTCCCCTTTCTTTGTGCCAAAAAACCAGAAATTCTTATTTTATGGCAAAAAGGCACAAATTCCACCTAATTTTGGGCAAAAATGCAGAATTTTTTTTTATTTGGGGCAAAAAGACAGTAATGCCCCTAATTTTGGGTAGAAAGGACAGAAATTCTCCTAATTTTAAAGCAAAATTGCAGAAATTTCCCTAATTTTAGAACAAAATAGAAGAAATTTTCCTAATTTGGTGGCAAAATTGCAGAAATTCCCTTTATTTTGGGGCAAAATTGCAGATATTCCTCTAATTTTGGAACAAGAACGCAGATATTCCCATAATTTTGGGGCAAAATTGCAGAAATTTCACTTATTTTGGGCAAAATTGAGGAAATTTCCCTTATTTTGGGGAAAAATTGCAGAAATTCCCCTTATTTTGGAACAAAGCGCAGAAATTCCCCTAATTTTGGGGCAAAATTGCAGAAATTTCCCTTATTTTGGGGCAAAATTGCAGAAATTCCCCTATTTTTGTGTTAAAACTGCAGAAATTTCCTTTATTTGGCGCAAAAATGAGGAAATTCCACATTATTTTGGAGCAAAATTACAGACATTCCCTTTATTTTGGGGCAAAAAGGAAGAAATTCTCTTTAGTTTAGGGCAAAAAGGCAGAAATTCCCCTTATTTTGGGGCAAAAATGCTGAAATTCCTCTTAATTTGGAGCAAAAATTCAGTAATTTTCATTATTTTAGGGCAAAAAGACAAAAATTTTCCTTATTTCAGGCCAAAAATACAGAAATTATCATAATTTTATGCCAAATAGTCTAAATTCCCTTTATTTTGAGGCAAAAAGGCAGAAATTCCCCTTATTTTAGAGGAAAAAGGCAGAAATTACCCTTAATTTTGGGAAAAATGCAGAAGTTTTCCTCAATTTGGGGCAAAAAATGCAGTAATTCCCCTTTTTTTGTGCCAAATAGGCAGAAATTTCCCTTATTTTGAGTGATAAGGATAGAAATTTATCTTATTTTAGAATAAAATTACAGAAATTTCCCTTATTTTGTGGCAAAAATGCAGAGATTCCCATTATTTTGGCGTAATAAGGCAGAAATTTCCCTTATTTTGGAACAAAATTGCAGAAATTTCCCATATTTTGTGGCAAAAATGCAGAGATTCCCATTATTTTGAGGTAATAAGGCATAAATTTCCCTTATTTTGGAACATAATTGCAGAAATTTCCCATATTTTGGGGCAAAAATGCAGTAATGCTTCTAATTTTGTGGGAAAATTAAGAAATTTCAATTATTTTGGGGCAAAAGGCTGAAAATCCTCTTATTATGTGGCAAAAATGCAGAAATTTTTCTCTTTATGAGACAAAATTGCAGAATTTTTTTTTATTTTGGGGCAAACTGCAGAAATTTTTCTTATTTTGCGGTATAAATTCAGAAATGCTTCTAATTTTGGGGCAACAATTCAGAAATTCCCATAATTTTGGGGCAAAAAGGCAGAAATTGTATTTATTGTGGGGCAAAATTGCTGAAATTTCCCTTTTTATGGACATCATTGCAGAAATTTCCCTTATCTTGGGGAAAAAATGCAAAAATTTTTTTATTTGGGGCAAAAAAACAGTAATGCTCCTAATTTTGGGTCAAAAAGGCATAAATTCCCTAATTTTGGAGCAAAATTGCAGAAATTTCCCTAATTTTGAAACAAAATTGCAGAAATTCTCTTTATTTTGGGGCAAAATTGCAGAAATTCCCCATTTTTTGGAGCAAAATTGCAGAAATTTCCCTTATTTTGGGGCAAAAATTCAGAAATTCCCCTAATTTTAGGGCAAAATTGCAGAAATTTCTCTTTTTTGGGGCAAAATTTCAGAAATTCCCCTAATTTTGTGTCAAAATTGCAGAAATTTCCATGATTTTGAGGCAAAAATGCAGAGATTGCACTTTATTTTGGTGCAAAATATCAGAAATTCCCCTTAGTTGGGGCAAAAAGGCAGAAATTCTCCTTATTTTGGGGCAAAAAGGATGAAATTTCCCTTATTTTGAGGCAAAATTGCAGAAATTTCTCTTATCATGGGACAGAAATCCAGAAATTTCCCTTATTTCGGGTCCAAATGCAGTAATTCCGCTAATTTGGGGGCAAATTGAAGTAATTAAACTTATTTTAGGGAAAAAGACTGAAATTCCCCTTATTTTTTGCCAAAAAGACAGAAATACTTCTTATTTTAGGGCAAAAAGGCAGAAATGACAATTAATTTTGGGCAAAAATGCAGAATTTTCCCTTATATAGTGGCAAAAACCCAGTAATGCCCCTAATTTAGGGGCAAAAATCAGGAATTCCCCTAATTTTGAAGCAAAAAGGCAGAAATTCTCCTTATTGTGGGACAAAATTGCAGAAATTTCCTTTATCTTGGGGCAAAAATGCAGAAATTCCCCTTATTTCGGATCAAAAATTCAGAAATAACCCTTATTTTACGGCAAAAAGACTGAAATTCCACTTATTTTGTGCCAAAAGGGCAGAAATTCTTACTTTAGGGCAAAAAGGCAGAAATTCCACTTAATTTTGGGCTAAAATGCAGAAATTTCCCTTATTTGGGGCAAAAAGACAGTAATGCCCCTAATTTTGGGTCAAAAAGGCAGAAATTCCCCTAATTTTGGAGCAAAATTTCAGAAATTTCCCTTATTTTGGGGCAAAAATTCAGAAATTCCCCTAATTTTAGGGCAAAATTGCAGAAATTTCTCTTTTTTGGGGCAAAATTTCAGAAATTCCCCTAATTTTGTGTCAAAATTGCAGAAATTTCCATGATTTTGAGGCAAAAATGCAGAGATTGCACTTTATTTTGGTGCAAAATATCAGAAATTCCCCTTAGTTGGGGCAAAAAGGCAGAAATTCTTCTTATTTTGGGGCGAAAAGGAAGAAATTTCCCTTATTTTGAGGCAAAATTGCAGAAATTTCTAATATCATGGGACAGAAATCCAGAAATTTCCCTTATTTCGGGTCCAAATGCAGTAATTCCGCTAATTTGGGGGCAAATTGAAGAAATTAACCTTATTTTAGGGAAAAAGACTGAAATTCCCCTTATTTTTTGCCAAAAAGACAGAAATACTTCTTATTTTAGGGCTAAAAGGCAGAAATGACAATTAATTTTGGGCAAAAATGCAGAATTTTCCTTTATAAAGTGGCAAAAACCCAGTAATGCCCCTAATTTAGAGGCAAAAATCAGGAATTCCCCTAATTTTGAAGCAAAAAGGCAGAAATTCCCCTTATTGTGGGACAAAATTGCAGAAATTTCCTTTCTCTTGGGGCAAAAATGCAGAAATTCCCCTTATTTCAGGTCAAAAATTCAGAAATAACCCTTATTTTAGGGCAAAAAGACTTAAATTCCCCTTATTTTGTGCCAAAAGGGCAGAAATTCTTATTTTAGGGCATAAAGGCAGAAATTCCACTTAATTTTGGGCTAAAATGCAGAAATTTCCCTTATTTGGGGCAAAAAGACAGTAATGCCCCTAATTTTGGGTCAAAAAGGCAGAAATTCCCCTAATTTTGGAGCAAAATTGCAGAAATTTCCCTTATTTTGGGGCAAAATTGCAGTAATTTCCCTAATTTTTTGACAAAATTGCAGAAATTCTCTGTATTTTGGAGAAAATTGCAGTAATACCCTTAATTTTGGGTCAAAAAGGCAGAAATTCCCCTTCTTTTGGGGCAAAAAGGTAGAAATTTCACTTATTTTGAAGCAAAATTGCATAATTTTCCCTTATTATTGGGCAAAAAGCCAGT
This sequence comes from Micromys minutus, assembly GCF_963924665.1. Lineage (NCBI taxonomy): Eukaryota > Metazoa > Chordata > Mammalia > Rodentia > Muridae > Micromys > Micromys minutus. Next base: position 29,796,618 of record NC_137963.1, read on the forward strand.
AATGCCCTTAATTTGGGGGCAAAAAGGCAGAAATTCTCCTAATTTTGGGCAAAATGCAGAAATTCTCCTTTGGGGCAAAAATGCAGAAATTTCCATTTTTTGGGACAAAATTGCAGAAATTCCCCTTCTTTTGGGGCAAAAAGTTAGAAATTCCCCTAAATTTGTGGCAAAATTGCAGAAATTCCTTTTATGTTGGGGCAAAATTGCAGAAATTCCCCATAATTTTGGAGCAAAATTGCAGAAATTCTTCTTATTTTGGGGAAAATTGCAGAAATTCTCTTAAATTTGTGGCAAAATTGCAGAAATTCCTTTTATTGTGGGGCAAAATTGCAAAAATTCCCCATTATTTTGGAGCAAAATTGCAGAAATTCCCCTTATTTTGGGGCAAAAATGCAGAAATTACGCTAATTTGAAGGCAAATAGCAGAAATTAAACTTAATTTAGGGAAAAAGACTGAAATTCCCCTTATTTTTTGCCAAAAAGACAGAAATACTTCTTATTTTAGGGCAAAAAGGCAGAAATTGCACTTAATTTTGGGCAAAAATGCAGAAATTTCCCTTATTTGAGGCAAAAAAAAAGTAATGCCCCTAATCTTGGGTCAAAATTGCAGTAATTCCCTTAATTTTGTGTCAAAATTGCAGAAATTCCCTTTATTTTGGGGCAAAATTGCAGAAATTCCCCATTATTTTGGAGCAAAATTGCAGAAATTCCCCTTAGTTTGGAGGAAAAGGGCAGAATTTCCCCTTATTTAAGGGCAAAAATACTGAAATTTCTTTTATTTTTTGACTTAAAGGCAGAACTTCTTTTTATTTTAGGTCAAAAATCAGAAATTCCACTTAATTTTGGGCAAAAATGCAAAAATTTCCTTTATTTGGGGCAAAAAAAGGTAATGCCTCTATTTTTGGGTCAAAAAGGCAGAAATTCCCCTAATTTTGGAGCAAAATTGCAGAAATTTCCCTTATTTTGGGGCGAAATTGCAAAAATTCTTTTTTTGGGGGGCAAAATTGCAGAAATTCTCCATTATTTTGGAGCAAAATTGACGAAATTCCCCTTATTTTGGGGCAAAAATGCAAAAATTTCCCTAATTTTAGGGCAAAATTGAAGAAATTTCCCTTATTTTGGGGCAAAATTGTAGAAATTTTCCTAATTTTGTGTCAAAATTGCAGAAATTTCCTTTATGTTGAGGCAAAAATGAAGAAATTCCACATTATTTTGGAGGAAAAATTGCTGTAATTCCCCTTATTCGAAGCAAAAAGGCAGAAATTCTCCTTATTTTGGGGCAGAAAGGCAGAAATTTCCTTTATTTTAAGGCAAAATTGCAGAAATTTCTCTTATCATGGGACAAAATCCAGAAATTTCTCTTATTTCGGGTCCAAAAGGCAGTAATTCCACTAATTTGGGGGCAAATTGCAGAAATTAAACTTATTTTATGGAAAAAGACTGAAATTCCCCTTATGTTTTGCCAAAAAGACAGAAATACTTCTTATTTTAGGGCAAAAAGGCAGAAATTCCTATTAATTTTAGGCAAAAATGAAGAATTTTCCCTTATTTAGGGGCAAAAACCCAGTAATGCCTCTAATTTTGGGGCAAAAAGCAGAAATTCCCCTAATTTTGGGGCAAAAAGCAGAAATTCCCCTTATTGTGGGACAAAATTGCAGAGATTTCTCTTATTTTGGGGGAAAAATGCTGAAATTCTCCTTATTTGGGGTAAAAAATGCAGAAATAACCCTTATTTTAGGGCAAAAGGACTGAAATTTCTCTTATTTTGTGCCAAAAAGGCAGAAATTCTTATTTTAGGGCAAAAAGGCAGAAATTCCACTTAATTTTGGGAAAAAATGCAGAAATTTCCCTTATTTGGGGCAAAAAGACATTAATGCCCCTAATTTTGTGTCAAAAAGGCAGAAATTCCCCTAATTTTGGAGCAAAAATGCAGAAATTTCGCTTATTTTGGGGCAAAATTGCAGTAATTCCCCTAATTTGAGTCAAAATTGCAGAATTTCCCTTTATTTTGGGGCAAAATTGCAGAAAATCCCCATTATTTTGGAGCAAAATTGCAGTAATATCCCTGATTTTGGGTCAAAAAGGCACAAATTCCCTATCTTTTGGGGCAAAAATGTAGAAATTCCACTTATTTTGGAGCAAAATTGCATAATTTTCCCTTATTATTGGGCAAAAAGGCAGTAATGCCCCTCATTTGGGGGCAAAAAGGCAGAAATTCTAATTTTGGGGCAAAATGCAGAAATTCTCTTTATTTGGGGGCAAAAATGCAGAAATTTCCATTTTTTGGGACAAAATTGCAGAAATTTCCCTTATTTGGGGAGAAAAATGTAGAAATTCCACTTATTTTGGAGCAAAATTGCATAATTTTCCCTTATGATTGGGCAAAAAGGCAGTAATGCCCCTCATTTGGGGGCAAAAAGGCAGAAATTCCCCCAATTTTTGAGCAAAATTGCAGAAATTTCCCTAATTTTGGGGCAAAATTGCAGAAATTCTTCTAAATTTGTGGCAAAATTGCAGAAATTCCTTTTATTTTGGGGCAAAATTGCAGAAATTCCCCATTATTTTGGAGCAAAATTGTAGAAATTCCCCTTATTTTGGGGCAAAATTGCAGAAATTCCCCATTATTTTGGAGCAAAATTGCAGAAATTACCCTTATTTTAGGGCAAAATTGCAGAAATTCCTCTTAGTTTGTGGCAAAAAGGCACAAAATCCCCTTCTTTTAGGGCAAAATGGTAGAAATTCCACTTATTTTGGAGCAAAATTGCATAATTTTTTCTTATTATTGGGCAAGAGGCAGTAATGCCCCTAATTTGGGGGCTAAATGCAGAAATTATCCTATTTTTGGAGCAAAATTGCAGAAATTTTCCTAATTTTGGGGCAAAATTGCAGAAATTCCCCTTTTTTATGGCAAAATTGCAAATATTCCCTTTCTTTTGGGGCAAAATTGCAGAAATTCACCATTATTTTGCAGCAAAATTGCAGGAATTCCCTTATTTTCGGGCAAAAAGGCAGAAATTCCCCTAATTTTTAAACAAAATTGGAGAAATTCCCCTAATTGTGTTTCAAAATGACAGGAATTCCCTTTTTTTGAGTCAAAAATGCCGAAATTCCACATTTTTTGAGCAAAATTTAGAAATTCCCTTTATTTGGGGTAAAAAGGCAGAAATTATCTTTATTTTGGGGCAAAAAAGCAGAAATTTCCCTTATTTTGGGGCAAAATTGCAGAAATTTCTCTTATCATGGGACAGAAATCCAGAAATTTCCCTTCTTTCGGGTTTAAATGGCAGTAATTCCGCTAATTTGGGGGCAAATTGCAGAAATTAAACTTATTTTAGAAAAAAAGACATAAATTCCCCTTTTTTTTCAAAAAGACAGAAATACTTCTTAATTTAGGGCTAGAAGGCAAAAATTCCAATTAATTTTGGGCAAAAATGCAGAATTTTCATTTATTTTGGGGCAAAAACACAGTAATTCCCCTAATTTTGGGGCAAAATGCAGAAATTCCCCTTATTTGGTGGTAAAAATGCAGAAATTTCCATTTTTGGGGACAAAATTGCAGAAATTTCCCTTATTTCGGGTCAAAAAGGCAGAAATTCTGCTTATTTGGAGGCAAATTGCAGAAATTACCTATATTTTAGGGCAAAAAAACTAAATTCCCCTCACTTTGTGCCAAAAAGGCAGATATTCTTTTTATTTTATGTAAAAAAGGCAGAAATTCCACTTAATTTTGGACAAAAATGCAGAAATTTGCCTTATTTTGGGGCAAAAACAGAGTAATGCCCATAATTTTAGGGCAAAAATGCAGAAATTTCCCTAATTTTAAGGCAAAAAGGCAGAAATTCCCCTTATTTTGTGGCAAAATTGCAGAAAATTTCCTTATTTTGGAAGAAAAATTCAGAAATTCCCCGTATTTTAGGGCAAAATTGCAGATATTTCCCTTATTTTGGAGCAAAACTGCAGAAATTCCTCTTATTTTTGGAACAAAATTGCAGAAATTCTCCTTATTTTCTTTCAAAAAGAAAGAAATTCCTCTTATTTTGGAGTAAAATTTCAGAAATTTCCCTTCTTTTGGTGCAAAATTGCATAAATTTCCCTTTAATGGGGAAAAAGGAAGAAATTCCTCTAATTTTGGGGCAAAAAGGCAGAAATTTCCCTTATTTTGGGGCAAAAATGATGAAATTCTCCTTATTTTGGAGCAAAAATGCAGAAATTTTCCTTATTTTAGGGAAAAAAGACAGAAATTCTCCTTATTTCAAGGCAAATATACCGAAATTTCCCTTATTTTGGGGCAAAAATGCAGAAATTCCCCTTATTTTAAGCCAAAAATACAGAAATTACCCTTATTTTAGGGCAAAAAGCCTAAATTCCCCCTATTTTGGGGCAAAAAGCTAAATTCCTCTTAGTTTAGGGCAAAAAGGCAGAAATTCCTCTTATTTTTGGCAAAACTGCAGAAATTTCTTTTAATTTGGGGCAAAAATGCAGAAATTCCCCTTTATTTTGGGCCAAATAGGCAGAATTTTCCCTTATTTTGGGGCAAAAGGATAGAAATTTAACTAATTTTAGGATAAAATTGCAGAAATGTCCCTTATTTTGTGGCAAAAATGCAGAAATTCACATTATTTTGGGGTAAAAAGGCAGAACTTTCCCTTATTTTGTAACAAAATTGCAGAAATTTCCCATATTTTGGGGCAAAATAGCAGTAATAATTCTAATTTTGGGGCAAAATTCAGAAATTTCAATAATTTTGAGTCAAATAGGCAGAAATTCCTCTTATTTGGAGGCAAAAATGCAGAAATTTTATTTTTTTGGGACAAAATTGCAGAAACTTCTTTATTTTGGGGCAAATTGCAGAAATTTCCCTTATTTTGTGGCAAAAATTCTGTAATGCTTCTAATTTTGGGGCAAAAATCAGAAATTCCATTAATTTTGAGGCAAAAAGGCAGAAATTCCCCTTTTTGTGGGGCAACATTGCAGAAATTTCTCTTTTTTGGAACAAAATTGCAGAAATTTCCCTTATTTTTGGGCAAAATTGCAGAAATTTCCCTTATCTTGTAGCAAAAATGCAGAATTCCCCTTATTTCAGGTCAAAAAGGCAGAAATTCCGCTTATTTGGAGGAAAATTCTTGAAATTACACTTATTTTAGGGAAAAAACCTGAAATTTCCCTTATTTTGTGCCAAAAAGGCAGAAATTCTGATTTTACAGCAAAAAGGCAGAAATTCCACAAAATTTTGGGCAAAAATGCAGAAATTTCCCTTATTTTGGAGCAAAAACAAAGTAATACCCATAATAATGGGGCAAAAATCAAAACTTCCCCTAATTTTGGTGCAAAAAGTCAGAAATTCCCTTTATTTTAGGGCAAAAATCCTGAAATTCCCTTTATTATGGAGCAAAAATGCAGAAATTTTTCTTATTTCAGGTCAAAAACACAGAAATTCTTATTTTAAACCAAAAATACAGAAATTACTCTTATTTCAGCCAAAAAGACTAAATTCCCCTCATTTTGGGGCAAAAAGGCAGAAATTCCCCTTATTTTAGAGCAAAAAGTCAGAAATTTCCCTTATTTTGGGGCAAAATTGTAGAAATTTCTTTTATCTTGTGGCAAAAATGCAGAAATACCCCTTATTTCGGGTCAAAAATGCAGAAATTCCGCTTATTTTGGGTCAAAAATGCAGAAATAACCCTTATTTTAGGGCAAAAAGACTGAAATTCCTTTTATTTTGTGCCAAAATGCCAGAAATTTTTATTTTAGGGCAAAAAGGCAGAAATTCCACTTAATTTTGGGAAAAAATGCAGAAATTTCCCTTATTTGGGGCAAAAAGACAGTAATGCCCCTAATTTTGTGTCAAAAAGGCAGAAATTCCCCTTATTTTGGAGCACAATTGCAGAAATTTCCCTTATTTTGGGGCAAAATTGCAGTAATTCCCCTAATTTTCTGTCAAAATTGCAGAAATTCCCTTTATTTTTGGGCAAAATTGCAGAAATTCCCCATTATTTTGGAGTAAAATTACAGTAATACCCCTAATTTTGGGTCAAAAAAGCAGAAATTATACTTCTTTAGGGAAAAAATGTAGAAATTCCACTTATTTTGGAGCAAAATTGCATAATTTTCCCTTATTATTGGGCAAAAAAGAAGTAATACCCCAAATTTTGGGGCAAAATGCAGAAATTTCCCTAATTTTTGGGCAAAATTGCAGAAATTTCCCTTATCTTGTGGCAAAAATGCAGAAATTCCCCTTATTTCAGGTCAAAAAGGCAGAAATTCCGCTTAATTGGGGAAAAATTCTTGAAATTACCCTTATTTTAGGGAAAAAGCCTGAAATTTCCCTTTTTTGTGCCAAAAAGGCAGAAATTCTTCTTATTTTAGAGCAAAAAGGCAGAAATTCCACAAAATTTTAGGCAAAAATGCAGAAATTTCCCTTATTTTCGAGCAAAAACACAGTAATGCCCCTAATTTTGATGCAAAAATCAAAAATTCCCCTAATTTTGGGGCAAAAAGTCAGAAATTTTCCTTATTTTGGGGCAAAAATCCTGAAATTCCCCTTATTATGGAGCAAAAATGCAGAAATTTTTCTTATTTCAGGTCAAAAACACAGAAATTCTCCTTATTTTAAACCAAAAATACAGAAATTACTCTTATTTTAGGCCAAAAAGACTAAATTCCCCTCATTTTGGGGCAAAAAGGCAGAAATTCCCTTTATTTTAGAGCAAAAAGGCATAAATTTCCCTTATTTTGGGGCAAAATTTTAGAAATTTCTTTTATCTTGGGGCAAAAATGCAGACATTCCCCTTATTTTCGGTCAAAAATGCAGAAATTCCGCTTATTTGGGGTCAAAAATGCAGAAATAACCCTTATTTTAGGGCAAACAGACTGAAATTCCCCTTATTTTGTGCCAAAAGGGCAGAAATTTTTATTTAAGGGCATAAAGGCAGAAATTCCACTTAATTTTGGGAAAAATGCAGAAATTTCCCTTATTTGGGGCAAAAAGACAGTAATGCCTCTTATTTTGAATCAAAAAGGCAGAAATTCCCCTAATTTTGGAGCAAAATTTCAGAAATTTCCCTTATTTTGTGGCAAAATTGAAGTAATTCCCCTAATTTTTTGTCAAAATTGCAGAAATTCTCTTTATTTTCGGGCGAAATTGCAGAAATTCCCCATTATTTTGGAGCAAAATTGCAGTAATACCCCTAATTTTGGGTCAAAAAGGCAGAAATTTTCCTTCTTTAGGGCAAAAATGTAGAAATTCCACTTATTTTGGAGAAAAATTGCATAATTTTCCCATTTTATTGGGCAAAAAGGAAGTAATGCCCCAAATTTTGGGGCAAAAATGCAGAAATTCCCCTAATTTTTGGGCAAAATGCAGAAATTCTCTTTTATTTAGGGGCAAAAATGCAGAAATTTCCATTTTTTGGGACAAAATTGCAGAAATTTCCCTTATTTTGAGGCAAAATTGCAGAAATTTCTTTTATCTTGGTGAAAAAATGCAGAAATCCCCCTTATTTCGTGTCAAAAATGCAGAAATTCCGCTTATTTGGTGTCAAAAATGCCGAAATTACCCTTATTTTAGGGCAAAAAGACTGAAATTCCCCATATTTTGTGCTAAAAAAACAGAAATTCTTATTTTAGGGCAAAAGGAAGAAATTCCACTTAATTTTGGACAAAAATGCAGAAATTTCCCTTATTTGGGGCAAAAAGACAGTAATGCCGCTAATTTTGGGTCAAAAAGGCAGAAATTCCTTTAATTTTGGAGCAAAATTGCAGAAATTTCCTGTTATTTTGGGGCAAAATTGCAGTAATTCTCCTAATTTTGTTTCAAAATTCCAGAAATTCTCTTTGTTTTGGGGCAAAATTGCTTAAATTTCCCTTATTTGGGGGCAAAAATGCTGAAATTCCCCTTATTTTAAAGCAAAAATGCAGAAATTTTCCTTTTTTAGGGCAAAAAGACAGAAATTCTCCTTATTTCAGGGCTAAAAATAGAGAAATTCCCCCTATTTGGGGGCAAAAATGCAGAAATTCCCCTTATTTTAAGCCTATAATACAGAAATTACCCTTATTTTAGGGCAAAAAGACTAATTCCCCCTATTTTGGGGCAAAAAGGTAAATTCCCTTTATTTTAGGGCAAAAAGCAAGAAATTCCCCTTATTTTTGGGCAAAAATGCAGAAATTTCTTTTAATTTGGGGCAAAAATGCAGAAATTCCCCTTATTTTGGGCCAAATAGGCAGAAATTTCCCTTATTTTGGGGCTGAAGGATAGAAATTTAACTTATGTTAGGATAAAATTGCAGAAATATTACATATTTTGTAGCAAAAATGCAGAAATTCCCATTATTTTGGGGTAAAAAGGCAGAACTTTCCCTTATTTTGGAACAAAATTGTAGAAATTTCTCATATTTTGGGCAAAAATGCAGTAATGCTTCTAATTTGGGGGCAAAATTCAGAAATTTCTCAAATTTTGGGTCAAAATACAGAAATTTCTCTTATTTTGGGGCAAAAATGCAGAAATTTCCCTTTTTTAGGACAAAATTGAAGAAATTTTTTTTTATTTTGAGGTAAATTGCAGAAATTTCCCTTATTTTGTGGCAAAAATTCTGTAATGCTTCTAATTTTGGGGCAAAAATCAGAAATTTCATTAGTTTTGGGGCAAAAAGGCAGAAATTCCCCTTTTTGTGGGACAACATTGCAGAAATTTCCATTTTTTGGAACCAAATTGCAGAAATTTCCCTTATTTTTGGGCAAAATTGCAGAAATTTTTCTTATCTTGTGGCAAAAATGTAGAAATTCCCCTTATTTCAGGTAAAAAAGGCAGAAATTCTGCTTATTTTGGGGAAAATTCTTGAAATTACCCTTATTTTAGGGAAAAAGCCTGAAATTTCTCTTATTTTGTGCCAAAAAGGCAGAAATTCTTCTTATTTTAGAGCAAAAAGGCAGAAATTCCACAAAATTTTGGGAAAAAATGCAGAAATTTCCCTTATTTTGGAGCAAAAACACAGTAATACCCCTAATTTTGGGGAAAAGGAAAAAATTTCCCCTAATTTTGGGGCAAAAAGTCAGAAATTCCCCTTATTTTGGGGCAAAAATCCTGAAATTCCCCTTATTATGGTGCAAAAATGCAGAAAATTTTCTTATTTCAGGACAAAAAGACAGAAATTCTTTTTATTTTAAACCAAAAATACAGAAATTACTCTTATTTTAGGCCAAAAAACTAAATTCCCCTTATTTGGGGCAAAAAGGCAGAAATTCCCCTTATTTTAGAGCTAAAAGTCAGAAATTTCCCTTATTTTGGAGCAAAATTGTAGAAATTTCTTTTATCTTGGGGCAAAAATTCAGAAATTGTGCTTATTTTGGGTCAAAAATGCAGAAATTCCACTTATTTGGAGTTAAAAATGCAGAAATAACCCTTATTTTAGGGCAAAAAGACCTAAATTCCCCTTATTTTGTGCTAAAAGGGCAGAAATTCTTATTTTAGGGCAAAAAGGCAGAAATTCCACTTAATTTTAAGAAAAAATGTAGAAAATTCCCTTATTGGGGGCAAAAAGACAATAATGCCCCTAATTTTGGGTCAAAAAGGCAGAAATTCCCCTAATTTTGAAGCAAAATTGCAGAAATTCCCTTTATTTTGGGGCAAAATTGCAGAAATTCTTAATTAGTTTGGAGCAAAATTGCAGTAATACCCCTAATTTTGGGTCAAAAAGGCAGAAATTTTCATTCTTTTGAGGAAAAAAGGTAGAAATTCCACTTATTTTGGAGCAAAATTGCATAATTTTCTCTTATTATTGGGCAAAAAGGAAGCAATGGCCCATATTTTGGGGCAAAAAGGCAGAAATTTCCCTAATTTTGGGGCAAAATGCAGAAATTCTCTTTATTAGGGGCAAAAATGCAGAAATTTCCATTTATTGGGACAAAATTGCAGAAATTTCCCTTATTTTGGGGCAAAATTGCAGAAATTTCTTTTATCTTGGGGAAAAATGCAGAAATACCCCTTATTTCGAGTCAAAAAGCAGAAATTCTGCTTATTTGGGGTCAAAAATGAAGAAATTACCTTTATTTTAGGGCAAAAAGACTGAAATTCCCCATATTTTGTGCCAAAAAAACAGAAATTCTTATTTTAGGGCAAAAAAGAAGAAATTCTACTTCATTTTGGACAATAATGCAGAAATTTCCCTTATTTGGGGCAAAAAGACAATAATGCCCCTAATTTTGGGTCAAAAAGGCAGAAATTCCTCTAATTTTGGAGCAAAATTCCAGAAATTTCCCTTATTTTTGGGCATAATTGAAGTAATTACCCTAATTTTGTTTCAAAATTCCAGAAATTCCCTTTATTTTGGGGCAAAATTGCAGAAATTCCTCTTGTTTGGGGGCAAAAATGCTTAAATTCCCCTTATTTTAAAGCAAAAATGCAGAAATTTTCCCTATTTTAGGGCAAAAACCAGAAATTCCCCTTATTTCAGGGCAAAAATACAGAAATTCCCCTTATTTTGGGGCAAAAATGCAGAAATTTTCCTTATTTTAAGCCAAAATACAGAAATTATCCTTATTTTAGGGCAAAAAGACTAATTCCTTCTATTTTGGGGCAAAAAGGTAAATTCCCCTTATTTTAGGGCAAAAAGCCAGAAATTCCCCTTATTTTTGGGCAAAAATGCAGAAATTTCTTTTAATTTGGGGCAAAAATGCAGAAATTCCCCTTATTTCGAGTCAAAAAGGCAGAAATTCTGCTTATTTGGGGTCAAAAATGCAGAAATTACCTTTATTTTAGGGCAAAAAGACTGAAATTCCCCATATTTTGTGCCAAAAAAACAGAAATTCTTATTTTAGGGCAAAAAAGAAGAAATTCCACTTCATTTTGGACAAAAATGCAGAAATTTCCCTTATTTGGGGCAAAAAGACAGTAATGCCCCTAATTTTGGGTCAAAAAGGCAGAAATTCCCCTAATTTTGGAGCAAAATTCCAGAAATTTCCCTTATTTTGGGGCAAAATTGCAGTAATTACCCTAATTTTGTGTCTAAATTCCAGAAATTTCCTTTATTTTGGGGCAAAATTGCAGAATTTCTCCTTGTTTGGGGGCAAAAATGTTTTAATTCCCCTTATTTTAAAGCAAAAATGCAGAAATTTTCCTTATTTTAGGGCAAAAAGCCAAAAATTCCCCTTATTTCAGGGCAAAAATACACAAATTCCCCTTATTTTAGGGCAAAAATGCAGAAATTTTCCTTATTTTAAGCCAAAAATACAGAAATTACCCTTATTTTAGGGAAAAAGACTAATTCCCCCTATTTTGGGGCAAAAAGGTAAATTCTTCTTATTTTAGGGCAAAAAGCCAGAAATTCCCCTTATCTTTGGGCAAAAATGCAGAAATTTCTTTTAATTTGGGGCAAAAATGCAGAAATTCCCCTTATTTTCGGCCAAATAGGCAGAAATTTTTCTTATTTTGGGGCTAAAGGATAGAAATTTAATTAATTTTTTAATAAAATTGCAGAAATTTCCCTTATTATGTGGATAAAATGCAGAAATTTCCATTATTTTGGGGTAAAAAGGCAGAACTTTCCCTTATTTTGGAACAAAATTGCAGAAATATCCCATATTTTGGAGCAAAAATGCAGTAATGCTTTTACTTTTTGGGTAAAATTCAGAAATTTCTCTAATTTTGGGTCAAAATATGAAATTCTTCTTATTTTGGGGCAAAAATGCAGAAATTTTCCTTATTTCAGGTCAAAAAGGCAGAAATTCCGCTTATTTGGAGGAAAATTCTTGAAATTACCCTTATTTTAGGGAAAAAGCCTGAAATTTCCCTTATTTTGTGCCAAAAAGGCAGAAATTCTTCTTATTTTAGAGCAAAAAGGCAGAAATTCCACAAAATTTTGGGCAAAAATGCAGAAATTTTCCTTATTTTGGAGCAAAAACACAGTAATAACCCTAATTTTGGGGTGAAAAGGCAAAAATTTCCCTAATTTTGGGGCAAAAATTTAGAAATCCCTCTTATTTTGGGGCAAAAATGCTGAAATTCCCCTTATTATGGAGCAAAAATGCAGTAATTTTTCTTATTTCAGGTCAAAAAGACAGAAATTCTCCTTATTATAAACCAAAAATACAGAAATTACTCTTAATTTAGGCCAAAAGGACTAAATTCCCCTTATTTTGGGGCAAAATTGCAGAAATTTCTTTTATCTTGGGAAAAAAATGCAGAAATTCCCCTTATTTCCAGTCAAAAAGGCAGAAATTCCGCTTATTTGGGGTCAAAAATGCAGAAATTACCCTTATTTTAGGGCAAAAAGACTGAAATTCCCCATATTTTGTGCCAAAAAAAAAACAGAAATTCTTATTTTAGGGCAAAAAGGAAGAAATTCCACTTAAATTTGGATAAAAATGCAAAAAATTCTCTTATTTGGGGCAAAAAGACAGTAATGCCACTAATTTTGTGTCAAAAGACAGAAATTCCCCTAATTTTGGAGCAAAATTGCAGAAATTTCCCTTATTTTGGGGCAAAATTGCAGTAATTCCCCTAATTTTGTGTCAAAATTCCAGAAATTCCCTTTATTTTGTGTCAAAATTGCAGAAATTCCGCTTATTTTGTGATAAATTCGTGAAATTACCATTATTTTAGGGAAAAATACTGCAATTCCCCTTATTTTGTGCCAAAAAGGCAGAAATTCTTCTTATTTTAGAGCAAAAAGGCAGAAATTCCACAAAATTTTGGGCAAAAATGCAGAAATTTCCCTTATTTTGGAGCAAAAACACAGTAATATTCCTAATTTTGGGGCAAAAAGGCAAAAATTCCTCTAATTTTGAGACAAAAAGGTAGAAATTCCCCTTATTTTAGAGCAAAAAGCAGAAATTCCCCTAATTTTGGGGCAAAAAGGCAGAAATTCTTCTTATTTTGGGGGAAAATGCTGGAATTTTTCTTATTTTGGAGCAAAAATGCAGAAATTTTTCTTTTTTTAGGGCAAAAAGACAGAAAAACTCCTTATTTCAGAGCAAAAAGAAAGAAAGTCTTCTCATTTTAGGGCAAAAATGCAGAAATTCCCTTTATTTTAAGCCAAAAATACAGAAATTACCCTTATTTTAGAGCAAAAAGACTAAATTCTCGCTATTTTGGGGCAAAAAGCTAAATTTCCCTTTTTTAGGGCAAAAAGGCAGAAATTCCTATTATTTTTGGGCAAAAATGCAGAAATTTCCCTTTATTTGAAGCAAAAATGCAGAAATTCCTCTTATTTTGGGCCAAATAGGAAGAAATTTCCCTTATTTTTGAGCAAAAGTATAGAAATTTATCTTATTTTAGGATAAAATTGCAGAAATTTTCCTTATTTTGTGGCAAAAATGCAGAAATTCCACTTATTTTGGGGTAAAAAGGCAGAAATTTCCTTTATTTTGGAACAAAATTGCAGAAATTTCCCATATTAATGTGCGAAAATGCAGTAATGCTTCAAATTTTGGGGCAAAATTCAGAAATTACACAAATTTTGGGTCAAAAAGGCAGAAATTCCTATTATTTTGAGACAAAAATGCAGAAATTCCCCTAATTTTGTGTCAAAATTGCAGAAATTCCCTCTTATTTTGGCAAAATTGCAGAAATTCCCCATTATTTTGGAGCAAAATTGCAGAAATTCCTTTAAGTTTGGAGCAGAAAGGCCTAAATTCCCCTTCTTTTGGGGCGAAAAAGTAAAAATTCCACATATTTTGGAGCAAAATTGCATAATTTTCCCTTATTATTGGGCAAAAAGGCAGTAATGCCCCTAATTTTGAGGCAAAAAGGCAGAAATTACCCTAATTTTGGGGCAAAATCCAGAAATTCCCTTTATTTGTGGCAAAAATGCAGAAATTTCCATTTTTTGGGACAAAATTGCATAAACTTCCCTTACTTTGTTGCAAAATTGCAGAAATTTCCCTTATCTTGGGACAAAAATGCAGAAATTCTCATTATTTCAGGTCAAAAAGGCAGAAATTCTGCTAATTTGGGGGCAAAAATGCAGAAATTACCCTTATTTTAGGGCAAAAAGACTGAAATTCCTCTTTCTTTGTGCCAAAAAAACAGAAATTCTTATTTTAGGGCAAAAAGGCAGAAATTCCACTTAATTTTGGGCAAAAATGCAGAAATTTCCCTTATTTGGGGCAAAAAGACAGTAATGCCCCTAATTTTGTGTAAAAAGGACATTAATTTCCCTAATTTTAAAGCAAAATTGAGGAAATTTCCCTAATTTTGGGGCAAAATATCAGAAATTTCCCTAATTTTGTGGCAAAATTGCAGAAATTCCCTTTATTTTGGGGCAAAATTGCCAAAATTCCCTATTATTTTGGAGCAAAATTGCAAAAATTCCCCTTATTTTGGAGCAAAAACGCAAAAATTTCCCTAATTTTGGGGAAAAATTGCAGAAATTTCTCTTATTTTGGGGCAAAATTGCAGAAATTCCCCTAATTTTGTGTCAAAATTGCAGAAATTCCATTTATTTTGGCACAAAAATGCAGAAATTCCACAGTATTTTGGAGCAAAATTACAGACATTCCCTTTATTTTGGGGAAAAAAGGCAGAAATTCTCCTTATTTTGGGGCAAAAATGCTGAAATTCCTCTTAATTTGGAGCAATAATTCAGTAATTTTCCTTATTTCAGGGCAAAAATACAGAAATTACCCTTATTTTAGGCCAAAAAGACTAAATTCCCCTTATTTTGAGGCAAAAAGGCAGAAATTTTCCTTATTTTAGGGAAAAAAGCCAGAAATTCCCCTTAATTTTGGAAAAAATGCAGAAGTTTCCCTCAATTTGGGGCAAAAATGCAGAAATTCCCTTTATTTTGGGCCAAATAGGCCGAAATTTCCCTTATTTTGAGTGAAAAGAATAGAAATTTATCTTATTTTAGAAAAAAATTGCAGAAATTTCTTTTATTTTGTGGCAAAAATGCAGAAATTCCCATTATTTTGGGGTAAAAAGGCAGAAATTTCTTCTATTTTGGAACAAAATTGCAGAAATTTCCCATATTTTGGGGCAAAAATGCAGTAATGCTTCTAATTTTGTGGCAAAATTCAGAAATTTCATTAATTTTGGGGCAAAAAGGCAGAAATTCCTCTTATTTTGTGGCAAAAATGCAGAAATTTCCCTCTTTATGGGACAAAATTGCAGAAATTTTCTCTATTTTGGGGCAAACTGCAGAAATTTTTCTTATTTTGGAGTAAAAATTCAGTAATGCTTCTAATTTTGGGGCAATAATTCAGAAATTCCCCTAATTTTGGGGCAAAAATACAGAAATTCCCTTTATTGTGGGGCAAAATTGCTGAAATTTCCCTTTTTATGGACATAATTGTAGAAATTTCCTTTATCTTGGGGCAAAATTGCAGAAATTTCCCTTATTTTGGGGCAAAATTGTAGAAATTCCCCTAATTTGATTCAAAATTGCAGAAATTCCCTTTATTTTGGGGCAAAATTGCAGAAAATCCCCATTATTTTGGAGCAAAATTGCAATAATACCCCTGATTTTGGGTCAAAAAGGCAGAAATTCCCCTTCTTTTGGGGCAAAAAGGTAGAAATTCCACTTATTTTGGAGCAAAATTGCATAATTTTCCCTTATTATTGGGCAAAAAGGCAGTAATGCCCCTCATTTGGGGGCAAAAATGCAGAAATTCTTCTAATTTTGGGGCAAAAGGCAGAAATTATCTTTATTTGGGGGCAAAAATGCAGAAATTTCCATTTTTTTGGGACAAAATTGCAGAAATTCCCCTTATTTGGGGGGAAAAATGTAGAAATTCCATTTATTTTGGAGCAAAATTGCATAATTTTCCCTTATGATTGGGCAAAAAGGCAGTAATGCCCCTCATTTGGGGGCAAAAAGTCAGAAATTCCCCTAATTTTTGAGCAAAATTGCGAAATTTCCCTAATTTTGGGGCAAAATTGCAGAAATTTCCCTAATTTTGGGGCAAAATTGCAGAAATTCCCCTAAATTTGTGGCAAAATTGCAGAAATTCCTATTATTTTAGGGCAAAATTGCAGAAATTCCCCATTATTTTGGAGCAAAATTGCAGAAATTCCCCTTATTTTGCGGCAAAATTGCAGAAATTCCTCTTAGTTTGTGGCAAAAAGGCAGAAATTCCCCTTCTTTTAGGGTAAAAAGGTAGAAATTCCACTTATTTTGGAGCAAAATTGCATAATATTTTCTTATTATTGGGCAAGAGGCAGTAATGCCTCTAATTTTGGGGCTAAAGGCAGAAATTATCCTATTTTTGGAGCAAAATTGCAGAAATTTTCCTAATTTTGGGGCAAAATTGCAGAAATTCCCCTTATTTTGTGGCAAAATTGCAAATATTCCCTTTCTTTTGTGGCAAAATTGCAGAAATTCACCATTATTTTGGAGCAAAATTGAAGGAATCCCTTTATTTTGGGGCAAAAAGGCAGAAATTCCCCTAATTTTTGAACAAAATTGCAGAAATTTCCCTAATTGTGTTTCAAAATTACAGAAATTCCCTTTTTTTGAGTCAAAAATGCCGAAATTCCACATTTTTTTGAGCAAAATTCAGAAATTCCCTATATTTGGAGTAAAAAGGCAGAAATTATTTTTATTTTGGGGCAAAAAGGCAGAAATTTCCCTTATTTTGGGGCAAAATTGCAGAAATTCCTCTTATCATGAGACAGAAATCCAGAAATTTCCCTTCTTTCGGGTTTAAAAGGCAGTGATTCCGCTAATTTGGGGGCAAATTGCAGAAATTAAACTTATTTTGGAAAAAAATACTTAAATTCCCCTTATTTTTTTCCAAAAAGACAGAAATACTACTTAATTTAGGGCTAGAAGGCAGAAATTCAAATTAATTTTGGGCAAAAATGCAGAATTTTCATTTATTTTGGGCAAAAACACAGTAATGCCCCTAATTTTGGGGCAAAAACCAGAAATTCCCCTAATTTTGGGGCAAAATGCAGAAATTCCACTTATTTGGGGGTAAAAATGCAGAAGTTTCCATTTTTGGAGACAAAATTGCAGAAATTTCCTTTATTTCGGGTCAAAAAGGCAAAAATTCTGCTGATTTGGGGGCAAATTGCAGAAATTACCCTTATTTTAGGGCAAAAAGACTAAATACCCCTCACTTTTTGCCAAAAAGGCAGAAATTCTTTATATTTTAGGTAAAAAAGGCAGAAATTCCACTTAATTTTGGACAAAAATGCAGAAATTTGCCTTATTTTGGGGCAAAAACAGAGTAATGCCCATAATTTTAGGGCAAAAATGCAGAAATTCTCCTAATTTTAAGGCAAAAAGGCAGAAATTCCCCTTATTTTGTGGCAAAATTGCAGAAAATTTCCTTATTTTGGAACAAAAATTCAGAAATTCCCCGTATTTTAGGGCAAAATTGCAGATATTTCCCTTATTTTGGAGCAAAACTGCAGAAATTCCCGTTATTTTGGAACAAAATTGCAGAAATTCCCCTTATTTTGTTTCAAAAAGAAAGAAATTCCTTTTATTTTGGAGGAAGATTTCAGAAATTTCCCTTATTTTGGTGCAAAATTACATAAATTTCCCTTATAATTGGGCAAAAAGGAAGAAATTCCCGTAATTTTGGGGCAAAAAGGCAGAAATTTCCCTTATCTTGGGGCAAAAATGATGAAATTCCCCTTATTTTGGAGCAATAATGCAGAAATTTTCCTTATTTTAGGGCAAAAAGACAGAAATTCTCCTTATTTCAGGGCAAAAATATTGAAATTCCCATTATTTTGGAGCAAAAATGCAGAAATTCCCCTTATTTTAAGCCAAAAATACAGAAATTACCCTTATTTTAGGGCAAAAAGCCTAAACTCCCCCTATTTTGGGGCAAAAAGCTAAATTCCTCTTAGTTAAGGGCAAAAAGGCAGAAATTCCCCTTATTTTTGGGCAAAACTGCAGAAATTTCTTTTAATTTGGGGCAAAAATGCAGAAATTCCCCTTTATTTTGGGCCAAATTGGCAGAATTTTCTCTTATTTTGGGGCAAAAAGATAGAAATTTAACTAATTTTAGGATAAAATTGCAGAAATGTCCTTTATTTTGTGGCAAAAATGCAGAAATTCCCATTATTTTGGGGTAAAAAGGTAGAAATTCCCCATATTTTGTAACAAAATTGCAGAAATTTCCCATATTTTGGGGCAAAAATGCAGTAATGCTTCTAATTTTGATGCAAAATTCAAAAATTTCGATAATTTTGAGTCAAAAAGGCAGAAATTCCTCTTATTTGGGGGCAAAAATGCAGAAATTTTATTTTTTTAGGACAAGATTGCAGAAATTTCCTTTATTTTGAGGCAAATTGCAGAATTTTCCCTTATTTTGTGGCAAAAATTCTGTAATGATTCTACTTTTGGGGCAAAAATCAGAAATTCCATTAGTTTTGGGTCAAAAAGGCAGAAATTCCCCTTATTTCAGGTCAAAAAGGCAGAAATTCCGCTTATTTGGGGGAAAATTCTTGAAATTACCCTTATTTTAGGGAAAAAGCCTGAAATTTCCCTTATTTTGTTCCAAAAAGGCAGAAATTCTTCTTATTTTAGAGCAAAAAGGCAGAAATTCCACAAAATCTTGGGCAAAAATGCAGAAATTTCCCTTATTTTGGAGCAAAACACAGTAATACCACTACTTTTGGGGCAAAAAGTCAAAAATTCCCCTAATTTTGGGGCAAAATGTCAGAAATTCCCCTTATTTTGGGGAAAATGCTGAAATTCCCTTTATTATGGAGGAAAAATGCAGAAATTTTTCTTCTTTCAGGTCAAAAACACAGAAATTCTCCTTATTTTAAACCAAAAATACAGAAATTACTCTTATTTTAGGCCAAAAAGACTAAATTCCCTTCATTTGGGGGCAAAAAGGCAGAAATTCCACTTATGTTAGAGCAAAAAGGCAGAAATTTCCCTTATTTTGGGGCAAAATTGTAGAAATTTCTTTTATCTTGGGGCAAAAATGCAGAAATTCCCCTTTATTTCGGGTCAAAAATGCAGAAATTCCGCTTATTTGGGGTCAAAAATGCAGAAATAACCCTTATTTTAGGGCAAAAATACTGAAATTCCCCTTATTTTGTGCCAAAAGTGCAGAAATTTTTATTTTAGGGCAAAAAGGCAGAAATTCCACTTAATTTTGGAAAAAAATGCTGAAATTTCCTTTTTTGGGGCAAAAAGACAGTAATGCCTCATATTTTGGGTCAAAAAAGCAGAAATTCCTCTAATTTTGGAGCAAAATTGCAGAAATTTCCCTTATTTTGGGGCAAAATTGCAGTAATTCCCCTAATTTTCTGTAAAAATTGCAGAAATTCCCTTTATTTTCGGGCAAAATTGCAGAAATTCGCCATTATCTTGGAGCAAAATTGCAGTAATACCCCTAATTTTGGGTCAAAAAGGCAGAAATTTTCCTTCTTTAGGGCAAAAATGTGGAAATTCCACTTATTTTGGAGCAAAATTGCATAATTTTCCCTTATTATTTGGCAAAAAGGAAGTAATGCCCCAAATTTTGGGGCAAAAAGGCAGAAATTCCCCTAATTTTGGGGCAAAATTCAGAAAATCTTTTTTATTTAGGGGCAAAAATGCAGAAATTTCCATTTTTGGGACAAAATTGCAGAAATTTCCCTTATTTTGGGGCAAAATTGCAGAAATTTCTTTTATCTTGGTGAAAAAATGCAGAAATTCCCCTTTATTTCGGGTCAAAAATGCAGAAATTCCGCTTATTTAGTGTCAAAAATGCCGAAATTACCCTTATTTTAGGGCAAAAAGACTGAAATTCCCCATATTTTGTGCCAAAAAAACAGAAGTTCTTATTTTAGGGCAAAAAGAAAGAACTTCCACTTAATTTTGGACAAAAATGCAGAAATTCCCCTTATTTGGGGCAAAAGACAGTAATGCCCCTAATTTTGTGTCAAAAAGGCAGAAATTCCCTTAATTTGGAGCAAAATTGCAGAAATTTTCCGTTATTTTGGGGCAAAATTGCAGTAATTCCCCTAATGTTGTGTAAAAATTCCAGAAATTCTTTTTATTTTGCGGCAAAATTGCAGAAATTCCCCTTATTTGGGGGCAAAAATGCTGAAATTCCCCTTATTTTAAAGCAAAAATTCAGAAATTTTCCTTATTTTAGGGCAAAAAGACAGAAATTCTCCTTATTTCAGGGCAAAAATACAGAAATGCCCCTTATTTCGGGGCAAAAATTAAGAAATTCCCCTATTTTAAGTCAAAAATACAGAAATTACCCTTATTTGAGGCCAAAAATCTTAATTTCCCCTATTTTGGAGCAAAAAGTTAAATTCCCCTTATTTTAGGGCAAAAAGCCAGAAATTCCTTTTATTTTTGGGCAAAAATGCAGAAATTTCTTTTAAGTTGGGGTAAAAATGCAGAAATTCCCCTTATTTTGGGCCAAATAGGCAGAAATTTCCCTTATTTTGGGGCTAAAGGATAGAAATTTAATTTATTTTATAATAAAATTGCAGAAATTTTCCATATTTTGTGGCAAAACTGCAGAAATTCCCATTATTTTGGGGTAAAAAGGCAGAACTTTCCCTTATTTTAGAACAAAATTGCAGAAACTTCACATATTTTGGGGCAAAAATGCAGTAATACTTCTAATTTGGGGGCAAAATTCAGAAATTTCTCTAATTTTGGGTCAAAATACAGAAATTCCTCTTATTTTAGGGCAAAAATGCAGAAATTTTATTTTTTTTTGGAACAAAATTGCAGAAATTTCCTTTATTTTGAGGCAAATTGCAGAAATTTCCCTTATTTTGTGGCAAAAATTCTGTAATGCTTTTAATTTGGGGGCAAAAATCAGAAATTCCATTAGTTTTGGGGCAAAAAGGCAGAAATTAACCATTTTTGTGGGACAACATTGCAGAAATTTCCCTTTTTTTAAACACAATTGCAGAAATTTCCCTTATTTTTGTGCAAAATTGCAGAAATTTCCCTTATTTCATGTCAAAAAAGCAGAAATTCCGCTTATTTGGGGGAAAATTCTTGAAATTACCCTTATTTTAGGGAAAAAGCCTGAAATTCCCCTTATTTTGTGCCAAAAAGGCAGAAATTCTTCTTATTTTAGAGCAAAAAGGCAGAAATTCCACAAAATTTTGGGCAAAAATGCCGAAATTTCCCTTATTTTGGAGCAAAAACACAGTAATACCCCTAATTTTGGGGAAAAGGCAAAAATTCCCCTAATTTTGGGGCAAAAAGTCAGAAATTCTCCTCATTTTGGGGCAAAAATGCTGAAATTCCCCTTATTATGGAGCAAAAATGCAGAAATTTTTCTTATTTCAGGTCAAAAAGACAGAAATTCTCCTTATTTTAAACCAAAAATACAGAAATTACTCTTATTTTAGGCCAAAAGGACTAAATTCCTCTTATTTTGGGGCAAAAAGGCGAAATTCCCCTTATTTTAGAGCAAAAAGGCAGAAATTTCCCTTATTTTGGGGCAAAATTGTAGAAATTTCCCTTATCTTGGGGCCAAAATGCAGAAATTCCCCTTATTTTGGGTCAAAAATGCAGAAATTCCAACTATTTGGGGTTAAAAATGCAGAAATAATCCTTATTTTAGGGCAAAAAGACTGAAATTCCTTTTATTTTGTGCCAAAAAAGCAGAAATTCTTATTTTAGGGCAAAAAGCCAGAAATTCCCCTTATTTTTGGCCAAAAATGCAGAAATTTCTTTTAATTTGGGGCAAAAATGCAGAAATTCCCCTTATTTTGAGCCAAATAGGCAGAAATTTCCCTTATTTTGGGGCTAAAGGATAGAAATTTAACTTATGTTAGGATAAAATTGCAGAAATGTCCCTTATTTTGTGGCAAAAATGCAGAAATTCCCATTATTTTGGGGTATAAAGGCAGAACATTCCCTTATTTTGAAACAAAATATCAGAAATTTTCTATATTTTGGGTAAAAATGCAGTAATGCTTCTAATTTGGGGGCAAAATTCAAAAATTTCTCTAATTTTGGGTCAAAATACAGAAATTCCTCTTATTTTGGGGTAAAAATGCAGAAATTTCCCTTCTTGGGACAAAATTGCAGAAATTTTTTTTATTTTGAGGTAAATTGCAGAAATTTCCCTTATTTTGTGGCAAAAATTCTGTAATGCTTCTAATTTTGGTGCAAAAATCAGAACTTCCATTAGTTTAGGGGCAAAAAGGCAGAAATTCTCCTTTTTGTTAGACGACATTGCAGAAATTTTCCTTTTTTGGAATAAAATTGCAGAAATTTCCCTTATTTTTGGGCAGAATTGCAGAAATTTCCCTTATCTTGTGGCAAAAATGCAGAAATTCCCCTTATTTCATGTCAAAAAGGCAGAAATTCCGCTTATTTGAAGAAAAATTCTTGACATTACCCTTATTTTAGGGAAAAAGCCTGAAATGTCCCTTATTTTGTGCCAAAAAGGCAGAAATTCGTCTTATTTTAGAGCAAAAAGGCAGAAATTCTACAAAATTTTGGGCAAAAATGCCGAAATTTCCCTTATTTTGGAGCAAAAACACAGTAATACCCCTAATTTTGGGGAAAAGGCAAAAATTCCCCTAATTTTGGGGCAAAATGTCAGAAATTCATCTTATTTTGGGGCAAAACTGCTGAAATTCCCCTTATAATGGAGCAAAAATGCAGAAAATTTTCTTATTTCAGGTCAAAAAGACAGAAATTCTCTTTATTTTAAACCAAAAATACAGAAAGTACTCTTATTTTAGGCCAAAAAGACTAAGTTCCTCTTATTTTGGGGCAAAAGGAAGAAATTCCCCTTATTTTAGAGCAAAAAGCCAGAAATTTCCCTTATTTTGGGGCAAAATTGCAGAAATTTCCATTATCTTGGGGCAAAAATGCAGAAATTCCCCTTATTTCATGTCAAAAATGCAGAAATTCCACTAATTTGGGGTTAAAAATGCAGAAATAACCCTTATTTTAGGGCAAAGAGACTGAAATTCCTTTTATTTTGTGCCAAAAGAGCAGAAATTCTTATTTTAGGGCAAAAAGGCAGAAGTTCCACTTAAATTTGGGAAAAAATGCAGAAATTACCCTTATTTGGGGCACAAAGACAGTAATGCCCCTAATTTTGTGTCAAAAAGGCAAAAATTTCCCTAATTTTGGAGCAAAATTGCAGAAATTTCCCTTATTTTGGGGCAAAATTGCAGTAATTCCTCTCATTTTCTGTCAAAATTGCAGAAATTCCCTTTATTTTGGGGCAAAATTGAAGAAATTCCCCATTATTTTGGAGCAAAATTTCAGTAATACCCCTAATATTGGGTCAAAAAGGCAAAAATTTTCCTTCTTTTGGGGCAAAAATGTAGAAATTCCACTTATTATGGAGCAAAATTGCATAATTTTCCCTTATTATTGGGCAAAAAGGAAGTAATGCCCCTAATTTTGGGGCAAAAAGGCCGAAATTCCTTTAATTTTGGGGCAAAATGCAGAAATTCTCCTTATTTAGGGGCAAAATGCAGAGATTTCCATTTTTTGGGACAAAATTGCAGAAATTTCCCTTATTTGGGGGCAAAATTGCAGAAATTTCTTTTATCTGGGGAAAAATGCAGAAATTCCCCTTATTTCGGGTCAAAAAGGCAGAAATTCCGCTTATTTGGGGTCAAAAATGCAGAAATTACCCTTATTTTAGGGCAAAAAGACTGAAATTCCCCATATTTTGTGCCAAAAAACAGAAATTCTTATTTTAGGGCAAAAGGAAGAAATTCCACTTAATTTTGGACAAAAATGCAGAAATTTCCATTATTTGGGGCAAAAAGAGAGTAATGCCCCTAATTGTGTGTCAATAAGGCAGAAATTCCTCTAATTTTGGAGCAAAATTGCAGAAATTTCCCTGATTTTGGGGCGAAATTGCAGTAATTCCCTTAATTGTGTGTCAAAATTCCAGAAATTCCCTTTATTTTGGGGCAAAATTGCAGAAATTCCCATTATTTGGGGGCAAAAATGCTGAAATTCCTCTTATTTTAAAGCAAAAATGCAGTAATTTTCTTTATTTTAAGAAAAAAAGACAGAAATTCTCCTTATTTCAGGGCAAAAATACAGAAATTCCCCTTATTTTGGGGCAAAATGCTGAAATTCCACTTATTTTAAGCCAAAAATATAAAAATACCCTTATTTTAGGGCAAAAAGACTAATTCCCCCTCTTCTGGGGCAAAAAGATAAATTCCCCTCATTTTAGGGCAAAAAGCCAGAAATTCTGTTTATTTTTGGGCAAAACTGCAGAAATTTCTTTTAATTTAGGGCAAAAATGCAGAAATTCCTCTTATTTTGGGCCAAATAGGCAGAAATTTCCCTTATTTTGGGGCTAAAGGATAGAAATTTAACTTATATTTGGATAAAATTGCAGAAATTTTCCATATTTTGTGGCAAAAATGTAGACATTCCCATTATTTTGGGACAAAATTGCAGAAATTTTTTTTTATTTTTAGGTAAATTGCAGAAATTTCCCTTATTTTGTGGCAAAAATTCTGTAATGCTTCTAATTTTGGGGCAAAAATCAGAAATTCCATTAGTTTTGGGGCAAAAAGGCAGAAATTCCCCTTTTTGTGGGACAACATTGCAGAAATTTCCCTTTTTTGGAACAAAATTGCAGAAATTTCCCTTATTTTTGGGCAAAATTGCAGAAATTTCTTATATCTTGTGGCAAAAATGCAGAAATTCCCTTTATTTCAGGTAAAAAAGGCAGAAATTCTGCTTATTTGGGGGAAAATTCTTGAAATTACACTTATTTTAGGGAAAAAGCATAAATTTCCCTTATTTTGTGCCAAAAAGGCAGAAATTCTTATTTTAGAGCAAAAAGGAAGAAATTATACAAAATTTTGGGCAAAAATGCAGAAATTTCCCTTATTTTGGAGCAAAAACACAGTAATACCCCTAATTTTGGGGAAAAGGAAAAAAATTCCTCTAATTTTGGGGCAAAAAGTCAGAAATTCCCCTTATTTTGGGGCAAAAATCCTAAAATTCAGCTTATTATGGTGCAATAATGCAGAACTTTTTCTCATTTCAGGACAAAAAGACAGAAATTCTTTTTATTTTAAACCAAAAATACAGAAATTACTCTTATTTTAGGCCAAAAAGACTAAATTCCCCTTATTTTGGGGCAAAAAGGCAGAAATTCCCCTTATTTTAGAGCAAAAAAGCAGAAATTTCCCTTATTTTGGGGCAAAATTGTCGAAATTTCCTTTATCTTGTTGCAAAAATGCAGAAATTCCCCTTATTTCGGGTCAAAAATGCAGAAATTCCAATTATTTGGGGTTAAAAATGCAGAAATAACCCTTATTTTAGGGCAAAAAGGCTGAAATTCCTCTTATTTTGTGCTAAAAGGGCAGAAATTCTTATTTTAGGGCAAAAAGGAAGAAATTCCATTTAATTTTAAGAAAAAATGTAGAAATTTCCCTTATTTGAAGCAAAAGACAGTAATGCCCCTAATTTTGGGTCAAAAAGGCAGAAATTCCCCTAATTTTGGAGCAAAATTGCAGAAATTTCCCTTATTTGGGGGCAAAATTGCAGTAATTCCCTTAATTTTCTAAAAAAATTGCAGAAATTCCCTTTATTTTGGGGCAAAATTGCAGAAATTCCCCATTATTTTGGAGCAAAATTGCAGTAATACCCCTAATTTTTAGTCAAAAAGGCAGAAATTTTCTTTCTTTTGAGGAAAAAAGGTAGAAATTCCACTTATTTTGGAGCAAAATTGCATATTTTTCTCTTATTATTGGGCAAAAAGGAAGTAATGCCCCAATTTTTGGGGCAAAAAGGCAGAAATTTCCCTAATTTTGGGGCAAAATGCAGAAATTCTCCTTATTAGGGGCAAAAATGCAGAAATTTCCATTTATTGGGACAAAATTGCAGAAATTTCCCTTATTTTGGGGCAAAATTGCAGAAATTTCTTTTATCTTGGGGAAAAATGCAGAAATTCCCCTTATATCGAGTCAAAAAGGCAGAAATTCTGCCTATTTGGGGTCAAAAATGAAGAAATTACCTTTATTTTAGGGCAAAAAGACTGAAATTCCCCATATTTTGTGCCAAAAATACAGAAATTCTTATTTTAGGGCAAAAAAGAAGAAATTCCACTTCATTTTTGACAAAAATGCAGAAATTTCCCTTATTTGGAGCAAAAAGACAGTAATGCCTTTAATTTTGGGACAAAAAGGCAGAAATTCCCCTAATTTTGGAGCAAAATTGCAGAAATTTCCCTTATTTTGGGGCAAAATTGCAGTAATTACCCTAATTTTGTGTCAAAATTCCAGAAATTCCCTTTATTTTGGGGCAAAATTGCAGAAATTCCCCTTGTTTGGGGGCAAAAATGCTTAAATTCCCCTTATTATAAAGCAAAAATGTAAAAATTTTTCTTATTTTAGGGCAAAAAGCCAGAAATTTTCCTTATTTTTGGGCAAAAATGCAGAAATTACTTTTAACTTAGGGCAAAAATGCAGAAATTCCCCTTATTTTGGGCCAAATAGGCAGTAATTTCCCTTATTTTGGGCATAAAGGATAGAAATTTAATTTATTTTATAATAAAATTGCAGAAATTTCCCTTATTTTGTGGCAAAAATTCTGTAATGCTTCTAATTTGGGTGCAAAAATAAGAAATACCATTAGTTTTGAGGCAAAAAGGCAGAAATTCCCATTTTTGTGGGACAACATTGCAGAAATTTCCCTTTTTTGGAGCAAAATTGCAGAAATTTCCCTTATTTTTGGGCAACATTGCAGAAATTTCCCTTATCTTGTGGCAAAAATGCAGAAATTCCCCTTATTTCAGGTCAAAAAGGCAGAAATTCCGCTTATTTGGGAGAAAATTCTTGAAATTACCCTTATTTTAGGGAAAAGCCTCAAATTTCCCTTATTTTGTGTCAAAAGGCAGAAATTCTTCTTATTTTAGAGCAAAAAGGCAGAAATTCCACAAAATTTTGGGCAAAAATGCCAAAATTTCTCTTATTTTGGAGCAAAAACACAGTAATAACCCTAATTTTAGGGCAAAAAGGCAAAAATTTCTCTAATTTTGAGGCAAAAAGTCAGAAATTCCACTTATTTTGGGGCAGAAATGCTGAAATTCCCCTTATTATGGAGCAAAAATGCCAAAATTTTTCTTATTTCAGGTCAAAAATACAGAAATTCGCTTTATTTTAAACCAAAAATACAGAAATTACTCTTATTTTAGGTCAAAAAGTCTAAATTCCCCTTATTTTGGGGCAAAAATGCAGAAATTTTTTTTTATCTTGTGATAAAAATGCAGAAATTCCCCTTATTTCTGGTCAAAAAGGCAGAAATTCCGCTTATTTGGGGTCAAAAATGCAGAAATTACCCTTATTTTAGGGCAAAAAGACTGAAATTCCCCATATTTTGTGCCAAAAAAAACAGAAATTCTTATTTTAGGGCATAAAGAAGGAAATTTCACTTAATTTTGGACAAAAATGCAGAAATTTCCCTTATTTGGGGTAAAAAGAGAGTAATGCCCCTAATTTTGTGTCAAAAAGGCAGTAATTCTCCTAATTTTGGAGCAAAATTGCAGAAATTTCCCTTATTTTGGGGCAAAATTGCAGTAATTCCCCTAAATTTGTGTCAAAATTCTAGAAATTCCCTTTATTTTGAGGCAAAATTGCAGAAATTCCCCTTATTTGGGGGCAAAAATGCTGAAATTCCCCTTATTTTTTAGCAAAAATGCAGAAATTTTTCTTATTTTAGGGCAAAAATACAGAAATTCGCCTTATTTTGGGGCAAAAATGCAAAAATTCCCCTTATTTTAAACCAAAAATACAGAAATTACCTTTATTTTAGGGCAAAAAGACTAATTCCTCCTATTTTGGGGCAAAAAGGTAAATTTCCCTTATTTTAGGGCAAAAAGCCAGAAACTCCCCTTATTTTTGGGCAAAAATGCAGAAATTTCTTTTAATTTGGGGCAAAAATGCATAAATTCCTTTTATTTTGGGCCAAATAGACAGAAATTTCCCTTATTTTGGGGCTAAAGTATAGAAATTTAACTTATGTTAGGATAAAATTGCAGAAATTTCCCTTATTTTATGGCAAAAATGCAGATATTCCGATTATTTTTGGGTAAAAAGGCAGAACTTTCCTTTATTTTGGAACAAAATTGCAGAAATTTCCCATATTTTAGGCAAAAATGCAGTAATGCTTCTAATTTGGGGGCAAAATTCAGAAATTTCTCTAATTTTGGGTCAAAATAAAGAAATTCCTCTTATTTTGGGGCAAAAATGCAGAAATTTTCCTTTTTTGTGACAAAATTGCAGAAATTTTTTTATTTTGAGGTAAATTGCAGAAATTTCCCTTATTTTGTGGCAAAAAGTCTGTAATGCTTCTAATTTTGGGGCAAAAATCAGAAATTCCATTAGTTTTGAGGCAAAAAGGCAGAAATTCCCCTTTTTGTAAAACAACATTGCAGAAATTTCCCTTTTTTGGAACAAAATTGCAGAAATTTCCCTTATTTTTGGGCAAAATTGCAGAAATTTCTTATATCTTGTGGCAAAAATTCAGAAATTCCCCTTTTTTGAGGTAAAAAAGGCAGAAATTCTGCTTATTTGGGGGAAAATTCTTGAAATTACCCTTATTTAAGGAAAAAGCCTGAAATTTCCCTTATTTTGTGCCAAAAAGGCAGAAATTCTTCTTATTTTAGAGCAAAAAGGCAGAAATTCCACAAAATTTTGGGCAAAAATGCAGAAATTTCCCTTATTTTGTAGCAAAAACACAGTAATACCCCTAATTTTGGGGCAAAAAGTCAAAAATTCCCCTAATTTTGGGGCAAAAAGTCAGAAATTCCTTTTATTTTGGGGCCAAAATGCTGTAATTCCCCTTATTATGGTGCAAAAATGCAGAAAATTTTCTTATTTCAGGACAAAAAGACAGAAATTCTTTTTATTTTAAACCAAATATACAGAAATTACTCTTATTTTAGGCCAAAAAGACTAAATTCCCCTTATTTTGGGGCAAAAAGGCAGAAATTCCCCTTATTTTAGAGCAAAAAGGCAGAAATTTCTCTTATTTTGGTGCAAAATTGTACAAATTTTCCTTATCTTGGAGCAAAAATGCAGAAATTCCCCTTATTTCGGGTCAAAAATGCAGAAATTCCACTTATTTGGGGTTAAAAATGCAGAAATATCCCTTATTTTAGGGCAAAAATACAGAAATTCCCCTTATTTTGTGCCAAAATGGTAGAAATAATTATTTTAGGGCAAAAAGGCAGAAATTCCACTTAATTTTGGGTAAAAATGCAGAAATTTCCCTTATTTGGGGCAAAAAGACAGTAATGCCCCTAATTTTGGGTCAAAAAAGCAGAAATTCCCCTAATTTTGGAGCAAAATTCAGAAATTTCCCTTATTTGGGGGCAAAATTGCAGTAATTCCCCTAATTTTTTGTCAAAATTGCAGAAATTCCCTTTATTTTGGAGCAAAATTGCATTAATTCCCCATTATTTTGGAGCAAAATTGCAGTAATACCTCTAATTTTTGGTCAAAAAGGCAGAAATTTTCCTTCTTTTGAGGAAAAAATGTAGAAATTCCACTATTTTGGAGTACAATTGCATAATTTTCCATTATTATTGGGCAAAAAGTCAGTAATGCCCCTAATTTTGTGGCAAAAATGCAGAAATTTCCATTTTTTGGGACAAAATTGCATAAACTTTCCTTACTTTGTTGCAAAATTGCAGAAATTTCCCTTATCTTGGGACAAAAATGCAGAAATTCTCGTTATTTCAGGTCAAAAAGGCAGAAATTCCGCTAATTTGGTGGCAAAAATGCAGAAATTACTCTTATTTTAGGGCAAAAAGACTGAAATTCCCCTTTCTTTGTGCCAAAAAAACAGAAATTCTTATTTTAGGGCAAAAAGGCAGAAATTCCACTTAATTTTGGGCAAAAATGCAGAAATTTCCCTTATTTGGGGCAAAAAGACAGTAATGCCCCTAATTTTGTGTAAAAAGGACATTAATTTCCCTAATTTTAAAGCAAAATTGAGGAAATTTCCCTAATTTTGGGGCAAAATATCAGAAATTTCCCTAATTTTGTGGCAAAATTGCAGAAATTCCCTTTATTTTGGGGCAAAATTGCAGAAAATCCCCATTCTTTTGGAGCAAAATTGCAGAAATTCCCCTTATTTTGGAGCAAAAACGCAGAAATTCCCTTAATTTTGGGGAAAAATTGCAGAAATTTCCCTTATTTTGGGTCAAAATTGCAGAAATTCCCCTAATTTTGTGTCAAAATTGCAGAAATTCCATTTATTTTGGCGCAAAAATGCAGAAATTCCACAGTATTTTGGAGCAAAATTACAGACATTCCCTTTATTTTGGGGCAAAAAGGCAGAAATTCTCCTTATTTTAGGGCAAAAAGGCAGAAATTCCCCTTATTTTGGGGCAAAAATGCTTAAATTCCTCTTAATTTGGAGCAAAAATTCAGTAATTTTCCTTATTTTAGGGCAAAAAGACAGAAATTCTCCTTATTTCAGGCCAAAAATACAGAAATTACCCTTATTTTAGGCCAAAAAAACTAAATTCCCCTTATTTTGAGGCAAAAAGGCAGAAATTCCCCTTATTTTAGGGGAAAAAGGCAGAAATTCCCCTTAATTTTGGAAAAAATGCAGAAGTTTCCCTCAATTTGGGGCAAAAATGCAAAAATTCCCCTTATTTTAGGCCAAATAGGCCAAAATTTCCCTTATTTTGAGTGAAAAGGATAGAATTTTATCTTATTTTAGGATCAAATTGCAGAAATTTCCCTTATTTTGTGGCAAAAATGCAAAAATTCCCATTATTTTGGGGTAAAAAGGCAGAAATTTCTTTTATTTTGGAACAAAATTGCAGAAATTTCCCATATTTTGGGGCAAAAATGCAGTAATGCTTCTAAGTTTGTAGCAAAATTCAGAAATTTCATTAATTTTGGGGCAAAAAGGCAGAAATTCCTCTTATTTTGTGGCAAAAATGCAGAAATTTCCCTTTTTATGCGACAAAATTGCAGAAATTTTCTCTATTTTGGGGCAAACTGCAGAAATTTTTCTTATTTTGGGGTAAAAATTCAGTAATGCTTCTAATTTTGGGGCAATAATTCAGAAATTTCCCTAATTTTGGGGCAAAAATACAGAAATTCCCTTTATTGTGGGGCAAAATTGCTGAAATTTCCCTTTTTATGGACATAATTGCAGAAATTTCCCTTATCTTGGGGCAAAATTGCAGAAATTTCCCTTATTTTGGGGCAAAATTGCAGAAATTTCTTTTATCTTGTAGCAAAAATGTTAGAAATTCCCCTTTTTTTCAAGACATAAAAGCAGAAATTCCACTTATTAGGGGGCATAAATGCAGAAATTTCTTTTATTTTAGGGAAAAAAGATTGAAATTCGCTTATTTTGTGACTTAAAGGCAGAAATTCTTTTTATTTTAGGGCAAAAATCAGAAATTCCACTTAATTTTGGGCAAAAATGCAAAAATTTCTTTTATTTGGGCCAAAAAATCAGTAATGCCCCTAATTTTGGGTCAAAAAGGCAGAAATTCCCCTAATTTTGGAGCAAAATTGCAGCAATTTCCCTAATTTTGGGACAAAATTGCAGAACTTCTCTTTATTTTGGGGCAAAATTGCAGAAATTCCCAATTAATTTGGAGTAAAATTGCAGAAATTCCCCTTATTTTGGGGCAAAAATGCAGAAATTCCCCTAATTTTAGGGCAAAATTGCAGAAATTTCCCTTA
Organism: Micromys minutus; assembly: GCF_963924665.1. Classification (NCBI taxonomy): domain Eukaryota; kingdom Metazoa; phylum Chordata; class Mammalia; order Rodentia; family Muridae; genus Micromys; species Micromys minutus. The sequence goes on from NC_137963.1 coordinate 29,828,200, forward strand.
TTTTGGGGCAAAATAGCAGAAATTCCCTTAATTTTGTGTCAAAATTGCAGAAATTCCCATTATTTTGAGGCAAAAATCCAGGAATTCCACTTTATTTTGGTGCAAAATATCAGAAATTCCCCTTAATTGGGGTAAAAAGGCCGAAATTCTCCTTATTTTGGGGCAAAAAGGCAGAAATTTCCCTTATTTCTAGGCAAAATTGCAGAAATTTCTCTTATTATGGGACAGAAATCCTGAAATTTCCCTTATTTCGGGTCCAAAAGGCAGTAATTCCGCTAATTTGGGGGCAAATTGCAGAAATTAAAATTATTTTAGGGAAAAAGACTGAAATTCCCCTTATTTTTTTCCAAAAAGACAGAAATAGTTCTTATTTTAGGGCAAAAAGGCAGAAATTCCAATTAATTTTGGGCAAAAATGCAGAATTTTCCCTTATTTAGGGGCAAAAACCCAGTAATGCCCCTAATTTAGAAGCAAAAAGAAGGAATATCCATAATTTTGGGGCAAAAAGGCAGAAATTCCCCTTATTGTGGGACAAAATTGCAGAAATTTCCTTTATGTTGGGGCAAAAATGCAGAAATTCCTCTTATTTCGGTTCAAAGTGCAGAAATTCCACTCATTTGGGGTCAAAAATGCAGAAATAACTCTTATTTTAGGGCAAAAAGACTGAAATTTCCCTTATTTTGTGCTAAAAGGCAGAAATTCTTATTTTAGGGCAAAAAGGCAGAAATTCCACTTAATTTTGTACAAAAATGCAGAAAATTCCCTTATTTGGGGCAAAAAGACAGTAATGCCCCTAATTTTGGGTCAAAAAGGCAGAAATTTCCCTAATTTTGGACCAAATTGCAGAAATTTCCCTTATTTTGGGGCAAAATTACAATAATTCCCCTAATATGTGTCAAAATTGCAGAAATTCCCTTTATTTTGGAGCAAAATTGCAGTAATACCCCTAATTTTGTGTCAAAAATGCAGAAATTCCCCTTCTTTTGGGGCAAAAAAGGTAGAAATTCCCCTAATTTTGGGCAAAATGCAGAAATTCTCCTTATTTGGGGGCAACAATGCAGAAATTTCCATTTTTTGGGACAAAATTGCAGAAATTCTCCTTATTTGGGGGCAAAAAGGTAGAAAGTCCACTTATTTTGGAGCAAAATTGCATAATTTTCCCTTATGATTGGGCAAAAAGGCAGTAATGCCCCTCATTTGGGGGCAAAAAGGCAGAAATTCCCCCAATTTTTGAGCAAAATTGCAGAAATTTCTTTAATTTTAGGGCAAAATTGCAGAAATTCCCCTAAATTTGTGGCAAAATTGCAGAAATTGTTTTTATTTTGGGGCAAAATTGCCGAAATTCCCCATTATTTTGGAGCAAAATTGCAGAAATTCCCCTTATTTTGGGGCAAAATTGCAGAAATTCCCCTTAGTTTGTGGCAAAAAGGCAGAAATTCCCCTTCTTTTAGGGCAAAAAGGTAGAAATTCCACTTATTTTGGAGCAAAATTGCATAATTTTTTGTTATTATTTGGCAAGAGGCAGTAATGCCCCTAATTTTGGGGCTAAAGGCAGAAATTCTCCTAATTTTGGGGCAAAATTGCAGAAATGCATCTTATTTTGTAGCAAAATTGCAAATATTCCCTTACTTTTGTGGCAAAATTGCAGAAATTCACCATTATTTTGGAGCAAAATTGCTAAAATCCCCTTATTTTGGGGCAAAAAGGCAGAAATTCCCCTAATTTTTGAACAAAATTGCAGAAATTCCCTTAATTTTGTGTCACAATTGCAGAAATTCCCTTTATTTTGAGGCAAAAATGCAGAAATACCACATTAGTTTGGAGCAAAATTGCAGAAATTTTCTTTATTTAGGGTAAAAAGGCAGAAATTCTCCTTATTATGGGGCGAAAAGGCAGAAATTTCCCTTATTTTGGGGCAAAATTGCAGAAATTTCTCTTATCATGGGACAGAAATCCAGAAATTTCCCTTCTTTCGGGTTTAAAAGGCAGTAATTCCGCTAATTTGGGGGCAAATTGCAGAAATTAAACTTATTTTAGAAAAAAAGACTGAAATTCTCCTTATTTTATGCCAAAAAGACAGAAATACTTCTTAATTTAGAGCTAAAAGGCAGAAATTCCAATTAATTTTGGGCAAAAATGCATAATTTTCATTTATTTTGGGGCAAAAACACAGTAATGCCCCTAATTTTGAAGCAAAAACAGAAATTCCCCTAATTTAGGGGCAAAATGCAGAAATTCCCATTATTTTAGGGTAAAAAGGCAGAAATTGCCCTTATTTTGGAAAAAAATTTCAGAAATTTCCCATATTTTGGGGCAAAAATGCAGTAATGCTTCTAATTTTGGGGCAAAATTCAGAAATTTCACTAATTTTGGGTCAAAAAGGCAGAAATTCGTCTTATTTTGGGGCATAAATGCAGAAATTTCCCTTTTTTGGGGACAAAATTGCAGAAATTTCCTTTATTTGAGGCAAATTGCAGAAATTTCCCTTATTTTGGGGCAAAAATTCTGTAATGCTTCTAATTTTGGGGCAAAAATCAGAAATTCCATTACTTTTGGGGCAAGAAGGCAGAAAATCTTCTTTTTGTGGGGCAAAATTGCAGAAATTTTCCTTTTTTGGAAATAAGTTGCAGAAATTTCCCTTATTTTGGGGAAAAATTGCAGACATTTTCCTTATCTTGTGGCAAAAATGCAGAAATTCCCCTTATTTCAGGTCAAAAAGGCAGAAATTCCGCTTATTTGAGGGAAAATTCAAGTAATTACCTTTATTTTAGGGAAAAAGCCTGAAATTCCCATTATTTTGTGCCAAAAAGGCAGAAATTCTTCTTATTTTGGAGTAAAAAGGCAGAAATTCTACAAAATTTTGGGCAAAAATGCAGAAATTTCCCTTATTTTGGAGCAAAAATGCTGAAATTCCCCTTATTATAGAGCAAAAATGTAGAAATTTTCTTGATTTTAGGGCAAAAAGAGAGAAATTCTCCTTATTTTAGGCCAAAAATAGAGAAATTACTTTTATTTTAGGCCAAAAAGACTAAATTCCCCTTAATTTGGAGCAAAAAGGCAGAAATTCCCCATATTTTAGAGCAAAAAGGCAGAAATTTCCTTAATTTGGGGCAAAATTGCAGAAATTCCCATTATTTGGAAGCAAAAATGCTGAAATTCCCCTTATTTTGGAGCAAAAATGCAGAAATTTTCCTTATTTTAGGGCAAAAAGACATAAATTCTCCTTATTTCAGGGCAAAAATACAGAAATTTCCCTTATTTTGGGGCAAAAATGAAGAAATTCCCCGTATTTTAAGTCAAAAATACAGATATTACCCTTATTTTAGGGCAAAAAGACTAAATTCCCCCTATTTTGGTCTAAAAAGGTAAATTCCCCTTATTTTAGGGCAAAAAGGCAGAAATTCCCCTTATTTTTGGGCAAAAATGCAGAAATTTCTTTTTATTTGGGGCAAAAATGCAGAAATTCCTCTTATTTTGGGACAAATATTCAGAAATTTCCCTTATTTTGGAGAAAAGGATAGAAATTTATCTTATTTTAAGATATAATTGCAAAAATTTCCCTTATTTTGTGGCAAAAATGCAGAAATTCCACTTATTTGGGGGTAAAAAGGCAGAAATTTCCTTTATTTTGGAACAAAATTGCAGAAATTTCCCTTATTTGGGGCAAAAAGACAATAATGCCCCTAATTTTGGGTAAAAAAGGCAGAAATTCCCCTAATTTTGAAGCAAAATTGCAGAAATTTCCCTAATTTCAGGCAAAAATTGCAGAAATTCCCCTTATTTTGGGGAAAAATTGCATAAATTCCCCTAATTTTGTGGCAAAATTGGAGAAAATTCCTTTATTTTGGGGCAAAATTGCAGAAATTCCTCATTATTTTGGAGCAAAATTGCAGAAATTCCAATTATTTAGGGGCAAACATGCAGAAATTCCCCTAATTTTGGGGCAAAATTGCAAAAAATTTCCCTTATTTTTGGGCAAAATTGTAGAAATTCCCCTAATTTTGTGTTAAAATTGCAGAAATTCGCTTTATTTTTGTGCAAAAATGCAGAAAATCAACATTATTTTGAAGTAAAATTGCAGAAATTCCCTTTATTTTGGGGAAAAAAGACAAAAATTCTTTTTATTTTGGGGAAAAAGGTCAGAATTTTCCCTTATTTTTGGGCAAAATTGCAGAAATTTCCCTTATCATGGGACAAAAATCCAGAAATTTTCTTTATTTCAGGTCAAAAAGGCAGAAATGCTGCTAATTTGAGGGTAAATTGCAGAAATTAAACTTATTTAAGGGAAAAAGACTGAAATTCCCCTTATTTTGTGCCAAAAAGGCAGAAATTCTTCTTATTTTAGGGCAAAAAGTCACAAATTCCAATTAATTTTGGGCAAAAATGCAGAAATTTCCCTTATTTTGGGGCAAAAACACAGTAATGCCCCTAATTTTGGGGCAAATAGGTAGAAATTCCCCCAATTTTGGGGCAAAAGGCAGAAATTCCTCTTATTGTGGGGCAAAATTGCTGAAATTTCTTTTTTTGAGGACAAAAACGCAGAAATACCATATACTTGGTGTGAAAAATGCAGAAATTACCCTTATTTTAGAAAAAGAAGACTGAAATTTCCCGTATTTTGTGCCAAAAAGGCAGAAATTCCCTATATTTTGGGGCAAAAATGCAGATATTTCCCTTATTTTGTTGCAAAATTGCAGAAGATTCCCTTATTTTGGGATAAAAATGAAGAAATTCCCCGTATTTTAGGACAAAATTGCAGGTATTTCCCTTATTATGGAGCAAAATTGCAGAAATTTTTTTTATTTTGTTTCAAAAAGGCAGAAATTTCCTTTATTTTGGAGCAAAAATGCAGAAAATTCTCTTATTTTGGTGCAAAATTGCATAAATTTCCCTTATTATAGGGCAAAAGGCAGAAATTCCCCTAGTTTTAGGGCAAAATTGAGGAAATTTCCCTTATTTTGGGGCAATATTGCAGAAATTCCCCTAATTTTAGGGAAAAATTTCAGAAATTTCCCTTATTTTGGGGCAAAATTGCAGAAATTCCCCTAATTTTGGAGAAAAATTTCAGAAATTCCCCCTATTTTGGAGCAAAAATGCAGAAATTTTCCTTAATTCAGGGCAAAAATACAGAAATTCCCCTTATTTGGGGGCAAAAATGCAGAAATTCCCCTTATTTTAGGCCAAAAATACAGAAATTTCTTTCATTTCAGGTCAAAAGGGCAGAAATTACACTTATTTGGGGGCAAATTCGAGAAATTACCCTTATTTTAGGGAAAAAGCCTGAATTTCCTCTTATTTTGTGCCAAAGAGTCAGAAATTCATCTTGTTTTTGAGCTAAAAGGCAGAAATTCCACATAATTTTGGGCAAAAATGCAGAAATTTCCTTTATTTTGGGGCAAAAACACAGTAATGCCCTTAATTTGGGGGCAAAAATGATGAAATTCCCCTTATTATTGAGCAAAAATGCAGAAATTTTCCTTATTTTAGGGCAAAAAGAAAGACATTCTCATTATTTTAGGCCAAAAAATACAGAAATTACCCTTATTTTAGGCCAAAAAGACTAAATTCCCATTATTTTGGGGCAAAAAGGCAGAAATTCTACTTATTTTAGAGCAAAAAGGCAGATATTCTCCTAATTTTGGGGCAAAAAGGCAGAAATTCCCCTTATTTTGGGGCAAAAATGCTGAAATTCCTCTTATTTTGGAGTAAAAATGCAGAATTTTTTTTTATTTTAGGGCAAAAAGACAGAAATTCTCCCTATTTCAAGGCAAAAATACAGAAATTCTCTTTATTTGGGAAGAAAAATGCAGAAATCCCCTTATTTTAAGCCAAAAATACAGAAATTACCCTTATTTTAGGGTAGAAGACTTAATTCCTCCTATTTTGGGGCAAAAAGCTAAATTCCCCTTATTTTAGGGCAAAAAGGCAGAAATTCCCCTTATTTTTGGGCAAAAATGCAGAAATTTCCCTTAATTTGGGGCAAAAATGCAGAAATTCCCCTTATTTTGGGCCAAATAGGCAGAAATTTCCCTTATTTTGGAGCAAAATGATAGAAATTTAACTTATTTTAGAATAAAATTGCAGAAATTTCCCTTATTTTGTGGAAAAAATGCAGAAATTCCCAATATTTTGGGGTAAAAAGGCAGAAATTTCCCTTATTTTGGAACAAAATTGCAGAAATTTTCCATATTTTGGGGCAAAAATGCAGTAATGCTTACAATTTTGGATCAAAATTTAGAAATTTCACAAATTTTGGGTCAAAATGAAGAAATTCCTCTTATTTCTAGGCAAAAATGCAGAAATTTCCCTTTGTGTGGACAAAATTGCAGAAATATCCTTTATTTTGAGGCAAATTGCAGAAATTTCCCTAATTTTGTAGCAAAAATTCTGTAATGCTCTTAATTTAGGAAAAAAATCAGAAATTCCATTAATTTTGGTGCAATAAGGGAGAATTTTTTTTTATTGTGGGGCAAAATTGCAGAAATTACACTTTTTTGGAACAAAATTGCAGAAATTTCCCTTATTTTTGCACAAAACTGCAGAAATTTCCTTTATCTTGTGGCAAAAATGCAGAAATTCTCCTTATTTCACGTCAAAAATGCAGAAATACCCCTTATTTGGGGACAAATTCCAGTAATTACCCTTATTTTAGGGAAAAAGCCTGAAATTCCTCTTATTTTGTGACAAAAAGGCAGAAATTCTTCTTATTTTAGAGAAAAAGGCAGAAATTCCACATAATTTTGGGCAAAAATCAAGAAATTTCCCTTATTTTGGGGGAAAAACACAGTAATGCTTTTAATTTTGGGGCAAAATTCAGAAATTTCACTAATTTTGGGGCAAAACGTCAGAAATTCCTTTTATTTTGGGGCAAAAATGCAAAAATTTCCCTCTTTATGGGACAAAATTGAAAAAATTTTTTTTATTTTGAAGCAAACTGCAAAAATTTTTATTTTGGGGTAAAAATGCAGTAATGCTTCTAATTTTGGGGCAATAATTCGGAAATTCCCCTAATTTGGGGGCTAAAAGGCAGAAATTCCTTTTATTGTGGGGCAAAATTGCTGAAATTTCTTTTTTTGGACAAAATTGCAGAAATTTCCCTTATCTTGGAGCAAAATTGCAGAAATTTCCCTTATCTAGGGGCAAAATTGCAGAAATTTCCCTTATCTTGTGGCAAAAATGTTAGAAATGTCCCTTCTTTCAAGACATAAAGGCAGAAATTCCACTTATTAGGGGGCAAAAATGCAGAAATTTCCTTTATTTTAGGGCAAAAAGACTAAAATTACCTTTATTTTGTGACTTAAAGGCAGAAATTCTTTTTTTAAGGCAAAAATCAAAAATTCCACTTAAATTTGGGCAAAAATGCAGAAATTTTCTTTATTTGGGGCAAAAAAACAGTAATGCCCCTAATTTTGAGTCAAAAAGGCAGAATTTCCCCTAATTTTGGAGCAAAATTGCAGAAATTTCCCTAATTTTGGGGCAAAATTGCAGAAATTTCTTTTATTTTGGTACAGATTTGCAGAAATTTTTCTTATTTTGGGGCAAAAAGGCAGAAAATCCTTGTATTTTGGAGCAAAATTGCAGTAATTCACCTAATTTTGGGGTAAAAAAATGCAGTAATTTTTTTTGGGACAAAATGTCAGAAATTTTCCTTAATTCGGGGCAAAAGGCAGAAATTCCCCTTATTTTAGGGAAAAATTGCAGAAATTTCCCTTATATGGGGGCAAAAAACAGAAATTCCCCTTATTTTGGGGCAAAATGGCAGAAATTTCTCTTATTACGGGGAAAAATTGAAGAAATTTCCTTTATTTTAGGGCAAAATTGCAGGAATTTCACTTATTTCAGAGAAAAAAAGCAAAAATTATTCTTATTTTGGGGCAAAAAGGCAGAAATTCGCCTTATTTTGGGGCAAAAAGTTAGAAATTCACCTTATTTTGGAGCAAAATTGCAGAAATTCCCCTAATATTGGTGCAAAAATGCAGAAATTTCCTTTATGTTGGCCAAAAAAGCAGAAATTCCCCTTATTTTCGGGCAAAAACACAGAAATTCCCCGTGTTTTGAAGCAAAATTTTAGAAACTCCCCTAATTTTGTGGCTAAAAGACAGAAAATCTCTTTTTTTTTTCGGGGGCAAAAAGTCAGAAATTCCCCTTATTTTGGGGCAAAATTGCAGAAATTTTCTTTATTTTAGGGCAAAATTGCAGAAATTTCCCTTATTTTGTGGCAAAATTGAAGAAATTTTCTTTATTTTAGGACAAAATTGCAGAAATTTCCCTTATTTTGTGGCAAAATTGCAGAAATTTCACTTATTTCAGGGAAAAAAATGCAAAAATTTTTCTTATTTTGGGGCAAAAAAACAGCAATTTCTTTTATTTTGGTACAAAATTGCAGAAATTTTTCTTATTTTGGGTCAAAAAGGCAGAAATTCCCCTTATTTTGAGGGAAAAAGGCTGAAATTCCCCTTATTTTGGGGCAAAATTGCAGAAATTTCACTTATTTCAGGGAAAAAAGGCAGAAATTTCTCTTATTTTGGGGCAAAAAAGCAGAAATTTCTTTTATTTTGGTACAAAATTGCAGAAATATTTCTTATTTTGGGGCAAAAATGCAGAAATTCCCCTTATTTTGAGGGGAAAAGGCTGAAATTCCCCTTATTTTGGGGCAGAAAGGCAGAAATTCCACTTATTTTGGGGCAAAAAGCAGACATTTTTTTTCTTTGGGGAAAAATTTCAGAAATTTCACATATTTCAGGGCAAAAAGTCAGAAATTCTCCTTATTTTGGGGCAAACAGACAGAAATTCCGTTTATTTTTTAGGAAAAGGCAGAAATTGCACTTATTTTGAGTAAAAAAGGCAGAAAATCCCCTTATTTTGGGGAAAAAATGAAGAAATTTCCCTTTTTTATGGCAAAAAGGTATACATTCTATTTATTTTAGGGCAAAAAGTCAGAAATTCCCCGTATTTTGAAGCAAAATTGCAGAAATTCTCCTAATTTTTGGCAAAAAGGCAGAAATTCCATTTATTTGGGGTAAAACTGCAGAAATTTCACTTATTTCGCGGTAAAATGGCAGAAATCCCCCTTATTTTCGATGAAAAAGGCAGAAAATCCCCATATTTTGGAGCAAAATTGCAGTAATTCACCTAATTTTGGGGTAAAAAAATGCAGTAATTTTCTTTATTTTGGGGCAAAACGGCAGAAATTTCCGTTAATTCGGGGCAAAAAGCAGAAATTCCCCTTATTTTAGGGCAAAATTGCAAAAAATTCCCTTATTTGGGGGCAAAAAACAGAAATTCCCATTATTTTGGAACAAAATTGCAGAAATTTTCCTTATTATGGGAAAAAATTGCAGAAATTTCTCTTATTTTAGGGCAAAATTGCAGAAATTTCACTTATTTCAGAGAAAAAAACAAAAATTTTTCTTATTTTGGGGCAAAAAGGCAGAATTTCGCCTAATTTTGTGGCAAAAAGGCAGAAATTCACCTTATTTTGGAGCAAAATTACAGAAATTCCCCTAATATTGGGGCAAAAATGCAGAAATTTCCTCTATTTGGGCCAAAAAAGCAGAAGTTCCTTTTATTTTCGGGCAAAAAGGCAGAAATTTTCTGTATTTTGAAGCAAAATTTTAGAAACTCCTCTAATTTTGGGGCAAAAAGGCAGAAATTCCCTTTATTTTGGGGCAAAAATACAGAAATTCACCTTATTATGGTGCAATAAGTCAGAAATTCCTCTTATTTTGGGGAAATTGAAGAAATTTCCCTTATCTTGGAGCAAAATTTCAGAAATTTCCCTTATTTTGTGGCAAAATTGTAGAAATTTCTTTTATTTCGGTAGAGAACTGCACAAATTTTTCTTACTTTCGGGCAAAATTACAGAAATTTCATTTATTTCAGAGCAAAAATCAGAAATTTCTTTTATTATGGTCCAAAATTGAAGAAATTTTTCTTATTTTGGAACAAAAAGGCAGAAATTCTCCATATTTTTGGGCAAAAGGCAAAAATTCCTCTTATTTTGAGGTAAAATGCAGAAATTCTGCTTATTTAGAGGTAAAATGAAGAAATTCCCCTAATATTGGGGAAAAATGCAGAAATTCCCTTTATTTTGGGGCTAAAAGGCAGAAATTCCCTGTATTTTGAAGCAAAATTTCAGAAATTCTCATAATTTCGGGCAAAAAGTCAGAAATTCCCTTTATTTTGGGGCAAACAGACAGAAATTTTGTTTATTTTGAGGGAAAAGGCAGAAATTGCACTTATTTTGAGTCAAAAAGGCAGAAAATCTCTTAATTTTGTGGAAAAAATGAAGAAATTTCCCTTTTTTATGGCAAAAAGTTATACATTCCCTTTATTTTTTGGCAAAAAGTCAGAAATTCCCCGTATTTTGGAGCAAAATTGCAGAAATTCCATTAATTTTGGGAAAAAAGGCAGAAATTCCATTTATTTGGGGTAAAACTGCAGAAATTTCACTTATTTCGTGGCAAAATGGCAGAAATTCCCCTTATTTTCAGCGAAAAAGGCAGAAAATCCCCATATTTTGGACCAAAATGGCAGTAATTCACCTAATTTTGGCATAAAAAATGCAGTAATTTTCTTTATTTTGGGGCAAAATGGCAGAAATTTTCCTTAATTCCGGACAAAAGGCAGAAATTCCCCTTATTTTAGGGCAAAATTGCAGAAATTTCCCTTATTTGGGGGTAAAAAACAGAAATTCTCCTTATTTTGGGGCAAAATTGGAGAAATCTCCCTTATTATGGGGAAAAATTGCAGAAATTTCCCATATTTTAGGGCAAAATTGCAGAAATTTCACTTATTTTAGAGAAAAAAAGCAAAAATTTTTCTTATTTTCGGGCAAAAAGGCAGAAATTCGCCATATTTTGGGGCAAAAAGGCAGAAATTCACCTTATTTTGCAGCAAAATTGCAGAAATTCCCCTAATTTTTGGCAAAAAGGCACAAATTTTATTTATTTGGGGTAAAACTTCAGAAATTTCACTTATTTCGCGGCAAAATGGCAGAAATTCCTCTTACTTTCGGCGAAAAAAGCAGAAAATCCCAATATTTTGGAGCAAACTGTAGTAATTCACCTAATTTTGGTGTAAAAAATGCAGTAATTTTCTTTATTTTCGGGCAAAACGGTAGAAATTTCCCTTAATTCGGTGCAAAAGGAAGAAATTCCCTTTATTTTCGGGCAAAATTGCAGAAATTTCCCTTATTTGGAACAAAATTGCAGAAATTTCCCTTATTTTTGCAGAAAACTGCAGAAATTTCCTTTATCTTGTGGCAAAAATGCAGAAATTCTCCTTATTTCACATCAAAAATGCAGAAATACCCCTTATTTGGGGACAAATTCCAGTAATTACCCTTATTTTAGAGAAAAAGCCTTAAATTCCCCTTATTTTGTGACAAAAAGGCAGAAATTCTTCTTATTTTAGAGAAAAAGGCAGAAATTCCACATAATTTTGGGCAAAAATCAAGAAATTTCCCTTATTTTGGGGGAAAAACACAGTAATGCTTTTAATTTTGGGGCAAAATTCAGAAATTTCACTAATTTTGGGGCAAAACGTCAGAAATTCCTTTTATTTTGGGGCAAAAATGCAAAAATTTCCCTCTTTATGGGACAAAATTGAAAAAAATTTCTTTATTTTGAAGCAAACTGCAGAAATTTTTATTTTGGGGTAAAAATGCAGTAATGCTTCTAATTTTGGGGCAATAATTCGGAAATTCCCCTAATTTGGGGGCTAAAAGGCAGAAATTCCCTTTATTGTGGGGCAAAATTGCTGAAATTTCTTTTTTTTGGACAAAATTGCAGAAATTTCTCTTATCTTGGAGCAAAATTGCAGAAATTTCCCTTATCTAGGGGCAAAATTGCAGAAATTTCCCTTATCTTGTGGCAAAAATGTTAGAAATGTCCCTTCTTTCAAGACATAAAGGCAGAAATTCCACTTATTAGGGGGCAAAAATGCAGAAATTTTCTTTATTTTAGGGCAAAAAGACTGAAATTACCTTTATTTTGTGACTTAAAGGCAGAAATTCTTTTTTTAAGGCAAAAATCAAAAATTCCACTTAAATTTGGGCAAAAATGCAGAAATTTTCTTTATTTGGGGCAAAAAAACAGTAATGCCCCTAATTTTGAGTCAAAAAAGCAGAATTTCCCCTAATTTTGGAGCAAAATTGCAGAAATTTCCCTAATTTTGGGGCAAAATTGCAGAAATTTTTTTTTATTTTGGTACAGATTTGCAGAAATTTTTCTTATTTTGGGGCAAAAAGGCAGAAAATCCTCGTATTTTGGAGCAAAATTGCAGTAATTCACCTAATTTTGGGGTAAAAAAATGCAGTAATTTTTTTTGGGGACAAAATGGCAGAAATTTTCCTTAATTCGGGGCAAAAGGCAGAAATTTCCCTTATTTTAGGGAAAAATTGCAGAAATTTCCCTTATATGGGGGCAAAAAACAGAAATTCCCCTTATTTTGGGGCAAAATGGCAGAAATTTCTCTTATTATGGGGAAAAATTGAAGAAATTTCCATTATTTTAGGGCAAAATTGCAGAAATTTCAATTATTTCAGAGAAAAAAAGCAAAAATTTTTCTTATTTTGGGGCAAAAAGGCAGAAATTCGCCTTATTTTGGGGCAAAAAGTTAGAAATTCACCTTATTTTGGAGCAAAATTGCAGAAATTCCCCTAATTTGGTGCAAAAATGCAGAAATTTTCTTTATGTTGGCCAAAAAAGCAGAAATTCACCTTATTTTCGGGCAAAAACACAGAAATTCCTCGTGTTTTGAAGCAAAATTTTAGAAACTCTCCTAATTTTGTGGCTAAAAGACAGAAAATCTCTTTTTTTCCGGGGGCAAAAAGTCAGAAATTCCCCTTATTTTGGGGCAAAATTGTAGAAATTTCCTTTATTTTAGGACAAAATTGCAGAAATTTCACTTATTTTGGGGCAATATTGCAGAAATTTCACTTATTTCAGGGAAAAAATGCAGAAATTTCTCTTATTTTGGGGCAATAAAACAGAAATTTCTTTTATTTTGGTACAAAATTGCAGAAATTTTTCTTATTTTGGGGCAAAAAGGCAGAAATTCCCCTTATTTTGAGGGAAAAAGGCTGAAATTCCCCTTATTTTGGGGCAAAATTGCAAAAATTTCACTTATTTCATGGAAAAAAGGCAGAAATTTCTCTTATTTTGGGGCAAAAAAGCAGAAATTTCTTTTATTTTGGTACAAAATTGCAGAAATTTTTCAAATTTTGGGATAAAAAGGCAGAAATTCCCCTTATTTTGAGGGAAAAATGCTGAAATTCCCCTTATTTTGGGGCAGAAAGGTAGAAATTCCACTTATTTTGGGGCAAAAAGCAGACATTTCCTTTCTTTGGGGAAAAATTTCAGAAATTTCACTTATTTCAGGGCAAAAAGTCAGAAATTCCCCTTATTTTGGGGCAAACAGACAGAAATTCCGTTTATTTTTAGGGAAAAGGCAGAAATTGCACTTATTTTGAGTAAAAAAGGCGGAAAATCTCCTTATTTTGGGGAAAAAATGAAGAAATTTTTCTTTTTTATGGCAAAAAGGTATACATTCCATTTATTTTCGGGCAAAAAGTCAGAAATTCCTCGTATTTTGAAGCAAAATTGCAGAAATTCCCCTAATTTTTGGCAAAAAGGCAGAAATTCCATTTATTTGGGGTAAAACTGCAGAAATTTCACTTATTTCGCGGCAAAATGGCAGAAATCCCCCTTATTTTCAGCAAAAAAGGCAGAAAATCCCTATATTTTGGAGCAAAATTGCAGTAATTCACATAATTTTGGGGTAGAAAAATGCAGTAATTTTCTTTATTTTAGGGCAAAACGGCAGAAATTTCCTTTAATTCGGGGCAAAAAGCAGAAATTCCTTTTATTTTAGAGCAAAATTGCAGAAATTTCCCTTATTTGGGGTCAAAAAACAGAAATTCCCCTTATTTTGGGGCAAAATTGCAGAAATTTCCCTTATTATGGGAAAAATTGCAGAAATTTTTCATATTTTAGGGCAAAATTGCAGAAATTTAACTTATTTCAGAGAAAAAAAACAAACATTTTTCTAATTTTGGGGCAAAAAGGCAGAATTTCGCCTAATTTTGGGGCAAAAAGGCAGAAATTCACCTTATTTTGGAGCAAAATTGCAGAAATTCTCCTAATGGGGCAAAAATGCAGAAATTTCATTTATTTGGGCCAAAAAAGCAGAAGTTCCCCTTATTTTCGGGCAAAAAGGCAGAAATTCTCCGTATTTTGAAGCAAAATTTTAGAAACTCCTCTAATTTTGGGGCAAAAAGTCAGAAATTCCCCTTATTTTGGGGCAAAATTGAAGAAATTTCCCTTATCTTTGAGCAAAATTGCAGAAATTTCCCTTATTTTGTGGCAAAATTGTAGACATTTCTTTTATTTTGGTAGAGAACTGCACAAATTTTTCTTATTTTCAGGCAAAATTGCAGAAATTTCATTTATTTCAGAGCAAAAAGAAGAAATTTCTTTTATTATGGTACAAAATTGAAGAAATTTTCTTTATTTTGGAAGAAAAAGGCAGAAATTCCCCATATTTTGGGGCAAAAGGCAGAAATTCCTCTTATTTTGAGGTAAAATGCAGAAATTCCACTTATTTAAAGTTAAAATGCAGAAATTCCCCTAATATTGGAAAACAATGCAGATATTCCTTATATATTGGGGCTAAAAGGCAGAAATTCCCGGTATTTTGAAAAAAAATTGCAGAAATTCTCCTAATTTTTGGGAAAAAAAGGCGAAAATTCTCCATATTTTGGGGCTAAAAGACAGAAAATCTCCTTTTCTCGGGGGCAAAAAGTCAGAAATTCCCCTTATTTTGGGGCAAAATTGCAGAAATTTCCCTTATTTTGGGGCAAAATTACAGAAATTTCACTTATTTCAGGGAAAAAAGGCAGAAATTTCTCTTATTTTGGGGCAAAAAAAGCAGAAATTTCTTTTATTTTGGTATAAAATTGCAGAAATTTTTCTTATTTTGGGGCAAAAGGGCAGAAATTCCCCTTATTTTGAGGTAAAAAGGCTGAAATTTCATTTATTTTGGAGCAAAAAAGCAGAAATTCCCCTTATTTTGGGGCAAAAAGCAGACATTTCCCTTATTTTGGGGAAAAATTTTAGAAATTTCACTTATGTCAGGGCAAAAAGTCAGAAATTCCCATTATTTTGGGGCAAAAAGACAGAAATTCCGTTTATTTTTGGGGAAAAGGCAGAAATTGCACTTATTTTGAGTCAAAAAGGCAGAAAATTTCCTTATTTTGGGGAAAAAATGAAGAAATTTCACTTTTTTATGGCAAAAAGGTATACATTCCCTTTATTTTTGGCAAAAAGGCAGAAATTCGCCGTATATTAGGGCAAAATTGCAGAAATTCCCCTAATTTTTGGCAAAAGGGCAGAAATTCCATTTATTTAGGGTAAAACTGCAGAAATTTCCCTTATTTCTTGTCAAAATGGCTGAAATTCCCCTTATTTCCGGCGAAAAAAGCAGAAAATCCCCGTATTTTGAAGCAAAATTGCAGTAATTCACCTAATTTTGGGGTAAAAAATGCAGTAATTTTCTTTATTTTGGGGCAAAACGGCAGAAATTTCCCTTAATTCAAAGCAAAAGGCAGAAACTCCCCTTATTTAAGGGCAAAAATGCAGAAATTTCTTTTATTTGGGCCACAAAAGCAGAAGTTCTCCTTATTTTCGGGCAAAAAGGCAGAAATTCCCCATATTTTAAAACAAAATTTTAGAAACTCCCCTAATTTTGGGGCAAAAAGGCAGAAATTCCCTTTATTTTGGGGCAAAAATACAGAAATTCACCTTATTATGGGGCAAAAAGTCAGAAATTCCTTTTATTTTGGGGCGAAATTGAAGAAATTTCCCTTATTTTGAATCAAAATTGCAGAAATTTCCCTTATTTTTTGGCAAAATTGTAGAAATTTCTTTTATTTTGGTACAGAATTGCAGAAATTTTTTTTATTTTGTGGCAAGGAGGTAGAAATTTTCCATATTTTAGGCAAAAAGTCACATTTTCTTCTTATTTTCGGGCAAAATTGCAGAAATTTCATTTATTTCAGGGCAAAAAGCAGAAATTTCTTTTATTATGGTACAAAATTAAAGAAATTTTCTTTATTTTGGAAAAAAGGCAGAAATTCCCCATATTTTGGGGCAAAAGGCAGAAATTCCTCTTATTTTGAGGTAAAATGCAGAAATTCCGCTCATTTAGAGGTAAAATGGAGAAATTCCCCTAATATTGGGGAAAAAAGCAAAAATTCCCTTTATTTTGGGGCTAAAAGGCAGAAATTCTCCTTATTTTTAGGTAAAAAGCCTGAAATTCCCCTTATTTTGGGGCAAAAAGGCAGAAATTCCCCTTATTTTGGGGCAAAAAGCTTACATTTCCCTTATTTTGGGGAAAAATTTCAGAAATTTCACTTATTTCAGGGCAAAAATTCAGAAATTCCCCTTATTTGGGGGCAAAAAGACAGAAATTCTGTTTATTTTAGGGGAAAAGGCAGAAATTGCACTTATTTTGAGTCAAAAAGGCGGAAAATCCCCTTATTTTGGGGAAAAAATGAATAAATTTCCCCGTTTTATGGCAAAAAGGTATACATTCCTTTATTTCAGGCAAAAAGGGAGAAATTCCCTGTATTTTGGAGCAAAATTGCAGAAATTCCCCTAATTTTGGGCAAGAAGGCAGAAATTCCATTTATTTGGGGTAAAACTGCAGAAATTTTACTTATTTCACGGCAAAATAGCAAAATTCTCCTTATTTTCGGCGAAAAAGGCAGAATATCCCCGTATTTTGGAGCAAAATTGCAGTAATTCACCAAATTTTGGGGTAAAAAATGCAGTAATTTTCTTTATTTTGGGGCAAAATGGCAGAAATTTCACTTAATACGGGGCAAAATGCAGAAATTCCCTTTATTTGTGGGCAAAAAAAACCAGAAATTCCCCTTATTTTGGGGCAAAATTGCAGAAATTTCTTTTATTATGGGGAAAAATTGCAGAAATTTCCCTTAATTTTGGGCAAAATTGCAGAAATTTCACTTATTTCAGAGAATAAAAGCAAAATTTTTTTTTATTTTGGGACAAAAAGGCAGAAATTCCCCCTATATTGTTGCAAAAAGGCAGAAATTCACCTTATTTTGGGGTAAAATTGCAGAAATTTCACATATTTTATGGCAAAATGTCAGACATTTTCCTTTTTTAAGGCAAAAAGAAAGAAATTCCTTTTTTTGGGATAAAATTCTAGAAATTTCCCTTTTTGGGGGGCAAAAATCAGAAAACCTCTTAATTTCAGACGAAAAGCAAAAATTCCCCTTATTTCGGAGCAAAATTGCCGAAATTCACCTAATATTGGGGCAAAAATGCAGAAATTTCCTTTATTTGGGCCATTAAGGCAGACGTTCTCCTTATTTTCGGGCAAAAAGGCAGAAATTCCCCGTATTCTGAAGCAAAATTTCAGAAACTCCCCTAATTTTTGGGCAAAAAGGCAGAAATTTCCTTTATTTTTGGGCAAAAATACAGAAATTCACCTTATTATGGGGCAAAAAGTCAGAAATTCCTCTTATTTTGGGGCACAATTCAAGAAATTTCCCTTATTTTGGAGCAAAATTGCAGAAATTTCCCTTATTTTGGGGCAAAATTGTAGAAATTTCTTCTATTTTGGTACAGAATTGCAGAAATTTTTCTTATTTTGTGGCAAGAAGGCAGAAATTTTCCATATTTAGGGGCAAAAATGCACAAATTTTTCTTATTTTCGGGCAAAATTGCAGAAATTTTATTTATTTCAGGGCAAAAAGCAGAAATTTCTTTTATTATGGTACAAAATTGAAGAAATTTTCCTTATTTTGGAACAAAAAGGCAGAAATTTCTCATATTTGGGGACAAAAGGCAGAAATTCTTCTTATTTTGAGGTAAAATGCAGAAATTCTGCTTATTTAGAGGTAAAATGAAGAAATTCCCCTAATATTGGGGAAAAATGCAGAAATTCCCTTTATTTTGGGGCTAAAAGGCAGAAATTCCCTGTATTTTGAAGCAAAATTTCAGAAATTCTCATAATTTCGGGCAAAAAGTCAGAAATTCCCTTTATTTTAGGGCAAACAGACAGAAATTTTGTTTATTTTGGGGGAAAAGGCAGAAATTGCACTTATCTTGAGTCAAAAAGGCAGAAAATCCCTTAATTTTGTGGAAAAAATGAAGAAATTTCCCTTTTTTATGGCAAAAAGTTATACATTCCCTTTATTTTTTGGCAAAAAGTCAGAAATTCCCCGTATTTTGGAGCAAAATTGCAGAAATTCCCTTAATTTTGGGCAAAAAGGCAGAAATTCCATTTATTTGGGGTAAAACTGCAGAAATTTCACTTATTTCGTGGCAAAATGGCAGAAATTCCCCTTATTTTCAGCGAAAAAGGCAGAAAATCCCCATATTTTGGACCAAAATGGCAGTAATTCACCTAATTTTGGCATAAAAAATGCAGTAATTTTCTTTATTTTGGGGCAAAACGGCAGAAATTTTCCTTAATTCAGGGCAAAAGGCTGAAATTTCCCTTATTTAAGGGGAAAATTGCAGATATTTCCCTTATTTGGGGGCAAAAAACAAAAATTCCCCTTATTTTGGGGCAAAATTGGAGAAATCTCCCTTATTATGGGGAAAAATTGCAGAAATTTCCCATATTTTAGGGCAAAATTGCAGAAATTTCACTTATTTCAGAGAAAAAAAGCAAAAATTTTTCTTATTTTTGGGCAAAAAGGCAGAAATTCGCCATATTTTGGGGCAAAAAGGCAGAAATTCACCTTATTTTGCAGCAAAATTGCAGAAATTCCCCTAATTTTTGGCAAAAAGGCACAAATTTCATTTATTTTGGGTAAAACTTCAGAAATTTCACTTATTTCGCGGCAAAATGGCAGAAATTCCTCTTACTTTCGGCGAAAAAAGCAGAAAATCCCAATATTTTGGAGCAAAACTGTAGTAATTCACCTAATTTTGGTGTAAAAAATGCACTAATTTTCTTCATTTTGGGGCAAAACGGTAGAAATTTCCCTTAATTCGGTGCAAAAGGAAGAAATTCCCTTTATTTTCGGGCAAAATTGCAGAAATTTCCCTTATTTGGGGGCAAAAAACAGAAATTCCTCTTATTTTGGAGCAAAATTGCAGAAATTTCCCTTATTATGGTGAAAAATTGCAGAAATTTCATTTATTTTAGGGCAAAATTGCAGAAATTTCACTTATTTCAGAGAAAAAAGCAAAAATTTTTTTTATTTTGGGGCAAAAAGGCAGAAATTCGCCTTATTTTGGTGCAAAAAGGCAGAAATTCACCTTATTTTGGAGCAAAATTGCAGAAATTCCCCTAATATTGGGGCAAAAATGCAGAAATTTTATTTATGTGGGCCAAAATAGCAGAAGTTCCCCTTATTTTCGGGCAAAAAGGCAGAAATTCCTCGTATTTTGAAGCAAAATTTTAGAAACTCCTGTAATTTTGTGGCAAAAACACAGAAAATCTCCTTTTTTCGGGGGCAAAAAGTCAGAAATTCACCATATTTTGGGGCAAAATTGCAGAAATTTCTCTTATTTTGGGGCAAAATTGCAGAAATTTCTCTTATTTTTGGGCAAAATTGCAGAAATTTCACTTATTTCAGGGAAAAAAGGCAGAAATTTCTCTTATTTTGGGACAAAAAAACAGAAATTTCTTTTATTTTGGTACAAAATTGCAGAAATTTTTCTTATTTTGGGGCAAAAAGGCAGAAATTCCCCTTATTTTTAGGTAAAAAGCCTGAAATTCCCCTTATTTTGGGGCAAAAAGGCAGAAATTTCCTTTATTTTGGGCCAAAAAAGAGACTTTTCCCTTATTTTGGGGAAAAATTTTAGAAATTTCACTTATTTCTGAGCAAAAAGTCAGAAATTCCCATTATTTTGGGGCAAAAAGACAGAAATTCCGTTTATTTTTTGGAAAAAAGCAGAAATTGCACTTATTTTGAGTCAAAAAGGCTGAAAATCCCCTTATTTTGGGGAAAAAATGAAGAAATTTCACTTTTTTATGGCAAAAAGGTATACATTCCCTTTATTTTTGGCAAAAAGGCAGAAATTCCCCGTATTTTGGAGCAAAATTGCAGAAATTCCCCTAATTTTGGGCAAAAAAGCAGAAATTCCATTTATTTGGGGTAAAACTTCAGAAATTTCACTTATTTCGCGGCAAAATGGCAGAAATTCCCCTTATTTTCGGCCAAAAAGGCAGAAAATCCCCGTATTTTGAAGCAAAATTGCAGTAATTCACCTAATTTTGGGGTAAAAAAATGCAGTAATTTTCTTTATTTTGGGGCAAAACGGCAGAAATTTCCCTTAATTCAGGGCAAAAGGCAGAAATTCCTCTTATTTAAGGGCAAAAATGCAGAAATTTCCTTTATTTGGGCCACAAAAGCAGAAGTTCTCCTTATTTTCGGGCAAAAAGTCAAAAATTCCCCATATTTTAAAGCAAAATTTTAGAAACTCCCCTAATTTGGGGGCAAAAAGGCAGAAATTCCCTTTATTTTGGGGTAAAAATACAGAAATTCACCTTATTATGGGGCAAAAAAGTCAGAAATTCCTTTTATTTTGGGGCGAAATTGAAGAAATTTCCCTTATTTTGAATCAAAATTGCAGAAATTTCCCTTATTTTTTGGCAAAATTTTAGAAATTTATTTTATTTTGGTACAGAATTGCAGAATTTTTTTTATTTTGTGGCAAGGAGGTAGAAATTTTCCATATTTTGGGCAAAAAGGCACAATTTTTTCTTATTTTCGGGCAAAATTGCAGAAATTTCATTTATTTCAGGGCAAAAAGCAGAAATTTCTTTTATTATGGTACAAAATTAAAGAAATTTTCCTTATTTTGGAAAAAAAAGGCAGAAATTCTCCATATTTTGGGGCAAAAGGCAGAAATTCCTCTTATTTTGAGGTAAAATGCAGAAATTCCGCTTATTTAGAGGTAAAATGCAGAAATTCCCCTAATATTGGGGAAAAATGCAGAAATTCGCTTTATTTTAGGGCTAAAAGGCAGAAATTCCCCTTATTTTGGGGCAAAAAGCTGACATTTCCCTTATTTTGGGGAAAATTTTCAGAAATTTCACTTATTTCAGGGCAAAAAGTCAGAAATTCCTTTTATTTTGGGGCAAAAAAACAGAAATTCCGATTATTTTGGGGGAAAAGGCAGAAATTGCACTTATTTTGAGTCAAAAAGGCGGAAAATCCACTTATTTTGGGGAAAAAATGAAGAAATTTCCCATTTTTATGGTAAAAAGGTATACATTCCTTTATTTCTGGCAAAAAGGGAGAAATTCCCTGTATTTTGGAACAAAATTGCAGAAATTTCCCTAATTTTGGGCAAAAAGGCAGAAATTCCATTTATTTGGGGTAAAACTGCAAAAATTTTACTTATTTCATGGCAAAATAGCAGAAATTCCCCTTATTTTCGGCGAAAAAGGCAGAAAATCCCCGTATTTTGGAGCAAAATTGCAGTAATTCACCTAATTTTGGGGTAAAAAATGCAGTAATTTTCTTTATTTTGGGGCAAAATGGCAGAAATTTCAATAATTCGGGGCAAAAGGCAGAAATTCCCCTTATTTTAGGGCAAAATTGCAGAAATTTCCCTTATTATGGGGAAAAATTGCAGAAATTTCCCTTAATTTGGGGCAAAATTGCAGAAATTTCACTTATTTCAGAGAAAAAAAGCAAAATTTTTTTTTCTTTTGGGACAAAAAGGCAGAAATTCCCCCTATATTGTTGCAAAAAGGCAGAAATTAACCTTATTTTGGGTAAAATTGCAGAAATTTCACATAATTTATGGCAAAATGTCAGACATTTTCCTTTTTTTGAGGCAAAAAGGAAGAAATTCCTTTTATTTTGGGATAAAATTCTAGAAATTTCCCTTTTTGGGGGGCAAAAAGTCAGAAAATCCCCTTAATTTCAGACGAAAAGGCAGAAATTCCCCTTATTTTGGAGTAAAATTGCAGAAATTCCCCTAATATTGGGGCAAAAATGCAGAAATTTCCTTTATTTGGGCCATTAAGGCAGAATTTCCCCTTATTTTCGGGCAAAAAGGCAGAAATTCCCCGTATTCTGAAGCAAAATTTCAGAAACTCCCCTAATTTTGGGGCAAAAAGGCAGAAATTCCCTTTATTTTTGGGCAAAAATACAGAAATTCACCTTATTATGGGGCAAAAAGTCAGAAATTCCCCTTATTTTTGGGCAAAATTGAAGAAATTTCCCTAATTTCGGAGCAAAATTGCAGAAATTTCCCTTATTTTGGGGCAAAATTGTAGAAATTTCTTCTATTTTGGTACAGAATTGCAAAATTTTTTCTTATTTTGTGGCAAGAAGGCCGAAATTTTCCATATTTAGGGGCAAAAATGCACAAATTTTTCTTATTTTCGGGCAAAATTGCAGAAATTTCATTTATTTCAGGGCAAAAAGCAGAAATTTCTTTTATTATAGTACAAAATTGAAGATATTTTCCTTATTTTGGAACAAAAAAGCAGAAATTCCTCATATTTTGGGACAAAAGGCAGATATTCTTCTTATTTTGAGGTAAAATGCAGAAATTCTGCTTATTTAGAGGTAAAATGCAGAAATTCCCCTAATATTGGGGAAAAATGCAAAAATTCCCTTTATTTTGGGGCTAAAAGGCAGAAATTCCCTGTATTTTGAAGCAAAATTTCAGAAATTCTCATAATTTTCAGGCAAATAGTCAGAAATTCCCCTTATTTTGGGGCAAACAGAGAGAAATTCCCTTTATTTTGGGGGAAATGGCAGAAATTGCACTTATTTTGGGTCAAAAAGGCGGAAAATCCCTTTATTTTGTGGAAAAAATAAAGAAAGTTCCCTTTTTTATGGCAAAAAGTTATACATTCCCTTTATTTTTGGGCAAAAAGTCAGAAATTCCCCGTATTTTGGAGCAAAATTGCAGAAATTCCCCTAATTTTGGGCAAAAAGGCAGAAATTCCATTTATTTGGGGTAAAACTGCAGAAATTTCACTTATTTCGTGGCAAAAATGGCAGAAATTCCCCTTATTTTCAGCGAAAAAGGCAGAAAATCCCATATTTTGGACCAAAATTGCAGTAATTCACCTAATTTTGGCATAAAAAAATGCAGTAATTTTCTTTATTTTGGGGCAAAACGGCAGAAATTTTCCTTAATTCAGGGCAAAAGGCTGAAATTTCCCTTATTTAAGTGGAAAATTGCAGATATTTCCCTTATTTGGGGGCAAAAAACAAAAATTCCCCTTATTTTGGGGCAAAATTGGAGAAATCTCCCTTATTATGGGGAAAAATTGCAGAATTTCCCATATTTTAGGGCAAAATTGCAGAAATTTCACTTATTTCAGAGAAAAAAAGCAAAAATTTTTCTTATTTTTGGGCAAAAAGGCAGAAATTCGCCTTATTTTGGGGCAAAAAGGCAGAAATTCACCTTATTTTGCAGCAAAATTGCAGAAATTCCCCTAATTTTTGGCAAAAAGTCACAAATTTCATTTATTTGGGGTAAAACTTCAGAAATTTCACTTATTTCACGGCAAAATGGCAGAAATTCCCCTTATTTTGGCGAAAAAAGCAGAAAATCCCCATATTTTGGAGCAAAACTGTAGTAATTCACCTAATTTTGGTGTAAAAAATGCAGTAATTTTCTTTATTTTGGGGCAAAAGGGTAGAAATTTCCCTTAATTCAGTGCAAAAGGCAGAAATTCCCTTTATTTTCGGTCAAAATTGCAGAAATTTCCCTTATTTGGGGGCGAAAAACAGAAATTCCTTATATTTTGGAGCAAAATTGCAGAAATTTCCCTTATTATGGGGAAAAATTGCAGAAATTTCATTTATTTTAGGGCAAAATTGCAGAAATTTCACTTATTTCAGAGAATAAAAGCAAAAATTTTTCTTATTTTGGGGCAAAAAGGGAGAAATTCGCCTTATTTTGGTGCAAAAAGGCAGAAATTCACCTTATTTTGGAGCAAAATTTCAGAAATTCCCCTAATATTGGGGCAAAAATGCAGAAATTTCATTTATGTGGGCCAAAAAAGCAGAAGTTCCCCTTATTTTCGGGCAAAAAGGCAGAAATTCCCCGTATTTTGAAGCAAAATTTTTGAAACTCCTCTAATTTTGTGACAAAAAGACAGAAAATTTCCTTTTTTCGGGGGCAAAAAGTCAGAAATTCCCCTTATTTTGGGGCAAAATTGGAGAAATTTCCTTTATTTTGTGGCAAAATTGAAGAAATTTCCCATATTTTGGGGCAAAATTGCAGAAATTTCACTTATTTCAGGGAAAAAAGGCAGAAATTTTTCTTATTTTGGGGCAAAAAAGCAGAAATTTCTTTTATTTTGGTACAAAATTGCAGAAATTTTCCTTATTTTGGGGCAAAAAGGCTGAAATTCCCCTTATTTTGGTGCAGAAAGGCAGAAATTCCCCTTATTTTGGTGCAAAAAGCAGACATTTCCCTTATTTGAGGAAAAATTTAAGAAATTTCACTTATTTCAGGGCAAAAAGTCATAAATTCCCCTTATTCTGGGGCAAAAAGACAGAAATTTCATTTATTTTTAGGGAAAAGGCAGAAATTGCACTTATTTTGAGTCAAAAAGGCAGAAAATCCTAGTGTTTTGAAGAAAAAATGAAGAAATTTCCCTTTTTTATGGCAAAAATGTATACATTCCATTTATTTTTGGGCAAAAAGGCAGAAATTCCCTGTATTTTGGAGCAAAATTGCAGAAATTCCCCTAATTTTGGGCAAAAAGGCAGAAATTCCATTTAATTGAGGTAAAACTGCAGAAATTACACTAATTTCACGCTAAATGGCAGAAATTCCCCTTATTATTGGCGAAAAAGGCAGAAAATCCCGGTATTTTGGAGCAAAATTGCACTAATTCACCTAATTTTGGGCTAAAAAATGCAGTAGTTTTCTTTACTTTTGGGCCAAAACGGCAGAAATTTCCCTTAATTCGGGGCAAAAGGCAGAAATTCCCCTTATTTTAGAGCAAAATTGCAGAAATTTCTCTTATTTGGGGGCAAAAAACAGAAATTCCCCTTTATTTTGGGGCAAAATTGCAGAAATTTCCCTTATTATGGGGAAAAATTGCAGAAATATTACTTATTTCAGAGAAAAGAAGCAAAAATTTTTCTTATTTTGGGGCAAAAGGCAGAAATTCGCCTAATTTTGGGGCAAAAAGTCAGAAAATCACCTTATTTTGGAGCAAAATTGCAGAAATTCCCCTAATATCGGGGCAAAAATGCAGACATTTTCTTTATTTGGGCAAAAAAAGCAGAAGTTCCCCTTATTTTTGGGCAAAAAGGCAGAAATTCCTTGTATTTTGAAGCAAAATTTTAGAAACTCCCCTAATTTTGGGGCAAAAAGGCAGTATTTCCCTTTATTTTGTGGCAAAAATACAGAAATTCACCTTATTATGGGGCAAAATTAAAGAAATTTCCCTTATTTTGGAGCAAAATTGCAGAAATTTCCCTTATTTTGTGGCAAAATTGTAGTAATTTCATTTATTTTGGTACAGAATTGCAGAAATTTTTCTAATTTTGTGGCAAGAAGGCAGAAATTTTCCATATTTTGGGGCAAAAAGGCACAAATTTTTCTTATATTCAGGCAAAATTGCAGAAATTTCATTTATTTCAGGGCAAAAAGCAGAAATTTCTTTTATTATGGTACAAAATTGAAGAAATTTTCGTTATTTTGGAACAAAAAGGCAGAAATTTCCTATATTTTGGGGCAAAAGGCAGAAATTCCTCTTATTTTGAGGTAAAATGCAGAAATTCCGCTTATTTAGAGGTAAAATGCAGAAATTCTTCTAATATTGGGAAAAAATGCAGAAATTCCCTTTATTTTGGGGCTAAAAGGCAGAAATTCCCCGTATTTTGAAGCAAAATTGCAGAAATTCTCATAATTTTCGGGCGAAAAAGGCAGAAATTCTTCTTATTTTGGGACAAAAAGACAGAAAATCTCCTTTTTTCGGGTCAAAAAATCAGAAGTTCCCCTTATTTTGGGGCAAAATTGCAGAAATTTCCCTTATTTTGGGGCAAAATTGCAGAAATTTCACTTATTTCAGGGAAAAAAGGCAGAAATTTCTCTTATTTTGGGGTAAAAAAGCAGAAATTTCTTTTATTTTGGTACAAAATAGCAGAATTTTTTTTTATTTTGGGGCAAAAAGAAGAAATTCCCCTTATTTTGAGGTAAAAAGGCTGAAATTCCTTTTATTTTGGGGCAAAAAGGCAGAAATTTCCCTTATTTTGGGGCAAAAAGCAGACATTTCCCTTATTTGGGGAAAATTTTAGAAATTTCACTTATTTCAGCGCAGAAAGTCAGAAATTCCCCTTATTTTGGGGCAAAAAGACAGAAATTCCGTTTATTTTTTGGGAAAAGGCAGAAATTGCACATATTTTGAGTCAAAAGGTGGAAAATCCCCTTATTTTGGAGAAAAAATGAAGAAATTTTCCTTATTTATGGCAAAAAGGTATACATTCCCTTTATTTTTGGGCAAAAAGGCAGAAATTCCCCGTATTTTGGAGCAAAATTGCAGAAATTCCCCAAATTTTTGGCAAAAGGGCAGAAATTCCATTTATTTGGGGTAAAACTGCAGAAATTTCACTTATTTTGAAGCAAAATGGCAGAAATTTCCCTTATTTGGGGGCAAAAAACAGAAATTTCCCTTATTTTGGGGCAAAATTGCAGAAATTTCCCTTATTTGGGGGCAAAAAACAGAAATTTCCCTTATTTTGGGGCAAAATTGCAGAAATTTCACTTATTTCAGAGAAAAAAAACAAAAATTTTTCTTATTTTGGGGCAAAAATGCAGAAATTCGCCTTATTTTAGGGCAAAAAGGCAGAAATTCACGTTATTTTGGAACAAAATTGCAGAAATTCCCCTAATATTGGGGCAAAAATGCAGAAATTTCCTTTATTTGGGCCAAAAAAGCAGAAGTTCCCCTTATTTTCAGGAAAAAGGCAGAAATTCCCTGTATTTTGAAGCAAAATTTTAGAAACTCCTCTAATTTTGGGGCAAAAAGGCAGAAATTCCCTTTATTTTGAGGCAAAAATACAGAAATTCATTTTATTATGGGCAAAAAGTCAGAAATTCCCCTTATTTTGGGGCAAAATTGAAGAAATTTCCCTTATTTTGGAGCAAAATTGTAGAAATTTCTTTTATTTTGGTACAGAATTGCAGAAATTTTTCTTATTTTGTGGCAAGAAGGCAGAAATTTTTCATATTTTAAGGCAAAAAGGCACAAATTTTTCCTATTTTCGGGCAAAATTGCAGAAATTTCATTTATTTCAGGGCAAAAAGTAGAAATTTCTTTTATTATGGTACAAAATTGAAGAAATTTTCATTATTTTGGAACAAAAAGGCAGAAATTCCCTATATTTTGGGGCAAAAGGCAGAAATTCCTCTTATTTTGAGGTAAAATGCAGAAATTCCGCTTATTTAGAGGTAAAATGCAGAAATTCCTCTAATATTGGGGAAAAAATGCAGAAATTTCCTTTATTTTGGGGCAAAATTGAAGAAATTTCCCTTATTTTGGAGCAAAATTGCAGAAATTTTCATTATTTTGTGGCAAAATTGTAGTAATTTCATTTATTTTGGTACAGAATTGCAGAAATTTTTTTAATTTTGTGGCAAAAAGGCAGAAATTTTTCATATTTTGGGGCAAAAAGGCACAATTTTTTTTTATTTTCAGGCAAAATTGCAGAAATTTCATTTATTTCAGGGCAAAAAGCAGAAATTTCTTTTATTATGGTACAAAATTGAAGAAATTTTTGTTATTTTGGAACAAAAAGGCAGAAATTCCCTATATTTAGGGGCAAAAGGCAGAAATTCCTCTTATTTTGAGGTAAAATGCAGAAATTCCGCTTATTTAGAGGTAAAATGCAGAAATTCCTCTAATATTGGGGGGAAAATGCAGAAATTCCCTTTATTTTGGGGCTAAAAGGCAGAAATTCCCCGTATTTTGAAGCAAAATTGCAGAAATTCTCATAATTTTCGGGCGAAAAAGGCAGAAATTCTCCTTATTTTGGGGCAAAAAGACAGAAAATCTCCTTTTTTCAGGTCAAAAAATCAGAAATTCCCCTTATTTTGGGGCAAAATTGCAGAAATTTCCCTTATTTTTGGGCAAAATTGCAGAAATTTCACTTATTTCAGGGAAAAAAAGCAGAAATTTCTCTTATTTTAGGGCAAAAAAGCAGAAATTTTTTTTTTTTTTTGGTACAAAATTGCAGAAATTTTTTTTATTTTGGGGCAAAAAACAGAAATTCCCCTTATTTTGAGGTAAAAAGGCTGAAATTCCCCTTATTTTGGGGCAAAAAGGCAGAAATTCCCCATATTTTGGGGCAAAAAGCAGACATTTCCCTTATTTGGGGAAAAATTTTAGAAATTTCACTTATTTCAGCGCAGAAAGTCAGAAATTCCCCTTATTTTGGGGCAAAAAGACAGAAATTCCGTTTATTTTTGGGGAAAAGGCAGAAATTGCACTTATTTTGAGTCAAAAGGTGGAAAATCCCCTTATTTTAAGGAAAAAATGAAGAAATTTCCCTTATTTATGGCAAAAAAGTATACATTCCCTTTATTTTTGGGCAAAAAGGCAGAAATTTCCCGTATTTTGGAGCAAAATTGCAGAAATTCCCGTAATTTTGGGCAAAAAGGCAGAAATTCCATTTATTTTGGTAAAACTGCAGAAATTTTACTTATTTTGCGGCAAAATGGCAGAAATTCCCCTTATTTTCGGCGAAAAAGGAAGAAAATCCCTGTGTTTTGGAGCAAAATTGCAGTAATTCACCTAATTTTGGGGTAAAAAATGCAGTAATTTTCTTTATTTTGGGGCAAAACGGCAGAAATTTCCCTTAATTTGGGGCAAAAGTCAGAAATTCCCCTTTTTTTAGGGCAAAATTGCAGAAATTTCCCTTATTTGGGGGCAAAAAACAGAAATTTCCCTTATTTTGGGGCAAAATTGCAGAAATTTCCCTTATTATGGGGAAAAATTGCAGAAATTTCCCTTATTTTAGGGCAAAATTGCAGAAATTTCACGTATTTCAGAGAAAAAAAAAACAAAAATTTTTCTTATTTTGGGGCAAAAATGCAGAAATTCGCCTTATTTTAGGACAAAAAGTCAGAAATTCACTTTATTTTGGAACAAAATTGCAGAAATTCCCCTAATATTGGGGCAAAAATGCAGAAATTTCCTTTATTTGGGTCAAAAAAGCAGAAGTTCCCCTTATTTTCAGGAAAAAGGCAGAAATTCCCTGTATTTTGAAGCAAAATTTTAGAAACTCCCCTAATTTTGGGGCAAAAAGGCAGAAATTCCCTTTATTTTGAGGCAAAAATACAGAAATTCATTTTATTATGGGCAAAAAGTCAGAAATTCCCCTTATTTTGGGGCAAAATTGAAGAAATTTCCCTTATTTTGGAGCAAAATTGTAGAAATTTCTTTTATTTTGGTACAGAATTGCAGAAATTTTTCTTATTTTGTGGCAAGAAGGCAGAAATTTTTCATATTTTGGGGCAAAAAGGCACAAATTTTTCCTATTTTCGGGCAAAATTGCAGAAATTTCATTTATTTCAGGGCAAAAAGCAGAAATTTCTTTTATTATGGTAAAAATTGAAGAAATTTTCATTATTTTGGAACAAAAAGGCAGAAATTCCCAATATTTTGGGGCAAAAGGCAGAAATTCCTCTTATTTTGAGGTAAAATGCAGAAATTCCGCTTATTTAGAGGTAAAATGCAGAAATTCCTCTAATATTGGGGGAAAAATGCAGAAATTTCCTTTATTTTGGGGCAAAATTGAAGAAATTTCCCTTATTTTGGAGCAAAATTGCAGAAATTTACGTTATTTTGTGGCAAAATTGTAGTAATTTCATTTATTTTGGTACAGAATTGCAGAAATTTTTTTTAATTTTGTGGCAAGAAGGCAGAAATTTTCCATATTTTGGGGCAAAAAGGCACAAATTTTTCTTATTTTCAGGCAAAATTGCAGAAATTTCATTTATTTCAGGGCAAAAAGCAGAAATTTCTTCTATTATGGTACAAAATTGAAGAAATTTTCATTATTTTGGAACAAAAAGGCAGAAATTCCCTATATTTTGGGGCAAAAGGCAGAAATTCCTCTTATTTTGAGGTAAAATGCAGAAATTCCGCTTATTTAGAGGTAAAATGCAGAAATTCCTCTAATATTGGGTGAAAAATGCAGAAATTCCCTTTATTTTGGGGCAAAATTGAAGAAATTTCCCTTATTTTGGAGCAAAATTGCAGAAATTTCCCTTATTTTGTGGCAAAATTGTAGTAATTTCATTTATTTTGGTACAGAATTGCAGAAATTTATTCTAATTTTGTGGCAAGAAGGCAGAAATTTTCCATATTTTGGGGGAAAAAGGCACAAATTTTTCTTATTTTCAGGCAAAATTGCAGAAATTTCATTTATTTCAGGGCAAAAAGCAGAAATTTCTTTTATTATGGTACAAAATTGAAGAAATTTTCGTTATTTTGGAACAAAAAGGCAGAAATTCCCTATATTTAGGGGCAAAAGGCAGAAATTCCTCTTATTTTGAGGTAAAATGCAGAAATTCCGCTTATTTAGAGGTAAAATGCAGAAATTCCTCTAATATTGGGGGAAAAATGCACAAATTCCCTTTATTTTGGGGCTAAAAGGCAGAAATTCCCCGTATTTTGAAGCAAAATTGCAAAAATTCTCATAATTTTCGGGGGAAAAAGGCAGAAATTCTCCTTATTTTGGGTCTAAAGACAGAACATCTCCTTTTTTCGGGTCAAAAAATCAGAAATTCCCCTTATTTTGGGGCAAAATTGCAGAAATTTCCCTAATTTTGGGGCAAAATTGCAGAAATTTCACTTATTTCAGGGAAAAAAAGCAGAAATTTCTCTTATTTTGGGGCAAAAAAGCAGAAATTTCTTTTATTTGGTACAAAATTGCAGAAATTTTTTTTATTTTGGGGCAAAAAGCAGAAATTCTCCTTATTTTGAGGTAAAAAGGCTGAAATTCCCCTTATTTTGGGGCAAAAAGGCAGAAATTCCCCTTATTTTGGGGCAAAAAGCAGACGTTTCCTTTATTTGGGGAAAAGTTTTAGAAATTTCAATTATTTCAGCGCAGAAAGTCAGAAATTTCCCTTATTTTGGGGCAAAAAGACAGAAATTTTGTTTATTTTTGGGAAAAAGGCAGAAATTGCACTTATTTTGCGTCAAAAGGTGGAAAATCCCCTTATTTTAAGGAAAAAATGAAGAAATTTTTCTTATTTATGGCAAAAAGTATACTTTCCCTTTATTTTTGGGCAAAAAGGCAGAAATTCCCCGTATTATGGAGCAAAATTGCAGAAATTCCCCTAATTTTGGGCAAAAAGGCAGAAATTTCCCTTTATTCGGGGCAAAAGTCAGAAATTCCCCTTTTTTTAGGGCAAAATTGCAGAAATTTCCCTTATTTGGGGGCAAAAAACAGAAATTTCCCTTATTTTGGGGCAAAATTGCAGAAATTTCCCTTATTATGGGGAAAAATTGCAGAAATTTCCCTTATTTTAGGGCAAAATTGCAGAAATTTCACTTATTTCAGAGAAAAAAAACAAAAATTTTTCTTATTTTGGGGCAAAAATGCAGAAATTCGCCTTATTTTAGGGAAAAAAGGCAGAAATTCACTTTATTTTGGAACAAAATTGCAGAAATTCCCCTAATATTGGGGCAAAAAGGCAGAAATTCCCCTAATATTGGGGCAAAAATGCAGAAATTTCCTTTATTTGGGCAAAAAAAACAGAAGTTCCCCTTATTTTCAGGCAAAAGGGCAGAAATTCCCCGTATTTTGAAGCAAAATTTTAGAAACTCTCCTAATTTGGGGGCAAAAAGGCAGAAATTTCCTTTATTTTGAGGCAAAAATACAGAAATTCATTTTATTATGGGCAAAAAGTCAGAAATTCCCCTTATTTTGGGGCAAAATTGAAGAAATTTTCCTTATTTTGGAGCAAAATTGTAGAAATTTCTTTTATTTTGGTACAAATTGCAGAAATTTTTCTTATTTTGTGGCAAGAAGGCAGAAATTTTTCATATTTTAAGGCAAAAAGGCACAAATTTTTCCTATTTTCGGGCAAAATTGCAGAAATTTCATTTATTTCAGGGCAAAAAGTAGAAATTTCTTTTATTATGGTACAAAATTGAAGAAATTTTCATTATTTTGGAACAAAAAGGCAGAAATTCCCTATATTTTGGGGCAAAAGGCAGAAATTCCTTTTATTTTGAGGTAAAATGCAGAAATTCCGCTTATTTAGAGGTAAAATGCAGAAATTCCTCTAATATTAGGGAAAAAAATGCAGAAATTTCCTTTATTTTGGGGCAAAATTGAAGAAATTTCCCTTATTTTGGAGCAAAATTGCAGAAATTTTCATTATTTTGTGGCAAAATTGTAGTAATTTCATTTATTTTGGTACAGAATTGCAGAAATTTTTTTAATTTTGTGGCAAAAAGGCAGAAATTTTTCATATTTTGGGGCAAAAAGGCACAATTTTTTTTTATTTTCAGGCAAAATTGCAGAAATTTCATTTATTTCAGGGCAAAAAGCAGAAATTTATTTTATTATGGTACAAAATTGAAGAAATTTTTGTTATTTTAGAACAAAAAGGCAGAAATTCCCTATATTTAGGGGCAAAAGGCAGAAATTCCTCTTATTTTGAGGTAAAATGCAGAAATTCCGCTTATTTAGAGGTAAAATGCAGAAATTCCTCTAATATTGGGGGGAAAATGCAGAAATTCCCTTTATTTTGGGGCTAAAAGGCAGAAATTCCCCGTATTTTGAAGCAAAATTGCAGAAATTCTCATAATTTTCGGGCGAAAAAGGCAGAAATTCTCCTTATTTTGGGGCAAAAAGACAGAAAATCTCCTTTTTTCGGGTCAAAAAATCAGAAATTCCCCTTATTTTGGGGCAAAATTGCAGAAATTTCCCTTATTTTGGGGCAAAATTGCAGAAATTTCACTTATTTCAGGGAAAAAAAGCAGAAATTTCTCTTATTTTGGGGCAAAAAAGCAGAAATTTCTTTTATTTTGGTACAAAATTGCAGAAATTTTTTTTATTTTGGGGCAAAAAACAGAAATTCCCCTTATTTTGAGGTAAAAAGGCTGAAATTCCCCTTATTTTGGGGCAAAAAGGCAGAAATTCCCCATATTTTGGGGCAAAAAGCAGACATTTCCCTTATTTGGGGAAAAATTTTAGAAATTTCACTTATTTCAGCGCAGAAAGTCAGAAATTCCCCTTATTTTGGGGCAAAAAGACAGAAATTCAGTTTATTTTTGGGGAAAAGGCAGAAATTGCACTTATTTTGAGTCAAAAGGTGGAAAATCCCCTTATTTTAAGGAAAAAATGAAGAAATTTCCCTTATTTATGGCAAAAAAGTATACATTCCCTTTATTTTTGGGCAAAAAGGCAGAAATTTCCCGTATTTTGGAGCAAAATTGCAGAAATTCCCGTAATTTTGGGCAAAAAGGCAGAAATTCCATTTATTTTGGTAAAACTGCAGAAATTTTACTTATTTTGCGGCAAAATGGCAGAAATTCCCCTTATTTTCGGCGAAAAAGGAAGAAAATCCCTGTGTTTTGGAGCAAAATTGCAGTAATTCACCTAATTTTGGGGTAAAAAATGCAGTAATTTTCTTTATTTTGGGGCAAAACGGCAGAAATTTCCCTTAATTCGGGGCAAAAGTCAGAAATTCCCCTTTTTTTAGGGCAAAATTGCAGAAATTTCCCTTATTTGGGGGCAAAAAACAGAAATTTCCCTTATTTTGGGGCAAAATTGCAGAAATTTCCCTTATTATGGGGAAAAATTGCAGAAATTTCCCTTATTTTAGGGCAAAATTGCAGAAATTTCACTTATTTCAGAGAAAAAAAACAAAAATTTTTCTTATTTTGGGGCAAAAATGCAGAAATTCGCCTTATTTTAGGGCAAAAAGGCAGAAATTCACTTTATTTTGGAACAAAATTGCAGAAATTCCCCTAATATTGGGGCAAAAATGCAGAAATTTCCTTTATTTGGGCCAAAAAAGCAGAAGTTCCCCTTATTTTCAGGAAAAAGGCAGAAATTCCCTGTATTTTGAAGCAAAATTTTAGAAACTCCCCTAATTTTGGGGCAAAAAGGCAGAAATTCCCTTTATTTTGAGGCAAAAATACAGAAATTCATTTTATTATGGGCAAAAAGTCAGAAATTCCCCTTATTTTGGGGCAAAATTGAAGAAATTTCCCTTATTTTGGAGCAAAATTGTAGAAATTTCTTTTATTTTGGTACAGAATTGCAGAAATTTTTCTTATTTTGTGGCAAGAAGGCAGAAATTTTTCATATTTTGGGGCAAAAAGGCACAAATTTTTCCTATTTTCGGGCAAAATTGCAGAAATTTCATTTATTTCAGGGCAAAAAGCAGAAATTTCTTTTATTATGGTAAAAATTGAAGAAATTTTCATTATTTTGGAACAAAAAGGCAGAAATTCCCAATATTTTGGGGCAAAAGGCAGAAATTCCTCTTATTTTGAGGTAAAATGCAGAAATTCCGCTTATTTAGAGGTAAAATGCAGAAATTCCTCTAATATTGGGGGAAAAATGCAGAAATTTCCTTTATTTTGGGGCAAAATTGAAGAAATTTCCCTTATTTTGGAGCAAAATTGCAGAAATTTACGTTATTTTGTGGCAAAATTGTAGTAATTTCATTTATTTTGGTACAGAATTGCAGAAAATTTTTTTAATTTTGTGGCAAGAAGACAGAAATTTTCCATATTTTGGGGCAAAAAGGCACAAATTTTTCTTATTTTCAGGCAAAATTGCAGAAATTTCATTTATTTCAGGGCAAAAAGCAGAAATTTCTTTTATTATGGTAAAAAATTGAAGAAATTTTTGTTATTTTGGAACAAAAAGGCAGAAATTCCCTATATTTAGTGGCAAAAGGCAGAAATTCCTCTTATTTTGAGGTAAAATGCAGAAATTCCGCGTATTTAGAGGTAAAATGAAGAAATTCCTCTAATATTGGGGGAAAAATGCAGAAATTCCCTTTATTTTGGGGCCAAAAGGCAGAAATTCCCTGTATTTTGAAGCAAAATTGTAGAAATTCTCATAATTTTCGGGCGAAAAAGGCAGAAATTATCCTTATTTTGGGGCAAAAAGACAGAAAATCTCCTTTTTTCGGGTCAAAAAATCAGAAATTCCCCTTATTTTGGGGCAAAATTGCAGAAATTTCCCTTATTTTGGGGCAAAATTGCAGAAATTTCCTTATTTCAGG
Source organism: Micromys minutus (assembly GCF_963924665.1). Taxonomy (NCBI): domain Eukaryota; kingdom Metazoa; phylum Chordata; class Mammalia; order Rodentia; family Muridae; genus Micromys; species Micromys minutus. The sequence continues at coordinate 29,863,440 of NC_137963.1, forward strand.
GAAAAAAAGCAGAAATTTCTCTTATTTTGGGGCAAAAAAGAAGAAATTTCTTTTATTTTGGTACAAAATTGCAGAAATTTTTTTTATTTTGGGGCAAAAACAGAAATTCCCCTTATTTTGAGGTAAAAAGGCTGAAATTCCCCTTATTTTGGGGCAAAGAGGCAGAATTTCCCTTTATTTTGGGGCAAAAATACAGAAATTCACCTTATTATGGGGCAAAAAGTCAGAAATTCCTCTTATTTTGGGCAAAATTAAAGAAATTTCCCTTATTTTGGAGCAAAATTGCAGAAATTTCCCTTATTTTGTGGCAAAATTGTAGTAATTTCATTTATTTTGGTACAGAATTGCAGAAATTTTTCTAATTTTGTGGCAAGAAGGCAGAAATTTTCCATATTTTGGGGCAAAAAGGCACAAATTTTTCTTATATTCAGGCAAAATTGCAGAAATTTCATTTATTTCAGGGCAAAAAGCAGAAATTTCTTTTATTATGGTACAAAATTGAAGAAATTTTCGTTATTTTGGAACAAAAAGGCAGAAATTCCCTATATTTTGGGGCAAAAGGCAGAAATTCCTCTTATTTTGAGGTAAAATGCAGAAATTCCGCTTATTTAGAGGTAAAATGCAGAAATCCCTCTAATATTGGGAAAAAAATGCAGAAATTCCCTTTATTTTGGGGCTAAAAGGCAGAAATTCCCCATATTTTGAAGCAAAATTGCAGAAATCCTCATAATTTTCCGGCGAAAAAGGCAGAAATTCTCCTTATTTTGGGGCAAAAAGACAGAAAATCTCCTTTTTTCGGGTCAAAAAATCAGAAATTCCCCTTATTTTGGGGCAAAATTGCAGAAATTTCCCTTATTTTGGGGCAAAATTGCAGAAATTTCACTTATTTCAGGGAAAAAAGGCAGAAATTTCTCTTATTTTGGGGCAAAAAAGCAGAAATTTCTTTTATTTTGGTACAAAATTGCAGAAATTTTTTTTATTTTGGGGCAAAAAGAAGAAATTCCCCTTATTTTGAGGTAAAAAGGCTGAAATTCCCCTTAATTTGGGGCAAAAAGGCAGAAATTCCCCTTATTTTGGGGCAAAAAGCAGACATTTCCCTTATTTGGGGAAAAATTTTAGAAATTTCACTTATTTCAGCGCAGAAAGTCAGAAATTCCCCTTATTTTGGGGCAAAAAGACAGAAATTCCGTTTATTTTTGGGGAAAAGGCAGAAATTGCACTTATTTTGAGTCAAAAGGTGGAAAATCCCCTTATTTTGGAGAAAAAATGAAGAAATTTTCCTTATTTATGGCAAAAAGGTATACATTCCCTCTATATTTGGGCAAAAAGGCAGATATTCCCTGTATTTTGGAGCCAAATTGCAGAAATTCCCCTAATTTTGGTCAAAAGGGCAGAAATTCCATTTATTTGGTGTAAAACTGCAAAAATTTCACTTATTTTGAAACAAAATGGCAGAAATTCCCCTTATTTTCGGCGAAAAAGGCAGAAAATCCCTATGTTTTGGAGCAAAATTGCAGTAATTCACCAAATTTTGGGTTAAAAAATGCAGTAATTTTCTTTATTTTGGGGCAAAATGGCAGAAATTTCCCTTAATTCAGGGCAAAAGGCAGAAATTCCCCTTATTTTAGGGCAAAATTGCAGAAATTTCCCTTATTTGGGGGCAAAAAACAGAAATTTCCCTTATTTTGGGGCAAAATTGCAGAAATTTCCCTAATTATGGGGAAAAATTGCAGAAATTTCCCTTATTTTAGGGAAAAATTGCAGAAATTTCACTTATTTCAGAGGAAAAAAACCAAAAATTTTTCTTATTTTGGGGCAAAAATGCAGAAATTCGCCTTATTTTGGGGCAAAAAGGCAGAAATTCACTTTATTTTGGCACAAAATTGCAGAAAGTCCCCTAATATTGGAGCAAAAATGCAAAAATTTCCTTTATTTGGGCCAAAAAAGCAGAAGTTCCTTTTATTTTCATGCAAAAAGGCAGAAATTCCCCGTATTTTGAAGCAAAATTTTAGAAACTTTCCTAATTTTGGGGCAAAAAGGCAGAAATTCCATTTATTTTGAGGCAAAAATACAGAAATTCATTTTATTATGGGGCAAAAAGTCAGAAATTCCACTTATTTTGGGGCAAAATTGAAGAAATTTCCCTTATTTTGGAGCAAAATTGTAGAAATTTCTTTTATTTTGGTACAGAATTGCAGAAATTTTTCTTATTTTGTGGCAAGAAGGCAGAAATTTTCCATATTTTTGGGCAAAAAGGCACAAATTTTTCTTATTTTCGGGCAAAATTGCAGAAATTTCATTTATTTCAGGGCAAAAAGCAGAAATTCCTTTTATTATGGTACAAAATTGAAGAAATTTTCTATATTTTGGAACAAAAAGGCAGAAATTCCATATATTTTGGGGCAAAAGGCAGAAATTCCTCTTATTTTGAGGTAAAATGCAGAAATTCCACTTATTTAGAGGTAAAATGCAGAAATTCCCCTAATATTGGGGAAAAATGCAGAAATTCCCTTCATTTTAGGGCTAAAAGGCAGAAATTCCCCATATTTTGAAGCAAAATTGCAGAAATTCTCATAATTTTCGGACAAAAAGGCAGAAATTCTCCTTATTTTGGGGCAAAAAGACAGAAAATCTCCTTTTTTCGGGGGCAAAAAGTCAGAAATTTCCTTTATTTTGGGGCAAAATTGCAGAAATTCCTCTTATTTTGGGGCAAAAAGCAGACATTTCTCTTATTTGGGGAAAAATTTTAGAAATTTCACTTATTTTAGGGCAAAAAGTCAGAAATTCCCCTTATTTTGGGGCAAAAAGACTGAAATTCCGTTTATTTTGGGGGAAAAGGCATAAATTGCACTTATTTTTAGTCAAAAAGGTGGAAAATCCTCTTATTTTGGGGAAAAAATGAAGATTTTCCCTTTTTTATGGCAAAAAAATTATACATTTTCTTTATATTTGGGCAAAAAGGCAGAAATTCCCCGTATTTTGGAGCAAAATTGCAGAAATTCCACTTATTTTGGGCAAAAAGGCAGAAATTCCATTTATTTGGGGTAAAACTGCAGAAATTTCACTTATTTCGCGGAAAAATGGCAGAAATTCCCCTTATTTTCGGCGAAAAAGCTAGAAAATCCCCGTATTTTGGAGCAAAATTGCAATAATTCTCCTAATTTTGGGGTAAAAAATGCAGTAATTTTCTTTATTTTGAGGCAAAACGGCTGAAATTTCCCTTAATTAGAGGCAAAAGGCAGAAATTCACCTTATTTTAGAGCAAAATTGCAGAAATTCCCCTAATATTGGAGCAAAAATGCAGAAATTTCCTTTATTTGGGTCAAAAAAGCAGAAGTTCCCATTATTTTCGGGCAAAAAGGCAGAAATTCCCCGTATTTTGAAGAAAATTTTAAAAACTCCCCTAATTTTTGGGCAAAAAGGCAGAAATTCCCTTTATTTTGGGGCAAAAATACAGAAATTCACCTTATTATGGGGCAAAAAGTCAGAAATTCCCCTTATTTTGGGGCATAAAGGCAGAAATTCCTTTTATTTTGGGGCAAAAAGCAGACATTTTTCTTATTTGGGGAAAAATTTTAGAAATTTCACATATTTCAGGGCAAAGAGTCAGAAATTCCCCTTATTTTGGGGCAAAAAGACAAAAATTCCGTTTATTTTTGGGGAAAAAGCAGAAATTGCACTTATTTTGAGTCAAAAATGCAGAAAATACCCTTATTTTGTGGAAAAAATGAAGAAATTTCCCTTTTTTATAGCAAAAAGGTATACATTCCTTTTATTTTTGGGCAAAAGGCAGAAATTCCCTGTATTTTGGAGCAAAATTTCAGAAATTCCCCTAATTTTGGGCAAAAAGTCAGAAATTCCATTTATTTGGGGTAAAACTGCAGAAATTTCACATATTTTGTGGCTAAATGGCAGAAATTCTTCTTATTTTCGGCGAAAAAGGCATAAAATGCCCGTGTTTTGGAGCAAAATGGCAGTAATTGACCTAATTTTGGGGTAAAAAAAGCAGTAATTTTCTTTATTTTGGGGCAAAATGGCAGAAATTTCCCTTAATTCGGGGCAAAAGGCAGAAATTCCCCTTATTTTAGGGCAAAATTGCAGAAATTTCCATTATTTGGAGGCAAAAAACAGAAATTCCCCTTATTTTGGGGCAAAATTGCAGAAATTTCCCTTATTATGTGGAAAAATTGCAAAAATTTCCCTTATTTTAGAGCAAAATTGCAGATATTTCACTTATTTAGGAGAAAAAAATCAAAAATTTTTCTTATTTTGGGGCCAAAAGGCAGAAATTCGCCTTATTATGGGGCAAAAAGGCAGAAATTCACCTTATTTTGGAGCAAAATTGCAGAAATTCCCCTAATATTGGGGCAAAAATGCAGAAATTTTCTTTATTTGGGCCAAGAAAGCAGAAGTTCCCCTTATTTTCGGGCAAAAAGGCAGAAATTCCCTGTATTTTGAAGCAAAATTTTAGAAACTCTCCTAATTTTCAGGGCAAAAAGGCAGAAATTCCCTTTATTTTCGGGCAAATATACAGAAATTCACCTTATTATGGGGCAAAAAGTCAGAAATTCCCCTTATTTTGGGGCAAAATTGAAGAAAATTCCCTTATTTTGGAGCAAAATTGCAGAAATTTCTTTTATTTTGTGGCAAAATTGTAGAAATTTCTTTTATTTTGGTACAGAATTGCAGAAAATTTTCTAATTTTGTGGCAAGAAGGCAGAAATTTTTCATATTTTGGGGCAAAAAGGCACAAATTTTTCCTATTTTCGGGCAAAATTGCAGAAATTTCATTTATTTCAGGGCAAAAAGCAGAAATTTCTTTTATTATGGTACAAAATTGAAGAAATTTTCATTATTTTGGAACAAAAAGGCAGAAATTCCCTATATTTTGGGGTAAAAGGCAGAAATTCCTCTTATTTTGAGGTAAAATGCAGAAATTCTGCTTATTTAGAGGTAAAATGCAGAAATTCCTCTAATATTGGGTGAAAAATGCAGAAATTCCCTTTATTTTGGGGCAAAATTGAAGAAATTTCCCTTATTTTGGAGCAAAATTGCAGAAATTTCCCTTATTTTGTGGCAAAATTGTAGTAATTTCATTTATTTTGGTACAGAATTGCAGATATTTTTCTAATTTTGTGGCAAGAAGGCAGAAATTTTCCATATTTTGGGGCAAAAAGGCACAAATTTTTCTTATTTTCAGGCAAAATTGCAGAAATTTCATTTATTTCAGGGCAAAAAGCAGAAATTCCTTTTATTATGGTACAAAATTGAAGAAATTTTCGTTATTTTGGAACAAAACGGCAGAAATTCCCTATATTTAGGGGCAAAAGGCAGAAATTCCTCTTATTTTGAGGTAAAATGCAGAAATTCCGCTTATTTAGAGGTAAAATGCAGAAATTCCTCTAATATTGGGGGAAAAATGCACAAATTCCCTTTATTTTGGGGCTAAAAGGCAGAAATTCCCCGTATTTTGAAGCAAAATTGCAAAAATTCTCATAATTTTCGGGCGAAAAAGGCAGAAATTCTCCTTATTTTGGGGCAAAAAGACAGAAAATCTCCTTTTTTCGGGTCAAAAAATCAGAAATTCCCATTATTTTGGGGCAAAATTGCAGAAATTTCCCTTATTTTGGGGCAAAACTGCAGAAATTTCACTTATTTCAGGGAAAAAAAGCAAAATTTCTCTTATTTTGGGGCAAAAAAGCAGAAATTTCTTTTATTTTGGTACAAAATTGCAGAAATTTTTTTTTATTTTGGGGCAAAAAGCAGAAATTCCCCTTATTTTGGGGCAAAAAGCAGACGTTTCCCTTATTTGGGGAAAAATTTTAGAAATTTCACTTATTTCAGCGCAGAAAGTCAGAAATTCCCCTTATTTTGGGGCAAAGAGACAGAAATTCCGTTTATTTTTGGGGAAAAAGGCAGAAATTGCACTTATTTTGAGTCAAAAGGTGGAAAATCCCCTTATTTTAAGGAAAAAATGAAGAAATTTCCATTATTTATGGCAAAAAGGTATACATTCCCTTTACTTTTGGGCAAAAAGGCAGATATTCCCCGTATTATTGAGCAAAATTGCAGAAATTCCCCTAATTTTGGGCAAAAAGGCAGAAATTCCATTTATTTGGGGTAAAACTGCAGAAATTTCACTTATTTTGCGGCAAAATGGCAGAAATTCCCTTTATTTTCGGTGAAAAAAGCAGAAAATCCCTGTGTTTTGGAGCAAAATTGCAGTAATTCACCTAATTTTGGAGTAAAAAATGAAGTAATTTTCTTTATTTTGGGGCAAAATGGCAGAAATTTCCCTTAATTCGGGGCAAAAGTCAGAAATTCCCCTTATTTTAGGGCAAAATTGCAGAAATTTCCCTTATTTGGGGGCAAAAAACAGAAATTTCCCTTATTTTGGGGCAAAATTGCAGAAATTTCCCTTATTATGGGGAAAAATTGCAGAAATTTCCCTTATTTTAGGGCAAAATTGCAGAAATTTCACTTATTTCAGAGAAAAAAAACAAAAATTTTTCTTATTTTGGGGCAAAAATGCAGAAATTCGCCTTATTTTAGGGCAAAAAGGCAGAAATTCACTTTATTTTGGAACAAAATTGCAGAAATTCCCCTAATATTGGGGCAAAAATGCAGAAATTTCCTTTATTTGGGCCAAAAAAGCAGAAGTTCCCCTTATTTTCAGGAAAAAGGCAGAAATTCCCTGTATTTTGAAGCAAAATTTTAGAAACTCCCCTAATTTTGGGGCAAAAAGGCAGAAATTCCCTTTATTTTGAGGCAAAAATACAGAAATTCATTTTATTATGGGCAAAAAGTCAGAAATTCCCCTTATTTTGGGGCAAAATTGAAGAAATTTCCCTTATTTTGGAGCAAAATTGTAGAAATTTCTTTTATTTTGGTACAGAATTGCAGAAATTTTTCTTATTTTGTGGCAAGAAGGCAGAAATTTTCATATTTTGGGGCAAAAAGGCACAAATTTTTCCTATTTTCGGGCAAAATTGCAGAAATTTCATTTATTTCAGGGCAAAAAGCAGAAATTTCTTTTATTATGGTAAAAATTGAAGAAATTTTCATTATTTTGGAACAAAAAGGCAGAAATTCCCAATATTTTGGGGCAAAAGGCAGAAATTCCTCTTATTTTGAGGTAAAATGCAGAAATTCCGCTTATTTAGAGGTAAAATGCAGAAATTCCTCTAATATTGGGGGAAAAAATGCAGAAATTTCCTTTATTTTGGGGCAAAATTGAAGAAATTTCCCTTATTTTGGAGCAAAATTGCAGAAATTTACGTTATTTTGTGGCAAAATTGTAGTAATTTCATTTATTTTGGTACAGAATTGCAGAAATTTTTTTTAATTTTGTGGCAAGAAGGCAGAAATTTTCCATATTTTGGGGCAAAAAGGCACAAATTTTTCTTATTTTCAGGCAAAATTGCAGAAATTTCATTTATTTCAGGGCAAAAAGCAGAAATTTCTTTTATTATGGTACAAAATTGAAGAAATTTTTGTTATTTTGGAACAAAAAGGCAGAAATTCCCTATATTTAGTGGCAAAAGGCAGAAATTCCTCTTATTTTGAGGTAAAATGCAGAAATTCCGCGTATTTAGAGGTAAAATGAAGAAATTCCTCTAATATTGGGGGAAAAATGCAGAAATTCCCTTTATTTTGGGGCCAAAAGGCAGAAATTCCCTGTATTTTGAAGCAAAATTGTAGAAATTCTCATAATTTTCGGGCGAAAAAGGCAGAAATTATCCTTATTTTGGGGCAAAAAGACAGAAAATCTCCTTTTTTCGGGTCAAAAAATCAGAAATTCCCCTTATTTTGGGGCAAAATTGCAGAAATTTCCTTATTTCAGGGAAAAAAAGCAGAAATTTCTCTTATTTTGGGGCAAAAAAGAAGAAATTTCTTTTATTTTGGTACAAAATTGCAGAAATTTTTTTTATTTTGGGGCAAAAACAGAAATTCCCCTTATTTTGAGGTAAAAAGGCTAAAATTCCCCTTATTTTGGGGCAAAGAGGCAGAATTTCCCTTTATTTTGGGGCAAAAATACAGAAATTCACCTTATTATGGGGCAAAAAGTCAGAAATTCCTCTTATTTTGGGCAAAATTAAAGAAATTTCCCTTATTTTGGAGCAAAATTGCAGAAATTTCCCTTATTTTGTGGCAAAATTGTAGTAATTTCATTTATTTTGGTACAGAATTGCAGAAATTTTTCTAATTTTGTGGCAAGAAGGCAGAAATTTTCCATATTTTGGGGCAAAAAGGCACAAATTTTTCTTATATTCAGGCAAAATTGCAGAAATTTCATTTATTTCAGGGCAAAAAGCAGAAATTTCTTTTATTATGGTACAAAATTGAAGAAATTTTCGTTATTTTGGAACAAAAATGCAGAAATTCCCTATATTTTGGGGCAAAAGGCAGAAATTCCTCTTATTTTGAGGTAAAATGCAGAAATTCCGCTTATTTAGAGGTAAAATGCAGAAATCCCTCTAATATTGGGAAAAAAATGCAGAAATTCCCTTTATTTTGGAGCTAAAAGGCAGAAATTCCCCATATTTTGAAGCAAAATTGCAGAAATTCTCATAATTTTCCGGCGAAAAAGGCAGAAATTCTCCTTATTTTGGGGCAAAAAGACAGAAAATCTCCTTTTTTCGGGTCAAAAAATCAGAAATTCCCCTTATTTTGGGGCAAAATTGCAGAAATTTCCCTTATTTTGGGGCAAAATTGCAGAAATTTCACTTATTTCAGGGAAAAAAGGCAGAAATTTCTCTTATTTTGGGGCAAAAAAGCAGAAATTTCTTTTATTTTGGTACAAAATTGCAGAAATTTTTTTTATTTTGGGGCAAAAAGAAGAAATTCCCCTTATTTTGAGGTAAAAAGGCTGAAATTCCCCTTAATTTGGGGCAAAAAGGCAGAAATTCCCCTTATTTTGGGGCAAAAAGCAGACATTTCCCTTATTTGGGGAAAAATTTTAGAAATTTCACTTATTTCAGCGCAGAAAGTCAGAAATTCCCCTTATTTTGGGGCAAAAAGACATAAATTCCGTTTATTTTTGGGGAAAAGGCAGAAATTGCACTTATTTTGAGTCAAAAGGTGGAAAACCCCTAATTTTGGAGAAAAAATGAAGAAATTTTCCTTATTTATGGCAAAAAGGTATACATTCCCTTTATTTTTGGGCAAAAAGGCAGATATTCCCTGTATTTTGGAGCCAAATTGCAGAAATTCCCCTAATTTTGGTCAAAAGGGCAGAAATTCCATTTATTTGGTGTAAAACTGCAAAAATTTCACTTATTTTGAAACAAAATGGCAGAAATTCCCCTTATTTTCGGCGAAAAAGGCAGAAAATCCCTATGTTTTGGAGCAAAATTGCAGTAATTCACCAAATTTTGGGTTAAAAATGCAGTAATTTTCTTTATTTTGGGGCAAAATGGCAGAAATTTCCCTTAATTCAGGGCAAAAGGCAGAAATTCCCCTTATTTTAGGGCAAAATTGCAGAAATTTCCCTTATTTGGGGGCAAAAAACAGAAATTTCCCTTATTTTGGGGCAAAATTGCAGAAATTTCCCTAATTATGGGGAAAAATTGCAGAAATTTCCCTTATTTTAGGGCAAAATTGCAGAAATTTCACTTATTTCAGAGGAAAAAAACCAAAAATTTTTCTTATTTTGGGGCAAAAATGCAGAAATTCGCCTTATTTTGGGGCAAAAAGGCAGAAATTCACTTTATTTTGGCACAAAATTGCAGAAAGTCCCCTAATATTGGAGCAAAAATGCAAAAATTTCCTTTATTTGGGCCAAAAAAGCAGAAGTTCCTTTTATTTTCATGCAAAAAGGCAGAAATTCCCCGTATTTTGAAGCAAAATTTTAGAAACTCCCCTAATTTTGGGGCAAAAAGGCAGAAATTCCATTTATTTTGAGGCAAAAATACAGAAATTCATTTTATTATGGGGCAAAAAGTCAGAAATTCCACTTATTTTGGGGCAAAATTGAAGAAATTTCCCTTATTTTGGAGCAAAATTGTAGAAATTTCTTTTATTTTGGTACAGAATTGCAGAAATTTTTCTTATTTTGTGGCAAGAAGGCAGAAATTTTCCATATTTTTGGGCAAAAAGGCACAAATTTTTCTTATTTTCGGGCAAAATTGCAGAAATTTCATTTATTTCAGGGCAAAAAGCAGAAATTCCTTTTATTATGGTACAAAATTGAAGAAATTTTCTATATTTTGGAACAAAAAGGCAGAAATTCCATATATTTTGGGGCAAAAGGCAGAAATTCCTCTTATTTTGAGGTAAAATGCAGAAATTCCACTTATTTAGAGGTAAAATGCAGAAATTCCCCTAATATTGGGGAAAAATGCAGAAATTCCCTTCATTTTAGGGCTAAAAGGCAGAAATTCCCCATATTTTGAAGCAAAATTGCAGAAATTCTCATAATTTTCGGACAAAAAGGCAGAAATTCTCCTTATTTTGGGGCAAAAAGACAGAAAATCTCCTTTTTTCGGGGGCAAAAAGTCAGAAATTTCCTTTATTTTGGGGCAAAATTGCAGAAATTCCTCTTATTTTGGGGCAAAAAGCAGACATTTCTCTTATTTGGGGAAAAATTTTAGAAATTTCACTTATTTTAGGGCAAAAAGTCAGAAATTCCCCTTATTTTGGGGCAAAAAGACTGAAATTCCGTTTATTTTGGGGGAAAAGGCATAAATTGCACTTATTTTTAGTCAAAAAGGTGGAAAATCCTCTTATTTTGGGGAAAAAATGAAGATTTTCCCTTTTTTATGGCAAAAAAATTATACATTTTCTTTATATTTGGGCAAAAAGGCAGAAATTCCCCGTATTTTGGAGCAAAATTGCAGAAATTCCACTTATTTTGGGCAAAAAGGCAGAAATTCCATTTATTTGGGGTAAAACTGCAGAAATTTCACTTATTTCGCGGAAAAATGGCAGAAATTCCCCTTATTTTCGGCGAAAAAGCTAGAAAATCCCCGTATTTTGGAGCAAAATTGCAATAATTCTCCTAATTTTGGGGTAAAAAATGCAGTAATTTTCTTTATTTTGAGGCAAAACGGCTGAAATTTCCCTTAATTAGAGGCAAAAGGCAGAAATTCACCTTATTTTAGAGCAAAATTGCAGAAATTCCCCTAATATTGGAGCAAAAATGCAGAAATTTCCTTTATTTGGGTCAAAAAAGCAGAAGTTCCCATTATTTTCGGGCAAAAAGGCAGAAATTCCCCGTATTTTGAAGAAAATTTTAAAAACTCCCCTAATTTTTGGGCAAAAAGGCAGAAATTCCCTTTATTTTGGGGCAAAAATACAGAAATTCACCTTATTATGGGGCAAAAAGTCAGAAATTCCCCTTATTTTGGGGCATAAAGGCAGAAATTCCTTTTATTTTGGGGCAAAAAGCAGACATTTTTCTTATTTGGGGAAAAATTTTAGAAATTTCACATATTTCAGGGCAAAGAGTCAGAAATTCCCCTTATTTTGGGGCAAAAAGACAAAAATTCCGTTTATTTTTGGGGAAAAAGCAGAAATTGCACTTATTTTGAGTCAAAAATGCAGAAAATACCCTTATTTTGGGGAAAAAATGAAGAAATTTCCCTTTTTTATAGCAAAAAGGTATACATTCCTTTTATTTTTGGGCAAAAGGCAGAAATTCCCTGTATTTTGGAGCAAAATTTCAGAAATTCCCCTAATTTTGGGCAAAAAGTCAGAAATTCCATTTATTTGGGATAAAACTGCAGAAATTTCACATATTTTGTGGCTAAATGGCAGAAATTCTTCTTATTTTCGGCGAAAAAGGCATAAAATGCCCGTGTTTTGGAGCAAAATGGCAGTAATTCACCTAATTTTCGGGTAAAAAAAGCAGTAATTTTCTTTATTTTGGGGCAAAATGGCAGAAATTTCCCTTAATTCGGGGCAAAAGGCAGAAATTCCCCTTATTTTAGGGCAAAATTGCAGAAATTTCCATTATTTGGAGGCAAAAAACAGAAATTCCCCTTATTTTGGGGCAAAATTGCAGAAATTTCCCTTATTATGTGGAAAAATTGCAAAAATTTCCCTTATTTTAGAGCAAAATTGCAGATATTTCACTTATTTAGGAGAAAAAAATCAAAAATTTTTCTTATTTTGGGGCCAAAAGGCAGAAATTCGCCTTATTATGGGGCAAAAAGGCAGAAATTCACCTTATTTTGGAGCAAAATTGCAGAAATTCCCCTAATATTGGGGCAAAAATGCAGAAATTTTCTTTATTTGGGCCAAGAAAGCAGAAGTTCCCCTTATTTTCGGGCAAAAAGGCAGAAATTCCCTGTATTTTGAAGCAAAATTTTAGAAACTCTCCTAATTTTCAGGGCAAAAAGGCAGAAATTCCCTTTATTTTCGGGCAAATATACAGAAATTCACCTTATTATGGGGCAAAAAGTCAGAAATTCCCCTTATTTTGGGGCAAAATTGAAGAAAATTCCCTTATTTTGGAGCAAAATTGCAGAAATTTCTTTTATTTTGTGGCAAAATTGTAGAAATTTCTTTTATTTTGGTACAGAATTGCAGAAAATTTTCTAATTTTGTGGCAAGAAGGCAGAAATTTTTCATATTTTGGGGCAAAAAGGCACAAATTTTTCCTATTTTCGGGCAAAATTGCAGAAATTTCATTTATTTCAGAACAAAAAGCAGAAATTTCTTTTATTATGGTACAAAATTGAAGAAATTTTCATTATTTTGGAACAAAAAGGCAGAAATTCCCTATATTTTGGGGTAAAAGGCAGAAATTCCTCTTATTTTGAGGTAAAATGCAGAAATACTGCTTATTTAGAGGTAAAATGCAGAAATTCCTCTAATATTGGGTGAAAAATGCAGAAATTCCCTTTATTTTGGGGCAAAATTGAAGAAATTTCCCTTATTTTGGAGCAAAATTGCAGAAATTTCCCTTATTTTGTGGCAAAATTGTAGTAATTTCATATATTTTGGTACAGAATTGCAGATATTTTTCTAATTTTGTGGCAAGAAGGCAGAAATTTTCCATATTTTGGGGCAAAAAGGCACAAATTTTTCTTATTTTCAGGCAAAATTGCAGAAATTTCATTTATTTCAGGGCAAAAAGCAGAAATTTCTTTTATTATGGTACAAAATTGAAGAAATTTTCGTTATTTTGGAACAAAAAGGCAGAAATTCCCTATATTTTGGGGTAAAAGGCAGAAATTCCTCTTATTTTGAGGTAAAATGCAGAAATTCTGCTTATTTAGAGGTAAAATGCAGAAATTCCTCTAATATTGGGGGAAAAATGCAGAAATTCCCTTTATTTTGGGGCAAAATTGAAGAAATTTCCCTTATTTTGGAGCAAAATTGCAGAAATTTCCCTTATTTTGTGGCAAAATTGTAGTAATTTCATTTATTTTGGTACAGAATTGCAGATATTTTTCTAATTTTGTGGCAAGAAGGCAGAAATTTTCCATATTTTGGGGCAAAAAAGCACAAATTTTTCTTATTTTCAGGCAAAATTGCAGAAATTTCATTTATTTCAGGGCAAAAAGCAGAAATTTCTTTTATTATGGTACAAAATTGAAGAAATTTTCGTTATTTTGGAACAAAAATGCAGAAATTCCCTATATTTTGGGGCAAAAGGCAGAAATTCCTCTTATTTTGAGGTAAAATGCAGAAATTCCGCTTATTTAGAGGTAAAATGCAGAAATTCCTCTAATATTGGGGGAAAAATGCAGAAATTTCCTTTATTTTGGGGCAAAATTGAAGAAATTTCCCTTATTTTGGAGCAAAATTGCAGAAATTTACGTTATTTTGTGGCAAAATTGTCGTAATTTCATTTATTTTGGTACAGAATTGCAGAAATTTTTTTTAATTTTGTGGCAAGAAGGCAGAAATTTTCCATATTTTGGGGCAAAAAGGCACAAATTTTTCTTATTTTCAGGCAAAATTGCAGAAATTTCTTTTATTTCAGGGCAAAAAGCAGAAATTTCTTTTATTATGGTACAAAATTGAAGAAATTTTCGTTACTTTGGAACAAAAATGCAGAAATTCCCTATATTTTGCTGCAAAAGGCAGAAATTCCTCTTATTTTGAGGTAAAATGCAGAAATTCCGCTTATTTAGAGGTAAAATGCAGAAATTCCTCTAATATTGGGGGAAAAATGCAGAAATTTCCTTTATTTTGGGGCAAAATTGAAGAAATTTCCCTTATTTTGGAGCAAAATTGCAGAAATTTACGTTATTTTGTGGCAAAATTGTAGTAATTTCATTTATTTTGGTACAGAATTGCAGAAATTTTTTTTAATTTTGTGGCAAGAAGGCAGAAATTTTCCATATTTTGGGGCAAAAAGGCACAAATTTTTCTTATTTTCAGGCAAAATTGCAGAAATTTCATTTATTTCAGGGCAAAAAGCAGAAATTTCTTTTATTATGGTACAAAATTGAAGAAATTTTCGTTATTTTGGAACAAAAATGAAGAAATTCCCTATATTTTGGGGCAAAAGGCAGAAATTCCTCTTATTTTGAGGTAAAATGCAGAAATTCCGCTTATTTAGAGGTAAAATGCAGAAATTCCTCTAATATTGGGGGAAAAATGCAGAAATTTCCTTTATTTTGGGGCAAAATTGAAGAAATTTCCCTTATTTTGGAGCAAAATTGCAGAAATTTACGTTATTTTGTGGCAAAATTGTAGTAATTTCATTTATTTTGGTACAGAATTGCAGAAATTTTTTTTAATTTTGTGGCAAGAAGACAGAAATTTTCCATATTTTGGGGCAAAAAGGCACAAATTTTTCTTATTTTCAGGCAAAATTGCAGAAATTTCATTTATTTCAGGGCAAAAAGCAGAAATTTCTTGTATTATGGTACAAAATTGAAGAAATTTTTGTTATTTTGGAACAAAAAGGCAGAAATTCCCTATATTTAGTGGCAAAAGGCAGAAATTCCTCTTATTTTGAGGTAAAATGCAGAAATTCCGCGTATTTAGAGGTAAAATGAAGAAATTCCTCTAATATTGGGGGAAAAATGCAGAAATTTCCTTTATTTTGGGGCCAAAAGGCAGAAATTCCCTGTATTTTGAAGCAAAATTGTAGAAATTCTCATAATTTTCGGGCGAAAAAGGCAGAAATTATCCTTATTTTGGGGCAAAAAGACAGAAAATCTCCTTTTTTCGGGTCAAAAAATCAGAAATTCCCCTTATTTTGGGGCAAAATTGCAGAAATTTCCCTTATTTTGGGGCAAAATTGCAGAAATTTCCTTATTTCAGGGAAAAAAAGCAGAAATTTCTCTTATTTTGGGGCAAAAAAGAAGAAATTTCTTTTATTTTGGTACAAAATTGCAGAAATTTTTTTTATTTTGGGGCAAAAACAGAAATTCCCCTTATTTTGAGGTAAAAAGGCTGAAATTCCCCTTATTTTGGGGCAAAGAGGCAGAATTTCCCTTTATTTTGGGGCAAAAATACAGAAATTCACCTTATTATGGGGCAAAAAGTCAGAAATTCCTCTTATTTTGGGCAAAATTAAAGAAATTTCCCTTATTTTGGAGCAAAATTGCAGAAATTTCCCTTATTTTGTGGCAAAATTGTAGTAATTTCATTTATTTTGGTACAGAATTGCAGAAATTTTTCTAATTTTGTGGCAAGAAGGCAGAAATTTTCCATATTTTGGGGCAAAAAGGCACAAATTTTTCTTATATTCAGGCAAAATTGCAGAAATTTCATTTATTTCAGGGCAAAAAGCAGAAATTTCTTTTATTATGGTACAAAATTGAAGAAATTTTCGTTATTTTGGAACAAAAAGGCAGAAATTCCCTATATTTTGGGGCAAAAGGCAGAAATTCCTCTTATTTTGAGGTAAAATGCAGAAATTCCGCTTATTTAGAGGTAAAATGCAGAAATCCCTCTAATATTGGGAAAAAAATGCAGAAATTCCCTTTATTTTGGGGCTAAAAGGCAGAAATTCCCCATATTTTGAAGCAAAATTGCAGAAATCCTCATAATTTTCCGGCGAAAAAGGCAGAAATTCTCCTTATTTTGGGGCAAAAAGACAGAAAATCTCCTTTTTTCGGGTCAAAAAATCAGAAATTCCCCTTATTTTGGGGCAAAATTGCAGAAATTTCCCTTATTTTGGGGCAAAATTGCAGAAATTTCACTTATTTCAGGGAAAAAAGGCAGAAATTTCTCTTATTTTGGGGCAAAAAAGCAGAAATTTCTTTTATTTTGGTACAAAATTGCAGAAATTTTTTTTATTTTGGGGCAAAAAGAAGAAATTCCCCTTATTTTGAGGTAAAAAGGCTGAAATTCCCCTTAATTTGGGGCAAAAAGGCAGAAATTCCCCTTATTTTGGGGCAAAAAGCAGACATTTCCCTTATTTGGGGAAAAATTTTAGAAATTTCACTTATTTCAGCGCAGAAAGTCAGAAATTCCCCTTATTTTGGGGCAAAAAGACAGAAATTCCGTTTATTTTTGGGGAAAAGGCAGAAATTGCACTTATTTTGAGTCAAAAGGTGGAAAATCCCCTTATTTTGGAGAAAAAATGAAGAAATTTTCCTTATTTATGGCAAAAAGGTATACATTCCCTCTATATTTGGGCAAAAAGGCAGATATTCCCTGTATTTTGGAGCCAAATTGCAGAAATTCCCCTAATTTTGGTCAAAAGGGCAGAAATTCCATTTATTTGGTGTAAAACTGCAAAAATTTCACTTATTTTGAAACAAAATGGCAGAAATTCCCCTTATTTTCGGCGAAAAAGGCAGAAAATCCCTATGTTTTGGAGCAAAATTGCAGTAATTCACCAAATTTTGGGTTAAAAAATGCAGTAATTTTCTTTATTTTGGGGCAAAATGGCAGAAATTTCCCTTAATTCAGGGCAAAAGGCAGAAATTCCCCTTATTTTAGGGCAAAATTGCAGAAATTTCCCTTATTTGGGGGCAAAAAACAGAAATTTCCCTTATTTTGGGGCAAAATTGCAGAAATTTCCCTAATTATGGGGAAAAATTGCAGAAATTTCCCTTATTTTAGGGAAAAATTGCAGAAATTTCACTTATTTCAGAGGAAAAAAACCAAAAATTTTTCTTATTTTGGGGCAAAAATGCAGAAATTCGCCTTATTTTGGGGCAAAAAGGCAGAAATTCACTTTATTTTGGCACAAAATTGCAGAAAGTCCCCTAATATTGGAGCAAAAATGCAAAAATTTCCTTTATTTGGGCCAAAAAAGCAGAAGTTCCTTTTATTTTCATGCAAAAAGGCAGAAATTCCCCGTATTTTGAAGCAAAATTTTAGAAACTCCCCTAATTTTGGGGCAAAAAGGCAGAAATTCCATTTATTTTGAGGCAAAAATACAGAAATTCATTTTATTATGGGGCAAAAAGTCAGAAATTCCACTTATTTTGGGGCAAAATTGAAGAAATTTCCCTTATTTTGGAGCAAAATTGTAGAAATTTCTTTTATTTTGGTACAGAATTGCAGAAATTTTTCTTATTTTGTGGCAAGAAGGCAGAAATTTTCCATATTTTTGGGCAAAAAGGCACAAATTTTTCTTATTTTCAGGCAAAATTGCAGAAATTTCATTTATTTCAGGGCAAAAAGCAGAAATTCCTTTTATTATGGTACAAAATTGAAGAAATTTTCTATATTTTGGAACAAAAAGGCAGAAATTCCATATATTTTGGGGCAAAAGGCAGAAATTCCTCTTATTTTGAGGTAAAATGCAGAAATTCCACTTATTTAGAGGTAAAATGCAGAAATTCCCCTAATATTGGGGAAAAATGCAGAAATTCCCTTCATTTTAGGGCTAAAAGGCAGAAATTCCCCATATTTTGAAGCAAAATTGCAGAAATTCTCATAATTTTCGGACAAAAAGGCAGAAATTCTCCTTATTTTGGGGCAAAAAGACAGAAAATCTCCTTTTTTCGGGGGCAAAAAGTCAGAAATTTCCTTTATTTTGGGGCAAAATTGCAGAAATTCCTCTTATTTTGGGGCAAAAAGCAGACATTTCTCTTATTTGGGGAAAAATTTTAGAAATTTCACTTATTTTAGGGCAAAAAGTCAGAAATTCCCCTTATTTTGGGGCAAAAAGACTGAAATTCCGTTTATTTTGGGGGAAAAGGCATAAATTGCACTTATTTTTAGTCAAAAAGGTGGAAAATCCTCTTATTTTGGGGAAAAAATGAAGATTTTCCCTTTTTTATGGCAAAAAAATTATACATTTTCTTTATATTTGGGCAAAAAGGCAGAAATTCCCCGTATTTTGGAGCAAAATTGCAGAAATTCCACTTATTTTGGGCAAAAAGGCAGAAATTCCATTTATTTGGGGTAAAACTGCAGAAATTTCACTTATTTCGCGGAAAAATGGCAGAAATTCCCCTTATTTTCGGCGAAAAAGCTAGAAAATCCCCGTATTTTGGAGCAAAATTGCAATAATTCTCCTAATTTTGGGGTAAAAAATGCAGTAATTTTCTTTATTTTGAGGCAAAACGGCTGAAATTTCCCTTAATTAGAGGCAAAAGGCAGAAATTCACCTTATTTTAGAGCAAAATTGCAGAAATTCCCCTAATATTGGAGCAAAAATGCAGAAATTTCCTTTATTTGGGTCAAAAAAGCAGAAGTTCCCATTATTTTCGGGCAAAAAGGCAGAAATTCCCCGTATTTTGAAGAAAATTTTAAAAACTCCCCTAATTTTTGGGCAAAAAGGCAGAAATTCCCTTTATTTTGGGGCAAAAATACAGAAATTCACCTTATTATGGGGCAAAAAGTCAGAAATTCCCCTTATTTTGGGGCATAAAGGCAGAAATTCCTTTTATTTTGGGGCAAAAAGCAGACATTTTTCTTATTTGGGGAAAAATTTTAGAAATTTCACATATTTCAGGGCAAAGAGTCAGAAATTCCCCTTATTTTGGGGCAAAAAGACAAAAATTCCGTTTATTTTTGGGGAAAAAGCAGAAATTGCACTTATTTTGAGTCAAAAATGCAGAAAATACCCTTATTTTGGGGAAAAAATGAAGAAATTTCCCTTTTTTATAGCAAAAAGGTATACATTCCTTTTATTTTTGGGCAAAAGGCAGAAATTCCCTGTATTTTGGAGCAAAATTTCAGAAATTCCCCTAATTTTGGGCAAAAAGTCAGAAATTCCATTTATTTGGGGTAAAACTGCAGAAATTTCACATATTTTGTGGCTAAATGGCAGAAATTCTTCTTATTTTCGGCGAAAAAGGCATAAAATGCCCGTGTTTTGGAGCAAAATGGCAGTAATTGACCTAATTTTGGGGTAAAAAAAGCAGTAATTTTCTTTATTTTGGGGCAAAATGGCAGAAATTTCCCTTAATTCGGGGCAAAAGGCAGAAATTCCCCTTATTTTAGGGCAAAATTGCAGAAATTTCCATTATTTGGAGGCAAAAAACAGAAATTCCCCTTATTTTGGGGCAAAATTGCAGAAATTTCCCTTATTATGTGGAAAAATTGCAAAAATTTCCCTTATTTTAGAGCAAAATTGCAGATATTTCACTTATTTAGGAGAAAAAAATCAAAAATTTTTCTTATTTTGGGGCCAAAAGGCAGAAATTCGCCTTATTATGGGGCAAAAAGGCAGAAATTCACCTTATTTTGGAGCAAAATTGCAGAAATTCCCCTAATATTGGGGCAAAAATGCAGAAATTTTCTTTATTTGGGCCAAGAAAGCAGAAGTTCCCCTTATTTTCGGGCAAAAAGGCAGAAATTCCCTGTATTTTGAAGCAAAATTTTAGAAACTCTCCTAATTTTCAGGGCAAAAAGGCAGAAATTCCCTTTATTTTCGGGCAAATATACAGAAATTCACCTTATTATGGGGCAAAAAGTCAGAAATTCCCCTTATTTTGGGGCAAAATTGAAGAAAATTCCCTTATTTTGGAGCAAAATTGCAGAAATTTCTTTTATTTTGTGGCAAAATTGTAGAAATTTCTTTTATTTTGGTACAGAATTGCAGAAAATTTTCTTATTTTGTGGCAAGAAGGCAGAAATTTTTCATATTTTGGGGCAAAAAGGCACAAATTTTTCCTATTTTCGGGCAAAATTGCAGAAATTTCATTTATTTCAGGGCAAAAAGCAGAAATTTCTTTTATTATGGTACAAAATTGAAGAAATTTTCATTATTTTGGAACAGAAAGGCAGAAATTCCCTATATTTTGGGGCAAAAGGCAGAAATTCCTCTTATTTTGAGGTAAAATGCAGAAATTCCGCTTATTTAGAGGTAAAATGCAGAAATTCCTCTAATATTGGGTGAAAAATGCAGAAATTCCCTTTATTTTGGGGCAAAATTGAAGAAATTTCCCTTATTTTGGAGCAAAATTGCAGAAATTTCCCTTATTTTGTGGCAAAATTGTAGTAATTTCATTTATTTTGGTACAGAATTGCAGATATTTTTCTAATTTTGTGGCAAGAAAGCAGAAATTTTCCATATTTTGGGGCAAAAAGGCACAAATTTTTCTTATTTTCAGGCAAAATTGCAGAAATTTCTTTTATTATGGTATAAAATTGAAGAAATTTTCGTTATTTTGGAACAAAACGGCAGAAATTCCCTATATTTAGGGGCAAAAGGCAGAAATTCCTCTTATTTTGAGGTAAAATGCAGAAATTCCGCTTATTTAGACGTAAAATGCAGAAATTCCTCTAATATTGGGGGAAAAATGCACAAATTCCCTTTATTTTGGGGCTAAAAGGCAGAAATTCCCCGTATTTTGAAGCAAAATTGCAAAAATTCTCATAATTTTCGGGCGAAAAAGGCAGAAATTCTCCTTATTTTGGGGCAAAAAGACAGAAAATCTCCTTTTTTCGGGTCAAAAAATCAGAAATTCCCATTATTTTGGGGCAAAATTGCAGAAATTTCCCTTATTTTGGGGCAAAACTGCAGAAATTTCACTTATTTCAGGGAAAAAAAGCAAAATTTCTCTTATTTTGGGGCAAAAAAGCAGAAATTTCTTTTATTTTGGTACAAAATTGCAAAAATTTTTTTTTATTTTGGGGCAAAAAGCAGAAATTCCCCTTATTTTGGGGCAAAAAGCAGACGTTTCCCTTATTTGGGGAAAAATTTTAGAAATTTCACTTATTTCAGCGCAGAAAGTCAGAAATTCCCCTTATTTTGGGGCAAAGAGACAGAAATTCCGTTTATTTTTGGGAAAAAGGCAGAAATTGCACTTATTTTGAGTCAAAAGGTGGAAAATCCCCTTATTTTAAGGAAAAAATGAAGAAATTTCCATTATTTATGGCAAAAAGGTATACATTCCCTTTACTTTTGGGCAAAAAGGCAGAAATTCCCCGTATTATTGAGCAAAATTGCAGAAATTACCCTAATTTTGGGCAAAAAGGCAGAAATTCCATTTATTTGGGGTAAAACTGCAGAAATTTCACTTATTTTGCGGCAAAATGGCAGAAATTCCCTTTATTTTCGGTGAAAAAAGCAGAAAATCCCTGTGTTTTGGAGCAAAATTGCAGTAATTCACCTAATTTTGGGGTAAAAAATGCAGTAATTTAATTTATTTTGGGGCAAAATGGCAGAAATTTCCCTTAATTCGGGGCAAAAGTCAGAAATTCCCCTTATTTTAGGGCAAAATTGCAGAAATTTCCCTTATTTGGGGGCAAAAAACAGAAATTTCCCTTATTTTGGGGCAAAATTGCAGAAATTTCCCTTATTATGGGGAAAAATTGCAGAAATTTCCCTTATTTTAGGGCAAAATTGCAGAAATTTCACTTATTTCAGAGAAAAAAAACAAAAATTTTTCTTATTTCGGGGCAAAAATGCAGAAATTCGCCTTATTTTAGGGCAAAAAGGCAGAAATTCACTTTATTATGGAACAAAATTGCAGAAATTCCCCTAATATTGGGGCAAAATTGCAGAAATTCCCCTAATATTGGGGCAAGAATGCAGAAATTTCCTTTATTTGGGCCAAAAACCAGAAGTTCCCCTTATTTTCAGGCAAAAAGGCAGAAATTCCCCGTATTTTGAAGCAAAATTTTAGAAACTTTCCTAATTTGGGGGCAAAAAGGCAGAAATTCCCTTTATTTTGAGGCAAAAATACCGAAATTCATTTTATTATGGGCAAAAAGTCAGAAATTCCCCTTATTTTGGGGCAAAATTGAAAAAAATTCCCTTATTTTGGAGCAAAATTGTAGAAATTTCTTTTATTTTGGTACAGAATTGAAGAAATTTTTCTTATTTTGTGGCAAGAAGACAGAAATTTTTCATATTTTGTGGCAAAAAGGCACAAATTTTTCCTATTTTCGGGCAAAATTGCAGAAATTTCATTTATTTCAGGGCAAAAAGCAGAAATTTCTTTTATTATGGTACAAAATTGAAGAAATTTTCATTATTTTGGAACAAAAAGGCAGAAATTCCCTATATTTTGGGGCAAAAGGCAGAAATTTCTCTTATTTTGAGGTAAAATTCAGAAATTCCGCTTATTTGGAGGTAAAATGCAGAAATTCCTCTAATATTGGGGGAAAAATGCAGAAATTCCCTTTATTTTGGGGCAAAATTGAAGAAATTTCCCTTATTTTGGAGCAAAATTGCAGAAATTTCCGTTATTTTGTGGCAAAATTGTAGTAATTTCATTTATTTTGGTACAGAATTGCAGAAATTTTTTTAATTTTGTGGCAAGAAGGCAGAAATTTTCCATATTTTGGGGCAAAAAGGCACAAATTTTTCTTATTTTCAGGCAAAATTGCAGAAATTTCATTTATTTCAGGGCAAAAAGCAGAAATTTCTTTTATTATGGTACAAAATTGAAGAAATTTTTGTTATTTTGGAACAAAAAGGCAGAAATTCCCTATATTTAGGGGCAAAAGGCAGAAATTCCTCTTATTTTGAGGTAAAATGCAGAAATTCCGCTTATTTAGAGGTAAAATGCAGAAATTCCTCTAATATTGGGGGGAAAATGCAGAAATTCACTTTATTTTGGGGCTAAAAGGCAGAAATTCCCTGTATTTTGAAGCAAAATTGCAGAAATTCTCATAATTTTCGGGCAAAAAAGGCAGAAATTATCCTTATTTTGGGGCAAAAAGACAGAAAATCTCCTTTTTTCGGGTCAAAAAATCAGAAATTCCCCTTATTTTGGGGCAAAATTGCAGAAATTTCCCTTATTTTGGGGCAAAATTGCAGAAATTTCACTTATTTCTGGGAAAAAAAGCAGAAATTTCTCTTATTTTGGGGCAAAAAAGCAGAAATTTCTTTTATTTTGGTACAAAATTGCAGAATTTTTTTTATTTTGGGGCAAAAAACAGAAATTCCCCTAATTTTGAGGTAAAAAGGCTGAAATTCCCCTTATTTTGGGGCAAAAAGGCAGAATTTCCCTTTATTTTGGGGCAAAAATACAGAAATTCACCTTATTATGGGGCAAAAAGTCAGAAATTCCCCTTATTTTGGGCAAAATTAAAGAAATTTCCATTATTTTGGAGCAAAATTGCAGAAATTTCCCTTATTTTGTGGCAAAATTGCAGTAATTTCATTTATTTTGGTACAGAATTGCAGAAATTTTTCTAATTTTGTGGCAAGAAGGCAGAAATTTTCCATATTTTGTGGCAAAAAGGCACAAATTTTTCTTATATTCAGGCAAAATTGCAGAAATTTCATTTATTTCAGGGCAAAAAGCAGAAAATTCTTTTATTATGGTACAAAATTGAAGAAATTTTCGTTATTTTGGAACAAAAAGGCAGAAGTTCCCTATATTTTGGGGCAAAAGGCAGAAATTCTTCTTATTTTAGGTAAAATGCAGAAATTCCGCTTATTTAGAGGTAAAATGCAGAAATTCCTCTAATATTGGGAAAAAATGCAGAAATTCCCTTTATTTTGGGGCTAAAAGGCAGAAATTCCCCGTATTTTGAAGCAAAATTGCAGAAATTCTCATAATTTTCGGGCGAAAAAGGCAGAAATTCTCCTTATTTTGGGGCAAAAAGACAGAAAATCTCCTTTTTTCGGGTCAAAAAATCAGAAATTCCCCTTATTTTGGGGCAAAATTGCAGAAATTTCCCATATTTTGGGGCAAAATTGCAGAAATTTCACTTATTTCAGGGAAAAAAGGCAGAAATTTCTCTTATTTTGGGGCAAAAAAGCAGAAATTTCTTTTATTTTGGTACAAAATTGCAGAAATTTTTTTTATTTTGGGGCAAAAAGAAGAAATTCCCTTTATTTTGAGGTAAAAAGGCTGAAATTCCCCTTATTTTGGGGCAAAAAGGCAGAAATTCCCCTTATTTTGGGGCAAAAAGCAGACATTTCCCTTATTTGGGGAAAATTTTAGAAATTTCACTTATTTCAGCGCAGAAAGTCAGAAATTCCCCTTATTTTGGGGCAAAAAGACAGAAATTCCGTTTATTTTTGGGGAAAAGGCAGAAATTGCACTTATTTTGAGTCAAAAGGTGGAAAATCCCCTTATTTTAAGGAAAAAATGAAGAAATTTCCCTTATTTATGGCAAAAAGGTATACATTCCCTTTATTTTTGGGCAAAAAGGCAGAAATTCCCCGTATTTTGGAGCAAAATTGCTGAAATTCCCGTAATTTTGGGCAAAAAGGCAGAAATTCCATTTATTTGGGTAAAACTGCAGAAATTTTACTTATTTTGCGGCAAAATGGCAGAAATTCCCCTTATTTTCGGCGAAAAAGGAAGAAAATCCCTGTGTTTTGGAGCAAAATTGCAGTAATTCACCTAATTTTGGGGTAAAAAATGCAGTAATTTTCTTTATTTTGGGGCAAAACGGCAGAAATTTCCCTTAATTCGGGGCAAAAGGCAGAAATTCCCCTTATTTTAGGGCAAAATTGCAGAAATTTCCCTTATTTGGGGGCAAAAAACAGAAATTTCCCTTATTTTGGGGCAAAATTGCAGACATTTCCCTTATTATGGGAAAAAATTGCAGAAATTTCCCTTATTTTAGGGCAAAATTGAAGAAATTTCACTTATTTCAGAAAAAAAAAAACAAAAATTTTTCTTATTTTGGGGCAAAAATGCAGAAATTCGCCTTATTTTGCGACAAAAAGGCAGAAATTCACTTTATTTTGGAACGAAATTGCAGAAATTCCCCTAATATTGGGGCAAAAATGCAGAAATTTCCTTTATTTGGGCCAAAAAAGCAGAAGTTCCCCTTATTTTCAGGCAAAAAGGCAGAAATTCCCCGTATTTTGGGCCAAAATTGAAGAAATTTCCCTTATTTTGTGGCAAAATTGTAGAAATTTTTTTTATTTCGGTACAGAATTACAGATATTTTTCTTATTTTGTCCAAGAAGGCAGAAATTTTCCATATTTTGGGGCAAAAAGGCACAATTTTTTTTTATTGTCGGGCAAAATTGCAGAAATTTCATTTATTTCAGGGCAAAAAGTAGAAATTTCTATTATTATGGTACAAAATTGAAGAAATTTTCCTTATTTTGGAACAAAAAGGCAGAAATTACCCATATTTTGGGGCAAAAGGCAGAAATTTCTCTTATTTTCAGGTAAAATGCAGAAATTCCGCATATTTAGACGTAAAATGCAGAAATTCCCCAAATATTGGGGAATAAATGCAGAAATTCCCTTTATTTTGGAGCTAAAAGGCAGAAATTCCCTGTATTTTGAAGCAAAATTGCAGAAATTCTCATAATTTTCGGAAAAAAATGCAGAAATTCCCCTTATTTTGAGGTAAAAAGGCTGAAATTCCCCTTATTTTGGGGCATAAAGGCAGAAATTCTTCTTATTTTGGGGCAAAAAGAAGACATTTTTCTTATTTGGGGAAAAATTTTAGAAATTTCACTTATTTCAGGGCAAAAAGTCAGAAATTCCCCTTATTTTGGGGCAAAAAGACAAAAATTCCGTTTATTTTTGGGGAAAAGGCAGAAATTGCACTTATTTTGAGTCAAAAATGCAGAAAATCCCTTTATTTTGGGGAAAAAATGAAGAAATTTCCCTTTTTTATAGAAAAAAGGTATACATTCCTTTTATTTTTGGGCAAAAAGGCAGAAATTCCCCGTATTTTGGAGCAAAATTGCAGAAATTCCTCTAATTTTGGAAAAAAGTCAGAAATTCCATTTATTTGGGTAAAACTGCAGAAATTTCACATATTTTGCGGCAAAATGGCAGAAATTCTTCTTATTTTCGGCGAAAAAGGCATAAAATGCCCGTGTTTTGGAGCAAAATGGCAGTAATTCACCTAATTTTGGGGTAAAAAAAGAAGTAATTTTCTTTATTTTGGGGCAAAATGGCAGAAATTTCCCTTAATTGGGGGCAAAAGGCAGAAATTCCCCTAATTTTAGGGCAAAATTGCAGAAATTTCCCTTATTTAGAGGCAAAAAACAGAAATTCCTCTTATTTTAGGGCAAAATTGCAGAAATTTCCCTTATTATGTGGAAAAAATTTCCCTTATTATAGGGCAAAATTGCAGAAATTTCACTTATTTCAGAGAAAAAAAACAAAAATTTTTCTTATTTTGGGGCAAAAATGCAAAAATTCGCCTTATTTTGGGGCAAAAAGGCAGAAATTCACCTTATTATGGAGCAAAATTGCAGAAATTCCCCTCATATTGCGGCAAAAATGCAGAAATTTCCTTTATTTGGGCCAAAAAAGCAGAAGTTCCCCTTATTTTCGGGTAAAACGGCAGAAATTCCCTGTATTTTGAAGCAAAATTTTAGAAACTCCCCTAATTTTCAGGCAAAAAGGCAGAAATTCCCTTTATTTTGGGGCAAATATACAGAAATTCACCTTATTATGGGGCAAAAATTCAGAAATTCCCCTTATTTTGGGGCAAAATTGAAGAAAATTCCCTTATTTTGGAGCAAAATTGCTGAAATTTCTTTTATTTTGTGGCAAAATTGTAGATATTTCTTTTATTTTGATACAGAATCGCAGAAATTTTTCTAATTTTGTGGCAAGAAGGCAGAAATTTTCCATATTTTGGGGCAAAAAGGCACAAATTTTTCCTATTTTCGGGTAAAATTGCAGAAATTTCATTTATTTCAGGGCAAAAAGCAGAAATTTCTTTTATTATGGTACAAAATTGAAGAAATTTTCCTTATTTTGGAACAAAAAGGCAGAAAATCCCCATATTTTGGGTCAAAAGGCAGAAATTCCTCTTATTTTGAGGTAAAATGCAGAAATTCCGCTTATTTAGAGGTAAAATGCAGAAATTCCTCTAATATTGGGGGGAAAATGCAGAAATTCCCTTTATTTTGGGGCAAAAAAGGCAGAAATTTCTCGTATTTTGAAGCAAAATTGCAGAAAGTCTCATAATTTTCTGGAAAAAAGGCAGAAATTCTCCTTATTTTGGGGCAAAAAAACAGAAAATCTCCTTTTTTTTGGGGGCTAATAGTCAGAAATTCCTCTCATTTTGGGGCAAAATTGCAGAAATTTCTCTTATTTTGGGGCAAAATTGCAGAAATTTCACTTATATAAGAGAAAAAAAGCAGAAATTTCTTATATTTTGGGGCAAAAAAGCAGAAATTTCTCTTATTTTGGGGCAAAAAAGCAGAAATTTCTTTTATTTTGGTACAAAATTGCAGAAATTTTTCTTATTTTGGGGCAAAAAGTCGAAATTCCCTTTATTTTGAGGTAAAAAGGCTGAAATTCTCCTTATTTTGGGGCAAAAAGGCAGAAGTTCTCCTTATTTTGGGGCAAAAAGCAGACATTTCCCTTATTTGGTGAAAAATTTTAGAACTGTCACTTATTTAAGGGAAAAAGTCAGAAATTCCCCTTATTTTGTGGCAAAAAGACTGAAATTCCATTTACTTTTGGGGAAAAGGCAGAAATTGCAATTATTTTGAGTCAAAAAGGCGGAAAATCCCCTTATTTTGGGGAAAAAAATGAAGAAATTTCCCTTTTTTATGGCAAGAAGGTATACATTCCCTTTATTTTTGGGCAAAAAGGCAGAAATTCCCCGTATTTTGGAGCAAAATTGCAGAAATTCCCCTAATTTTTGGCAAAAAGGCATAAATTCCATTTATTTGGGGTAAAACTGCAGAAATTTTACTTATTTCGCGGAAAAATGGCAGAAATTCCCCTTATTTTCGGCGAAAAAGGCAGAAAATCCCCGTGTTTTGGAGCAAAATTGCAGTAATTCACCTAATTTTTGGGGTAAAAAATGCAGTAATTTTCTTTATTTTGGGGCAAAATGGCAGAAATTTCCCTTAATTCAGGGCAAAAGGCAGAAATTCCCCTTATTTTAGGGCAAAATTGCAGAAATTTCCCTTATTTGGGGGCAAAAAATAGAAATTTCCCTTATTTTGGGGCAAAATTGCAGAAATTTTCCTTATTATGTGGAAAAATTGCAGAAATTTCCCTTATTTTAGGGCAAAATTGCAGAAATTTCACTTATTTCAGAGAAAAAAAAACAAAAATTTTTCTTATTTTGGGACAAAAAGGCAGAAATTCGCCTTATTTTGGGGCAAAAAGGCAGAAATTCACTTTATTTTGGAACAAAATTGCAGAAATTCCCCTAATATTGGGGCAAAAATGCAGAAATTTCCTTTATTTGGGCAAAAAAAGCAGAAGTTCCCCTTATTTTCGGGCAAAAAGGCAGAAATTCCCCGTATTTTGAAGGAAAATTTTAGAAACTCCCCTAATTTTGGGGCAAAAAGGCAGAAATTCCCTTTATTTTGAGGCATAAATACAGAAATTCATTTTATTATGGGTCAAAAAGTCAGAAATTTCCTCTTATTTTGGGGCAAAATTGAAGAAATTTCCCTTATTTTGGAGCAAAATTGTAGAAATTTTTTTTATTTTGGTACAGAATTGCAGAAATTTTTCTTTTTTTTTGGCAAGAAACAGAAATTTTCCATATTTTGGAGCAAAAAGGCACAAATTTTTCTTATTTTCGGGCAAAATTGCAGAAATTTCATTTATTTCAGGGCAAAAAGCAGAAATTCCTTTTATTATGGTACAAAATTGAAGAAATTTTCTATATTTTGGAACAAAAAGGCAGAAATTCCATATATTTTGGGGCAAAAGGCAGAAATTCCTCTTATATTGAGGTAAAATGCAGAAATTCCACTTATTTAGAGGTAATATGCAGAAATTCTCGTAATATTGGGGAAAAATGCAGAAATTCCCTTCATTTTGGGGCTAAAAGACAGAAATTCCCCATATTTTGAAGCAAAATTGCAGAAATTCTCATAATTTTCGGAAAAAAAGGCAGAAATTCTCCTTCTTTTGGGGCAAAAAGACAGAAAATCTCCTTTATTCGGGGACAAAAAGTCAGAAATTTTCTTTATTTTGGGGCAAAATTGCAGAAATTTCCCTTATTTTGGGGCGAAATTGCAGATATTTCACTTATTTCAGGGAAAAAAAGCAGAAATGTCTCTTATTTTGGGGCAAAAAATCCGAAATTTCTGTTATTTTGGTACAAAATTACAGAAATTTTTTTTATTTTGGGCAAAAAGGCAGAAATTCTTTTTATTTTTGGCTAAAGAGGCTGAAATTCCTCTCATTTTGGGGCTAAAAGGCAGAAATTCCCCTTATTTTGGGGCAAAAAGCAGACGTTTCCTTTATTTGGGGAAAAATTTTAGAAATTTCACTTATTTCAGGGCAAAAAGTCAGAAATTCCCCTTATTTTGGGGCAAAAATACAGAAATTCTGTTTACTTTTGGGGAAAAGGCAGAAATTGCACTTATTTTGAGTCAAAAATGCGGAAAATCCTCTTATTTTGGGGAAAAAATGAAGAAATTTTCCTTTTTTATGGCAAAAAGGTATACATTTTTTTATTTTTGCGCAAAAAGGCAGAAATTCCCCGTATTTTGCAGCAAAATTGCAGAAATTCAACTAATTTTGGGCAAAAATGCAGAAATTCCATTTATTTGGGGTAAAACTGCAAGAATTTCACATTTTCGCGGAAAAATGGCAGAAATTAACCTTATTTTCGGCGAAAAAGGCAGAAAATCCTTGTATTTTGGAGCAAAATTGCAGTAATTCTCCTAATTTTGGGGTAAAAAATGCAGTAATTTTCTTTATTTTGAAGCAAAACGGCTGAAATTTCACTTAATTAGAGGCAAAAGGCAGAAATTCACCTTATTTTAGAGCAAAATTGCAGAAATTCCCCTAATATTGGGGCAAAAATGCAGAAATGTCTTTTATTTGTGCCAAAAATGCAGAAGTTCCCCTTATTTTCGGGCAAAAAGGCAGAAATTCCCCGTATTTTGAAGCAAAATTTTAAAAACTCCCCTAATTTTTGGGCAAAATGGCAGAAATTCCCTTTATTTTGGGGCAAAAATACAGAAATTCACCTTATTTTGGGGCAAAAAGTCAGAAATTCCTCTTATTTTGGGGCAACAAGGCAGAAATTCCCCTTATTTTGGGGCAAAAAACAGACATTTCCCTTATTTGAGGAAAAATTTTAGAAATTTCATTTATTTCAGGGCAAAAAGTCAGAAATTCCCCTTATTTGGGGGCAAAAAGACAGAAATTCCATTTATTTTTGGGGAAAACCAGAAATTTCATTTATTTTGAGTCAAAAAGGCAGAAAATCCCCTTATTTTTGGGAAAAATGAAGAAATTTCCCTTTTTTATGGCAAAAAGGTATACATTCCTTTTATTTTTGGGCAAAAAGGCAGAAATTCCATTTATTTGGGGTAAAACTGCAGAAATTTCACTTATTTCATGGCAAAATGGCAGAAATTGCCCTTATTTTCTGCAAAAAAAGCAGAAAATCCCCGTGTTTTGGAGCAAAATTGCAGTAATTCACCTAATTTTGGGCTAAAAAATGCAGTAATTTTCTTTATTTTGGGGCAAAACGGCAGAAATTTCCCTTAATTCGGGGCAAAAGGCAGAAATAACCCTTATTTTAGAGCAAAATTGCAGAAATTTCCCTTATTTGGCGACAAAAAACAGAAATTTCCCTTGTTTTGGGGCAAAATTGCAGAAATTTCTTTTATTTCGTACAAAATTGCAGAAATTTTTCTTATTTTGGGGCAAAAAGGCAGAAATTCCCCTAATTTGTGGTAAAAAGGCTGAAATTCCCCTTATTTTGGGGAAAAATGGCAGAAATTCCCCTCATTTGGGGGCAAAAAGCAGACATTTCCCTTATTTGGGGAAAAATTTTATAAATTTCACTTATTTCAGGGCAAAAAGTCAGAAATTCCCATTATTTTGGGGCAAAAAGACAGAAATTCCATTTATTTTTTGGGAAAAGGCAGTAATTGCACTTTTTTGAGTCAAAAAGGCGGAAAATCCCCTTATTTTGGGGAAAAAAATGAAGAAATTTCCTTTTTTTTATGGCAAAAAGGTATACATTCCTTTTATTTCGGGCAAAAAGGCAGAAATTCCCCGAATTTTGGAGCAAAATTGCAGAAATTCCCCTAATTTTGGGCAAAAAGGCAGAAATTTCATTTATTAGGGGTAAAACTGCAGAAATTTCACTTATTTCGCGGCAAAATGGCAGAAATTCCCCTTATTTTCTGCGAAAAAGGCAGAAAATCCCTGTATTTTGTAGCAAAATTCCAGTAATTCACCTAATATTGGGTTAAAAAATGCAGTAGTTTTCTTTATTTTGGGGCAAAACGGGAGAAATTTCCCTTGATTCGGGCCAAAAGGCAGAAATTCCCCTTATTTTAAGGCAAAATTGCCGAAATTTCCCTTATTTGTGGGCAAAAACAGAAATTCCCCTAATTTTGGGGAAATTGCAGAAATTTCCCTTATTATGGGGAAAAATTGCAGAAATTTCCCTTATTTTAGGGCAAAATTGCAGAAATTTCACTTATTTCAGAGAATAAAAGCAAAAATTTTTCTTATTTTGGGGCAAAAATGCAGAAATTCGCCTTATATTGGGGCAAAATGGCAGAAATTCTCTTTATTTTGGAGCAAAATTGCAGAAATTCCCCTAATATTGGGGCAAAACTGCAGAAATTTCCTCTATGTAGGCCAAAAAAGCAGAATTCCCCTTATTTTCGTAAAGGAGGCAGAAATTCCCCGTATTTTGAAGCAAAATTTTAGAAACTCCCCTAATTTTGGCACAAAAAGACAGAAAATCTCTTTTTATCGTGGGCAAAAAGTCAGAAATTCCCCCTTATTTTGGGGCTAAATTGCAGAAATTTCTCTTATTTTTGGGCAAAATTGCAGAAATTCCCCTTATTTTGATGTAAAAGGCTGAAATTCCCCTTATTTTGGGGCAAAAAGGCAGAAATTCCCCTTATTTTAGAACAAAAAGCAGACATTTCCCTTATTTGTGGAAAAATTTTAGAAATTTCACTTATTTCAGGGCAAAAAGTCAGAAATTCCTCTTATATTAGGACAAAAAGACAGAAATTCCATTTATTTTTGGGGAAAAGGCAGAAATTGCATTTATTTTGAGTCAAAAAGGCAGAAAATCCCCTTATATTGGGGAAAAAATAAAGAAATTTCCCTTTTTTATGGCAAAAAGGTATACATTCCTTTTATTTTTAGGCAAAAAGGCAGACATTCCCCGTATTTTGGAGCAAAATTGCAGAAATTCCCCTAATTTTGGGCAAAAAGGCAGAAATTCCATTTATTTTGGGTAAAACTGCAGAAATTTCACTTATTTCGCGGCAAAATGGCAGAATATCCCCTTATTTTCGGCGAAAAAGACAGAAAATCCCCATATTTTGGAGCAAAATTGCAGTAATTCACATAATTTGGGGGTTAAAAATGCAGTAATTTTCTTTATTTTGGGGCAAAACAGCAGAAATATCCCTTAATTCGTGGCAAAAGGCAGAAATTCATCTTATTTTTGGGCAAAATTGCAGAAATTTCCATTATTTGTGGGCAAAAAACAGAAATTCCCCTTATTTTGGGGCAAAATTGCAGAAATTTCTTTTATTTTGGTACAAAATTGCAGAAATTTTTCTTATTTTGGGGCAAAAAGGCTGAAATTCCCCTTATTTTGAGGTAAAAAGCCTGAAATTCCCCTTATTTTGGGGAAAAATGCAGAAATTCCCTTCATATTGGGGCAAAAACAGACATTTCACTTATTTGGGGAAAATTTTTAGAAATTTCACTTATTTTAGGGCAAAAATCAGAAATTCCCCTTATTTTGGGGCAAAAAGAAATTCCATTTATTTTTGGGGAAAAGGCAGAAATTGCACTTATTTTGAGTCAAAAAGGCGGAAAATCCCCTTATTTTGGGGAAAAAAATAATGAAATTTCGCTTTTTTACGGCAAAAAGGTATACATTCCCTTTATTTTGGGCAAAAAGGAAGAAATTCCCTGTATTTTGAAGCAAAATTACAGAAATTCCCCTAATTTTGGGCAAAAAGGCAGAAATTCCATTTATTTGGGGTAAAACTGCAGAAATTTCACTTATTTCGCGGCAAAATGGCAGAAATTCCCCTTATTTTCGGCGAAAAAGGCAGAAAATTCCCCGTATTTTGGAGCAAAATTGCAGTAATTCACCTAATTTTGGGGTAAAAAATGCAGTAGTTTTCTTTATTTTGGGACAAAACGGCAGAAATTTCCCTTAATTCGGGGCAAAAGGCAGAAATTCCCCTTATTTTAGGGCAAAATTGCAGAAATTTCCCTTATTATTGGGAAAAATTGCAGAAATTTCCATTATTTTAGGGCAAAATTGCAGAAATTTCACTTATTTCAGAGAAAAAAAAGCAAAAATTTTTCTTATTTTGGGGCAGAAAGCAGAAATTCGCCTTATTTTGGAGCAAAAAGTCAGAAATTCACCTTATTTTGGATCAAAATTGCAGAAATTCCCCTAATATTGGAGCAAAACTGCAGAAATTTCCTCTATGTGGGCCAAAAAAGCAGAATTCCCCGTATTTTCGGGCAAAAAGGCAGAAATTCCCCGTATTTTGAAGCAAAATTTTAGAAACTCCCCTAATTATGGCGCATAAAGACAGAAAATCTCCTTTTATCGGGGGCAAAAAGTCAGAAATTCTCTTTATTTTGGGGCAAAAATGCAGAAATTTCCCTTATTTTGAGGCAAAATTGCAGAAATTTCCTTTATTTTGGGGCAAAATTGCAGAAATTTCACTTATTTCAGGGAAAAAAGGCAGAAATTTCTCTTATTTTGGGGCAAAAAAGCAGAAATTTCTTTTTTTGGTACAAAATTGCAGAAATTTTTCTTATTATGAAGGAAAAATGCAGAAATTTCCCTTATTTTGAGGTAAAAAGGCTGAAATTCCCCTTATTTTGGGGCAAAAAAGCAGAAATTCCCCTTATTTTGGGGCAAAAAGCAGACATTTCCCTTATTTGGGGAAAAATTTTAGAAATTTCACTTTTTTCAGGGCAAAAAGTCAGAAATTCCCCTTATTTTGGAGCAAAAAGACAGAAATTCCCCTTATTTTGGGGCAAAAGGCAGAAATTGCACTTATTTTGAGTCAAAAAAGCAGAAAACCCCCTTATTTTGGGGAAAAATGAAGAAATTTCCCTTTTTTATGGCAAAGGGTATACATTCCTTTTATTTTTGGGCAAAAAGGCAGAAATTCCATTTAATAAAATAAGTGAAATTTCTAAAATTTTTCCCCAAAATAAGGGAAATGTCTGCTTTTTGCCCCAAAATAAGGGGAATTTCTGCCTTTTTGACCCAAAATAAGGGGAATTTCAGCTTTTACACCTCAAAATAATGGGAATTTTTGCCTTTTTGTCCCAAAATAAGAAAAATTTCTGCAATTTTGTACCGAAATAAAAGAAATTACTGCTTTTTTGCCCCAAAATAAGAGAAACTTCTGCCTTTTTTCCCTGAAATAAGTGAAATTTCTGCAATTTTGTCCCAAAATAAGGGAAATTTTTGCAATTTTGCTCCAAAATAAGGGAAATTTTTGCAATTTTGCCCAAAAATAAGGGGAATTTCTGACTTTTTGCCCCCCAAAAAAGGAGATTTTCTGTCTTTTTGCCCCAAAATAAGGAGAATTTCTGCCGTTTTGCCCGAAAATTATGAGAATTTCTTCAATTTTGCATCAAAATACTGAAAATATCTGCCTTTTAGCACCCAAATAATGGGAATTTCTGCATTTTTCCTCTAAATAAGCAGAATTTCTGCATTTTACCTCAAAATAAGAGGAATTTCTGCCTTTTGCCCCAAAATATGGGGAATTTCTGCCTTTTTGTTCCAAAATAAGGAAAATTTCTTCAATTTTGTACCATAATAAAAGAAATTTCTGCTTTTTGCCCTGAAATAAATGAAATTTCTGCAATTTTGCCCGAAAATAAGAAAAATTTGTGCCTTTTTGCCCCACAATATGGAAAATTTCTGCCTTCTTGCCACAAAATAAGAAAAATTTCTGCAATTCTGTACCAAAATAAAAGAAATTTCTACAATTTTGCCACAAAATAAGGGAAATTTCTGCAATTTTGCTCCAAAATAAAGAAAATTTCTTCAATTTTGCCCCAAAATAAGGGGAATTTCTGAATTTTGCCCAATAATAAAATGAATTTCTGTATTTATGCCCCAAAATAAAGGAAATTTCTGCCTTTTTGCCCAAAATTAGGGAAGTTTCTAAAATTTTGCTTCAAAATACGGTAAATTTCTGCCTTTTTGCCCGAAAATAAGGGGAACTTCTGGTTTTTTGGCCCAAAATAAAGAAATTTCTGCATTTTTGCCCCAATAGTAGGGGAATTTCTTCAATTGTGCTTCAAAATAAGGTGAATTTCTGCATTTTTGCCCCAAAATGAGGCGAATTTCTGCCTTTTTGCCCCAAAATAAGAAAAATTTTTGCTTTTCTTCTCTGAAATAAGTGAAATTTCTGCAATTTTTCCCGAAAATAAGGGAAATTTCTGAAATTTTCCCCCACAATAAAGGAAATTTCTGCAATATTGCCCCAAAACAAGGGGAAATCCTGTTTTTGGCTAACAAATAAGGGAAATTTCTGCAATTTTGCTCTAAAATAAGGGGAATTTCTGCCTTTTGCCCCGAATTAAGGGAAATTTCTGCCGTTTGGCCCCTAAATAAAGAAAATTATTGCATTTTTTACCCCCAAATTAGGTGAATTACTGCAATTTTGCTCCAAAATACGGGGATTTTCTGCTTTTTTCGCCGAAAATAAGGGAAATTTCTGCCATTTTGCCGCGAAATAAGTGAAATTTCTGAAGTTTTACCCCAACTAAATGGAATTTCTGCCTTTTTGCCCAAAATTAGGGGAATTTCTGCAATTTTACTCCAAAATACGGGGAATTTCTGCCTTTTTACCCGAAATAAAGGGAATGTATACCTTTTTACCATAAAAAAGGGAAATTTCTTCATTTTTTCCCCAAAATAAGGGGATTTTCTGCCTTTTTGACACAAAATAAGTGCAATTTCTGCCTTTTCCCCAAAAATAAACGGAATTTCTGTCTTTTTGCCTGAAAATAAAGGGAATTTCTGACTTTTTGCCCTGAAATAAATGAAATTTATAAAATTTGTCCCCAAATAAGGGAAATGTCTGCTTTTTGCCCCAAAATGAGGCAAATTAC
The DNA here is from genome assembly GCF_963924665.1 of Micromys minutus. Lineage (NCBI taxonomy): Eukaryota > Metazoa > Chordata > Mammalia > Rodentia > Muridae > Micromys > Micromys minutus. The sequence continues at coordinate 29,899,724 of NC_137963.1, forward strand.
TGCCTTTTTTCTCCAAAATAAGAGAAATTTCAGCCTTTTTACCTCAAAATAAGGGGAATTTCTGCCTTTTTGCCCCAAAATAAGAAAAATTTCTGCAATTTTGTACCAAAATAAAAGAAATTTCTGCAATTTTGCCCCAAAATAAGGGGAATTTCTGTTTTTTTCCCACAAATGAAAGAAATTTCTGCAATTTTGCCCTAATATAAGGCGAATTTCTGCCTTTTGCCCCGAATTAAGGGAAATTTCTTCCTTTTGCCTCAAAATAAAGAAAATTACTGCATTTTTTACCCACAAAATTAGGTGAATTATTGCAATTTTGCTCCAACATACGGGGATTTTCTGCCTTTTTCGCCGAAAATAAGGGGAATTTCTGCCATTTTGCCGTGAAATAATTGAAATTTCTGCAGTTTTACCCCAAAAAAATGGAATTCCTGCCTTTTGCCAAAAATTAGGGGAATTTCTGCAATTTTGCTCTAAAATCCGGGAAATTTCTGCCTTTTTGCCAAAAAATAAAAGGAATGTATAGCTTTTTGCCATAAAAAAGGGAAATTTCTTCATTTTTCCCCAAAATAAGGGGATTTTCTGCCTTTTTGACTCAAAATAAGTGCCATTTCTGCCTTTTCCCCAAAAATAAATGGAATTTCTGTCTTTTTGCCCCAAAAATAAGGGGAATTTCTGACTTTTTGCCCTGAAATAAGTGAAATTTCTAAAATTTTTTCCCCAAATAAGGGAAATGTCTGCTTTTTGCCCCAAAATAAGGGGAATTTCTGCATTTTTGCCCCAAAATAAGGGGAATTTCAGCCTTTTTACCTCAAAATAAGGGGAATTTCTGCTTTTTTGCCCCAAAATAAGAAAAATTTCTGCAATTTTGTACCAAAATAAAATAAATTTCTGCTTTTGCCCCAAAATAAGAGAAATTTCTGCCTTTTTCCCTGAAATAAGTGAAAATTCTGCAATTTTGCCCCAAAATAAGGTAAGTTTCTGCAATTTTGCCCCAAAATAAAGGAAATTTCTGCAATTTTGCCCCAAAATAAGGGGGAATTTCTGACTTTTTTTTCACGATAAAAGATTTTCTGTCTTTTTGCGCCAAAATTAGGGGAATTTCTGCAATTTTGCTCCAAAATAAGGTGAATTTCTGCCTTTTTGCCCCAAAATAAGGCGAATTTCTGCCTTTTTGCCCCAAAATAGAAAAATTTTTGCTTTTTTTCTCTGAAATAATTGAAATTTCTGCAATTTTGTTCTAAAATAAGGGAAATTTCTGCAATTTTTCCCCATAATAAGGGAAATTTCTGCAATTTTGCCCCAAAATAAGGGGAATTTCTGTTTTTTTGCCCACAAATAATGGGAATTTCTGCAATTATGCCCTAAAATAAGGGGAATTTCTGCCTTTTGCCCCGAATTAAGGGAAATTTCTGCCGTTTTGCCCCAAAATAAAGAAAACTACTGCATTTTTTACCCCAAAATTAGGTGAATTACTGCAATTTTGCCTCAAAATACGGGGATTTTCTGCCTTTTTCGCCGAAAATAAGGGGAATTTCTGCCATTTTGCCGCGAAATAAGTGAAATTTCTGCAGTTTTACCCCAAATAAATGTAATTTCTCCCTTTTTGCCCAAAATTAGGGGAATTTCTGCAATTTTGCTCCAAAATACGGGAAATTTCTGCCTTTTTTCCCAAAATAAAAAGAATGTATACCTTTTTGCCATAAAAAGGGAGATTTCTTCCTTTTTTTCCCCAAAATAAGGGGATTGTCCGCCTTTTTGACTCAAAATAAGTGCAATTTCTGCTTTTTCCCCAAAAATAAACGGAATTTCTGTCTTTTTGGCCCAAAATAAGGGGAATTTCTGACTTCTTGCCCTGAAATAAGTGAAATTTCTAAAATTTTTCCCCAAATAAGGAAAATGTCTGCTTTTTGCCCCCAAATGAGGGAAATTTCTGCCTTTTTCCCCAAAATAAGGAGAATTTCAGCCTTTCTACCTCAAAATAAGGGGAATTTCTGCTTTTTTGCCCCAAAATAATAAAAATTTCTGTAATTTTGTACCATAATAAAAGAAACTTCTGCAATTTTGCCCCAAAATAAGGGGAATTTAAGCCTTTTTTCCTCAAAATAAAGGGAATTTCTGCCTTTTCGCCCCATAATAAGAAAAATTTCTGCAATTTTGTACCAAAATATAAGAAATTTCTGCCTTTTTGCCCCAAAATAAGAGAAATTTCAGACATTTTTCCCTGAAATAAGTGAAATTTCTGCAATTTTGCCCCAATATAAGGGAAATTTCTGCAATTTTGCCCCAAAATAAAGGAAATTTCTGCAATATTGCCCCAAAATAAGAGGAAATTTCTGACTTTTTGCCCCCGAAAAAGGGAGATTTTCTGTCCTTCTGCCCCAAAATTAAGGGAGTTTCTACAATTTTGCTTCAAAATATGGGGAAGTTCTTCCTTATTGCCCGAAAATAAGGGGAACTTCTGCTTTTTTGGCCCAAATAAAGGAAATTTCTGCATTTTTGCCCCAATATTAGGGGAATTTCTGCAATTTGGCTCCAAAATAAGGGGCATTTCTGCTTTTGCCCCAAAATAAGAAAAATTTTTCCTTTTTTTCTCTGAAATAAGTGAAATTTCTGCAATTTTGCCATAAAATAAGGGAAATTTCTGCAATTATTCCCCATAATAAGGGAAATTTCTGCAATTTTGCCCCAAAATAAGGGGAATTTCTGTTTTTTGCCCACAAATAAGGAAAATTTCTGCAATTTTGCCCTAAAATAAGGGGAATTTCTGCCTTTTGCCCAGAATTATTGGATATTTCTGCCGTTTTGCCCCAAAATAAAGAAAATTACTCCATTTTTTACCCCAAAATTAGGTGAATTACTGCAATTTTATCCAAAATATGGGGATATTCTGTCTTCTTCGCTGAAAATAAGGGGAATTTCTGCCATTTTGCCGAGAAATAAGTAAAATTTCTGCAGTTTTACCCCAAATAAATGGAATTTCTGCCTTTTTGCCAAAAATTAGGGGAATTTCTGCAATTTTCCTCTAAAATACGGGGAATTTCTGCTTTTTTGCCCAATAATAAAGGGATTGTATAACTTTTTGCCATAAAACAGGGAAATTTCTTCATTTTTTCCCCAAAATAAAGGAAATTTCTGACTCTTTGCCTTGAAATAAGTGAAATTTCTAAAATTTTTCCCCAAATAAGGGAAATGTCTGCTTTTTGCCCCAAAGTGAGGGGAATTTCTGTCTTTTTTCCCCAAAATAAGGGGAATTTCAGCCTTTTTACCACAAAATAAGGTGAATTTCTGCCTTTTTGCCCCAAAATAAAATAAATTTCTGCAATTTTTTACCAAAATAAAAGAAATTTCTGCAATTTTGCCCCAAAATAAGGGGAATTTCTGTTTTTTGCCCACAAATAAGAGAAATTTCTGCAATTTTGCCCTGAAATAAGGGGAATTTCTGCCTTTTGCCCCGAATTAAGGGAAATTTCTGCCATCTTGCCCCAAAATAAAGAAAACTACTGCAATTTTTACCCCAAATTTAGTTGAATTACTGCAATTTTGCTCCAAAATATGAGGATTTTCTGCCTTTTTCGCCGAAAATAAGGGGAATTTCTGCCATTTTGCCGCGAAATAAGTGAAATTTCTGCAGTTTTATTCTAAATAAATAGAATTTCTGCCTTTTTGCCTAAAATAAGGGGAATTTCTGCAATTTTGCTCCAAAATACGGGGAATGTCTGCCTTTTTGCCTAAAAATTAAAGGAATGTATACCTTTTTGCCATAAAAAAGGGAAATTTTTTTCATTTTTCCCCAAAATAAGGGAATTTTCTGCCTTTGTGACACAAAATAAGTGCAATTTCTGCCTTTTCCCCAAAAATAAACAGAATTTCTGTCTTTTTGCCCCAAAATAAGGGGAATTTCTGACTTTTTGCCCTGAAATAAGTGAAATTTCTAAAATTTTTCCACAAATAAGGGAAATGTCTGCTTTTTCCCCCAAAATAAGGGGAATTTCTGCATTTTTGCCCCAAAATAAGGGGAATTTCAGCCTTATTACCTCAAAATAAGGGGATTTTCTGTCTTTTGCCCGAAAATTATGAGAATTTCTGAAATTTTGCTTCAAAATACAGGGAATGTCCGCCTTTTAGCCCCAAAATAAAGGGAATTTCTGCATTTTTTCCCAATATTAGGGGAATTTCTGGATTTTACCTCTAAATAAGCGGAATTTCTGCATTTTACCTCAAAATAAAAGAAATTTCTGCCTTTTGCCCCAAAATATGGGAAATTTCTGCCTTTTTGTTCCAAAATAAGAAAAATTTCTTCAATTTTTTACCATAATCAAACAAATTTCTGCTTTTTGTCCTGAAATAAATGAAATTTCTGCAATTTTGCCCAAAAATAAGAAAAATTTGTGTTTTTTTGCCACAAAATATGGAAAATTTCTACCGTCTTGCCACAAAATAAGAAAAATTTCTGCAATTCTGTACCAAAATAAAAGAAATTTTTACAATTTTGCCAAAAATAAGAAAAATTTCTGCAATTTTGCCCTAAAATAAAGGAAATTTCTGCAATTTTTCATCATAATGAGGGAAATTTCTTCAATTTTGCCCCAAAATAAGGGGAATTTCTGAATTTTTGCCCCATAATAAGGTGAATTTCTGTATTTTTGCCCCAAAATAAAAGGAACTTCTGCCTTTTTGCCCCAAAATTAGGGGAGTTTCTAAAATTTTGCTTCAAAATACGGGGTATTTCTGCCTTTTTGCCAGAAAATAAGGGGAACTTCTGTTTTTTGGCCCAAATAAAGAAAATTTCTGCATTTTTGCCCCAATATTTGGGAAATTTCTGCAATGTTGCTCCAAAATAAGGTGAATTTCTGCCTTTTTGCCCCAAAATAAGGCAAATTTCTGCCTTTTTGCCCCAAAATAAGAAAAATTTTTGCTTTTTTCTCTGAAATAAGTGAAATTTTTGCAATTTTGCCCTAAAATAAGGGAAATTTTTGCAATTTTTCCCCATAATAAGGGAAATTTCTGCAATTTTGCCCCAAAATAAGGGGAATTTCTGTTTTTTGCCCCCAAATAAGGGAAATTTCTGCAATTTTTCCCTAAAATAAGGGGAATTTCTGCCTTTTGCCCCGAATTAAGGGAAATTTCTGCCGTTTTGCCCAAAAATAAAAAAATTAATGCATTTTTTACTCCAAAATTAAGTGAATTACTGCAATTCTTCTCCAAAATATGGGGATTTTCTGCCTTTTTCGCCAAAAATAAGGGGAATTTCTGCCGTTTTGCCACGAAATAAGTGAAATTTCTGCAGTTTTACCCCTAATAAATGGAATTTCTGCCTTTTTGCCCAAAATTAGGGGAATTTCTGCAATTTTGCTCCAAAATACGGGGAATTTCTGCCTTTTTGCCCAAAAATAAAGGGAATGTATACCTTTTTGCCATAAAAAAATTTCTTCATTTTTTCCCCAAAATAAGGGGATTTTCTGCCTTTTTGACTCAAAATAAGTGCAATTTCTCCTTTTTCCCCCAAAATAAACGGAATTTCTGTCTTTTTGCCACAAAATAAAAGGAATTTCTGACTTTTTGCCTTGAAATAAGTGAAATTTCTAAAATTTTTCTCCAAAATAAGGGAAATGTCTGCTTTTTGCCCAAAAATAAAAGGAATTTCTGCCTTTTTGCCCCAAAATAGTAAGAATTTCAACCTCTTTACCTAAAAATAAAAGAAATTTCTGCTTTTTTGCTCCAAAATAAGAGAAATTTCTGCCTTTTTTCTCTGAAATAAGTAAAATTTCTGCAATTTTGCCCAAAAATAAGGGAAATTTCTGCAATTTTGCCCCAAAATAAAGGAAATTTCTGACTTTTTGCCCCCGAAAAAAAATTTTCTGTCTTTTTGCCCCAAAGTAAGGAGAATTTCTGCCTTTTTCTCCGAAAATTATGAGAATTTCTGCAATTTTGCTTCAAAATATGGGGAATTTCTGCCTTTTAGCCCCAAAATGAAAGGAATTTTTGCATTTTTCCCCAATAGTAGTGGAATTTTTGCATTTTACCTCGAAATAAGCAGAATTTCTGCATTTTACCTCAAAATAAGTGGAATTTCTGCCTTTTGCCCCAAAATATGGGGAATTTCTGCCTTTTTGTTCCAAAATAAGAAAAATTTCTTCAATTTTGTACCATAATAAAAGGAATTTCTGCTTTTTGCCCTGAAATAAATGAAATTTCTGCAATTTTGCCCGAAAATAAAAAAAAATTGTGCCTTTTTGCCCCAAAATATGGAAAAGTTCTGCATTCTTGCCACAAAATAAGAAAAATTTCTGCAATTTAGTACCAAAATAAAAGTAATTTCCACAATTTTGCCCCAATATAAGGGAAATTTCTGCAATTTTGCTCTAAAATAAGGGAAATTTCTTCAATTTTGCTCCATAATAAGGGGAATTTCTGACTTTTTGCCCCATAATAAGGTGAATTTCTGTATTTTTTGCCCCAAAATAAATAGAATTTCTGAATTTATGCTTCAAAATTAGGGGAGTTTCTAAAATTTTGCTTCAAAATACGGGGTATTTCTGCCTTTTTGCCTGAAAATAAGGGGAACTTCTGCTTTTTTGGCCCAAATAAAGGAAATTTCTGCATTTTTGCCCCAATATTTGGAAAATTTCTGCAATGTTGCTCCAAAATAAGGTGAATTTCTGCCTTTTTGCCCCAAAATAAGAAAAATTTTTGCTTTTTTCTCTGAAATAAGTGAAATTTCTGCAATTTTGCCCTAAAATAAGGGAAATTTTTGCAATTTTTCTCCATAATAAGGGAAATTTCTGCAATTTTGCCCAAAAATAAGGGGAATTTCTGTTTTTTGCCCCCAAATAAGGGAAATTTCTGAAATTTTGCCCTAAAATAAGGGGAATTTCTGCCTTTTGCCCCGTATTAAGGGAAATTTCTGCCATTTTGCCCCAAAATAAAGAAAATTACTGCATTTTTTACCCCCAAATTAGGTGAATTACCGCAATTTTGCTCCAAAATACGGAAATTTTCTGCCTTTTTCGCCGAAAATAAGGGGAATTTCTGCCGTTTTGCCGCGAAATAAGTGAAATTTCTGCAGTTTTACCCCTAATAAATGGAATTTCTGCCTTTTTGCCCAAAATTAGGAGAATTTCTGCAATTTTGCTCCAAAATATTAGGAATTTCTGCCTTTTTGCCCAAAAATACAGTGAATGTATACCTTTTTGCCATAAAAAAAAGAAATTTCTTCATTTTTTCACCAAAATAAGAGGATTTTCCGCCTTTTTGACTCAAAATAAGTGCAATTTCTGCCTTTTCCCCAAAAATAAACAGAATTTCTGACTTTTTGTCCCAAAATAAGGGGAATTTCTGACTTTTTGTCCTGAAATAAGTGAAATTTCTAAAATATTTCCCTAAATAAAGGAAATGTCTGCTTTTTGCCCCAAAATAAGGGGAATTTCTGCCTTTTTGCCCCAAAATAAGGGGAATTTCAGCCTTTTTACCTCAAAATAAGGGGAATTTCTGCTTTTTTGCCCCAAAATAAGAAAAATTTCTGCAATTTTGTACCAAAATAAAATAAATTTCTGCTTTTTTGCCCCAAAATAAGAGAAATTTCTACCTTTTTTCCCTGAAATAAGTGAAATTTCTGCAATTTTGCCCCAAAACAAGGGAAATTTCTGCAATTTTGCCCCAAAACAAGGGAAATTTCTGCAATTTTGCCCCAAAATAAGGGGGAATTTCTGACTTTTTCCTCCGAAAAAAGGAGATTTTCTGTATTTTTGCCGCAAACTTAGATCAGTTTCTAAAATTTTGCTTCAAAATACAAGGAATTTCTGCCTTTTTGCCAGAAAATAAGGGGAGCTTCTGTTTTTTGGCCCAAATGAAGGAAATTTCTGCAATTTTGCCCCAAAATAAGGGTAATTTCTGCAATTTTGCCCCAAAATAAAGGAAATTTCTGCAATATTGCCCCAAAATAAGAGGAAATTTCTGACTTTTTGCCCCCGAAAAAGGGAGATTTTCTGTCTTTCTGCCCCAAAATTAAGGGAGTTTCTACAATTTTGCTTCAAAATATGGGGAAGTTCTTCCCTATTGCCCGAAAATAAGGGGAACTTCTGCTTTTTTGGACCAAATAAAGGAAATTTCTGCATTTTTGCCCCAATATTAAGGGAATTTCTGCAATTTGGCTCCAAAATAAGGGGCATTTCTGCTTTTGCCCCAAAATAAGAAAAATTTTTCCTTTTTTTCTCTGAAATAAGTGAAATTTCTGCAATTTTGCCCTAAACTAAGGGAAATTTCTGCAATTATTCCCCATAATAAGGGAAATTTCTGCAATTTTGCCCCAAAATAAGGGGAATTTCTGTTTTTTGCCCACAAATAAGGGAAATTTCTGCAATTTTTCCCTAAAATAAGGGGAATTTCTGCCTTTTGCCCAGAATTATGGGATATTTCTGCCGTTTTGCCCCAAAATAAAGAAAATTACTGCATTTTTTACCCCAAAATTAGGTGAATTACTGCAATTTTGCTCCAAAATATGGGGATATTCTGCCTTTTTCGCTGAAAATAAGGGGAATTTCTGCCATTTTGCCGAGAAATAAGTAAAATTTCTGCAGTTTTACCCCAAATAAATGGAATTTCTGCCTTTTTGCCCAAAATTAGGGGAATTACTGCAATTTTGCTCCAAAATACGGGGAATTTCTGCTTTTTTGCCCAATAATAAAGGGAATGTATAACTTTTTGCCATAAAAAAGGGAAATTTCTTCATTTTTTTCCCCAAAATAAAGGAAATTTCTGACTCTTTGCCTTGAAATAAGTGAAATTTCTAAAATTTTTCCCCAAATAAGGGAAATGTCTGCTTTTTGCCCCAAAATGAGGGGAATTTCTGCCTTTTTTCCCCAAAATAAGGGGAATTTCAGCCTTTTTACCTCAAAATAAGGTGAATTTCTGCCTTTTTGCCCCAAAATAAGATAAATTTCTGCAATTTTTTACCAAAATAAAAGAAATTTCTGCAATTTTACCCCAAAATAAGGGGAATTTCTGTTTTTTGCCCACAAATAAGAGAAATTTCTGCAATTTTGCCCTAAAATAAGGGGACTTTCTGCCTTTTGCCCCGAATTAAGGAAAATTTCTGCTGTCTTGCCCCAAAATAAAGAAAACTACTGCATTTTTTACCCCAAATTTAGTTGAATTACTGCAATTTTGCTCCAAAATACGAGGATTTTCTGGCTTTTTCGCCGAAAATAAGGGGAATTTCTGCCGTTTTGCCGCGAAATAAGTGAAATTTCTGCAGTTTTACCCTAAATAAATAGAATTTCTGCCTTTTTGCCCAAAATTAGGGGAATTTCTGCAATTTTGCTCCAAAATACGGGGAATGTCTGCCTTTTTGCCTAAAAATAAAAGGAATGTATACCTTTTTGCCATAAAAAAGGGAAATTTCTTTATTTTTTCCCCAATATAAGGGGATTTTCTGCCTTTTTGACTCAAAATAAATGCAATTTCTGCCTTTTCCCCAAAAATAAATGGAATTTCTGTATTTTTGCCCTAATATAAGAGGAATTTCTGACTTTTTGCCCTGAAATAAGTGAAATTTCTAAAATTTTTCCACAAATAAGGGAAATGTCTGCTTTTTCCCCCAAAATAAGGGGAATTTCTGCCTTTTTGCCCCAAAATAAGGGGAATTTCAGCCTTATTACCTCAAAATAAGTGGATTTTCTGTCTTTTGCCCGAAAATTATGAGAATTTCTGAAATTTTGCTTCAAAATACAGGGAATTCCTGCCTTTTAGCCCCAAAATAAAAAGAATTTCTGCATTTTTTCCCAATATTAGGGGAATTTCTGCATTTTACCTCTAAATAAGCGGAATTTCTGCATTTTACCTCAAAATAAAAGGAATTTCTGCCTTTTGTCCCAAAATATGGGAAATTTCTGCCTTTTTGTTCCAAAATAAGAAAAATTTCTTCAATTTTTTACCATAATCAAACAAATTTCTGCTTTTTTCCCTGAAATAAATGAAATCTGCAATTTTGCCAAAAAATAAGAAAAATTTGTGCCTTTTTGCCACAAAATATGGAAAATTTCTACCTTCTTGCCACAAAATAAGAAAAATTTCTGCAATTCTGTACCAAAATGAAAAAAATTTTTACAATTTTGCCACAAAATAAGGGAAATTTCTGCAATTTTGCCCTAAAATAAAGGAAATTTCTGCAATTTTTCCCCATAAGGCAAATTTCTGCCTTTTTGCCCCAAAATAAGAAAAATTTTTGATTTTTTCTCTGAAATAAGTGAAATTTTTGCAATTTTGCCCTAAAATAAGGGAAATTTTTGCAATTTTTCCCCATAATAAGGGAAATTTCTGCAATTTTGCCCAAAAATAAGGGGAATTTCTGTTTTTTGCCCCCAAATAAGGGAAATTTCTGCTTTTTTTCTCTGAAATAAGGGGAATTTCTTCCTTTTGCCCCGAATTAAAGGAAATTTCTGCCGTTTTGCCCTAAAATAAAAAAATTACTGCTTTTTGTACCCCAAAATTAGGTGAATTACTGCAATTTTGCTCCAAAATACGGGGATTTTCTGCCTTTTTCGCCGAAAATAAGGGGAATTTCTGCCGTTTTGCCGCGAAATAAGTGAAATTTCTGCAGTTTTACCCCTAATAAATGGAATTTCTGCCTTTTTGCCCAAAATTAGGGGAATTTCTGCAATTTTGCTCCAAAATACGGGGAATTTCTGCCTTTTTGCCCAAAAATAAAGGGAATGTATAACTTTTTGCTATAAAAAAAGAAATTTCTTCATTTTTTCCCCCAAATAAGGGGATTTTCTGCCTTTTTGACTCAAAATAAGTGCAATTTCTCCTTTTTCCCCAAAAATAAACGGAATTTCTCTCTTTTTGCCACAAAATAAGGGGAATTTCTGACTTTTTGCCTTGAAATAAGTGAAATTTCTAAAATTTTTCTCCAAAATAAGGGAAATGTCTGCTTTTTGCCCCAAAATAAAGAAAATTTCTGCCTTTTTGCCCCAAAATAGGAAGAATTTCAACCGCTTTACCTAAAAATAAAAGAAATTTCTGCTTTTTTGCCCCAAAATAAGAGAAATTTCTGCCTTTTTTCACTGAAATAAGTGAAATTTCTGTAATTTTGCCCAAAAATAAGGGAAATTTCTGCAATTTTGCCCCAAAATAAAGGAAATTTCTGACTTTTTGCCCCCGAAAAAAAAATTTTCTGTCTTTTTGCCCCAAAATAAGGAGAATTTCTTCATTTTTCTCCGAAAATTATGAGAATTTCTGCAATTTTGCTTCAAAATATGGGGAATTTCTGCCTTTTAGCCCCAAAATGAAGGGAAGTTTTGCATTTTTCCCCAATAGTAGGGGAATTTTTGCATTTTACCTCGAAATAAGCGGAATTTCTGCATTTTACCTCAAAATAAGTGGAATTTCTGCCTTTTGCCCCAAAATATGGGGAATTTCTGCCTTTTTGTTCCAAAATAAGAAAAATTTCTTCAATTTTGTACCATAATAAAAGGAATTTCTGCTTTTTGCCCTGAAATAAATGAAATTTCTGCAATTTTGCCCGAAAATAAAAAAAAATTGTGCCTTTTTGCCCCAAAATATGGAAAAGTTCTACATTCTTGCCACAAAATAAGAAAAATTTCTGCAATTTAGTACCAAAATAAAAGTAATTTCCACAATTTTGCCCCAGTATAAGGGAAATTTCTGCAATTTTGCTCTAAAATAAGGGAAATTTCTTCAATTTTGCTCCATAATAAGGGGAATTTCTGACTTTTTGCCCCATAATAAGGTGAATTTCTGTATGTTTTGCCCCAAAATAAATAGAATTTCTGAATTCATGCTTCAAAATTAGAAGAGTTTCTAAAATTTTGCTTCAAAATACGGGGTATTTCTGCCTTTTTGCCTGAAAATAAGGGGAACTTCTGCTTTTTTGGCACAAATAAAGGAAATTTCTGCATTTTTGCCCCAATATTTGGGAAATTTCTGCAATGTTGCTCCAAAATAAGGTGAATTTCTGCCTTTTTGCCCCAAAATAAGAAAAATTTTTGCTTTTTTCTCTGAAATAAGTGAAATTTCTGCAATTTTGCCCTAAAATAAGGGAAATTTTTGCAATTTTTCCCCATAATAAGGGAAATTTCTGCAATTTTGCCCAAAAATAAGGGGAATTTCTGTTTTTTGCCCCCAAATAAGGGAAATTTCTGAAATTTTGCCCTAAAATAAGGGGAATTTCTGCCTTTTGCCCCGTATTAAGGGAAATTTCTGCCGTTTTGCCCCAAAATAAAAAAATTACTGCATTTTTTACCCCAAAATTAGGTGAATTACCGCAATTTTGCTCCAAAATACGGAAATTTTCTGCCTTTTTCGCCGAAAATAAGGGGAATTTCTGCCGTTTTGCCGCGAAATAAGTGAAATTTCTGCAGTTTTACCCCTAATAAATGGAATTTCTGCCTTTTTGCCCAAAATTAGGAGAATTTCTGCAATTTTGCTCCAAAATATTAGGAATTTCTTTCTTTTTGCCCAAAAATACAGGGAATGTATACCTTTTTGCCATAAAAAAAAGAAATTTCTTCATTTTTTCACCAAAATAAGGGGATTTTCCGCCTTTTTGACTCAAAATAAGTGCAATTTCTGCCTTTTGCCCAAAAATAAACAGAATTTCTGACTTTTTGTCCCAAAATAAGGGGAATTTCTGACTTTTTGTCCTGAAATAAGTGAAATTTCTAAAATATTTCCCTAAATAAAGGAAATGTCTGCTTTTTGCCCCAAAATAAGGGGAATTTCTGCCTTTTTGCCCCAAAATAAGGGGAATTTCAGCCTTTTTACCTCAAAATAAGGGGAATTTCTGCTTTTTTGCCCCAAAATAAGAAAAATTTCTGCAATTTTGTACCAAAATAAAAGAAATTTCTGCTTTTTTGCCCCAAAATAAGAGAAATTTCTACCTTTTTTTCCTGAAATAAGTGAAATTTCTGCAATTTTGCCCCAAAACAAGGGAAATTTCTGCAATTTTGCCCCAAAATAAATGAAATTTCTGCAATTTTGCCCCAAAATAAGGGGGAATTTCTGACTTTTTCCTCCGAAAAAAGGAGATTTTCTGTATTTTTGCCGCAAACTTAGATCAGTTTCTAAAATTTTGCTTCAAAATACAAGGAATTTCTGCCTTTTTGCCAGAAAATAAGGGGAGCTTCTGTTTTTTGGTTCAAATGAAGGAAATTTATGCAATTTTGCCCCAAAATAAGAAAAATTTCTGTAATTTTGCCCCAAAATAAAGGAAATTTCTGCAATATTGCCCCAAAATAAGAGGAAATTTCTGACTTTTTGCCCCCGAAAAAGGGAGATTTTCTGTCCTTCTGCCCCAAAATTAAGGGAGTTTCTACAATTTTGCTTCAAAATACGGGGAAGTTCTTCCTTATTGCCCGAAAATAAGGGGAACTTCTGCTTTTTTGGCCCAAATATAGGAAATTTCTGCATTTTTGCCCCAATATTAAGGGAATTTCTGCAATTTGGCTCCAAAATAAGGGGCATTTCTGCTTTTGCCCCAAAATAAGAAAAATTTTTCCTTTTTTTCTCTGAAATAAGTGAAATTTCTGCAATTTTGCCCTAAAATAAGGGAAATTTCTGCAATTATTCCCCATAATAAGGGAAATTTCTGCAATTTTGGCCCAAAATAAGGGGAATTTCTGTTTTTTGCCCACAAATAAGGGAAATTTCTGCAATTTTTCCCTAAAATAAGGGGAATTTCTGCCTTTTGCCCAGAATTATGGGATATTTCTGCCGTTTTGCCCCAAAATAAAGAAAATTACTGCATTTTTTACCCCAAAATTAGGTGAATTACTGCAATTTTGCTCCAAAATATGGGGATATTCTGCCTTTTTCGCTGAAAATAATGGGAATTTCTGCCATTTTGCCGAGAAATAAGTAAAATTTCTGCAGTTTTACCCCAAATAAATGGAATTTCTGCCTTTTTGCCCAAAATTAGGGGAATTTCTGCAATTTTGCTCCAAAATACGGGGAATTTCTGCTTTTTTGCCCAATAATAAAGGGAATGTATAACTTTTTGCCATAAAAAAGGGAAATTTCTTCATTTTTTTCCCCAAAATAAAGGAAATTTCTGACTCTTTGCCTTGAAATAAGTGAAATTTCTAAAATTTTTCCCCAAATAAGGGAAATGTCTGCTTTTTGCCCCAAAATGAGGGGAATTTCTGCCTTTTTTCCCCAAAATAAGGGGAATTTCAGCCTTTTTACCTCAAAATAAGGTGAATTTCTGCCTTTTTGCCCCAAAATAAGATAAATTTCTGCAATTTTTTACCAAAATAAAAGAAATTTCTGCAATTTTACCCCAAAATAAGGGGAATTTCTGTTTTTTGCCCACAAATAAGAGAAATTTCTGCAATTTTGCCCTAAAATAAGGGGACTTTCTGCCTTTTGCCCCGAATTAAGGAAAATTTCTGCCGTCTTGCCCCAAAATAAAGAAAACTACTGCATTTTTTACCCCAAATTTAGTTGAATTACTGCAATTTTGCTCCAAAATACGAGGATTTTCTGCCTTTTTCGCCGAAAATAAGGGGAATTTCTGCCGTTTTGCCGCGAAATAAGTGAAATTTCTGCAGTTTTACCCTAAATAAATAGAATTTCTGCCTTTTTGCCCAAAATTAGGGGAATTTCTGCAATTTTGCTCCAAAATACGGGGAATGTCTGCCTTTTTGCCTAAAAAATAAAGGGAATGTATACCTTTGTGCCATAAAAAAGGGAAATTTTTTCATTTTTCCCCAAAATAAGGGAATTTTCTGCCTTTGTGACACAAAATAAGTGCAATTTCTGCCTTTTCCCCAAAAATAAATGGAATTTCTGTCTTTTTGCCCCAAAATAAGGGGAATTTCTGACTTTTTGCCCTGAAATAAGTGAAATTTCTAAAATTTTTCCACAAATAAGGGAAATGTCTGCTTTTTCCCCCAAAATAAGGGGAATTTCTGCCTTTTTGCCCCAAAATAAGGAGAATTTCAGCCTTATTACCTCAAAATAAGGGGATTTTCTGTCTTTTGCCCGAAAATTATGAGAATTTCTGAAATTTTGCTTCAAAATACAGGGAATTTCTGCCTTTTAGCCCCAAAATAAAGGGGATTTCTGCATTTTTCCCAATATTAGGGGAATTTCTGCATTTTACCTCTAAATAAGCGGAATTTCTGCATTTTACCTCAAAATAAAAGGAATTTCTGCCTTTTGCCCCAAAATATGGGAAATTTCTGCCTTTTTGTTCCAAAATAAGAAAAATTTCTTCAATTTTTTACCATAATCAAACAAATTTCTGCTTTTTGCCCTGAAATAAATGAAATCTGCAATTTTGCCAAAAAAATAAGAAAAATTTGTGCCTTTTTGCCAGAACATATGGAAAATTTCTACCTTCTTGCCACAAAATAAGAAAAATTTCTGCAATTCTGTACCAAAATAAAAAAAATTTTTACAATTTTGCCACAAAATAAGGGAAATTTCTGCAATTTTGCCCTAAAATAAAGGAAATTTCTGCAATTTTTCCCCATAAGGCAAATTTCTGCCTTTTTGCCCCAAAATATGAAAAATTTTTGCTTTTTTCTCTGAAATAAGTGAAATTTTTGCAATTTTGCCCTAAAATAAGAGAAATTTTTGCAATTTTTCCCCATAATAAGGGAAATTTCTGCAATTTTGCCCAAAAATAAGGGGAATTTCTGTTTTTTGCCCCCAAATAAGGGAAATTTCTGCAATTTTTCCCTAAAATAAGGGGAATTTCTGCCTTTTGCCCCGAATTAAGGGAAATTTCTGCCGTTTTGCCCTAAAATAAAAAAATTACTGCTTTTTGTACCCCAAAATTAGGTGAATTACTGCAATTTTGCTCCAAAATACGGGGATTTTCTGCCTTTTTCGCCGAAAATAAGGGGAATTTCTGCCGTTTTGCCGCGAAATAAGTGAAATTTCTGCAGTTTTACCCCTAATAAATGGAATTTCTGCCTTTTTGCCCAAAATTAGGGGAATTTCTGCAATTTTGCTCCAAAATACGGGGAATTTCTGCCTTTTTGCCCAAAAATAAAGGGAATGTATACCTTTTTGCCATAAAAAAAGAAATTTCTTCATTTTTTCCTCAAAATAAGGGGATTTTCTGCCTTTTTGACTCAAAATAAGTGCAATTTCTGCCTTTTCCCCAAAAATAAACAGAATTTCTGACTTTTTGTCCAAAAATAAGGGGAATTTCTGACTTTTTGTCCTGAAATAAGTGAAATTTCTAAAATTTTTCCCTAAATAAGGTAAATGTCTGCTTTTTGCCCCAAAATAAGGGGAATTTCTGCCTTTTTGCCCCAAAATAAGGGGAATTTCTGCCTTTTGCCCCAAAATAAGGGGAATTTCAGCCTTTTTACCGCAAAATAAGGGGAATTTCTGCCTTTTTGCCCAAAAATAAGAAAAATTTCTGCAATTTTGTACCAAAATAAAAGAAACTTCTGCTTTTTTGCCCCAAAATAAGGGAAATTTTTACCTTTTTTCCCTGAAATAAGTGAAATTTCTGCAATTTCGCTTCAGAAAAAGTGAAATTTCTGCAATTTTGCCCCAAAATAAATGAAATTTTTGCAATTTTGCCCCAAAATAAAGAGGAATTTCTGACTTTTTCCTCCGAAAAAAAGAAATTTTCTGTATTTTTGCCGCAAACTTAGATCAGTTTCTAAAATTTTGCTTCAAAATACAAGGAATTTCTGCCTTTTTGCCAGAAAATAAGGGGAACTTCTGTTTTTTTGGCCCAAATAAAGGAAATTTCTGCATTTTTGCCCCAATATTTGGGAAATTTCTGCAATGTTGCTCCAAAATAAGGTGAATTTCTGTCTTTTGCCCCAAAATAAGGCAAATTTCTGCCTTTTTGCCCCAAAATAAGAAAAATTTTTAATTTTTTCTCTGAAATAAGTGAAATTTTTGCAATTTTGCCCTAAAATAAGGGAAATTTTTGCAATTTTTCCCCATAATAAGGAAAATTTCTGCAATTTTGCCCCAAAATAAGGGGAATTTCTGTTTTTTGCCCCCAAATAAGGGAAATTTCTGCAATTTTTCCCTAAAATAAGGGGAATTTCTGCCTTTTGCCCCGAATTAAGGGAAATTTCTGCCGTTTTGCCCAAAAATAAAAAAATTACTGCATTTTTTACCCCAAAATTAGGTGAATTATTGCAATTTTGCTCCAAAATATGTGGATTTTCTGCCTTTTTCGCCGAAAATAAGGGGAATTTCTGCCGTTTTGCCGCGAAATAAGTGAAATTTCTGCAGTTTTACCCCTAATAAATGGAATTTCTGCCTTTTTGCCTAAAATTAGGGGAATTTCTGCAATTTTGCTCCAAAATACGGGGAATTTCTGCCTTTTTGCCCAAAAAGAAAGGGAATGTATAACTTTTTGCCATAAAAAAAGAAATTTCTTCATTTTTTTCCCCAAAATAAGGGGATTTTCTGCCTTTTTGACTCAAAATAAGTGCAATTTCTCCTTTTTCCCCAAAAATAAACAGAATTTCTGTCTTTTTGCCACAAAATAAGAAGAATTTCTGACTTTTTGCCTTGAAATAAGTGAAATTTCTAAAATTTTTCTCCAAAATAAGGGAAATGTCTGCTTTTTGCCCCAAAATAAAGGGAATTTCTGCCTTTTTGCCCCAAAATAGGAAGAATTTCAACCTTTTTACCTAAAAATAAAAGAAATTTCTGCTTTTTTGCCCCAAAATAAGAGAAATTTCTGCCTTTTTTCACTGAAATAAGTGAAATTTCTGCAATTTTGCCCAAAAATAAGGGAAATTTCTGCAATTTTGCCCCAAAATAAAGGAAATTTCTGACTTTTTGCCCCCGAAAAAAAAATTTTCTGTCTTTTTGCCCCAAAATAAGGAGAATTTCTGCATTTTTCTCTGAAAATTATGAGAATTTCTGCAATTTTGCTTCAAAATATGGGGAATTTCTGCCTTTTAGCCCCAAAATGAAGGGAATTTTTGCATTTTTCCCCAATAGTAGGGGAATTTTTGCATTTTACCGCGAAATAAGCAGAATTTCTGCATTTTACCTCAAAATAAGTGGAATTTCTGCCTTTTGCCCCAAAATATGGGGAATTTCTGCCTTTTTGTTCCAAAATAAGGAAAATTTCTTCAATTTTGTACCATAATAAAAGGAATTTCGGCTTTTTGCCCTGAAATAAATGAAATTTCTGCAATTTTGCCCGAAAATAAAAAAAAAATTGTTCCTTTTTGCCCCAAAATATGGAAAAGTTCTGCATTCTTGCCACAAAATAAGAAAAATTTCTGCAATTTAGTACCAAAATAAAAGTAATTTCCACAATTTTGGCCCAATATAAGGGAAATTTCTGCAATTTTGCTGTAAAATAAGGGAAATTTCTTCAATTTTGCTCCATAATAAGGGGAATTTCTGACTTTTTGCCCCATAATAAGGTGAATTTCTGTATTTTTTGCCCCAAAATAAATAGAATTTCTGAATTTATGCTTCAAAATTAGGGGAGTTTCTAAAATTTTGCTTCAAAATACGGGGTATTTCTGCCTTTTTGCCTGAAAATAAGGGGAACTTCTGCTTTTTTGGCCCAAATAAAGGAAATTTCTGCATTTTTGCCCCAATATTTGGGAAATTTCTGCATTGTTGCTCCAAAATAAGGTGAATTTCTGCCTTTTTGCCCCAAAATAAGAAAAATTTTTGCTTTTTTCTCTGAAATAAGTGAAATTTCTGCAATTTTGCCCTAAAATAAGGGAAATTTTTGCAATTTTTCCCCATAATAAGGGAAATTTCTGCAATTTTGCCCAAAAATAAGGGGAATTTCTGTTTTTTGCCCCCAAATAAGGGAAATTTCTAAAATTTTGCCCTAAAATAAGGGGAATTTCTGCCTTTTGCCACGTATTAAGGGAAATTTCTGCCGTTTTGCCCCAAAATAAAAAAATTACTGCATTTTTTACCCCAAAATTAGGTGAATTACTGCAATTTTGCTCCAAAATACGGAAATTTTCTGCCTTTTTCGCCGAAAATAAGGGGAATTTCTGCCGTTTTGCCGCGAAATAAGTGAAATTTCTGCAGTTTTACCCCTAATAAATGGAATTTCTGCCTTTTTGCCCAAAATTAGGGGAATTTCTGCAATTTTGCTCCAAAATATTAGGAATTTCTGCCTTTTTGCCTAAAAATACAGGGAACGTATACCTTTTTGCCATAAAAAAAAGAAATTTCTTCATTTTTTCACCAAAATAAGGGGATTTTCCGCCTTTTTGACTCAAAATAAGTGCAATTTCTGCCTTTTCCCCAAAAATAAACAGAATTTCTGACTTTTTGTCCCAAAATAAGGGGAATTTCTGACTTTTTGTCCTGAAATAAGTGAAATTTCTAAATTTTTTCCTAAATAAAGGAAATGTCTGCTTTTTGCCCCAAAATAAGGGGAATTTCTGCCTTTTTTCCCCAAAATAAGGGGAATTTCAGCCTTTTTACCTCAAAATAAGGGGAATTTCTGCTTTTTTGCCCCAAAATAAGAAAAATTTCTGCAATTTTGTACCAAAATAAAAGAAATTTCTGCTTTTTTGCCCCAAAATAAGAGAAATTTCTACCTTTTTTCCCTGAAATAAGTGAAATTTCTGCAATTTCGCCCCAAAACAAGGGAAATTTCTGCAATTTTGCCCCAAAATAAATGAAATTTCTGCAATTTTGCCCCAAAATAAGGGGGAATTTCTGACTTTTTCCTCCGAAAAAAGGAGATTTTTTGTATTTTTGCCGCAAACTTAGATCAGTTTCTAAAATTTTGCTTCAAAATACAAGGAATTTCTGCCTTTTTGCCAGAAAATAAGGGGAGCTTCTGTTTTTTGGCCCAAATGAAGGAAATTTCTGCATTTTTGCCCCAATATTAGGGGAATTTCTGCAATTTGGCTCCAAAATAAGGTGAATTTCTGCCTTTTTGCCCCAAAATAAGGGGAATTTCTGCCTTTTTGCCCCAAAATCGGAAGAATTTCAACATCTTTACCTAAAAATAAAAGAAATTTCTATTTTTTGCCCCAAAATAAGAGAAATTTCTGCCTTTTTTCCCTGAAATAAGTGAAATTTCTGCAATTTTGCCCCAAAATAAGGGAAATTTCTGTAATTTTTCCCCAAAACAAAGGAAATTTCTGACTTTTGCCCCCGAAAAAAAAAGATTTTCTGTCTTTTTGCCCCAATATAAGGAGAATTTCTGGCTTTTTGTCTGAAAATTATGAGAATTTCTGCAATTTTGCTGCAAAATATGGGGAATTTTGGACTTTTAGCCCCAAAATGAAGGGAATTTCTGCATTTTTCCCCAATAGTAGGGGAATTTTTGCATTTTACCTCTAAATAAGCGGAATTTCTGCATTTTACCTCAAAATAAGAGGAATTTCTGCCTTTTGCCCCAAAATATGGGGAATTTCTGCCTTTTTGTTCCAAAATAAGGAAAATTTCTTCAATTTTGTACCATAATAAAAGAAATTTCTGCTTATTGCCCTGAAATAAATGAAATTTCTGCAATTTTGCCCGAAAATAAAAAAAAATTGTGCCTTTTTGCCCCAAAATATGAAAAATTTCTGCCTTCTTGCCACAAAATAAGAATAATTTCTGCAATTCTGTACCAAAATAAAAGTAATTTCCACAATTTTGCCACAATATAAGGGAAATTTCTGCAATATTGCTCTAAAATAAGTGAAATTTCTTCAATTTTGCTCCATAATAAGGGGAATTTCTGACTTTTTGCCCCATAATAAGGTGAATTTCTGTATTTTTGCCCCAAAATAAATAGAATTTCTGCCTTTTTGCCCCAAAATTAGGGGAGTTTCTAAAATTTTGCTTCAAAATACGGGGTATTTCTGCCTTTTTGCCTGAAAATAAGTGGAACTTCTGCTTTTTTGGCCCAAATAAAGGAAATTTCTGCATTTTTGCCCCAATATTTGGGAAATTTCTGCAATGTTGCTCCAAAATAAGGTGAATTTCTGCCTTTTTGCCCCAAAATAAGGCAAATTTCTGCCTTTTTGCCCCAAAATAAAAAAAATTTTTGCTTTTTTCTCTGAAATAAGTGATATTTCTGCAATTTTGCCCTAAAATAAGGGAAATGTTTGCAATTTATCCCCATAATAAAGGAAATTTCTTCAATTTTGCCCCAAAATAAGGGGAATTTTTGCAATTTTGCCCTAAAATAAGGGGAATTTCTGCATTTTGCCCCGAATTAAGGGAAATTTCAGCCGTTTTTCCCCAAAATAAAAAAATTACTGCATTTTTTACCCCAAAATTAGGTGAAATAGTGCATTTTGCTCTAAAATACGGGGATTTTCTGCCTTTTTCTCCGAAAATAATAGGAATTTCTGCCGTTGTGCCGCGAAATAAGTGAAATTTCTGCAGTTTTACCCCTAATAAATGGAATTTCTGCCTTTTTGCCCAAAATTAGGGGAATTTCTGCAATTTTGGTCCAAAATACAGGGAATTTCTGCATTTTGCCCAAAAATAAAGGGAATGTATAACTTTTTGCCATAAAAAAAAGAAATTTCTTCATTTTTTCCCCAAAATAAGGGGATTTTCTGCCCTTTTTGACTCAAAATAAGTGCAATTTCTGCCTTTTCCCCCAAAATAAACAGAATTTCTGACTTTTTGTCCCAAAATAAGGGGAATTTCTGACTTTTTGCCCTGAAATAAGTGAAATTTCTAAATTTTTTCTACAAATAAGGGAAATGTCTGCTTTTTTCCTCAAAATAAGGAAGAATTTCTGCCTTTTTGCCACAAAATAAGGGGAATTTCAGCCTTATTACCTCAAAATAAGGAGATTTTCTCATTTTTTGCCCGAAAATTATGAGAATTTCTGAAATTTTGCTTCAAAATACGGGGAATTTCTGCCTTTTAGCCCCAAAATAAGGGGAAATTCTGCATTTTTTCACCAATATTAGGGGAATTTCACCATTTTACCTCTAAATAAGCGGAATTTCTGCATTTTACCTCAAAATAAGAGGAATTTCTGCCTTTTGCCCCAAAATATGGGAAATTTCTGCCTTTTGGTTCCAAAATAAGGAAAATTTCTTCAATTTTGTACCATAATAAAAGAAATTTCTGCTTTTTGCCCTGAAATAAATGAAATTTCTGCAATTTTGCCCAAAAATAAGAAAAATTTGTGCCTTCTTGCCCCAAAATATGGAAAATTTCTACCGTCTTGCCACAAAATAAAAAAAATTTCTGCAATTCTGTACCAAAATAAAAGAAATTTTTACAATTTTGCCACAAAATAAGGGAAATTTCTGCAATTTTGCTCCAAAATAAGGGAAATTTTTTCAATTTTGCCCAAAAATAAGGGGAATTTCTGAATTTTTGCCCTATAATAAGGTGAATTTCTGTATTTTTGCCCCAAAATAAAAGGAATTTCTGCCTTTTTGCCCCAAAATTAGGGGAGTTTCTAAAATTTTGCTTCAAAATACAGGGAATTTCTGCCTTTTTGCCCGAAAATAAGGGGAACTTCTGCTTTTTTGGCCCAAATAAAGGAAATTTTTGCATTTTTGCCCCAATATTAGGGGAATTTCTGCAATTTTGCTCCAAAATAAGGTGAATTTCTGCCTTTTGCCCCTAAATAAGTAAAATTTCTGCCGTTTTGCCTCAAAATAAAGAAAATTATTGCATTTTTAACCCCAAAATTAGATGAGTTACTGCAATTTTGCTCCAAAATACGGAGATTTTCTGCCTTTTTCGCCGAAAATAAGAAGAATTTCTGCCATTTTGCCGCGAAATAAGTGAAATTTCTGCAATTTTACCCCAAATAAATGGAATTTCTGCCTTTTTGCCCAAAAATAGGGGAATTTCTGCAATTTTGCTCCAAAATACAGGGAATTTCTGCCTTTTGCCCAAAAATAAAAGGAATGTATACTTTTTTGCCATAAAAAAGGGAAATTTCTTCATTTTTTTCCCAAAATAAGAGGATTTTCTGCCTTTTTGACTCAAAATTAGTGCAATTTCTGCCTTTTCCTCAAAAATAAACGGAATTTCTGTCTTTTTGCCCCAAAATAAGGGGAATTTCTGACTTTTTACCTTGAAATAAGTGAAATTTCTAAAATTTTTCCACAAAATAAGGGAAATGTCTGCTTTTTGCCCCAAAATAAGGGGAATTTCTGCCTTTTTGTCCCAAAATAGGAAGAATTTCAACCTCTTTACCTAAAAATAAAAGAAATTTCTGCTTTTTTCCCCAAAATAAGAGAAATTTCTGCTTTTTTCCCTGAAATAAGTGAAATTTCTGCAATTTTGCCCCAAAATAAGGGAAATTTCTGTAATTTTGCCCCAAAATAAAGGAAATTTCTGACTTTTCCCCACGAAAAAAAAAGATTTTCTGTCTTTTTGCCTCAAAATAAGGAGAATTTCTGGGTTTTGTCTGAAAATTATGAGAATTTCTGCAATTTTGCTTCAAAATATGGGGAATTTCTGCCTTTTAGCTCCAAAATGAAGGGAATTTCGGCATTTTTCCCCAATAGTAGGGGAATTTTTGCATTTTACCTCTAAATAAGCGGAATTTCTGCATTTAACCTCAAAATAAGAGGAATTTCTGCCTTTTGCCCCAAAATATGGGTAATTTCTTCCTTTTTTTTCCAAAATAAGGAAAATTTCTTCAATTTTGTACCGTAATAAAAGGAATTTCTGCTTTTAGCCCTGAAATAAATGAAATTTCTGCAATTTTGCCCGAAAATAAAAAAAATTTGTGCCTTTTTGCCCCAAAATATGAAAAATTTCTGCCTTCTTGCCACAAAATAAGAATAATTTCTGCAATTCTGTACCAAAATAAAAGTAATTTCCACAATTTTGCCACAACATAAAAGAAATTTCTGCAATTTTGCTCTAAAATAAGTGAAATTTCTTCAATTTTGCTCCATAATAAGGGGAATTTCTGACTTTTTGCCCCATAATAAGGTGAATTTCTGTATTTTTGCCCCAAAATAAATAGAATTTCTGCCTTTTTGCCCCAAAATTAGGGGAGTTTCTAAAATTTTGCTTCAAAATATGAGGTATTTCTGCCTTTTTGCCTGAAAATAAGTGGAACTTCTGCTTTTTTGGCCGAAATAAAGGAAATTTCTGCATTTTTGCCCCAATATTTGGAAAATTTCTGCAATGTTTCTTCAAAATAAGGTGAATTTCTGCCTTTTTGCCCCAAAATAAGGCAAATTTCTGCCTTTTTGCCCCAAAATAAAAAAATTTTTGCTTTTTTCTCTGAAATAAGTGAAATTTCTGCAATTTTGCCCTAAAATAAGGGAAATTTCTGCAATTTTTCCCCATAATAAGGGAAATTTCTGCAATTTTGCCCCAAAATAAGGGGAATTTCTGTTTTTTGCCCCCAAATAAAAGAAATTTCTGCAATTTTTCCCTAAAATAAGGGGAATTTCTGCCTTTTGCCCCGAATTAAGGGAAATTTCTGCCGTTTTGCCCCAAAATAAAAAAATTACTGCATTTTTCCCCCAAAATTAGGTGAATTACTGCAATTTTGCTCCAAAATACGGGGATTTTCTGCCTTTTTCGCCGAAAATAAGTGGAATTTCTGCCATTTTGCCGCTAAATAAGTGAAATTTCTGCAGTTTTACCCCAAATAAATGGAATTTCTGTTTTTTTGCCCAAAATTAGGGGAATTTCTGAAATTTTCCTCCAAAATACGGGAAATTTCTGCCTTTTTGTCTAAAAATAAAGGGAATGTATACCTTGTTGCCATAAAAAAAGGAAATTTCTTCATTTTTTTACCCAAAATAAGGGGATTTTCTGCCTTTTTGACTCAAAATAATTGCAATTTCTGCCTTTTCTCCAAAAATAAACGGAATTTTTGTCTTTTTGCTTCAAAATAAGGGGAATTTCTGACGTTTTGCCCTGAAATAAGTGAAATTTCTAAAATTTTTCCCCAAATAATGGAAATGTCTTCTTTTTGCCCCAAAATGAGGGGAATTTCTGCTTTTTTACCTCAAAATAAGGGGAATTTCTGCCCTTTTGCCCCAAAATAAGAAAAATTTCTGCAATTTTGTACCAAAATAAAAAATAATTTCTGCTTTTTTGCCCCAAAATAAGAGAAATTTCTGCCTTTTTCCCTGAAATAAGTAAAATTTCTGCAATTTTGCCCCAAAATAAGGGAAATGTCTGCAAGTTTGCCCCAAAATAAATGAAATTTCTGCAATTTTGCCCCAAAATAAAGGGATTTTCTGACTTTTTGCCCACAAATAATGGAGATTTTCTGTCTTTTTTCCCCAAAATTAGGGGAGTTTCTAAAATTTTGCTTCAAAATACTGGGAATATCTGCTTTTTTGTCCGAAAATAAAGGGAACTTCCACTTTTTTGGCCCAAATAAAGGAAATTTCTGCATTTTTGCCCCAATATTAGGGGAATTTCTGCAATTTTGCTACAAAATAAGGTGATTTTCTGCCTTTTTGCCCCAAAATAAGGCGATATTCTGCTTTTTTGCCCCAAAATAAGAAAAATTTTTGATTTTTTTCCCTAAATAAGTGAAATTTCTGCAATTTTGCCCTAAAATTGGAAAATTTCTGCAATTTTTCCCCATAATAAGGGAATTTTCTGCAATTTTGCACCAAAATAAGAGGAATTTCTGTTTTTTGCCCCAAATAAGAGAAATTTCTGCAATTTTACCCTAAAATAAGGAAAATTTCTGCCTTTTGCCCCAAATTAAGAAAAATTTCTGCCGTTTTGCCCCAAAATAATGAAAATTACTGCATTTTTTACCCCAAAATTAGGTGAATTCCTGCAATTTTGCTCCAAAATATGGGGATTTTCTGCCTTTTTTTGCCGAATATAAGGGGATTTCTGCCATTTTGCCGCGAAATAAGTGAAATTTCTGCAGTTTTACTCCAAATAAATGGAATTTCTGCCTTTTTGCCCCAAATTAGGGAAATTTCTGCAATTTTGCTCCAAAATACGGGGAATTTCTGACATTTTGCCCGAAAAAAAAGGGAATGTATACTCTTTTGCCATAAAAAAAGGAAATTTCTTCATTTTTTTTCCCAAAATAAGGGGATTTTCCGCCTTTTTGACTCAAAATATGTTCAATTTCTGCTTTTTCCCCAAAAATAAACAATATTTCTGTCTGTTTGCCCCAAAATGAGTGGAATTTTTGACTTTTTGCCCGAAAATTATAAGAATTTCTGCAATTTTGCTTGAAAATACGGGGAATTTTTGCCTTTTAGCCCCAAAATAAAGGGAATATCTGCATTTTTCCCCAATATCTGGGGAATTTCTGCATTTTACCTCAAAATAAGAAGAATTTCTGCCTTTTGCCCCAAAATATGAGGAATTTCTGCCTTTTTGTTCCAAAATAAGGAAAATTTCTTCATTTTGTACCATAATAAAAGGAATTTCTACTTTTTGCCCTGAAATAAATGAAATTTCTGCAATTTTGCCCGAAAATAAGAAAAATTTGTGCCATATTGCCCCAAAATATGGAAAATTACTGCCTTCTTGCCACAAAACATAAAAATTTCTGCAATTCTGTACCAAAATAGAAGAAATTTCTACAATTTTGCCCCAAAATAAGGGAAATTTCTGCAATTTTGCTCCAAAATAAGGGAAATTTCTTCAAATTTGCCCCAAAATAAGGGGAATTTCTGACTTTTTGCCCCATAATAAGGTGAATTTCTGTATTTTTGCCCCAAAAGAAAGAGAATTTCTGCCTTTTTGCCTCAAAATTAGGGGAGTTTCTGAAATTTTGCTTCAGAATACGGGGAATTTTTGCCTATTTGCCCGAAAATAAGGGGAACTTCTGCCTTTTTGGCACAAATAAAGGAGATTTCTGCATTTTTGCCCCAATATTAGGGGAATTTCTGCAATATTGCTCCAAAATAAGGGGAATTTCTGCCTTTTTGTCTGAAATTAAGGGGATTTTCTGACTTTTTGCCCCCCAAAAAAAGAAATTTCTGCAATTTTTTCTCAAAATAAAAGGAATTTCGTCCTTTTTGCCTCAAAATAAAGAAAATTTCTGACATTTTTCCATAAAATATGTGAAATTTTTGCAATTTTACCCCAAAATAAGGTGAATTTCTGCCTTTTTGCCACAATATAGGGGGAATTTCTGCCTTTTTGCCCCAAAATAAGAAAAATTTTTGCTTTTTTTCTCTGAAATAAGTAAAATTTCTGCAATTTTGCCCTAAAATAAGGGAAATTTCTGCAATTTTTCCCCATAATAAGGGAAATTTCTGCAATTTTGCCCCAAAATAAGGGGAATTTCTGTTTTTTGCCAACAATTAAGGGAAATTTTGGCAATTTTTCCCTAAAATAAAGGGAATTTCTGCCTTGGCCCCGAATTAAGGGAAATTTCTGCCGTTTTGCCCCTAAATAAAGAAAATTACTGCATTTTTTACCCCAAAATTAGGTGAATTACTGCAATTTTGCTCCAAAATACGGGGATTTTCTGCCTTTATCGCCGAAAATAAGGGGAATTTCTGCCATTTTGCCGCGAAATAAGTGAAATTTCTTCAGTTTTACCCCAAATAAATGGAATTTCTGCCTTTTTGCCCAAAATTAGGGGAATTTCTGCAATTTTGCTCCAAAATACAGGGAATTTCTGCCTTTTTGCCCAAAATAAAAGAAATGTATACCTTTTTGCCATAAAAAAGGGAAATTTCTTCATTTTTTTCCCAAAATAAAGGAACTTACCGCCTTTTTGACTCAAAATAAGTGCAATTTCTGCCTTTTCCCCAAAAATAAACAGAATTTCTGTCTTTTTGCCCCAAAATAAGAAAATTTTTTTTCTTTTTTTTTGTCTGAAATAAGTGAAATTTCTGCAATTTTGACCTAAAATAAGGGAAATTTCTGCAATTTTTCCCCATAATAAGGGAAATTTCTGCAATTTTGCCCCAAAATAAGGGGAATTTCTGTTTTTTGCCCCCAAATAAGGGAAATTTCTGCAATTTTGCCCTAAAATAAGGGGAATTTCTGCCTTTTGCCCCGAATTAAGTGAAATTTCTGCAGTTTTGCCCCAAAATAAAGAAAATTACTTCATTTTTTACCCCAAAACTAGGTGAATTACTGCAATTTTGCTCCAAAATACGGGGATTTTCTGCCTTTTTCGCCGAAAATAAGGGTAATTTCTGCCATTTTGCCTCGAAATAAGTGAAATTTCTTCAGTTTTACCTCAAAT
Source organism: Micromys minutus (assembly GCF_963924665.1). Classification (NCBI taxonomy): domain Eukaryota; kingdom Metazoa; phylum Chordata; class Mammalia; order Rodentia; family Muridae; genus Micromys; species Micromys minutus. Next base: position 29,927,799 of record NC_137963.1, read on the forward strand.
AAATGGAATTTCTGCCTTTTTGCCCAAAATTAGGGCAATTTCTGCAATTTTGCTCCAAAATACGGAGAATTTCTGCCTTTTTGCCCGAAATAAAAGGAATGTATATGTTTTTGCCATAAAAAAGGAAAATTTCTTCATTTTTTCCCCAAAATAAGGGAATTTTCTGCCTTTTTGACTCAAAATAACTGCAATTTTTGCCTTTTCCCCAAAAATAAATGAAATTTCTGTCTTTTTTGCCCCAAAATAAGGGGAATTTCTGCGTTTTTGCCCAAAAATAAGGGGAATTTCAGCCTTTTTACCTCAAAATAAAAGGAATTTCTGCTTTTTTTTTCCCAAAATAAAAAAAAATTCTGCAATTTTGTACCAAAATAAAAAAAAATTTCTGCTTTTTTGCCCCAAAATAAGAGAAATTTCTGCCTTTTTTCCCTGAAATAAGTAAAATTTCTGCAATTTTGCCCCAAAATAAGGGAAATGTCTGCAAGTTTGCCCCAAAATAAATGAATTTTCTGCAATTTTGCCCCAAAATAAAGGGATTTTCTGACTTTTTGCCCACAAATAAAGGAGATTTTCTGTCTTTTTTCCCCAAAATTAGGGGAGTTTCTAAAATTTTGCTTCAAAATACTGGGAATATCTGCTTTTTTGTCCGAAAATAAAGGGAACTTCCACTTTTTTGGCCCAAATAAAGGAAATTTCTGCATTTTTGCCCCAATATTAGGGGAATTTCTGCAATTTTGCTCCAAAATAAGGTGATTTTCTGCCTTTTTGCCCCAAAATAAGGCGAATTTCTGCTTTTTTGCCCCAAAATAAGAAAAATTTTTGATTTTTTTCCCTAAATAAGTGAAATTTCTGCAATTTTGCCCTAAAATATGGAAAATTTCTGCAATTTTTCCCCATAATAAGGGAATTTTCTGCAATTTTGCACCAAAATAAGAGGAATTTCTGTTTTTTGCCCCAAATAAGAGAAATTTCTGCAATTTTACCCTAAAATAAGGAAAATTTCTGCCTTTTGCCCCAAATTAAGAAAAATTTCTGCCATTTTGCCCCAAAATAATGAAAATTACTGCATTTTTTTACCCCAAAATTAGGTGAATTCCTGCAATTTTGCTCCAAAATATGGGGATTTTCTGCCTTTTTTTGCCGAATATAAGGGGAATTTCTGCCATTTTGCCGCGAAATAAGTGAAATTTCTGCAGTTTTACTCCAAATAAATGGAATTTCTGCCTTTTGCCCAAAATTAGGGAAATTTCTGCAATTTTGCTCCAAAATACGGGGAATTTCTGACATTTTGCCCGAAAAAAAAGGGAATGTATACTCTTTTGCCATAAAAAAGGGAAATTTCTTCATTTTTTTCCCAAAATAAGGGGATTTTCCGCCTTTTTGACTCAAAATATGTTCAATTTCTGCTTTTTCCCCAAAAATAAACAATATTTCTGTCTGTTTGCCCCAAAATGAGTGGAATTTTTGACTTTTTGCCCGAAAATTATGAGAATTTCTGCAATTTTGCTTGAAAATACGGGGAATTTCTGCCTTTTAGCCCCAAAATAAAGGGAATATCTGCATTTTTCCCCAATATCTGGGGAATTTCTGCATTTTACCTCAAAATAAGAAGAATTTCTGCCTTTTGCCCCAAAATATGAGGAATTTCTGCCTTTTTGTTCCAAAATAAGGAAAATTTCTTCATTTTGTACCATAATAAAAGGAATTTCTACTTTTTGCCCTGAAATAAATGAAATTTCTGCAATTTTGCCCGAAAATAAGAAAAATTTGTGCCATATTGCCCCAAAATATGGAAAATTACTGCCTTCTTGCCACAAAACATAAAAATTTCTGCAATTCTGTACCAAAATAGAAGAAATTTCTACAATTTTGCCCCAAAATAAGGGAAATTTCTGCAATTTTGCTCCAAAATAAGGGAAATTTCTTCAATTTTGCCCCAAAATAAGGGGAATTTCTGACTTTTTGCCTCATAATAAGGTGAATTTCTGTATTTTTGCCCCAAAAGAAAGAGAATTTCTGCCTTTTTGCCTCAAAATTAGGGGAGTTTCTGAAATTTTGCTTCAGAATACGGGGAATTTTTGCCTATTTGCCCGAAAATAAGGGGAACTTCTGCCTTTTTGGCACAAATAAAGGAGATTTCTGCATTTTTGCCCCAATATTAGGGGAATTTCTGCAATATTGCTCCAAAATAAGGGGAATTTCTGCCTTTTTGTCTGAAATTAAGGGGATTTTCTGACTTTTTGCCCCCCAAAAAGAAATTTCTGCAATTTTTTCTCAAAATAAAAGGAATTTCGTCCTTTTTGCCTCAAAATAAAGAAAATTTCTGACATTTTTCCATAAAATATGTGAAATTTTTGCAATTTTACCCCAAAATAAGGTGAATTTCTGCCTTTTTGCCACAATATAGGGGGAATTTCTGCCTTTTTGCCCCAAAATAAGAAAAATTTTTGCTTTTTTTCTCTGAAATAAGTAAAATTTCTGCAATTTTGCCCTAAAATAAGGGAAATTTCTGCAATTTTTCCCCATAATAAGGGAAATTTCTGCAATTTTGCCCCAAAATAAGGGGAATTTCTGTTTTTTGCCAACAATTAAGGGAAATTTTGGCAATTTTTCCCTAAAATAAAGGGAATTTCTGCCTTGGCCCCGAATTAAGGGAAATTTCTGCCGTTTTGCCCCTAAATAAAGAAAATTACTGCATTTTTTACCCCAAAATTAGGTGAATTACTGCAATTTTGCTCCAAAATACGGGGATTTTCTGCCTTTATCGCCGAAAATAAGGAGAATTTCTGCCATTTTGCCGCGAAATAAGTGAAATTTCTTCAGTTTTACCGCAAATAAATGGAATTTCTGCCTTTTTGCCCAAAATTAGGGGAATTTCTGCAATTTTGCTCCAAAATACAGGGAATTTCTGCCTTTTTGCCCAAAATAAAAGAAATGTATACCTTTTTGCCATAAAAAAGGGAAATTTCTTTATTTTTTTCCCAAAATAAAGGAATTTTCCGCCTTTTTGACTCAAAATAAGTGCAATTTCTGACTTTTCCCCAAAAATAAACAGAATTTCTGTCTTTTTGCCCCAAAATAAGAAATTTTTTTTTCTTTTTTTTTGTCTGAAATAAGTGAAATTTCTGCAATTTTGACCTAAAATAAGGAAAATTTCTGCAATTTTTCCCCATAATAAGGGAAATTTCTGCAATTTTGCCCCAAAATAAGGGGAATTTCTGTTTTTTGCCCCCAAATAAGGGAAATTTCTGCAATTTTGCCCTAAAATAAGGGGAATTTCTGCCTTTTGCCCCGAATTAAGGGAAATTTCTGCCGTTTTGCCCCAAAATAAAGAAAATTACTTCATTTTTTACCCCAAAACTAGGTGAATTACTGCAATTTTGCTCCAAAATACGGGGATTTTCTGCCTTTTTCGCCGAAAATAAGGGTAATTTCTGCCATTTTGCCTCGAAATAAGTGAAATTTCTGCAGTTTTACCTCAAATAAATGGAATTTCTGCCTTTTTGCCCAAAATTAGGGCAATTTCTGCAATTTTGCTCCAAAATACGGAGAATTTCTGCCTTTTTGCCCGAAATAAAAGGAATGTATACGTTTTTGCCATAAAAAAAGGAAAATTTCTTCATTTTTTCCCCAAAATAAGGGAATTTTCTGCCTTTTTGACTCAAAATAACTGCACTTTTTGCCTTTTCCCCAAAAATAAATGAAATTTCTGTCTTTTTTGCCCCAAAATAAGGGGAATTTCTGCGTTTTTGCCCAAAAATAAGGGGAATTTCAGCCTTTTTACCTCAAAATAAAAGGAATTTCTGCTTTTTTTTCCCAAAATAAAAAAAATTTCTGTAATTTTTTACAAAAATAAAAGAAATTTCTGCTTTTTTGCCCCAGAATAAGAGAAATTCTGCCTTTTTTCCCTGAAATAAGTGAAATTTCTGCAATTTTGCCCCAAAATAAAAGAAATTTCTGCAATTTTGCCCCAAAATAAAGAAAATTTCTGACTTTTTGCCCCCAAATAAAGAGATTTTCTTACTTTTTGCTCCAAAATAAGGAGAATTTCTGCCTTTTTGCCCGAAAATTATGAGAATTTCTGCAATTTTGCTTCAAAATACGGGGAATTTCTGCCTTTTAGCCCAAAATTTAGGGGAATTTCTTCAATTTTGCTCTAAAATACGGGGAATTTCTGCCTTTTTGCCCGAAATAAAGGGAATGTATACCTTTTGGCCATAAAAAAGGGAAATTTCTTCATTTTTTCCCCAAAATAAGGGGAATTTCTAACTTTTCCCTCAAAATAAACGGAATTTCTGTCTTTTTGCTCCAAAATAAGGAAAATTTCTTCAATTTTGCCCCAAAATAAGGGGAATTTCTAACTTTTTGCTCCATAATAAAATGAATTTCTGTATTTTAGCCTCAAGATAAAGGGAATTTCTGCTTTTTTTCCCCAAAATTAGGGGAATTTCTAAAATATCTTCAAAATACGGGGAATATCTGCCTTTTTGCCCAAAAATAATGGGAACTTCTGCTTTTTTGGCCCAAATGAAGGAAATTTCTGCATTTTTGCCCCAATATTAGGGGAATTTCTGCAATTTTGCTCCAAAATAAGGTGAATTTCTGCCTTTTTGCCCCAAAATAAGGCAAATTTCTGCCTTTTTGCCCCAAAATAAGAAAAATTTTTGCTTTTTTTCTCTAAAATAAGTGAAATTTCTGCAATTTTGACCTAAAATAAGGGAAATTTCTGCAATTTTTCCCCATAATAAGGGAAATTTCTGCAATTTTGCCCAAAAATAAGGGGAATTTCAGTTTTTTGCCCCCAAATAAGGGAAATTTCTGAAATTTTGCCCTAAAATAAGGGGAATTTCTGCCTTTTGCCCCGAATTAATGGAAATTTCTGCCGTTTTGCCCCAAAATAAAGAAAACTACTGCATTTTTTCAAATAAATGGAATTTCTGTTTTTTTGCCCGAAATTAGGGGTATTTCTGCAATTTTGCTCAAAAATACGGGGAATTTCTTCTTTTTTGCCCAAAAATAAATGGAATGTATATCTTTTTGCCATAAAAAAAGGAAATTTCTTCATATTTTCCCCAAAATAAAAGGATTTTCCGCCTTTTTGACTCAAAATAAGTGCAATTTCTGCCTTTTCCCCAAAAATAAACGGAATTTCTGTCTCTTTGCCCCAAAATAAGGGGAATTTCTGACTTTTTGCCCTGAAATAAGTGAAATTTCTAAAGTTTTTCCCCAAAATAAGGGAAATGTCTGCTTTTTGCCCCAAAATAATGGGAATTTCTGCCTTTTTGCCCCAAAATAAGGGTGAATTTCAGGCTTTTTACCTAAAAATAAAAGAAATTTCTGCCTTTTTGCCCCAAAATAAGAAAAATTTCTGCAATTTTGTACCAAAATAAAAGAAATTTCTGCTTTTTTGCCCCATAATAAGAGAAATTTCTGCCTTTTTTCCCTGAAATAAGTGAAATTTCTGCAATTTTGCCTCAAAATAAGGGAAATTTCTGCAATTTTGCCCCAAAATAAGGGGAATGTCTGAATTTTGCCCCCCTAAAAAGAGATTTTCTGCCTTTTTGCTCCAAAATAAGGAGAATTTCTGCCATTTTTCCAAAAAATTATGAGAATTTCTGCAATTTGGCTTTAAAATACGGGGAATTTCTGCCTTTTGGCCCCAAAATAAAAGGAATATCTGCATTTTTTTCCAATATTCGGGGAATTTCTTCATTTTACCTTAAAATAAGTGGAATTTCTGCATTTTACCTCAAAATAAGAGGAATTTTTGCCTTTTGCCCCAAAATATGGGGAATTTCTGCCTTTTTGTTCCAAAATAAGGAAAATTTCTTCAATTTTGTACTATAATAAAAGAAATTTCTGCTTTTTGCTCTGAAATAAATGAAATTTCTGCAATTTTGCCCGAAAAAAAAAATTTGTGCATTTTTGCCCCTAAATATGAAAAATTTCTGCCTTCTTTTTACAAAATAAGAAAAATTTCTGCTATTCTGTACCAAAATAAAAGAAATTTCTAAAATTATGCCACAAAATAAGGTAAATTTCTGCAATTTTGCTCCAAGATATGGGAAATTTCTTCAATTTTGCCCCAAAATAAGGGGAATTTCTGACTTTTTGCCCTGAAATAAGTGAAATTTCTAAAATTTTTACCCAAATAAGGGAAATGTCTGCTTTTTGCCCCAAAATAAGAGGAATTTCTGCCTTTTTGCCCCAAAATAAGGGGAATTTCAGCATTTTTACCTCAAAATAAGGGGAATTTCTGCCTTTTTGCCCCAAAATAAGAAAAATTTCTGCAATTTTGTACCAAAATAAAAGAAATTTCTGCTTTTTTGCCACAAAATAGGAGAAATTTCTGCCTTTTTTCCCTGAAATAAGTGAAATTTCTGCAATTTTGCCCCAAAATAAGAGAAATTTCTGCATTTTTTTACCCCAAAATTAGGTGAATTACTGCAATTTTGCTCCAAAATATGGGGATTTTCTGCCTTTTTGGCCGAAAATAAGGGGGATTTCTGCCATTTTGCTGCGAAATAAGTGAAATTTCTGCACTTTTACCCAAAATAAATGAAATTTCTGCCTTTTTACCCAAAATTAGGGGAATTACTGCAATTTTGCTTTAATATACGGGGAATTTCTGACTTTTTGCCCGAAAATAAATGGAATGTATAACTTTTTGCCATTAAAAAAAAATTTCTTCATTTTTTCCCCAAAATAAGGGGATTTTCCGCCTTTTTGACTCAAAATAAGTGCAATTTCTGCTTTTTCCCCAAAAATAAACGGAATTTCTGTCTGTTTGCCCTAAAATAAGGGGAATTTCTGACTTTTTGCCCTGAAATAATTGAAATTTCTAAAATTTTTACCCAAATAAGGGAAATGTCTGCTTTTTGCCCCAAAATAAGAGGAATTTCTGCCTTTTTGCCCCAAAATAAGGGGAATTTCAGCCTTTTTACCTCAAAATAAGGGGAATTTCTGCCTTTTTGCCCCAAAATAAAAAAAATTTCTGCAATTTTGTACCAAAATAAAAGAAATTTCTGCTTTTCTGCCACAAAATAAGAGAAATTTCTGCCTTTTTTCCCTGAAATAAGTGAAATTTCTGCAATTTTGCCCCAAAATAAGAGAAATTTCTGCAATTTGGCCCTAAAATAAAGGAAATTTCTGCAATTTTGCCCCAAAATAAGGGGAATTTCTGACTTTTTGTCCCATAATAAGGTGAATTTCTGTATTTTTGCCCCAAAATTAGGGGAGTTTCTAAAATTTTGCTTCAAAATACGGCGTATTTCTGCCTTTCTGCCCGAAAATAAAGGGAACTTCTGCTTTTTTGGCCCACATAAAGGAAATTTCTGCATTTTGCCCCAATATTAGAAGAATTTCTGCAATTTTGCTCCAAAATAAGGTGAATATCTGCCTCTTTGCCCCAAAATAAAGCGAATTTCTGCCTTTTTGCCCCAAAATAAGAAAAATTTTTGCTTTTTTTTCTCTGAAATAAGTGAAATTTCTGCAATTTTGCCCTAAAATAAGAGAAATTTCTGCAATTTTTTTCCATAATAAGGGAAATTTCTGCAATTTTGCCCCAAAATAAGGGGAATTTCAGTTTTTTGCCCCCAAATAAGGGAAATTTCTGCAATTATGTCCTAAAATAGGGGAATTTCTGCCTTTTGCCCCAAATTAAGGGAAATTTCTGCTGTTTTGCCCCAAAATAAAAAATATTACTGCATTTTTTTACCCCAAAATTAGGTGAATTACTGCAATTTTGCTCCAAAATACGAGGATTTTCTGTTTTTTTGCCCCAAAATAAGAAAAATTTCTGCAATTCTGTACCAAAATAAAAGAAATTTCTGCAATTTTGCCCCAAAATTAGGGAAATTTCTGCAATTTTGCTCCAAAATTAGGGGAAATTCTGCGTTTTTGACTCAAAATTAGGGGCATTACTGTGTTTTTGCCCCAAATAAAGAAAATTTCTGCATTTTTGCCCCCTAATAAGTGGAATTTCTGCCTTTATGTCTTGAAAGAAGGGAAATTTCTAACATTTTTGCCCGAAGATAAGGGAAATTTCTGCAATTTTGCCCCAAGATAAGGGAAATTTCTGCAATTTTGTCCAAAAAAAAGAAATTTCAGCAATTTTGCCCCACAATAAAGGGAATTTCTGCCTTTTAGCCCCCAAATTAGGGGAATTTCTGAATTATTGCCCCAAAATCAGAAGCATTACTGCAATTTTACCCCAAAATAAGAAAAATTTCTGCAGTTTGCTTCAAAATAAAGTAAATTTTTTCAATTTTGTCCAATAAAGAGGGAAATTTTAGCATTTTTGCCCCAAAATTAGGGGAATATCTGTTTTTTTTGCTCTAAAATAAGGGGAATTTCTGGCTTTTTGCCCCAAAATAAGGGGAATTTAGTCTTTTGGCCTAAAATAAGGGTAATTTCTGTATTTTTGGCCTAAAATAATGAGAATGTCTTTCTTTTTGCCCTAAAATAAAGAAAATTTCTGCATTTTTGCTCAATAATAAGGGAAATTTCATCATTTTTGCCCCTATATTAAGGGCATTACTGTGTTTTTGCCCCAAAATAAAAGAAATTTCTGCATTTTTGCCCAAAATTATGTGGAATTTCTGCCTTTTTGCTCTAAAACAAGATGAATTTCAGATTCTTTGGCACAAAATAAGAAGAATTTTAGGCTTTTTCTCTAAAATAAGGGTAATTTCTCGAATTTGCCCCCAAATAAGTGTAATTTCTGCCCTTTTGACCTGAAATGAAAGGAATTTCTGTATTTTTGGCCTAAAATAAGGGGAATTTCTGCATTTTTGCCCCCAAATAAGGGGAATTTCTGTATTTTTGCCCTGAATTAAGGAAAATTTCTGCATTTTTGCTCCAAAATAGGGGGAATTTCTGAAATTTTTCTCCAAAATTAGGGGAATTTCTGCAATTTTGCCCCAAAATAAGGGAAATTTCTGAAATTTTTCCCTAAAATTAGGGAAATTTCTGCAATATTGCCCCAAAATAAGGGAAATTTCTGCAATTTTGCCCTAAAATTAGGGGAATTTCTGCCTTTTGCCCTATAATAAGGGAAATTGATGCAATTTTGCACCAAAATAATGGAATTTTTTGCATTTTTACTCCAAAATAAAGGGAATTTCTGCCTTTTTGAAACAAAATAAAAAAAATTTCTGCAATTTTGCTCCATAATAAGGGAAATATCTGCAATTTTGTCCTAAAATACGGGGAATTTCTGCATTTTTATTTCAAAATAAGGGAATTTTCTGCAATTTTGCAACAAAATAAGGGAAATATCTGCATTTTTGCCCCAAAACATGGGGAATTTCTGCCTTTTTGGCACAAAATAAGAGAAATTTAGTCTTTTTTTTCTAAAATAAGGGTAATTTCTGCATTTTTCACACCAAGTATGTGGTATTTCTGCCTTTTTGTCCCCAAAAAAAGAAATTTCAGCAATTTTGCCCCACAATAAAAGGAATTTCTGCCTTTTGCCCCAAAATTAGGGGAATTTCTACCTATTTGCCCCAAAATTAGGGGCATTACTGTGTTTTTGCCCCAAAATAAGGAAAATTTCTGCATTTTTGCCCAAAATTAATTGGAATTTCTGAATTTTTTGACCTAAAATAAGAATTTCTGCCTATTTGGCACAAAATAAGGGGAATTTCAGTCTTTTTCCCTTAAATAAGTTTAATTTTTTCAATTTGCCCCCAAATTGGCGGAATTTCTGCCTTTTTGACCTGAAATAAAGAAAATTTCTGGATTTTTGTCCCATGATAAGGAAAATTTCTGCAATTTTGCCCAAAAATAAGGGAAAATTCTGCCCTTTTTCCCCAAAATAAGGAGAATTTTTGTCTATTTTCCCCAAAATAAGGGGAATTTCTGCAATTTTGCTTAAAAATAATGTTGATTTTCTGCATTTTTGCCCAAAAAAAGGGTATTTCTGCAATTTTAACACAAAATTAAGGGAATTTCTACAATTTTGCCCGAAAATAAGGAAATTTTTGGCAATTTTGCCCCAAAATTATGGGAATTTCTGCATGTTTGCCCCTAAATAAGGGGAATTTCTGCAATTTTGCTCCAAAATAATGAGGAATTTCTGCAATTTTGCCCCAAAATAAGGGAAATTTCTGCAATTTGCCCCGAAATTAGGGGAATTTCTGCAATTTTGCCCCGAAAATAGGGAAATTTCTGCAATTTTGCTCCAAAATTAGGGGAATTTCTGCCATTTTTTACCCAAAATTAGGCGCATTACTGTCTTTTTGCCCCAAATAAGGGAAATTTCTGCATTTTTGCCGAAAATTAAGTGGAATTTCTGATTTTTGCCCTAAAACAAAAAGAATTTCTGCCTTTAAGGCACAAAATATGGGGAATTTCAGTCTTTTTGCCCTAAAATAAGGGTATTTTCTGCATTTTGGCCTTCTAATAAGTGCAATTTCTGCCTTTATGACCTGAAAGAATGGGAATTTCTAACATTTTTGCCCCAAGATAAGGTAAATTTCTGAAATTTTGCCCCAAATAAAGGGAAATTTCTGCAATGTTGTTCCAAAAGAGAAAAATTTTAGCAATTTTGTCCCACAATAAGGGGAATTTCTGCTTTTGCCCAAAAATTAGGGAAATTTCTGAATTTTTTCCCCAAAATTAGAAGCAGTACAGCATTTTTACCCAAAAACAAGGGAAATTACTGCAATTTGCCCCAAAATAAAGAAAATTTCTGCAATTTTGCTTCAAAAAAAGTAAAATTTCTGCATTTTTGCCCCAAAATAATAGGAATTTCTGACTTTATGGCACAAAATAAGGTGAATTTAAGTATTTTTCCCTAAATTAAGTTTAATTTCTGCAATTTGCCCCCAAATTAGCAGAATTTCTCTGTCTTTTTGACCTGAAATAAGCGGAATTTCTGCATTTTTGTCTCAAGATAAGGGAAATTTCTGCAATTTTGCCACAAAATAAGGGAAATTTCTGCAATTTTGTCCCAAAAAATGGAAATTTCTGCATTTTTGCCCCCAAATAAGGGGAATTTCTGGATTTTGCCTAAAAATTAGTGTCATTTCTGCCTTTTTGCCTAAAAATTAGAGGCATTACTGCCTTTTTTCCCAATAATAAGGGAAAATTATGCAATTTTGCTTCAAAATAAGTAGAATTTCTACATTTTTGCCTTAAAAGAAGGGGAATTTCTGTCTTTTTTTCCAAACTAAAAGAAATTTCTGCAATTTTGCTCCAAAATAATGGGGCATTTTATCAATTTTTCCCCAAAATTAAAAGAATTTTTGCAATTTTGACACGAAATTAGGGGAATTACTACAATTTTGCCCCAAAATAAGTAAAGTTTCTGCAATTTTGCTCCAAAATTAGGGGAATTTCTGCCTTTTTGACCCAAAATTTGGGGCATTACTTTTTTTTGCCCCAAATAAGGGAAATATCTGCATTGTTGCCCAAAATTAAGTGGAATTTTTGCCTTTTTGTTCTAAAATAAGAATTTCTGCCTTTTTGGCAAAAAGTAAGTGGAATTTCAGTCTTTTTCCCTAAATTAAGTTTAATTTCTGCAATTTGCCCATAATTAGCGGAATTTCTGCATTTTTGCCCTAAAATAAAGGGAATTTCTGCAATTTTGCTCCAAAATAATGGGAAATTTCTGCAATTATGCCCCAAAATAAAGGGAATTTCTGCAATTTTGACACAAAATTATGGGAATTACTGCAATTTTGCCCTAAAATAAAGGAAATTTCTGCAATTTTGCTCCAAAATTAGAGGAATTTTTGCCGTTTTGACCCAAAATTAGGAGCATTATTGTCTTTTTGCCCCAAATAAAAGAAATTTCTGCATTTTTGCCCAAAATTAAGTGGAATTTCTGCTTTTTTGCCCTAAAATAAGAATTTCTGCCTTTTTGGCACAAAATAAGGGGAATTTCAGTCTTTTTCCCTAAATTAAGTTTAATTTCTGCAATTTGCCCCAAATTAGCAAAATTTCTGCCTTTTTGACCTGAAATAAATGGAATTTCTGCATTTTTGTCCCAAGATAAGGGAAATTTCTGCAATTTTGTCCCAAAAAATTGAAATTTCGGCATTTTTGCCCCAAATAAGGGAAATTTCCGGATTATGCCCCAAAATTAGGGTAATTTCTGCCTTTTTGCCTCAAAATTAGGTGCATTACTGCCTTTTTGCCCAATAATAAGGGAAAATTATGCAATTTTGCTCCAAAATAAGTGGAATTTTTACTTTTTCGCCTCAAAAGAAGGGGAATTTCTGCCTTTCTGCTCCAAACTTAAAGAAATTTCTGCAATTTTTCTCCAAAATAATGGGGAATTTCTGCAATTTTGCCCAAAAATAAAGGGAATTTTTGCAATTTTGACACAAAATTAGGAGAATTTCTGCATTTTTTTCCCAAAATAAGAGGAAATTCTGCCTTATTGACCCAAAATTTGTGAAATTTCTGATTTTTGATCCAAAATTTGAAGCATTACTGCATTTTTGCCCATAAATATGGGAAATTTCTGCAATTTTGTTCCAAAATAAAGGAAATTTCTGCCTTTTTACCCCAAAATCAGTGGAATTTCTTCATTTTTGCCACAAAATAAGGGAAATTTCTGCAATTTTATCCTAAAATAAGATACATTTCTATCCTTTTCTCCAAAATAAGGGAAATTTCTGAATATTTGGCCCAAAATAATAGGAATTTCTGCATTTTTGCCCCAAATAAAGAAAAATTTCTGCATTTTTGCTCAAAAATAAGGGGAATTTCTGCCTTTTTTCCCTAAAATAAGGGGAATTTACCTTTTTGGCCCCAAATAGGGGGAATTTAGTCTTTTTGTCCTAAAATAAGGGTAATTTCTCTATTTTTGGCTTAAAATAAGGGGAATTTCTGCATTTTTGCCCTAAAATAAGGGGAATTTCTGTATTTTTGCCCTGAAATAAGGAGAATTTCTGTCTTTTTGCCCTAAAATAAGAAAAATTTCTGCATTTTTGCTCCAAAATAAGGGGAATTTCAGCATTTTTGCCCCCAAATAAGGGGAATTTCTGCAATTTTGCCCCAAATTAGGGGAATTTCTGCCTTTTTGCTTTAAAATAAGGGGAATTTCTGCCTTTTTGCTCCAAATTAAGGGGATTTAGTCTTTTTGTCCTAAAATAAGAGTAATTTCTGTATTTTTGGCCTAAAATAAGGAGAATTTCTGTCTTCTTGCCCTAAAATCAAGAAAATTTCTTCATTTTTGCTCTATAATAAGGGAAATTTCAGCATTTTTGCCCAAAAATAAGGGGAATTTCTGACTTTTAGCCTCAAAATTAGGGGAATTTTTTTTCTTTTTGCCCCTAAACTAGGGGCATTATTGTGTTTTTGCTCCAAAATAAAGGAAATTTCTCCATTTTATCCCAAAATTTTATAGAATTTCTGCCTTTTTGCTCTAAAATAAGAAGAATTTCTGCCTTTTTGGCACAAAATAATGGGAATTTCAGGCTTTTTCCCTAAAATAAGGGTAATTTCTTGAATTTTCCCTCAAATAAGCGGAATTTCTGCCTTTTTTACCTGAAATAAGGGGAATTTCTGCATTTTTGCCACTAGATAAGGGAAATTTCTGCAATTTTTCCAAAAAAATAAGGGAAATTTCTGCAATTTTGTTCTAAAAAAGGGAAATTTCTGCAATTTTGCCCCACAAAAAGGAGAATTTCTGCCTTTTTGCCACAAAAGTAATGGAATTTCTGATTTTTGCCCCAAAATTAGAAGCATTACAGAATTTTTGCCCCAAAATAAGGGAAATTTCTGCAATTTGCCTCAAAATATAGGAAATTTCCGAAATTTTGTCCCAAAAAAAGGGAAATTTCTCCATTTTTGCCCCAAAATAAGAGGAATTTCTGCCTTTTTGACCCAAAATTAGTGAAATTTCTGAATTTTGCCCCAAAATTAGAAGCATTACTGCATTTTTGCCCCAAAATATGGGAAATGTCTGCAATTTTGTTCCAAAATAAGGGCAATTTCTGCCTTTTTACCCCAAAATATTGGGAATTTCTGCATTTTTGCCAAAAAATAAGGAATATTTCTGCAATTTTATCCTAAAATAAGTTAAATTTCTATCCTTTTGCCCCAAAATAAGGGAAATTTCTGCCTATTTTGCCCAAAATACAGGGGAATTTTTGCATTTTTGCCCCAAATTAAGGGAAATTTCTGCAGTTTTGCCCAAAAATAAGGGGAATTTCTTTTTTTTTTGCCCCATTATAAGTGAAAATTATGCAATTTTGCACCAAAATAAGGGAAATTTCTGAAATTTTGCACCAAAATAAAGGGAATTTATTTCTTTTTGAAATAAAATAAGATGCATTTCTACAATTTTGTTCCAAAATAAGGGGAATTTCTGCAAATTTGTTCCAAAATAAGGGAAATATCTGCAATTTTGCCCTAAAATCCGGGGAATTTCTGCATTTTTGTTCCAAAATAAGGAAATTTATTGCAATTTTGCCACAAAATAAGGAGAATTTCTGACTTTTTGCCTTAAAATTAGGGGAATTTCTGCATTTTTGCCCTAAAATTATGGGCATTACTCTGTTTTTGCCCTAAAATAAGGCAAATTTCTGCATTTTTGTCCAAAATTAAGTGGAATTTCTGCCTTTTTGACTTAAAATAAGAAGAATTTCTGTCTTTTTGGCACAAAGTAAGGGGAATTTAGTCTTTTTGCCCTAAAATAAGGGTAATTTCTGAAAATTTGCCCCCAAATAAGCAGACTTTCTGCCTTTTTGACCCGAAAAAAAGGGAAATTTCTGCAATTTTGTCCCCAAAAATGGAAACTTTTGCATTTTTACCCCCAAATAAGGGGAATTTCTGCATTTTGCCCTAAAATTAGGGGAATTTCTGCTTTTTGCCCCAAAATTGGGGGCATTACTGTGTTTTTGCCCCAAAATAAATGAAAATTCTGCATTTTTGCCCAAAATTAATTGGAATTTCTGCCTTTTAGCCCTAAATTAAGAAGTATTTCTGTCTTTTTGGCAAAAAATAAGGGGAATTTCAGTCTTTTTTTCTAAAATAAGTTTAATTTCTGCAATTTGCCCCCAAATTAGCGTAATTACTGCCTTTTAAACCCGAAAGAAGGGAAATTTCTGGATTTCTGTCCCATGATAAGAGAAATTTCTGCAATTTTGCCCCAAAATAAGGGAAATTTCTACCTTTTTTGCCATATAATAAAGAGAATTTCTGCCTTTTTACCCGAAATACAGGGAATCTCTGCAATTTTGCTCCAAACTAATGTGGTATTTCTGCATTTTTGCCTCAAAATAAAGGGAATTTCTACAATTGTGACACAAAATTAGGGGAATTTCTGCAATTTTGTTCAAAAATTAGGGGAATTTCTGCCTTTTTGCCCCAAAATAAGGGGATTTTAGCAATTTTGCTCCAAAATAATGGTGAATTTCTACAATTTTGCCACAAAAGAAAGGGAATATTTGAAATTATGCCACAAAATTAGGGAAATTTCTGCCTTTAGCACCAAAATTAGGGGCATTACTGCCTCTTGCCCAATAATAAGAAAAAATTATGCAATTTTACTCCAAAATAAGTGGAATTTCTACCTTTTTGCCCTAAAAGAAGGGGAATTTCTGCCTTTTTGCAACAAACTAAGGGGAATTTCTGCAATTTTGCCCCAAAATAAGGGGAATTTCTGCAATTTTGCTCCAAAATAATGGGGAATTTCTGCAATTTTGCCCAAAATAAAAGGAATTTCTGCAATATTGCCACAAATTTAGGGGAATTTCTGCAATTTTGCCCCAAAATTAGGGAAATTTCTGCAATTTAGCTCAAAAATTAGGGGAATTTTTGCCTTTTTGCCCCCAAATGAGGGGCATTACTGCCTTTTGCCCAATCATAAGGGAAAATTATGCAATTTTGCTCCAAAATAAGTGGAATTTCTACCTTTTTGCCCCCAAATAAGGGAAATTTCTGCAATTTTGTCCCAAAAATGGAAATTTCTGCATTTTTTTCCCCCAAAGAAGAAGAATTTCTGCATTTTGCCCAAAATTAGGGGAATTTCTGCCTCTTTGCCCCAAAATTAAGGGCATTACTGCCTTTTTGCCATATAAGAAGAGAAAATTATGCAATTTTGCTTCAAAATAAGTGGAATTTGTACATTTTTGCCCCCAAAAAAGGGGAATTTCTGCCTTTTTGACACAAAATTAGGGGTATTACTGCAATTTTGCTCCAAAATAAAGGGAATTTCTGCAATTTTGACACAAAATTAGGGGAATTACTGCAATTTTGCCCCAAAATAAAGGATATTTCTGAAATTTGGTCCAAAATTAGGGGAATTTCTGCCTTTTTTACCCAAAATTAGGGACATTACTGTCTTTTTACCCCAAATAAGGGAATTTTCTGCATTTTTGCCCAAATTAATTGGAATTTCTGTTTTATTGTCCTAAAATAAGAATTTCTGCTTTTTTGGCACAAAATAAAGGGAATTTCAGTCTTTTTGAACTAAAAATAAGGGTTATTTCTGCATTTTTGACCCCAAATAAGCGGAATTTCTGCACTTTGACCTGAAATAAGGGGAATTTCTTCATTTTTGCCCCAAGATAAAGGAAATTTCTGCAATTTTGTCCCACAATAAGGGGAATTTCTGCCTTTTTGCCCCAATATTAGGGGAATTTCTGCTTTTTGCCCCTAAATTAAGGGCATTACTTGGTTTTTGCCTCTAAATAAGAGATAATTCTGCATTTTTGCACAAAATTAATTGGAATTTCTGCCTTTTTGCCCTAAAATAAGAAGTATTTCTGTCTTTTTGGCAAAACATAAGGGGATTTCAGTCTTTTTCCCTAAAATAAGTTTAATTTCTGCAATTTGCCCCCAAATTACCGGAATTACTGCTTTTTAGACCCGAAATAAGGGAAATTTCTGGATTTCTGTTCCATGATAAGAGAAATTTCTGCAATTTTGCCCCAAAATAAGGGGAATTTCTGCCTTTTTGCCCCAAAATAAGGAGAATTTCTGCCTTTTTGTCCCAAATAAGGGAAATTTCTGATATTTTGCAACAAAATAAAGTGAAATTTCTGCATTTTTGCCTCAAAATAATGGGAATTTCTGCAATTTTGACACAAAATTAGGGGAATTTCTGCTATTTTGCTTCAAAATAAGGGGAATTTCTGTAATTTTGTCCTAAAATTAGTGGAATTTCTGCATTTTGCCCCAAAATAAGGGAAATTTCTGCAATTTTGCTCCAAATTAATGGGGAATTTCTGCAATTTTGCCCCAAAATAAAGAGAATTTCTGCAATTTTGTCCCAAAATTAGGAAAATTGCTGCAATTTTGCTCCAAAATTAGGGGAATTTCTGCCTTTTTGACCCAAAATTAGGGGCATTACTGATTTTTTGGCCCAAATAAAGGAAATTTTTGCATTTTTGCCCAAAATTAAGTGGAATTTCTGATTTTTGCCATAAAATAAAAAGAATTTCTGCCTTTAAGTAACAAAATAAAGGAATTTCAGTCTTTTTATCCTAAAATAAGGGAAATATCTGCATTTATGCCCCCTAATAAGTGGAATTTCTGCTTTTATGTCTTGAAAGAAGGGGAATTTCTAACATTTTTGCTAAAAGATAAGAAAAATTTCTGAAATTTTGCCCCAAAATAAGGGAAATTTCTGCAATTTTGCCCCAAGATAAGGGAAATTTCTGCAATTATGTCCATAAAAAGGGAAATTTCAGCAATTTTGCCCGACAATAAAGGGAATTTCTGCCTTTTTGCCCCAAAATTAGGGGAATTTTTCAATTATTGCCCCAAAATTAGAAGCATTACTGAATTTTTACCCCAAATTAAAAAAAAATTTCTGCAGTTTGCCCCCAAAAAAAGAAAATTTCTGCAATTTTGTCCCATAAAGAGGGAAATTTCTGCATTTTTGCCACAAAATAAGAGGAATTTCTGCCTTTTTGCCCCAAATTTAATGAAATTTCTGAATTTTTCCACAAAATTAGAAGCATTACTGAATTTTTGCCCCAAAATATGGGAAATTTCTGCAATTTTGTTCCAAAATAAAAGAAATTTCTGCCTTTTTACCCCAAAATAATGGGAATTTCTGCATTTTTGCCACAAAATAAGGAAAATTTCTGCAATTTTATCCTAAAATAAGATAAATTTCTATCCTTTTCACTCAAAATAAGGAAAATTTCGGCCTATTTGGCCAAAAATAATGGGAATTTCTGCATTTTTGCCCCAAATTGAGGGAAACTTCTGCATTTTTCCCAAAATTAAGGGGAATTTCTGCCTTTTTCCCCTAAAATAATGGAAATTTCTGCCTTTTTGCCTCAAAATAAGGGGAATTTAGTCTTTTTGGCCTAAAATAAGGGTAATTTCTGTATTTTTGGCCTGAAATAATGAGAATTTCTGTCTTTTTTTCCTAAAATAAGGAAAATTACTGAATTTTTGCTCCAAATTAACAGGAATTTCAGCATTTTTGCCCAAAAATAAGGGAAATTTCTTCTTTTTTGCCCTAAAATAAGGAGAATTTCTGCCTTTTTGCCCCAAAATAAAGGAAATGTCTGTAATTTTGCTCCAAAATAATGTGGAATTTCTGCATTTTTGTGCCAAAATAAAGGGAATTTCTGATATTTTGAAACAAAATTAGAGGAATTTCTGCAATTTTGCCCCAAAATAAAAGAAATTTCTGCAATTTTGCCCCAAAATTAGGGGAATTTTGGCGTTTTTGCTCCAAAATAAGGGAAATTTCTGCAATTTTGCTCCAAAATAATGGGGAATTTCTGCAATTTTGCCCCGAAATAAAGTGAATTTCTGCAATTTTGCCACAAAATTAGGGAAATTTCTGATATTTTGCCCCAAAATTAGGGAAATTTCCTCAATTTTGCTTTAAAATTAGGGGAATTAATGTCCTTTTTACCCAAAATTAGGGGCATTACTGTCTTTTTGCCCCAAATAAGGGAAATTTCTGCATTTTTGCCCAAAATTAAGTGGAATTTCTGCCTTTTTGTTCTAAAATAAGAATTTCTGTTTTTTTGGCACAAAGAAAGGGGAATTTCAGTCTTTTTGCCCTAAAATAAGGTTAATTTCTGCATTTTTGCCCCCAAATTAGCGGAATTTCTGCCTTTTTGACCTGAAATATTGAGAATTTCTGCATTTTTGTCCCAAGATAAGGGAAATTTCTGCAATTTTGCAACAAAGTAAGGAAAGTTTATGCAATTTTGTGCCAAAAAATGGAAATTTCTGCAATGTTGCTGCAAATAAAGGGAATTTTTGGATTTTGCCCCAAAATTAGAGTAATTTCTGCAATTTTGCCTCAAAATTAGGGGCATTACTGCCTTTTTGCCCAATAATAAGGGAAAATTATGCAATTTTGCTTCAAAATAAGTGGAATTTTTACTTTTGCGCCCCAAAAGAAGGGGAATTTCTGCCTTTCTGCTCCAAACTTAAAGGAATTTCTGCAATTTTGCTCCAAAATAATGGGGAATTTCTGCAATTTTGCCAAAAAAAGAGGGAATTTCTGCAATTTTGACACAAAATTAGGAGAATTTCTGCATTTTTGTTCCAAAATAAAAGGAATTTCTACCTTTTTGACCCAAAATTTGTCAAATTTCTGAATTTTGCCCCAAAATTTGAAGCATTACTGCATTTTTGCCCATTAATATGAGAAATTTTTGCAATTCTGTTTCAAAATAAAGGAAATTTCTGCCTTTTACCCCAAAATAAGTGGAATTTCTGCATTTTTGCCACAAAATAAGGGAAATTTCTGCAATTTTATCCTAAAATAGTATAAATTTCTATCCTTTTGCTCAAAAATAAGGGAAATTTCTGCCTATTTGGCCCAAAATAAGAGGAATTTCTGCATTTTTGCCCCAAATAAAGAGAAATTTCTGCATTTTTGCCCAAAAATAATAGGAATTTCTGCCTTTTTGCCCTAAAAAAGGGAAATTTAGCTTTTTGCCCCAAAATAGCGGGAATTTAGTATTTTTGCCCTAAAATAAGGGTAATTTCTGTATTCTTTGCTTAAAATAAAGGGAATTTCTGCATTTTTGCCTTAAAATAAGAAGAATTTCTGTATTTTTGCCTTGAAATAAGGAGTTTTTCTGTCTTTTTGCCATAAAATAAGGAAAATTTCTGCATTTTTGCTCCAAAATAAGGGAAATTCCAGCATTTTCCCCCAAAATAAGAAGAATTTCTGACTTTTTGCCCCCAAATTAGGGGAATTTCTGCTTTTTGCTCTAAAATAAGGGGAATTTCTACTTTTTTGACCCAAAATTAGGGGAATTTTTGCTTTTTTCCCCAAAATTAGGAACATTACTCTGTTTTTGCTCCAAAATAAAGGGAAATTTCTGCATTTTTGCCCAAAATTTTGTGGAATTTCTGCCTTTTTGCTCTAAAATAAGAAGAATTTCTGCCTTTTTGGCACAAAATAAAAGGAATTTCAGTATTTTTCCCTAAAATAAGGGTAATTTCAGGAATTTTCCACCAAATAAGCGGAATTTCTGCCTTTTTGACCTGAAATAAGGGGAATTTCTGCATTTTTGCCACAAGATAATGGAAATTTCTGCAATTTTGTTCCAAAAAAAAGGAAATTTCTACAATGTTGCCCGACAAAAAGGGGAATTTCTGCTTTTTTGCCCCAAAACTAATGGAATTTCTGATTTTTGCCCCCAAATTAGAAGCATTACAGAATTTTTGCCACAAAATAAGGAAAATTTCTGAAATTTGCCTCAAAATAAAGAAATTTCTGCAATTTTGTCCCAAAAAGGGAAAATTTTTGTATTTTTGCCCCAAAATAAGACGAATTTCTGTATTTTGACCCAAAATTAGAGAAAGTTTTGAATTGTGCCCCCAATTTAGAAGCATTACTGCATTTTTGCCCTAAAATATGGGAAATTTCTGCAATTTTGTTCCAAAATAAGGGAAAATTTTGCATTATTACACCAAAATAATGGGAATTTCTGCATTTTTGCCACAAAATAAGGAAAATTTTTGCAATTTTATTCAAACATAAGTTAAATTTTTATCCTTTAGCCCAAAAATAAGGGAAATTTCTGCCTATTTGGCCCAAAATAAGGGAAATTTCTGCATTTTTGCCCCAAATTAAAAGAAATTTCTGCATTTTTGCTTAAAAATAAAAGGAATTTCTGCCATTGTTGCCCTAAAATAAGGGGATTTTACCTTTTTGCCCGAAAATAGTGGGAATTTAGTCTTTTTGCCCTAAAATAAGGGTAATTTCTGTATTTTTGGCTTAAAATAAGGTGAATTTCTGCATTTTTGCCCCAAAATAAGAGGAATTTCTGTATTATTGCCCTGAAATAAAGAGAATTTCTGTATTTTTGCCTTAAACTAAGAAAAATTTCTGCATTTTTGCCCCTAAATAAGAGAAATTTCAGCATTTTTGCCCCCAAATAAGGGGAATTTCTGCCATTTTGCCCCAAAACAAAGGGAATTTCTGCAATTTTGACACAAAAAAAAGGGAATTTCTGGAATTTTGACTCAAAATTAGGGGAATTACTGCAATTTTGCGCCAAAATATGGGAAATTTCTGCAATTTCGCTCCAAAATTAGGTAAATTTCTGTTTTTTTGACACAAAATTAGGGGCATTACTGTCTTTTTGCCCCAAATAGGAGAAATTTCTGCATTTTTGTCCAAAATTTAGTGGAATTTCTTCCATTTAGCCCTAAATAAAGAATTTCTGTATTTTTGGCACAAAATATGGGGAATTTCAGTCTTTTTGCCCTAAAATAAGTGTAATTTCTGCATTTTTGACCCCAAATAAGCAGAATTTCTGCCTTTTTGACTGGAAATAAGGGGAATTTCTGCATTTTTGCCCCAAGATAAAAGAAATTTCTCCAATTTTGCACCAAAATAAGGGGAATTTAGTCTTTTTGGCCTAAAATAAGAGTAATTTCTGTATTTTTGGTTTAAAATAAGGAGAATTTCTCTCTTTTTGACCTGAAATAAGAAAAATTTCTGCAGTTTTGCTCCATAATAGGGGGAATTTCAGGATTTTTGCCCCAAAATAAGAGAAATTTCTGACTTTTTGCCCCAAAATTAGGGAAATTATTGCCTTTTTGCCCCAAAATTAGGGTTATTACTGTGTTTTTGCTCCAAAATATGGGAAATTTCTGCATTTTTGCCCAAAATTTTGTGGAATTTCTGCCTTTTTGTTCTAAATTAGAAGAATTTCTGCCTTTTTGGCACAAAATAAGAGAAATTTCAGGCTTTTTCCTTAAAATAAGGGTAATATCAAGAATTTTTCCCCAAATAAGCGGAATTTCTGCTTTTTTGACCTGAAATAAGAGGAATGTCTGCATTTTTGCCAAAAGATAAAAAAAAATTTCTGCATTTTTGCCCAAAAATAAGGGAAATTTTGGCAATTTTGTTCCAAAAAAGGGAAATGTCTGCAATGTTGTTTCACAAAAAGGGGAATTTCTGCCTTTTTGCCCAAAAACTAATGGAATTTCTGATTTCTGCCCCAAAATTAGAAGCATTACAGAATTTTTGCCACAAAATAAGGGAAATTTCTGCAATTTGCCTCAAAATAAAGGAAATTTCTGCAATTTTGTCCCAAAAAAAGGAAAATTTCTGCCTTTTTGCCCCAAAATAAGAGGAATTTCTGTATTTTTATCCAAAATTAGAGAAATTTCTGAATTTTACCCCAAAAGTAAAAGCATTACTGCATTTTTGCTCAAAAATATGGGATATTTCTGCAATTTTGTTCCAAAATAAGGGAAAGTTCTGCCTTTTTATCCCAAAATAATGGGAATTTCTGCATTTTTCCACAAAATAAGGGTAATTTCTGCAATTTTATTATAAAATAAATTAAATTTCTATACTTTAGCCTCAAAATAAGGGAAATTTCTGCCTATTTGGCCCAAAATAAAGAGAATTTCTGTATTTTTGCCCCAAATTAAAAGAAATTTCTGCATTTTTGCCCAAAAATAAGGGGAATTTCTGGCTTTTTGCCCTAAAATAAGGGGAATTTACCTTTTTGTCCCAAAATAGGGGTAATTTAGTCTTTTTGTCCTAAAATAAGGGTAATTTCTGTATTTTTGGCTTAAAATAAGAAAAATTTCTGCATTTTTGCCCCTAAATAAGAGAAATTTCAGCATTTTTGCCCCCAAATAAAAGAATTTCTGCAATTTTGCCCCAAAATAAAGGGAATTTCTGCAATTTTGACACAAAATAAAGGGAATTTCTGGAATTTTGAAAAAAAATTAGGGGAATTACTGCAATTTTGCCCCAAAATAAGGGAAATTTCTGCAATTTTGCTCCAAAATTAGGGGAATTTCTGTTTTTTTGACACAAAATTAGGGGCATTACTGTTTTTTTGCCCCAAATAAGAGAAATTTCTGCATTTTTGTCCAAAATTAAGTGAAATTTCTTCCTTTGTGCCCTAAAATAAGAATTTCTGTTTTTTTTGGCACAAAATATGGGGAATTTCAGTCTTTTGCCCTAAAATAAGGGTAATTTCTGCATTTTTGATCCCAAATAAGCAGAATTTCTGCCTTTTTGACCCGAAATAAGGGGAATTTCTGCATTTTTGCCCCAAGATAAAAGAAATTTCTGCAATTTTGCCCCAAAATAATGGAAATTTAGTCTTTTTGGCTTAAAATAAGTGTAATTTCTGTATTTTTGGTTTAAAATAAGGAGAATTTCTGTCTTTTTGACATGAAATAAGAAAAATTTCTGCATTTTTGCTCCATAATAAAAGGAATTTCATCATTTTTGCCCCAAAATAAGATGAATTACTGACTTTTTGCCCCAAAATTAGGAAAATTTTTGCCTTTTGGCCCCAAAATTAGGGTTACTACTGTGTTTTTGCTCCAAAATATGGAAAATTTCTGCATTTTTGCCCAAAATTTTGTGGAATTTCTGCCTTTTTGGCACAAAATAAGAGAAATATCAGGCTTTTTCCCTAAAATAGGGGTAATTTCAAGAATTTTTCCCCAAATAAGCGGAATTTATCCTTTTATGACCTGAAATAAGAGGAATTTCTGCATTTTTGCCACGAGATAAGAAAAATTTCTGCAATTTTGCCCAAAAATAAGGGAAATTTTGGCAATTTTGTTCCAAAAAAGAGAAATGTCTGCAATGTTGTCCCACAAAAAGGGGAATTTCTGCCTTTTTGCCCCAAAACTAATGGAATTTCTGATTTCTGCTCCAAAATTAGAAGCATTACAGAATTTTTGCCACAAAATAAGGGAAATTTCTTCAATTTGCCTCAAAATAAAGGAAATTTCTGCAATTTTGTCCCAAAAAAAGGGAAATTTCTGCCTTTTTGCCCCAAAATAAGAGGAATTTCTGTATTTTTATCCAAAATTAGAGAAATTTCTGAATTTTACCCCAAAAGTAAAAGCATTACTGCATTTTTGCTCCAAAATATGGGATATTTCTGCAATTTTGTTCCAAAATAAGAGAAAGTTCTGCCTTTTTACCCCAAAATAATGGGAATTTCTGCATTTTTGCCACAAAATAAGGGTAATTTCTGCAATTTTATTATAAAATAAATTAAATTTCTATCCTTTAGCCTCAAAATAAGGGAAATTTCTGCCTATTTGGCCCAAAATAAGGAGAATTTCTGCATTTTTGCCCCAAATTAAAAGAAATTTCTGCATTTTTGCCCAAAAATAAGGGGAATTTCTGGCTTTTTGCCCTAAAATAAGGGGAATTTACCTTTTTGTCCCAAAATAGGGGGAATTAGTCTTTTTGCCCTAAAATAAGGGTAATTTCTGTATTTTTGGCTTAAAATAAGGGGAATTTCTGCATTTTGCCGCAAAATAAAGGGAATTTCTGCTATTTTGCCCCAAAACAAGAAAAATTTCTGCAATTTTGCCCCAAAGTTAGAGGAATTTCTGCGTTTTTGCTCCAAAATAAGGGTAATTTCTGCAATTTTGCTCCAAAATAATAGGGAATTTCTGCAATTTTGCCCCAAAATAAAGGAAATTTCTGCAATTTTGCCACAAAATTAGGGAAATTTCTGATATTTTGCCCCAAAATTAGGGAAATTTCTGCAATTTTATTTTAAAATTAGGGAAATTAATGTCCTTTTTTCCCAAAATTATGGGCATTACTGTCTTTTTGCCCCAAATAAGAGAAATTTCTGCATTTTTGTCCAAAATTAAGTGGAATTTCTGCCTTTTTGCTCTAAAATAAGAATTTGTGTTTTTTTGGCACAAAGAAAAGGGAATTTCAGTCTTCTTGCTCTAAAATAAGGGTAATTTCTGCATTTTTGCACACAAATTAGCGGAATTTCTGCCTTTTTTACCTGAAATAACAAGAATTTCTGCATTTTTGGTCCAAGATAAGGGAAATTTCTGCAATTTTGCAACAAAGTAAGGAAAGTTTATGCAATTTTGTCCCAAAAAATGGAAATTTCTGCATTTTTGCCGCAAATAAAGGGAATTTCTGAATTTTGCCCCAAAATTAGAGTAATTTCTGCCTTTTTGCCTCAAAATTAGGGGCATTACTGCCTTTTTTCCCAATAATAAAGGAAAATTATGCAATTTTGCTTCAAAATAAGTGGTATTTTTACTTTTTCGCCCCAAAAGAAGGGGAATTTTTGCCTTTCTGCTTCAAACTTAAAAGAATTTCTGCAATTTTGCTCCAAAATAATGGGGAATTTCTGCAATTTTTCCAAAAAATAAAGGGAATTTCTGCAATTTTGACACAAAATTAGGGAAATTTCTGCATTTTTGTCCCAAAATAAAAGGAATTTCTACCTTTTTGACCCTAAATTTGTCAAATTTCTGAATTTTGCCCCAAAATTTGAAGCATTACTGCATTTTTGCCCATTAATATCGGAAATTTCTGCAATTTTGTTACAAAATAAAAGAAATTTCTGCCCTTTTACCCCAAAATAAGTGGAATTTCTGCATTTTTGCCACAAAATAAGGGAAATTTCTGCAATTTTATGCTAAAATAAGATAAATTTCTATCCTTTGATCAAAAATAAGGGAAATTTCTGCCTAATTGGCCCAAAATAAGAGGAATTTCTGCATTTTTGCCCAAAATAAAGGAAATTTTCTGCATTTTTGCCCAAAAATCATAAGAATTTCTGCCTTTCTGCCCTAAAAAAGAGGGAATTTAGCTTTTTGCCCCAAAATAGCCGGAATTTAGTCTTTTTGCCTTAAAATAAGGGTAATTTCTCTATTTTTGGCTTAAAATAATGAGAATTTCTGCATTTTTGCCCTAAAATAAGAAGAATTTCTGTATTTTTGCCCTGAAATAAGGAGTTTTTCTGTCTTTTTGCACTAATATAAGGAATTTCTGCATTTTTGCTCCAAAATAAGGGAAATTCCAGCATTTTCCCCCAAAATAAGAAGAATTTCTGCCTATTTGCCCCAAAATTAGGGGAATTTCTGATTTTTGCTCGAAAATAATAAGAATTTCTGCATTTTTAACCCAAAATTAGGGGAATTCTTGCCTTTTTGCCCCAAAATTAGGGGCATTACTGTGTTTTTGCTCCAGAATAAGGGAAATTTCTTAATTTTTGGCCAAAATTTTGTCGAATTTTTGCCTTTTTGCTATAAAATAGGAAGAATTTCTGCTTTTTTGGCACAAAATAAGAGAAATTTCAGTATTTTTCTTTAAAATAAGGGTAATTTCAAGAATTTTCCACCAAATAAGCGGAATTTCTGCCTTTTTGACCTGAAATAAGGGGAATTTCTGCATTTTTGCCACAAGATAATGGAAATTTCTGCAATTTTGTTCCAAAAAAGGGAAATTTCTGCAATGTTGCCCCACAAAAAGGGGAATTTCTGCCTTTTTGCCCCAAAACTAATGGAATTTCTGATTTTTGCCCCCAAATTAGAAGCATTACAGAATTTTTGCCACAAAATAAGGGAAATTTCTGCAATTTGCCTCAAAATAAAGGAAATTTCTGCAATTTTGTCCCAAAAAGGGAAATTTCTGCATTTTTGCCCCAAAATAAG
This sequence comes from Micromys minutus, assembly GCF_963924665.1. Lineage (NCBI taxonomy): Eukaryota > Metazoa > Chordata > Mammalia > Rodentia > Muridae > Micromys > Micromys minutus. The sequence goes on from NC_137963.1 coordinate 29,954,655, forward strand.
AGGAATTTCTGTATTTTGACCCAAAATTAGAGAAAGTTCTGAATTTTGCCCCCAATTTAGAAGCATTACAGCATTTTTGCCCCAAAATATGGGAAATTTCTGCAATTTTGTTCCAAAAAAAGGGAAAATTCTGCCTTTTTACCCCAAAATAATGGAAATTTCTGCAATTTTATCCTAACATAAGTTAAATTTCTATCCTTTAGCCCAAAAAAAAGGGAAATTTCTGCCTATTTGGCCCAAAATAAGGGGAATTTCTGAATTTTTGCCCCAAATTAAAAGGATTATCTGCATTTTTACTTAAAAATAAAAGGAATTTCTTCCCTTTTGCCGTAAAATTAGGGGATTTTACCTTTTTGCCCCAAAATAGGGGGAATTTAGTTTTTTGCCCTGAATTAAGGAGAATTTCTGTCTTTTTTCATTAAATAAGAAAAATTTCTGCATTTTTGCTCCTAAATAAGAGAAATTTCAGCATTTTTGTCCCCCAAATAATGGGAATTTCTGCAATTTTGCCCCAAAATAAATGGAATTTCTGCAATTTTGACAAAAAATAAAGGGAATATCTGTAATTTTGACACAAAATTAGGGGAATTACTGCAATTTTGCTCCAAAATAAGGGAAATTTCTGCAATTTTGCTCCAAAATTAGAAGAATTTCTGTTTTTTTGACACAAAATTAGGGGCATTACTGTCTTTTTGCCCCAAATAAGGGAAATTTCTGCATTTTTGTCCAAAATTAAGTGGAATTTCTTCCTTTTTGCCCTAAAATAAGAATTTCTGTTTTTTTGGCACAAAATATGGGGAATTTCAGTTTTCTGCCCTAAAATAAGGGTAATTTCTGCATTTTTGACCCCAAATAAGCGGAATTTCTGCCTTTTTGACCGGAAATAAGGGGAATTTCTGCATTTTTTTTCCCAAGATAAAAAAATTTCTGCAATTTTGCACAAAATAAGGGGAATTTAGTCTTTTTGGCTTAAAAAAAGAGTAATTTCTGTATTTTTGGTTTAAAATAATAAGAATTTCTCTCTTTTTGACCTGAAATAAGAAAAATTTCTGCATTTTTGCTCCATAATAAGGGAAATTTCAGCATTTTTGCCCCAAAATAAAGAGAATTTCTGACTTTTTGCCCCAAAATCACTAAAATTTTTGCCTTTTTGCCCCAAAATTAGGGTTATTACTGTTTTTTGCTCCAAAATAAGGGAAATTTCTTCATTTTTGCCCAAAATTTTGTGGAATTTCTGCCTTTTTGCTCTAAAATAAGAAGAATTTCTGCCTTTTTGGCACAAAATAAAAGAAATTTCAGGCTTTTTCCCTAAAATAAGGGTAATTTCAAGAATTTTCCCCCAAATAAGCGGAATTTCTGCCTTTTTGACCTGAAATAAGGGGAATTTCTGCATTTTTGCCACAAGATAAGGGAAATTTCTGCATTTTTGTCAAAAATTGAGTGGAATTTCTGCCTTTTTGCCCTAAAACAAGAAATTCTGTATTTTTGGCACAAAGAAAAATGAATTTCAGTCTTTTTGCCCTAAAATAAGTGTAATTACTGCATTTTTGCCCCCAAATTAGCGGAATTTCTGCCTTTTTGACCTGAAATAACGAAATTTCTGCATTTTTGGTTCAAGATACGGGAAATTTCTGCAATTTTGCAACAAAGTCAGGAAAGTTTATGCAATTTTGTCCCCAAAAATGGAAATTTCTGCATTTTTGCCGCAAATATAGGAAATTTCTGGATTTTGCCCCAAAATTAGAGTAATTTCTGCCTTTTTGCCTCAAAATTAGGGGCATTACTGCCTTTTTGCACAATAATAAGAGAAAATTATGCAATTTTGCTCCAAAATAATTGGAATTTTTACTTTTTCGCCCCAAAAGAAGGGGAATTTCTGCCTTTCTGCTCCAAACTTAAAGGAATTTATGCAATTTTGCTCCAAAATAATGGGGAATTTCTGCAATTTTGCCAAAAAATAAAGGGAATTTCAGCAATTTTGACACAAAATTAGGGGAATTTCTGCATTTTTGTCCCAAAATAAAAGGAATTTCTGCTTTTTTGACCCAAAATTTGTGAAATTTCTGAATTTTGCCCAAAATTTGAAGCATTACTGCATTTTTGCCCATTAATATGGGAAATTTCTGCAATTTTGTTCCAAAATAAAGGAAATTTCTGCCTTTTTACTCCAAAATAAGTGGAATTTCTGCATTTTTGCCACAAAATAAGGGAAATTTCTGCAATTTTATCCTAAAATAAGATAAATTTCTATCCTTTTGCTCAAGAATAAGGGAAATTTCTGCCTATTTGGCCCAAAATAAAAGGAATTTCTGCATTTTTGCCCCAAATAAAGGAAAATTTCTGCATTTTTGCCCAAAAATAATAGGAATTTCTTTCTTTTTGCCCAAAAAAGAGAAATTTAGCTTTTTGCCCCAAAATAGCGGGAATTTAGTCTTTTTGCCCTAAAATAAGGGAAATTTCTGTATTTTTGGCTTAAAATAAAGGGAATTTCTGCATTTGTGCCCTAAAATAAGAAGAATTTATTTTTGCCCTGAAATAAGGAGTTTTTCTGTCTTTTTGCCCTACAATAAGGAAAATTTCTGCATTTTTCCTCCAAAATAAGGGAAATTCCAGCATTTTCCCCCAAAATAAGAAGAATTTCTGCCTTTTTGCCCCAAAATTAGGGGAATTTCTGCTTTTTGCTCTAAAATAAGGGGAATTTCTCCCGTTTTGACCCAAAATTAGGAGAATTTTTGCATTTTTTGCCCCAAAATTAGGAACATTACTTTGTTTTTGCTCCAAAATAAGGGAAATTTCTGCATTTTTGCCTAAAATTTTGTGGAATTTCTGCCTTTTTGCTCTAAGATAAGAAGAATTTCTGCCTTTTTGGCACAAAATAAGGGGAATTTCAGTATTTTTCCTAAAATAAGGGTAATTTTAGGAATTTTTTACCAAATAAGCAGAATTTCTGCCTTTTTGACCTGAAATAAGGGGAATTTCTGCATTTTTGCCACAAGATAATGGAAATTTCTGCAATTTTGTTCCAAAAAAGGGAAATTTCTGCAATGTTGCCCCACAAAAAGGGGAATTTCTGCCTTTTTGCCCCAAAACTAATGGAATTTCTGTTTTTTGCCCCCAAATTAGAAGTATTACAGAATTTTTGCCACAAAATAAGGGAAATTTTTGAAATTTGCCTCAAAATAAAGGAAATTTCTGCAATTTTGTCCCAAAAAGGAAAATTTCTGCATTTTTGCCCCAAAATAAGAGGAATTTCTGTATTTTGACCCAAAATTAGAGAAAGTTCTGAAATTTGCCCCCAATTTAAAAGCATTACTGCATTTTTGCCCCAAAATATGGGAAATTTCTGCAATTTTGTTCCAAAATAAGGGAAAATTTTGCCTTTTTACAACAAAATAATGGGAATTTCTGCATTTTTGCCCAAAAATAAGGGAAATTTCTGCAATTTTATCCTAACATAAGTTCAATTTCTATCTTTTAGCCCAAAAATAAAGGAAATTTCTGCCTATTTGGCCCAAAATAAGGGGAATTTCTGCATTTTTGCCCCAAATTAAAAGAAATTTCTGCATTTTTGCTTAAAAATAAAAGGAATTTCTACTTTTTTGCCATAAAATAAGGGGATTTTACCTTTTTTCTTCAAAATAGGGGGAATTTAGTCTTTTTGCCCTAAAATAAGGGTAATTTCTGTATTCTTGGCTTAAAATAAGGGGAATTTCTGGATTTTTGCCGCATAATAAGGGGAATTTCTGTATTATTGCCCTGAAATAAAGAGAATTTATGTCTTTTTGCCTTAAAATAAGAAAAATTTCTGCATTTTTGCCCCTAAATAAGAAAAATTTCAGCATTTTTGCCCACAAATAAGGGGAATTTCTGCAATTTTGCCCCAAAATAAAGGGAATTTCTGCAATTTTGACAAAAAATAAAGGGAATTTCTGTTTTTTTGACACAAAATTAGGGGCATTACTGTCTTTTTGCCCCAAATAAGGGAAATTTCTGCATTTTTGTCCAAAATTAAGTGGAATTTCTTTCTTTTTGCCCTAAAATAAGAATTTCTTTTTTTTGGGCACAAAATATGAGGAATTTCAGTCTTTTTGCCCTAAAATAAGGGTAATTTCTGCATTTTTGAGCCCAAATAAGCGGAATTTTTGCCTTTTTGACCGGAAATAAGGGGAATTTCTGCATTTTTTTCCCAAGATAAAAGAAATTTCTGCAATTTTGCCCCAAAATAAGGGGAATTTAGTCTTTTTGGCCTAAAATAAGTGTAATTTCTGTATTTTTGGTTTAAAATAAGGAGAATTTCTGTCTTTTTGACCTGAAATAAGAAAAATTTTTGCATTTTTGCTCCATAATAAGGGGAATTTCAGCATTTTTGCCCCAAAATAAGAGAAATTTCTGACTTTTTGCCCCAAAATAAGAAAAATTTTTGCCTTTTTGCCCCAAAATTAGGGTTATTACTGTGTTTTTGCTCCAAAATATGGGAAATTTCTGCATTTTTGCCCAAAATTTTGTGGAATTTCTGCCTTTTTGTTCTAAATTAGAAGAATTTCTGCCTTTTTGGCACAAAATAAGAAATTTCAGGCTTTTTCCCTAAAATAAGTGTAATTTCAAGAATTTTCCCCCAAATCAGCGGAATTTCTGCTTTTTTGACCTGAAATAAGGGGAATTTCTGCATTTTTGTCACAAGATAAGAAAAATTTCTGCAATTTTGCCCAAAAATAAGGGAAATTTTTGCAATTTTGTTCCAAAAAAGGGAAATGTCTGCAATGTTGTTCCACAAAAAGGGGAATTTCTGCCTTTTTGCCCCAAAACTAATGGAATTTCTGATTTTTGCTCCAAAATTAGAAGCATTACAGAATTTTTGCCACAAAATAAGGGAAATTTCTGCAATTTGCCTCAAAATAAAAAAAATTTCTGCAATTTTGTCCCCAAAAGGGAAATTTCTGCCTTTTTGCCCCAAAATAAGAGGAATTTCTGTATTTTTACCCAAAATTAGAGAAATTTCTGAATTTTACCCCAAAAGTAAAAGCATTACTGCATTTTTGCTCCAAAATATGGGATATATCTTCAATTTTGTTCCAAAATAACGGAAAGTTCTGCCTTTTTACCCCAAAATAATGGGAATTTCTGCATTTTTGCCACAAAATAAGGGTAATTTCTGAAATTTTATTATAAAATAAATTAAATTTCTATCCTTTAGCCTCAAAATAAGGGAAATTTCTGCCTATTTGGCCCAAAATAAGGAGAATTTCTGCATTTTTGCCCCAAATTAAAAGAAATTTCTGCATTTTTGCCCAAAAATAAGGGGAATTTCTGGCTTTTTGCCCTAAAATAAGGGGAATTTACCTTTTTGTCCCAAAATAGGGGGAATTAGTCTTTTTGCCCTCAAATAAGGGTAATTTCTGTATTTTTGGCTTAAAATAAGGGGAATTTCTGCATTTTGCCCAAAAATAAGGGGAATTTCTGCAATTTTGCCCCAAAACAAGGGAAATTTCTGCAATTTTGCCCCAAAATTAGAGGAATTTCTGTGTTTTTGCTCCAAAATAAAGATAATTTCTGCAATTTTGCTCCAAAATAATGGGGAATTTCTGCAATTTTGCCCCAAAATAAAGGGAATTTCTGCAATTTTGCCACAAAATTAGGGAAATTTCTGATATTTTGCCCCAAAATTAGGGAAATTTCTGCAATTTTCCTTTAAAATTAGGGAAATTAATGTCCTTTTTACACAAAATTAGGGGCATTACTGTTTTTTTGCCCCAAATAAGAGAAATTTTTGTCCAAAATTAAGTGGAATTTCTGCCTTTTTGCCCTAAAATAAAAATTTCTGTTTTTTTGGCCCAAAGAAAAGGGAATTTCAGTCTTTTTGCCCTAAAATAAGGGTAATTTCTGCATTTTTGCCCCCAAATTAGCAGAATTTCTGCCTTTTTGACCTGAAATAACGAGAATTTCTGCATTTTTGGTCCAAGACAAGGGAAATTTCTGCAATTTTGCAACAAAGTAAGGAAAGTTTATGCAATTTTGTCCCAAAAAATGGAAATTTCTGCATTTTTGCCGCAAATAAAGGGAATTTCTGGATTTTGCCCCAAAATTAGAGTAATTTCTGCCTTTTTGCCTCAAAATTAGGGATATTACTGCCTTTTTGACAAATAATAAGGGAAAATTATGCAATTTTGCTTCAAAATAAGTGGAATTTTTACTTTTTCGCCCCAATAGAAGGGGAATTTTTGCCTTTCTTCTCCAAACTTTAAGGAATTTCTGCAATTTTGCTCAAAAATAATGGGGAATTTCTGCAATTTTGCCAAAAAATAAAGGGAATTTCTGCAATTTTGACACAGAATTAGGGGAATTTTTGCATTTTTGTCCCAAAATAAAAGGAATTTCTACCTTTTTGACCAAAAATTTGTCAAATTTCTGAATTTTGCCCCAAAATTTGAAGCATTACTGCATTTTTGCCCATTAACATGGGAAATTTCTGCAATTTTATTACAAAATAAAAGAAATTTCTGCCTTTTTACCCCAAAATATTTGGAATTTCTGCATTTTTGCCACAAAATAAGGGAAATTTCTGCAATTTTATGCTAAAATAAGATAAATTTCTATCCTTTGCTAAAAAATAAGGGGAATTTCTGCCTAATTGGCCCAAAATAAGAGGAATTTCTGCATTTTTGCCCCAAATAAAGGGAAATTTCTGCATTTTTGCCCAAAAATAATAGGAATTTCTGCCTCTCTGCCCTTAAATAGGGGGAATTACCTTTTTGCCCCAAAATAGCGGGAATTTAGTCTTTTTGCCCTAAAATAAGGGTAATTTCTCTATTTTTGGCTTCAAATAATGGGAATTTCTGCATTTTTGCCCTAAAATAAGAAGAATTTCTGTATTTTTGCCCTGAAATAAGGAGTTTTTCTGTCTTTTTGCCCTAAAATAAGGAATTTCTGCATTTTTGCTCCAAAATAAGGGAAATTCCAGCATTTTCCCCCAAAATAAGAAGAATTTCTGCCTTTCTGCCCCAAAATTAAAGGAATTTTGCTTTTTACTCGAAAATAAAAAGAATTTCTGCCTTTTTGACCCAAAATTAGGGGAATTCTTGCCTTTTTGCCCCAAAATTAGGGGCATTACTGTGTTTTTTCTCCAAAATAAGGGAAATTTCTTAATTTTTGCCCAAAATTTTGTCAAATTTTTGCCTTTTTGCTCTAAAATAAGAAGAATTTCTGCCTTTTTGACACAAAATAAGGGGAATTTCAGTATTTTTCTTTAAAATAAGGGTAATTTCAAGAATTTTCCACCAAATAAGCGGAATTTCTGCCTTCTTGACCTGAAATAAGGGGAATTTCTGCATTTTTGCCACAAGATAATGGAAATTTCTGCAATTTTGTTCCAAAAAAGGGAAATTTCTGCAATGTTGCCCCACAAAAAGGGGAATTTCTGCCTTTTTGCCCCAAAACTAATGGAATTTCTGATTTTTGCCCCCAAATTAGAAGCATTACAGAATTTTTGCCACAAAATAAGGGAAATTTCTGCAATTTGCCTCAAAATAAAGGAAATTTCTGCAATTTTGTCCCAAAAAGTGAAATTTCTGCATTTTTGCCCCAAAATAAGAGGAATTTCTGTATTTTGACCCAAAATTAGAGAAAGTTCTAAATTTTGCCCCCAATTTAGAAGCATTACTGCATTTTTGCCCCAAAATATGGGAAATTTCTGCAATTTTGTTCCAAAATAAGGGAAAATTCTGCCTTTTTACCCCAAAATAATGGAAATTTCTGCAATTTTATCCTAACATAAGTTAAATTTCTATCCTTTAGCCCATAAATAAGGGAAATTTCTGCCTATTTGGCCCAAAATAAGGGGAATTTCTGAATTTTTGCCCCAAATTAAAAAAAAATTTCTGCATTTTTACTTAAAAATAAAAGGAATTTCTGCCCTTTTGCCGTAAAATAAGGGAATTTTACCTTTTTTCCCCAAAATAGGGGGAATTTAGTTTTTTGCCCTGAATTAATGAGAATTTCTGTTTTTTTGCATTAAATAAGAAAAATTTCTGCATTTTTGCTCCTAAATAAGAGAAATTTCAGCATTTTTGCCCCCAAATAAGGGGAATTTCTGCAATTTTGCCCCAAAATAAAGGAAATTTCTACAATTTTGCTCCAAAATTAGAAGAATTTCTGTTTTTTTGACACAAAATTAGGGGCATTACTGTCTTTTTGCCCCAAATAAGGGAAATTTCTGCATTTTTGTCCAAAATTAAGTGTAATTACTTCCTTTTTGCCCTAAAATAAGAATTTCTGTTTTTTTTGGCACTAAATATGGGGAATTTCAGTTTTTTGCCCTAAAATAAGGGTAATTTCTGCATTTTTGACCCCAAATAAGCGGAATTTCTGCCTTTTTGACCTGAAATAACGAGAAATTCTGCATTTTTGGTTCAAGATACAGGAAATTTCTGCAATTTTGCAACAAAGGCAGGAAAGTTTATGCAATTTTGTCCCAAAAAATGGAAATTTCTGCATTTTTGCCGCAAATAAAGGAAATTTCTGGATTTTGCCCCAAAATTAGAGTAATTTCTGCCTTTTTGCCTCAAAATTAGGGGCATTACTGCCTTTTTGCCCAATAATAAGGGAAAATTATGCAATTTTGCTCCAAAATAATTGGAATTTTTACTTTTTCGCCCCAAAAGAAGGGGAATTTTTGCCTTTCTGCTCCAAACTTAAAAAAATTTTGCAATTTTGCTCCAAAATAATAGGGAATTTCTGCAATTTTGCCAAAAAATAAAGGGAATTTCAGCAATTTTGACGCAAAATTAGGGGAATTTCTTCATTTTTGTCCCAAAATAAAAGGAATTTCTACAATTTGACCCAAAATTTGTGAAATTTCTGAATTTTGCCCCAAAATTTGAAGCATTACTGCATTTTTGCCCATTAATATAGAAAATTTCTGCAATTTTGTTCCAAAATAATGGAAATTTCTGCCTTTTTACTCCAAAATATGTGGAATTTCTGCATTTTTGCCACAAAATAAGGGAAATTTCTGCAATTTTATCCTAAAATAAGATAAATTTCTATCCTTTTGCTCAAGAATAAGGGAAATTTCTGCCTATTTGGCCCAAAATAAGAGGAATTTCTGCATTTTTGCCCCAAATAAAGTAAAATTTCTGCATTTTTGCCCAAAAATAAGGGGAATTTCTGGCTTTTTGCCCTAAAATAAGGGGAATTTACCTTTTTGTCCCAAAATAGGGGTAATTAGTCTTTTTGCCCTAAAATAAGGGTAATTTCTGTATTTTTGGCTTAAAATAAGGGGAATTTCTGCATTTTGCCCCAAAATAAGGGGAATTTCTGCAATTTTGCCCCAAAACAAGGAAAATTTCTGCAATTTTGCCCCAAAATTAGAGGAATTTCTGCGTTTTTTCTCCAAAATAAAGATAATTTCTGCAATTTTGCTCCAAAATAATGGGGAATTTCTGCAATTTTGCCCCAAAATAAAGGGAATTTCTGCAATTTTGCCACAAAATTAGGGAAATTTCTGATATTTTGCCCCAAAATTAGGGAAATTTCTGCAATTTTGCTTTAAAATTAGGGAAATTAATGTTCTTTCTACCCAAATTTGGGCCATTACTGTTTTTTTGCCCCAAATAAGAGAAATTTCTGCATTTTTGTCTAAAATTAAGTGGAATTTCTGCCTTTTTGCCCTAAAATAAAAATTTCTGGTTTTTTTGGCCCAAAGAAAAGGGAATTTCAGTCTTTTTGCCCTAAAATAAGGGTAATTTCTGCATTTTTGCCCCCAAATTAGCGGAATTTCTGCCTTTTTGACCTGAAATAACGAGAATTTCTGCATTTTTGGTCCAAGATAAGGGAAATTTCTGCAATTTTGCAACAAAGTAAGGAAAGTTTATGCAATTTTGTCCCAAAAAATGGAAATTTCTGCATTTTTGCCGCAAATAAAGGGAATTTCTGGATTTTGCCCCAAAATTAGAGTAATTTCTGCCTTTTTGCCTCAAAATTAGGGATATTGCTGCCTTTTTGCCAAATAATAAGGGAAAATTATGCAATTTTGCTTCAAAATAAGTGGAATTTTTACTTTTTAGCCCCAAAAGAAGGGGAATTGTTGCCTTTCTGCTCCAAACTTAAAGGAATTTCTGCAATTTTGCTCCAAAATAATGGGAAATTTCTGCAATTTTGCCAAAAAATAAAGGGAATTTCTGCAATTTTGACACAAAATTAGGGGAATTTCTGCATTTTTGTCCCAAAATAAAAGGAATTTCTACCTTTTTGACCCAAAATTTGTGAAATTTCTGAATTCTGCCCCAAAATTTGAAGCATTACTGCATTTTTGCCCATTAACATGGGAAATTTCTGCAATTTTGTTACAAAATAAAAAAAATTTCTGCCTTTTTACCTCAAAATATGTGGAATTTCTGCATTTTTGCCACAAAATAAGGGAAATTTCTGCAATTTTATGCTAAAATAAGATAAATTTCTATCCTTTGCTCAAAAATAAGGGAAATTTCTGCCTAATTGGCCCAAAATAAGAGGAATTTCTGCATTTTCGCCCCAAATAAAGGGAAATTTCTGCATTTTTGCCCAAAAATAATCGGAATTTTTTCCTTTCTGCCCTAAAAAAGTGAAAATTTAGCTTTTTGCCCCAAAATAGCGGGAATTTAGTCTTTTTGCCCTAAAATAAGGGTAATTTTTCTATTTTTGGCTTAAAATAATGGGAATTTCTGCATTTTTGCCCTAAAATAAGAAGAATTTCTGTATTTTTGACCTGAAATAAGGAGTTTATCTGTCTTTTTGCCCTAAAATAAGGAATTTCTGCATTTTTGCTCCAAAATAAGGGAAATTCCTGCATTTTCCCCCAAAATAAGAAGAATTTCTGCCTTTTTGCCCCAAAATTAAAGGAATTTTGCTTTTTGCTCGAAAATAAAAAGAATTTCTGCCTTTTTGACCCAAAATTAGGGGAATTCTTGCCTTTTTGCCTCAAAATTAGGGGCATTACTGTGTTTTTGCTCCAAAATAAGGGAAATTTCTTAATTTTTGCCCAAAATTTTGTCGAATTTTTGCCTTTTTGCTCTAAAATAAGAAGAATTTCTGCCTTTTTGACAGAAAATAAGGGGAATTTCAGTATTTTTCTTTAAAATAAGGGTAATTTCAAGAATTTTCCACCAAATAAGCGGAATTTCTGCCTTCTTGACCTGAAATAAGGGGAATTTCTGCATTTTTGCCACAAGATAATGGAAATTTCTGCAATTTTGTTCCAAAAAAGGGAAATTTCTGCAATGTTGCCCCACAAAAAGGGGAATTTCTGCCTTTTTGCCCCAAAACTAATGGAATTTCTGATTTTTGCCCCCAAATTAGAAGCATTACAGAATTTTTGCCACAAAATAAGGGAAATTTCTGCAATTTGCCTCAAAATAAAGGAAATTTCTGCAATTTTGTCCCAAAAAGTGAAATTTCTGCATTTTTGCCCCAAAATAAGAGGAATTTCTGTATTTTGACCCAAAATTAGAGAAAGTTCTGAATTTTGCCCACAATTTAGAAGCATTACTGCATTTTTGCCCCAAAATATGGGAAATTTCTGCAATTTTGTTCCAAAATAAGGGAAAATTCTGCCTTTTTACCCCAAAATAATGGAAATTTCTGCAATTTTATCCTAACATAAGTTAAATTTCTATCCTTTAGCCCATAAATAAGGGAAATTTCTGCCTATTTGGCCCAAAATAAGGGGAATTTCTGAATTTTTGCCCCAAATTAAAAAAAAAATTCTGCATTTTTACTTAAAACTAAAAGGAATTTCTGCCCTTTTGCCGTAAAATAAGGGAATTTTACCTTTTTCCCCAAAATAGGAGGAATTTAGTTTTTTGCCCTGAATTAATGAGAATTTCTGTTTTTTTGCATTAAATAAGAAAAATTTCTGCATTTTTGCTCCTAAATAAGAGAAATTTCAGCATTTTTGCCCCCAAATAAGGGGAATTTCTGCAATTTTGCCCCAAAATAAAGGAAATTTCTGCCCTTTTGACACAAAATAAAGGGAGTATCTGGAATTTTGACACAAAATTAGGGGAATTACTGCAATTTTGCTCCAAAATAAAGAAAATTTCTACAATTTTGCTCCAAAATTAGAAGAATTTCTGTTTTTTTGACACAAAATTAGGGGCATTACTGTTTTTTTGCCCCAAATAAGGGAAATTTCTGCATTTTTGTCCAAAATTAAGTGTAATTACTTCCTTTTTGCCCTAAAATAAGAATTTCTGTTTTTTTGGCACAAAATATGGGGAATTTCAGTTTTTTGCCCTAAAATAAGGGTAATTTCTGCATTTTTGACCCCAAATAAGCGGAATTTCTGCCTTTTGACCGGAAATAAGGGGAATTTCTGCATTTTTTTTCCCAAGATAAAAAAATTTCTGCAATTTTGCACAAAATAAGGGAAATTTAGTCTTTTTGGCCAAAAATAAAAGTAATTTCTGTATTTTTGGTTTAAAATAAAGAGAATTTCACTCTTTTTGACCTGAAATAAGAAAAATTTCTGCATTTTTGCTCCATAATAAGGGAAATTTCAGCATTTTTGCCCCAAAATAACGAGAATTTCTGACTTTTTGCCCCAAAATCACTAAAATTTTTGCCTTTTTGCCCCAAAATTAGGGTTATTACTGTTTTTGCTCCAAAATAAGGGAAATTTCTTCATTTTTGCCCAAAATTTTGTGGAATTTCTGCCTTTTTGCTCTAAAATAAGACGAATTTCTGCCTTTTTGGCACAAAATAAGGGAAATTTCAGGCTTTTTCCCTAAAATAAGGGTAATTTCAAGAATTTTCCCCCAAATAAGCGGAATTTCTGCCTTTTTGACCTGAAATAAGGGGAATTTCTGCATTTTTGCCACAAGATAAGGGAAATTTCTGCATTTTTGTCCAAAATTAAGTGGAATTTCTGCCTTTTTGCCCTAAAACAAGAAATTCTGTATTTTTGGCACAAAGAAAAATGAATTTCAGTCTTTTTGCCCTAAAATAAGGGTAATTACTGCATTTTTGTCCCCAAATTAGCGGAATTTCTGCCTTTTTGATCTGAAATAACGAGAATTTCTGCATTTTTGGTTCAAGATACCGGAAATTTCTGCAATTTTGCAACAAAGGCAGGAAAGTTTATGCAATTTTGTCCCAAAAAATGGAAATTTCTGCATTTTTGCCGCAAATAAAGGAAATTTCTGGATTTTGCCCCAAAATTAGAGTAATTTCTGCCTTTTTGCCTCAAAATTAGGGGCATTACTGCCTTTTTGCCCAATAATAAGGGAAAATTATGCAATTTTGCTCCAAAATAATTGGAATTTTTACTTTTTTGCCCCAAAAGAAGGGGAATTTCTGCCTTTCTGCTCCAAACTTAAAGGAATTTATGCAATTTTGCTCCAAAATAATGGGGAATTTCTGCAATTTTTCCAAAAAATAAAGGGAATTTCAGCAATTTTGACACAAAATTAGGGGAATTTCTGCATTTTTGTCCCAAAATAAAAGGAATTTCTGCCTTTTTGACCCAAAATTTGTGAAATTTCTGAATTTTGCCCCAAAATTTGAAGCATTACTGCATTTTTGCCCATTAATATGGGAAATTTCTGCAATTTTGTTCCAAAATAAAGGAAATTTCTGCCTTTTTACTCCAAAATAAGTGGAATTTCTGCATTTTTGCCACAAAATAAGAGAAATTTCTGCAATTTTATCCTAAAATAAGATAAATTTCTTTCCTTTTGCTCATGAATAAGGGAAATTTCTGCCTATTTGGCCCAAAATAAGAGGAATTTCTGCATTTTTGCACCAAATAAAGGAAAATTTCTGCATTTTTGCCCAAAAATAATAGGAATTTCTTCCTTTTTGCCCTAAAAAAGAGAAATTTAGCTTTTTGCCCCAAAATAGAGGGAATTTAATATTTTTGCCCTAAAATAAGGGAAATTTCTGTATTTTTGGCTTAAAATAAAGGGAATTTCTGCATTTTTGCCCTAAAATAAGAAGAATTTCTTTATTTTTGCCCTGAAATAAGGAGTTTTTCTGTCTTTTTGCCATACAATAAGGAAAATTTCTGCATTTTTGCTCCAAAATAAGGGAAATTCCAGCATTTTCCCCCAAAATAAGAAAAATTTCTGCCTTTTTGCCCCAAAATTAGGGGAATTTTTGCTTTTTGCTCTAAAATAAGGGGAATTTCTACCTTTTTTACCCAAAATTAGGGGAATTTTTGCATTTTTTGCCCCAAAATTAGGAACATTACTTTGTTTTTGCTCCAAAATAAGGGAAATTTCTGCATTTTTGCCTAAAATTTTGTGGAATTTCTGCCTTTTTGCTCTAAAATAAGAAGAATTTCTGCCTTTTTGGCACAAAATAAGGGGAATTTCAGTATTTTTCCCTAAAATAAGGGTAATTTTAGGAATTTTTCACCAAATAAGCAGAATTTCTGCCTTTTTGACCTGAAATAAGGGGAATTTCTGCATTTTTGCCACAAGATAAGGGAAATTTCTGCAATTTTGTTCCAAAAAAGGGAAATTTCTGCAATGTTGCCCCACAAAAAGGGGAATTTCTGCCTTTTTGCCCCAAAACTAATGGAATTTCTGATTTTTGCCCCCAAATTTAAAGCATTATAGAATTTTTGCCACAAAATAAAGGAAATTTCTGAAATTTGCCTCAAAATAAAGGAAATTTCTGCAATTTTGTCCCAAAAAGGGAAATTTCTGCATTTTTGCCCCAAAATAAGAGGAATTTCTGTATTTTGACCCAAAATTAGAGAAAGTTCTGAATTTTGCCCCCAATTTAGAAGCATTACTTCATTTTTGCCCCAAAATATGGGAAATTTCAGCAATTTTGTTCCAAAATAAGGGAAAATTTTGCCTTTTTACTCCAAAATAATGGGAATTTCTGCATTTTTGCCCAAAAATAAGGGAAATTTCTGCAATTTTATCCTAACATAAGTTCAATTTCTATCTTTTAGCCTAAAAATAAAGGAAATTTCTGCCTATTTGGCCCAAAATAAGGGGAATTTCTGCATTTTTGCCCCAAATTAAAAGAAATTTCTGCATTTTTGCTTAAAAATAAAAGG
This sequence comes from Micromys minutus, assembly GCF_963924665.1. Lineage (NCBI taxonomy): Eukaryota > Metazoa > Chordata > Mammalia > Rodentia > Muridae > Micromys > Micromys minutus. The sequence goes on from NC_137963.1 coordinate 29,969,698, forward strand.
AATTTCTACTTTTTTGCCATAAAATAAGGGGATTTTACCTTTTTTCTTCAAAATAGGGGGAATTTAGTCTTTTTGCCCTAAAATAAGGGTAATTTCTGTATTTTTGGCTTAAAATAAGGGGAATTTCTGCATTTTTGGCTTAAAATAAGGGGAATTTATGCATTTTTGCCGCAAAATAAGGGGAATTTCTGTATTATTGCCCTGAAATGAGAATATCTGTCTTTTTGCCTTAAAATAAGAAAAATTTCTGCATTTTTGCCCCTAAATAAGAAAAATTTCAGCATTTTTGACCACAAATAAGGGGAATTTCTGCAATTTTGCCCCAAAATAAAGGGAATTTCTGCAATTTTGACACAAAATAAAGGGAATTTCTGGAATTTTGACACAAAATTAGGGGAATTACTGCAATTTTGCCCCAAAATAAGGGAAATTTCTGCAATTTTGCTCCAAAATTAGGGGAATTTCTGTTTTTTTGACACAAAATTAGGGGCATTACTGTCTTTTTGCCCCAAATAAGAGAAATTTCTGCATTTTTGTCCAAAATTAAGTGGAATTTCTTTCTTTTTGCCGTAAAATAAGAATTTCTTTTTTTGGGCACAAAATATGAGGAATTTCAGTCTTTTTGCCTTAAAATAAGGGTAATTTCTGCATTTTTGACCCCAAATAAGCGGAATTTTTGCCTTTTTGACCGGAAATAAAGGGAATTTCTGCATTTTTTCCCAAGATAAAAGAAATTTCTGCAATTTTGCACCAAAATAAGGGGAATTTAGTCTTTTTGGCCTAAAATAAGTGTAATTTCTGTATTTTTGGTTTAAAATAAGGAGAATTTCTGTCTTTTTGACCTGAAATAAGAAAAATTTCTGCATTTTTGCTCCATAATAAGGGGAATTTCAGCATTTTTGCCCCAAAATAAGAGAAATTTCTGATTTTTGCCCCAAAATTAGAAAAATTTTTGCCTTTTTGCCCCAAAATTAGGGTTATTACTGTGTTTTTGCTCCAAAATATGGGAAATTTCTGCATTTTTGCCCAAAATTTTGTGGAATTTCTGCCTTTTTGTTCTAAATTAGAAGAACTTCTGCCTTTTTGGCACAAAATATGAGAAATTTCAGGCTTTTTCCCTAAAATAAGGGTAATTTCAAGAATTTTCCCCCAAATAAGTGGAATTTCTGCTTTTTTGACCTGAAATAAGGGGAATTTCTGTATTTTTGCCACAAGATAAGAAAAATTTTTGCAATTTTGCCCAAAAATAAGGGAAATTTTTGCAATTTTGTTCCAAAAAAGGGAAATGTCTGCAATGTTGTCCCACAAAAAGGGGAATTTCTGCCTTTTTGCCCCAAAACTAATGGAATTTCTGATTTTTGCTCCAAAATTAGAAGCATTACAGAATTTTTGCCACAAAATAAGGGAAATTTCTGCAATTTGCCTCAAAATAAAAAAAAATTTCTGCAATTTTGTTTCCAAAAGGGAAATTTCTGCCTTTTTGCCCCAAAAAAAGAGGAATTTCTGTATTTTTACCCAAAATTAGAGAAATTTCTGAATTTTACCCCAAAAGTAAAAGCATTACTGCATTTTTGCTCCAAAATATGGGATATTTCTTCAATTTTGTTCCAAAATAAGAGAAAGTTCTGCCTTTTTACCCCAAAATAATGGGAATTTCTGCATTTTTGCCACAAAATAAGGGTAATTTCTGCAATTTTATTATAAAATAAATTAAATTTCTATCCTTTAGCCTCAAAATAAGGGAAATTTCTGCCTATTTGGCCCAAAATAAAAAGAATTTCTGCATTTTTGCCCCAAATTAAAAGAAATTTCTGCATTTTTGCCCAAAAATAAGGGGAATTTCTGGCTTTTTGCCCTAAAATAAGGGGAATTTATCTTTTTGTCCCAAAATAGGGGGAATTAGTCTTTTTGCCCTAAAATAAGGGTAATTTATGTATTTTTGGCTTAAAATAAGGGGAATTTCTGCATTTTGCCCCAAAATAAGGGGAATTTCTGCAATTTTGCCCCAAAACAAAGGAAATTTCTGCAATTTTGCCCCAAAATTAGAGGAATTTCTGCGTTTTAGCTCCAAAATAAAGATAATTTCTGCAATTTTGCTCCAAAATAATGGGGAATTTCTGCAATTTTGACCCAAAATAAAGGGAATTTCTGCAATTTTGCCACAAAATTAGGAAAATTTCTGATATTTTGCCCCAAAATTAGGGAAATTTCAGCAATTTTGCTTTAAAATTAGGGAAATTAATGTCCTTTTTACACAAAATTAGGGGCATTACTGTTTTTTTGCTCCAAATAAGAGAAATTTCTGCATTTTTGTCCAAAATTAAGTGGAATTTCTGCCTTTTTGCCCTAAAATAAAAATTTCCATTTTTTTGGCCCAAAGAAAAGGGAATTTCAGTCTTTTTGCCCTAAAATAAGGGTAATTTCTGCATTTTTGCCCCCAAATTAGCGGAATTTCTGCCTTTTTTGGTCCAAGATAAGGGAAATTTCTGCAATTTTGCAACAAAGTAAGGAAAGTTTATGCAATTTTGTCCCAAAAATTGCAAATTTCTGCATTTTTGCCACAAATAAAGGGAATTTCTGGATTTTGCCCCCAAATTAGAGTAATTTCTGCCTTTATGCCTCAAAATTAGGGACATTACTGCCTTTTTGCCAAATAATAAGGGAAAATTATGCAATTTTGCTTCAAAATAAGTGGAATTTTTACTTTTTCGCCCCAAAAGAAGGGGAATTGTTGCCTTTCTGCTCCAAACTTAAAGGAATTTCTGCAATTTTGCTCCAAAATAATGGGAAATTTCTGCAATTTTGCCAAAAAATAAAGGGAATTTCTGCAATTTTGACACAAAATTAGGGGAATTTCTGCATTTTTGTCCCAAAATAAAAGGAATTTCTACCTTTTTGACCCAAAATTTGTGAAATTTCTGAATTTTGCCCCAAAATTTGAAGCATTATTGCATTTTTGCCCATTAACATGGGAAATTTCTGCAATTTTATGCTAAAATAAGATAAATTTCTATCCTTTGCTCAAAAAAAGGGAAATTTCTGCCTAATTGGCCCAAAATAAGAGGAATTTCTGCATTTTCGCCCCAAATAAAGGGAAATTTCTGCATTTTTGCCCAAAAATAATCGGAATTTTTTCCTTTCTGCCCTAAAAAAGTGAAAATTTAGCTTTTTGCCCCAAAATAGCGGGAATTTAGTCTTTTTGCCCTAAAATAAGGGTAATTTTTCTATTTTTGGCTTAAAATAATGGGAATTTCTGCATTTTTGCCCTAAAATAAGAAGAATTTCTGTATTTTTGACCTGAAATAAGGAGTTTATCTGTCTTTTTGCCCTAAAATAAGGAATTTCTGCATTTTTGCTCCAAAAAAAGGGAAATTTCTGCATTTTCCCCCAAAATAAGAAGAATTTCTGCCTTTTTGCCCCAGAATTAAAGGAATTTTGCTTTTTGCTCGAAAATAAAAAGAATTTCTGCCTTTTTGACCCAAAATTAGGGGAATTCTTGCCTTTTTGCCTCAAAATTAGGGGCATTACTGTGTTTTTGCTCCAAAATAAGGGAAATTTCTTAATTTTTGCCCAAAATTTTGTCGAATTTTTGCCTTTTTGCTCTAAAATAAGAAGAATTTCTGCCTTTTTGACAGAAAATAAGGGGAATGTCAGTATTTTTCTTTAAAATAAGGGTAATTTCAAGAATTTTCCACCAAATAAGCGGAATTTCTGCCTTCTTGACATGAAATAAGGGAAATTCTGCATTTTTGCCACAAGATAATGGAAATTTCTGCAATTTTGTTCCAAAAAAGGGAAATTTCTGCAATGTTGCCCCACAAAAAGGGGAATTTCTGCCTTTTTGCCCCAAAACTAATGGAATTTCTGATTTTTGCCCCCAAATTAGAAGCATTACAGAATTTTTGCCACAAAATAAGGGAAATTTCTGCAATTTGCCTCAAAATAAAGGAAATTTCTGCAATTTTGTCCCAAAAAGGGAAATTTCTGCATTTTTGCCCCAAAATAAGAGGAATTTCTGTATTTTGACCCAAAATTAGAGAAAGTTCTGAATTTTGCCCCCAATTTAGAAGCATTACTGCATTTTTGCCCCAAAATATGGGAAATTTCTACAATTTTGTTCCAAAATAAGGGAAAATTCTGCCTTTTTACCCCAAAATAATGGAAATTTCTGCAATTTTATCCTAACATAAGTTAAATTTCTATCCTTTAGCCCATAAATAAGGGAAATTTCTGCCTATTTGGCCCAAAATAAGGGGAATTTCTGAATTTTTGCCCCAAATTAAAATAAAAATTCTGCATTTTTACTTAAAACTAAAAGGAATTTCTGCCCTTTTGCCGTAAAATAAGGGAATTTTACCTTTTTCCCCAAAATAGGAGGAATTTAGTTTTTTGCCCTGAATTAATGAGAATTTCTGTTTTTTTGCATTAAATAAGAAAAATTTCTGCATTTTTGCTCCTAAATAAGAGAAATTTCAGCATTTTTGCCCCCAAATAAGGGGAATTTCTGCAATTTTGCCCCAAAATAAAGGAAATTTCTGCCCTTTTGACACAAAATAAAGGGAGTATCTGGAATTTTGACACAAAATTAGGGGAATTACTGCAATTTTGCTCCAAAATAAAGAAAATTTCTACAATTTTGCTCCAAAATTAGAAGAATTTCTGTTTTTTTGACACAAAATTAGGGGCATTACTGTTTTTTTGCCCCAAATAAGGGAAATTTCTGCATTTTTGTCCAAAATTAAGTGTAATTACTTCCTTTTTGCCCTAAAATAAGAATTTCTGTTTTTTTGGCACAAAATATGGGGAATTTCAGTTTTTTGCCCTAAAATAAGGGTAATTTCTGCATTTTTGACCCCAAATAAGCGGAATTTCTGCCTTTTGACCGGAAATAAGGGGAATTTCTGCATTTTTTTTTCCAAGATAAAAAAATTTCTGCAATTTTGCACAAAATAAGGGAAATTTAGTCTTTTTGGCCAAAAATAAAAGTAATTTCTGTATTTTTGGTTTAAAATAAAGAGAATTTCACTCTTTTTTACCTGAAATAAGAAAAATTTCTGCATTTTTGCTCCATAATAAGGGAAATTTCAGCATTTTTGCCCCAAAATAACGAGAATTTCTGACTTTTTGCCCCAAAATCACTAAAATTTTTGCCTTTTTGCCCCAAAATTAGGGTTATTACTGTTTTTGCTCCAAAATAAGGGAAATTTCTTCATTTTTGCCCAAAATTTTGTGGAATTTCTGCCTTTTTGCTCTAAAATAAGACGAATTTCTGCCTTTTTGGCACAAAATAAGGGAAATTTCAGGCTTTTTCCCTAAAATAAGGGTAATTTCAAGAATTTTCCCCCAAATAAGCGGAATTTCTGCCTTTTTGACCTGAAATAAGGGGAATTTCTGCATTTTTGCCACAAGATAAGGGAAATTTCTGCATTTTTGTCCAAAATTAAGTGGAATTTCTGCCTTTTTGCCCTAAAACAAGAAATTCTGTATTTTTGGCACAAAGAAAAATGAATTTCAGTCTTTTTGCCCTAAAATAAGGGTAATTACTGCATTTTTGCCCCCAAATTAGCGGAATTTCTGCCTTTTTGATCTGAAATAACGAGAATTTCTGCATTTTTGGTTCAAGATACCGGAAATTTCTGCAATTTTGCAACAAAGTCAGGAAAGTTTATGCAATTTTGTCCCAAAAAATGGAAATTTCTGCATTTTTGCCACAAATAAAGGAAATTTCTGGATTTTGCCCCAAAATTAGAGTAATTTCTGCCTTTTTGCCTCAAAATTAGGGGCATTACTGCCTTTTTGCCCAATAATAAGGGAAAATTATGCAATTTTGCTCCAAAATAATTGGAATTTTTACTTTTTCGCCCCAAAGAAGGGGAATTTCTGCCTTTCTGCTCCAAACTTAAAGGAATTTATGCAATTTTGCTCCAAAATAATGGGGAATTTCTGCAATTTTTCCAAAAAATAAAGGGAATTTCAGCAATTTTGACACAAAATTAGGGGAATTTCTGCATTTTTGTCCCAAAATAAAAGGAATTTCTGCCTTTTTGACCCAAAATTTTTGAAATTTCTGAATTTTGCCCCAAAATTTGAAGCATTACTGCATTTTTGCCCATTAATATGGGAAATTTCTGCAATTTTGTTCCAAAATAAAGGAAATTTCTGCCTTTTTACTCCAAAATAAGTGGAATTTCTGCATTTTTGCCACAAAATAAGAGAAATTTCTGCAATTTTATCCTAAAATAAGATAAATTTCTTTCCTTTTGCTCATGAATAAGGGAAATTTCTGCCTATTTGGCCCAAAATAAGAGGAATTTCTGCATTTTTGCACCAAATAAAGGAAAATTTCTGCATTTTTGCCCAAAAATAATAGGAATTTCTTCCTTTTTGCCCTAAAAAAGAGAAATTTAGATTTTTGCCCCAAAATAGAGGGAATTTAATCTTTTTGCCCTAAAATAAGGGAAATTTCTGTATTTTTGGCTTAAAATAAAGGGAATTTCTGCATTTTTGCCCTAAAATAAGAAGAATTTCTTTATTTTTGCCCTGAAATAAGGAGTTTTTCTGTCTTTTTGCCCTACAATAAGGAAAATTTCTGCATTTTTCCTCCAAAATAAGGGAAATTCCAGCATTTTCCCCCAAAATAAGAAGAATTTCTGCCTTTTTGCCCCAAAATTAGGGGAATTTCTGCTTTTTGCTCTAAAATAAGGGGAATTTCTACCTTTTTGACCCAAAATTAGGGGAATTTTTGCATTTTTTGCCCCAAAATTAGGAACATTACTTTGTTTTTGCTCCAAAATAAGGGAAATTTCTGCATTTTTGCCTAAAATTTTGTGGAATTTCTGCCTTTTTGCTCTAAAATAAGAAGAATTTCGGCCTTTTTGGCACAAAATAAGGGGAATTTCAGTATTTTTCCCTAAAATAAGGGTAATTTTAGGAATTTTTCACCAAATAAGCAGAATTTCTGCCTTTTTGACCTGAAATAAGGGGAATTTCTGCATTTTTGCCACAAGATAAGGGAAATTTCTGCAATTTTGTTCCAAAAAAGGGAAATTTCTGCAATGTTGCCCCACAAAAAGGGGAATTTCTGCCTTTTTGCCCCAAAACTAATGGAATTTCTGATTTTTGCCCCCAAATTTAAAGCATTACAGAATTTTTGCCACAAAATAAATGAAATTTCTGAAATTTGCCTCAAAATAAAGGAAATTTCTGCAATTTTGTCCCAAAAAGGGAAATTTCTGCATTTTTGCCCCAAAATAAGAGGAATTTCTGTATTTTGACCCTAAATTAGAGAAAGTTCTGAATTTTGCCCCCAATTTAGAAGCATTACTGCATTTTTGCCCCAAAATATGGGAAATTTCTGCAATTTTGTTCCAAAATAAGGGAAAATTTTGCCTTTTTACACCAAAATAATGGGAATTTCTGCATTTTTGCCCAAAAATAAGGGAAATTTCTGCAATTTTATCCTAACATAAGTTCAATTTCTATCTTTTAGCCTAAAAATAAAGGAAATTTCTGCCTATTTGGCCCAAAATAAGGGGAATTTCTGCATTTTTGCCCCAAATTAAAAGAAATTTCTGCATTTTTGCTTAAAAATAAAAGGAATTTCTACTTTTTTGCCATAAAATAAGGGGATTTTACCTTTTTTCTTCAAAATAGGGGGAATTTAGTCTTTTTGCCCTAAAATAAGGGTAATTTCTGTATTTTTGGCTTAAAATAAGGGGAATTTCTGCATTTTTGGCTTAAAATAAGGGGAATTTCTGCATTTTTGCCGCAAAATAAGGGGAATTTCTGTATTATTGCCCTGAAATGAGAATATCTGTCTTTTTGCCTTAAAATAAGAAAAATTTCTGCATTTTTGCCCCTAAATAAGAAAAATTTCAGCATTTTTGACCACAAATAAGGGGAATTTCTGCAATTTTGCCCCAAAATAAAGGGAATTTCTGCAATTTTGACACAAAATAAAGGGAATTTCTGGAATTTTGACACAAAATTAGAGGAATTACTGCAATTTTGCCCCAAAATAAGGGAAATTTCTGCAATTTTGCTCCAAAATTAGGGGAATTTCTGTTTTTTTGACACAAAATTAGGGGCATTACTGTCTTTTTGCCCCAAATAAGAGAAATTTCTGCATTTTTGTCCAAAATTAAGTGGAATTTCTTTCTTTTTGCCCTAAAATAAGAATTTCTTTTTTTGGGCACAAAATATGAGGAATTTCAGTCTTTTTGCCTTAAAATAAGGGTAATTTCTGCATTTTTGACCCCAAATAAGCGGAATTTTTGCCTTTTTGACCGGAAATAAAGGGAATTTCTGCATTTTTTCCCAAGATAAAAGAAATTTCTGCAATTTTGCACCAAAATAAGGGGAATTTAGTCTTTTTGGCCTAAAATAAGTGTAATTTCTGTATTTTTGGTTTAAAATAAGGAGAATTTCTGTCTTTTTGACCTGAAATAAGAAAAATTTCTGCATTTTTGCTCCATAATAAGGGGAATTTCAGCATTTTTGCCCCAAAATAAGAGAAATTTCTGACTTTTTGCCCCAAAATTAGAAAAATTTTTGCCTTTTTGCCCCAAAATTAGGGTTATTACTGTGTTTTTGCTCCAAAATATGGGAAATTTCTGCATTTTTGCCCAAAATTTTGTGGAATTTCTGCCTTTTTGTTCTAAATTAGAAGAATTTCTGCCTTTTTGGCACAAAATAAGAGAAATTTCAGGCTTTTTCCCTAAAATAAGGGTAATTTCAAGAATTTTCCCTCAAATAAGTGGAATTTCTGCTTTTTTGACCTGAAATAAGGGGAATTTCTGTATTTTTGCCACAAGATAAGAAAAATTTTTGCAATTTTGCCCAAAAATAAGGGAAATTTTTGCAATTTTGTTCCAAAAAAGGGAAATGTCTGCAATGTTGTCCCACAAAAAGGGGAATTTCTGCCTTTTTGCCCCAAAACTAATGGAATTTCTGATTTTTGCTCCAAAATTAGAAGCATTACAGAATTTTTGCCACAAAATAAGGGAAATTTCTGCAATTTGCCTCAAAATAAAAAAAATTTCTGCAATTTTGTTTCCAAAAGGGAAATTTCTGCCTTTTTGCCCCAAAAAAAGAGGAATTTCTGTATTTTTACCCAAAATTAGAGAAATTTCTGAATTTTACCCCAAAAGTAAAAGCATTACTGCATTTTTGCTCCAAAATATGGGATATTTCTTCAATTTTGTTCCAAAATAAGAGAAAGTTCTGCATTTTTACCCCAAAATAATGGGAATTTCTGCATTTTTGCCACAAAATAAGGGTAATTTCTGCAATTTTATTATAAAATAAATTAAATTTCTATCCTTTAGCCTCAAAATAAGGGAAATTTCTGCCTATTTGGCCCAAAATAAAAAGAATTTCTGCATTTTTGCCCCAAATTAAAAGAAATTTCTGCATTTTTGCCCAAAAATAAGGGGAATTTCTGGCTTTTTGCCCTAAAATAAGGGGAATTTACCTTTTTGTCCCAAAATAGGGGGAATTAGTCTTTTTGCCCTAAAATAAGGGTAATTTATGTATTTTTGGCTTAAAATAAGGGGAATTTCTGCATTTTGCCCCAAAATAAGGGGAATTTCTGCAATTTTGCCCCAAAACAAGGGAAATTTCTGCAATTTTGCCCCAAAATTAGAGGAATTTCTGCGTTTTAGCTTCAAAATAAAGATAATTTCTGCAATTTTGCTCCAAAATAATGGGGAATTTCTGCAATTTTGCCCCAAAATAAAGGGAATTTCTGCAATTTTGCCACAAAATTAGGAAAATTTCTGATATTTTGCCCCAAAATTAGGGAAATTTCTTCAATTTTGCTTTAAAATTAGGGAAATTAATGTCCTTTTTACACAAAATTAGGGGCATTACTGTTTTTTGCCCCAAATAAGAGAAATTTCTGCATTTTTGTCCAAAATTAAGTGGAATTTCTGCCTTTTTGCCCTAAAATAAAAATTTCCATTTTTTTGGCCCAAAGAAAAGGGAATTTCAGTCTTTTTGCCCTAAAATAAGGGTAATTTCTGCATTTTTGCCCCCAAATTAGCGGAATTTCTGCCTTTTTTGGTCCAAGATAAGGGAAATTTCTGCAATTTTGCAACAAAGTAAGGAAAGTTTATGCAATTTTGTCTCAAAAATTGGAAATTTCTGCATTTTTGCCGCAAATAAAGGGAATTTCTGGATTTTGCCCCCAAATTAGAGTAATTTCTGCCTTTATGCCTCAAAATTAGGGACATTACTGCCTTTTTGCCAAATAATAAGGGAAAATTATGCAATTTTGCTTCAAAATAAGTGGAATTTTTACTTTTTCGCCCCAAAAGAAGGGGAATTGTTGCCTTTCTGCTCCAAACTTAAAGGAATTTCTGCAATTTTGCTCCAAAATAATGGGAAATTTCTGCAATTTTGCCAAAAAATAAAGGGAATTTCTGCAATTTTGACACAAAATTAGGGGAATTTCTGCATTTTTGTCCCAAAATAAAAGGAATTTCTACCTTTTTGACCCAAAATTTGTGAAATTTCTGAATTTTGCCCCAAAATTTGAAGCATTACTGCATTTTTGCCCATTAACATGGGAAATTTCTGCAATTTTGTTACAAAATAAAAAAAAATTTCTGCCTTTTTACCCCAAAATATGTGGAATTTCTGCATTTTTGCCACAAAATAAGGGAAATTTCTGCAATTTTATGCTAAAATAAGATAAATTTCTATCCTTTGCTCAAAAATAAGGGAAATTTCTGCCTAATTGGCCCAAAATAAGAGGAATTTCTGCATTTTCGCCCCAAATAAAGGGAAATTTCTGCATTTTTGCCCAAAAATAATCGGAATTTTTGCCTTTCTGCCCTAAAAAAGGGAAAATTTAGCTTTTTGCCCCAAAATAGCGGGAATTTAGTCTTTTTGCCCTAAAATAAGGGTAATTTCTCAATTTTTGGCTTAAAATAATGGGAATTTCTGCATTTTTGCCCTAAAATAAGAAGAATTTCTGTATTTTTGACCTGAAATAAGGAGTTTATCTGTCTTTTTGCCCTAAAATAAGGAATTTCTGCATTTTTGCTCCAAAATAAGGGAAATTCCTGCATTTTCCCCCAAAATAAGGAGAATTTCTGACTTTTTGCCCCAAAATTAAAGGAATTTTGCTTTTTGCTCGAAAATATAAAGAATTTCTGCCTTTTTGACCCAAAATTAGGGGAATTCTTGCCTTTTTGCCTCAAAATTAGGGGCATTACTGTGTTTTTGCTCCAAAATAAGGGAAATTTCTTAATTTTTGCCCAAAATTTTGTCGAATTTTTGCCTTTTTGCTCTAAAATAAGAAGAATTTCTGCCTTTTTGACAGAAAATAAGGGGAATTTCAGTATTTTTCTTTAAAATAAGGGTAATTTCAAGAATTTTCCACCAAATAAGCGGAATTTCTGCCTTCTTGACCTGAAATAAGGGAAATTCTGCATTTTTGCCACAAGATAATGGAAATTTCTGCAATTTTGTTCCAAAAAAGGGAAATTTCTGCAATGTTGCCCCACAAAAAGGGGAATTTCTGCCTTTTTGCCCCAAAACTAATGGAATTTCTGATTTTTGCCCCCAAATTAGAAGCATTACAGAATTTTTGCCACAAAATAAGGGAAATTTCTGCAATTTGCCTCAAAATAAAGGAAATTTCTGCAATTTTGTCCCAAAAAGGGAAATTTCTGCATTTTTGCCCCAAAATAAGAGGAATTTCTGTATTTTGACCCAAAATTAGAGAAAGTTCTGAATTTTGCCCCCAATTTAGAAGCATTACTGCATTTTTGCCCCAAAATATGGGAAATTTCTGCAATTTTGTTCCAAAATAAGGGAAAATTCTGACTTTTTACCCCAAAATAATGGAAATTTCTGCAATTTTATCCTAACATAAGTTACATTTCTATCCTTTAGCCCATAAATAAGGGAAATTTCTGCCTATTTGGCCCAAAATAAGGGGAATTTCTGAATTTTTGCCCCAAATTAAAAAAAAATTCTGCATTTTTACTTAAAACTAAAAGGAATTTCTGCCCTTTTGCCGTAAAATAAGGGAATTTTACCTTTTTCCCCAAAATAGGAGGAATTTAGTTTTTTGCCCTGAATTAATGAGAATTTCTGTTTTTTTTTTACATTAAATAAGAAAAATTTCTGCATTTTTGCTCCTAAATAAGAGAAATTTCAGCATTTTTGCCCCCAAATAAGGGGAATTTCTGCAATTTTGCCCCAAAATAAAGGAAATTTCTGCAATTTTGACACAAAATAAAGGGAGTATCTGGAATTTTGACACAAAATTAGGGGAATTACTGCAATTTTGCTCCAAAATAAAGGAAATTTCTACAATTTTGCTCCAAAATTAGAAGAATTTCTGTTTTTTTGACACAAAATTAGGGGCATTACTGTTTTTTTGCCCCAAATAAGGGAAATTTCTGCATTTTTGTCCAAAATTAAGTGTAATTACTTCCTTTTTGCCCTAAAATAAGAATTTCTGTTTTTTTGGCACAAAATATGGGGAATTTCAGTTTTTGCCCTAAAATAAGGGTAATTTCTGCATTTTGACCCCAAATAAGCGGAATTTCTGCCTTTTGACCGGAAATAAGGGGAATTTCTGCATTTTTTTTCCCAAGATAAAAAAATTTCTGCAATTTTGCACAAAATAAGGGGAATTTAGTCTTTTTGGCCAAAAATAAAAGTAATTTATGTATTTTTGGTTTAAAATAAAGAGAATTTCACTCTTTTTGACCTGAAATAAGAAAAATTTCTGCATTTTTGCTCCATAATAAGGAAAATTTCAGCATTTTTGCCGCAAAATAACGAGAATTTCTGACTTTTTCCCGAAAATCACTAAAATTTTTGCCTTTTTGCCCTAAAATTAGCGTTATTACTGTTTTTGCTCCAAAATAAGGGAAATTTCTTCATTTTTGCCCAAAATTTTGTGGAATTTCTGCCTTTTTGCTCTAAAATAAGAAGAATTTCTGCCTTTTTGGCACAAAATAAGGGAAATTTCAGGCTTTTTCCCTAAAATAAGGGTAATTTCAAGAATTTTCCCCCAAATAAGCGGAATTTCTGCCTTTTTGACCTGAAATAAGGGGAATTTCTGCATTTTTGCCACAAGATAAGGGAAATTTCTGCATTTTTGTCCAAAATTAAGTGGAATTTCTGCCTTTTTGCCCTAAAACAAGAAATTCTGTATTTTTGGTACAAAGAAAAATGAATTTCAGTCTTTTTGCCCTAAAATAAGGGTAATTACTGCATTTTTGCCCCCAAATTAGCGGAATTTCTGCCTTTTTGATCTGAAATAACGAGAATTTCTGCATTTTTGGTTCAAGATACCGGAAATTTCTGCAATTTTGCAACAAAGTCAGGAAAGTTTATGCAATTTTGTCCCAAAAAATGGAAATTTCTGCATTTTTGCCGCAAATAAAGGAAATTTCTGGATTTTGCCCCAAAATTAGAGTAATTTCTGCCTTTTTGCCTCAAAATTAGGGGCATTACTGCCTTTTTGCACAATAATAAGAGAAAATTATGCAATTTTGCTCCAAAATAATTGGAATTTTTACTTTTTCGCCCCAAAAGAAGGGGAATTTCTGCCTTTCTGCTCCAAACTTAAAGGAATTTATGCAATTTTGCTCCAAAATAATGGGGAATTTCTGCAATTTTTCCAAAAAATAAAGGGAATTTCAGCAATTTTGACACAAAATTAGGGGAATTTCTGCATTTTTGTCCCAAAATAAAAGGAATTTCTGCCTTTTTGACCCAAAATTTGTGAAATTTCTGAATTTTGCCCCAAAATTTGAAGCATTACTGCATTTTTGCCCATTAATATGGGAAATTTCTGCAATTTTGTTCCAAAATACAGGAAATTTCTGCCTTTTTACCCCAAAATATGTGGAATTTCTGCATTTTTGCCACAAAATAAGAGAAATTTCTGCAATTTTATCCTAAAATAAGATAAATTTCTTTCCTTTTGCTCATGAATAAGGGAAATTTCTGCCTATTTGGCCCAAAATAAGAGGAATTTCTGCATTTTTGCCCCAAATAAAGGAAAATTTCTGCATTTTTGCCCAAAAATAATAGGAATTTCTTCCTTTTTGCCCTAAAAAAGAGAAATTTAGCTTTTTGCCCCAAAATAGAGGGAATTTAATCTTTTTGCCCTAAAATAAGGGAAATTTCTGTATTTTTGGCTTAAAATAAAGGGAATTTCTGCATTTTTGCCCTAAAATAAGAAGAATTTCTCTATTTTTGCCCTGAAATAAGGAGTTTTTCTGTCTTTTTGCCCTACAATAAGGAAAATTTCTGCATTTTTGCTCCAAAATAAGAGAAATTCCAGCATTTTCCCCCAAAATAAGAAAAATTTCTGCCTTTTTGCCCTAAAATTAGGGGAATTTTTGCTTTTTGCTCTAAAATAAGGGGAATTTCTACCTTTTTGACCCAAAATTAGGGGAATTTTTGCATTTTTTGCCCCAAAATTAGGAACATTACTTTGTTTTTGCTCCAAAATAAGGGAAATTTCTGCATTTTTGCCTAAAATTTTGTGGAATTTCTGCCTTTTTGCTCTAAAATAAGAAGAATTTTGGCCTTTTTGGCACAAAATAAGGGGAATTTCAGTATTTTTCCCAAAAATAAGGGTAATTTTAGGAATTTTTCACCAAATAAGCAGAATTTCTGCCTTTTTGACCTGAAATAAGGGGAATTTCTGCATTTTTGCCACAAGATAAGGGAAATTTCTGCAATTTTGTTCCAAAAAAGGGAAATTTCTGCAATGTTGCTCCACAAAAAGGGGAATTTCTGCCTTTTTGCCCCAAAACTAATGGAATTTCTGATTTTTGCCCCCAAATTTAAAGCATTACAGAATTTTTGCCACAAAATAAAGGAAATTTCTCAAATTTGCCTCAAAATAAAGGAAATTTCTGCAATTTTGTCCCAAAAAGGGAAATTTCTGCATTTTTGCCCCAAAATAAGAGGAATTTCTGTATTTTGACCCAAAATTAGAGAAAGTTCTGAATTTTGCCCTCAATTTAGAAGCATTACTGCATTTTTACCCCAAAATATGGGAAATTTCTGCAATTTTGTTCCAAAATAAGGGAAAATTTTGCCTTTTTACACCAAAATAATGGGAATTTCTGCATTTTAGCCCAAAAATAAGGGAAATTTCTGCAATTTTATCCTAACATAAGTTCAATTTCTATCTTTTAGCCTAAAAATAAAGGAAATTTCTGCCTATTTGGCCCAAAATAAGGGGAATTTCTGCATTTTTGTCCCAAATTAAAAGAAATTTCTGCATTTTTGCTTAAAAATAAAAGGAATTTCTACTTTTTTGCCATAAAATAAGGGAATTTACCTTTTTTCTTCAAAATAGGGAGAATTTAGTCTTTTTGCCCTAAAATAAGGGTAATTTCTGTATTTTTGGCTTAAAATAAGGGGAATTTCTGCATTTTTGGCTTAAAATAAGGGGAATTTCTGCATTTTTGCCGCAAAATAAGGGGAATTTCTGTATTATTGCCCTGAAATGAGAATATCTGTCTTTTTGCCTTAAAATAAGAAAAATTTCTGCATTTTTGCCCCTAAATAAGAAAAATTTCAGCATTTTTGACCACAAATAAGGGGAATTTCTGCAATTTTGCCCCAAAATAAAGGGAATTTCTGCAATTTTGACACAAAATAAAGGGAATTTCTGGAATTTTGACACAAAATTAGGGGAATTACTGCAATTTTGCCCCAAAATAAGGGAAATTTCTGCAATTTTGCTCCAAAATTAGGGGAATTTCTGTTTTTTTGACACAAAATTAGGGGCATTACTGTCTTTTTGCCCCAAATAAGAGAAATTTCTGCATTTTTGTCCAAAATTAAGTGGAATTTCTTTCTTTTTGCCCTAAAATAAGAATTTCTTTTTTTGGGCACAAAATATGAGGAATTTCAGTCTTTTTGCCTTAAAATAAAGGTAATTTCTGCATTTTTGACCCCAAATAAGTGGAATTTTTGCCTTTTTGACCGGAAATAAAGGGAATTTCTGCATTTTTTCCCAAGATAAAAGAAATTTCTGCAATTTTGCACCAAAATAAGGGGAATTTAGTCTTTTTGGCCTAAAATAAGTGTAATTTCTGTATTTTTGGTTTAAAATAAGGAGAATTTCTGTCTTTTTGACCTGAAATAAGAAAAATTTCTGCATTTTTGCTCCATAATAAGGGGAATTTCAGCATTTTTGCCCCAAAATAAGAGAAATTTCTGACTTTTTGCCCCAAAATTAGAAAAATTTTTGCCTTTTTGCCCCAAAATTAGGGTTATTACTGTGTTTTTGCTCCAAAATATGGGAAATTTCTGCATTTTTGCCCAAAATTTTGTGGAATTTCTGCCTTTTTGTTCTAAATTAGAAGAATTTCTGCCTTTTTGGCACAAAATAAGAGAAATTTCAGGCTTTTTCCCTAAAATAAGGGTAATTTCAAGAATTTTCCCTCAAATAAGTGGAATTTCTGCTTTTTTGACCTGAAATAAGGGGAATTTCTGTATTTTTGCCACAAGATAAGAAAAATTTTTGCAATTTTGCCCAAAAATAAGGGAAATTTTTGCAATTTTGTTCCAAAAAAGGGAAATGTCTGCAATGTTGTCCCACAAAAAGGGGAATTTCTGCCTTTTTGCCCCAAAACTAATGGAATTTCTGATTTTTGCTCCAAAATTAGAAGCATTACAGAATTTTTGCCACAAAATAAGGGAAATTTCTGCAATTTGCCTCAAAATAAAAAAAATTTCTGCAATTTTGTTTCCAAAAGGGAAATTTCTGCCTTTTTGCCCCCAAAAAAGAGGAATTTCTGTATTTTTACCCAAAATTAGAGAAATTTCTGAATTTTACCCCAAAAGTAAAAGCATTACTGCATTTTTGCTCCAAAATATGGGATATTTCTTCAATTTTGTTCCAAAATAAGAGAAAGTTCTGCCTTTTTACCCCAAAATAATAAGAATTTCTGCATTTTTGCCACAAAATAAGGGTAATTTCTGCAATTTTATTATAAAATAAATTAAATTTCTATCCTTTAGCCTCAAAATAAGGGAAATTTCTGCCTATTTGGCCCAAAATAAAAAGAATTTCTGCATTTTTGCCCCAAATTAAAAGAAATTTCTGCATTTTTGCCCAAAAATAAGGGGAATTTCTGGCTTTTTGCCCTAAAATAAGGGGAATTTACCTTTTTGTCCCAAAATAGGGGGAATTAGTCTTTTTGCCCTAAAATAAGGGTAATTTATGTATTTTTGGCTTAAAATAAGGGGAATTTCTGCATTTTGCCCCAAAATAAGGGGAATTTCTGCAATTTTGCCCCAAAACAAGGGAAATTTCTGCAATTTTGCCCCAAAATTAGAGGAATTTCTGCGTTTTAGCTTCAAAATAAAGATAATTTCTGCAATTTTGCTCCAAAATAATGGGGAATTTCTGCAATTTTGCCCCAAAATAAAGGGAATTTCTGCAATTTTGCCACAAAATTAGGAAAATTTCTGATATTTTGCCCCAAAATTAGGGAAATTTCTTCAATTTTGCTTTAAAATTAGGGAAATTAATGTCCTTTTTACACAAAATTAGGGGCATTACTGTTTTTTGCCCCAAATAAGAGAAATTTCTGCATTTTTGTCCAAAATTAAGTGGAATTTCTGCCTTTTTGCCCTAAAATAAAAATTTCCATTTTTTTGGCCCAAAGAAAAGGGAATTTCAGTCTTTTTGCCCTAAAATAAGGGTAATTTCTGCATTTTTGCCCCCAAATTAGCGGAATTTCTGCCTTTTTTGGTCCAAGATAAGGGAAATTTCTGCAATTTTGCAACAAAGTAAGGAAAGTTTATGCAATTTTGTCCCAAAAATTGCAAATTTCTGCATTTTTGCCGCAAATAAAGGGAATTTCTGGATTTTGCCCCCAAATTAGAGTAATTTCTGCCTTTATGCCTCAAAATTAGGGACATTACTGCCTTTTTGCCAAATAATAAGGGAAAATTATGCAATTTTGCTTCAAAATAAGTGGAATTTTTACTTTTTCGCCCCAAAAGAAGGGGAATTGTTGCCTTTCTGCTCCAAACTTAAAGGAATTTCTGCAATTTTGCTCCAAAATAATGGGAAATTTCTGCAATTTTGCCAAAAAATAAAGGGAATTTCTGCAATTTTGACACAAAATTAGGGGAATTTCTGCATTTTTGTCCCAAAATAAAAGGAATTTCTACCTTTTTGACCCAAAATTTGTGAAATTTCTGAATTTTGCCCCAAAATTTGAAGCATTACTGCATTTTTGCCCATTAACATGGGAAATTTCTGCAATTTTGTTACAAAATAAAAAAAAATTTCTGCCTTTTTACCCCAAAATATGTGGAATTTCTGCATTTTTGCCACAAAATAAGGGAAATTTCTGCAATTTTATGCTAAAATAAGATAAATTTCTATCCTTTGCTCAAAAATAAGGGAAATTTCTGCCTAATTGGCCCAAAATAAGAGGAATTTCTGCATTTTCGCCCCAAATAAAGGGAAATTTCTGCATTTTTGCCCAAAAATAATCGGAATTTTTGCCTTTCTGCCCTAAAAAAGGGAAAATTTAGCTTTTTGCCCCAAAATAGCGGGAATTTAGTCTTTTTGCCCTAAAATAAGGGTAATTTCTCAATTTTTGGCTTAAAATAATGGGAATTTCTGCATTTTTGCCCTAAAATAAGAAGAATTTCTGTATTTTTGACCTGAAATAAGGAGTTTATCTGTCTTTTTGCCCTAAAATAAGGAATTTCTGCATTTTTGCTCCAAAATAAGGGAAATTCCTGCATTTTCCCCCAAAATAAGGAGAATTTCTGACTTTTTGCCCCAAAATTAAAGGAATTTTGCTTTTTGCTCGAAAATATAAAGAATTTCTGCCTTTTTGACCCAAAATTAGGGGAATTCTTGCCTTTTTGCCTCAAAATTAGGGGCATTACTGTGTTTTTGCTCCAAAATAAGGGAAATTTCTTAATTTTTGCCCAAAATTTTGTCGAATTTTTGCCTTTTTGCTCTAAAATAAGAAGAATTTCTGCCTTTTTGACAGAAAATAAGGGGAATTTCAGTATTTTTCTTTAAAATAAGGGTAATTTCAAGAATTTTCCACCAAATAAGCGGAATTTCTGCCTTCTTGACCTGAAATAAGGGGAATTTCTGCATTTTTGCCACAAGATAATGGAAATTTCTGCAATTTTGTTCCAAAAAAGGGAAATTTCTGCAATGTTGCCCCACAAAAAGGGGAATTTCTGCCTTTTTGCCCCAAAACTAATGGAATTTCTGATTTTTGCCCCCAAATTAGAAGCATTACAGAATTTTTGCCACAAAATAAGGGAAATTTCTGCAATTTGCCTCAAAATAAAGGAAATTTCTGCAATTTTGTCCCAAAAAGGGAAATTTCTGCATTTTTGCCCCAAAATAAGAGGAATTTCTGTATTTTGACCCAAAATTAGAGAAAGTTCTGAATTTTGCCCCCAATTTAGAAGCATTACTGCATTTTTGCCCCAAAATATGGGAAATTTCTGCAATTTTGTTCCAAAATAAGGGAAAATTCTGACTTTTTACCCCAAAATAATGGAAATTTCTGCAATTTTATCCTAACATAAGTTACATTTCTATCCTTTAGCCCATAAATAAGGGAAATTTCTGCCTATTTGGCCCAAAATAAGGGGAATTTCTGAATTTTTGCCCCAAATTAAAAAAAAATTCTGCATTTTTACTTAAAACTAAAAGGAATTTCTGCCCTTTTGCCGTAAAATAAGGGAATTTTACCTTTTTCCCCAAAATAGGAGGAATTTAGTTTTTTGCCCTGAATTAATGAGAATTTCTGTTTTTTTTGCATTAAATAAGAAAAATTTCTGCATTTTTGCTCCTAAATAAGAGAAATTTCAGCATTTTTGCCCCCAAATAAGGGGAATTTCTGCAATTTTGCCCCAAAATAAAGGAAATTTCTGCAATTTTGACACAAAATAAAGGGAGTATCTGGAATTTTGACACAAAATTAGGGGAATTACTGCAATTTTGCTCCAAAATAAAGGAAATTTCTACAATTTTGCTCCAAAATTAGAAGAATTTCTGTTTTTTTGACACAAAATTAGGGGCATTACTGTTTTTTTGCCCCAAATAAGGGAAATTTCTGCATTTTTGTCCAAAATTAAGTGTAATTACTTCCTTTTTGCCCTAAAATAAGAATTTCTGTTTTTTTGGCACAAAATATGGGGAATTTCAGTTTTTGCCCTAAAATAAGGGTAATTTCTGCATTTTGACCCCAAATAAGCGGAATTTCTGCCTTTTGACCGGAAATAAGGGGAATTTCTGCATTTTTTTTCCCAAGATAAAAAAATTTCTGCAATTTTGCACAAAATAAGGGGAATTTAGTCTTTTTGGCCAAAAATAAAAGTAATTTATGTATTTTTGGTTTAAAATAAAGAGAATTTCACTCTTTTTGACCTGAAATAAGAAAAATTTCTGCATTTTTGCTCCATAATAAGGAAAATTTCAGCATTTTTGCCGCAAAATAACGAGAATTTCTGACTTTTTCCCCAAAATCACTAAAATTTTTGCCTTTTTGCCCTAAAATTAGCGTTATTACTGTTTTTGCTCCAAAATAAGGGAAATTTCTTCATTTTTGCCCAAAATTTTGTGGAATTTCTGCCTTTTTGCTCTAAAATAAGAAGAATTTCTGCCTTTTTGGCACAAAATAAGGGAAATTTCAGGCTTTTTCCCTAAAATAAGGGTAATTTCAAGAATTTTCCCCCAAATAAGCGGAATTTCTGCCTTTTTGACCTGAAATAAGGGGAATTTCTGCATTTTTGCCACAAGATAAGGGAAATTTCTGCATTTTTGTCCAAAATTAAGTGGAATTTCTGCCTTTTTGCCCTAAAACAAGAAATTCTGTATTTTTGGTACAAAGAAAAATGAATTTCAGTCTTTTTGCCCTAAAATAAGGGTAATTACTGCATTTTTGCCCCCAAATTAGCGGAATTTCTGCCTTTTTGATCTGAAATAACGAGAATTTCTGCATTTTTGGTTCAAGATACCGGAAATTTCTGCAATTTTGCAACAAAGTCAGGAAAGTTTATGCAATTTTGTCCCAAAAAATGGAAATTTCTGCATTTTTGCCGCAAATAAAGGAAATTTCTGGATTTTGCCCCAAAATTAGAGTAATTTCTGCCTTTTTGCCTCAAAATTAGGGGCATTACTGCCTTTTTGCACAATAATAAGAGAAAATTATGCAATTTTGCTCCAAAATAATTGGAATTTTTACTTTTTCGCCCCAAAAGAAGGGGAATTTCTGCCTTTCTGCTCCAAACTTAAAGGAATTTATGCAATTTTGCTCCAAAATAATGGGGAATTTCTGCAATTTTTCCAAAAAATAAAGGGAATTTCAGCAATTTTGACACAAAATTAGGGGAATTTCTGCATTTTTGTCCCAAAATAAAAGGAATTTCTGCCTTTTTGACCCAAAATTTGTGAAATTTCTGAATTTTGCCCCAAAATTTGAAGCATTACTGCATTTTTGCCCATTAATATGGGAAATTTCTGCAATTTTGTTCCAAAATACAGGAAATTTCTGCCTTTTTACCCCAAAATATGTGGAATTTCTGCATTTTTGCCACAAAATAAGAGAAATTTCTGCAATTTTATCCTAAAATAAGATAAATTTCTTTCCTTTTGCTCATGAATAAGGGAAATTTCTGCCTATTTGGCCCAAAATAAGAGGAATTTCTGCATTTTTGCTCCAAATAAAGGAAAATTTCTGCATTTTTGCCCAAAAATAATAGGAATTTCTTCCTTTTTGCCCTAAAAAAGAGAAATTTAGCTTTTTGCCCCAAAATAGAGGGAATTTAATCTTTTTGCCCTAAAATAAGGGAAATTTCTGTATTTTTGGCTTAAAATAAAGGGAATTTCTGCATTTTTGCCCTAAAATAAGAAGAATTTCTCTATTTTTGCCCTGAAATAAGGAGTTTTTCTGTCTTTTTGCCCTACAATAAGGAAAATTTCTGCATTTTTCCTCCAAAATAAGAGAAATTCCAGCATTTTCCCCCAAAATAAGAAAAATTTCTGCCTTTTTGCCCTAAAATTAGGGGAATTTTTGCTTTTTGCTCTAAAATAAGGGGAATTTCTACCTTTTTGACCCAAAATTAGGGGAATTTTTGCATTTTTTGCCCCAAAATTAGGAACATTACTTTGTTTTTGCTCCAAAATAAGGGAAATTTCTGCATTTTTGCCTAAAATTTTGTGGAATTTCTGCCTTTTTGCTCTAAAATAAGAAGAATTTCGGCCTTTTTGGCACAAAATAAGGGGAATTTCAGTATTTTTCCCAAAAATAAGGGTAATTTTAGGAATTTTTCACCAAATAAGCAGAATTTCTGCCTTTTTGACCTGAAATAAGGGGAATTTCTGCATTTTTGCCACAAGATAAGGGAAATTTCTGCAATTTTGTTCCAAAAAAGGGAAATTTCTGCAATGTTGCTCCACAAAAAGGGGAATTTCTGCCTTTTTGCCCCAAAACTAATGGAATTTCTGATTTTTGCCCCCAAATTTAAAGCATTACAGAATTTTTGCCACAAAATAAAGGAAATTTCTCAAATTTGCCTCAAAATAAAGGAAATTTCTGCAATTTTGTCCCAAAAAGGGAAATTTCTGCATTTTTGCCCCAAAATAAGAGGAATTTCTGTATTTTGACCCAAAATTAGAGAAAGTTCTGAATTTTGCCCTCAATTTAGAAGCATTACTGCATTTTTACCCCAAAATATGGGAAATTTCTGCAATTTTGTTCCAAAATAAGGGAAAATTTTGCCTTTTTACACAAAAATAATGGGAATTTCTGCATTTTTGCCCAAAAATAAGGGAAATTTCTGCAATTTTATCCTAACATAAGTTCAATTTCTATCTTTTAGCCTAAAAATAAAGGAAATTTCTGCCTATTTGGCCCAAAATAAGGGGAATTTCTGCATTTTTGCCCCAAATTAAAAGAAATTTCTGCATTTTTGCTTAAAAATAAAAGGAATTTCTACTTTTTTGCCATAAAATAAGGGAATTTACCTTTTTTCTTCAAAATAGGGAGAATTTAGTCTTTTTGCCCTAAAATAAGGGTAATTTCTGTATTTTTGGCTTAAAATAAGGGGAATTTCTGCATTTTTGGCTTAAAATAAGGGGAATTTCTGCATTTTTGCCGCAAAATAAGGGGAATTTCTGTATTATTGCCCTGAAATGAGAATATCTGTCTTTTTGCCTTAAAATAAGAAAAATTTCTGCATTTTTGCCCCTAAATAAGAAAAATTTCAGCATTTTTGACCACAAATAAGGGGAATTTCTGCAATTTTGCCCCAAAATAAAGGGAATTTCTGCAATTCTGACACAAAATAAAGGGAATTTCTGGAATTTTGACACAAAATTAGGGGAATTACTGCAATTTTGCCCCAAAATAAGGGAAATTTCTGCAATTTTGCTCCAAAATTAGGGGAATTTCTGTTTTTTTGACACAAAATTAGGGGCATTACTGTCTTTTTGCCCCAAATAAGAGAAATTTCTGCATTTTTGTCCAAAATTAAGTGGAATTTCTTTCTTTTTGCCCTAAAATAAGAATTTCTTTTTTTGGGCACAAAATATGAGGAATTTCAGTCTTTTTGCCTTAAAATAAAGGTAATTTCTGCATTTTTGACCCCAAATAAGTGGAATTTTTGCCTTTTTGACCGGAAATAAAGGGAATTTCTGCATTTTTTCCCAAGATAAAAGAAATTTCTGCAATTTTGCACCAAAATAAGGGGAATTTAGTCTTTTTGGCCTAAAATAAGTGTAATTTCTGTATTTTTGGTTTAAAATAAGGAGAATTTCTGTCTTTTTGACCTGAAATAAGAAAAATTTCTGCATTTTTGCTCCATAATAAGGGGAATTTCAGCATTTTTGCCCCAAAATAAGAGAAATTTCTGACTTTTTGCCCCAAAATTAGAAAAATTTTTGCCTTTTTGCCCCAAAATTAGGGTTATTACTGTGTTTTTGCTCCAAAATATGGGAAATTTCTGCATTTTTGCCCAAAATTTTGTGGAATTTCTGCCTTTTTGTTCTAAATTAGAAGAATTTCTGCCTTTTTGGCACAAAATAAGAGAAATTTCAGGCTTTTTCCCTAAAATAAGGGTAATTTCAAGAATTTTCCCTCAAATAAGTGGAATTTCTGCTTTTTTGACCTGAAATAAGGGGAATTTCTGTATTTTTGCCACAAGATAAGAAAAATTTTTGCAATTTTGCCCAAAAATAAGGGAAATTTTTGCAATTTTGTTCCAAAAAAGGGAAATGTCTGCAATGTTGTCCCACAAAAAGGGGAATTTCTGCCTTTTTGCCCCAAAACTAATGGAATTTCTGATTTTTGCTCCAAAATTAGAAGCATTACAGAATTTTTGCCACAAAATAAGGGAAATTTCTGCAATTTGCCTCAAAATAAAAAAAATTTCTGCAATTTTGTTTCCAAAAGGGAAATTTCTGCCTTTTTGCCCCAAAAAAAGAGGAATTTCTGTATTTTTACCCAAAATTAGAGAAATTTCTGAATTTTACCCCAAAAGTAAAAGCATTACTGCATTTTTGCTCCAAAATATGGGATATTTCTTCAATTTTGTTCCAAAATAAGAGAAAGTTCTGCCTTTTTACCCCAAAATAATGGGAATTTCTGCATTTTTGCCACAAAATAAGGGTAATTTCTGCAATTTTATTATAAAATAAATTAAATTTCTATCCTTTAGCCTCAAAATAAGGGAAATTTCTGCCTATTTGGCCCAAAATAAAAAGAATTTCTGCATTTTTGCCCCAAATTAAAAGAAATTTCTGCATTTTTGCCCAAAAATAAGGGGAATTTCTGGCTTTTTGCCCTAAAATAAGGGGAATTTACCTTTTTGTCCCAAAATAGGGGGAATTAGTCTTTTTGCCCTAAAATAAGGGTAATTTATGTATTTTTGGCTTAAAATAAGGGGAATTTCTGCATTTTGCCCCAAAATAAGGGGAATTTCTGCAATTTTGCCCCAAAACAAGGGAAATTTCTGCAATTTTGCCCCAAAATTAGAGGAATTTCTGCGTTTTAGCTTCAAAATAAAGATAATTTCTGCAATTTTGCTCCAAAATAATGGGGAATTTCTGCAATTTTGCCCCAAAATAAAGGGAATTTCTGCAATTTTGCCACAAAATTAGGAAAATTTCTGATATTTTGCCCCAAAATTAGGGAAATTTCTTCAATTTTGCTTTAAAATTAGGGAAATTAATGTCCTTTTTACACAAAATTAGGGGCATTACTGTTTTTTGCCCCAAATAAGAGAAATTTCTGCATTTTTGTCCAAAATTAAGTGGAATTTCTGCCTTTTTGCCCTAAAATAAAAATTTCCATTTTTTTGGCCCAAAGAAAAGGGAATTTCAGTCTTTTTGCCCTAAAATAAGGGTAATTTCTGCATTTTTGCCCCCAAATTAGCGGAATTTCTGCCTTTTTTGGTCCAAGATAAGGGAAATTTCTGCAATTTTGCAACAAAGTAAGGAAAGTTTATGCAATTTTGTCTCAAAAATTGGAAATTTCTGCATTTTTGCCGCAAATAAAGGGAATTTCTGGATTTTGCCCCCAAATTAGAGTAATTTCTGCCTTTATGCCTCAAAATTAGGGACATTACTGCCTTTTTGCCAAATAATAAGGGAAAATTATGCAATTTTGCTTCAAAATAAGTGGAATTTTTACTTTTTCGCCCCAAAAGAAGGGGAATTGTTGCCTTTCTGCTCCAAACTTAAAGGAATTTCTGCAATTTTGCTCCAAAATAATGGGAAATTTCTGCAATTTTGCCAAAAAATAAAGGGAATTTCTGCAATTTTGACACAAAATTAGGGGAATTTCTGCATTTTTGTCCCAAAATAAAAGGAATTTCTACCTTTTTGACCCAAAATTTGTGAAATTTCTGAATTTTGCCCCAAAATTTGAAGCATTACTGCATTTTTGCCCATTAACATGGGAAATTTCTGCAATTTTGTTACAAAATAAAAAAAAATTTCTGCCTTTTTACCCCAAAATATGTGGAATTTCTGCATTTTTGCCACAAAATAAGGGAAATTTCTGCAATTTTATGCTAAAATAAGATAAATTTCTATCCTTTGCTCAAAAATAAGGGAAATTTCTGCCTAATTGGCCCAAAATAAGAGGAATTTCTGCATTTTCGCCCCAAATAAAGGGAAATTTCTGCATTTTTGCCCAAAAATAATCGGAATTTTTGCCTTTCTGCCCTAAAAAAGGGAAAATTTAGCTTTTTGCCCCAAAATAGCGGGAATTTAGTCTTTTTGCCCTAAAATAAGGGTAATTTCTCAATTTTTGGCTTAAAATAATGGGAATTTCTGCATTTTTGCCCTAAAATAAGAAGAATTTCTGTATTTTTGACCTGAAATAAGGAGTTTATCTGTCTTTTTGCCCTAAAATAAGGAATTTCTGCATTTTTGCTCCAAAATAAGGGAAATTCCTGCATTTTCCCCCAAAATAAGGAGAATTTCTGACTTTTTGCCCCAAAATTAAAGGAATTTTGCTTTTTGCTCGAAAATATAAAGAATTTCTGCCTTTTTGACCCAAAATTAGGGGAATTCTTGCCTTTTTGCCTCAAAATTAGGGGCATTACTGTGTTTTTGCTCCAAAATAAGGGAAATTTCTTAATTTTTGCCCAAAATTTTGTCGAATTTTTGCCTTTTTGCTCTAAAATAAGAAGAATTTCTGCCTTTTTGACAGAAAATAAGGGGAATTTCAGTATTTTTCTTTAAAATAAGGGTAATTTCAAGAATTTTCCACCAAATAAGCGGAATTTCTGCCTTCTTGACCTGAAATAAGGGGAATTTCTGCATTTTTGCCACAAGATAATGGAAATTTCTGCAATTTTGTTCCAAAAAAGGGAAATTTCTGCAATGTTGCCCCACAAAAAGGGGAATTTCTGCCTTTTTGCCCCAAAACTAATGGAATTTCTGATTTTTGCCCCCAAATTAGAAGCATTACAGAATTTTTGCCACAAAATAAGGGAAATTTCTGCAATTTGCCTCAAAATAAAGGAAATTTCTGCAATTTTGTCCCAAAAAGGGAAATTTCTGCATTTTTGCCCCAAAATAAGAGGAATTTCTGTATTTTGACCCAAAATTAGAGAAAGTTCTGAATTTTGCCCCCAATTTAGAAGCATTACTGCATTTTTGCCCCAAAATATGGGAAATTTCTGCAATTTTGTTCCAAAATAAGGGAAAATTCTGACTTTTTACCCCAAAATAATGGAAATTTCTGCAATTTTATCCTAACATAAGTTACATTTCTATCCTTTAGCCCATAAATAAGGGAAATTTCTGCCTATTTGGCCCAAAATAAGGGGAATTTCTGAATTTTTGCCCCAAATTAAAAAAAAATTCTGCATTTTTACTTAAAACTAAAAGGAATTTCTGCCCTTTTGCCGTAAAATAAGGGAATTTTACCTTTTTCCCCAAAATAGGAGGAATTTAGTTTTTTGCCCTGAATTAATGAGAATTTCTGTTTTTTTTGCATTAAATAAGAAAAATTTCTGCATTTTTGCTCCTAAATAAGAGAAATTTCAGCATTTTTGCCCCCAAATAAGGGGAATTTCTGCAATTTTGCCCCAAAATAAAGGAAATTTCTGCAATTTTGACACAAAATAAAGGGAGTATCTGGAATTTTGACACAAAATTAGGGGAATTACTGCAATTTTGCTCCAAAATAAAGGAAATTTCTACAATTTTGCTCCAAAATTAGAAGAATTTCTGTTTTTTTGACACAAAATTAGGGGCATTACTGTTTTTTTGCCCCAAATAAGGGAAATTTCTGCATTTTTGTCCAAAATTAAGTGTAATTACTTCCTTTTTGCCCTAAAATAAGAATTTCTGTTTTTTTGGCACAAAATATGGGGAATTTCAGTTTTTGCCCTAAAATAAGGGTAATTTCTGCATTTTGACCCCAAATAAGCGGAATTTCTGCCTTTTGACCGGAAATAAGGGGAATTTCTGCATTTTTTTTCCCAAGATAAAAAAATTTCTGCAATTTTGCACAAAATAAGGGGAATTTAGTCTTTTTGGCCAAAAATAAAAGTAATTTATGTATTTTTGGTTTAAAATAAAGAGAATTTCACTCTTTTTGACCTGAAATAAGAAAAATTTCTGCATTTTTGCTCCATAATAAGGAAAATTTCAGCATTTTTGCCGCAAAATAACGAGAATTTCTGACTTTTTCCCCAAAATCACTAAAATTTTTGCCTTTTTGCCCTAAAATTAGCGTTATTACTGTTTTTGCTCCAAAATAAGGGAAATTTCTTCATTTTTGCCCAAAATTTTGTGGAATTTCTGCCTTTTTGCTCTAAAATAAGAAGAATTTCTGCCTTTTTGGCACAAAATAAGGGAAATTTCAGGCTTTTTCCCTAAAATAAGGGTAATTTCAAGAATTTTCCCCCAAATAAGCGGAATTTCTGCCTTTTTGACCTGAAATAAGGGGAATTTCTGCATTTTTGCCACAAGATAAGGGAAATTTCTGCATTTTTGTCCAAAATTAAGTGGAATTTCTGCCTTTTTGCCCTAAAACAAGAAATTCTGTATTTTTGGTACAAAGAAAAATGAATTTCAGTCTTTTTGCCCTAAAATAAGGGTAATTACTGCATTTTTGCCCCCAAATTAGCGGAATTTCTGCCTTTTTGATCTGAAATAACGAGAATTTCTGCATTTTTGGTTCAAGATACCGGAAATTTCTGCAATTTTGCAACAAAGTCAGGAAAGTTTATGCAATTTTGTCCCAAAAAATGGAAATTTCTGCATTTTTGCCGCAAATAAAGGAAATTTCTGGATTTTGCCCCAAAATTAGAGTAATTTCTGCCTTTTTGCCTCAAAATTAGGGGCATTACTGCCTTTTTGCACAATAATAAGAGAAAATTATGCAATTTTGCTCCAAAATAATTGGAATTTTTACTTTTTCGCCCCAAAAGAAGGGGAATTTCTGCCTTTCTGCTCCAAACTTAAAGGAATTTATGCAATTTTGCTCCAAAATAATGGGGAATTTCTGCAATTTTTCCAAAAAATAAAGGGAATTTCAGCAATTTTGACACAAAATTAGGGGAATTTCTGCATTTTTGTCCCAAAATAAAAGGAATTTCTGCCTTTTTGACCCAAAATTTGTGAAATTTCTGAATTTTGCCCCAAAATTTGAAGCATTACTGCATTTTTGCCCATTAATATGGGAAATTTCTGCAATTTTGTTCCAAAATACAGGAAATTTCTGCCTTTTTACCCCAAAATATGTGGAATTTCTGCATTTTTGCCACAAAATAAGAGAAATTTCTGCAATTTTATCCTAAAATAAGATAAATTTCTTTCCTTTTGCTCATGAATAAGGGAAATTTCTGCCTATTTGGCCCAAAATAAGAGGAATTTCTGCATTTTTGCCCCAAATAAAGGAAAATTTCTGCATTTTTGCCCAAAAATAATAGGAATTTCTTCCTTTTTGCCCTAAAAAAGAGAAATTTAGCTTTTTGCCCCAAAATAGAGGGAATTTAATCTTTTTGCCCTAAAATAAGGGAAATTTCTGTATTTTTGGCTTAAAATAAAGGGAATTTCTGCATTTTTGCCCTAAAATAAGAAGAATTTCTCTATTTTTGCCCTGAAATAAGGAGTTTTTCTGTCTTTTTGCCCTACAATAAGGAAAATTTCTGCATTTTTGCTCCAAAATAAGAGAAATTCCAGCATTTTCCCCCAAAATAAGAAAAATTTCTGCCTTTTTGCCCTAAAATTAGGGGAATTTTTGCTTTTTGCTCTAAAATAAGGGGAATTTCTACCTTTTTGAACCAAAATTAGGGGAATTTTTGCATTTTTTGCCCCAAAATTAGGAACATTACTTTGTTTTTGCTCCAAAATAAGGGAAATTTCTGCATTTTTGCCTAAAATTTTGTGGAATTTCTGCCTTTTTGCTCTAAAATAAGAAGAATTTCGGCCTTTTTGGCACAAAATAAGGGGAATTTCAGTATTTTTCCCAAAAATAAGGGTAATTTTAGGAATTTTTCACCAAATAAGCAGAATTTCTGCCTTTTTGACCTGAAATAAGGGGAATTTCTGCATTTTTGCCACAAGATAAGGGAAATTTCTGCAATTTTGTTCCAAAAAAGGGAAATTTCTGCAATGTTGCTCCACAAAAAGGGGAATTTCTGCCTTTTTGCCCCAAAACTAATGGAATTTCTGATTTTTGCCCCCAAATTTAAAGCATTACAGAATTTTTGCCACAAAATAAAGGAAATTTCTCAAATTTGCCTCAAAATAAAGGAAATTTCTGCAATTTTGTCCCAAAAAGGGAAATTTCTGCATTTTTGCCCCAAAATAAGAGGAATTTCTGTATTTTGACCCAAAATTAGAGAAAGTTCTGAATTTTGCCCTCAATTTAGAAGCATTACTGCATTTTTACCCCAAAATATGGGAAATTTCTGCAATTTTGTTCCAAAATAAGGGAAAATTTTGCCTTTTTACACCAAAATAATGGGAATTTCTGCATTTTAGCCCAAAAATAAGGGAAATTTCTGCAATTTTATCCTAACATAAGTTCAATTTCTATCTTTTAGCCTAAAAATAAAGGAAATTTCTGCCTATTTGGCCCAAAATAAGGGGAATTTCTGCATTTTTGCCCCAAATTAAAAGAAATTTCTGCATTTTTGCTTAAAAATAAAAGGAATTTCTACTTTTTTGCCATAAAATAAGGGAATTTACCTTTTTTCTTCAAAATAGGGAGAATTTAGTCTTTTTGCCCTAAAATAAGGGTAATTTCTGTATTTTTGGCTTAAAATAAGGGGAATTTCTGCATTTTTGGCTTAAAATAAGGGGAATTTCTGCATTTTTGCCGCAAAATAAGGGGAATTTCTGTATTATTGCCCTGAAATGAGAATATCTGTCTTTTTGCCTTAAAATAAGAAAAATTTCTGCATTTTTGCCCCTAAATAAGAAAAATTTCAGCATTTTTGACCACAAATAAGGGGAATTTCTGCAATTTTGCCCCAAAATAAAGGGAATTTCTGCAATTTTGACACAAAATAAAGGGAATTTCTGGAATTTTGACACAAAATTAGGGGAATTACTGCAATTTTGCCCCAAAATAAGGGAAATTTCTGCAATTTTGCTCCAAAATTAGGGGAATTTCTGTTTTTTTGACACAAAATTAGGGGCATTACTGTCTTTTTGCCCCAAATAAGAGAAATTTCTGCATTTTTGTCCAAAATTAAGTGGAATTTCTTTCTTTTTGCCCTAAAATAAGAATTTCTTTTTTTGGGCACAAAATATGAGGAATTTCAGTCTTTTTGCCTTAAAATAAAGGTAATTTCTGCATTTTTGACCCCAAATAAGTGGAATTTTTGCCTTTTTGACCGGAAATAAAGGGAATTTCTGCATTTTTTCCCAAGATAAAAGAAATTTCTGCAATTTTGCACCAAAATAAGGGGAATTTAGTCTTTTTGGCCTAAAATAAGTGTAATTTCTGTATTTTTGGTTTAAAATAAGGAGAATTTCTGTCTTTTTGACCTGAAATAAGAAAAATTTCTGCATTTTTGCTCCATAATAAGGGGAATTTCAGCATTTTTGCCCCAAAATAAGAGAAATTTCTGACTTTTTGCCCCAAAATTAGAAAAATTTTTGCCTTTTTGCCCCAAAATTAGGGTTATTACTGTGTTTTTGCTCCAAAATATGGGAAATTTCTGCATTTTTGCCCAAAATTTTGTGGAATTTCTGCCTTTTTGTTCTAAATTAGAAGAATTTCTGCCTTTTTGGCACAAAATAAGAGAAATTTCAGGCTTTTTCCCTAAAATAAGGGTAATTTCAAGAATTTTCCCCCAAATAAGTGGAATTTCTGCTTTTTTGACCTGAAATAAGGGGAATTTCTGTATTTTTGCCACAAGATAAGAAAAATTTTTGCAATTTTGCCCAAAAATAAGGGAAATTTTTGCAATTTTGTTCCAAAAAAGGGAAATGTCTGCAATGTTGTCCCACAAAAAGGGGAATTTCTGCCTTTTTGCCCCAAAACTAATGGAATTTCTGATTTTTGCTCCAAAATTAGAAGCATTACAGAATTTTTGCCACAAAATAAGGGAAATTTCTGCAATTTGCCTCAAAATAAAAAAAATTTCTGCAATTTTGTTTCCAAAAGGGAAATTTCTGCCTTTTTGCCCCAAAAAAAGAGGAATTTCTGTATTTTTACCCAAAATTAGAGAAATTTCTGAATTTTACCCCAAAAGTAAAAGCATTACTGCATTTTTGCTCCAAAATATGGGATATTTCTTCAATTTTGTTCCAAAATAAGAGAAAGTTCTGCCTTTTTACCCCAAAATAATGGGAATTTCTGCATTTTTGCCACAAAATAAGGGTAATTTCTGCAATTTTATTATAAAATAAATTAAATTTCTATCCTTTAGCCTCAAAATAAGGGAAATTTCTGCCTATTTGGCCCAAAATAAGGAGAATTTCTGCATTTTTGCCCCAAATTAAAAGAAATTTCTGCATTTTTGCCCAAAAATATGGGGAATTTCTGGCTTTTTGCCCTAAAATAAGGGGAATTTACCTTTTTGTCCCAAAATAGGGGGAATTAGTCTTTTTGCCCTAAAATAAGGGTAATTTATGTATTTTTGGCTTAAAATAAGGGGAATTTCTGCATTTTGCCCCAAAATAAGGGGAATTTCTGCAATTTTGCCCCAAAACAAGGGAAATTTCTGCAATTTTGCCCCAAAATTAGAGGAATTTCTGCGTTTTAGCTCCAAAATAAAGATAATTTCTGCAATTTTGCTCCAAAATAATGGGGAATTTCTGCAATTTTGCCCCAAAATAAAGGGAATTTCTGCAATTTTGCCACAAAATTAGGAAAATTTCTGATATTTTGCCCCAAAATTAGGGAAATTTCTTCAATTTTGCTTTAAAATTAGGGAAATTAATGTCCTTTTTACACAAAATTAGGGGCATTACTGTTTTTTGCCCCAAATAAGAGAAATTTCTGCATTTTTGTACAAAATTAAGTGGAATTTCTGCCTTTTTGCCCTAAAATAAAAATTTCCGTTTTTTTGGCCCAAAGAAAAGGGAATTTCAGTCTTTTTGCCCTAAAATAAGGGTAATTTCTGCATTTTTGCCCCCAAATTAGCGGAATTTCTGCCTTTTTTGGTCCAAGATAAGGGAAATTTCTGCAATTTTGCAACAAAGTAAGGAAAGTTTATGCAATTTTGTCCCAAAAATTGGAAATTTCTGCATTTTTGCCGCAAATAAAGGGAATTTCTGGATTTTGTCCCCAAATTAGAGTAATTTCTGCCTTTATGCCTCAAAATTAGGGACATTACTGCCTTTTTGCCAAATAATAAGGGAAAATTATGCAATTATGCTTCAAAATAAGTGGAATTTTTACTTTTTCGCCCCAAAAGAAGGGGAATTGTTGCCTTTCTGCTCCAAACTTAAAGGAATTTCTGCAATTTTGCTCCAAAATAATGGGGAATTTCTGCAATTTTGCCAAAAAATAAAGGGAATTTCTGCAATTTTGACACAAAATTAGGGGAATTTCTGCATTTTTGTCACAAAATAAAAGGAATTTCTACCTTTTTGACCCAAAATTTGTGAAATTTCTGAATTTTGCCCCAAAATTTGAAGCATTACTGCATTTTTGCCCATTAACATGGGAAATTTCTGCAATTTTGTTACAAAATAAAAGAAATTTCTGCCTTTTTACCCCAAAATATGTGGAATTTCTGCATTTTTGCCACAAAATAAGGGAAATTTCTGCAATTTTATGCTAAAATAAGATAAATTTCTATCCTTTGCTCAAAAATAAAGGAAATTTCTGCCTAATTGGCCCAAAATAAGAGGAATTTCTGCATTTCCGCCCCAAATAAAAAGAAATTTCTGCATTTTTGCCCCAAAATAATAGGAATTTCTGCCTTTCTGCCCTAAAAAAGGGGGAATTTAGCTTTTTGCCCCAAAATAGCGGGAATTTAGTCTTTTTGCCCTAAAATAAGGGTAATTTCTCTATTTTTGGCTTAAAATAATGGGAATTTCTGCATTTTTGCCCTAAAATAAGAAGAATTTCTGTATTTTTGCCCTGAAATAAAGAGTTTTTCTGTCTTTTTGCCCTAAAATAAGGAATTTCTGCATTTTTGCTTCAAAATAAGGGAAATTCCAGCATTTTCCCCCAAAATAAGAAGAATTTCTGCCTTTTTGCCCCAAAATTAAAGGAATTTTGCTTTTTGCTCAAAAATAAAAAGAATTTCTGCCTTTTAGACCCAAAATTAGGTGAATTCTTGCCTTTTTGCCCCAAAATTAGGGGCATTACTGTGTTTTTGCTCCAAAATAAGGGAAATTTCTTAATTTTTGCCCAAAATTTTGTCGAATTTTTGCCTTTTTGCTCTAAAATAAGAAGAATTTCTGCCTTTTTGACACAAAATAAGGGGAATTTCAGTATTTTTCTTTAAAATAAGTATAATTTCAAGAATTTTCCACCAAATAAGCGGAATTTCTGCCTTCTTGACCTGAAATAAGGGGAATTTCTGCATTTTTGCCACAAGATAATGGAAATTTCTGCAATTTTGTTCCAAAAAAGGGAAATTTCTGCAATGTTGCCCCACAAAAAGGGGAATTTCTGCCTTTTTGCCCCAAAACTAATGGAATTTCTGATTTTTGCCCCCAAATTAGAAGCATTACAGAATTTTTACCACAAAATAAGGGAAATTTCTGCAATTTGCCTCAAAATAAAGGAAATTTCTGCAATTTTGTCCCAAAAAGGGAAATTTCTGCATTTTTGCCCCAAAATAAGAGGAATTTCTGTATTTTGACCCAAAATTATAGAAAGTTTTGAATTTTGCCCCCAATTTAGAAGCATTACTGCATTTTTGCCCCAAAATATGGGAAATTTCTGCAATTTTGTTCCAAAATAAGGGAAAATTCTGCCTTTTTACCCCAAAATAATGGAAATTTCTGCAATTTTATCCTAACGAAAGTTAAATTTCTATCCTTTAGCCCAAAAATAAGGGAAATTTCTGCCTATTTGGCCCAAAATAAGGGGAATTTCTGAATTTTTGCCCCAAATTAAAAAAAATTTCTGCATTTTTACTTAAAAATAAAAGGAATTTCTGCCCTTTTGCTGTAAAATAAGGAGATTTTACCTTTTTGCCCCAAAATAGGGGGAATTTAGTTTTTTGTTCTGAATTAAGGAGAATTTCTGTTTTTTTGCATTAAATAAGAAAAATTTCTGCATTTTTGCTCCT
The DNA here is from genome assembly GCF_963924665.1 of Micromys minutus. Classification (NCBI taxonomy): domain Eukaryota; kingdom Metazoa; phylum Chordata; class Mammalia; order Rodentia; family Muridae; genus Micromys; species Micromys minutus. Next base: position 30,004,915 of record NC_137963.1, read on the forward strand.
AAATAAGAGAAATTTCAGCATTTTTGCCCCCAAATAAGGGTAATTTTTGCAATTTTACCCCAAAATAAAGGGAATTTCTGCAATTTTGACACAAAATAAAGGGAATATCTGGAATTTTGACACAAAATTAGAAGAATTACTGCAATTTTGCTCCAAAATAAAGAAAATTTCTACAATTTTGCACCAAATTTAGAAGAATTTCTGTTTTTTTGACACAAAATTAGGGGCATTACTGTCTTTTTGCCCCAAATAAGGGAAATTTCTGCATATTTGTCCAAAATTAAGTGTAATTACTTCCTTTTTGCCCTAAAATAAGAATTTCTGTTTTTTTGGCACAAAATATGGGGAATTTCAGTTTTTTGCCCTAAAATAAGGGTAATTTCTGCATTTTTGACCCCAAATAAGCGGAATTTCTGCCTTTTTGACCGAAAATAAGGGGAATTTCTGCATATTTTTTCCCAAGATAAAAAAATTTCTGCAATTTTGCACAAAATAAAGGGAATTTAGTCTTTTTAGCCAAAAATAAAAGTAATTTCTGTGTTTTTGGTTTAAAATAAGGAGAATTACTCTCTTTTTGACCTGAAATAAGAAAAATTTCTGCATTTTTGCTCCATAATAAGGGAAATTTCAGCATTTTTGCCCCAAAATAAGGAGAATTTCTGACTTTTTGGCCCAAAATCACTAAACTTTTTGCCTTTTTGCCCCAAAATTAGGGTTATTACTGTGTTTTTGCTCCAAAATAAGGGACATTTCTTCATTTTTGCCCAAAATTTTGTGGAATTTCTGCCTTTTTGCTCTAAAATAAGAAGAATTTCTGCCTTTTTGGCACAAAATAAGGGAAATTTCAGGCTTTTTCCCTAAAATAAGGGTAATTTCAAGAATTTTCCCCCAAATAAGTGGAATTTCTGCCTTTTTGACCTGAAATAAGGGGAATTTCTGCATTTTTGAAACAAGATAAGGGAAATTTCTGCATTTTTGTCCAAAATTAAGTGGAATTTCTGCCTTTTTGCCCTAAAACAAGAAATTCTGTATTTTTGGCACAAAGAAAAATGAATTTCAGTCTTTTTGCCCTAAAATAAGAGTAATTACTGCATTTTTGCCCCCAAATAAGCGGAATTTCTGCCTTTTTGACCTGAAATAACGAGAATTTCTGCATTTTTGGTTCAAGATACCAGAAATTTCTGCAATTTTGCAACAAAGTCAGGAAAGTTTATGCAATTTTGTCCCAAAAAATGGAAATTTCTGCATTATTGCCGCAAATAAAGGAAATTTCTGGATTTTGCCCCAAAATTAGAGTAATTTGTGCCTTTTTGCCTCAAAATTAGGGGAATTACTGCCTTTTTGCCCAATAATAAGGGAAAATTATGCAATTTTGCTCCAAAATAATTGGAATTTTTACTTTTTCGCCCCAAAAGAAGGGGAATTTCTGCCTTTCTGCTCCAAACTTAAAGGAATTTATGCAATTTTTCTCCAAAATAATGGGGAATTTCTGCAATTTTGCCAAAAAATAAAGGGAATTTCAGCAATTTTGACACAAATTTAGGGGAATTTCTGCATTTTTGTCCCAAAATAAAAGGAATTTCTGCCTTTTTGACCCAAAATTTGTGAAATTTTTGAATTTTGCCCCAAAATTTGAAGCATTACTGCATTTTTGCCCATTAATATGGGAAATTCCTGCAATTTTGTTCCAAAATAAAGGAAATTTCTGCCTTTTTACTCCAAAATAAGTGGAATTTCTGCATTTTTGCCACAAAATAAGGGAAATTTCTGCAATTTTATCCTAAAATAAAATAAATTTCTATCCTTTTGCTCAAGAATAAGGGAAATTTCTGCCTATTTGGCCCAAAATAAGAGGAATTTCTGCATTTTTGCCCCAAATTAAGGGAAATTTCTGCATTTTTGCACAAAAATAATAGGAATTTCTTCCTTTTTGCCCTAAAAAAGAGAAATTTAGCTTTTTGCCCCAAAATAGCGGGAATTTAGTCTTTTTGCCCTAAAATAAGGGAAATTTCTGTTTGTTTGGCTTAAAATAAAGGGAATTTCTGCATTTTTGCCCTAAAATAAGAAGAATTTCTTTATTTTTGCCCTGAAATAAGGAGTTTTTCTGTCTTTTTGCCCTACAATAAGGAAAATTTCTGCATTTTTGCTCCAAAATAAGGGAAATTCCAGCATTTTCCCCCAAAATAAGAAGAATTTCTGCCTTTTTGCCCCAAAATTAGGGGAATTTCTGCTTTTTGCTCTAAAATAAGGGGAATTTCTACCTTTTTGACCCAAAATTAGGGGAATTTTTGCCTTTTTTGCCCCAAAATTAGGAACATTACTTTGTTTTTGCTCCAAAATAAGGGAAATTTCTGCATTTTTGCCTAAAATTTTGTGGAATTTCTGCCTTTTTGCTCTAAAATAAGAAGAATTTCTGCCTTTTTGGCACAAAATAAGGGGAATTTCAGTATTTTTCCCTAAAATAAGGGTAATTTTAGGAATTTTTCACCAAATAAGCAGAATTTCTGCCTTTTTGACCTGAAATAATGGGAATTTTTGCATTTTTGCCACAAGATAAGGGAAATTTCTGCAATTTTGTTCCAAAAAAGGGAAATTTCTGTAATGTTGCCCCACAAAAAGGGGAATTTCTGCCTTTTTGCCCCAAAACTAAAGGAATTTCTGATTTTTGCCCCCAAATTAGAAGCATTACAGAATTTTTGCCACAAAATAAGGGAAATTTCTGAAATTTGCCTCAAAATAGAGGAAATTTCTGCAATTTTGTCCCAAAAAGAGAAATTTCTGCATTTTTGCCCCAAAATAAGAGGAATTTCTGTATTTTGACCCAAAATTAGAGAAAGTTCTGAATTTTGCCCCCAATTTAGAAGCATTACTGCATTTTTGCCCCAAAATATGGGAAATTTCTGCAATTTTGTTCCAAAATAAGGGAAAATTTTGCTTTTTACACCAAAATAATGGGAATTTCTGCATTTTTGCCCAAAAATAAGGGAAATTTCTGCAATTTTATCCTAACATAAGTTCAATTTCTATCTTTTAGCCCAAAAATAAAGGAAATTTCTGCCTATTTGGCCCAAAATAAGGGGAATTTCTGCATTTTTGCCCCAAATTAAAAGAAATTTCTGCATTATTGCTTAAAAATAAAAGGAATTTCTACCTTTTTGCCATAAAATAAGGGGATTTTACCTTTTTTCCCCAAAATAGGGGGAATTTAGTATTTTTGCCCTAAAATAAGGGTAATTTCTGTGTTTTTGGCTTAAAATAAGGGGAATTTCTGCATTTTTGCCGCAAAATAAGGGGAATTTCTGTATTATTGCCCTGAAATAAAGAGAATTTCTGTCTTTTTGCCTTAAAATAAGAAAAATTTCTGCATTTTTCCCCCTAAATAAGCAGAATTTCAGCATTTTTGCCCACAAATAAGGGGAATTTCTGCAATTTTGCCCCAAAATAAAGGGAATTTCTGCAATTTTGACACAAAATAAAGGGAATTTCTGGAATTTTGACACAAAATTAGGGGAATTACTGCAATTTTGCCCCAAAATAAGGGAAATTTCTGCAATTTTGCTCCAAAATTAGGGTAATTTCTTCCTTTTTGACACAAAATTAGGGGCATTACTGTCTTTTTGCCCCAAATAAGAGAAATTTCTGCATTTTTGTCCAAAATTAAGTGGAATTTCTTTCTTTTTGCCCTAAAAAGAGAATTTTTTTTGGGGGCACAAAATATGAGGAATTTCAGTCTTTTTGCCCTAAAATAAGAGTAATTTCTGCATTTTTGACCCCAAATAAGCGGAATTTTTGCCTTTTTGACTGGAAATAAGGGGAATTTCTGCATTTTTTTCCCAAGATAAAAAAAATTTCTGCAATTTTGCCCCAAAATAAGGGGAATTTAGTCTTTTTGGCCTAAAATAAGTGTAATTTCTGTATTTTTGGTTTAAAATAAAAAGAATTTCTGTCTTTTTGACCTGAAATAAGAAAAATTTCTGCATTTTTGCTCCATAATAAGGGGAATTTCAGCATTTTTGCCCGAAAATAAGAGAAATTTCTGACTTTTTGCCCCAAAATTAAAAAAATTTTTGCCTTTTTGCCCCAAAATTAGGGTTATTACTGTGTTTTTGCTCCAAAATATGGGAAATTTCTGCATTTTTGCCCAAAATTTTGTGGAATTTCTGCCTTTTTGTTCTAAATTAGAAGAATTTCTGCCTTTTTGGCACAAAATAAGAGAAATTTCAGGCTTTTTCCCTAAAATAAGGGTAATTTCAAGAATTTTCCCCCAAATAAGCAGAATTTCTGCTTTTTTGACCTGAAATAAAAGGAATTTCTGCATTTTTGCCACAAGATAAGAAAAATTTCTGCAATTTTGCCCAAAAATAAGGGAAATTTTTGCAATTTTGTTCCAAAAAAGGGAAATGTCTGCAATGTTGTTCCACAAAAAGGGGAATTTCTGACTTTTTGCCCCAAAACTAATGGAATTTCTGATTTTTGCTCCAAAATTAGAAGCATTACAGAATTTTTGCCACAAAATAAGGGAAATTTTTGCAATTTGCCTCAAAATAAAAAAAAATTCTGCAATTTTGTCCCCAAAAGGGAAATTTCTGCCTTTTTGCCCCAAAATAAGAGGAATTTCTGTATTTTTACCCAAAATTAGAGAAATTTCTGAATTTTACCCCAAAAGTAAAAGCATTACTGCATTTTTGCTCCAAAATATGGGATATTTCTTCAATTTTGTTCCAAAATAAGGGAAAGTTCTGCCTTTTTACCCCAAAATAAAGGGAATTTCTGCATTTTTGCCACAAAATAAGGGTAATTTCTGCAATTTTATTATAAAATAAATTAAATTTCTATCCTTTAGCCTCAAAATAAGGGAAATTTCTGCCTTTTTGCCCCAAAATAAGAGGAATTTCTGTATTTTTACCCAAAATTAGAGAAATTTCTGAATTTTACCCCAAAAGTAAAAGCATTACTGCATTTTTGCTCCAAAATATGGGATATTTCTTCAATTTTGTTCCAAAATAAGGGAAAGTTCTGCCTTTTTACCCCAAAATAAAGGGAATTTCTGCATTTTTGCCACAAAATAAGGGTAATTTCTGCAATTTTATTATAAAATAAATTAAATTTCTATCCTTTAGCCTCAAAATAAGGGAAATTTCTGCCTATTTGGCCCAAAATAAGGAGAATTTCTGCATTTTTGCCCCAAATTAAAAGAAATTTCTGCATTTTTGCCCAAAAATATGGGGAATTTCTGGCTTTTTGCCCTAAAATAAGGGGAATTTACCTTTTTGTCCCAAAATAGGGGGAATTAGTCTTTTTGCCCTAAAATAAGGGTAATTTATGTATTTTTGGCTTAAAATAAGGGGAATTTCTGCATTTTGCCCCAAAATAAGGGGAATTTCTGCAATTTTGCCCCAAAACAAGGGAAATTTCTGCAATTTTGCCCCAAAATTAGAGGAATTTCTGCGTTTTAGCTCCAAAATAAAGATAATTTCTGCAATTTTGCTCCAAAATAATGGGGATTTTCTGCAATTTTGCCCCAAAATTAAGGGAATTTCTGCAATTTTGCCCCAAAATTATAGAAATTTCTGCAATTTTGCTTTAAAATTAGGGAAATTAATGTCCTTTTTACACAAAATTAGGGGCATTACTGTTTTTTTGCCCCAAATAAGAGAAATTTCTGCATTTTTGTCCAAAATTAAGTGGAATTTCTGCCTTTTTGCCCTAAAATAAGAATTTCTGTTTTTTTGGCACAAAGAAAAGTGAATTTCAGTCTTTTTGCCCTAAAATAAGGGTAATTTCTGCATTTTTGCCCCCAAATTAGCGGAATTTCTGCCTTTTTGACCTGAAATAACGAGAATTTCTGCATTTTTGGTCCAAGATAAGGGAAACTTCTGCAATTTTGCAACAAAGTAAGGAAAGTTTATGCAATTTTGTCCCAAAAAATGGAAATTTCTGCATTTTTGCCGCAAATAAAGGGAATTTTTGGATTTTGCCCCCAAATTAGAGTAATTTCTGCCTTTTGCCTCAAAATTGGGTGCATTACTGCCTTTTTGCCAAATAATAAGGGAAAATTATGCAATTTTGCTTCAAAATAAGTGGAATTTTTACTTTTTCGCCCCAAAAGAAGGGGAATTTTTGCATTTCTGCTCCAAACTTAAAGGAATTTCTGCAATTTTGCTCCAAAATAATGGGGAATTTCTGCAATTTTGCCAAAAAATAAAGGGAATTTCTGCAATTTTGACACAAAATTAGGGGAATTTCTGCATTTTTGTCCCAAAATAAAAGGAATTTCTACCTTTTTGACCCAAAATTTGTCAAATTTCTGAATTTTGCCCCCAATTTAGAAGCATTACTGCATTTTTGCCCCAAAATATGGGAAATTTCTGCAATTTTGTTCCAAAATAAGGGAAAATTCTGCCTTTTTACCCCAAAATAATGGAAATTTCTGCAATTTTATCTTAACATAAGTTAAATTTCTATCCTTTAGCCCAAAAATAAGGGAAATTTCTGCCTATTTAGCCCAAAATAAAAGCAATTTCTGAATTTTTGCCCCAAAGTAAAAAAAAATTTCTGCATTTTTACTTAAAAATAAAAGGAATTTCTGCCTTTTTGCCGTAAAATAAGGGGATTTTACCTTTTTGCCCCAAAATAGAAGGAATTAAGTTTTTTGCACTGAATTAAGGAGAATTTCTGTTTTTTTGCATTAAATAAGAAAAATTTCTGCATTTTTGCTCCTAAATAAGAGAAATTTCAGCATTTTTGCCCCCAATTAAGGGGAATTTCTGCAATTTTGCCCCAAAATATAGGGAATTTCTGCAATTTTGACACAAAATAAAGGGAATATCTGGAATTTTGACACAAAATTAGGGGAATTACTGCAATTTTGCTCCAAAATAAAGGAAATTTCTACAATTTTGCTCCAAAATTAGAAGAATTTCTGTTTTTTTGACACAAAATTAGGGGCATTACTGTCTTTTTGCCCCAAATAAGGGAAATTTCTGCATATTTGTCCAAAATTAAGTGTAATTACTTCCTTTTTGCCCTAAAATAAGAATTTCTGTTTTTTTGGCACAAAATATGGGGAATTTCAGTTTTTTGCCCTAAAATAAGGGTAGTTTCTGCATTTTTGACCCCAAATAAGCGGAATTTCTGCCTTTTTGACCGGAAATAAGGGGAATTTCTGCATATTTTTTCCCAAGATAAAAAAATTTCTGCAATTTTGCCCAAAATAAGGGGAATTTAGTCTTTTTGGCCTAAAATAAGAGTAATTTCTGTATTTTTGGTTTAAAATAAGGAGAATTTCTCTCTTTTTGACCTGAAATAAAAAAATTTTCTGCATTTTTGCTCCATAATAAGGGGAATTTCAGACTTTTTGCCCCAAAATAAAAAGAATTTCTGACTTTTTGCCCCAAAATCACTAAAATTTTTGCCTTTTTGCCCCAAAATTAGGGTTATTACTGCTTTTTTGCTCCAAAATAAGAGAAATTTCTGCATTTTTGCCCAAAATTTTGTGGAATTTCTGCCTTTTTGCTCTAAAATAAGAAGAATTTCTGCCTTTTTGGCACAAAATAAGGGAAATTTCAGGCTTTTTCCCTAAAATAAGGGTAATTTCAAGAATTTTCCCCCAAATAAGCGGAATTTCTGCCTTTTTGACCTGAAATAACGAGAATTTCTGCATTTTTGGTTCAAGATACGGGAAATTTCTGCAATTTTGCAACAAAGTCAGGAAAGTTTATGCAACTTTGTCCCAAAAAATGGAAATTTCTGCATTTTTGCCGCAAATAAAGTAAATTTCTGGATTTTGCCCCAAAATTAGAGTAATTTCTGCCTTTTTGCCTCAAAATTAGGGGCATTACTGCCTTTTTGCCCAATAATAAGGGAAAATTATGCAATTTTGCTCCAAAATAATTGGAATTTTTACTTTTTCGCCCCCAAAAAAGGGGAATTTCTGCCTTTCTGCTCCAAACTTAAAAAAATTTATGCAATTTTGCTCCGAAATAATGGGGAATTTCTGCAATTTTGCCAAAGAATAAAGGGAATTTCAGCAATTTTGACACAAAATTAGGGGAATTTCTGCATTTTTGTCCCAAAATAAAAGGAATTTCTGCCTTTTTGACCCAAAATTTGTGAAATTTCTGAATTTTGCCCCAAAATTTGAAGCATTACTGCATTTTTGCCCATTAATATGGGAAATTTCTGCAATTTTGTTCCAAAATAAAGGAAATTTCTGCCTTTTTACTCTAAAATAAGTGGAATTTCTGCATTTTTGCCACAAAATAAGGGAAATTTCTGCAATTTTATCCTAAAATAAGATAAATTTCTATCCTTTTGCTCAAGAATAAGGGAAATTTCTGCCTATTTGGCCCAAAATAAGAGGAATTTCTGCATTTTTGCCCCAAATAAAGGGAAATTTCTGCATTTTTTTCCCAAAAATAATAGGAATTTCTTCCTTTTTGCCCTAAAAAAGAGAAATTTAGCTTTTTGCCCCAAAATAGCGGGAATTTAGTCTTTTTGCCCTAAAATAAGGGAAATTTCTGTATTTTTGGCTTAAAATAAAGGGAATTTCTGCATTTTTGCCCTAAAATAAGAAGAATTTCTGTATTTTTGCCCTGAAATAAGGAGTTTTTCTGTCTTTTTGCCCTACAATAAAGAAAATTTCTGCATTTTTGCTCCAAATAAGGGAAATTCCAGCATTTTCCCCCAAAATAAGAAAAATTTCTGCATTTTTGCCCCAAAATTAGGGGAATTTCTGCTTTTTGCTCTAAAATAAGGGGAATTTCTACCTTTTTGACCCAAAATTAGGGGAATTTTTGCCTTTTTTGCCCCAAAATTAGGAACATTACTTTGTTTTTGCTCCAAAATAAGGGAAATTTCTGCATTTTTGCCTAAAATTTTGTGGAATTTCTGCCTTTTTGCACTAAAATAAGAAGAATTTCTGCCTTTTTGGCACAAAATAAGGGGAATTTCAGTATTTTTCCCTAAAATAAGGGTAATTTTAGGAATTTTTCACCAAATAAGCAGAATTTCTGCCTTTTTGACCTGAAATAAGGGGAATTTCTGCATTTTTGCCACAAGATAAGGGAAATTTCTGCAATTTTGTTCCAAAAAAGGGAAATTTCTGCAATGTTGCCCCACAAAAAGGGGAATTTCTGCCTTTTTGCCCCAAAACTAAAGGAATTTCTGATTTTTGCCCCCAAATTAGAAGCATTACAGAATTTTTGCCACAAAATAAGGGAAATTTCTGAAATGTGCCTCAAAATAAAGGAAATTTCTGCAATTTTGTCCCAAAAAGGGAAATTTCTGCATTTTTGCCCCAAAATAAGAGGAATTTCTGTATTTTGACCCAAAATTAGAGAAAGTTCTGAATTTTGCCGCCAATTTAGAAGCATTACTGCATTTTTGCCCCAAAATATGGGAAATTTCTGCAATTTTGTTCCAAAATAAGGGAAAATTCTGCCTTTTTACACCAAAATAATGCGAATTTCTGCATTTTTGCCCAAAAATAAGGGAAATTTCTGCAATTTTATCCTAACATAAGTTCAATTTCTATCTTTTAGCCCAAAAATAAAGGAAATTTCTGCCTATTTGGCCTAAAATAAGGGGAATTTCTGCATTTTTGCCCCAAATTAAAAGAAATTTCTGCATTTTTGCTTAAAAATAAAAGGAATTTCTACCTTTTTGCCATAAAATAAGGGGATTTTACCTTTTTTCCCCAAAATAGGGGGAATTTAGTCTTTTTGCCCTAAAATAAGTGTAATTTCTGTATTTTTGGCTTAAAATAAGGGGAATTTCTGCATTTTTGCTGCAAAATAAGGGGAATTTCTGTATTATTGCCCTGAAATAAGGAGAATTTCTGTCTTTTTGCCTTAAAATAAGAAAAATTTCTGCATTTTTGCCCCTAAATAAGAAAAATTTCAGCATTTTTGACCACAAATAAGGGGAATTTCTGCAATTTTGCCCCAAAATAAAGGGAATTTCTGCAATTTTGACACAAAATAAAGGGAATTTCTGGAATTTTGACACAAAATTAGGGGAATTACTGCAATTTTGCCCCAAAATAAGGGAAATTTCTGCAATTTTGCTCCAAAATTAGGGGAATTTCTGTTTTTTTGACACAAAATTAGGGGCATTACTGTCTTTTTGCCCCAAATAAGAGAAATTTCTGCATTTTTGTCCAAAATTAAGTGGAATTTCTTTTTTTTGCCCTAAAATAAGAATTTCCTTTTTTTTTTGGGCACAAAATATGAGGAATTTCAGTCTTTTTGCCCTAAAATAAGGGTAATTTCTGCATTTTTGACCCCAAATAAGCGGAATTTTTGCCTTTTTGACCGGAAATAAGGGGAATTTCTGCATTTTTTTCCCAAGATAAAAGAAATTTCTGCAATTTTGCCCCAAAATAAGGGGAATTTAGTCTTTTTGGCCTAAAATAAGTGTAATTTCTGTATTTATGGTTTAAAATAAGGAGAATTTCTGTATTTTGACCTGAAATAAGAAAAATTTCTGCATTTTTGCTCCATAATAAGGGGAATTTCAGCATTTTTGCCCCAAAATAAGAGAAATTTCTGACTTTTTGCCCCAAAATTAGAAAAATTTTTGCCTTTTTGCCCCAAAATTAGGGTTATTACTGTGTTTTTGCTCCAAAATAAGAGAAATTTCTGCATTTTTGCCCAAAATTTTGTGGAATTTCTGCCTTTTTGTTCTAAATTAGAAGAATTTCTGCCTTTTTGTCACAAAATAAGAGAAATTTCAGGCTTTTTCCCTAAAATAAGTGTAATTTCTAAAATTTTCCCCCAAATAAACGGAATTTCTGCCTTTTTGACCTGAAATAAGGAAAATTTCTGAATTTTTGCCACAAGATAAGGGAAATTTCTGCAATTTTGTTCCAAAAAAGGAAAATTACTGCAATGTTGTCTCACAAAAAGGGGAATTTCTGCCTTTTTGCCCCCAAACTAATGGAATTTCTGATTTTTGCCCCCAAATTAGAAGCATTACAGAATTTTTGCCACAAAATAAGGGAAATTTCTGCAATTTACCTCAAAATAAAAAAAATTTCTGCAATTTTGTCCCGAATAAAGGGAAATTTCTGCATTTTTGCCCCAAAATAAGAGGAATTTCTGTATTTTGACCCAAAATTAGAGAAATTTCTGAATTTTGCCCCCAAATTAGAAGAATTACTGCATTTTTGCCCCAAAATATGTGAAATTTCTGCAATTTTGTTCTAAAATAAGGGAAAGTTCTGCCTTTTTACCCCAAAATAATGGGAATTTCTGCATTTTGCCACAAAATAAGGGAAATTTCTGCAATTTTATCCTAACATAAGTTAAATTTCTATCCTTTAGCCCAAAAATAAGGGAAATTTCTGCCTATTTGGCCCAAAATAAGGCGAATTTCTGCATTTTTGCCCCAAATTAAAAGAAATTTCTGCATTTTTGTCCAAAAATAAGGGGAATTTCTGGCTTTTTGCCCTAAAATAAGGGAAATTTACCTTTTTGCCCCAAAATAGAGGGAATTAGTCTTTTTGCCCTAAAATAAGGGTAATTTCTGTATTTTTGGCTTAAAATAAAAGGAATTTCTGCATTTTTGCCCCAAAATAATGGGAATTTCTCTATATTTGCCGTGAAATAAGGAGAATTTTTGTCTTTTTGCCCTAAAATAAGGAAAATTTCTGCATTTTTGCTTTAAAATAAGGGGAATTTCAGCATTTTTGCCCACAAATAAGGGGAATTTCTTCAATTTTTCCCCAAAATAAAGGGAATTTTTGGAATTTTGCTCCAAAATTAGGGGAATTTTTTCTTTTTTGACCCAAAATTAGGGGCATTACTGTCTTTTTGCCCCAAATGGAAGAAATTTCTGCATTTTTTCCCAAAATTAAGTGGAATTTCTGCCTTTTTGCCCTAAAATCAGAATTTCTGCCCTTTTGGCACAAAATAAAAGGAATTTCAGTCTTTTTGCCCTAAAATAAGTGTTATTTCTGCATTTTTAACCCCAAATAAAAGGAATTTCTGCATTTTTGACCCGAAATAAAGGGAATTTCTGCATTTTTGCCCCAAGATAAGGGAAATTTCTACAATTTTGCCACAAAATAAGGGAAATTTCTGCCTATATGGCCCAAAATAAGTGGAATTTCTGCATTTTTGCCCCAAATTAAAAGAAATTTCTGCATTTTTGCCCAAAATTAAGGGGAATTTCTGGCTTTTTGCCCTAAAATAAGGAGAATTTAACTTTTTCCCCCAAAATAGGGGGAATTAGTCTTTTTGCCCTAAAATAAGGATAATTTCTGTATTTTTGGCTTAAAATAAGAGGAATTTCTGCATTTATGCCCCAAAATAAGGGGAGTTTCTGTATTTTTGCCCTGAAATAAAGAGAATTTCTGTCTTTTTGCCCTAAAATAAAGGAAATTTCTGCATTTTTGCTTTAAAATAAGAAGAATTTCAGCATTTTTGCCTCCAAATAAGGGGAATTTCTGCAATTTTGCCCCAAAATAAAGGGAATTTCTGGAATTTTGACACAAAATTAGGGGAATTACTGCAATTTTGCCCCAAAATAAGGGAAATTTCTGCAATTTTGCTCCAAAATTAGGGGAATTTCTGCCTTTTTGACACAAAATTATGGGCATTACTGTCTTTTTGCCCCAAATAAGGGAAATTTCTGCATTTTTGTCCAAAATTAAGTGGAATTTCTTTCTTTTTGCCCTAAAATAAGAATTTCTGTTTTTTTGGCACAAAATATGGGGAATTTCAGTCTTTTAGCCCTAAAATAAGGGTAATTTCTGCATTTTTGACTCTAAATAAGCGGAATTTCTGCCTTTTTGACCCAAAATGAGGGGAATTTCTGCATTTTTTCCACAAGATAAAAGAAATTTCTGCAATTTTGCCCCAAAATAAGGGAAATTTCTGCAATTTTTTCCCAAAAATTGAAATTTCTGCATTTTTGCCCCTAAATAAGGAGAATTTCTGCATTTTGCCCAAAAATTAGGGGAATTTCTGCCTTTTTGCCTCAAAATTAGGGGCATTACTGTCTTTTTGCCCAATAATAAGGGAAAATTATGCAATTTTGCTCCATAATAAGTGGAATTTCTACATTTTTGCCCCAAAAGAAGGAAAATTTCTGCCTTTTGGCCCAAAATTATGGGAATTACTGCAATTTTGCCCCAAAATAAGGGAAATTTCTGCAATTTTGCTCCAAAATTAGGGGAATTTTTGCCTTTTTGACCCAAAATTTGGGGCATTACTGTCTTTTTGCCCCAAATGAAAGAAATTTCTGCATTTTTTCCCAAAATTAAGTGGAATTTCTGCCTTTTGTCCTAAAATAAGAATTTCTGCTCTTTTGGCACAAAATAAAAGGAATTTCAGTCTTTTTGCCCTAAAATAAGGGTTATTTCTGCATTTTTAACCCCAAATAAGAGGAATTTCTGCATTTTTGATCCGAAATAAAGGGAATTTCTGCATGTTTGCCCAAAGATAAGGGAAATTTCTACAATTTTTCCACAAAATAAGGGAAATTTCTGCCTATATGGCCCAAAATAAGTGGAATTTCTGCATTTTTGCCCAAAAATAAGGGGAATTTCTGGCTTTTTGCCCTAAAATAAGGGGAATTTAACTTTTTCCTCCAAAATAGGGGGAATTAGTTTTTGCCCTAAAATAAGGGAAATTTCTGTATTTTTGGCTTGAAATAAGGAGAAATTCTGCATTTTTGCCAAAAAATAAGGGAAATTTATATATTTTTGCCCTGAAATAAGGAGAATTTCTGTCTTTTTGCCCTTAAATAAAGAAATTTTCTGCATTTTTGCTTTAAAATAAGGGGAATTTCAGCATTTTTGCCCCCAAATAAGATGAATTTCTGCAATTTTGCCCAAAAATGAAGAGAATTTTTGGAATTTTGACACAAAATTAGGGGAATTACTGCAATTTTGCCCCAAAATAACGGGAAATTTCTGCAATTTTGCTCCAAAATTAAGGGAATTTCTCCATTTTTGACACAAAATTAGGGTCATTACTGTCTTTTTGCGCCAAATAAGGGAAATTTCTGCATTTTTGTCCAAAATGAAGTGGAATTTCTTCCTTTTTGCCCTAAAATAAGAATTTCTGGTTTTTTGGCACAAAATATGGGGAATTTCAGTATTTTTGCCCTAAAATAAGGGTAATTTCTGCATTTTTGACACCAAATAAGCGGAATTTCTGCCTTTTTGACCCGAAATAAGAGGGATTTCTGCATTTTTTCCTCAAGATAAAAGAAATTTCTGCAATTTTGCCCCAAAATAAGGGAAATTTCTAAAATTTTGTTCTAAAAAATGGAAATTTCTGCATTTTGCCCCTAAATAAAAGAGAATTTCTGCATTTTGCCCTAAAATTAAGGAAATTTCTGCATTTTTGCCCAAATATTAGTGGCATTACTTCTTTTTTGCCCAATAATAAGAGAAAATTATGCAATTTTGCTTCAAAATAAGTGGAATTTCTACATTTTTGCCCTAAAGAAGGAAAATTTCTGCCTTTTTGACCCAAAATTAGGTGTATTACTGCAATTTTGCTCCAAAATAATGGGGAATTTCTGCAATTTCGCCCGAAAATAAAGGGAATTTCTGCAATTTTGACAGAAAATTAGGGGAATTACTGCACTTTTGTCCCAAAATAAGGGAAATTTCTGCAATTTTGCTCCAAAATTAGGAGAATTTCTGCCTTTTTGACCCAAAATTAGTGGCATTACTGTCTTTTTGCCCCAAATAAAGGAAATTTCTCCATTTTTTCCAAACATTAAGTGGAATTTCTGCCTTTTTGCCCTAAAATAAGAATTTCTGCCCTTTTGGCACAAAATAAAAGGAATTTCAGTCTTTTGCCCTAAAATAAGGGTTATTTCTGCATTTTTAACCCCAAATAAGTGGTATTTCTGCATTTTTGACCCAAAATAAGGGGCATTTCTGCATTTTTGCCCCAAGATAAGGGAAATTTCTACAATTTTGCCACAAAATAAGGGAAATTTCTGCCTTTTTACTCTAAAATAAGGGGAATTTCTGCCTTTTTGCCCCTAAATAAGAGGAATTTAGTCTTTTTGGCCTAAAATAAGAGTAATTTCTGTATTTTTGGTTTAAAATAAGGAGAATTTCTGTTTTTTTGACCTGAAATAAGAAAAATTTCTGCATTTTTGCTCCATAATAAGGGGAATTTCAGCATTTTTGCCCCAAAATAAGGGGAATTTCTGACTTTTTGCCCCAAAATTGGGGGAATTTTTGCCTTTTTCCCAAAATTAGAGGTATTACTGTGTTTTTGCTCCAAAATAAGGGAAATTTCGGCATTTTTGCCCAAAATTTTGTGGAATTTCTGCCTTTTATCTCTAAAATAAGAAGAATTTCTGCCTTTTGGCACAAAATAAGGAAAATTTCAGGCTTTTCCCTGAAATAAGGGTAATTTCAATAATTTTCCCCCAAATAAGCGGAATTTCTGCCTTTTTGACCTGAAATAAGGGGAATTTCTGCATTTTTGCCACAAGAAAAGGGAAATTTTTGCAATTTTGTCCAAAAATAAGGGAAATTTCTGCAATTTTGTTCCAAAAAAGGGAAATTTCTGCAATGTTGACCCACAAAATGGGGAATTTCTGCCTTTTTGCCCACAAACTAATGGAATTTCTGATTTTTGCCCCCAAATTAGAAGCATTACAGAATTTTTGCCACAAAATAAGGGAAATTTTTGCAATTTACCTCAAAATAAAAAAAATTTCTGCAATTTTGTCCCAAAAAAGGGAAATTTCTGCATTTTTGCCCCAAAATAAGAGGAATTTCTGTATTTTGACCCAAAATTAGAGAAATTTCTGACTTTTGCCCCCAAATTAGAAGCATTACTGCATTTTTGCCCCAAAATATGTGAAATTTCTGCTATTTTGTTCTAAAATAAGGGAAAGTTCTGCCTTTTTACCCCAAAATAATGGGAATTTCTGCATTTTTGCCACAAAATAAGGAAAATTTCTGCAATTTTATCCTAACATAAGTTAAATTTCTATCCTTTAGCCCCAAAATAATGAAAATTTCTGCCTATATGGCCAAAAATAAGTGGAATTTCTGCATTTTTGCCCCAAATTAAAAGAAATTTCTGCATTTTTGCCCAAAAATAAGGGGAATTTCTGGCTTATTGCCCTAAAATAAGGGGAATTTACCTTTTTGCCCCAAAATAGGGGGAATTAGTCTTTTTGCCCTAAAATAAGGGTAATTTCTGTATTTTTGGCTTAAAATAAGGGGAATTTCTTCATTTTTGCCCAAAAATAATGGGAATTTCTGTATTTTTGCCCTGAAATAAAGAGAATTTCTGTCTTTTTGCCCTTAAATAAGGAAATTTTCTGCATTTTTGCTTTAAAATAAGGGGAATTTCAGCATTTATGCCTCCAAATAAAGGGAATTTCTGCAATTTTGCCCCAAAATAAAGAGAATTTCTGGAATTTTGACACAAAATTAGGGGAATTACTGCAATTTTGCCCCAAAATAAAGGGAAATTTCTGCAATTTTGCTTTAAAATTAAGGAAATTTCTGCATTTTTGACACAAAATTAGGGGCATTACTGTCTTTTTGCCCCAAATAAGGGAAATTTCTGCATTTTTGTCCAAAATTAAGTGGAATTTCTTCCTTTTTGCCCTAATATAAGAATTTCTGGTTTTTTTGGCACAAAATATGGGGAATTTCAGTATTTTTCCCTAAAATAAAGGTAATTTCTGCATTTTTGACACCAAATAAGCGGAATTTCTGCCTTTTTGACCCAAAATAAGGGGGATTTCTGCAATTTTTCCCCAAGATAAAAGAAATTTCTGCAATTTTGCCCCAAAATAAGGGAAATTTCTGCAATTTTGTCCCAAAAAAATGGAAATTTCTGCATTTTTGCCCCTAAATAAAAGAGAATTTCTGCATTTTGCCCCAAAATTAGGAAAATTTTTAAATTTTGCCCCAAAATTAGTGAAATTTCTGAATTTTGCCTCAAAATTAGAAGCATTACTGCATTTTTGCCCCAAAATATGGGAAATTTCTGCCATTTTGTTCCAAAATAAGGGAAATTTCTGCATTTTTACCCCAAAATAATGGGAATTTCTGCATTTTTGCCACAAAATAAGGGACATTTCTGCAATTTTATCCTAAAATTAGTTAAATAACTATTGTTTTGCCCCAAAATAAGGTAAATTTCTGCCTATTTGGCCCAAAATAAGGGGGAATTTCTGCATTTTTGCCCCAAATTAAAAGAAATTTCTGCAGTTTTGTCCAAAAATAAGGGGAATTTCTGTCTTTTTGCTCTAAAATAAGAGTAATTTAGCTTTTTTCCCCAAAATAAAAGGAATTTAGTCTTTTTGCCCTAAATAAGGGTAATTTTTGTATTTTTGGCTTAAAATAAGGGGAATTTCTGCATTTTTGCCCCAAAATAAGGGGAATTTCGGTATTTTTGCCCTGAAATAAAGAGAATTTCTGTCTTTTTGCCCTAAAATAAGAAAAAATTTCTGCATTTTTGCTCCAAAATAAGGGGAATTTAATAATTTTTGCCCCAAAATAAGGGAAATTTCTGCCTTTTTGCCCCAAAATTGGGGGAATTTCTTCTTTTTTGTCCCATTATAAGGGAAATTTATGCAATTTTGCACCAAAATAAGGGAAATTTCTGAAATTTTCCTCCAAAATAAAAGGAATTTCTTTCTTTTTGAAACAAAATAAGGGGAATTCCTGCAATTTTGTTCCAAAATAAGTGAATTTCTGCAGTTTTACTCCAAAATAAGGGAAATATCTGCAATTTTGCCCTAAAATACGGGGAATTTCTGCATTTTTGTTCCAAAATAAGGAAATTTTCTGCAATTTTGCCACAAAATAAGGGGAATTTCTGCCTTTTTGCCTTAAAATTAGGGGAATTTCTGCATTTTTGCCCTAAAATTATGGGCATTACTCTGTTTTTGCCCCAAAATTAGGCAAATTTCTGCATTTTTGTCCAAAATTAAGTGGAATTTCTGCCTTTTTGACCTAAAATAAAAAGAATTTCTGCCTTTTGGGCACAAAGTGAGGGGAATTTAGTCTTTTTCCCCTAAAATAAGGGTCATTTCTGCAATTTGCCCCCAAATAAGCAGAATTTCTGCCTTTTTGACCCGAAATATGGAAAATTTCTGCAATTTTGTCCCCAAAAATGGAAATTTCTGCATTTTTACCCCCAAATAAGAGGAATTTCTTCATTTTGCCCCAAAATAAGAGGAATTTCTGCTTTTTGCCCAAAAATTTGGGGCATTACTGTGTTTTTGCCCCAAAATAAATGAAAATTCTGCATTTTTGCCCAAAATTAATTGGAATTTCTGCTTTCTAGCCCTAAATTAATAAGTATTTCTGTCCTTTTTGGAAAAAAATAAGGGGAATTTCAGTCTTTTCTTCTAAAATAAGTTTAATTTCTGCAATTTGCCCCCAAATTAGCGGAATTACTGCCTTTTAAACCCGAAAGAAGGGAAATTTCTGGATTTCTGTCCCATGATAAGAGAAATTTCTGCAATTTTGCCAAAAAAAGGGGAAATTTCTGCCTTTTTGCCCCAGAATAAAGAGAATTTCTGCCTTTTTACCCCAAATAAAGGGAATTTCTGAATTTTGCTCAAAAAAATGTGGAATTTCGGCATTTTTGCCTCAAAAAAAAGGGAATTTCTGTAATTTTGAAACACAATTAGGGGAATTTCGTCAATTTTGTTCAAAAATTAGGGGAATTTCTGCATTTTGCCACAAAATAAGGGGATTCCTGCAATTTTGCTCCAAAATAATGGTGAATTTGTGCAATTTTGCCCCAAAGAAAAGGGAATATTTGCAATTTTACCACAAAATTAGGAAAATTTCTGCAATTTTGCTCCAAAATTAGGGGAATTTCTGCCTTTAGCCCCAAAATTAGGGGCATTACTGCCTTTTGCCCAATAATAAGAAAAAATTATGCAATTTTGCTCCAAAATAAGTTGAATTTCTACCTTTTTGCCCTAAAAGAAGGGGAATTTCTGCCTTTTTGCCACAAACTAGGAGGAATTTCTGCAATTTTGCCCCAAAATATGGGGAATTTCTGCAATTTTGCTCCAAAATAATTGGGAATTTCTGCAATTTTGCCCCAAAATAAAAGTAATTTCTGCAATTTTGCCACAAATTTAGGAAAATTTCTGCAATTTTGCTCCAAAATTAGGAAAATTTCTGCAATTTTGCTCAAAAATTAGGGAAATTTCTGCAATTTTGCCTCAAAATAAAAGGAATTTCTGCAATTTGGACACAAATTAGAAGAATTACTGCAATTTTGACCCAAGATTAGGGGCGTTACTGTCTTTTTGCCCCAAATAAGGGAAATTTCTGCATTTTTGCCCAAAATTAAGTGGAATTTCTGCCTTTTTGCCCTAAAATAGAATTTCTGCCTTTTTGGCACAAAGAAAGGGGAATTTCAGGCTTTTTCCCTAAATTAAGTTTAATTTCTGCTATTTGCCCCCAAATTAGCGTAATTTCTGCATTTTTGCCCCAAAATAAGGGAAATTTCTGCAATTTTGCTCCAAAATAATGGAGAATTTCTGAAATTTTGCCCCAAAATAAAAGGAATTTCTGCAATTTTGCCACAAATTTAGGGGAATTTCTGCAATTTTGCCCCAAAATAAGAAGAATTTCTGCAAATTTGCTCCAAATTTATGGGGAATTTCTGCAATTTTGCCCCAAAATAAAAGGAATTTCTGCAATTTTGCCACAAATTTAGGGGAATTTCTACCTTTTTGCCCCTAAAGAAGGGGAATTTCTGCAATTTTGTTCCAAAAAATGGAAATTTCTGCATTTTTGCCCCCAAAGAAAGAGAATTTCTGCATTTTGCCCAAAATTAGGAAAATTCTGCCTTTTTGCTCTATAATTAAGGGCATTACTTGCTTTTTGCCCAATAATTAGAGAAAATTATGCAATTTTGCTCCAAAATAAGTGGAATTTCAGCATTTTTGCCTCAAAATGAAGGGAAATTCTACAATTTTGACACAAAATTAGGGGAATTTCTGCAATTTTGTTCAAAAATTAGGGGAATTTCTGCCTTTTTGCCACAAAATAAGGGGATTCCTGCAATTTTGCTCCAAAATAATGGTGAATTTCTGCAATTTTGCCCCAAAAGAAAGGGAATATTTGCAATTTTGCCACAAAATAAGGGGAATTTCTGCAATTTTGCCCCAAAATTAGGAAAATTTCTGCAATTTTGCTCCAATATTAGGGGAATTTCTGCCTTTAGCACCAAAATTAGGGGCATTACTGCCTCTTGCCTAATAATAAGGAAAAATTATGCACTTTTGCTCCAAAATAAGTGGAATTTCTACCTTTTTGCCCAAAAAGAAGAGGAATTTCTGCCTTTTTGCCACAAACTAAAAGGAATTTCTGCAATTTCGCTCCAAAATAAGGGGAATTTCTGCAATTTTGCTCCAAAATAATGGGGAATTTCTGTAATTTTGCCCCAAAATAAAAGGAATTTCTGCAATTTTGCCACAAATTTAGGGGAATTTCTGCAATTTTGCCCCAAAATTAGGGAAATTTCTGCAATTTTGCACTAAATTAGGGGAATTTCTGCCTTTTTGCCCCCAAATGAGGGGCATTACTGCCTTTTTGCCCAATCATAAGGAAAAATTATGCAATTTTGCTCCAAAATAGGTAGAATTTCTACCTTTTTGACCCCAAATAAGGGGAATTTCTGCAATTTTGTAACAAAAAATAAAAATTTCTGCATTTTTGCCCCCAAGTAAGGAGAATTTCTGCATTTTGCCCCAAAATTAAAAAAATTTCTGCCTTTTTGCCCCCAAATGAGGGCATTACTGCCTTTTTACCCAATAATAAGGGAAAATTATGCAATTTTGCTCCAAAATAAGTGGAATTTCTACATTTTTGCCCCAAAAGAAGGGGAATTTCTGACTTTTTGACCCAAAATTAGGGGTATTACTGCAATTTTGCTTCAAAATAATGGGGATTTTCTGCAATTTTGCCTCAAAATAAAGGGAACTTCTGCAATTTTGACACAAATTTGGGGAATTACTGCAATTTTACCCCAAAATAATGGAAATTTCTGCAATTTTGCTCCAAAATTAGGGGAATTTCTGCCTTTTTGACACAAAATTAGGGGCATTAAAGTCTTTTTGCCCCAAATAAGGAAAATTTCTGCATTTTTTCTCAAAATTAAGTGGAATTTCTGCCTTTTTGCCCTAAAATATGAATTTCTGCCTTTTTGGCACAAAATAAGAGGAATTTCAGTCTTTTTGCCCTAAAATAAGATTATTTCTGCATTTTTGACCCCAAATAAGCGGAATTTCTGCATTTTTTGACCCGAAATAAGGGGAATTTCTGCATTTTTGCCCCAAAATAAGAGAAATCTCCTCAATTTTGTCCCACAATAAGGGGAATTTCTGCTTTTTGTTCCAAAATTAGGGGAATTTCTGCTTTTTGCCCCAAAATTAGAGGCATTACTGGGTTTTTGCCCCTGAATAAGGGAAAATTTTGCATTTTTTGCCCTAAATTAATAGGAATTTCTGCCTTTTTGCCCAAAAATAAGAAGTATTTCTGTCTTTTTGGCAAAACATAAGGGGAATTTCAGTCTTTTTCTCTAAAATAAGTTTAATTTCTGCAATTTGCTTCCAAATTTGTGGAATTACTGCCTTTTGGACCCAAATAAGGGAAATTTCTGGATTTTTGTCCCATGATAAGAGAAATTTCTGCAATTTTGCCCCAAAATAAGGGAAATTTCTGCCTTTTTGCCCCAAAATAAGGAGAATTTCTGCCTTTTTGCCCCAAATAAGGGGAATTTCTGCAATTTTGCTCCAAAATAATTTGGAATTTCTGCATTTTTGCCTCAAAATAAAGGAAATTTCTGCAATTTTGACACAAAATTAGGGAAATTTCTGCAATTTTGCACAAAAATTAGGGGAATTTCTGCTTTTTTGCCCCCAAATGAGGGGCATTACTGCCTTTTTCCCAATCATAAGGGAAAATTATGCAATTTTGCTCTAAAATAATTGGAATTTCTACCTTTTTGCCCCCAAATAAAGGGAATTTCTGCAATTTTGTTTCAAAAAATGAAAATTTCTGCATTTTTGCCACCAAGTCAGGAGAATTTCTGCATTTTGCCCCAAAATTAGAAGAATTTCTGCCTTTTTGCCCCCAAATGAGGGGCATTACTGCCTTTTTACCCAATAATAAGGGAAAATTATGCAATTTTGCTCCAAAATAAGTGGAATTTCTACATTTTTGCCCCAAAAGAAGGGGAATTTCTGCCTTTTTGACCCATAATTAGGAGTATTACTGCAATTTTGCTCCAAAATAATGGGGATTTTCTGCAATTTTGCCCCAAAATAAAGAGAACTTCTGCAATTTTGACACAAATTAGGGGAATTACTGCAATTTTGCCCCAAAATAATGGAAATTTCTGCAATTTTGCTCCAAAATTAGGGGAATTTCTGCCTTTTTGTCACAAAATTTGGGGCATTACTGTCTTTTTTCCCCAAATAAGGGAAATTTCTGCATTTTTTCCCAAAATTAAGTGGGATTTCTGCCTTTTTGCCCTAAAATAAGAATTTCTGCCTTTTGCCCTAAAATAAGAGGAATTTAGCTTTTTTCCCTAAAATAAGGGGAATTTAGTCTTTTTGCCCTAAAATAAGGGTAATTTCTGTATTTTTGGCTTAAAATAAAGGGAATTTCTGCATATTTGCCCCCAAAATAAGGGGAATTTCGGTATTTTTGTCCTGAAATAAGGAGAATTTCTGTCTTTTTGCCCTAAAATAAGGAAAATTTCTGCACTTTTGCTCCAAAAAAAGGGGAATTTACCCATTTTTGCCCCAAAATAAGAGAAATTTCTGCCTTTTTGCCCCAATATTGGGGGAATTTCTTCTTTTTTGCCCCATTATAAGGGAAATTTATGCAATTTTGCACCAAAATAAGGGAAATTTCTGAAATTTTCCTCCAAAATAAAAGGAATTTCTTTCTTTTTGAAACAAAATAAGAGGAATTTCTGTAATTTTGTTCCAAAATAAGGGAATTTCTGCAGTTTTGCTCCAAAATAAGGGAAATATCTGCAATTTTGCCCTAAAATACAGGGGATTTTTGCATTTTTGTTCCAAAATAAGAAAATTTTCTGCAATTTTGCCACAAAATAAGGGGAATTTCTGCCTTTTTGCCTTAAAATTAAGGGAATTTCTGCATTTTTGCCCTAAAATTATGGGTATTACCCTGTTTTTGCCACAAAATTAGGCAAATTTCTGCATTTTTGTCAAAAATTAAGTGGAATTTCTGCCTTTTTGACCTAAAATAAAAAGAATTTCTGCCTTTTGGGCACATAGTGAGGGGAATTTAGTCTTTTTCCACTAAAATAAGGGCTATTTCTGCAATTTGCCCCCAAATAAGCAGAATTTCTACCTTTTTGACCCGAAATAAGGGAAATTTCTGCAATTTTGTCCCCAAAAATGAAAATTTCTGAATTTTTACCCCCAAATAAGGGGAATTTCTGCATTTTGCCCCAAAATTAGGGGAATTTCTGCTTGTTGCCTCAAAATTTGGGGCATTTCTGTGTTTTTGCCCCAAAATAAATGAAAATTCTGCATTTTTGCCCAAAATTAATTGGAATTTCTGCCTTCTAGCCCTAAATTAATAAGTATATCTGTCTTTTTGGAAAAAAATAAGGGGAATTTCAGTCTTTTCTTCTAAAATAAGTTTAATTTCTGCAATTTGCCCCCAAATTAGCGGAATTACTGCTTTTTAAACCCGAAAGAAGGGAAATTTCTGGATTTCTGTCCCATGATAAGAGAAATTTCTGCAATTTTGCCCCAAAAAGGGGAAATTTCTGCCTTTTTGCCCCAGAATAAGGAGAATTTCTGCCTTTTTACCCCAAATAAAGGGAATTTCTGAATTTTGCTAAAAAAATGTGGAATTTTGGCATTTTTGCCTCAAAAAAAATTTCTGTAATTTTGAAACACAATTAGGGGAATTTCTGCAATTTTGTTCAAAAATTAGGGGAATTTCTGCCTTTTGCCCCAAAATAAGGAGATTCCTGCAATTTTGCCCCAAAATAATGGTGAATTTGTGCAATTTTGCCTCAAAAGAAAGGGAATATTTGCAATTTTGCCACAAAATAAAGGGGGTTTTCTGCAATTTTGCCCCAAAATTAGGAAAATTTCTGCAATTTTGCTCCAAAATTAGGGGAATTTCTGCCTTAAGCCCCAAAATTAGGGGCATTACTGCCTCTTGCCCAATAATAAGAAAAAATTATGCAATTTTGCTCCAAAATAAGTGGAATTTCTACCTTTTGTCATAAAAGAAGGGGAATTTCTGCCTTTTTGCCAAAATTAAGAGGAATTTCTGCAATTTTGCCCCAAAATAAGGGCAATTTCTGCAATTTTGTTCCAAATAATGGGGAATTTCTGCAATTTTGCCCCAAAATAAAAGGAATTTCTGCAATTTTGCCACAAATTTAGGGGAATTTCTGCAATTTTGCCCCAAAATTAGGGAAATTTCTGCAATTTTGCTCAAAAATTAGGAGAATTTCTGCATTTTGCCTCAAAATAAAAGGAATTTCTGCAATTTTGACACAAATTAGGGGAATTACTGCAATTTTGACCCAAGATTAGGGGCATTACTGTCTTTTTGCCCCAAATAAGGGAAATTTCTGCATTTTTGCCCAAAATTAAGTGGAATTTCTGCCTTTTTGCCCTAAAATAAGAATTTCTGCCTTTTTGGCACAAAGAGGTATTTCAGTCTTTTTCCCTAAAATAAGTTTAATTTCTTCAATTTGCCCCCAAATTTGTGGAATTACTGCCTTTTGGACCCAAATAAGGGAAATATCTGGATTTTTGTCCCATGATAAGAGAAATTTCTGCAATTTTGCCCCAAAATAAGGGAAATTTCTGCCTTTTTGCCCCAAAATAAATAAAATTTCTGCCTTTTTGCCCCAAATAAAGGGAATTTCTGCAATTTTGCTCCAAAATAATGTGGAATTTCTGCATTTTTGCCTCAAAATAAAGGAAATTTCTGCAATTTTGACACAAAATTAGGGAAATTTCTGCAATTTTGCACAAAAATTAGGGGAATTTCTGCTTTTTTTGCCTCCAAATGAGGGGCATTACTGCCTTTTTCCCAATCATAAGAGAAAATTATGCAGTTTTACCCCAAAATAAGTGGAATTTCTACCTTTTTGCCCCAAAATAAGGGGAATTTCTGCAATTTATTCTCAAAAAATGAAAATTTCTGCATTTTTGCTCCCAAGTAAGGAGAATTTCTGCATTTTGCCCAACAATTAGAAGAATTTCTGCCTTTTTGCCCCCAAATGAGGGGCATTACTGCCTTTTTACCCAATAATAAGAAAAAATTATGCAGTTTTGCTCCAAAATAAGTGGAATTTTTACATTTTTGCCCCAAAATAGGTGGAATTTCTGCCTTTTTGCCCTAAAATAAGAAGTATTTCTGTCTTTTTGGCAAAACATAAGGGGAATTTCAGTCTTTTTCCCTAAAATAAGTTTAATTTCTGCAATTTGCCCCCAAATTTGTGGAATTACTGCCTTTTGGACCAAAATAAGGAAAATTTCTGGATTTTTGTCCCATGATAAGAGAAATTTCTGCAATTTTGCCGCAAAATAAGGGAAATTTCTGCCTTTTTTCCCCAAATAAAGGGAATTTCTGCAATTTTGGTCCAAAATAATGTGGAATTTCTGCATTTTTGCCTCAAAATAAAGGAAATTTCTGCAATTTTGACACAAAATTAGGGGAATTTCTGCAATTTTGCCCCAAAATTGGGGAATTTCTGCAACTTTGCACAAAAATTAGAGGAATTTCTGCCTTTTTGCCCCCAAATGAGGGGAATTACTGCCTTTTTCCCAATCATAAGGGAAAATTATGCAATTTTGGTCCGAAATAAGTGGAATTTCTACCTTTTTGCCCCCAAATAAGGGGAATTTCTGCAATTTTGTCTTAAAAAATGAAAATTTCTGCATTTTTGCCCCCAAGTAAAGAGAATTTCTGCATTTTGCCCCAAAATTAGAAGAATTTCTGCCTTTTTGCCCCCAAATCAGGGGCATTACTGCCTTTTTACCCAATAATAAGGAAAAATTATGCAATTTTGATCTAAAATAAGTGGAATTTCTACATTTTTGCCCCAAAAGAAGGGGAATTTCTGCCTTTTTGACCCAAAATTAGGGGTATTACTGCAATTTTGATCCAAAATAATGGGAATTTTCTGCAATTTTGCCCCAAAATAAAGGGAACTTTTGCAATTTTGACACAAATTAGGGGAATTACTGCAATTTTGCCCCAAAATATTGGAAATTTCTGCAATTTTGCTCCAAAATTAGGGGAATTTCTGCCTTTTTGACACAAAATTAGGGGCATTACTGTCTTTTTGCCCCAAATAAAGGAAATTTCTGCATTTTTTCCCAAAATTAATGGAATTTCTGCCTTTTTGCCCTAAAATAAGAATTTCTGCCTTTTTGGCACAAAATAAGAAAAATTTAAGTCTTTTTGCCCTAAAATAAGGGTTATTTCTGCATTTTTGACCCCAAATAAGCGGAATTTCTGCATTTTTGACCCGAAATAAGGGGAATTTCTGCATTTTTGCCCCAAAATAAGAGAAATCTCCTCAATTTTGTCCCACAATAAGGGGAATTTCAGGTTTTTGCTCCAAAATTAGGGGAATTTCTGCTTTTTGCCCCAAAATTAGAGGCATTACTGGGTTTTTGCCCCTAAATAAGGGAAAATTCTGCATTTTTTGCACAAAATTAATAGGAATTTCTGCCTTTTTGCCCTAAAAAAAGTATTTCTTTCTTTTTGGCAAAACAAAAGGGGTATTTCAGTCTTTTTCCCTAAAATAAGTTCAATTTCTGCAATTTGCCCCCAAATTTGTGGAATTACTGCCTTTTGGACCCAAATAAGGGAAATTTCTGGATTTTTGTCCCATGATAAAAGAAATTTCTGCAATTTTGCCCCAAAATAAAGGAAATTTCTGCCTTTTTGCCCCAAAATAAGGAGAATTTCTGCCTTTTTGCCCCAAATAAGGGGAATTTCTGCAATTGTGCTCCAAAATAATGTGGAATTTCTGCATTTTTGCCTCAAAATAAAGGAAATTTCTGCAATTTTGACACAAAATTAGGGGAATTTCTGCAATTTTTCCCCAAAATAAATTTCTGCAATTTTGCCCTAAAATTAGGGGAATTTCTGCATTTTTGCCCTAAAATAAGGGGAATTTCTGCAATTTTGCTCCAAATAATGGGTAATTTCTGCAATTTTGCCCCCCCCCAAGAAAAGAATTTCTGCAATTTTGCCTCAAAATAAGGGAAATTTCTGCAATTTTGCTCAAAAATTAGGGGAATTTCTGCCTATTTGACGCAAAATTAGGGGCATTACTCTGTTTTTGCCCCAAATAAAGGAAATGTTTGCATTTTTGCACAAAATTAAGTGTAATTTCTGATTTTGCCCTAAAATAAAAAGAATTTCTGCCTTTAAGTCACAAAATAAAAAGAATTTCAGTGTTTTTGCCCTTAAATAAGGGAAATTTCTGCATTTCTGCCCCCTAATAAGTGGAATTTCTGCCTTTATGTCTTGAAAGATGGGGAACTTCTAACATTTTTGCCCCAAGATAAGGGAAATTTCTGCAATTTTGCTCTAAAATAAGGGAAATTTCTACAATTTTGCTCCAAGATAAGGGAAATTTCTGCAATTATGTCCATAAAAAGGGAAATTTCTGCAATTTTGTCCCAAAAAATGGAAATTTCTGCATTTTTTCTCCATATAAGAGGAATTTCTGGATTTTGCCCCAAAATTACGGTAATTTCTGCCTTTTTGCCTCAAAATTAGGGGCATTATTGCGTTTTTGCCCAAAAATAAGGGAAAATTATGCAATTTTCTCCAAAATAAGTGGAATTTCTACCTTTTTGCCCCCAAAAAAGGAGATTTTCTGCCTTTTTCCTCCAAACTAAGGGGAATTTCTGCAAATTTGCTCCAAAATAATGGGGAATTTCTGCAATTTTGCCTCAAAATAAAAGGAATTTCTGCAATTTTGACACAACTTAGGGGAATTACCACAATTTTGACCCAAGATTAGGGGCATTACTGTCTTTTTGCCCCAAATAAGGGAAATTTCTTCATTTTTGCCCAAAATTAAGTTGAATTTCTGCCTTTTTGCCCTAAAATAAGAATTTCTGCCTTTTTCGCACAAAGAAAGGGGAATTTCAGTCTTTTTCCCTAAATTAAGTTTAATTTCTGCTATTTGCCCGCAAATTAGTGTAATTTCTGCATTTTTGCCCCAAAATAGGGGGAATTTCTGCAATTTTGCTCCAAAATAATTGGGAATTTCTGCAATTTTGCCCCAAAATAAAGGGAATTTCTGTAATTTTGCCCCAAAATTAGGGTAATTTCTGCCTTTTTGACACAAAATTAGGGGATTTACTGTCTTTTTGCTCCAAATAAGGGGAATTTCTGCAATTTTGCTCTAAAATAATGT
The DNA here is from genome assembly GCF_963924665.1 of Micromys minutus. Classification (NCBI taxonomy): domain Eukaryota; kingdom Metazoa; phylum Chordata; class Mammalia; order Rodentia; family Muridae; genus Micromys; species Micromys minutus. The sequence continues at coordinate 30,033,339 of NC_137963.1, forward strand.
GGAATTTCTGCATTTTTGCCCCAAAATAAGGGGAATTTCTGCAATTTTGCTTCAAAATAATGGAAAATTTCTGAAATTTTGCCCCAAAATAAAGGGAATTTCTGCAATTTTTTCAGAAAATTAGGGGAATTACTGCAATTTTGCCCCAAAATAAGGGAAATGTCTGCAATTTTCCTCCAAAAATAGGAGATTTTCTGCCTTTTTGAACCAAAATTAGGGGCATTACTGTCTTTTGCCCCACATAAGAGAAATTTCCTTTTTTTTCCCAAAATTAAGTGGAATTTCTGCGTTTTTGCCCTAAAATAAGACTTTCTGCCCTTTTGGCACAAAATAAAGGGAATTTCAGTCTATTTGCCCTAAAATAAGTGTTATTTCTGCATTTTTGACCCCAAATAAGCGGAATTTCTGCATTTTTGATCCGAAATAAGGGGAATTTCTGCATTTTTACCTCAAGGTAAGCGAAATTTCCACAATTTTGCCACAAAATAAATGAAATTTCTGCAATTTTGTCCCAAAAAAGTGAAATTTAGCAATTTTGCTCCACAATAAGGGGAATTTCTGCCTTTTTATTCCAAAATTAGGGGAATTTCTGCTTTTTGCCCAAAAATTAGGGGCATTACTGGGTTTTTGCCCCAAAATAAGGGAAAATTCTGCATTTTTGCCCAAAATTAATTGGAATTTCTGCATTTTTTCCCTAAAATAAGAAGTATTTCTGTCTTTTTGGCAAAAAATAAGGGGAATTTCAGTCTTTATCCCTAAAATAAGTATAATTTCTGCAATTTGCCCCCAAATTAGAGGAATTACGGCATTTTGGACTGGAAATAAGGGAAATTTCTGGATTTCTGTTCCATGATAAGAGAAACTTCTGTAATTTTGCCTTAAAATAAGGAAAATTTCTGCAATTTTGCCCCAAAATAAAGAGAATTTCTGCCTTTTTGTCCAAAATAAGGGGAATTTCTGCAATTTTGCTCCAAAATAATGTGGAATTTCTGCATTTTTGCCCCAAAATAAGGGGAATTTCTGCGATCTTGCTCCAAAATAATGGGGAATTTCTGCAATTTTGCCCCAAAATTAGGGTAATTTCTGCCTTTTTGATACAAAATTAGGGGCATTACTGTCTTTTTGCTCCAAATAAGGGGAATTTTTGCAATTTTGCTCCAAAATAATGTGGAATTTCTGATTTTTGCCCCAAAATAAGAGGAATTTCCACAATATTGCTCCAAAATAATGGGGAATTTCAGCAATTTTGCCCCAAAATAAAGGGAATTTCTGCAATTTTTTCAGAAAATTAATGGAATTACTGCAATTTTGCCCCAAAATAAGGGAAATTTCTGCAATTTTCCTCCAAAAATAGGGGAATTTCTGCCTTTTTGACCCAAAATTAGGGGCATTACTGTCTTTTGCCCCAAATAAGGTAAATTTCTGCATTTTTTCTCAAAATTAAGTGAAATTTCTGCTTTTTTGCCCTAAAATAAGAATTTCTGCCCTTTTGGCACAAAATAAGGGAATTTCAGTCTTTTTGCCCTAAAATAAGTGTTATTTCTGCATTTATGACCCCAAATAAGCGGAATTTCTGCATTTTTGATCCAAAATAAGTGGAATTTCTGCATTTTTACCCCAAGATAAGCGAAATTTCCACAATTTTGCCACAAAATAAATGAAATTTCTGCAATTTTGTCTCAAAAAAGAAAAATTTCAGAAATTTTGCCCCACAATAAGGGGAATTTCTGCCTTTTTGCCCCTCAAATTAGGGGAATTTCTGCTTTTTGCCCAAAAATTAGGGGCATTACTGGGTTTTTGCCCCAAAATAAGGTAAAATTCTGCATTATTGCCCAAAATTAATTGGAATTTCTTCCTTTTTGCCCTAAAATAAGAAGTATTTCTGTCTTCTGGCAAAAAATAAGAAGAATTTCAGTCTTTTTCCCTAAAATAAGTTTAATTTCTGCAATTTGCCCACAAATTAGAGGAATTACGGCCCTTCGGACCGGAAATAAGGGATATTTCTAGATTTCTGTCCTATGATAAAAGAAACTTCTGCAATTTTGCCCCAAAATAAAGAAAATTTCTGCCTTTTTGCCCCAAATAAGTGGAATTTCTGCAATTTTGCTCCAAAATAATGTGGAATTTCTGCATTATTGCCCCAAAATAAGGGGAATTTCTGCAATTTTGCTCCAAAATAATGGGGAATTTCTGCAATTTTGCCCCAAAATAAAGGGAATTACTGCAATTTTGCCCCAAAATTAAGGTAATTTCTGCCTTTTTGACACAAAATTAGGGGCATTACTGTCTTTTTGCCCCAAAAAATGGAAATTTTTGCATTTTTTTCCAAAATTAAGTGGAATTTCTTCCTTTTTGCCCTAAAATAAGAATTTCTGTTTTTTTGGCACAATATATGAAGAATTTCAGTCTTTTTGCTCTAAAATAAGGGTAATTTCTTCATTTTTGACCGCAAATAAGCGGAATTTCTGCCTCTTTGACCCGAAATAAGGGGAATTTCGGCATTTTTCCCCAAGTTAAAGAAATTTCTGCAATTTTGTCCCAAATAAGGGAAATTTCTGAAATTTTGTCCCAAAAAATGGACATTTCTGCATTTTTGGTCCCAAATAAGGAGAATTTCTGCATTTTGCCCCAAACTTAGGGTAATTTCTGCCTTTTTGACACAAAATTGGGGGCATTACTGTCTTTTTGCTCCAAATAAGGGGAATTTCTGCAATGTTGCTCCAAAATAATGGGGAATTTCTGCAATTTTGCCCCAAAATAAAAGGAATTTCTGCAATTTTGCCACAAATTTAGGAGAATTTCTGCAATTTTGCCCCAAAAAATGGAAATTTCTGCATTTTTGCCCCCAAAGAAAGAGAATTTCTGCATTTTGCCAAAAATTAGGAAAATTCTGCCTTTATGCCCTATAATTAAGGGCATTACTTGCTTTTTGCCCAATAATTAGGGAAAATTATGCAATTTTGCTCCAAAATAATTGGAATTTCAGCATTTTTGCCTCAAAATGAAGGGAATTTCTACAATTTTGACACAATATTAGGGGAATTTCTGCAATTTTGTTAAAAAATTAGGGGAATTTCTGCCTTTTTGCCACAAAATAAGGGGATTCCTGCAATTTTGCTCCAAAATAATGGTGAATTTCTGCAATTTTGCCCCAAAAGAAAGGGAATATTTGCAATTTTGCCCCAAAATTAGGAAAATTTCTGCAATTTTGCTCCAAAATTAGGGGAATTTCTGCCTTTAGCCCCAAAATTAGAGGCATTACTGCCTCTTGCCAAATAAGAAGAAAAAATTATGCAATTTTGCTCCAAAATAATTGAATTTCTTCTTTTTGCCCTAAACGAAGGGAATTTCTGCCTTTTTCCACAAACTAAGGGGAATTTCTGCAATTTTGCCCCAAAATAAGGGGAATTTCTGCAATTTTGCTCCAAAATAATGGGGAATTTCTGTAATTTTGCCCCAAAATAAAAAGAATTTCTGCAATTTTGCCCCAAAATAAAAGGAAATTCTGCAATTTTGCCACAAATTTAGGGGAATTTTTGCAATTTTGCCCCAAAATTAGGGAAATTACTGCAATTTTGCTCAAAAATTAGGGGAATTTCTGCCTTTTTGCCCTCAAATGAGGGGCATTACTGCCTTTTGCCCAATCATAAGGGAAAATTATGCAATTTTGCTTCAAAATATGTGGAATTTCTACCTTTTTGCCCCCAAATAAGGGGAATTTCTGCAATTTTGTCCCAAAAATGAAAATTTCTTCATTTTTGCCCCCAAATAATGAGAATTTCTGCATTTTGCCACAAAATTAGAAGAATTTTAGCCTTTTTGCCCCCAAATGAGGGGTATTACTGCCTTTTTGCCCAATAATAAGGAAAAATTATGCAATTTTGCTCCAAAATAAGTGGAATTTCTACCTTTTTGCCCCAAAAGAAGGGGAATTTCTGCCTTTTGACCCAAAATTAGGGGTATTACTGCAATTTTGCTCCAAAATAATGGAGATTTTGTGCAATTTTGCCCCAAAATAAAGGGAATTTCTGCAATTTTGACACAAATTAGACGAATTACTGCAATTTTGCCCCCAAATAAGGGAAATTTCTGCAATTTTGCTCCAAAATTAGGGGAATTTCTGCCTTTTTGACACAAAATTAGGGGCATTACTGTCTTTTTGCCCCAAATATGGAAAATTTCTGCATTTTTTCTCAAAATTAAGTAGAATTTTTGCTTTTTGTCTTAAAATAAGAATTTCTGCCTCTTTGGCACAAAATAAGAGGAATTTCAGTCTTTTTGCCCTAAAATAAGGGTTATTTCTGCATTTTTGACCACAAATAAGCGGAATTTCTGCATTTTTGACCCGAAATAAGGGGAATTTCTGCATTTTTGACCCAAAATAAGAGAAATCTCTGCAATTTTGTCCCACAATAAGGGGAATTTCTGCTTTTTGCCCCAAATTAGGGAAATTTCTGCATTTTGCGCCAAAATAAGGGGATTCCTGCAATTTTGCTCCAAAATAATGGTGCATTTCTGCAATTTTGCCCCAAAAGAAAGGGAATATTTGCAATTTTGCCACAAAATAAGGGGAATTTCTGCAATTTTGCCCCAAAATTGAAAAAATTTCTGCAATTTTGCTCCAAAATTAGGGAAATTTCTGCCTTTAGCCCCCAAATTAGGGGCATTACTGCCTCTTGCCCAATAATAAGAAAAAATTATGCAATTTTGCTCCAAAATAAGTGAAATTTCTACATTTTTGCCCTAAAAGAAGGGAAATTTCTGCCTTTTTGCCACAAACTAAGAGGAATTTCTGCAATTTTGCCCAAAAATAAGGGGGATTTCTTCAATTTTGCTCCAAAATAATGGGGAATTTCTGCAATTTTGTCACAAATTTAGGGGAATTTCTGCAATTTTGCCCCAAAATTAAGGAAATTTCTGCAATTTTGCTCAGAAATTAGGGGAATTTCTGCATTTTTGCCCCCAAATGAGGGGCATTACTGCCTTTTTGCCAAATCATAAGGGAAAATTATGCAATTTTGCTCCAAAAAAAGTGGAATTTCTACCTTTTTGCCCCCAAATAAGGGGAATTTATGCAATTTTGTCCCAAAAAATGGAAATTTCTGCATTTTTGCCCCCAAATAAGGAGAATTTCTGCATTTTGCCCCAAAATTAGAGGAATTTCTGCATTTTTGCCCCCAAATGAGGGGCATTACTGCCTTTTGCCCAATCATAAGGGAAAATTATGCAATTTTGCTCCAAAATAAGTGGAATTTCTACCTTTTTGCCCCAAAAGAAGGGAAATTTCTGCCTTTTTGACCCAAAATTAGGGGTATTACTGCAATTTAGCTCCAAAATAATGGGGATTTTCTGCAATTTTGCCCCAAAATAAGGGAATTTCTGCAATTTTGACACAAATTAGACGAATTACTGCAATTTTCCCCCAAAATAATGGAAATTTCTGCAATTTTGCTCTAAAATTTGGAAAATTCCTGCCTTTTTGACAAAAAATTAAGGGCATTACTGTCTTTTTGCCCCAAATAAGGGAAATTTCTGCATTTTTTCCCAAAATTAAGTGGAATTTCTGCCTTTTTGCCCTAAAATAAGAATTTCTGCCTTTTTGGCACAAAATAAGAGGAATTTCAGTTTTTTTTGCCCTAAAATAAGTGTTATTTCTGCATTTTTGAACCCAAATAAGCGGAATTTCTGCATTTTTAACCCAAAATAAGGGGAATTTCTGAAATTTTGTCCAAAAAAATGGAAATTTCTGCATTTTTGCCCCCAAAAAAAGAGAATTTCTGCATTTTGCCCAAAATTAGGAAAATTCTGCCTTTTTGCCCCAAAATTAAGGGCATTACTTGCTTTTAGCCCAATAATAAGGGAAAATTATGCAATTTTGCTCCAAAATAAGTGGAATTTGGCATTTTTGCCTCAAAATGAAGGGAAATTCTACAATTTTGACACAAAATTAGGGGAATTTCTGCAATTTTGTTCAAAAATTAGGGGAATATCTGACTTTTTGCCACAAAATAAGGGGAATTTCTGAAATTTTGCCCCAAAATAAGGGGAATTTCTGCAATTTTGCTCCAAAATAATTGGGAATTTCTGTAATTTTGCCCCAAAATAAAAGGAATTTCTGCAATTTTGTTCCAAAATAAAAAGAATTTCTGCAATTTTGCCACAAATTTAGGGGAATTTCTGCAATTTTGCCCCAAAATTAGGGAAATTTCTGCAATTTTGCTCAAAAATTAGGGGAATTTCTGCCTTTTTGCCCCCAAATGAGGGGCATTACTGCCTTTTTGCCCAATCATAACGGAAAATTATGCAATTTTGCTCCAAAATAAGTGGAATTCCTACCTTTTTGCCCCCAAATAAGGGGAATTTCTGCAATTTTGTCCCAAAAATGAAAATTTCTTCATTTTTGCCCCCAAATAATGAGAATTTCTGCATTTTGCCCCAAAATTAGAAGAATTTCTGCCTTTTTGCCCCCAAATGAGGGGTATTACTGCCTTTTTGCCCAATAATAAGGGAAAATTATGCAATTTTGCTCCAAAATAAGTGGAATTTCTACCTTTTTGCCCCAAAAGAAGGGAAATTTCTGCCTTTTGACCCAAAATTAGGGGTATTACTGCAATTTTGCTCCAAAATAATGGGGATTTTGTGCAATTTTGCCCCAAAATAAAGGGAATTTCTGCAATTTTGACACAAATTAGACGAATTACTGCAATTTTGCCCCCAAATAAGGGAAATTTCTGCAATTTTGCTCCAAAATTAGGGGAATTTCTGCCTTTTTGACACAAAATTAGGGGCATTACTGTCTTTTTGCCCCAAATATGGAAAATTTCTGCATTTTTTCTCAAAATTAAGTAGAATTTTTGCTTTTTGTCTTAAAATAAGAATTTCTGCCTCTTTGGCACAAAATAAGAGGAATTTCAGTCTTTTTGCCCTAAAATAAGGGTTATTTCTGCATTTTTGACCACAAATAAGCGGAATTTCTGCATTTTTGACCCGAAATAAGGGGAATTTCTGCATTTTTGACCCAAAATAAGAGAAATCTCTGCAATTTTGTCCCACAATAAGGGGAATTTCTGCTTTTTGCCCCAAATTAGGGAAATTTCTGCATTTTGTGCCAAAATAAGGGGATTCCTGCAATTTTGCTCCAAAATAATGGTGCATTTCTGCAATTTTGCCCCAAAAGAAAGGGAATATTTGCAATTTTGCCACAAAATAAGGGGAATTTCTGCAATTTTGCCCCAAAATTGAAAAAATTTCTGCAATTTTGCTCCAAAATTAGGGGAATTTCTGCCTTTAGCCCCCAAATTAGGGGCATTACTGCCTTTTGCCCAATAATAAGAAAAAATTATGCAATTTTGCTCCAAAATAAGTGAAATTTCTACCTTTTTGCCCTAAAAGAAGGGGAATTTCTGCCTTTTTGCCACAAACTAAGAGGAATTTCTGCAATTTTGCCCAAAAATAAGGGGGATTTCTTCAATTTTGCTCCAAAATAATGGGGAATTTCTGCAATTTTGTCACAAATTTAGGGGAATTTCTGCAATTTTGCCTCAAAATTAAGGAAATTTCTGCAATTTTGCTCAGAAACTAGGGGAATTTCTGCATTTTTGCCCCCAAATGAGGGGCATTACTGCCTTTTTGCCAAATCATAAGGGAAAATTATGCAATTTTGCTACAAAAAAAGTGGAATTTCTACCTTTTTGCCCCCAAATAAGGGGAATTTATGCAATTTTGTCCCAAAAAATGGAAATTTCTGCATTTTGCCCCCAAATAAGGAGAATTTCTGCATTTTGCCCCAAAATTAGAGGAATTTCTGCATTTTTGCCCCCAATTGAGGGGTATTACTGCCTTTTGCCCAATCATAAGGGAAAATTATGCAATTTTGCTCCAAAATAAGTGGAATTTCTACCTTTTTGCCCCAAAAGAAGGGGAATTTCTGCCTTTTTGACCAAAAATTAGGGGTATTACTGCAATTTAGCTCCAAAATAATGGGGATTTTCTGCAATTTTGCCCCAAAATAAGGGAATTTCTGCATTTTGACACAAATTAGACGAATTACTGCAATTTTGCCCCAAAATAATGGAAATTTCTGCAATTTTGCTCCAAAATTTGGGGAATTCCTGCCTTTTTGACACAAAATTAAGGGCATTACTGTCTTTTTGCCCCAAATAAGGGAAATTTCTGCATTTTTTCCCAAAATTAAGTGGAATTTCTGCCTTTTTGCCCTAAAATAAGAATTTCTGCCTTTTTGGCACAAAATAAGAGGAATTTCAGTTTTTTTTTGCCTTAAAATAAGTGTTATTTCTGCATTTTTGAACCCAAATATGCGGAATTTCTGCATTTTTGACCCAAAATAAGGGGAATTTCTGAAATTTTGTCCCAAAAAATGGAAATTTCTGCATTTTTGCCCCCCAAAAAAGAGAATTTCTGCATTTTGCCCAAAATTAGAAAAATTCTGCATTTTTGCCCCAAAATTAAGGGCATTACTTGCTTTTTGCCCAATAATAAGGGAAAATTATGCAATTTTGCTCCAAAATAAGTGGAATTTGGCATTTTTGCCTCAAAATGAAGGGAAATTCTAGAATTTTGACACAAAATTAGGGGAATTTCTGCAATTTTGTTCAAAAATTAGGGGAATATCTGCCTTTTTGCCACAAAATAAGGGGAATTTCTCAAATTTTGCCCCAAAATAAGGGGAATTTCTGCAATTTTGCTCCAAAATAATTGGGAATTTCTGTAATTTTGCCCCAAAATAAAAGGAATTTCTGCAATTTTGTTCCAAAATAAAAAGAATTTCTGCAATTTTGCCACAAATTTAGGGGAATTTCTGCAATTTTGCCCCAAAATTAGGGAAATTTCTGCAATTTTGCTCAAAAATTAGGGGAATTTCTGCCTTTTTGCCCCCAAATGAGGGGCATTACTGCCTTTTTGCCCAATCATAACGGAAAATTATGCAATTTTGCTCCAAAATAAGTGGAATTCCTACCTTTTTGCCCCCAAATAAGGGGAATTTCTGCAATTTTGTCCCAAAAATGAAAATTTCTTCATTTTTGCCCCCAAATAATGAGAATTTCTGCATTTTGCCCCAAAATTAGAAGAATTTTAGCCTTTTTGCCCCCAAATGAGGGGTATTACTGCCTTTTTGCCCAATAATAAGGGAAAATTATGCAATTTTGCTCCAAAATAAGTGGAATTTCTACCTTTTTGCCCCAAAAGAAGGGAAATTTCTGCCTTTTGACCCAAAATTAGGGGTATTACTGCAATTTTGCTCCAAAATAATGGGGATTTTGTGCAATTTTGCCCCAAAATAAAGGGAATTTCTGCAATTTTGACACAAATTAGACGAATTACTGCAATTTTGCCCCCAAATAAGGGAAATTTCTGCAATTTTGCTCCAAAATTAGGGGAATTTCTGCCTTTTTGACACAAAATTAGGGGCATTACTGTCTTTTTGCCCCAAATATGGAAAATTTCTGCATTTTTTCTCAAAATTAAGTAGAATTTTTGCTTTTTGTCTTAAAATAAGAATTTCTGCCTCTTTGGCACAAAATAAGAGGAATTTCAGTCTTTTTGCCCTAAAATAAGGGTTATTTCTGCATTTTTGACCACAAATAAGCGGAATTTCTGCATTTTTGACCCGAAATAAGGGGAATTTCTGCATTTTTGACCCAAAATAAGAGAAATCTCTGCAATTTTGTCCCACAATAAGGGGAATTTCTGCTTTTTGCCCCAAATTAGGGAAATTTCTGCATTTTGCGCCAAAATAAGGGGATTCCTGCAATTTTGCTCCAAAATAATGGTGCATTTCTGCAATTTTGCCCCAAAAGAAAGGGAATATTTGCAATTTTGCCACAAAATAAGGGGAATTTCTGCAATTTTGCCCCAAAATTGAAAAAATTTCTGCAATTTTGCTCCAAAATTAGGGGAATTTCTGCCTTTAGCCCCCAAATTAGGGGCATTACTGCCTTTTGCCCAATAATAAGAAAAAATTATGCAATTTTGCTCCAAAATAAGTGAAATTTCTACCTTTTTGCCCTAAAAGAAGGGGAATTTCTGCCTTTTTGCCACAAACTAAGAGGAATTTCTGCAATTTTGCCCAAAAATAAGGGGGATTTCTTCAATTTTGCTCCAAAATAATGGGGAATTTCTGCAATTTTGTCACAAATTTAGGGGAATTTCTGCAATTTTGCCCCAAAATTAAGGAAATTTCTGCAATTTTGCTCAGAAACTAGGGGAATTTCTGCATTTTTGCCCCCAAATGAGGGGCATTACTGCCTTTTTGCCAAATCATAAGGGAAAATTATGCAATTTTGCTACAAAAAAAGTGGAATTTCTACCTTTTTGCCCCCAAATAAGGGGAATTTATGCAATTTTGTCCCAAAAAATGGAAATTTCTGCATTTTGCCCCCAAATAAGGAGAATTTCTGCATTTTGCCCCAAAATTAGAGGAATTTCTGCATTTTTGCCCCCAATTGAGGGGTATTACTGCCTTTTGCCCAATCATAAGGGAAAATTATGCAATTTTGCTCCAAAATAAGTGGAATTTCTACCTTTTTGCCCCAAAAGAAGGGGAATTTCTGCCTTTTTGACCAAAAATTAGGGGTATTACTGCAATTTAGCTCCAAAATAATGGGGATTTTCTGCAATTTTGCCCCAAAATAAGGGAATTTCTGCATTTTGACACAAATTAGACGAATTACTGCAATTTTGCCCCAAAATAATGGAAATTTCTGCAATTTTGCTCCAAAATTTGGGGAATTCCTGCCTTTTTGACACAAAATTAAGGGCATTACTGTCTTTTTGCCCAAAATAAGGGAAATTTCTGCATTTTTTCCCAAAATTAAGTGGAATTTCTGCCTTTTTGCCCTAAAATAAGAATTTCTGCCTTTTTGGCACAAAATAAGAGGAATTTCAGTTTTTTTTGCCTTAAAATAAGTGTTATTTCTGCATTTTTGAACCCAAATATGCGGAATTTCTGCATTTTTGACCCAAAATAAGGGGAATTTCTGAAATTTTGTCCCAAAAAATGGAAATTTCTGCATTTTTGCCCCCCAAAAAAGAGAATTTCTGCATTTTGCCCAAAATTAGAAAAATTCTGCATTTTTGCCCCAAAATTAAGGGCATTACTTGCTTTTTGCCCAATAATAAGGGAAAATTATGCAATTTTGCTCCAAAATAAGTGGAATTTGGCATTTTTGCCTCAAAATGAAGGGAAATTCTACAATTTTGACACAAAATTAGGGGAATTTCTGCAATTTTGTTCAAAAATTAGGGGAATATCTGCCTTTTTGCCACAAAATAAGGGGAATTTCTCAAATTTTGCCTCAAAATAAGGGGAATTTCTGCAATTTTGCTCCAAAATAATTGGGAATTTCTGTAATTTTGCCCCAAAATAAAAGGAATTTCTGCAATTTTGTTCCAAAATAAAAAGAATTTCTGCAATTTTGCCACAAATTTAGGGGAATTTCTGCAATTTTGCCCCAAAATTAGGGAAATTTCTGCAATTTTGCTCAAAAATTAGGGGAATTTCTGCCTTTTTGCCCCCAAATGAGGGGCATTACTGCCTTTTTGCCCAATCATAACGGAAAATTATGCAATTTTGCTCCAAAATAAGTGGAATTTCTACATTTTTGCCCCCAAATAAGGGGAATTTCTGCAATTTTGTCCCAAAAAATGATAATTTCTGCATTTTTGCCCCCAATAAAGAGAATTTCTGCCTTTTGCCCCAAAATTAGAAGAATTTCTGCCTTTTTGCCCCCAAATGAGGGGCATTACTGCATTTTTGCCCAATAATAAGGGAAAATTATGCAATTTTGCTCCAAAATAAGTGGAATTTCTACCTTTTTGCCCCAAAAGAAGGGGATTTTCTGCCTTTTTGACCCAAAATTAGGGGTATTACTGCAATTTTGCTCCAAAATAATAGGGATTTTCTGCAATTTTGCCCAAAATAAAGGGAATTTCTGCAATTTTGACACAAATTAGGGGAATTACTTCAATTTTGCCCCAAAATAAGGGAAATTTATGCAATTTTGCTCCAAAATTAGGGGAATTTCTGCCTTTTTCAAACATAATTAGTGGCATTACTGTCTTTTTGCCCCAAATAAAAGAAATTTCTGCATTTTTCCCAAAATTAAGTGGAATTTCTGCCTTTTTGCCCTAAAATAAGAATTTCTGCCTTTTTGCACAAAATAAGAGGAATTTCAGTCTTTTTGCCCTAAAATAATGGTTATTTCTGCATTTTTGACCCCAAATAAGCGGAATTTCTGCATTTTTGACCCAAAATAAGAGGAATTTCTGCATTTTTGCCCCAAAATAAGAGAAATCTCTGCAATTTTGTCCCACAATAAGGGGGATTTCTGCTTTTTGCCCTAAATTACGGAAATTTCTGCTTATTGCCCCAAAATTAGAGGCATTACTGGGTTTTTGCCCCTAAATAAGGGAAAATTCTGCATTTCTGCCCAAAATTAATAGGAATTTCTGCTTTTTTGCCCTAAAATAAGAAGTATTTCTGTCTTTTTGGCAAAAAATAAGGGGAATTTCAGTCTTTTTCCCTAAAATAAGTTTAATTTCTGCAATTTGCCCCTAAATTAGTGGAATTACTGCCTTTTGGACCCAAATAAGAGAAATTTCTGGATTTTTGTCCTATGATAAGAAAAATTTCTGCAATTTTGCCCCAAAATAAGGGAAATTTCTGCCTTTTTCCCCCAAATAAGGAGAATTTCTTCCTTTTTGCCCCAAATAAGGGGAATTTCTGCAATTTTGCTCCAAATTAATGTGGAATTTCTGCATTTTTGCCTGAAAATAAAGGAAATTTCTGCAATTTTGACACAAAATTAGGGGAATTTCTGCAATTTTTCCCCAAAATAAAAGAAATTTCTGCAATTTTGCCCTAAAATTAGGGGAATTTCTGCATTTTTGCCCCTAAATAAGGGGAATTTCTGCAATTTTGCTCCAAAATAATGGGGAATTTCTGCAATTTTGCCCCCCAAAAAAAGAATTTCTGCAATTTTGCCCCAAAATAAGGGAAATTCCTGCAATTTTGCTCAAAAATTAAGGGAATTTCTGCCTTTTTGACCCAAAATTAGGGGCATTACTCTGTTTTTGCCCCAAATAAAGGAAATGTTTGCATTTTTGCCCAAAATTAAGTGGAATTTCTAATTTTTGCCCTAGAATAAAAAGAATTTCTGCCTTTAAGTAACAAAATAAGGGAAATTTCAGTATTTTTGCCCTTAAATAAGGGAAATTTCTGCATTTTTGCGCCCTAATAAGTGGAATTTCTACCTTTATGTCTTGAAAGATGGGGAATTTCTAACATTTTTGCCCCAAGATAAGGGAAATTACTGCAATTTTGCCCTAAAATAAGGGAAATTTCTGCAATTTTGCCTCAAGATAAGGGAAATTTCTGCAATTATGTCCATAAAAAAGGAAATTTCTGCAATTTTGTCCCAAAAATAGAAATTTCTGCATTTTTTCCCCAAATAAGAAAAATTTCTGGATTTTGCCCCAAAATTACGGTAATTTCTGCCTTTTTGCCTCAAAATTAGGGGCATTATTGCCTTTTTGCCCAATAATAAGGGAAAATTATGCAATTTCCTCCAAAATAAGTGGAATTTCTACCTTTCTGCCCCAAAAAAAGGGGAATTTTTGCCCTTTTCCTCAAAACTAAGGGGAATTTTTGCAATTTTGCTCCAAAATAATGGGGAATTTCTGCAATTTTGCCTCAAAATAAAAGGAATTTCTGCAATTTTGACACAAATTAGGAGAATTACTGCAATTTTGACCCAAGATTAGGGGCATTACTGTCTTTTTGACCCAAATAAGGGAAATTTCTGCATTTTTGCCCAAAATTAAGTGGAATTTCTGCTTTTTTGCCCTAAAATAAGAATTTCTGTCTTTTTGGCACAAAGAAAGGGGGAATTTCAGTCTTTTTCCCTAAATTATGTTTAATTTCTGCTATTTGCCCCCAAATTAGCATAATTTCTGCATTTTTGCCCAAAAATAAGAGGAATTTCTGAAATTTTGCTCCAAAATAATGGGGAATTTCTGCAATTTTGCCCCAAAATAAAAGGAATTTCTTCAATTTTGCCACAAATTTAGGGTTATTTCTGCAATTTTGCCCCAAAATAAGAAGAATTTCTGCAATTTTGCTCCAAAATTATGAGGAATTTCTGCAATTTTGCTCCAAAATAATTGGGAATTTCTGTAATTTTGCCCCAAAATAAAAGGAATTTCTGCAATTTTGCCCAAAATAACAGGAATTTCAGCAATTTTGTCAAAAATTTAGGGGAATTTCTGCAATTTTGCCCCAAAATTAAGGAAATTTCTGCAATTTTGCTCAGAAATTAGGGGAATTTCTGCATTTTTGCCCCCAAATGAGGGGCATTACTGCCTTTTTGCCAAATCATAAGGGATAATTATGCAATTTTGCTCCAAAAAAGTGGAATTTCTACCTTTTTGCCCCCAAATAAGGGGAATTTATGCAATTTTGTCCCAAAAAATGGAAATTTCTGCATTTTTGCCCCCAAATAAAGAGAATTTCTGCATTTTGCCCCAATATTAGAGGAATTTCTGCATTTTTGCCCCCAAATGAAGGGCATTACTGCCTTTTGCCCAATCATAAGGGAAAATTATGCAATTTAGCTCCAAAATAAGTGGAATTTCTACATTTTTGCCCCAAAAGAAGGGGAATTTCTGCCTTTTTGACCCAAAATTAGGGGTATTACTGCAATTTAGCTCCAAAATAATGGGGATTTTCTGCAATTTTGCCCCAAAATAAGGGAATTTCTGCAATTTTGACACAAATTAGACGAATTACTGCAATTTTGCCCCCAAATAATGGAAATTTCTGCAATTTTGCTCCAAAATTTGGGGAATTCCTGCCTTTTTGACACAAAATTAAGGGCATTACTGTCTTTTTGCCCCAAATAAGGGAAATTTCTGCATTTTTTCCCAAAATTAAGTGGAATTTCTGCCTTTTTGCCCTAAAATAAGAATTTCTGCCTTTTTAGCACAAAATAAGAGGAATTTCAGTTTTTTTGCCCTAAAATAAGTGTTATTTCTGCATTTTTGACCCCAAATAAGCGGAATTTCTGCATTTTTGACCCAAAATAAGGGGAATTTCTGAAATTTTGTCCGAAAAAATGGAAATTTCTGCATTTTTGCCCCCCAAAAAAGAGAATTTCTGCATTTTGCCCAAAATTAGGAAAATTCTGCCTTTTTGCCCCAAAATTAAGGGCATTACTGGCTTTTTGCCAAATAATTAGGGAAAATTATGCAATTTTGCTCCAAAATAAGTGGAATTTGGCATTTTTGCCTCAAAATGAAGGGAAATTCTAGAATTTTGACACAAAATTAGGGGAATTTCTGCAATTTTGTTCAAAAATTAGGGGAATATCTGCCTTTTTGCCACAAAATAAGGGGAATTTCTCAAATTTTGCCCCAAAATAAGGGGAATTTCTGCAATTTTGCTCCAAAATAATTGGGAATTTCTGTAATTTTGCCCCAAAATAAAAGGAATTTCTGCAATTTTGTTCCAAAATAAAAAGAATTTCTGCAATTTTGCCACAAATTTAGGGGAATTTCTGCAATTTTGCCCCAAAATTAGGGAAATTTCTGCAATTTTGCTCAAAAATTAGGGGAATTTCTGCCTTTTTGCCCCCAAATGAGGGGCATTACTGCCTTTTTGCCCAATCATAACGGAAAATTATGCAATTTTGCTCCAAAATAAGTGGAATTCCTACCTTTTTGCCCCCAAATAAGGGGAATTTCTGCAATTTTGTCCCAAAAATGAAAATTTCTTCATTTTTGCCCCCAAATAATGAGAATTTCTGCATTTTGCCCCAAAATTAGAAGAATTTTAGCCTTTTTGCCCCCAAATGAGGGGTATTACTGCCTTTTTGCCCAATAATAAGGGAAAATTATGCAATTTTGCTCCAAAATAAGTGGAATTTCTACCTTTTTGCCCCAAAAGAAGGGAAATTTCTGCCTTTTGACCCAAAATTAGGGGTATTACTGCAATTTTGCTCCAAAATAATGGGGATTTTGTGCAATTTTGCCCCAAAATAAAGGGAATTTCTGCAATTTTGACACAAATTAGACGAATTACTGCAATTTTGCCCCCAAATAAGGGAAATTTCTGCAATTTTGCTCCAAAATTAGGGGAATTTCTGCCTTTTTGACACAAAATTAGGGGCATTACTGTCTTTTTGCCCCAAATATGGAAAATTTCTGCATTTTTTCTCAAAATTAAGTAGAATTTTTGCTTTTTGTCTTAAAATAAGAATTTCTGCCTCTTTGGCACAAAATAAGAGGAATTTCAGTCTTTTTGCCCTAAAATAAGGGTTATTTCTGCATTTTTGACCACAAATAAGCGGAATTTCTGCATTTTTGACCCGAAATAAGGGGAATTTCTGCATTTTTGACCCAAAATAAGAGAAATCTCTGCAATTTTGTCCCACAATAAGGGGAATTTCTGCTTTTTGCCCCAAATTAGGGAAATTTCTGCATTTTGCGCCAAAATAAGGGGATTCCTGCAATTTTGCTCCAAAATAATGGTGCATTTCTGCAATTTTGCCCCAAAAGAAAGGGAATATTTGCAATTTTGCCACAAAATAAGGGGAATTTCTGCAATTTTGCCCCAAAATTGAAAAAATTTCTGCAATTTTGCTCCAAAATTAGGGGAATTTCTGCCTTTAGCCCCCAAATTAGGGGCATTACTGCCTTTTGCCCAATAATAAGAAAAAATTATGCAATTTTGGTCCAAAATAAGTGAAATTTCTACCTTTTTGCCCTAAAAGAAGGGGAATTTCTGCCTTTTTGCCACAAACTAAGAGGAATTTCTGCAATTTTGCCCAAAAATAAGGGGGATTTCTTCAATTTTGCTCCAAAATAATGGGGAATTTCTGCAATTTTGTCACAAATTTAGGGGAATTTCTGCAATTTTGCCCCAAAATTAAGGAAATTTCTGCAATTTTGCTCAGAAACTAGGGGAATTTCTGCATTTTTGCCCCCAAATGAGGGGCATTACTGCCTTTTTGCCAAATCATAAGGGAAAATTATGCAATTTTGCTACAAAAAAAGTGGAATTTCTACCTTTTTGCCCCCAAATAAGGGGAATTTATGCAATTTTGTCCCAAAAAATGGAAATTTCTGCATTTTGCCCCCAAATAAGGAGAATTTCTGCATTTTGCCCCAAAATTAGAGGAATTTCTGCATTTTTGCCCCCAATTGAGGGGTATTACTGCCTTTTGCCCAATCATAAGGGAAAATTATGCAATTTTGCTCCAAAATAAGTGGAATTTCTACCTTTTTGCCCCAAAAGAAGGGGAATTTCTGCCTTTTTGACCAAAAATTAGGGGTATTACTGCAATTTAGCTCCAAAATAATGGGGATTTTCTGCAATTTTGCCCCAAAATAAGGGAATTTCTGCATTTTGACACAAATTAGACGAATTACTGCAATTTTGCCCCAAAATAATGGAAATTTCTGCAATTTTGCTCCAAAATTTGGGGAATTCCTGCCTTTTTGACACAAAATTAAGGGCATTACTGTCTTTTTGCCCCAAATAAGGGAAATTTCTGCATTTTTTCCCAAAATTAAGTGGAATTTCTGCCTTTTTGCCCTAAAATAAGAATTTCTGCCTTTTTGGCACAAAATAAGAGGAATTTCAGTTTTTTTTGCCTTAAAATAAGTGTTATTTCTGCATTTTTGAACCCAAATATGCGGAATTTCTGCATTTTTGACCCAAAATAAGGGGAATTTCTGAAATTTTGTCCCAAAAAATGGAAATTTCTGCATTTTTGCCCCCCAAAAAAGAGAATTTCTGCATTTTGCCCAAATTTAGAAAAATTCTGCATTTTTGCCCCAAAATTAAGGGCATTACTTGCTTTTTGCCCAATAATAAGGGAAAATTATGCAATTTTGCTCCAAAATAAGTGGAATTTGGCATTTTTGCCTCAAAATGAAGGGAAATTCTACAATTTTGACACAAAATTAGGGGAATTTCTGCAATTTTGTTCAAAAATTAGGGGAATATCTGCCTTTTTGCCACAAAATAAGGGGAATTTCTCAAATTTTGCCCCAAAATAAGGGGAATTTCTGCAATTTTGCTCCAAAATAATTGGGAATTTCTGTAATTTTGCCCCAAAATAAAAGGAATTTCTGCAATTTTGTTCCAAAATAAAAAGAATTTCTGCAATTTTGCCACAAATTTAGGGGAATTTCTGCAATTTTGCCCCAAAATTAGGGAAATTTCTGCAATTTTGCTCAAAAATTAGGGGAATTTCTGCCTTTTTGCCCCCAAATGAGGGGCATTACTGCCTTTTTGCCCAATCATAACGGAAAATTATGCAATTTTGCTCCAAAATAAGTGGAATTCCTACCTTTTTGCCCCCAAATAAGGGGAATTTCTGCAATTTTGTCCCAAAAATGAAAATTTCTTCATTTTTGCCCCCAAATAATGAGAATTTCTGCATTTTGCCCCAAAATTAGAAGAATTTTAGCCTTTTTGCCCCCAAATGAGGGGTATTACTGCCTTTTTGCCCAATAATAAGGGAAAATTATGCAATTTTGCTCCAAAATAAGTGGAATTTCTACCTTTTTGCCCCAAAAGAAGGGAAATTTCTGCCTTTTGACCCAAAATTAGGGGTATTACTGCAATTTTGCTCCAAAATAATGGGGATTTTGTGCAATTTTGCCCCAAAATAAAGGGAATTTCTGCAATTTTGACACAAATTAGACGAATTACTGCAATTTTGCCCCCAAATAAGGGAAATTTCTGCAATTTTGCTCCAAAATTAGGGGAATTTCTGCCTTTTTGACACAAAATTAGGGGCATTACTGTCTTTTTGCCCCAAATATGGAAAATTTCTGCATTTTTTCTCAAAATTAAGTAGAATTTTTGCTTTTTGTCTTAAAATAAGAATTTCTGCCTCTTTGGCACAAAATAAGAGGAATTTCAGTCTTTTTGCCCTAAAATAAGGGTTATTTCTGCATTTTTGACCACAAATAAGCGGAATTCCTGCATTTTTGACCCGAAATAAGGGGAATTTCTGCATTTTTGACCCAAAATAAGAGAAATCTCTGCAATTTTGTCCCACAATAAGGGGAATTTCTGCTTTTTGCCCCAAATTAGGGAAATTTCTGCATTTTGCGCCAAAATAAGGGGATTCCTGCAATTTTGCTCCAAAATAATGGTGCATTTCTGCAATTTTGCCCCAAAAGAAAGGGAATATTTGCAATTTTGCCACAAAATAAGGGGAATTTCTGCAATTTTGCCCCAAAATTGAAAAAATTTCTGCAATTTTGCTCCAAAATTAGGGGAATTTCTGCCTTTAGCCCCCAAATTAGGGGCATTACTGCCTTTTGCCCAATAATAAGAAAAAATTATGCAATTTTGCTCCAAAATAAGTGAAATTTCTACCTTTTTGCCCTAAAAGAAGGGGAATTTCTGCCTTTTTGCCACAAACTAAGAGGAATTTCTGCAATTTTGCCCAAAAATAAGGGGGATTTCTTCAATTTTGCTCCAAAATAATGGGGAATTTCTGCAATTTTGTCACAAATTTAGGGGAATTTCTGCAATTTTGCCCCAAAATTAAGGAAATTTCTGCAATTTTGCTCAGAAACTAGGGGAATTTCTGCATTTTTGCCCCCAAATGAGGGGCATTACTGCCTTTTTGCCAAATCATAAGGGATAATTATGCAATTTTGCTCCAAAAAAGTGGAATTTCTACCTTTTTGCCCCCAAATAAGGGGAATTTATGCAATTTTGTCCCAAAAAATGGAAATTTCTGCATTTTTGCCCCCAAATAAAGAGAATTTCTGCATTTTGCCCCAATATTAGAGGAATTTCTGCATTTTTGCCCCCAAATGAAGGGCATTACTGCCTTTTGCCCAATCATAAGGGAAAATTATGCAATTTAGCTCCAAAATAAGTGGAATTTCTACATTTTTGCCCCAAAAGAAGGGGAATTTCTGCCTTTTTGACCAAAAATTAGGGGTATTACTGCAATTTAGCTCCAAAATAATGGGGATTTTCTGCAATTTTGCCCCAAAATAAGGGAATTTCTGCAATTTTGACACAAATTAGACGAATTACTGCAATTTTGCCCCCAAATAATGGAAATTTCTGCAATTTTGCTCCAAAATTTGGGGAATTCCTGCCTTTTTGACACAAAATTAAGGGCATTACTGTCTTTTTGCCCCAAATAAGGGAAATTTCTGCATTTTTTCCCAAAATTAAGTGGAATTTCTGCCTTTTTGCCCTAAAATAAGAATTTCTGCCTTTTTAGCACAAAATAAGAGGAATTTCAGGTTTTGTGCCCTAAAATAAGTGTTATTTCTGCATTTTTGACCCCAAATAAGCGGAATTTCTGCATTTTTGACCCAAAATAAGGGGAATTTCTGAAATTTTGTCCGAAAAAATGGAAATTTCTGCATTTTTGCCCCCCAAAAAAGAGAATTTCTGCATTTTGCCCAAAATTAGGAAAATTCTGCCTTTTTGCCCCAAAATTAAGGGCATTACTGGCTTTTTGCCAAATAATTAGGGAAAATTATGCAATTTTGCTCCAAAATAAGTGGAATTTGGCATTTTTGCCTCAAAATGAAGGGAAATTCTAGAATTTTGACACAAAATTAGGGGAATTTCTGCAATTTTGTTCAAAAATTAGGGGAATATCTGCCTTTTTGCCACAAAATAAGGGGAATTTCTGAAATTTTGCCCTAAAATAAGGGGAATTTCTGCAATTTTGCTCCAAAATAATTGGGAATTTCTGTAATTTCGCCCCAAAATAAAAGGAATTTCTGCAATTTTGTTCCAAAATAAAAAGAATTTCTGCAATTTTGGCACAAATTTAGGGGAATTTCTGCAATTTTGCCCCAAAATTAGGGAAATTTCTGCAATTTTGCTCAAAAATTAGGGGAATTTCTGCCTTTTTTGCCCCCAAATGAGGGGCATTACTGCCTTTTTGCCCAATCATAAGGGAAAATTATGCAATTTTGCTCCAAAATAAGTGGAATTTCTACCTTTTTGCCCCCAAATAAGGGGAATTTCTGCAATTTTGTCCCAAAAAATGATAATTTCTGCATTTTTGCCCCCAAGTAAAGAGAATTTCTGCCTTTTGCCCCAAAATTAGAAGAATTTCTGCCTTTTTGCCCCCAAATGAGGGGCATTACTGCATTTTTGCCCAATAATAAGGGAAAATTATGCAATTTTGCTCCAAATAAGTGGAATTTCTACCTCTTTGCCCCAAAAGAAGGGGAATTTCTGCCTTTTTGACCCAAAATTAGGGGTATTACTGCAATTTTGCTCCAAAATAATAGGGATTTTCTGCAATTTTAACCAAAATAAAGGGAATTTCTGCAATTTTGACACAAATTAGGGGAATTACTGCAATTTTGCCCCAAAATAAGGGAAATTTATGCAATTTTGCTCCAAAATTAGGGGAATTTCTGCCTTTTTCACACATAATTAGTGGCATTACTGTCTTTTTGCCCCAAATAAAAGAAATTTCTGCATTTTTCCCAAAATTAAGTGGAATTTCTGCCTTTTTGCCCTAAAATAAGAATTTCTGCCTTTATGTCACAAAATAAGAATAATTTCAGTCTTTTTGCCCTAAAATAATGGTTATTTCTGCATTTTTGACCCCAAATAAGCGGAATTTCTGCATTTTTGACCCAAAATAAGGGGAATTTCTGCATTTTTGCCCCAAAATAAGAGAAATCTCTGCAATTTTGTCCCACATTAAGGGGGATTTCTGCTTTTTGCCCTAAATTACGGAAATTTCTGCTTATTGCCCCAAAATTAGAGGCATTACTGGGTTTTTGCCCCTAAATAAGGGAAAATTCTGCATTTTTGCCCAAAATTAATAGGAATTTCTGCTTTTTTGCCCTAAAATAAGAAGTATTTCTGTCTTTTTGGCAAAAAATAAGGGGAATTTCAGTCTTTTTCCCTAAAATAAGTTTAATTTCTGCAATTTGCCCCCAAATTAGTGGAATTACTGCCTTTTGGACCCAAATAAGAGAAATTTCTGGATTTTTGTCCTATGATAAGAAAAATTTCTGCAATTTTGCCCCAAAATAAGGGAAATTTCTGCCTTTTTCCCCCAAATAAGGAGAATTTCTTCCTTTTTGCCCCAAATAAGGGGAATTTCTGCAATTTTGCTCCAAATTAATGTGGAATTTCTGCATTTTTGCCTGAAAATAAAGGAAATTTCTGCAATTTTGACACAAAATTAGGGGAATTTCTGTAATTTTTCCCCAAAATAAAAGAAATTTCTGCAATTTTGCCCTAAAATTAGGGGAATTTCTGCATTTTTGCCCCTAAATAAGGGGAATTTCTGCAATTTTGCCCCCCAAAAAAAGAATTTCTGCAATTTTGCCCCAAAATAAGGAAAATTCCTGCAATTTTGCTCAAAAATTAGGGGAATTTCTGCCTTTTTGACCCAAAATTAGGGGCATTACTCTGTTTTTGCCCCAAATAAAGGAAATGTTTGCATTTTTGCCCAAAATTAAGTGGAATTTCTAATTTTTGCCCTAGAATTAAAAGAAATTCTGCCTTTAAGTCACAAAATAAGGGGAATTTCAGTATTTTTGCCCTTAAATAAGGGAAAATTCTGCATTTTTGCGCCCTAATAAGTGGAATTTCTACCTTTATGTCTTGAAAGATGGGAAATTTCTAACATTTTTGCCCCAAGATAAGGGAAATTTCTGCAATTTTGCCCTAAAATAAGTGAAATTTCTGCAATTTTGCCCCAAGATAAGGGAAATTTCTGCAATTATGTCCATAAAAAAGGAAATTTCTGCAATTTTGTCCCAAAAATGGAAATTTCTGCATTTTTTCCCCAAATAAGAAAAATTTCTGGATTTTGCCCCAAAATTACGGTAATTTCTGCCTTTTTGCCTCAAAATTAGGGGCATTATTGCCTTTTTGCCCAATAATAAGGGAAAATTATGCAATTTTCTCCAAAATAAGTGGAATTTCTACCTTTCTGCCCCAAAAAAAGGGGAATTTTTGCCCTTTTCCTCCAAACTAAGGGGAATTTTTGCAATTTTGCTCCAAAATAATGGGGAATTTCTGCAATTTTGCCTCAAAATAAAAGGAATTTCTGCAATTTTGACACAAATTAGGAGAATTACTGCAATTTTGACCCAAGATTAGGGGCATTACTGTCTTTTTGCCCCAAATAAGGGAAATTTCTGCATTTTTGCCCAAAATTAAATGGAATTTTTGCCTTTTTGCCCTAAAATAAGAATTTCTGTCTTTTTGGCACAAAGAAAGGGGGAATTTCAGTCTTTTTCCCTAAATTAAGTTTAATTTCTGCGATTTGCCCCCAAATTAGCCTAATTTCTGCATTTTTGCCCAAAAATAAGGGGAATTTCTGCAATTTTGCTCCAAAATAATGGGGAATTTCTGCAATTTTGCCCCAAAATAAAAGGAATTTCTGCAATTTTGCCCCAAAATAAAAGGAATTTCTGCAATTTTGCCACAAATTTAGGGGAATTTCTACCTTTTTGCCCCAAAAGGAGAGGAATTTCTGCAATTTTGTCCCAATAAATAGAAATTTCTGCATTTTTGCCCCCAAAGAAAGAGAATTTCTGTATTGTGCCCAAAATTAGGAAAATTCTGCCTTTTTGCCCCAAAATTAAGGGCATTACTTGCTTTTTGCCCAATAATTAGGGAAAATTATGCAATTTTGCTCCAAAATAAGTGGAATTTCGGCATTTTTGCCTCAAAATGAAGGGATTTTCTACAATTTTGACACAAAATTAGGGGAATTTCTTCAATTTTCTTCAAAAATTAGGAGAATTTCTGCCTTTTTGCCACAAAATAAGGGGATTCCTGCAATTTTGCTCCAAAATAATGGTGAATTTCTGCCATTTTGCCCCAAAAGAAAGGGAATATTTGCAATTTTGCAACAAAATAAGGGGAATTTCTGCAATTTTGCCCAATATTAGGAAAATTTCTGCAATTTTGCTCCAAAATTAGGGGAATTTCTGCCTTTAGCCCCAAAATTAGGGACATTACTGCCTCTTGCCCAATAATAAGGAAAAATTATGCAATTTTGCTCCAAAATAAGTGGAATTTCTACCTTCTTGCCCCCAAATAAGAGAAATTTGTGCATTTTTTTCCAAAATTAAGTGGAATATCTGCCTTTTTGCCGTAAAATAAGAATTTCTGCGTTATTGAAACAAAATAAGAGAAATTTCAGTCTTTTTGCCCTAAAATAAGGGTTATTTCTGCATTTTTGACCCCAAATAAGCGGAATTTCTGAATTTTTGACCCGAAATAAGAAGAATTTCTGCATTTTTGCCCCAAAATAAGAGAAATCTCTGCAATTTTGTCCCACAATAAAGAGAATTTCTGCTTTTTGCCCCAAAATTAGAGGAATTACTGGGTTTTTGCCTCTAAATAAGAGAAAATTCTGCATTCTTGCCCAAAATTAATTGGAATTTCTGCCTTTTTGCCCTAAAATAAGAAGTATTTCTCTCTTTTTGGCAAAACATAAGGGGAATTTCAGTTATTTTCCCTAAAATAAGTTTAATTTCTGCAATTTGCCCCCAAATTACCGGAATTACTGCCTTTTGGACCCAAAATAAGGAAAATTTCTGGATTTTGTCCCATGATAAGAGAAATTTCTGCAATTTTGCCCCAAAATAAAGGAAATTTCTGCCTTTTGCCCCAAAATAAAGAGAATTTCTGCATTTTTGCCCCAAATAAAGGGAATTACTGCAATTTTGCTCCAAAATAAAGGGAATTTCTGCAATATTGTCACAAAATTAGGGGAATTACTGCAATTTTGCCCCAAAATGGGGGAAATTTCTGCAATTTTGCTCCAAAATTAAGGGAATTTCTGCCTTTTTGACCCAAAATAAGGGGCATTACTGTCTTTTTGCCCCAAATAAGGGAAATTTCTGCATTTTAGCCCAAAATTAAGTGGAATTTCTTCCTTCTTGCCCTAAAATAAGAATTTCTGCCCTTTTGGCACACAATAAGGGGAATTTCAGTCTTTTTGCCCTAAAATAAGGGTTATTTCTGCATTTCTGACCCCAAATAAGCAGAATTTCTGCATTTTTGACCCGAAATAAGGGGAATTTCTGCATTTTTGCCCCAAGATAAAGGAAATTTCTGCAATTTTGTCCCACAATAATGGAAATTTCTGCCTTTTTGCCCCAAAATCAGGGGAATTCCTGATTTTTGCCCCTAAATTAGGGGCATTACTGGGTTTTTGCCTCCAAATAAGGGAAAATTCTGCTTTTTTGCCCAAAATTAATTGGAATTTCTGCCTTTTTGCCCTAAAGTAAGAAGTATTTCTGTCTTTTTGGCAAAAAATAAAGGAAATTTCAGTCTTTTTCCCTAAAATAAGTTTAATTTCTGAAATTTGCCCCCAAATTAGCGGAATTACTGCCTTTTGGACCTGAAATAAGGGAAATTTCTGGATTTCTGTCCCACGATAAAAGAAATTTCTGCAATTTTGCCCCAAAATAAGGGAAATTTCTGCATTTTTGCCCCAAAATAAGGAGAATTTCTGCCTTTTTGCCTCAAATAAGGGGAATTTCTGATATTTTGCACCAAAATAAAGTGGAATTTCTGAAATTTTGCCCCAAAAAAAGGTAAATTTCTGCAATTTTGCCCTAAAATTAGGGGAATTTCTGCATTTTTTCCCCAAAATAAGGGGAATTTCTGCAATTTTGCTCCAAAAAATGAGGAATTTCTGCAATTTTGCCCCAAAATAAAGAGAATTTCTGCAATTTTGTCCCAAAATAAGGAGAATTTCTGCAATTTTGCTTCAAAATAATGGGGAATTTCTGTAATTTTGCCCCAAAATAAAAGGAATTTCTGCAATTTTGCCATAAAATAAAAGGAAATTCTGCAATTTTGCCACAAATTTAGGGGAATTTCTGCAATTATGCCCGAAAATTAGGAAAATTTCTGCAATTTTGCTCAAAAATTAGGGGAATTTCTGCCTTTTTGCCCCCAAATGAGGGGCATTACTGCCTTTTTGCCCAATCATAAGGGAAAATTATGCAATTTTGCTCCAAAAATAAGTGGAATTTCTACCTTTTTGCCCCCAAATAAGAGAAATTTGTGCATTTTTTTCCAAAATTAAGTGGAATATCTGCCTTTTTGCCGTAAAATAAGAATTTCTGCGTTTTTGAAACAAAATAAGAGAAATTTCAGTCTTTTTGCCCTAAAATAAGGGTTATTTCTGCATTTTTGACCCCAAATAAGCGGAATTTCTGAATTTTTGACCCGAAATAAGAAGAATTTCTGCATTTTTGCCCCAAAATAAGAGAAATCTCTGCAATTTTGTCCCACAATAAAGAGAATTTCTGCTTTTTGCCCCAAAATTAGAGGAATTACTGGGTTTTTGCCTCTAAATAAGAGAAAATTCTGCATTCTTGCCCAAAATTAATTGGAATTTCTGCCTTTTTGCCCTAAAATAAGAAGTATTTCTCTCTTTTTGGCAAAACATAAGGGGAATTTCAGTTATTTTCCCTAAAATAAGTTTAATTTCTGCAATTTGCCCCCAAATTACCGGAATTACTGCCTTTTGGACCCAAAATAAGGAAAATTTCTGGATTTTGTCCCATGATAAGAGAAATTTCTGCAATTTTGCCCCAAAATAAAGGAAATTTCTGCCTTTTGCCCCAAAATAAAGAGAATTTCTGCATTTTTGCCCCAAATAAAGGGAATTACTGCAATTTTGCTCCAAAATAAAGGGAATTTCTGCAATATTGTCACAAAATTAGGGGAATTACTGCAATTTTGCCCCAAAATGGGGGAAATTTCTGCAATTTTGCTCCAAAATTAAGGGAATTTCTGCCTTTTTGACCCAAAATAAGGGGCATTACTGTCTTTTTGCCCCAAATAAGGGAAATTTCTGCATTTTAGCCAAAAATTAAGTGGAATTTCTTCCTTCTTGCCCTAAAATAAGAATTTCTGCCCTTTTGGCACACAATAAGGGGAATTTCAGTCTTTTTGCCCTAAAATAAGGGTTATTTCTGCATTTCTGACCCCAAATAAGCGGAATTTCTGCATTTTTGACCCGAAATAAGGGGAATTTCTGCATTTTTGCCCCAAGATAAAGGAAATTTCTGCAATTTTGTCCCACAATAATGGAAATTTCTGCCTTTTTGCCCCAAAATCAGGGGAATTCCTGATTTTTGCCCCTAAATTAGGGGCATTACTGGGTTTTTGCCTCCAAATAAGGGAAAATTCTGCTTTTTTGCCCAAAATTAATTGGAATTTCTGCCTTTTTGCCCTAAAGTAAGAAGTATTTCTGTCTTTTTGGCAAAAAATAAAGGAAATTTCAGTCTTTTTCCCTAAAATAAGTTTAATTTCTGAAATTTGCCCCCAAATTAGCGGAATTACTGTCTTTTGGACCTGAAATAAGGGAAATTTCTGGATTTCTGTCCCACGATAAAAGAAATTTCTGCAATTTTGCCCCAAAATAAGGGAAATTTCTGCATTTTTGCCCCAAAATAAGGAGAATTTCTGCCTTTTTGCCTCAAATAAGGGAAATTTCTGATATTTTGCACCAAAATAAAGTGGAATTTCTGAAATTTTGCCCCAAAAAAAGGGAAATTTCTGCAATTTTGCCCTAAAATTAGGGGAATTTCTGCATTTTTTCCCCAAAATAAGGGGAATTTCTGCAATTTTGCTCCAAAAAATGAGGAATTTCTGCAATTTTGCCCCAATATAAAGAGAATTTCTGCAATTTTGTCCCAAAATAAGGAGAATTTCTGCAATTTTGCTTCAAAATAATGGGGAATTTCTGTAATTTTGCCCCAAAATAAAAGGAATTTCTGCAATTTTGCCATAAAATAAAAGGAAATTCTGCAATTTTGCCACAAATTTAGGGGAATTTCTGCAATTATGCCCGAAAATTAGGAAAATTTCTGCAATTTTGCTCAAAAATTAGGGGAATTTCTGCCTTTTTGCCCCCAAATGAGGGGCATTACTGCCTTTTTGCCCAATCATAAGGGAAAATTATGCAATTTTGCTCCAAAAATAAGTGGAATTTCTACCTTTTTGCCCCCAAATAAGAGAAATTTGTGCATTTTTTTCCAAAATTAAGTGGAATATCTGCCTTTTTGCCGTAAAATAAGAATTTCTGCATTATTGAAACAAAATAAGAGAAATTTCAGTCTTTTTGCCCTAAAATAAGGGTTATTTCTGCATTTCTGACCCCAAATAAGCGGAATTTCTGCATTTTTGACCCGAAATAAGGGGAATTTCTGCATTTTTGCCCCAAGATAAAGGAAATTTCTGCAATTTTGTCCCACAATAATGGAAATTTCTGCCTTTTTGCCCCAAAATCAGGGGAATTCCTGATTTTTGCCCCTAAATTAGGGGCATTACTGGGTTTTTGCCTCCAAATAAGGGAAAATTCTGCTTTTTTGCCCAAAATTAATTGGAATTTCTGCCTTTTTGCCCTAAAGTAAGAAGTATTTCTGTCTTTTTGGCAAAAAATAAGGGAAATTTCAGTCTTTTTCCCTAAAATAAGTTTAATTTCTGAAATTTGCCCCCAAATTAGCAGAATTACTGCCTTTTGGACCTGAAATAAGGGAAATTTCTGGATTTCTGTCCCACGATAAAAGAAATTTCTGCAATTTTGCCCCAAAATAAGGGAAATTTCTGCATTTTTGCCCCAAAATAAGGAGAATTTCTGCCTTTTTGCCTCAAATAAGGGGAATTTCTGATATTTTGCACCAAAATAAAGTGGAATTTCTGAAATTTTGCCCCAAAAAAAGGGAAATTTCTGCAATTTTGCCCTAAAATTAGGGGAATTTCTGCATTTTTTCCCCAAAATAAGGGGAATTTCTGCAATTTTGCTCCAAAAAATGAGGAATTTCTGCAATTTTGCCCCAAAATAAAGAGAATTTCTGCAATTTTGTCCCAAAATAAGGAGAATTTCTGCAATTTTGCTTCAAAATAATGGGGAATTTCTGTAATTTTGCCCCAAAATAATAGGAATTTCTGCAATTTTGCTATAAAATAAAAGGAAATTCTGCAATTTTGCCACAAATTTAGGGGAATTTCTGCAATTATGCCCGAAAATTAGGAAAATTTCTGCAATTTTGCTCAAAAACTAGGGGAATTTCTGCCTTTTTGCCCCCAAATGAGGGGCATTACTGCCTTTTTGCCCAATCATAAGGGAAAATTATGCAATTTTGCTCCAAAAATAAGTGGAATTTCTACCTTTTTGCCCCCAAATAAGAGAAATTTGTGCATTTTTTTCCAAAATTAAGTGGAATATCTGCCTTTTTGCCGTAAAATAAGAATTTCTGCGTTATTGAAACAAAATAAGAGAAATTTCAGTCTTTTTGCCCTAAAATAAGGGTTATTTCTGCATTTTTGACCCCAAATAAGCGGAATTTCTGAATTTTTGACCCGAAATAAGAAGAATTTCTGCATTTTTGCCCCAAAATAAGAGAAATCTCTGCAATTTTGTCCCACAATAAAGAGAATTTCTGCTTTTTGCCCCAAAATTAGAGGAATTACTGGGTTTTTGCCTCTAAATAAGAGAAAATTCTGCATTCTTGCCCAAAATTAATTGGAATTTCTGCCTTTTTGCCCTAAAATAAGAAGTATTTCTCTCTTTTTGGCAAAACATAAGGGGAATTTCAGTTATTTTCCCTAAAATAAGTTTAATTTCTGCAATTTGCCCCCAAATTACCGGAATTACTGCCTTTTGGACCCAAAATAAGGAAAATTTCTGGATTTTGTCCCATGATAAGAGAAATTTCTGCAATTTTGCCCCAAAATAAAGGAAATTTCTGCCTTTTGCCCCAAAATAAAGAGAATTTCTGCATTTTTGCCCCAAATAAAGGGAATTACTGCAATTTTGCTCCAAAATAAAGGGAATTTCTGCAATATTGTCACAAAATTAGGGGAATTACTGCAATTTTGCCCCAAAATGGGGGAAATTTCTGCAATTTTGCTCCAAAATTAAGGGAATTTCTGCCTTTTTGACCCAAAATAAGGGGCATTACTGTCTTTTTGCCCCAAATAAGGGAAATTTCTGCATTTTAGCCCAAAATTAAGTGGAATTTCTTCCTTCTTGCCCTAAAATAAGAATTTCTGCCCTTTTGGCACACAATAAGGGGAATTTCAGTCTTTTTGCCCTAAAATAAGGGTTATTTCTGCATTTCTGACCCCAAATAAGCAGAATTTCTGCATTTTTGACCCGAAATAAGGGGAATTTCTGCATTTTTGCCCCAAGATAAAGGAAATTTCTGCAATTTTGTCCCACAATAATGGAAATTTCTGCCTTTTTGCCCCAAAATCAGGGGAATTCCTGATTTTTGCCCCTAAATTAGGGGCATTACTGGGTTTTTGCCTCCAAATAAGGGAAAATTCTGCTTTTTTGCCCAAAATTAATTGGAATTTCTGCCTTTTTGCCCTAAAGTAAGAAGTATTTCTGTCTTTTTGGCAAAAAATAAGGGAAATTTCAGTCTTTTTCCCTAAAATAAGTTTAATTTCTGAAATTTGCCCCCAAATTAGCAGAATTACTGTCTTTTGGACCTGAAATAAGGGAAATTTCTGGATTTCTGTCCCACGATAAAAGAAATTTCTGCAATTTTGCCCCAAAATAAGGGAAATTTCTGCATTTTTGCCCCAAAATAAGGAGAATTTCTGCCTTTTTGCCTCAAATAAGGGGAATTTCTGATATTTTGCACCAAAATAAAGTGGAATTTCTGAAATTTTGCCCCAAAAAAAGGGAAATTTCTGCAATTTTGCCCTAAAATTAGGGGAATTTCTGCATTTTTCCCCAAAATAAGGGGAATTTCTGCAATTTTGCTCCAAAAAATGAGGAATTTCTGCAATTTTGCCCCAAAATAAAGAGAATTTCTGCAATTTTGTCCCAAAATAAAGAGAATTTCTGCAATTTTGCTTCAAAATAATGGGGAATTTCTGTAATTTTGCCCCAAAATAAAAGGAATTTCTGCAATTTTGCCATAAAATAAAAGGAAATTCTGCAATTTTGCCACAAATTTAGGGGAATTTCTGCAATTATGCCCGAAAATTAGGAAAATTTCTGCAATTTTGCTCAAAAATTAGGGGAATTTCTGCCTTTTTGCCCCCAAATGAGGGGCATTACTGCCTTTTTGCCCAATCATAAGGGAAAATTATGCAATTTTGCTCCAAAAATAAGTGGAATTTCTACCTTTTTGCCCCCAAATAAGAGAAATTTGTGCATTTTTTTCCAAAATTAAGTGGAATATCTGCCTTTTTGCCGTAAAATAAGAATTTCTGCGTTATTGAAACAAAATAAGAGAAATTTCAGTCTTTTTGCCCTAAAATAAGGGTTATTTCTGCATTTTTGTCCCCAAATAAGCAGAATTTCTGAATTTTTGACCCGAAATAAGAAGAATTTCTGCATTTTTGCCCCAAAATAAGAGAAATCTCTGCAATTTTGTCCCACAATAAAGAGAATTTCTGCTTTTTGCCCCAAAATTAGAGGAATTACTGGGTTTTTGCCTCTAAATAAGAGAAAATTCTGCATTCTTGCCCAAAATTAATTGGAATTTCTGCCTTTTTGCCCTAAAATAAGAAGTATTTCTCTCTTTTTGGCAAAACATAAGGGGAATTTCAGTTATTTTCCCTAAAATAAGTTTAATTTCTGCAATTTGCCCCCAAATTACCGGAATTACTGCCTTTTGGACCCAAAATAAGGAAAATTTCTGGATTTTGTCCCATGATAAGAGAAATTTCTGCAATTTTGCCCCAAAATAAAGGAAATTTCTGCCTTTTGCCCCAAAATAAAGAGAATTTCTGCATTTTTGCCCCAAATAAAGGGAATTACTGCAATTTTGCTCCAAAATAAAGGGAATTTCTGCAATATTGTCACAAAATTAGGGGAATTACTGCAATTTTGCCCCAAAATGGGGGAAATTTCTGCAATTTTGCTCCAAAATTAAGGGAATTTCTGCCTTTTTGACCCAAAATAAGGGGCATTACTGTCTTTTTCCCCCAAATAAGGGAAATTTCTGCATTTTAGCCCAAAATTAAGTGGAATTTCTTCCTTCTTGCCCTAAAATAAGAATTTCTGCCCTTTTGGCACACAATAAGGGGAATTTCAGTCTTTTTGCCCTAAAATAAGGGTTATTTCTGCATTTCTGACCCCAAATAAGCGGAATTTCTGCATTTTTGACCCGAAATAAGGGGAATTTCTGCATTTTTGCCCCAAGATAAAGGAAATTTCTGCAATTTTGTCCCACAATAATGGAAATTTCTGCCTTTTTGCCCCAAAATCAGGGGAATTCCTGATTTTTGCCCCTAAATTAGGGGCATTACTGGGTTTTTGCCTCCAAATAAGGGAAAATTCTGCTTTTTTGCCCAAAATTAATTGGAATTTCTGCCTTTTTGCCCTAAAGTAAGAAGTATTTCTGTCTTTTTGGCAAAAAATAAGGGAAATTTCAGTCTTTTTCCCTAAAATAAGTTTAATTTCTGAAATTTGCCCCCAAATTAGCGGAATTACTGTCTTTTGGACCTGAAATAAGGGAAATTTCTGGATTTCTGTCCCACGATAAAAGAAATTTCTGCAATTTTGCCCCAAAATAAGGGAAATTTCTGCATTTTTGCCCCAAAATAAGGAGAATTTCTGCCTTTTTGCCTCAAATAAGGGGAATTTCTGATATTTTGCACCAAAATAAAGTGGAATTTCTGAAATTTTGCCCCAAAAAAAGGGAAATTTCTGCAATTTTGCCCTAAAGTTAGGGGAATTTCTGCATTTTTTCCCCAAAATAAGGGGAATTTCTGCAATTTTGCTCCAAAAAATGAGGAATTTCTGCAATTTTGCCCCAAAATAAAGAGAATTTCTGCAATTTTGTCCCAAAATTAGGGAAATTTCTGCAATTTTGCTCCAAAATTAGGAAATTTCTGCCTTTTTGACCCAAAATTTGGGACATTACTGTTTTTTTGCCCCCCAAAAAAAAATTTTGGAATTTTTGCCCAAAATTAAGTGGAATTTCTGATTTTTGCCCTAAAATAAAAAGAATTTCTGCCTTTAAGTAACAAAATAATGGAATTTCAGTCTTTTTATCCTAAAATAAGGGAATTTTCTGCATTTTTGCCACTTAATAAGAGAAATTTCTGATTTTATGTCTTGAAAAAAGGGAAATTTCTAACATTTTTGCTACAAGATAAGGGAAATTTCTGCAATTATGTCCATAAAAAGGGAAATTTCAGCAATTTTGCCCCACAATAAAGAGAATTTCTGCCTTTTTACCCCAAAATTAGGGGAATATCTGAATTGTTGCCCCAAAATTAGAAGCATTACTGAATTTTTACCCCAAAATAAGAAAAATTTCTGCAGTTTGCCCCAAAATAAAAAAAAATTTCTGCAATTTTTTCTTATAAAGAGAAAAATTTCTGCATTTTTGCCACAAAATAAGAGGAATTTCAGCATTTTTGTCCCAAAATTAATGAAATTTATTAATTTTGCCACAAAATTAGAAGCATTACTGCATTTTTGCCCCAAAATATGGGAAATTTCTGCAATTTTGTTCCTAAATAAGGAAAATTTCTGCCTTATTACTCCAAAATAATGGGAATCTCTGCATTTTTGCTACAAAATAAGTGAAATTTCTGCAATTTTATCCTAAAATAAGATAAATTTCTATATTTTTCACTCAAAATAATGGAAATTTCTGCCTATTTGGCCCAAAATAAGGGGAATTTCTGCATTTTTTGCCCCAAATTGAGGAAAACTGCATTTTTCCCAAAATTAAGGGGAATTTCTGCCTTTTTCCCCTAAAATTAGGGGAATTTCTGCCTTTTTGCCTCAAAATAAAAGGAATTTAGTCTTTTTGGCCTAAAATAAGGGTAATTTCTGTATTTTTGGCCTGAAATAAGAAAAATTTCTGTTTTTTTGCCCTAAAATAAGGAAAACTGCTGAATTTTTGCTCCAAATTAAGAGGAATTTCAGCATTTTTGCCTCAAAAATAAGGGGAATTTCTGCCTTTTTGCCCTAAAATAAGGAGAATTTCTGCCTTTTTGCCCAAAAATAAAGGGAATGTCTGTAATTTTGCTCCAAAATAATGTGGAATTTCTGCATTTTTGCGCCAAAATAAAGGAAATTTCTGCAATTTTGACACAAAATTAGGGGAATTTCTGCAATTTTGCCCCAAAGTAAGGGAAATTTCTGCAATTTTGCCCCAAAATTAGGGGAATTTCTGCACTTTGTTCCAAAATAAGGGGAATTTCTGCAATTTTGCCCCAAAATAAAGGGAATTTCTGCAATTTTGCCACAAAATTTGGAAAATTTCTTATATTTTGCCCCAAAATTAGGGAAATTTCTGCAATTTTGCTTTAAAATTAGGGGAATTTCTGTTTTTTTTACCCAAAATTAGGGGCATTACTGTCTTTTTGCCCCAAATTAGAGAAATTTCTGCATTTTTGCCCAAAATTAGGTGGAATTTGTTCCTTTTTGCCGTAAAATAAGAATTTCTGTTTTTTTGGCACAAAGAAAGAGGATTTTCAGTCTTTTTCTTTAAATTAAGTTTAATTTCTGCAATTTGCCCCCAAATTAGCGGAATTTCTGCCTTTTTTACCTGAAATAACGGGAATTTCTCTTTTTTTTTCCAAGATAAGGGAAATTTCTGCAATTTTGCAACAAAGTAACGGAAGTTTATGCAATTTTGTCGCAAAAAATGGAAATTTCTGCATTTTTTGCCGCAAATAAGGTGAATTTCTGGATTTTGCCCCGAAATTAGGGTAATTTCTGCATTTTTGCCTCAAAATTAGGGGCATTACTGCCTTTTTGCCCAATAATAAGGGAAAATTATGCAATTTTGCTCCAAAATAAGTGGAATTTTTACTTTTTCGCCCCAAAAGAAGGGAAATTTCTGCCTTTCTGCTCCAAACTTAAAAGAATTTCTGCAATTTTGCTCCAAAATAATGGGGAATTTCTGCAATTTTGCCCAAAAATAAAGGGAATTTCTGCAATTTTGACACAAAATTAGGAGAATTTCTGCATTTTTGTTTAAAAATAAAAGAAATTTCTGCCTTTTTGACCCAAAATTTGTGAAATTTCTTAATTTTGCCCCAAAATTTGAAGCATTACTGCATTTTTGCCCATAAATATGGGAAATTTCTGCAATTTTGTTCCAAAATAAAGGAAATTTCTGCCTTTTTACCCCAAAATAAGTGGAATTTCTGCATTTTTCCCACAAAATAAGGGAAATTTCTGCAATTTTATCCTAAAATAAGATAAATTTCTATCCCTTTGCTCCAAAATAAGGGAAATTTCTGCCTATTTGGCCCAAAATAAGAGGAATTTCTGCATTTTTGCCACAATTAAAGGGAAATTTCTGCATTTTTGCCCAAAAATAATAGGAATTTCTGCCTTTTTGCCCTAAAAAAGGGGAATTTAGCTTTTTGCACCAAAATAGGGGGAATTTAGTTATTTTGCCCTAAAATAAGGGTAATTTCTCTATTTTTGGCTTAAAATAAAGGGAATTTCTGCATTTTTCCCCCAAAATAAGGGGAATTTCTGTATTTTTGCCCTGAAATGAGGAGTTTTTCTGTCTTTTTGCCCTAAAATAAGGAAAATTTCTGCATTTTTGCTCCAAAATAAGGGTAATTTCAGCATTTTCCCCCAAAATAAGTAGAATTTCTGCCTTTTTGCCCCAAAATTAGGGGAATTTCTGCCTTTTTGCTCTAAAATAAGGGGAATTTCTGCCTTATTGCCCCAAAATAAGAGGAATTTATTTTTTTGGCCTAAAATAAGAGTAATTTCTGTATTTTTGGCTTAAAATAAGAAAAATTTCTGTCTTTTTGCCCTAAAATAAGAAAAATTTCTGCATTTTTTGCTCCATAATAAGGGGAATTTCAGCATTTTTGCCCCAAAATAAAAGGAATTTCTGACTTTTTGCCCCAAAATTAGGAGAATTTTTGCCTTTTTGCCCCAAAATTAGGGGTATTACTGTGTTTTTGCTCCAAAATAAGGGAAATTTCTGCATTTTTGCCCAAAATTTTGTGGAATTTCTGCCTTTTTGCTCTAAATAAGAAAAATTTCTGCCTTTTTGGCACAAAATAATGGAAATTTCAGGCTTTTTCCCTAAAATAAGAGTAATTTCAAGAATTTTCCCCCAAATAAGCGGAATTTCTGCCTTTTTGACCTGAAATAAAAGGAATTTCTGCATTTTTGCCACAAGATAAGGGAAATTTCTGCAATTTTGCCCAAAAATAAGGGAAATTTCTGCAATTTTGTTCCAAAAAAAGGAAATTTCTGCAATGTTGTCCCACAAAAATGGGAATTTCTGACTTTTTGCCTCAAAACTAATAGAATTTCTGATTTTTGCCCAAAAATAGAAGCATTACAGAATTTTTGCCACAAAATAAGAGAAATTTCTGCAATTTGCCACAAAATAAAAGAAATTTCTGCAATTTTGTCCCAAAAAATGAAATATCTGCATTTTTGCCCCAAAATATGGAAAATTTCTGCAATTTTGTTCCAAAATAAGGGAAATTTCTGCCTATTTGGCCCAAAATAAGGGGAATTTCTGCATTTTTGCCCCAAATTAAGGGAAACTTCTGCATTTTTGCTCAAAAATAAAGGGAATTTCTGCCTTTTAGCCTTAAAATAAGGGGAGTTTACCTTTTTGCCCCAAAATAGGGGGAATTTATTCTTTTTGCCCTAAAATAAGGGTGATTTCTGTATTTTTGGCTTAAATAATGGGAATTTCTGCATTTTTGCCCAAAAAAGGGGAATTTCTGTATTTTTGCCCTGAAATAAGGAGAAGTTCTGTCTTTTTGCCCTAAAATAAAAAAAATATCTGCATTTTTACTCCAAAATAAGGGGAATTTCAGCATTTTTGCGCCCAAATAAGGGGAATTTCTGCAATTTTGCCCCAAAATAAAGGGAATTTCTGGAATTTTGACACAAAATTAGGGGAATTACTGCAATTTTGCCCCAAAATAAGGGAAATTTCTGCAATTTTGCTCCAAAATTATAGGGAATTTCTGCCTTTTTGACACAAAATTAGGGGCATTACTGTCTTTTTGCCCAAACAAAGGAAATTTCTGCATTTTTGTCCAAAATTAAGTAAAATTTCCTCCTTTTTGCCCTAAAATAAGAATTTCTGTTTTTTTGGCACAAAATATGGGGAATTTCAGTCTTTTTGCCCTAAAATAAGGGTAATTTCTGCATTTTTGACCCCAAATAAGCGGAATTTCTGCCTTTTTGACCCGAAATAAGGGGAATTTCCTTAAGATAAAAGAAATTTCTGCAATTTTTTCCCAAAATAAAGGAAATTTCTGCAATTTTGTCCTAAAAAATGGAAATTTCTGCATTTTTGCCCCCAAATAAGGAGAATTTCTGCAGTTTGCCCCAAAATTAGGGGAATTTCTGCCTTTTTCCCCAAAATTAGGGGCATTACTTCATTTTTGCCCAGTAATAAAAGAAAATTATGCAATTTTGCTCCAAAATATGTAGATTTCTACATTTTTGCCCCAAAAGAAAGGGAATTTCTGCCTTTTTGACCCAAAATTAGGGGTATTACTGAAATTTTGCTCCAAAATGATGAAGAATTTCTGCAATATTCTTCGAAAATAAAGAGAATTTCTGCAATTTTGACAGAAAATTAGGGGATTTACTGCAATTTTGCCCCAAAATAAGGGAAATTTCTGCATTTTTGCCCAAAATTAAGTGGAATTTCTTCCTTTTTGCCCTAAAATAAGGGGAATTTACCTTTTTGCCCCAAAATAGAGGGAATTTAGTCTTTTTGCCCTAAAATAAGGGTAATTTCTGTATTTTTGGCTTAAAATAAGGGGAATTTCTGCATTTTTGCTCCCAAATAAGGGGATTTTCTGTATTTTTGCCCCGAAGTAAGAAGAAATTTGTATTTTTGCCCTAAAATAATGAAAATTTCTGAATTTTTGCTCCAAAATAAGGGGAATTTTAGCATTTTTTTCAACAAAATAAGGGGAATTCCTTCAATTTTGCACCAAAATTAGGGAAATTCTGAAATTTTGACACAAAATTAGGGGAAATACTGCAATTTTGCCCCAAAATAAGAAAAATTTCTGCAATTTTGCTCCAAAATTAGAGGAATTTCTGCCTTTTTGACACAAAATTAGGGGCATTACTCTCTTTTTGCTCCAAATAAAGGTAATTTCTGCATTTTTGTCCAAAATTAAGTGGAATTTCTTCCTTTTTGCCCTAAAATAAGAATTTCTGGTTTTTTTGGCACAAAATATGGGGAATTTCAGTCTTTTTGCCCTAAAATAAGAGTAATTTCTGCATTTTTGACCCCAAATAAGCGGAATTTCTGCCTTTTTGACTCGAAATAAGGGGAATTTATGCATTTTTCCCAAGTTAAAGAAATTTCTGCAATTTTGCCCCAAATAAGGGAAATATCCGAAATTTTGTCCCAAAAAATGCAAATTTCTGCATTTTTGCCCCCAAATAAGGAGAATTCCTGCATTTTGCCCCCAAAATAGGGGAATTTCTGCCTTTTGCCCCCAAATTAGAGGCATTACTTCCATTTTGCCCAATAATAAAAAAAAATTATGCAATTTTGCTCCAAAATAAGTGGAATTTCTACTTTTTGCCCCAAAAGAATGGGAATTTTTGCGTTTTTGTCCTAAAATTAGGGGTATTACTGCAAATTTGCTCCAAAATAATGGGGAATTTCTGCAATTTTGCCCAAAAATATAGGGAATTTCTGCAATTTTTTCAGAAAATTAGGGGAATTACTGCAATTTTGCCCCAAAATAAGGGAAATTTCTGCAATTTTCCTCCAAAATTAGGGGAATTTCTGCCTTTTTGTCCTAAAATTAGGGGTATTACTGCAATTTTGCTCCAAAATAATGGCAATTTCTGCAATTTTGCTCCAAAATAAAGGGAATTTCTGCAATTTTTTCAGAAAATTAGGGGAATTACTGCAATTTTGCTCCAAAATAAGTGAAATTTCTGCAATTTTCCTCCAAAATTAGGGGAATTTCTGGTTTTTTGACAAAAAAATTAGGGGCATTACTGTCTTTTGACCCAAATAAGGGAAATTTCTGCATTTTTCCCAAAATTAAGTGGAATTTCTGCCTTTTTGCCCTAAAATAATAATTTCTGCGGTTTTGGCACAAATTAAGGGAAATTTCAGTCTTTTTTGCCCTAAAATAAGTGTTATTTCTGCATTTTTGACCCCAAATAAGCGGAATTTCTGCATTTTTGATGCGAAATAAGGGGAATTTCTGCATTTTTACCCCAAGATAAGCGAAATTTTCACCATTTTGCCACAAAATAAATGAAATTTCTGCAATTTTGTCCCAAAAAAGGGAAATTTCAGTAATTTTGCCCCACAATAAGGGGAATTTCTGCCTTATTGCCTCAAAATTAGGGGATTTTCTGCTTTTTGCCCAAAAATTAGGGGCATTACTGGGATTTTTGCCTCAAAATAAAGGAAAATTCTGCATTTTTGCCAAGATTTAATTGGAATTTCTGCTTTTTTGCCCTAAAATAATAAGTATTTCTGTCTTTTTGGAAAAAAATAAGGGGGGATTTCAGTCTTTTTTTCTAAAATAAGTTTAATTTCTGCAATTTGCCCCCAAATTATTGGAATTACGGCCTTTTGGACCGGAAATAAGAGAAATTTCTGGATTTCTGTCCCATGATAAGAGAAACTTCTGCAATTTTGCCCCAAAATAAAGAAAATTACTCGGTTTTGCCTCAAAATAAGGAGAATTTCTGCCTTTTTGCCCCAAATAAGGAGAATTTCTGCAATTTTGCTCCAAAATAATGTGGAATTTCTGCATTTTTGCAGAAAATAACGGGAATTTCTGCAATTTTGCTCCAAAATAATGGGCAATTTCTGCAATTTTGCCCCAAAATAAAAGGAATTTCTGCAATTTTGCCCCAAAATTAGGGTTATTTATGCATTTTTGACACAAAATTAGGGGCATTACTGTCTTTTTGCTCCAAATAAGAAAAATTTCTGCATTTTTATCCAAATTTAGTGGAAGTTCTTTCTTTTTGCCCTAAAATAAGAATTTCTGTTTTTTTGGAACAAAATATGAGGAATTTCAGACTTTTGGCCCTAAAATAAGGGTAATTTCTGCATTTTTGAACCCAAATAAGCGCAATTTCTGCTTTTTAACCCGAAATAAGGGGAATTTCTGCATTTTTCCCCAAGTTAAAGAAATTTCTGCAATTTTGCCCCAAATAAGGGAAATTTCTGAAATTTTGTCCAAAAAATGGAAATTTCTGCATTTTTGCACCCAAATAAGGAGAATTTCTGCATTTTGCCCCAAAATTAGGGGAATTTCTGCCTTTTTGCCCCAAATTAGAGGCATTACTTTCTTTTTGCCCAATAATAAGGAAAAATTATGCAATTTTGCTCCAAAATAAGTGGAATTTCTACCTATTTGCCCCAAAAAAGGGCAATTTCTGCCTTTTTGTCCTAAAATTAGGGGTATTACTGCAATTTTGCTCCAAAATAATGGGGAATTTCTGCAATTTTGCCCCAAAATATAGGGAATTTCTGCAATTTTTTCAGAAAATTAGGGGAATTACTGCAATTTTGCCCCAAAATAAGGGAAATTTCTGCAATTTTCCTCCAAAATTAGGGGAATTTCTGCCTTTTTGCCCCAAAATTAGGGGATTTTCTGCTTTTTGCCTGAAAATTAGGGGCATTACTGGGTTTTTGCCTCAAAATAAGGGAAAATTCTGCATTTTTGCCAAGAATTAATTGGAATTTCTGCTTTTTTGCCCTAAAATAATAAGTATTTCT
This sequence comes from Micromys minutus, assembly GCF_963924665.1. NCBI lineage: Eukaryota > Metazoa > Chordata > Mammalia > Rodentia > Muridae > Micromys > Micromys minutus. The sequence continues at coordinate 30,074,061 of NC_137963.1, forward strand.
GTCTTTTTGGCAAAAAATAAGGGGAATTTCAGTCTTTTTTCCTAAAATAAGTTTAATTTCTGCAATTTGCCCCCAAATTATTGGAATTACAGCCTTTTGGACCGGAAATAAGGGAAATTTCTGGATTTCTGTCCCATTATAAGAGAAACTTCTGCAATTTTGCCCCAAAATAAAGAAAATTCCTCGGTTTTGCCCCAAAATAAGGAGAATTTCTGCCTTTTTGCCCCAAATAAGGAGAATTTCTGCAATTTTGCTCCAAAATAATGTGGAATTTCTGCATTTTTGCAAAAAATAACGGGAATTTCTGCAATTTTGCTCCAAAATAATGGGGAATTTCTGCAATTTTGCCCCAAAATAAAGGGAATTTCTGCAATTTTGCCCCAAAATTAGGATAATTTCTGCATTTTTGACACAAAATTAGGGGCATTACTGTCTTTTTGCTCCAAATAAGGGAAATTTCTGCATTTTTAACCAAATTTAGTGGAATTTCTTTCTTTTTGCCCTAAAATAAGAATTTCTGTTTTTTTGGCACAAAATATGAGGAATTTCAGACTTTTTGCCCTAAAATAAGGGTAATTTCTGCATTTTTGACCCCAAATAAGCGCAATTTCTGCCTTTTTGACCCGAAATAAGGGGAATTTCTGCATTTTTCCCCAATTAAAGAAATTTCTGCAATTTTGACCCAAATAAGGGAAATTTCTGAAATTTTGTCCAAAAAAATGGAAATTTCTGCATTTTTGCCCCCAAATAAGGAGAATTTCTGCATTTTGCCCCAAAATTAGGGGAATTTCTGCCTTTTTGCCCCCAAATTAGAGGCATTACTTTCTTTTTGCCCAATAATAAGGAAAAATTATGCAATTTTGCTCCAAAATAAGTGGAATTTTTACCTATTTGCCCCAAAAGAAGGGCAATTTCTGCCTTTTTGTCCTAAAATTAGGGGTATTACTGCAATTTTGCTCCAAAATAATGGGGAATTTCTGCAATTTTGCCCCAAAATAAAGGGAATTTCTGCAATTTTTTCAGAAAATTAGGGGAATTACTCCAATTTTGCCCCAAAATAAGGGAAATTTCTGAATTTTCCCCCAAAATTAGGAGAATTTCTGTCTTTTTGACCCAAAATTAGGGGCATTACGGTCTTTTGCCCCACATAAGGGAAATTTCTGCATTTTTTCCAAAAATAAAGTGGAATTTCTGCCTTTTTGCCCTAAAATAAGAATTTCTGCCCTTTTTGCACAAAATGAGGGGAATTTCAGTCTATTTGCCATAAAATAAGTGTTATTTCTGCATTTTTGACCCCAAATAAGCGGAATTTCTGCATTTTTGATCCGAAATAAGGGAAATTTCTGCATTTTTACCCCCAGATAAGCGAAATTTTTACAATTTTGCCACAAAATAAATGAAATTTCTGCAATTTTGTCCCAAAAAAGGGAAATTTCAGCAATTTTGCCCCACAAAAGGGGAATTTCTGCCTTTTTACCCCAAAATTAGAGGAATTTTTGCTTTTTGCCCGAAAATTAGGGGCATTTTTGGGTTTTTGCCCCAAAATAAGGAAAATTCTGCATTTTTGCCCAAAATTAATTGGAATTTCTGCCCTTTTGCCCTAAAGTAAGAAGTATTTCTGTCTTTTTGGCAAAAAATAAAAGGAATTTCAGTCTTTTTCCCTAAAATAAGTTTAATTTCTGCAATTTGCCCCCAAATTAGAGGAATTACGGCCTTTTGGACCGGAAATAAGGGAAATTTCTGGATTTCTGTCCCATGATAAGAGAAACTTCTGCAATTTTGCCCCAAAATAAAGAAAATTTCTGCCGTTTTGCCCCAAAATGAGGAGAATTTCTGCCTTTTTGCCCCAAATAAAGGGAATTTCTGCAATTTTGCTCCAAAATTATGTAGAATTTCTGCAATTTTGCCCCAAAATTAGGGTAATTTCTGCCTTTTTGACACAAAATTAGGGGCATTACTGTCTTTTTGCTCCAAATAAGGGAAATTTCTGCATTTTCGTCCTAAATTAAGTGGAATTTCTTCCTTTTTGCTCTAAAATAAGAATTTCTTTTTTTGGCACAAAATATTGGGAATTTCAGTTTTTTTTCCCTAAAATAAGGGTAATTTCTGCATTTTTGACCCCAAATAAGCGGAATTTCTGCCTTTTTGACCCTAAATAAGGGGAATTTCTGCATTTTTCCCCAAGTTAAAGCAATTTCTGCAATTTTGCCCCAAATATGGGAAATTTCTGAAATTTTGTCCCAAAAAATGCAAATTTCTGCATTTTTGCCCCCAAATAAGGAGAATTTCTGCATTTTGCCACAAAATTAGGGGAATTTCTGCCTTTATGCCCCCAAATTAGAGGCATTACTTCCTTTTTGCCCAATAATAAGGAATAATTATGCAATTTTGCTCCAAAATAAGTGGAATTTCTACCTTTCTGCCCCAAAAGAAGGGGAATTTCTGCCTTTTTGTCCTAAAATTAGGGGTATTACTGCAATTTTGCTCCAAAATAATGGCGAATTTCTGCAATTTTGCCCCAAAATATAGGGAATTTCTGCAATTTTTTCAGAAAATTAGGGGAATTACTGCAATTTTGCCCCAAAATAAGGGAAATTTCTGCAATTTTCCTCCAAAATTAGGGGAATTTCTGCCTTTTTGTCCTAAAATTAGGGGTATTACTGCAATTTTGCTCCAAAATAATGGCAATTTCTGCAATTTTGCCCCAAAATAAAGGGAATTTCTGCAATTTTTTCAGAAAATTAGGGGAATTACTGCAATTTTGCTCCAAAATAAGTGAAATTTCTGCAATTTTCCTCCAAAATTAGGGGAATTTCTGCCTTTTTGACAAAAAAATTAGGGGCATTACTGTCTTTTGACCCAAATAATGGAAATTTCTGCATTTTTCCCAAAATTAAGTGGAATTTCTGCCTTTTTGCCCTAAAATAAGAATTTCTGCGGTTTTAGCACAAATTAAGGGAAATTTCAGTCCTTTTTGCCCTAAAATAAGTGTTATTTCTGCATTTTTGACCCCAAATAAGCGGAATTTCTGCATTTTTGATCCGAAATAAGGGGAATTTCTGCATTTTTACCCCAAGATAAGCGAAATTTCCACAATTTTGCCACAAAATAAATTAAATTTCTGCAATTTTGTCCCAAAAAAGGGAAATTTCAGTAATTTTGCCCCACAATAAAGGGAATTTCTGCCGTTTTGCCCCAACATTAGGGGATTTTCTGCTTTTTGCCCAAAAATTAGGGGCATTACTGGGTTTTTGCCTCAAAATAAAGGAAAATTCTGCATTTTTGCCAAGAATTAATTGGAATTTCTGCTTTTTTGCCCTAAAATAATAAGTATTTCTGTCTTTTTGGCAAAAAATAAGGGGAATTTCAGTCTTTTTTCCTAAAATAAGTTTAATTTCTGCAATTTGCCCCCAAATTATTGGAATTACGGCCTTTTGGACCGGAAATAAGAGAAATTTCTGGATTTCTGTCCCATGATAAGAGAAACTTCTGCAATTTTGCCCCAAAGTAAAGAAAATTCCTCGGTTTTGCCCCAAAATAAGGAGAATTTTGCTCCAAAATAATGGGGAATTTCTGTTTTTTTGGCACAAAATATGGGGAATTTCAGTCTTTTTGCCCTAAAATAAGGGTAATTTCTGCATTTTTGACCCCAAATAAGTGGAATTTCTGCCTTTTCACCCGAAATAAGGGGAATTTCTTCATTTTTCCCCAAGTTAAAGAAATTTCTGCAATTTTGCCCCAAATAGGGGAAATTTCTGAAATTTTGTCCCAAAAAATGGAAATTTCTGCATTTTTGCCCCCAAATAAGGAGAATTTCTGCATTTTGCCCCAAAATTAGGGGAATTTCTGCCTTTTTGCCCCCAAATTAGAGGCATTACTTCCTTTTTGCCCAATAATAAGGAAAAATTATGCAATTTTGCTCCAAAATAATTGGAATTTCTACTTTTTGCCCCACAAGAAGGGGAATTTCTGCCTTTTTGTCCTAAAATTTGGGGTATTACTGCAATTTTGCTTCAAAATAATGGGGAATTTCGGCAATTTTGCCCCAAAATAAAGGGAATTTCTGCAATTTTTTCAGAAAATTAGGGGAATTACTCCAATTTTGCCCCAAAATAAGGGAAATTTCTGCAATTTTCCCCCAAAATTAGGAGAATTTCTGTCTTTTTGACCCAAAATTAGGAGCATTACTGTCTTTTGCCCCAAATAAGGGAAATTTCTGCATTTTTTCCAAAAATTAAGTGGAATTTCTGCCTTTTTGCCCTAAAATAAGAATTTCTGCCCTTTTTGCACAAAATGAGGGGAATTTCAGTCTTTTTGCAATAAAATAAGGGTTATTTCTGCATTTTTGACCCGAAATAAGCGGAATTTCTGCATTTTTGATCCGAAATAACGGAAATTTCTGCATTTTTACCCCCAGATAAGCGAAATTTACAATTTTGCCACAAAATAAATGAAATTTCTGCAATTTTGTCCCAAGAAAGGGAAATTTCAGCAATTTTGCCCCACAATAAGGGGAATTTCTGCCTTTTTGCCCCAAAATTAGGGGAATTTTTGCTTTTTGCCCGAAAATTAGGGGCATTTTTGGGTTTTTGCCCCAAAATAAGTAAAATTCTGCATTTTTGCCCAAAATTAATTGGAATTTCTGCCCTTTTGCCCTAAAGTAAGAAGTATTTCTGTCTTTTTGGCAAAAAATAAGGGGAATTTCAGTCTTTTTCCCTAAAATAAGTTTAATTTCTGCAATTTGCCCCCAAATTAGAGGAATTACGGCCTTTTGGACCAGAAATAAGGGAAATTTCTGGATTTCTGTCCCATGATAAGAGAAACTTCTGCAATTTTGCCCCAAAATAAAGAAAATTTCTGCCGTTTTGCCCCAAAATGAGGAGAATTTCTGCCTTTTTGCCCCAAATAAAGGGAATATCTGCAATTTTGGTCCAAAATTATGTAGAATTTCTGCAATTTTGCCCCAAAATGAGGAGAATTTCTGCCTTTTTGCCCCAAATAAAGGGAATTTCTGCAATTTTGCTCCAAAATTATGTAGAATTTCTGCAATTTTGCCCCAAAATTAGGGTAATTTCTGCCTTTTTGACACAAAATTATGGGCATTACTGTCTTTTTGCTCCAAATAAGGGAAATTTCTGCATTTTCGTCCAAAATTAAGTGGAATTTCTTCCTTTTTGCTCTAAAATAAGAATTTCTTTTTTTTGGCACAAAATATTGGGAATTTCAGTTTTTTTGCCCTAAAATAAGGGTAACTTCTGCATTTTTGACCCCAAATAAGCGGAATTTCTGCCTTTTTGACCCTAAATAAGGGGAATTTCTGCATTTTTCCCCAAGTTAAAGAAATTTCTGCAATTTTGCCCCAAATATGGGAAATTTCTGAAATTTTGTCCCAAAAAATGCAAATTTCTGCATTTTTGCCCCCGAATAAGGAGAATTTCTGCATTTTGCCACAAAATTAGGGGAATTTCTGCCTTTATGCCCCCAAATTAGAGGCATTACTTTCTTTTTGCCCAATAATAAGGAATAATTATGCAATTTTGCTCCAAAATAAATGGAATTTCTACCTTTCTGCCTCAAAAGAAGGGGAATTTCTGCCTTTTTGTCATAAAATTAGGGGTATTACTGCAATTTTGCTCCAAAATAATTGGGAATTTCTGCAATTTTGCCCCAAAATATAGGGAATTTCTGCAATTTTTTCAGAAAATTAGGGGAATTACTGCAATTTTGCCCCAAAATAAGGGAAATTTCTGCAATTTTCCTCCAAAATTAGGGGAATTTCTGCCTTTTTGTCCTAAAATTAGGGGTATTACTGCAATTTTGCTCCAAAATAATGGCAATTTCTGCAATTTTGCTCCAAAATAAAGGGAATTTCTGCAATTTTTTCAGAAAATTAGGGGAATTACTGCAATTTTGCTCCAAAATAAGTGAAATTTCTGCAATTTTCCTCCAAAATTAGGGGAATTTCTGGTTTTTTGACAAAAAAATTAGGGGCATTACTGGGTTTTTGCCTCAAAATAAAGGAAAATTCTGCATTTTTGCCAAGAATTAATTGGAATTTCTGCTTTTTTGCCCTAAAATAATAAGTATTTCTGTCTTTTTGGCAAAAAATAAGGGGAATTTCAGTCTTTTTTCCTAAAATAAGTTTAATTTCTGCAATTTGCCCCCAAATTATTGGAATTACGGCCTTTTGGACCGGAAATAAGGGAAATTTCTGGATTTCTGTCCCATGATAAGAGAAACTTCTGCAATTTTGCCCCAAAGTAAAGAAAATTCCTCGGTTTTGCCCCAAAATAAGGAGAATTTCTGCCTTTTTGCCCCAAATAAGGAGAATTTCTGCAATTTTGCTCCAAAATAAGGTGGAATTTCTGCATTTTTGCCAAAAATAACGGGAATTTCTGCAATTTTGCTCCAAAATAATGGGGAATTTCTGCAATTTTGCCCCAAAATAAAGGGAATTTCTGCAATTTTGCCCCAAAATTAGGGTAATTTCTGCATTTTTGACACAAAATTAGGGGCATTACTGTCTTTTTGCTCCAAATAAGGGAAATTTCTGCATTTTTATCCAAATTTAGTGGAATTTCTTTCTTTTTTGCCCTAAAATAAGAATTTCTGTTTTTTTGGCACAAAATATGAGGAATTTCAGTATTTTTGCCCTAAAATAAGGGTAATTTCTGCATTTTTGACCCCAAATAAGCGCAATTTCTGCCTTTTTGACCCGAAATAAGGGGAATTTCTGCATTTTTCCCCAAGTTAAAGAAATTTCTGCAGTTTTGCCCCAAATAAGGGAAATTTCTGAAATTTTGTCCAAAAAAATGGAAATTTCTGCATTTTTGCCCCCAAATAATGAGAATTTCTGCATTTTGCCCCAAAATTAGGGGAATTTCTGCCTTTTTGCCCCCAAATTAGAGGCATTACTTTCTTTTTGCCCAATAATAAGGAAAAATTATGCAATTTTGCTCCAAAATAAGTGGAATTTCTACCTATTTGCCCCAAAAGAAGGGCAATTTCTGCCTTTTTGTCCTAAAATTAGGGGTATTACTGCAATTTTGCTCCAAAATAATGGAGAATTTTTGCAATTTTGCCCCAAAATAAAGGGAATTTTTGCAATTGCCCCAAAATTGGGGTAATTTCTGCCTTTTTGACACAAAATTAGGGGCATTACTGTCTTTTTGCTCCAAATAAGGGAAATTTCTTCATTTTTGTCCAAAATTAAGTGGAATTTCTTTCTTTTTTGCCCTAAAATAAGAATTTCTGTTTTTTTGGCACAAAATATGGGGAATTTCAGTCTTTTTGCCCTAAAATAAGGGTAATTTCTGCATTTTTGACCCCAAATAAGTGGAATTTCTGCCTTTTCACCCGAAATAAGGGGAATTTCTTCATTTTTCCCCAAGTTAAAGAAATTTCTGCAATTTTGCCCCAAATAGGGGAAATTTCTGAAATTTTGTCCCAAAAAATGGAAATTTCTGCATTTTTGCCCCCAAATAAGGAGAATTTCTGCATTTTGCCCCAAAATTAGGGGAATTTCTGCCTTTTTGCCCCCAAATTAGAGGCATTACTTCCTTTTTGCCCAATAATAAGGAAAAATTATGCAATTTTGCTCCAAAATAATTGGAATTTCTACTTTTTGCCCCACAAGAAGGGGAATTTCTGCCTTTTTGTCCTAAAATTTGGGGTATTACTGCAATTTTGCTTCAAAATAATGGGGAATTTCGGCAATTTTGCCCCAAAATAAAGGGAATTTCTGCAATTTTTTCAGAAAATTAGGGGAATTACTCCAATTTTGCCCCAAAATAAGGGAAATTTCTGCAATTTTCCCCCCAAATTAGGAGAATTTCTGTCTTTTTGACCCAAAATTAGGAGCATTACTGTCTTTTGCCCCAAATAAGGGAAATTTCTGCATTTTTTCCAAAAATTAAGTGGAATTTCTGCCTTTTTGCCCTAAAATAAGAATTTCTGCCCTTTTTGCACAAAATGAGGGGAATTTCAGTCTTTTTGCAATAAAATAAGGGTTATTTCTGCATTTTTGACCCCAAATAAGCGGAATTTCTGCATTTTTGATCCGAAATAACGGAAATTTCTGCATTTTTACCCCCAGATAAGCGAAATTTACAATTTTGCCACAAAATAAATGAAATTTCTGCAATTTTGTCCCAAAAAAGGGAAATTTCAGCAATTTTGCCCCACAATAAGGGGAATTTCTGCCTTTTTGCCCCAAAATTAGGGGAATTTTTGCTTTTTTGCCCGAAAATTAGGGGCATTTTTGGGTTTTTGCCCTAAAATAAGGAAAATTCTGCATTTTTGCCCAAAATTAATTGGAATTTCTGCCCTTTTGCCCTAAAGTAAGAAGTATTTCTGTCTTTTTGGCAAAAAATAAGGGGAATTTCAGTCTTTTTCCCTAAAATAAGTTTAATTTCTGCAATTTGCCCCCAAATTAGAGGAATTACGGCCTTTTGGACCGGAAATAAGGGAAATTTCTGGATTTCTGTCCCATGATAAGAGAAACTTCTGCAATTTTGCCCCAAAATAAAGAAAATTTCTGCCGTTTTGCCCCAAAATGAGGAGAATTTCTGCCTTTTTGCCCCAAATAAAGGGAATTTCTGCAATTTTGCTCCAAAATTATGTAGAATTTCTGCAATTTTGCCCCAAAATGAGGAGAATTTCTGCCTTTTTGCCCCAAATAAAGGGAATTTCTGCAATTTTGCTCCAAAATTATGTAGAATTTCTGCAATTTTGCCCCAAAATTAGGGTAATTTCTGCCTTTTTGACACAAAATTAGGGGCATTACTGTCTTTTTGCTCCAAATAAGGGAAATTTCTGCATTTTCGTCCAAAATTAAGTGGAATTTCTTCCTTTTTGCTCTAAAATAAGAATTTCTTTTTTTTTGGCACAGAATATTGGGAATTTCAGTTTTTTTGCCCTAAAATAAGGGTAACTTCTGCATTTTTGACCCCAAATAAGCGGAATTTCTGCCTTTTTGACCCTAAATAAGGGGAATTTCTGCATTTTTCCCCAAGTTAAAGAAATTTCTGCAATTTTGCCCCAAATATGGGAAATTTCTGAAATTTTGTCCCAAAAAATGCAAATTTCTGCATTTTTGCCCCCAAATAAGGAGAATTTCTGCATTTTGCCACAAAATTAGGGGAATTTCTGCCTTTATGCCCCCAAATTAGAGGCATTACTTTCTTTTTGCCCAATAATAAGGAATAATTATGCAATTTTGCTCCAAAATAAATGGAATTTCTACCTTTCTGCCTCAAAAGAAGGGGAATTTCTGCCTTTTTGTCATAAAATTAGGGGTATTACTGCAATTTTGCTCCAAAATAATGGGGAATTTCTGCAATTTTGCCCCAAAATATAGGGAATTTCTGCAATTTTTTTCAGAAAATTAGGGGAATTACTGCAATTTTGCCCCAAAATAAGGGAAATTTCTGCAATATTCCTCCAATATTAGGGGAATTTCTGCCTTTTTGTCCTAAAATTAGGGGTATTACTGCAATTTTGCTCCAAAATAATGGCAATTTCTGCAATTTTGCTCCAAAATAAAGGGAATTTCTGCAATTTTTTCAGAAAATTAGGGGAATTACTGCAATTTTGCTCCAAAATAAGTGAAATTTCTGCAATTTTCCTCCAAAATTAGGGGAATTTCTGGTTTTTTGACAAAAAAAATTAGGGGCATTACTGTCTTTTGACCCAAATAAGGGAAATTTCTGCATTTTTCCCAAAATTAAGTGGAATTTCTGCCTTTTTGCCCTAAAATAATAATTTCTGCGGTTTTGGCACAAATTAAGGGAAATTTCAGTCTTTTTTGCCCTAAAATAAGTGTTATTTCTGCATTTTTGACCCCAAATAAGCGGAATTTCTGCATTTTTGATGCGAAATAAGGGGAATTTCTGCATTTTTACCCCAAGATAAGCGAAATTTTCACCATTTTGCCACAAAATAAATGAAATTTCTGCAATTTTGTCCCAAAAAAGGGAAATTTCAGTAATTTTGCCCCACAATAAGGGGAATTTCTGCCTTATTGCCTCAAAATTAGGGGATTTTCTGCTTTTTGCCCAAAAATTAGGGGCATTACTAGGATTTTTGCCTCAAAATAAAGGAAAATTCTGCATTTTTGCCAAGATTTAATTGGAATTTCTGCTTTTTTGCCCTAAAATAATAAGTATTTCTGTCTTTTTGGAAAAAAATAAGGGGGGATTTCAGTCTTTTTTTCTAAAATAAGTTTAATTTCTGCAATTTGCCCCCAAATTATTGGAATTACGGCCTTTTGGACCGGAAATAAGAGAAATTTCTGGATTTCTGTCCCATGATAAGAGAAACTTCTGCAATTTTGCCCCAAAATAAAGAAAATTACTCGGTTTTGCCTCAAAATAAGGAGAATTTCTGCCTTTTTGCCCCAAATAAGGAGAATTTCTGCAATTTTGCTCCAAAATAATGTGGAATTTCTGCATTTTTGCAGAAAATAACGGGAATTTCTGCAATTTTGCTCCAAAATAATGGGCAATTTCTGCAATTTTGCCCCAAAATAAAAGGAATTTCTGCAATTTTGCCCCAAAATTAGGGTAATTTCTGCATTTTTGACACAAAATTAGGGGCATTACTGTCTTTTTGCTCCAAATAAGGGAAATTTCTGCATTTTTATCCAAATTTAGTGGAAGTTCTTTCTTTTTGCCCTAAAATAAGAATTTCTGTTTTTTTGGAACAAAATATGAGGAATTTCAGACTTTTGGCCCTCAAATAAGGGTAATTTCTGCATTTTTGAACCCAAATAAGCGCAATTTCTGCTTTTTAACCCGAAATAAGGGGAATTTCTGCATTTTTCCCCAAGTTAAAGAAATTTCTGCAATTTTGCCCCAAATAAGGGAAATTTCTGAAATTTTGGCCAAAAAAATGGAAATTTCTGCATTTTTGCCCCCAAATAAGAAGAATTTCTGCATTTTGCCCCAAAATTAGGGGAATTTCTGCCTTTTTGCCCCAAATTAGAGGCATTACTTTCTTTTTGCCCAATAATAAGGAAAAATTATGCAATTTTGCTCCAAAATAAGTGGAATTTCTACCTATTTGCCCCAAAAAAGGGCAATTTCTGCCTTTTTGTCCTAAAATTAGGGGTATTACTGCAATTTTGCTCCAAAATAATGGGGAATTTCTGCAATTTTGCCCCAAAATAAAGGGAATTTTTGCAATTGCCCCAAAATTGGGGTAATTTCTGCCTTTTTGACACAAAATTAGGGGCATTACTGTCTTTTTGCTCCAAATAAGGGAAATTTCTTCATTTTTGTCCAAAATTAAGTGGAATTTCTTCCTATTTGCCCTAAAATAAGAATTTCTGTTATTTTTGGCACAAAATATGGGGAATTTCAGTCTTTTTGCCCTAAAATAAGGGTAATTTCTGCATTTTTGACCCCAAATAAGCGGAATTTCTGCCTTTTTGACCCTAAATAAGGGGAATTTCTGCATTTTTCCCCAAGTTAAAGCAATTTCTGCAATTTTGCCCCAAATATGGGAAATTTCTGAAATTTTGTCCCAAAAAATGCAAATTTCTGCATTTTTGCCCCCAAATAAGGAGAATTTCTGCATTTTGCCACAAAATTAGGGGAATTTCTGCCTTTATTCCCCCTAAATTAGAGGCATTACTTCCTTTTTGCCCAATAATAAGGAATAATTATGCAATTTTGCTCAAAAATAAGTGGAATTTCTACCTTTCTGCCCCAAAAGAAGGGGAATTTCTGCCTTTTTGTCCTAAAATTAGGGGTATTACTGCAATTTTGCTCCAAAATAATGGGGAATTTCTGCAATTTTGCCCCAAAATATAGGGAATTTCTGCAATTTTTTCAGAAAATTAGGGGAATTACTGCAATTTTGCCCCAAAATAAGGAAAATTTCTGCAATTTTCCTCCAAAATTAGGGGAATTTCTGCCTTTTTGTCCTAAAATTAGGGGTATTACTGCAATTTTGCTCCAAAATAATGGGGAATTTCTGCAATTTTGTAACAAAATAAAGGGAATTTCTGCAATCTTTTCAGAAAATTAGGGGAATTACTGCAATTTTGCTCCAAAATAAGTGAAATTTCTGCAATTTTCCTCCAAAATTAGGGGAATTTCTGCCTTTTTGACCCAAAATTAGGGGCATTACTGTCTTTTGCCCAATAATAAGGAATAATTATGCAATTTTGCTCCAAAATAAGTGGAATTTCTACCTTTTTGCCCCAAAATTAGGAGAATTTCTGCTTTTTTGACCCAAAATTAGGGGCATTACTGTCTTTTGCCCCAAATAAGGGAAATTTCTGCATTTTTTCCAAAAATTAAGTGGAATTTCTGCCTTTTTGCCCTAAAATAAGAATTTCTGCCCTTTTTGCACAAAATTAGGGGAATTTCAGTCTTTTTGCCATAAAATAAATGTTATTTCTGCATTTTTGACCCCAAATAAGCGGAATTTCTGCATTTTTGATCCGAAATAAGGGAAATTTGTGCATTTTTACTCCCAGATAAGCGAAATTTCCACAATTTTGCCACAAAATAAATGAAATTTCTGCAATTTTGTCCCAAAAAAGGGAAATTTCAGCAATTTTGCCCCACAATAAGGGGAATTTCTGCCTTTTTGCCCCAAAATTAGGGGAATTTTTGCTTTTTGCCCGAAAATTAGGGACATTACTGGGTTTTTGCCCCAAAATAAGGAAAATTCTGCATTTTTGCTCAAAATTAATTGGAATTTCTGCCTTTTTGCCCTAAAGTAAGAAGTATTTCTGTCTTTTTGGCAAAAAATAAGGGGAATTTTAGTCTTTTTCCCTAAAATAATTTTAATTTCTGCAATTTGCCCCCAAATTAGAGGAATTACGGCCTTTTAGACCGGAAATGAGGGAAATTTCTGGATTTCTGTACCATGATAAGAGAAACTTCTGCAATTTTGCCCCAAAATAAAGAAAATTTCTGCGGTTTTGCCCCAAAATGAGGAGAATTTCTGCCTTTTTGCCCCAAATAAAGGGAATTTTTGCAATTTTGCTCAAAAATTATGTAGAATTTCTGCAATTTTGCCCCAAAATTAGGGTAATTTCTGCCTTTTTGACACAAAATTAGGGGCATTACTGTCTTTTTGCTCCAAATAAGCGAAATTTCTGCATTTTCGTCCAAAATTAAGTGGAATTTCTTCCTTTTTGCTCTAAAATATTAATTTCTGTTTTTTTGGCACAAAATATTGGGAATTTCAGTCTTTTTGCCCTAAAATAAGGGTAATTTCTGCATTTTTGACCCCAAATAAGCAGAATTTCTGCCTTTTTGACCCTAAATAAGGGGAATATCTGCATTTTTCCCCAAGTTAAAGAAATTTCTGCAATTTTGCCCCAAATATGGGAAATTTCTGAAATTTTGTCCCAAAAAATGCAAATTTCTGCATTTTTGCCCCTAAATAAGGAGAATTTCTGCATTTTGCCACAAAATTAGGGGAATTTCTGCATTTTTCCCCCCAAATTAGAGGCATTACTTCCTTTTTGCCCAATAATAAGAAAAAATATGCAATTTTGCTCCAAAATAAGTTGAATTTCTACCTTTTTGCCTTAAAAGAAGGGGAATTTCTGCCTTTTTGTCCTAAAATTAGGGGTATTACTGCAATTTTGCTCCAAAATAATGGGGAAGTACTGCAATTTTGCCCCAAAATATAGGGAATTTCTGCAATTTTTTCAGAAAGCTAGGGGAATTACTGCAATTTTGCCCCAAAATAAGGGAAATTTCTGCAATTTTCCTCCAAAATTAGGGGAATTTCTGCCTTTTTGTCCTAAAATTAGGGGTATTACTGCAATTTTGCTCCAAAATAATGGCAATTTCTGCAATTTTGCCCCAAAATAAAGGGAATTTCTGCAATTTTTTCAGAAAATTAGGGGAATTACTGCAATTTTGCTCCAAAATAAGTGAAATTTCTGCAATTTTCCTCCAAAATTAGGGGAATTTCTGCCTTTTTGACAAAAAAATTAGGGGCATTACTGTCTTTTGACCCAAATAAAGGAAATTTCTGCATTTTTCCCAAAATTAAGTGGAATTTCTGCCTTTTTGCCCTAAAATAAGAATTTCTGCGGTTTTGGCACAAAATAAGGGAAATTTCAGTCTTTTTTGCCCTAAAATAAGTGTTATTTCTGCATTTTTGACCCCAAATAAGCGGAATTTCTGCATTTTTGATCCGAAATAAGGGGAATTTCTGCATTTTTACCCCAAGATAAGCGAAATTTCCACAATTTTGCCACAAAATAAATGAAATTTCTGCAATTTTTTCCCAAAAAAGGGAAATTTCAGTAATTTTGGCCCACAATAAAGGGAATTTCTGCCTTTTTGCCCCAAAATTAGGGGATTTTCTGCTTTTTGCCCGAAAATTAGGGGCATTACTGGGTTTTTGCCTCAAAATAAGGGAAAATTCTACATTTTTGCCAAGAATTAATTAGAATTTCTGCTTTTTTGCCCTAAAATAATAAGTATTTCTGTCTTTTTGGAAAAAATAAGGGGAATTACAGTCATTTTCCCTAAAATAAGTTTAATTTCTGCAATTTGGCCCAAATTATTGGAATTACGGCCTTTTAGACCGGAAATAAGAAAAATTTCTGGATTTCTGTCTCATGATAATAGAAACTTCTGCAATTTTGCCCCAAAATAAAGAAAATTCCTCGGTTTTGCCCCAAAATAAGGAGAATTTTTGCCTTTTTGTTCCAAATAAGGGAAATTTCTGCAATTTTGCTCCAAAATAATGTGGAATTTCTGCATTTTTGCCAAAAATAACAGGAATTTCTGCAATTTTGCTCCAAAATAATGGGGAATTTCTGCATTTTTGCCCCAAAATAAAGGGAATTTCTGCAATTTTGCCCCAAAATTAGGGTAATTTCTGCATTTTTGACACAAAATTAGGTGCATTACTGTCTTTTTGCTCCAAATAAGGGAAATTTCTGCATTTTTATCCAAATTAAGTGGAATTTCTTCCTTTTTGCCCTAAAATAAGAATTTCTGTTTTTTGGCACAAAATATGAGGAATTTCAGTCTTTTTGCCTTAAAATAAGGGTAATTTCTGCATTTTTGACCCCAAATAAGCGCAATTTCTGCTTTATTGACCCGAAATAAGGAGAATTTCTGCATTTTTCCCCAAGTTAAAGAAATTTCTGCAATTTTGCCCCAAATAAGGGAAATTTCTGAAATTTTGTCCAAAGAAATGGAAATTTCTGCATTTTTGCCCCCAAATAAGGAGAATTTCTGCATTTTGCCCCAAAATTAGGGGAATTTCTGCCTTTTTGCCCCCAAATTAGAGGCATTACTTCCTTTTTGTTCAATAATAAGAAAAAATTATGCAATTTTGCTCCAAAATAAGTGGATTTTCTACTTATTTGCCCGAAAAGAAGGGCAATTTCTGCCTTTTTGTCCTAAAATTAGGGGTATTACTGCAATTTTGCTCCAAAATAATGGGGAATTTCTGCAATTTTGCCCCAAAATAAAGGGAATTTTTGCAATTGCCCCAAAATTAGGGTAATTTCTGCCTTTTTGACACAAAATTAGGGGCATTACTGTCTTTTTGCTCCAAATAAGGGAATTTTCTGCATTTTTGTCCAAAATTAAGTGGAATTTCTTCCTTTTTGCCCTAAAATAAGAATTTCTGTTTTTTTGGCACAAAATATGGGGAATTTCACTCTTTTTGCCCTAAAATAAGGGTAATTTCTGCATTTTTGACCCCAAATAAGCGGAATTTCTGCCTTTTTAACCCGAAATAAGGGGAATTTCTGCATTTTTCCCCAAGTTAAAGAAATTTCTGCAATTTTGCCCCAAATAAGGGAAATTTCTGAAATTTTGTCCCAAAAAATGGAAATTTCTGCATTTTTGCCCCCAATAAGGAGAATTTCTGCATTTTGCCCCCAAATTAGGGGAATTTCTGCCTTTTTGCCCCCAAATTAGAGGCATTACTTCCTTTTTGCCCAATAATAAGAAAAAATTATGCAATTTTGCTCCAAAATAAGTGGAATTTCTACTTTTTGCCCAAAAAGAAGGGGAATTTCTGCCTCTTTGTCCTAAAATTAGGGGTATTACTGCAATTTTGCTCCAAAATAATTGGGAATTTCTGCAATTTTGCCCCAAAATAAAGGGAGTTTCTGCAGTTTTTTCAGAAAATTAGGGGAATTACTGCAATTTTGCCCCAAAATAAGGGAAATTTCTGCAATTTTCCTCCAAAATTAGGGGAATTTCTGCTTTTTTGTCCTAAATGTAGGGGTATTACTGCAATTTTGCTTCAAAATAATGGGGAATTTCTGCAATTTTGCCCCAAAATAAAGGGAATTTCTGCAATTTTTCAGAAAATTAGGGGAATTACTCCAATTTTGCCCCAAAATAAGGGTAATTTCTGCAATTTTCCCCCAAAATTAGGAGAATTTCTGCCTTTTTGACCCAAAATTAGGGGCATTACTGTCTTTTGCCCCAAATAAGGGAAATTTCTGCATTTTTTCCAAAAATTAAGTGGAATTTCTGCCTTTTTGCCCTAAAATAAGAATTTCTGCCCTTTTTGCACAAAATGAGGGGAATTTCAGTCTTTTTGCAATAAAATAAGGGTTATTTCTGCATTTTTGACCCCAAATAAGCGGAATTTCTGCATTTTTGATCCGAAATAACGGAAATTTCTGCATTTTTACCCCCAGATAAGCGAAATTTACAATTTTGCCACAAAATAAATGAAATTTCTGCAATTTTGTCCCAAAAAAGGGAAATTTCAGCAATTTTGCCCCACAATAAGGGGAATTTCTGCCTTTTTGCCCCAAAATTAGGGGAATTTTTGCTTTTTTGCCCGAAAATTAGGGGCATTTTTGGGTTTTTGCCCCAAAATAAGGAAAATTCTGCATTTTTGCCCAAAATTAATTGGAATTTCTGCCCTTTTGCCCTAAAGTAAGAAGTATTTCTGTCTTTTTGGCAAAAAATAAGGGGAATTTCAGTCTTTTTCCCTAAAATAAGTTTAATTTCTGCAATTTGCCCCCAAATTAGAGGAATTACGGCCTTTTGGACCGGAAATAAGGGAAATTTCTGGATTTCTGTCCCATGATAAGAGAAACTTCTGCAATTTTGCCCCAAAATAAAGAAAATTTCTGCCGTTTTGCCCCAAAATGAGGAGAATTTCTGCCTTTTTGCCCCAAATAAAGGGAATTTCTGCAATTTTGCTCCAAAATTATGTAGAATTTCTGCAATTTTGCCCCAAAATGAGGAGAATTTCTGCCTTTTTGCCCCAAATAAAGGGAATTTCTGCAATTTTGCTCCAAAATTATGTAGAATTTCTGCAATTTTGCCCCAAAATTAGGGTAATTTCTGCCTTTTTGACACAAGATTAGGGGCATTACTGTCTTTTTGCTCCAAATAAGGGAAATTTCTGCATTTTCGTCCAAAATTAAGTGGAATTTCTTCCTTTTTGCTCTAAAATAAGAATTTCTTTTTTTTTGGCACAAAATATTGGGAATTTCAGTTTTTTTGCCCTAAAATAAGGGTAACTTCTGCATTTTTGACCCCAAATAAGCGGAATTTCTGCCTTTTTGACCCTAAATAAGGGGAATTTCTGCATTTTTCCCCAAGTTAAAGAAATTTCTGCAATTTTGCCCCAAATATGGGAAATTTCTGAAATTTTGTCCCAAAGAATGCAAATTTCTGCATTTTTGCCCCCAAATAAAGAGAATTTCTGCATTTTGCCACAAAATTAGGGGAATTTCTGCCTTTATGCCCCCAAATTAGAGGCATTACTTTCTTTTTGCCCAATAATAAGTAATAATTATGCAATTTTGCTCCAAAATAAATGGAATTTCTACCTTTCTGCCTCAAAAGAAGGGGAATTTCTGCCTTTTTGTCATAAAATTAGGGGTATTACTGCAATTTTGCTCCAAAATAATGGGGAATTTCTGCAATTTTGCCCCAAAATATAGGGAATTTCTGCAATTTTTTCAGAAAATTAGGGGAATTACTGCAATTTTGCCCCAAAATAAGGGAAATTTCTGCAATTTTCCTCCAAAATTAGGGGAATTTCTGCCTTTTTGTCCTAAAATTAGGGGTATTACTGCAATTTTGCTCCAAAATAATGGCAATTTCTGCAATTTTGCTCCAAAATAAAGGGAATTTCTGCAATTTTTTCAGAAAATTAGGGGAATTACTGCAATTTTGCTCCAAAATAAGTGAAATTTCTGCAATTTTCCTCCAAAATTAGGGGAATTTCTGGTTTTTTGACAAAAAAAATTAGGGGCATTACTGTCTTTTGACCCAAATAAGGGAAATTTCTGCATTTTTCCCAAAATTAAGTGGAATTTCTGCCTTTTTGCCCTAAAATAATAATTTCTGCGGTTTTGGCACAAATTAAGGGAAATTTCAGTCTTTTTTGCCCTAAAATAAGTGTTATTTCTGCATTTTTGACCCCAAATAAGCGGAATTTCTGCATTTTTGATGCGAAATAAGGGGAATTTCTGCATTTTTACCCCAAGATAAGCGAAATTTTCACCATTTTGCCACAAAATAAATGAAATTTCTGCAATTTTGTCCCAAAAAAGGGAAATTTCAGTAATTTTGCCCCACAATAAGGGGAATTTCTGCCTTATTGCCTCAAAATTAGGGGATTTTCTGCTTTTTGCCCAAAAATTAGGGGCATTACTGGGATTTTTGCCTCAAAATAAAGGAAAATTCTGCATTTTTGCCAAGATTTAATTGGAATTTCTGCTTTTTTGCCCTAAAATAATAAGTATTTCTGTCTTTTTGGAAAAAAATAAGGGGGGATTTCAGTCTTTTTTTCTAAAATAAGTTTAATTTCTGCAATTTGCCCCCAAATTATTGGAATTACGGCCTTTTGGACCGGAAATAAGAGAAATTTCTGGATTTCTGTCCCATGATAAGAGAAACTTCTGCAATTTTGCCCCAAAATAAAGAAAATTACTAGGTTTTGCCTCAAAATAAGGAGAATTTCTGCCTTTTTGCCCCAAATAAGGAGAATTTCTGCAATTTTGCTCCAAAATAATGTGGAATTTCTGCATTTTTGCAGAAAATAACGGGAATTTCTGCAATTTTGCTCCAAAATAATGGGCAATTTCTGCAATTTTGCCCCAAAATAAAAGGAATTTCTGCAATTTTGCCCCAAAATTAGGGTTATTTCTGCATTTTTGACACAAAATTAGGGGCATTACTGTCTTTTTGCTCCAAATAAGGGAAATTTCTGCATTTTTATCCAAATTTAGTGGAAGTTCTTTCTTTTTGCCCTAAAATAAGAATTTCTGTTTTTTTGGAACAAAATATGAGGAATTTCAGACTTTTGGCCCTCAAATAAGGGTAATTTCTGCATTTTTGAACCCAAATAAGCGCAATTTCTGCTTTTTAACCCGAAATAAGGGGAATTTCTGCATTTTTCCCCAAGTTAAAGAAATTTCTGCAATTTTGCCCCAAATAAGGGAAATTTCTGAAATTTTGGCCAAAAAAATGGAAATTTCTGCATTTTTGCCCCCAAATAAGAAGAATTTCTGCATTTTGCCCCAAAATTAGGGGAATTTCTGCCTTTTTGCCCCAAATTAGAGGCATTACTTTCTTTTTGCCCAATAATAAGGAAAAATTATGCAATTTTGCTCCAAAATAAGTGGAATTTCTACCTATTTGCCCCAAAAAAGGGCAATTTCTGCCTTTTTGTCCTAAAATTAGGGGTATTACTGCAATTTTGCTCCAAAATAATGGGGAATTTCTGCAATTTTGCCCCAAAATAAAGGGAATTTTTGCAATTGCCCCAAAATTGGGGTAATTTCTGCCTTTTTGACACAAAATTAGGGGCATTACTGTCTTTTTGCTCCAAATAAGGGAAATTTCTTCATTTTTGTCCAAAATTAAGTGGAATTTCTTCCTATTTGCCCTAAAATAAGAATTTCTGTTATTTTTGGCACAAAATATGGGGAATTTCAGTCTTTTTGCCCTAAAATTAGGGTAATTTCTGCATTTTTGACCCCAAATAAGCGGAATTTCTGCCTTTTTGACCCTAAATAAGGGGAATTTCTGCATTTTTCCCCAAGTTAAAGCAATTTCTGCAATTTTGCCCCAAATATGGGAAATTTCTGAAATTTTGTCCCAAAAAATGCAAATTTCTGCATTTTTGCCCCCAAATAAGGAGAATTTCTGCATTTTGCCACAAAATTAGGGGAATTTCTGCCTTTATGCCCCCAAATTAGAGGCATTACTTCCTTTTTGCCCAATAATAAGGAATAATTATGCAATTTTGCTCAAAAATAAGTGGAATTTCTACATTTCTGCCCCAAAAGAAGGGGAATTTCTGCCTTTTTGTCATAAAATTAGGGGTATTACTGCAATTTTGCTCCAAAATAATGGGGAATTTCTGCAATTTTGCCCCAAAATATAGGGAATTTCTGCAATTTTTTCAGAAAATTAGGGGAATTACTGCAATTTTGCCCCAAAATAAGGGAAATTTCTGCAATTTTCCTCCAAAATTAGGGGAATTTCTTCCTTTTTGTCCTAAAATTAGGGGTATTACTGCAATTTTGCTCCAAAATAATGGGGAATTTCTGCAATTTTGTAACAAAATTAAGGGAATTTGTGCAATTTTTTCAGAAAATTAGGGGAATTACTGCAATTTTGCTCCAAAATAAGTGAAATTTCTGCAATTTTCCTCCAAAATTAGGGGAATTTCTGCCTTTTTGACCCAAAATTAGGGGCATTACTGTCTTTTGCCCAATAATAAGGAATAATTATGCAATTTTGCTCCAAAATAAGTGGAATTTCTACCTTTTTGCCCCAAAATTAGGAGAATTTCTGCTTTTTTGACCCAAAATTAGGGGCATTACTGTCTTTTGCCCCAAATAAGGGAAATTTCTGCATTTTTTCCAAAAATTAAGTGGAATTTCTGCCTTTTTGCCCTAAAATAAGAATTTCTGCCCTTTTTGCACAAAATGAGGGGAATTTCAGTCTTTTTGCCATAAAATAAATGTTATTTCTGCATTTTTGACCCCAAATAAGCGGAATTTCTGCATTTTTGATCCGAAATAAGGGAAATTTGTGCATTTTTACTCCCAGATAAGCGAAATTTCCACAATTTTGCCACAAAATAAATGAAATTTCTGCAATTTTGTCCCAAAAAAGGGAAATTTCAGCAATTTTGCCCCACAATAAGGGGAATTTCTGCCTTTTTGCCCCAAAATTAGGGGAATTTTTGCTTTTTGCCCGAAAATTAGGGACATTACTGGGTTTTTGCCCCAAAATAAGGAAAATTCTGCATTTTTGCTCAAAATTAATTGGAATTTCTGCCTTTTTGCCCTAAAGTAAGAAGTATTTCTGTCTTTTTGGCAAAAAATAAGGGGAATTTTAGTCTTTTTCCCTAAAATAATTTTAATTTCTGCAATTTGCCCCCAAATTAGAGGAATTACGGCCTTTTAGACCGGAAATGAGGGAAATTTCTGGATTTCTGTACCATGATAAGAGAAACTTCTGCAATTTTGCCCCAAAATAAAGAAAATTTCTGCGGTTTTGCTCCAAAATGAGGAGAATTTCTGCCTTTTTGCCCCAAATAAAGGGAATTTTTGCAATTTTGCTCAAAAATTATGTAGAATTTCTGCAATTTTGCCCCAAAATTAGGGTAATTTCTGCCTTTTTGACACAAAATTAGGGGCATTACTGTCTTTTTGCTCCAAATAAGCGAAATTTCTGCATTTTCGTCCAAAATTAAGTGGAATTTTTTCCTTTTTGCTCTAAAATATGAATTTCTGTTTTTTTGGCACAAAATATTGGGAATTTCAGTCTTTTTGCCCTAAAATAAGGGTAATTTCTGCATTTTTGACCCCAAATAAGCGGAATTTCTGCCTTTTTGACCCTAAATAAGGGGAATATCTGCATTTTTCCCCAAGTTAAAGAAATTTCTGCAATTTTGCCCCAAATATGGGAAATTTCTGAAATTTTGTCCCAAAAAATGAAAATTTCTGCATTTTTGCCCCTAAATAAGGAGAATTTCTGCATTTTGCCACAAAATTAGGGGAATTTCTGCATTTTTGCCCCCAAATTAGAGGCATTACTTCCTTTTTGCCCAATAATAAGAAAAAATATGCAATTTTGCTCCAAAATAAGTTGAATTTCTACCTTTTTGCCTTAAAAGAAGGGGAATTTCTGCCTTTTTGTCCTAAAATTAGGGGTATTACTGCAATTTTGCTCCAAAATAATGGGGAAGTACTGCAATTTTGCCCCAAAATATAGGGAATTTCTGCAATTTTTTCAGAAAGCTAGGGGAATTACTGCAATTTTGCCCCAAAATAAGGGAAATTTCTGCAATTTTCCTCCAAAATTAGGGGAATTTCTGCCTTTTTGTCCTAAAATTAGGGGTATTACTGCAATTTTGCTCCAAAATAATGGCAATTTCTGCAATTTTGCCCCATAATAAAGGGAATTTCTGCAATTTTTTCAGAAAATTAGGGGAATTACTGCAATTTTGCTCCAAAATAAGTGAAATTTCTGCAATTTTCCTCCAAAATTAGGGGAATTTCTGCCTTTTTGACAAAAAAATTAGGGGCATTACTGTCTTTTGACCCAAATAAAGGAAATTTCTGCATTTTTCCCAAAATTAAGTGGAATTTCTGCCTTTTTGCCCTAAAATAAGAATTTCTGCGGTTTTGGCACAAAATAAGGGAAATTTCAGTCTTTTTTGCCCTAAAATAAGTGTTATTTCTGCATTTTTGACCCCAAATAAGCGGAATTTCTGCATTTTTGATCCGAAATAAGGGGAATTTCTGCATTTTTACCCCAAGATAAGCGAAATTTCCACAATTTTGCCACAAAATAAATGAAATTTCTGCAATTTTTTCCCAAAAAAGGGAAATTTCAGTAATTTTGCCCCACAATAAAGGGAATTTCTGCCTTTTTGCCCCAAAATTAGGGGATTTTCTGCTTTTTGCCCGAAAATTAGGGGCATTACTGGGTTTTTGCCTCAAAATAAGGGAAAATTCTACATTTTTGCCAAGAATTAATTAGAATTTCTGCTTTTTTGCCCTAAAATAATAAGTATTTCTGTCTTTTTGGAAAAAATAAGGGGAATTACAGTCTTTTTCCCTAAAATAAGTTTAATTTCTGCAATTTGGCCCAAATTATTGGAATTACGGCCTTTTAGACCGGAAATAAGAAAAATTTCTGGATTTCTGTCTCATGATAATGGAAACTTCTGCAATTTTGCCCCAAAATAAAGAAAATTCCTCGGTTTTGCCCCAAAATAAAGAGGATTTTTGCCTTTTTGTCCCAAATAAGGGAAATTTCTGCAATTTTGCTCCAAAATAATGTGGAATTTCTGCATTTTTGCCAAAAATAACAGAAATTTCTGCAATTTTGCTCCAAAATAATGGGGAATTTCTGCATTTTTGCCCCAAAATAAAGGGAATTTCTGCAATTTTGCCCCAAAATTAGGGTAATTTCTGCATTTTTGACACAAAATTAGGTGCATTACTGTCTTTTTGCTCCAAATAAGGGAAATTTCTGCATTTTTATCCAAATTAAGTGGAATTTCTTCCTTTTTGCCCTAAAATAAGAATTTCTGTTTTTTGGCACAAAATATGAGGAATTTCAGTCTTTTTGCCTTAAAATAAGGGTAATTTCTGCATTTTTGACCCCAAATAAGCGCAATTTCTGCTTTATTGACCCGAAATAAGGAGAATTTCTGCATTTTTCCCCAAGTTAAAGAAATTTCTGCAATTTTGCCCCAAATAAGGGAAATTTCTGAAATTTTGTCCAAAGAAATGGAAATTTCTGCATTTTTGCCCCCAAATAAGGAGAATTTCTGCATTTTGCCCCAAAATTAGGGGAATTTCTGCCTTTTTGCCCCCAAATTAGAGGCATTACTTCCTTTTTGTTCAATAATAAGAAAAAATTATGCAATTTTGCTCCAAAATAAGTGGATTTTCTACTTATTTGCCCGAAAAGAAGGGCAATTTCTGCCTTTTTGTCCTAAAATTAGGGGTATTACTGCAATTTTGCTCCAAAATAATGGGGAATTTCTGCAATTTTGCCCCAAAATAAAGGGAATTTTTGCAATTGCCCCAAAATTAGGGTAATTTCTGCCTTTTTGACACAAAATTAGGGGCATTACTGTCTTTTTGCTCCAAATAAGGGAATTTTCTGCATTTTTGTCCAAAATTAAGTGGAATTTCTTCCTTTTTGCCCTAAAATAAGAATTTCTGTTTTTTTGGCACAAAATATGGGGAATTTCACTCTTTTTGCCCTAAAATAAGGGTAATTTCTGCATTTTTGACCCCAAATAAGCGGAATTTCTGCCTTTTTAACCCGAAATAAGGGGAATTTCTGCATTTTTCCCCAAGTTAAAGAAATTTCTGCAATTTTGCCCCAAATAAGGGAAATTTCTGAAATTTTGTCCCAAAAAATGGAAATTTCTGCATTTTTGCCCCCAATAAGGAGAATTTCTGCATTTTGCCCCCAAATTAGGGGAATTTCTGCCTTTTTGCCCCCAAATTAGAGGCATTACTTCCTTTTTGCCCAATAATAAGAAAAAATTATGCAATTTTGCTCCAAAATAAGTGGAATTTCTACTTTTTGCCCAAAAAGAAGGGGAATTTCTGCCTCTTTGTCCTAAAATTAGGGGTATTACTGCAATTTTGCTCCAAAATAATTGGGAATTTCTGCAATTTTGCCCCAAAATAAAGGGAGTTTCTGCAGTTTTTTCAGAAAATTAGGGGAATTACTGCAATTTTGCCCCAAAATAAGGGAAATTTCTGCAATTTTCCTCCAAAATTAGGGGAATTTCTGCTTTTTTGTCCTAAATGTAGGGGTATTACTGCAATTTTGCTTCAAAATAATGGGGAATTTCTGCAATTTTGCCCCAAAATAAAGGGAATTTCTGCAATTTTTCCGAAAATTAGGGGAATTACTCCAATTTTGCCCCAAAATAAGGGTAATTTCTGCAATTTTCCCCCAAAATTAGGAGAATTTCTGCCTTTTTGACCCAAAATTAGGGGCATTACTGTCTTTTGCCCCAAATAAGGGAAATTTCTGCATTTTTTCCAAAAATTAAGTGGAATTTCTGCCTTTTTGCCCTAAAATAAGAATTTCTGCACTTTTTGCACAAAATGAGGGGAATTTCAGTCTTTTTGCCATAAAATAAGTGTTATTTCTGCATTTTTGACCCCAAATAAGCAGAATTTCTGCATTTTTGATCCGAAATAAGGGAAATTTGTGCATTTTTACTCCCAGATAAGCGAAATTTCCACAATTTTGCCACAAAATAAATGAAATTTCTTCAATTTTGTCCCA
The DNA here is from genome assembly GCF_963924665.1 of Micromys minutus. Taxonomy (NCBI): domain Eukaryota; kingdom Metazoa; phylum Chordata; class Mammalia; order Rodentia; family Muridae; genus Micromys; species Micromys minutus. The sequence goes on from NC_137963.1 coordinate 30,099,320, forward strand.
AAAAAAAAGAAATTTCAGCAATTTTGGCCCACAATAAGGGGAATTTCTGCATTTTTGCCCCAAAATTAGGGGAATTTTTGCTTTTTGCCCGAAAATTAGGGTCATTACTGGGTTTTTGCCCCAAAATAAGGAAAATTCTGCATTTTTGCCCAAAATTAATTGGAATTTCTGCCTTTTTGCCCTAAAGTAAGAAGTATTTCTGTCTTTTTGGCAAAAAATAAGGGGAATTTCAGTCTTTTTCCCTAAAATAAGTTTAATTTCTGCAATTTGCCCCCAAATTAGAGGAATTACGGCCTTTTGGACCGGAAATAAGGGAAATTTCTGGATTTCTGTCCCATGATAAGGAAACTTCTGCAATTTTGCCCCAAAATAAAGAAAATTTCTGCCATTTTGCCCCAAAATGAGGAGAATTTCTGCCTTTTTGCCCCAAATAAAGGGAATTTCTGCAATTTTGCTCCAAAATTATGTAGAATTTCTGCAATTTTGCCCCAAAATTAGGGTAATTTCTGCATTTTTGACCCCAAATAAGCGGAATTTCTGCCTTTTTAACCCTAAATAAGGGGAATATCTGCATTTTTCCCCAAGTTAAAGAAATTTCTGCAATTTTGCCCCAAATATGGGAAATTTCTGAAATTTTGTCCCAGAAAATGCAAATTTCTTCCTTTTTCCCCCCAAATAAGGAGAATTTCTGCATTTTGCCACAAAATTAGGGAAATTTCTGCATTTTTGCCCCCAAATTAGAGGCATTACTTTTTTTTTGCCAAGTAATAAGGAAAAATATGCAATTTTGCTCCAAAATAATTTGAATTTCTACCTTTTTGCCTTAAAAGAAGGGGAATTTCTGCCTTTTTGTCCTAAAATTAGGGGTATTACTGCAATTTTGCTCCAAAATAATGGGGAGGTACTGCAATTTTGCCCCAAAATATAGGGAATTTCTGCAATTTTTTCAGAAAATTAGGGGAATTACTGCAATTTTGCCCCAAAATAAGGGAAATTTCTGCAATTTTCCTCCAAAATTAGGGGAATTTTTGCCTTTTTGTCCTAAAGTTAGGGGTATTACTGCAATTTTGCTCCAAAATAATGGGGAATTTCTGCAATTTTGCCCCAAAATAAAGGGAATTTCTACAATTTTTTCAGAAAATTAGGGGAATTACTGCAATTTTGCTCCAAAATAAGTGAAATTTCTGCAATTTTCCTCCAAAATTAGGGGAATTTCTGCCTTTTTGACCCAAAATTAGGAGCATTACTGTCTTTTGACCCAAATAAAGGAAATTTCTGCAATTTTGTCCCAAAAAAGGGAAATTTCAGTAATTTTGCCCCACAATAAAGGGAATTTCTGCCTTTTTGCCCCAAAATTAGGGGATTTTCTGCTTTTTGCTCGAAAATTAGGGGCATTACTGGGTTTTTGCCTCAAAATAAGGGAAAATTTTGCATTTTTGCCAAGAAATAATTGGAATTTCTGCTTTTTTGCCATAAAATAATAAGGTTTTCTGTTTTTTTGCCAAAAAATAAGGGGAATTTCCGTCTTTTTCCCTACAATAAGTTTAATTTCTGCAATTTGCCCCCAAATTATTGGAATTACGGCCTTTTGGACCGGAAATAAGGGAAATTTCTGGATTTCTGTCCCATGATAATAGAAACTTCTGCAATTTTGCCCCAAAATAAAGAAAATTCCTCGGTTTTGCTCCAAAATGAGGAGAATTTCTGCCTTTTTGCCCCAAATAAGGGAAATTTCTGCAATTTTGCTCCGAAATAATTTGGAATTTCTCCATTTTTGCCGAAAATAACAGGAATTTCTGCAATTTTGCTCCAAAATAAGTGGAATTTCTACCTATTTGCCCCAAAGAAGGGCAATTTCTGCCTTTTTGTCCTAAAATTAGGGGTATTACTGCAATTTTGCTCCAAAACAATGGGGAATTTCTGCAATTTTGCCCCAAAATCAAGGGAATTTTTGCAATTGCCCCAAAATTGGGGTAATTTCTGCCTTTTTGACACAAAATTAGGGGCATTACTGTCTTTTGCTCCAAATAAGGGAAATTTCTGCATTTTTGTCCAAAATTAAGTGGAATTTCTTCCTTTTTGCCCTAAAATAAGAATTTCTGTTTTTTGGGCACAAAATATGGGGAATTTCAGTCTTTTTGCCCTAAAATAAGGGTAATTTCTGCATTTTTGACCACAAATAAGCGGAATTTCTGCCTTTTTGTCCTAAAATTAAGGGTATTACTGCAATTTTGCTCCAAAATCATGGGGAATTTCTGAAATTTTGCCCCAAAATAAAGGGAATTTTTGCAATTGCCCCAAAATTAGGGTAATTTCTGCCTTTTTGACACAAAATTAGGGGCATTACTGTCTTTTTGCTCCAAATAAGGGAAATTTCTGCATTTTTGTCCAAAATTAAGTGGAATTTCTTCCTTTTTGCCCTAAAATAAGAATTTCTGTTTTTTGGGCACAAAATATGGGGAATTTCAGTCTTTTTGCCCTAAAATAAGGGTAATTTCTGCATTTTTGACCACAAATAAGCGGAATTTCTGCCTTTTTGTCCTAAAATTAAGGGTATTACTGCAATTTTGCTCCAAAATCATGGGGAATTTCTGAAATTTTGCCCCAAAATAAAGGGAATTTTTGCAATTGCCCCAAAATTAGGGTAATTTCTGCCTTTTTGACACAAAATTAGGGGCATTACTGTCTTTTTGCTCCAAATAAGGGAAATTTCTGCATTTTTGTCCAAAATTAAGTGGAATTTCTTCTTTTTTGCCATAAAATAAGAATTTCTGTTTTTTTGGCACAAAATATGGGGAATTTCAGTCTTTTTGCCCTAAAATAAGGGTAATTTCTGCATTTTTGACCCCAAATAAGCGGAATTTCTGCCTTTTTGACCCTAAATAAGGGGAATTTCTGCATTTTTCCCCAAGTTAAAGCAATTTCTGCAATTTTGCCCCAAATAAGGGAAATTTCTGAAATTTTGTCCCAAAAAATGGAAATTTCTGCATTTTTGCCCCCAAATAAGGAGAATTTCTGCATTTTGCCCCCAAATTAGGGGAATTTCTGCCTTTTTGCCCCCAAATTAGAGGCATTACTTCCTTTTTGCCCAATAATAAGAAAAAATTATGCAATTTTGCTCCAAAATAAGTGGAATTTCTACTTTTTGCCCAAAAAGAAGGGGAATTTCTGCCTCTTTGTCCTAAAATTAGGGGTATTACTGCAATTTTGCTCCAAAATAATGGGGAATTTCTGCAATTTTGCCCCAAAATATAGGGAATTTCTGCAATTTTTTCAGAAAATTAGGGGAATTACTGCAATTTTGCCCCAAAATAAGGGAAATTTCTGCAATTTTCCTCCAAAATTAGGGGAATTTCTGCCTTTTTGTCCTAAAATTAGGGGTATTACTGCAATTTTGCTCCAAAATAATGGGGAATTTCTGCAATTTTGTAAAAAAATAAAGGGAATTTCTGCAATTTTTTCAGAAAATTAGGTGAATTACTGCAATTTTGCTCCAAAATAAGTGAAATTTCTGCAATTTTCCTCCAAAATTAGGGGAATTTCTGCCTTTTTGACCCAAAATTAGGGGCATTACTGTCTTTTGCCCAATAATAAGGAATAATTATGCAATTTTGCTCCAAAATAAGTGGAATTTCTACCTTTTTGCCCCAAAATTAGGAGAATTTCTGCTTTTTTGACCCAAAATTAGGGGCATTACTGTCTTTTGCCCCAAATAAGGGAAATTTCTGCATTTTTTCCAAAAATTAAGTGGAATTTCTGCCTTTTTGCCCTAAAATAAGAATTTCTGCCCTTTTTGCACAAAATGAAGAGAATTTCAGTCTTTTTGCCATAAAATAAATGTTATTTCTGCATTTTTGACCCCAAATAAGCGGAATTTCTGCATTTTTGATCCGAAATAAGGGAAATTTGTGCATTTTTACTCCCAGATAAGCGAAATTTCCACAATTTTGCCACAAAATAAATGAAATTTCTGCAATTTTGTCCCAAAAAAAAGAAATTTCAGCAATTTTGCCCCACAATAAGGGGAATTTCTGCCTTTTTGCCCCAAAATTAGGGGAATTTTTCTTTTTGCCCGAAAATTAGAGGCATTACTGGGTTTTTGCCCCAAAATAAGGAAAATTCTGCATTTTTGCTCAAAATTAATTGGAATTTCTGCCTTTTTGCCCTAAAGTAAGAAGTATTTCTGTCTTTTTGGCAAAAAATAAGGGGAATTTTAGTCTTTTTCCATAAAATAAGTTTAATTTCTGCAATTTGCCCCCAAATTAGAGGAATTACGGCCTTTTGGACCGGAAATAAGGGAAATTTCTGGATTTCTGTCCCATGATAAGAGAAACTTCTGCAATTTTGCCCCAAAATAAAGAAAATTTCTGCCGTTTTGCCCCAAAATGAGGAGAATTTCTGCCTTTTTGCCCCAAATAAAGGGAATTTCTGCAATTTTGCTCAAAAATTATGTAGAATTTCTGCAATTTTGCCCCAAAATTAGGGTAATTTCTGCCTTTTTGACACAAAATTAGGGGCATTACTGTCTTTTTGTTCCAAATAAGCGAAATTTCTGCATTTTCGTCCAAAATTAAGTGGAATTTCTTCCTTTTTGCTCTAAAATATGAATTTCTGTTTTTTTGGCACAAAATATTGGGAATTTCAGTCTTTTTGCCCTAAAATAAGGGTAATTTCTGCATTTTTGACCCCAAATAAGCGGAATTTCTGCCTTTTTGACCCTAAATAAGGGGAATATCTGCATTTTTCCCCAAGTTAAAGAAATTTCTGCAATTTTGCCCCAAATATGGGAAATTTCTGAAATTTTGTCCCAAAAAATGAAAATTTCTGCATTTTTGCCCCTAAATAAGGAGAATTTCTGCATTTTGCCACAAAATTAGGGGAATTTCTGCATTTTTGCCCCCAAATTAGAGGCATTACTTCCTTTTTGCCCAATAATAAGAAAAAATATGCAATTTTGCTCCAAAATAAGTTGAATTTCTACCTTTTTGCCTTAAAAGAAGGGGAATTTCTGCCTTTTTGTCCTAAAATTAGGGGTATTACTGCAATTTTGCTCCAAAATAATGGGGGAGTACTGCAATTTTGCCCCAAAATATAGGGAATTTCTGCAATTTTTTCAGAAAATTAGGGGAATTACTGCAATTTTGCCCCAAAATAAGGGAAATTTCTGCAATTTTCCTCCAAAATTAGGGGAATTTTTGCTTTTTTGTCCTAAAATTAGGGGTATTACTGCAATTTTGCTCCAAAATAATGGGGAATTTCTGCAATTTTGTAACAAAATAAAGGGAATTTCTGCAATTTTTTCAGAAAATTAGGGGAATTACTGCAATTTTGCTCCAAAATAAGTGAAATTTCTGCAATTTTCCTCCAAAATTAGGGGAATTTCTGCCTTTTTACCCAAAATTAGGAGCATTACTGTCTTTTGACCCAAATAAGGGAAATTTCTGCATTTTTCCCAAAATTAAGTGGAATTCCTGCCTTTTTGCCTTAAAATAAGAATTTCTGCCGTTTTGGCACAAAATAAGGGAAATTTCAGTCTTTTTTGCCCTAAAATAAGTGTTATTTCTGCATTTTTGACCCCAAATAAGCGGAATTTCTGCATTTTTGATCCGAAATAAGGGGAATTTCTGCATTTTTACCCCAAGATAAGCGAAATTTCCACAATTTTGCCACAAAATAAATGAAATTTCTGCAATTTTTTCCCAAAAAAGGAAAATTTCAGTAATTTTGCCCCACAATAAAGGGAATTTCTGCCTTTTTGCCCCAAAATTAGGGGATTTTCTGCTTTTTGCCCGAAAATTAGGGGCATTACTGGGTTTTTGCCTCAAAATAAGGGAAAATTCTGCATTTTTGCTAAGAATTAATTGGAATTTCTGCTTTTTTGCCCTAAAATAATAAGTATTTCTGTCTTTTTGGCAAAAAATAAGGGGAATTTCAGTCTTTTTTTCTAAAATAAGTTTAATTTCTGCAATTTGCCCCCAAATTATTGGAATTACGGCCTTTTAGACCGGAAATAAGGGAAATTTCTGGATTTCTGTCTCATGATAATAGAAACTTCTGCAATTTTGCCCCAAAATAAAGAAAATTCCTCGGTTTTGCCCCAAAATAAGGAGAATTTCTGCCTTTTTGCCCCAAATAAAGGAAATTTCTGCAATTTTGCTCCAAAATAATGTGGAATTTCTGCATTTTTGCCAAAAATAACAGGAATTTCTGCAATTTTGCTCCAAAATAATGGGGAATATCTGCATTTTTGCCCCAAAATAAAGGGAATTTCTGCAATTTTGCCCCAAAATTAGGGTAATTTCTGCATTTTTGACACAAAATTAGGTGCATTACTGTCTTTTTGCTCCAAATAAGGGAAATTTCTGCATTTTTAACCAAATTTAGAGGAATTTCTTTCTTTTTGCCCTAAAATAAGAATTTCTGTTTTTTTGGCACAAATAATGGGGAATTTCAGTCTTTTTGCCTTAAAATAAGGGTAATTTCTGCATTTTTGATCCCAAATAAGCGCAATTTCTGCTTTTTTGACCCGAAATAAGGAGAATTTCTGCATTTTTCCCCAAGTTAAAAAAATTTCTGCAATTTTGCACCAAATAAGGGAAATTTCTGAAATTTTGTCCAAAGAAATGGAAATTTCTGCATTTTTGCCCCCAAATAAGGAGAATTTCTGCATTTTGCCCCAAAATTAGGGGAATTTCTGCCTTTTTGCCCCCAAATTAGAGGCATTACTTCCTTTTTTTTCAATAATAAGAAAAAATTATGCAATTTTGCTCCAAAATAAGTGTATTTTCTACCTATTTGCCCGAAAAGAAGGGCAATTTCTGCCTTTTTGTCCTAAAATTAGGGGTATTACTGCAATTTTGCTCCAAAATAATGGGGAATTTCTGCAATTTTGCCCCAAAATAAAGGGAATTTTTGCAATTGCCCCAAAATTAGGGTAATTTCTGCCTTTTTGACACAAAATTAGGGGCATTACTGTCTTTTTGCTCCAAGTAAGGGAAATTTCTGCATTTTTGTCCAAAATTAAGTGGAATTTCTTCTTTTTTGCCATAAAATAAGAATTTTTGTTTTTTTGGCACAAAATATGGGGAATTTCAGTCTTTTTGCCCTAAAATAAGGGTAATTTCTGCATTTTTGTCCCCAAATAAGCGGAATTTCTGCCTTTTTGACCCTAAATAAGGGGAATTTCTGCATTTTTCCCCAAGTTAAAGAAATTTCTGCAATTTTGCCCCAAATAAGGGAAATTTCTGAAATTTTGTCCCAAAAAATGGAAATTTCTGCATTTTTGCCCCCAAATAAGGAGAATTTCTGCATTTTGCCCCCAAATTAGGGGAATTTCTGCCTTTTTGCCCCCAAATTAGAGGCATTACTTCCTTTTTGCCCAATAATAAGAAAAAATTATGCAATTTTGCTCCAAAATAATTGGAATTTCTACTTTTTGCCCAAAAAGAAGGGGAATTTCTGCCTCTTTGTCCTAAAATTAGGGGTTTTACTGCAATTTTGCTCCAAAATAATTGGGAATTTCTGCAATTTTGCCCCAAAATAAAGGGAATTTCTGCAGTTTTTCAGAAAATTAGGGGAATTACTGCAATTTTGCCCCAAAATAAGGGAAATTTCTGCAATTTTCCTCCAAAATTAGGGGAATTTCTGCTTTTTTGTCCTAAATGTAGGGGTATTACTGCAATTTTGCTTCAAAATAATGGGGAATTTCTGCAATTTTGCCCCAAAATAAAGGGAATTTCTGCAATTTTTCAGAAAATTAGGGGAATTACTCCAATTTTGCCCCAAAATAAGGGTAATTTCTGCAATTTTCCTCCAAAATTAGGAGAATTTCTGCCTTTTTGACCCAAAATTAGTGGCATTACTGTCTTTTGCCCCAAATAAGGGAAATATCTGCATTTTTTCCAAAAATTAAGTGGAATTTCTGCCTTTTTGCCCTAAAATATGAATTTCTGCCCTTTTTGCACAAAATGAGGGGAATTTCAGTCTTTTTGCCATAAAATAAGTGTATTTTCTGCATTTTTGACCCCAAATAAGCGGAATTTCTGCATTTTTGATCCGAAATAAGGGAAATTTGTGCATTTTTACTCCCAGATAAGCGAAATTTCCACAATTTTGCCACAAAATAAATGAAATTTCTTCAATTTTGTCCCAAAAAAGGAAAATTTCAGCAATTTTGGCCCACAATAAGGGGAATTTCTGCCTTTTTGCCCCAAAATTAGGGGAATTTTTGCTTTTTGCCTGAAAATTAGGGGCATTACTGGGTTTTTGCCCCAAAATAAGGAAAATTCTGCATTTTTGCCCAAAATTAATTGGAATTTCTGCCTTTTTGCCCTAAAGTAAGAAGTATTTCTGTCTTTTTGGCAAAAAATAAGGGGAATTTCAGTCTTTTTCCCTAAAATAAGTTTAATTTCTGCAATTTGCCCCCAAATTAGAGGAATTACGGCCTTTTGGACCGGAAATAAAGGAAATTTCTGGATTTCTGTCCCATGATAAGAGAAACTTCTGCAATTTTGCCCCAAAATAAAGAAAATTTCTGCCATTTTGCTCCAAAATGAGGAGAATTTCTGCCTTTTTGCCCCAAATAAAGGGAATTTCTGCAATTTTGCTCCAAAATTATGTAGAATTTCTGCAATTTTGCCCCAAAATTAGGGTAATTTCTGCCTTTTTGACACAAATATAGGGGCATTACTGTCTTTTTGCTCCAAATAAGGGAAATTTCTGCATTTTTGTACAAAATTAAGTGGAATTTCTTCCTTTTTGCTCTAAAATACGAATTTCTGTTTTTTTGGCACAAAATATTGGGAATTTCAGTCTTTTTGCCCTAAATAAGGGTAATTTCTGCATTTTTGACCCCAAATAAGCGGAATTTCTGCCTTTTTGACCCTAAATAAGGGGAATATCTGCATTTTTCCCCAAGTTAAAGAAATTTCTGCAATTTTGCCTCAAATATGGGAAATTTCTGAAATTTTGTCCCAGAAAATGCAAATTTCTTCCTTTTTCCCCCCAAATAAGGAGAATTTCTGCATTTTGCCACAAAATAAGGAAATTTCTGCATTTTTGCCCCCAAATTAGAGGCATTACTTCCTTTTTGCCAAGTAATAAGGAAAAATATGCAATTTTGCTCCAAAATAAGTTGAATTTCTACCTTTTTGCCTTAAAAGAAGGGGAATTTCTGCCTTTTTGTCCTAAAATTAGGGGTATTACTGCAATTTTGCTCCAAAATAATGGGGGAGTACTGCAATTTTGCCCCAAAATATAGGGAATTTCTGCAATTTTTTCAGAAAATTAGGGGAATTACTGCAATTTTGCCCCAAAATAAGGGAAATTTCTGCAATTTTGCTCCAAAATGAGGAGAATTTCTGCCTTTTTGCCCCAAATAAAGGGAATTTCTGCAATTTTGCTCCAAAATTATGTAGAATTTCTGCAATTTTGCCCCAAAATTAGGGTAATTTCTGCCTTTTTGACACAAATATAGGGGCATTACTGTCTTTTTGCTCCAAATAAGGGAAATTTCTGCATTTTTGTCCAAAATTAAGTGGAATTTCTTCCTTTTTGCTCTAAAATACGAATTTCTGTTTTTTTGGCACAAAATATTGGGAATTTCAGTCTTTTTGCCCTAAATAAGGGTAATTTCTGCATTTTTGACCCCAAATAAGCGGAATTTCTGCCTTTTTGACCCTAAATAAGGGGAATATCTGCATTTTTCCCCAAGTTAAAGAAATTTCTGCAATTTTGCCTCAAATATGGGAAATTTCTGAAATTTTGTCCCAGAAAATGCAAATTTCTTCCTTTTTCCCCCCAAATAAGGAGAATTTCTGCATTTTGCCACAAAATAAGGAAATTTCTGCATTTTTGCCCCCAAATTAGAGGCATTACTTCCTTTTTGCCAAGTAATAAGGAAAAATATGCAATTTTGCTCCAAAATAAGTTGAATTTCTACCTTTTTGCCTTAAAAGAAGGGGAATTTCTGCCTTTTTGTCCTAAAATTAGGGGTATTACTGCAATTTTGCTCCAAAATAATGGGGAATTTCTGCAATTTTGCCCCAAAATATAGGGAATTTCTGCAATTTTTTCAGAAAATTAGGGGAATTACTGCAATTTTGCCCCAAAATAAGGGAAATTTCTGCAATTTTCCTCCAAAATTAGGGGAATTTTTGCCTTTTTGTCCTAAAGTTAGGGGTATTACTGCAATTTTGCTCCAAAATAATGGGGAATTTCTGCAATTTTGCCCCAAAATAAAGGGAATTTCTACAATTTTTTCAGAAAATTAGGGGAATTACTGCAATTTTGCTCCAAAATAAGTGAAATGTCTGCAATTTTCCTCCAAAATTAGGGGAATTTCTGCCTTTTTGACCCAAAATTAGGAGCATTACTGTCTTTTGACCCAAATAAAGGAAATTTCTGCATTTTTCCCAAAATTAAGTGGAATTTCTGCCTTTTTGCCCTAAAATAAGAATTTCTGCCGTTTTGGCACAAAATAAGGGAAATTTCAGTCTTTTTTGCCCTAAAATAAGTGTTATTTCTGCATTTTTGACCCCAAATAAGCGGAATTTCTGCATTTTTGATCTGAAATAAGGGGAATTTCTGCATTTTTACCCCAAGATAAGCGAAATTTCCACAATTATGCCACAAAATAAATGAAATTTCTGCAATTTTGTCCCAAAAAAGGGAAATTTCAGTAATTTTGCCCCAAAATAAAGGGAATTTCTGCCTTTTTGCCCCAAAATTAGGGGATTTTCTGCTTTTTGCCCGAAAATTAGGGGCATTACTGGGTTTTTGCCTCAAAATAAGGGAAAATTTTGCATTTTTGCCAAGAAATAATTGGAATTTCTGCTTTTTTGCCCTAAAATAATAAGTATTTCTGTTTTTTTGCCAAAAAATAAGGGGAATTTCAGTCTTTTTCCCTACAATAAGTTTAATTTCTGCAATTTGCCCCCAAATTATTGGAATTACGGCCTTTTGGACCGGAAATAAGGGAAATTTCTGGATTTCTGTCCCATGATAATAGAAACTTCTGCAATTTTGCCCCAAAATAAAGAAAATTCCTCGGTTTTGCCCCAAAATAAGGAGAATTTCTTCCTTTTTGCCCCAAATAAGGGAAATTTCTGCAATTTTGCTCCGAAATAATGTGGAATTTCTCCATTTTTGCCGAAAATAACAGGAATTTCTGCAATTTTGCTCCAAAATAAGTGGAATTTCTACCTATTTGCCCCAAAGAAGGGCAATTTCTGCCTTTTTGTCCTAAAATTAGGGGTATTACTGCAATTTTGCTCCAAAATAATGGGGAATTTCTGCAATTTTGCCCCAAAATAAAGGGAATTTTTGCAATTGCCCCAAAATTAGGGTAATTTCTGCCTTTTTGACACAAAATTAGGGGCATTACTGTCTTTTTGCTCCAAATAAGGGAAATTTCTGCATTTTTGTCCAAAATTAAGTGGAATTTCTTCCTTTTTGCCCTAAAATAAGAATTTCTGTTTTTTGGGCACAAAATATGGGGAATTTCAGTCTTTTTGCCCTAAAATAAGGGTAATTTCTGCATTTTTGACCACAAATAAGCGGAATTTCTGCCTTTTTGTCCTAAAATTAAGGGTATTACTGCAATTTTGCTCCAAAATAATGGGGAATTTCTGCAATTTTGCCCCAAAATAAAGGGAATTTTTGCAATTGCCCCAAAATTAGGGTAATTTCTGCCTTTTTGACACAAAATTAGGGGCATTACTGTTTTTTTGCTCCAAATAAGGGAAATTTCTGCATTTTTGTCCAAAATTAAGTGGAATTTCTTCTTTTTTGCCATAAAATAAGAATTTCTGTTTTTTTGGCACAAAATATGGGGAATTTCAGTCTTTTTGCCCTAAAATAAGGGTAATTTCTGCATTTTTGTCCCCAAATAAGCGGAATTTCTGCCTTTTTGACCCTAAATAAGGGGAATTTCTGCATTTTTCCTCAAGTTAAAGAAATTTCTGCAATTTTGCCCCAAATAAGGGAAATTTCTGAAATTTTGTCCCAAAAAATGGAAATTTCTGCATTTTTGCCCCCAAATAAGGAGAATTTCTGCATTTTGCCCCAAAATTAGGGGAATTTCTGCCTTTTTGCCCCCAAATTAGAGGCATTACTTCCTTTTTGCCCAATAATAAGGAAAAATTATGCAATTTTTCTCCAAAATAAGTGGAATTTCTACTTTTTGCCCCAAAAGAAGGGGAATTTCTGACTTTTTGACCCAAAATTAGGGGCATTACTGCAATTTTGCTCCAAAATAAGTGGAATTTCTGCATTTTGCCCCAAAATAAAGGGAATTTCTGCAATTTTCCTCAAAAATTAGGGGAATTTCTGCCTTTTTGACCCAAAATTAGGGGCATTACTGTCTTTTGCCCCAAATAAGGAAAATTTCTGCATTTTTTCCCAAAATTAAGTGGAATTTCTGCCTTTTTGCTCTAAAATAAGAATTTCTGCCCTTTTGGCACAAAATAAGAGGAATTTCAGTCTATTTGCCCTAAAATTAGTGTTATTTTTGCATTTTTAACCCCAAATAAGCGGAATTTCTGCATTTTTGATCCGAAATAAGGGGAATTTCTGCATTTTTACCCCAAGATAAGCGAAAGTTCCACAATTTTGCCACAAAATAAATGAAATTTCTGCAATTTTATCCCAAAAAAGGGAAATTTCAGCAATTTTGCCCCACATTAATGGGAAGTTCTGCCTTTTTGCCCCAAAATTTGGGGAATTTCTGCTTTTTGCCCGAAAATTAGGGGCATTACTGGGTTTTTGCCCCAAAATAAGGGAATATTCTGCATTTTTGAAAAGAATTATTTGGAATTTCTGCATTTTTGCCCTAAAATAAAAAGTATTTCTGTCTTTTTGGCAAAAATATAAGGGGAATTTAAGTCTTTTTTTCTAAAACAAGTTTAATTTCTGCAATTTGCCCCCAAATTAGAGGAAATACAGCCTTTTGGACCGGAAATAAAAGAAATTTCTGGATTTCTGTCCCATCATAAGAGAAACTTCTGCAATTTTGCCCCAAAATAAAGAAAATTTCTGCCGTTTTTCCCCAAAATAAGGAGAATTTCTGCCTTTTTGCCCCACATAAGGGGAATTTCTGCAATTTTGCTCCAAAATAATGTGGAATTTCTGCATTTTTGCCCCAAAATAAGGGGAATTTCTGCATATTTGCTCCAAAATAATGGAAAATTTCTGCAATTTTGCACCAAAATAAAGGGAATTTCTGCAATTTTGCCCCAAAATTAGGGAAAATTTTGCAATTTTGCTCCAAAATTAGGGGAATATTTGCCTTTTTGACCCAAAATTTTGGGCATTAGTGTGTTTTTGCTCAAAATAAAGGGAATTTCTGCAATTTTGCTCCAAAATAATGTGGAATTTCTGCATTTTTGCTCCAAAATAAGGGAAATTTCTGCAATTTTGCTCCAAAATAATGGGAATTTCTGCAATTTTTTCCCCAAAATAAAGGAAATTTCTGCAATTTTTTCAGAAAATTAGGGGAATTACTGCAATTTTGCCCCAAAATAAGGGAAATTTCTGCAATTTTCCTCAAAAAATAGGGCAATTTCTGCCTTTTTGACCCAAAATTAGGGGCATTAATGTCTTTTGCCCCAAATAAGGAAAATTTCTGCATTTTTTCCCAAAATTAAGTGGAATTTCTGCCTTTTTGCTCTAAAATAAGATTTTCAGCCCTTTTGGCACAAAATAAGGGGAATTTCAGTCTATTTGCCCAAAATTTGTGTTATTTTTGCATTTTTAACCCCAAATAATCAGAATTTCTGCATTTTTGATCTGAAAAAAGGGGAATTTCTGCATTTTTACCCCAAAAGAAGCGAAAGTTCCACAATTTTGCCACAAAATAAATGAAATTTCTGCAATTTTATCCCAAAAAAGGGAAATTTCAGCAATTTTGCCCCACAATAAGGGGAATTTCTGCTTTTTTGCCCCAAAATTTGGGGAATTTCTGCTTTTTGACCGAAAATTAGGGGCATTACTGGGTTTTTGCCCCAAAATAAGGGAATATTCTGCATTTTTGAACAGAATTAATTGGAATTTCTGCATTTTTGCCCTAAAATAAGAAGTATTTCTGTCTTTTTGGCAAAAAAATAAGGGGAATTTCAGTCTTTTTTTCTAAAACAAGTTTAATTTCTGCAATTTGCCCCCAAATTAGAGGAATTACAGCCTTTTGAAAAGAAAATAAAGGAAATTTCTGGATTTCTGTCCCATCATAAAAGAAACTTCTGCAATTTTGCTCCAAAATAAAGAAAATTTTTTCCCTTTTGCCCCAAAATAAGGAGAATTTCTGCCTTTTTGCCCCAAATAAGGGAAATTTCTGCAATTTTGCTCCAAAATAATGTGGAATTTCTGCATTTTTGCCCCAAAATAAGGGGAATTTCTGCAATTTTGCCCCAAAATTAGGGAAAATTTTGCAATTTTGCTCCAAAATTAGGGGAATATTTGCTTTTTGACCCAAAATAATGGGCATTACTGTGTTTTTGCTCCAAATAAAGGGAATTTCTGCAATTTTGCTCCAAAATAATGTGGAATTTCTGAATTTTTGCTCCAAAATAAGGGAAATTTCTGCAATTTTGCTCCAAAATAATGGGGAATTTCTGCAATTTTTCCCCAAAATAAAGGGAATTTCTGCAATTTTTTCAGAAAATTTGGGGAATTACTGCAATTTTGCCCTAAAATAAGGGAAATTTCTGCAATTTTCCTCAAAAAATAGGGCAATTTCTGCCTTTTTAACCCAAAATTAGGGGCATTACTGTCTTTTGCCCCAAATAAGGGAAATTTCTGCATTTTTTCCCAAAATTAAGTGGAATTTCTGCCTTTTGCCCTAAAATAAGAATTTCTGCCCTTTTGGCACAAAATAAGGGGAATTTCAGTCTTTTTGCCCTAAAATAAGTGTTATTTCTGCATTTTTGACCCCAAATAAGCGGAATTTCTGCATTTTTGATCCGAAATAAGGGGAATTTCTGCATTTTTACCCCAAGATAAGCGAAATTTCCACAATTCTGCCACAAAATAAATGAAATTTCTGCAATTTTTCTCCCAGAAAATGGAAATTTCAGCAATTTTGCCCCACAATAAGGGGAATTTCTGCCTTTTTGCCCCAAAATTAGGGAAATTTCTGCTTTTTGCTTGAAAATTAGGGGCATTACTGGGTTTTTGCCCCAAAATAAGGGAAAATTCTGCATTTTTGCCCAGAATCAATTGGAATTTCTGCCTTTTTGACCTAAAATAAGAAGTATTTCTGTCTTTTTGGCAAAAAATAAGGGGAATTTCAGTATTTTTTTCTAAAACAAGTTTAATTTCTGCAATTTGCCCCCAAATTAGAGGAATTACGGCCTTTTGGACCAGAAATAAGGGAAATTTCTGGATTTCTGTTCTATGATAAGAGAAACTTCTGCAATTTTGCCCCAAAATATAGAAAATTTCTGCAGTTTTGCCCCAAAATAAGGAGAATTTCTGCATTTTTGTCCTAAGAAGGGGAATTTCTGCAATTTTGCTCCAAAATAATGTGGAATTTCTGAATTTTTGCCCCAAAGTAAGGGGAATTTCTGCAATTTTGTTCCAAAATAATGTGGAATTTTTGCATTTTTGCCCCACAATAAGGGGAATTTCTGCAATTTTGCTCCAAAATAATGGGGAATTTCTGCAATTTTGCCCCAAAATAAAGGGAATTTCTTCAATTTTGCCCAAATTAGGGTAATTTCTGCTTTTTTGACACTAAATTACGGGCATTACTGTCTTTTTGCTCCAAATAAGGGGAATTTCTGCAATTTTGCTTCAAAATAATGTGGAATTTTTGCATTTTTGCCCCAAATAGAGGGGAATTTCTGCAATTTTGCTCCAAAATAATGGGGAATTTTTGCATTTTTGCCCCCAAAAAACGGGAATTTCTGCAATTTTGCTCCAAAATAATGGGGAATTTCTGCAATTTTTGCCCAAAATAAAGGGAATTTCTGCAATTTTTTCAGAAAATTAGGGGAATTACTGCAATTTTGCCCCAAAATAAGGGAAATTTCTGCAATTTTCCTCCAAAAATAGGGGAATTTCTGCCTTTTTGACCCAAAATTAGGGGCATTACTGTCTTTTGCCCCAAATAAGGGAAATTTCTGCATTTTTTCCCAAAATTAAGTGGAATTTCTGCCTTTTTGTTCTAAAATAATAATTTCTTCCCTTTTGGCACAAAATAAGGGGAATTTCAGTCTTTTTGCCCTAAAATAAGTGTTATTTCTGCATTTTTGACCCCAAATAAGCGGAATTTCTGCATTTTTGATCTGAAATAAGAGGAATTTCTGCATTTTTACCCCAAGATAAGCGAAATTTCCACAATTTTGCCACAAAATAAATGAAATTTCTGCAATTTTGTCCCAGAAAAGGGAAATTTCAGCAATTTTGCCCCACAATAAAGGGAATTTCTGCCCTTTTGCCCCAAAATTAAGGGAATTTCTGCTTTTTGCCCGAAAATTAGGGGCATTACTGGGTTTTTGCCCCAAAATAAGGGAAAATTCTGCATTTTTGCCCAGAATTAATTGGAATTTCTGCCTTTTTGCCCTAAAATAAGAAGTATTTCTGTCTTTTTGGCAAAAAAAATAAGGGGAATTTCAGTCTGTTTGTGTAAAATAAGTTTAATTTCTGCAATTTGCCCCCAAATTATACGAATTACGGCCTTTTGGACCGGAAATAAGGGAAATTTCTGGATTTTCGTCCCATGATAAAAGAAACTTCTGCAATTTTGCCCCAAAATAAAGAAAATTTCTGCTGTTTTGCCTTAAAATAAGGAGAATTTTTGCCTTTTTTCCCCAAATAAGGGGAATTTCTGCAATTTTGCTCCAAAATAATGTAGAATTTTTGCATTTTGGCCCCAAAATAAGGAGAATTTCTGCAATTTTGCTCCAAAACAATGGGGAATTTCTGCAAATTTGCCCCAAAATAAAGGGAATTTCTGCAATTTTGCCCTAAAATTAGGGTAATTTCTGCCTTTTTGACACAAAATTACAGGCATTACTGTCTTTTTGCTCCAAATAAGGGGAATTTCTGCAATTTTGCTCCAAAATAATGTGGAATTTCTGAATTTTGCCCCAAAATAAGGGGAATTTCTGCAATTTTGCTCCAAAATAATGGGAAATTTCTGCAATTTTGCACCAAAATAAAGGGAATTTCTGCAATTTTGCCCCAAAATTAGGGAAAATTTTGCAATTTTGCTCCAAAATTAGGGGAATATTTGCCTTTTTGACCAAAAATAAGGGGCATTACTGTGTTTCTGCTCCAAATAAGGGGAATTTCTGCAATTTTGCTCCAAAATAATGTGGAATTTCTGAATTTTTGCTCCAAAATAAGGGAAATTTCTGCAATTTTGCTCCAAAAAATTGGGGAATTTCTGCAATTTTTCCTCAAAATAAAGGGAATTTCTGCAATTTTTTCAGAAAATTAGGGGAATTACTGCAATTTTGCCCTAAAATAAGGGAAATTTCTGCTTTTTGCTTGAAAATTAGGGGCATTACTGGGTTTTTGCCCCAAAATAAGGGAAAATTCTGCATTTTTGCCCAGAATCAATTGGAATTTCTGCCTTTTTGCCCTAAAATAAGAGGTATTTCTGTCTTTTTGGCAAAAAATAAAGGGAATTTCAGTCTTTTTTTCTAAAACAAGTTTAATTTCTGCAATTTGCCCCCAAATTAGAGGAATTACGGCCTTCTGGACCGGAAATAAAAGAAATTTCTGGATTTCTGTTCCATGATAAGAGAAACTTCTGCAATTTTGCCCCAAAATATAGAAAATTTCTGCCGTTTTCCCCCAAAATAAAAAGAATTTCTGCATTTTTGTCCCAAATAAGAGGAATTTCTGCAATTTTGCTCCAAAATAATGTGGAATTTCTGAATTTTTGCCCCAAAATAAGGGGTATTTTTGCAATTTTGTTCCAAAATAATGTGGAATTTCTGCATTTTTGCCCCAAAATAAGGGGAATTTCTGCAATTTTGCTCCAAAATAACGGGGAATTTCTCTAATTTTGCACCAAAATAAAAAGAATTTCTGCAATTTTGCCCAAATTAGGGTAATTTCTGCTTTTTTGACACTAAATTACGGGCATTACTGTCTTTTTGCTCCAAATAAGGAAAATTTCTGCAATTTTGCTCCAAAATAATGTGGAATTTTTGCATTTTTGCCCCAAAAAAAGGGAAATTTCTGCAATTTTGCTCCAAAATAATGGGGAATTTTTGCATTTTTGCCCCAAAAAAAGGGGAATTTCTGCAATTTTGCTCCAAAATAATGGGGAATTTCTGCAATTTTTGCCCAAAATAAAGGGAATTTCTGCAATTTTTTCAGAAAATTAGGGGAATTACTGCAATTTTGCCCCAAAATAAGGGAAATTTCTGCAATTTTCCTCCAAAAATAGGGGAATTTCTGCCTCTTTGACCCAAAATTAGGGGCATTACTGTCTTTTGCCCCAAATAAGAGAAATTTCTGCATTTTTTCCCAAAATTAAGTGGAATTTCTGCCTTTTTGTTCTAAAATAATAATTTCTTCCCTTTTGGCACAAAATAAGGGGAATTTCAGTCTTTTTGCCCTAAAATAAGTGTTATTTCTGCATTTTTGACACCAAATAAGCTGAATTTCTGCATTTTTGATCTGAAATAAGAGGAATTTCTGCATTTTTACCCCAAGATAAGCGAAATTTCCACAATTTTGCCACAAAATAAATGAAATTTCTGCAATTTTGTCCCAGAAAAGGGAAATTTCAGCAATTTTGCCCCACAATAAAGGGAATTTCTGCCTTTTTGCCCCAAAATTAAGGGAATTTCTGCTTTTTGCCCGAAAATTAGGGGCATTACTGGGTTTTTGCCCCAAAATAAGGGAAAATTCTGCTTTTTTGCCCAGAATTAATTGGAATTTCTGCCTTTTTGCCCTAAAATAAGAAGTATTTCTGTCTTTTTGGCAAAAAAATAAGGGGAATTTCAGTCTGTTTGTGTAAAATAAGTTTAATTTCTGCAATTTGCCCCCAAATTATACGAATTACGGCCTTTTGGACTGGAAATAAGGGAAATTTCTGGATTTCTGTCCCATGATAAAAGAAACTTCTGCAATTTTGCCCCAAAATAAAGAAAATTTCTGCCGTTTTGCCCCAAAATAAGGAGAATTTCTGCCTTTTTTCCCCAATTAAGGGGAATTTCTGCAATTTTGCTCCAAAATAATGTAGAATTTCTGCATTTTGGCCCCAAAATAAGGAGAATTTCTGCAATTTTGCTCCAAAACAATGGGGAATTTCTGCAAATTTGCCCCAAAATAAAGGGAATTTCTGCAATTTTGCCCTAAAATTAGGGTAATTTCTGCCTTTTTGACACAAAATTACAGGCATTACTGTCTTTTTGCTCCAAATAAGGGGAATTTCTGCAATTTTGCTCCAAAATAATGTGAAATTTCTGAATTTTGCCCCAAAATAAGGGGAATTTCTGCAATTTTGCTCCAAAATAATGGGAAATTTCTGCAATTTTGCACCAAAATAAAGGGAATTTCTGCAATTTTGCCCCAAAATTAGGGAAAATTTTGCAATTTTGCTCCAAAATTAGGGGAATATTTGCCTTTTTGACCCAAAATAAGGGGCATTACTGTGTTTTTGCTCCAAATAAGGGGAATTTCTGCAATTTTGCTCCAAAATAATGTGGAATCTGAATTTTTGCTCCAAAATAAGGGAAATTTCTGCAATTTTGCTCCAAAAAATTGGGGAATTTCTGCAATTTTTCCTCAAAATAAAGGGAATTTCTGCAATTTTTTCAGAAAATTAGGGGAATTACTGCAATTTTGCCCTAAAATAAGGGAAATTTCTGCTTTTTGCTTGAAAATTAGGGGCATTACTGGGTTTTTGCCCCAAAATAAGGGAAAATTCTGCATTTTTGCCCAGAATCAATTGGAATTCTGCCTTTTTGCCCTAAAATAAGAAGTATTTCTGTCTTTTTGGCAAAAAATAAAGGGAATTTCAGTTTTTTTTTCTAAAACAAGTTTAATTTCTGCAATTTGCCCCCAAATTAGAGGAATTACGGCCTTTTGGACCGGAAATAAAAGAAATTTCTGGATTTCTGTTCCATGATAAGAGAAACTTCTGCAATTTTGCCCCAAAATATAGAAAATTTCTGCCGTTTTCCCCCAAAATAAAAAGAATTTCTGCCTTTTTGTCCCAAATAAGAGGAATTTCTGCAATTTTGCTCCAAAATAATGTGGAATTTCTGAATTTTTGCCCCAAAATAAGGGGTATTTTTGCAATTTTGTTCCAAAATAATGTGGAATTTCTGCATTTTTGCCCCAAAATAAGGGGAATTTCTGCAATTTTGCTCCAAAATAACGGGGAATTTCTCTAATTTTGCACCAAAATAAAAAGAATTTCTGCAATTTTGCCCAAATTAGGGTAATTTCTGCTTTTTTGACACTAAATTACGGGCATTACTGTCTTTTTGCTCCAAATAAGGAAAATTTCTGCAATTTTGCTCCAAAATAATGTGGAATTTTTGCATTTTTGCCCCAAAAAAAGGGAAATTTCTGCAATTTTGCTCCAAAATAATGGGGAATTTTTGCATTTTTGCCCCAAAAAAAGGGGAATTTCTGCAATTTTGCTCCAAAATAATGGGGAATTTCTGCAATTTTTGCCCAAAATAAAGGGAATTTCTGCAATTTTTTCAGAAAATTAGGGGAATTACTGCAATTTTGCCCCAAAATAAGGGAAATTTCTGCAATTTTCCTCCAAAAATAGGGGAATTTCTGCCTCTTTGACCCAAAATTAGGGGCATTACTGTCTTTTGCCCCAAATAAGGGAAATTTCTGCATTTTTTCCCAAAATTAAGTGGAATTTCTGACTTTTTGTTCTAAAATAATAATTTCTTCCCTTTTGGCACAAAATAAGGGGAATTTTAGTCTTTTTGCCCTAAAATAAGTGTTATTTCTGCATTTTTGACCCCAAATAAGCGGAATTTCTGCATTTTTGATCTGAAATAAGAGGAATTTCTGCATTTTTACCCCAAGATAAGCGAAATTTCCACAATTTTGCCACAAAATAAATGAAATTTCTGCAATTTTGTCCCAGAAAAGGGAAATTTCAGCAATTTTGCCCCACAATAAAGGGAATTTCTGCCCTTTTGCCCCAAAATTAAGGGAATTTCTGCTTTTTGCCCGAAAATTAGGGGCATTACTGGGTTTTTGCCCCAAAATAAGGGAAAATTCTGCTTTTTTGCCCAGAATTAATTGGAATTTCTGCCTTTTTGCCCTAAAATAAGAAGTATTTCTGTCTTTTTGGCAAAAAAATAAGGGGAATTTCAGTCTTTATCTTTAAAATAAGTTTAATTTCTGCAATTTGCCCCCAAATTATTGGACCGGAAATAAGGGAAATTTCTGGATTTCTGTCCCATGATAAAAGAAACTTCTGCAATTTTGCTCCAAAATAAAGAAAATTTCTGCCGTTTTGCTCCAAAATAAGGAGAATTTCTGCTTTTTTTCCCCAAATAAGGGGAATTTCTGCAATTTTGCTCCAAAATAATGTGGAATTTCTGCATTTTGGCCCCAAAATAAGGGGAATTTCTGCAATTTTGCTCCAAAATAATGGGGAATTTCTGCAAATTTGCCCCAAAATAAAGGGAATTTCTGCAATTTTGCCCTAAAATTAGGGTAATTTCTGCCTTTTTGACACAAAATTAGAGGCATTACTGTCTTTTTGCTCCAAATAAGGGGAATTTCTGCAATTTTGCTCCAAAATAATGTGGAATTTCTTAATTTTGCCCCAAAATGAGGGGAATTTCTGCAATTTTGCTCCAAAATAATGGGAAATTTCTGCAATTTTGCACCAAAATAAAGGGAATTTCTGCAATTTTGCCCCAAAATTAGGGAAAATTTTGCAATTTTGCTCCAAAATTAGGGGAATATTTTCCTTTTTGACCCAAAATTAGGGGCATTACTGTCTTTTGCCCCAAATAAGGGAAATTTCTGCATGTTTTCGCAAAATTAAGTGGAATTTCTGCCTTTTTGCCCTAAAATAATAATTTCTTACCTTTTGGCACAAAATAAGGGGAATTTCAGTCTTTTTGCCCTAAAATAAGTGTTATTTTTGCATTTTTGACCCCAAATTAGCGGAATTTCTGCATTTTTGATCTGAAATAAGAGGAATTTCTGCATTTTTACCCCAAGATGAGCGAAATTTCCACAATTTTGCCACAAAATAAATGAATTTTCTGCAATTTTGTCCCAGAAAAGGGAAATTTCAGCAATTTTGCCCCACAATAAAGGGAATTTCTGCCTTTTTGCCCCAAATTTAAGGGAATTTCTGCTTTTTGCCCGAAAATTAGGGGCATTACTGGGTTTTTGCCCCAAAATAAGGGAAAATTCTGCTTTTTTGCCCAGAATTAATTGGAATTTCTGCCTTTTTGCCCTAAAATAAGACGTATTTCTGTCTTTTTGGCAAAAAAATAAGAGGAATTTCAGTCTTTTTTTCTAAAATAATTTTAATTTCTGCATTTTTCGCCCAAATAATAGGAATTATGGCCTTTTGTACCGGAAATAAGAGAAATTTCTGGATTTCTGTCCCATGATAAGAGAAACTTCTGCAATTTTGCTTCCAAATAATGAAAATTTCTGCCGTTTTGCCCCAAAATAAGGAGAATTTCTGCCTTTTTTCCCCAAATAAAGTGAAATTCTGCAATTTTGCTCCAAAATAATGTGGAATTTCTGCATTTTTGCCCCAAAATAAGGGAAATTTCTGCAATTTTGCTCCAAAATAATGGGGAATTTCTGCAATTTTGCCCCAAAATAAAGGCTATTTCTGCAATTTTGCCTCAAAATTAGGGTAATTTCTGCGTTTTTGACACAAAATTACGGGCATTACTGTCTTTTTGCTCCAAATAATGGGAATTTCTGCAATTTTGCTCCAAAATAATATGGAATTTCTGCATTTTTGCGACAAAATAAGGGGAATTTCTGCAATTTTGCTCCAAAATAATGGGGAATTTCTGCAATTTTTCCCCAAAATAAAAAGAATTTCTGCATTTTTTTCAGAAAATTAGGGGAATTACTGCAATTATGCCCCAATAAATGAGAAATTTCTGCAATTTTACTCCAAAATATTGGAATTTCTGCCTTTTTGATCCAAAATTAGAGGCATTACTGTCTTTTGCCCCAAATAAAGGAAATTTTTGCATTTTTTCCCAAAATTAAGTGGAATTTCGGCCTTTTTGCCCTAAAATAAGAATTTCTGCCCTTTTGGCACAAAATAAGGGGAATTTCAGTCTTTTTGCCCTAAAATAAGTATTATTTCTGCATTTTTGAACCCAAATAAGCGGAATTTCTCTATTTTTGATCCGAAATAAGGGGAATTTCTGAATTTTTACCCCAAGATAAGCGAAATTTCCACAATTTTGCCACAAAATAAATGAAATTTCTTCAATTTTGTCCCAGAAAATGGAAATTTCAGCAATTTTGCCCCACAATAAGGGCAATTTCTGCCTTTTTGCCCCAAAATTAGGGAATTTTCTGCTTTTTTCCTGAAAATTAGGGGCATTACTGGGTTTTTAACCCAAAATAAGGGAAAATTATGCATTTTTGCCCAGAATCAATTGGAATTTCTGTCTTTTTGCCCTAAAATAAGAAGTATTTCTGTCTTTTTGGCAAAAAATAAGGGGAATTTCAGTCTTTATCTTTAAAATAAGTTTAATTTCTGCAATTTGCCCCCAAATTAGAGGAATTACGGCCTTTTGGACCGGAAATAAGGGAAATTTCTGGATTTCTGTTCTATGATAAGAGAAACTTCTGCAATTTTGCCCAAAAATAAAAAAAATTTCTGCCGTTTTGCCCCAAAATAAGAAGAATTTCTGCCTTTTTGTCCCAAATAAGAGGAATTTCTGCAAATTTGCTCCAAAATAATATGGAATTTCTGAATTTTTTCCCCAAAGTAAAGAGTATTTCTGCTATTTTCCTCCAAAATAATAAGGAATTTCTAAAATTTTGCCCAAAAATAAAAGGATTTTCTGCAATTTTGCCCCAAAATTAGGGTAATTTCTACCTTTTGACACAAAATTACGGGCATTACTGTCTTTTTGCTCTCAATAAGAGGAATTTCTGCAATTTTGCTCCAAAATAATGTGGAATTTCTGCATTTTTGCCCCAAAATAAAGGGAATTTCTGCAATTTTGCTCCAAAATAATGAGGAATTTCTGCAATTTTTCCCCAAAATAAAGGGAATTTCTGCAATATTTTCAGAAAATTAGGGGAATTACTGCAATTTTGCCTCAAAATAAGGGAAATTTCTGCAATTTTCCTCCAAAAATAGGGCAATTTCTTCCTTTTTGACCCAAAATTAGGGGCATTACTGTTTTTTGCCCCATATAAGGGAAATTTCTGCATTTTTCCCAAAATTAAGTGGAATTTCTGCCTTTTTGCCCAAAAATAATAATTTCTTCCCTTTTGGCACAAAATAAAGGGAATTTCAGTCTTTTTGCCCTAAAATAAGTGTTATTTCTGCATTTTTGACCCCAAATATGCGTATTTTCTGCATTTTTGATCCCAAATAAGAGGAATTTCTGCATTTTTACCCCAAGATAAGCTAAATTTCCACAATTTTGCCACAAAATAAATGAAATTTCTGCAATTTTGTCCCAGAAAAGGGAAATTTCAACAATTTTGCCCCACAATAAAGGGAATTTCTGCCTTTTTGCCCCAAAATTAAGGGAATTTCTGCTTTTTGCCCGAAAATTAGGGGCATTACTGGGTTTTCGCCCCAAAATAAGGGAAAATTCTGCATTTTTGCCAAAAATTATTTGGAATTTCTGCATTTTTGCTCTAAAATAAGAAGTATTTCTGTCTTTTGGCAAAAAATAAGAAGAATTTTAGTCTTTTTTTCTAAAATAAGTTTAATTTCTGCAATTTGCCCCCAAATTATAGGAATTACAGCCTTTTGGACCGGAAATAAGGGAAATTTCTGGATTTCTGTTCCATGATAAGAGAAACTTCTGCAATTTTAACCCAAAATATAGAAAATTTCTGCCGTTTTGCCCCAAAATAAGGAGAATTTCTGCCTTTTTGTCCCAAATAAAAAAAATTTCTGCAATTTTGTTCCAAAATAATGTGGAATTTTTGCATTTTTGCCCTCAAAAAAAGGGGAATTTCTGCAATTTTGCTCTAAAATAATGAGGAATTTATGCAATTTTTCCCCAAAATAAAGAGAATTTCTGCAAATTTTTTAGAAAATTAGGGGAATTACTGCAATTTTGCCCCAAAATAAGAGAAATTTCTGCAATTTTCCTACAAAAATAGGGGAATTTCTGCCTTTTTGACCCAAAATTAGGGGCATTACTGTCTTTTGCCCCAAATAAGGGAAATTTCTGCATTTTTTCCCAAAATTAAGTGGAATTTCTGCCTTTTTGCACTAAAATAATAATTTCTTCTTTTTTGGCACAAAATAAGGAGAATTTCAATCTTTTTGCCCTAAAATAAGTGTTATTTCTGCATTTTTGACCCCAAATAAGCGGAATTTCTCCATTTTTGATCTGAAATAAGAGGAATTTCTGCATTTTTACCCCAAGATAAGCGAAATTTCCACAATTTTGCCACAAAATAAATGAAATTTCTGCAGTTTTGTCCCAGAAAAGGGAAATTTCAGCAATTTTGCCCCACAATAAAAGGAATTTCTGCCTTTTTGCCCCAAAATTAAGGGAATTTCTGCTTTTTGCCCGAAAATTAGAGGCATTACTGGGTTTTTGCCCCAAAATAAGGGAAAATTCTGCATTTTTGCCCAGAATTAATTGGAATTTCTGCCTTTTTGCCCTAAAATAAGAAGTATTTCTGTCTTTTTGGCAAAAAATAAGGGGAATTTCAGTTTTTTTTCCTAAAATAAGTTTAATTTCTGCAATTTGCCCCCAAATTATAGGAATTACGGCCTTTTGTACCGGAAATAAGGGAAATTTCTGGATTTCTGTCCCATGATAAGAGAAACTTCTGCAATTTTGCTTCCAAATAAATAAAATTTCTGCCGTTTTGCCCCAAAATAAGGAGAATTTCTGCCTTTTTTCCCCAAATAAAGTGAATTTCTGCAATTTTGCTCTAAAACAATGTGGAATTTCTGCATTTTTGCCCCAAAATAAGGGAAATTTCTGCAATTTTGCTCCAAAATAATGGGGAATTTCTGCAATTTTGCCCCAAAATAAAGGGAATTTCTGCAATTTTGCCCCAAAATTAGGGTAATTTCTGCCTTTTTGACACAAAATTACGGGCATTACTGTCTTTTTGCTCCAAATAAGGGGAATTTCTGCAATTTTGCTCCAAAATAATGTGGAATTTCTGCATTTTTGCCCCAAAATAAGGGGAATTTCTGCAATTTTGCTCCAAAATAATGGGGAATTTCTGCAATTTTTCCCCAAAATAAAAAGAATTTCTGCATTTTTTTCAGAAAATTTGGGGAATTACTGCAATTATGCCCCAAAATAAGAGAAATTTCTGCAATTTTCCTCCAAAATATTGGAA
This sequence comes from Micromys minutus, assembly GCF_963924665.1. Classification (NCBI taxonomy): domain Eukaryota; kingdom Metazoa; phylum Chordata; class Mammalia; order Rodentia; family Muridae; genus Micromys; species Micromys minutus. The sequence continues at coordinate 30,125,810 of NC_137963.1, forward strand.
TTTCTGCCTTTTTGATCCAAAATTAGAGGCATTACTGTCTTTTGCCCCAAATAAAGGAAATTTTTGCATTTTTTCCCAAAATTAAGTGGAATTTCGGCCTTTTTGCCCTAAAATAAGAATTTCTGCCCTTTTGGCACAAAATAAGGGGAATTTCAGTCTTTTTGCCCTAAAATAAGTATTATTTCTGCATTTTTGACCCAAATAAGCGAAATTTCTCTATTTTTGATCCGAAATAAGGGGAATTTCTGGATTTTTACCCTAAGATAAGCGAAATTTCAACAATTTTGCCACAAAATAAATGAAATTTCTGCAATTTTGTCCCAGAAAATAGAAATTTCAGCAATTTTGCCTCACAATAAGGGGAATTTCTGCCTTTTTGCCCCAAAATTAGGGAATTTTCTGCTTTTTGCCCGAAAATTAGGGGCATTACTGGGTTTTTAACCCAAAATAAGGGAAAATTATGCGTTTTTGCCCAGAATCAATTGGAATTTCTGTATTTTTGCCCTAAAATAAGAAGTATTTCTGTCTTTTTGGCAAAAAATAAGGGGAATTTCAGTCTTTATCTTTAAAATAAGTTTAATTTCTGCAATTTGCCCCCAAATTAGAGGAATTACGGCCTTTTGGACCGGAAATAAGGGAAATTTCTGGATTTCTGTTCCATGATAAGAGAAACTTCTGCAATTTTGCCCAAAAATAAAGAAAATTTCTGCCATTTTGCCCCAAAATAAGAAGAATTTCTGCCTTTTTGTCCCAAATAAGGAGAATTTCTGCAATTTTGCTCCAAAATAATGTTGAATTTCTGAATTTTTTCCCCAAAGTAAGGGGTATTTCTGCTATTTTGCTCCAAAATAATGAGGAATTTCTGAAATTTTGCCCCAAAATAAAAGGATTTTCTGCAATTTTGCCCCAAAATTAGGGTAATTTCTACCTTTTTGACACCAAATTACGGGCATTACTGTCTTTTTGCTCCAAATAAGGGGAATTTCTGCAATTTTGCTCCAAAATAATGTGGAATTTCTGCATTTTTGCCCCAAAATAAGGGGAATTTCTGCAATTTTGCTCCAAAATAATGGAAATATCTGCAATTTTTCCTCAAAATAAAAGGGATTTTCTGCAATTTTTTCAAAAATTAGGGGAATTACTGCAATTTTGCCCCCAAATAAGGGAAATTTCTGCAATTTTCCTCCAAAAATAGGGCAATTTCTTCCTTTTTGACCCAAAATTAGGGGCATTACTGTTTTTTGCCCCAAATAAGGGAAATTTCTGCATTTTTTCCCAAAATTAAGTGGAATTTCTAACTTTTTGCCCAAAAATAATAATTTCTTCCCTTTTGGCACAAAATAAAGGGAATTTCAGTCTTTTTGCCCTAAAATAAGTGTTATTTTTGCATTTTTGACCCCAAATAAGCGGATTTTCTGCATTTTTCATTCGAAATAAAGGAATTTCTGCATTTTTACCCCAAGATAAGGGAAATTTCTACAATTTTGCCACAAAATAAATGAAATTTCTGCAATTTTGTCCCAGAAAAGGGAAATTTCAACAATTTTGCCCCACAATAAAGGGAATTTCTGCCTGCCTTTTTGCCCCAAAATTAAGGGAATTTCTGCTTTTTACCCGAAAATTAGAGGCATTACTGGGTTTTCGCCCCAAAATAAGGGAAAATTCTGCATTTTTGCCCAGAATTAATTGGAATTTCTGCATTTTTGCCCTAAAATAAGAAGTATTTCTGTCTTTTGGCAAAAAATAAGAAGAATTTCAGTCTTTTTTTCTAAAATAAGTTTAATATCTGCAATTTGCCCCCAAATTATAGGAATTACGGCCTTTTGGACCGGAAATAAGGAAAATTTCTGGATTTCTGTTCCATGATAAGAGAAACTTCTGCAATTTTGCCCCAAAATAAAGAAAATTTCTGCCGTTTTGCCCCAAAATAAGGAGAATTTTTGCCTTTTTGTCCAAAATAAGGGGAATTTCTGCAATTTTGCTCCAAAATAATGTGGAATTTTTGCATTTTTGCCCCAAAAAAAGGAAAATTTCTGCAATTTTGCTCCAAAATAATGGGGAATTTCTGCAATTTTTCTTCAAAATAAAGGGAATTTCTGCAATTTTTTCAGAAAATTAGGGGTATTACTGCAATTTTGCCCCAAAATAAGGGAAATTTCTGCAATTTTCCTACAAAAATAGGGGAATTTCTTCCTTTTTGACCCAAAATTAGGGGAATTACTGTTTTTTGCCCCAAATAAAGGAAATTTCTGCATTTTTTTCCAAAATTAAGTGGAATTTCTGCCTTTTTGCCCAAAAATAATAATTTCTTCCCTTTTGGCACAAAATAAAGGGAATTTCAGTCTTTTTGCCCTAAAATAAGTGTTATTTCTGCATTTTTGACCCCAAATATGCGTATTTTCTGCATTTTTGATCCCAAATAAGAGGAATTTCTGCATTTTTACCCCAAGATAAGCGAAATTTCCACAATTTTGCCACAAAATAAATGAAATTTCTGCAATTTTGTCCCAGAAAAGGGAAATTTCAACAATTTTGCCCCACAATAAAGGGAATTTCTGCCTTTTTGCCCCAAAATTAAGGGAATTTCTGCTTTTTGCCCGAAAATTAGGGGCATTACTGGGTTTTCGCCCCAAAATAAGGGAAAATTCTGCATTTTTGCCCAGAATTAATTGGAATTTCTGCATTTTTGCCCTAAAATAAGAAGTATTTCTGTCATTTTGGCAAAAAAATAAGGGGAATTTCAGGCTTTTTTTCTAAAATAAGTTCAATTTCTGCAATTTGCCCCTCAAATTATAGGAATTACGGCCTTTTGGATCAGAAATAAGGGAAATTTCTGGATTTCTGTCCCATGATAAAAGAAACTTCTGCAATTTTGCCCCAAAATAAAGAAAATTTCTGCCATTTTGCCCCAAAATAAAGAGAATTTCTGCCTTTTTGCCCCAAATAAGGGGAATTTCTGCAATTTTGCTCCAAAATAATGTGGAATTTCTGCATTTATGTCCCAAAATAAGGGGAATTTCCGCAATTTTGCTCCAAAATAATGGGGAATTTCTGCAATTTTGCCCCAAAATAAAGGGAATTTCTGCTATTTTGCTTAAAAATTAGGGTAATTTCTGCCTTTTTGACACAAAATTACGGGCATTACTGTCTTTTTGCTCCAAATAAGGGGAATTTCTGCAATTTTGCTCCAAAATAATGTGGAATTTCTGCATTTTTGCCCCAAAATAAGAGGAATTTCTGCAATTTTGCTCCAAAATAATGGGGAATTTCTGCAATTTATCCCCAAAATAAAAAGAATTTCTGCAATTTTTTCAGAAAATTAGGGGAATTACTGCAATTTTGCCCCAAAATAAAAGAAATTTCTGCAATTTTCCTATAAACATAGGGGAATTTCTGCCTTTTTGATCCAAAATTAGGGGCATTACTGTCTTTTGCCCCAAATAACTGAAATTTCTGCATTTTTTTCCAAAATTATGTGGAATTTCTGCCTTTTTGTTCTAAAATAAGAATTTCTTCCCTTTTGGCACAAAATAAGTGGAATTTCAGTTTTTTTGCCCTAAAATAAGTGTTATTTCTGCATTTTTGACCCCAAATAAGCGGAATTTCTGCATTTTTGATCCAAAATAAGAGAAATTTCTGCATTTTTACCACAAGATAAGTGAAATTTCCACAATTTTGCCACAAAATAAATGAAATTCCTGCAATTTTGTCCCAGAGAAGGGAAATTTCAGCAATTTTGCCCCACAAAAAGGGGAATTTCTGCCTTTTTCCCCTTAAATTAGGGAAATTTCTGCTTTGTGCCCGAAAATTAGGGGCATTGCTGGGTTTTTGCCCCAAAATAAGAGAAAATTCTGCATTTTTGCCCAGAATCAATTGGAATTTCTGCCTTTTTGCCCTAAAATAAGAAGTATTTCTGTCTTTTTGGCAAAAAATTAAGGGGAATTTCAGTCTTTTTTTCTAAAATAAATTTAATTTCTGCAATTTGTTCCCAAATTAGAGGAATTACGGCCTTTTGGACTGGAAATAAAGGAGATTTCTGGATTTCTGTCCCATGATAAGAGAAACTTCTGCAATTTTGCCCCAAAATAAAGAAAATTTCTGCGATTTTGCCCCAAAATAAGGAGAATTTCTGCCTTTTTGCTCCAAATAAGGGGAATTTCTGCAATTTTGCTCCAAAATAATGTGGAATTTCTGCATTTTAGCCCCCAAATTAGGGTAATTTCTTTTTTTTTTTTTGACACAAAATTAGGGGCATTACTGTCTTTTTGCTCCAAATAAGAGAAATTTCTGCATTTTTGTCCAAAATTAAGTGGAATTTTTTTCTTTTTGCCCTAAAATAAGAGTTTCTGTTTTTTTGGCACAAAATAAGGAGAATTTCAGTCTATTTGCCCTAAAATAAGGGTAATTTCTGCATTTTTGACCCCAAATATGCGGAATTTCTGCTTTTTTGACCCGAAATAAGGGGAATTTCTGCATTTTTCCCAAAGTTAAAGAAATTTCTGCAATTTTGCCCCAAATAAGGGAAATTTCTGAAATTTTGTCCTAAAAAATGGAAATTTCTCCATTTTTGCTTCCAAATTAGAGGCATTACTTCCTTTTTGCCCAATAATAAGGAAAAATTATGCAATTTTGCTCCAAAATAAGTGGAATTTCTACCTTTTTTCCCCAAAAGAAGGAAAATTTCTGCCTTTTTGTCCTAAAATTAGGGGTATTACTGCAATTTTGCTCCAAAATAATGGGGAATTTCTGCAATTTTGCCCCAAAATAAAGGGAATTTCTGCAATTTTTTCAGAAAATTAGGGGAATTACTGCAATTTTGCCCCAAAATAAGGAAAATTTCTGCAATTTTCTTCCAAAATTAGGGGAATTACTGCAATTTTGCCCCAAAATAAGGGATATTTCTGCAAATTTCCTCCAAAATTAGGGGAATTTCTGCCTTTTAGCCCTAAAATAAGAATTTCTGCCCTTTTGGCACAAAATAAGGGGAATTTCAGTCTTTTTGCCCTAAAATATGTGTTATTTCTGCATTTTTGACCCCAAATAAGTGGAATTTTTGCATTTTTGATCCAAAATAAGAGGAATTTCGGCATTTTTACCCCAAGATAAGCGAAATTTCCACTATTTTGCCTCAAAATAAATAAAATTTCTGCAATTTTGTCCCAAAAAAGGGAAATTTCAGCAATTTTGCCCCACAATAAGGGGAATTTCTGCCTTATTGCACCAAAATTAGAAGAATTTCTGCTTTTTGCCCGAAAATTAAGGGCATTACTGGGTTTTTGCCCCAAAATAAGGGAAAATTCTGCATTTTTGCCAAAAATTATTTGGAATTTCTGCCTTTTTGCCCTAAAATAAGAATTTCTGCCCTTTTGGCACAAAATAAGGGGAATTTCAGTATTTTTGCCCTAAAATAAGTGTTATTTCTGCATTTTTGACCCCAAATAAGTGGAATTTCTGCATTTTTGATCCAAAATAAGAGGAATTTCTGCATTTTTACCCCAGATAAGCGAAATTTCCACTATTTTGCCACAAAATAAATAAAATTTCTGCAATTTTGTCACAAAAAAGGAAAATTTCAGCAATTTTGCCCTACAATAAGGGTAATTTCTGCCTTTTTGCCCCAAAATTAAGGGAATTTCTGCTTTTTGCCAGAAAATAAGGGGCATTACTGGGTTTTTGCCCCAAAATAAGGGAAAATTCTGCATTTTTGCCCAGAATTAATTGGAATTTCTGCCTTTTTGCCCTAAAATAAGAAGTATTTCCGTCTATTTGGCAAAAAAATAAGGGGAATTTCAGTCTTTTTTTCTAAAATAAGTTTAATTTCTGCAATTTGCCCTCAAATTACAGGAATTACGGCATTTTGGACCGGAAATAAGGGAAATTTCTGAATTTCTGTCCCATGATAAGAGAAACTTCTGCAATTTTGCCCCAAAATAAAGAAAAAAATCTGCCGTTTTCCCCCAAAATAAGGAGAATTTCTGCATTTTTTCCCCAAATAAAGGGAATTTCTGCAATTTTGCTCCAAAATAATGTGGAATTTCTGCATTTTTGCCCCAAAATAAGGGGAATTTCTGCAATTTTGCTCCAAAATAATGGGGAATTTCTGCAATTTTGCCCCAAAATAAAGGGAATTTCTGCAATTTTGCCCCAAAATTAGGGTAATTTCTGCCTTTTTGACACAAAATTACGGGCATTACTGTCTTTTTGCTCCAAATAAGGGGAATTTCTGCAATTTTGCTCCAAAATAATGTGGAATTTCTGCATTTTTGCCCCAAAATAAGGGGAAGTTCTGCAATTTTGCTCCAAAATAATGGGGAATTTCTGCAATTTTTCCCCAAAATAAAAAGAATTTCTGCATTTTTTTCAGAAAATTAAGGGAATTACTGCAATCATGCCCCAAAATAAGGGAAATTTCTGCAATTTTCCTCCAAAAATATTGAAATTTCTGCCTTTTTGATCCAAAATTAGGGGCATTACTGTCTTTTGACCCAAATAAGGGAAATTTTAGCATTTTTTTCCCCAAATTAAGTGGAATTTCTGCCTTTTTTCCCTAAAATAAGAATTTCTGCCCTTTTGGCACAAAACAAGGGGAATTTCAGTCTTTTTGCCCTAAAATAAGTGTTATTTCTGCATTTTTGATCCCAAATAAGCGGAATTTCTCCATTTTTGATCTGAAATAAGGAGAATTTCTGCATTTTTACCCCAAGATAAGCGAAATTTTCACAATTTTGCCACAAAATAAATGAAATTTCTGAAATTTTGTCCGAGAAAATGGAAATTTCAGCAATTTTGCCCCACAATAAGGGGAATTTCTGCCTTTTTGCCCCAAAATTAGGGAATTTTCTGCTTCTTGCCCGAAAATTAGGGGCATTACTGGGTTTTTAACCCAAAATAAGGGAAAATTCTGCATTTTTGCCCATAATCAATTGGAATTTCTGTCTTTTTGCACTAAATTAAGAAGTATTTATGTTTTTTGGCAAAAAAAAAGGGGAATTTCAGTCTTTATCTTTAAAATAGTTTAATATCTGCAATTTGCCCCCAAATTAGAGGAATTACGGCCTTTGGACCGGAAATAAGGGAAATTTCTGGATTTCTGTTCCATGATAAGAGAAACTTCTGCAATTTTGCCCAAAAATAAAGAAAATTTCTGCCGTTTTGCCCCAAAATAAGAATTTCTGCCTTTTTGTACAAAATAAAGGGAATTTCTGCAATTTTGCTCCAAAATAATGTGGAGTTTCTGAATTTTTTCCCCAAAGTAAGGGGTATTTCTGCTATTTTTCTCCAAAATAATGGGGAATTTCTGCAATTTTTCCCCAAAATAAAAAGAATTTCTGCAATTTTTTCAGAAAATTAGGGGAATTACTGCAATTTTGCCCCAAAATAAGGGAAATTTCTGCAATTTTCCTCCAAACATAGGGGAATTTCTGCCTTTTTGATCCAAAATTATTGGCATTACTGTCTTTTGCCCCAAATAAATGAAATTTTGCATTTTTTTCCAAAATTAAGTGGAATTTCTGCTTTTTTGCCCTAAAATAGGAATTTCTTCCCTTTTGGCACAAAATAAGTGGAATTTCAGTCCTTTTGCCCTAAAATAAGTGTTATTTCTGCATTTTTGACCCCAAATAAGTGGAATTTCTTCATTTTTGATCCAAAATAAGGGAAATTTCTGCATTTTTATCCCAAGATAAGCGAAATTTCCACAATTTTGCCACAAAAAAATGAAATTTCTGCAATTTTGTACCAGAAAAGGGAAATTTCAGCAATTTTGCCCCACAATAATGGGAATTTCTGCCTTTTTCCCCCAAAATTAGGGAAATTTCTGCTTTTTGCCTGAAAATTAGGGGCATTACTAGGTTTTTGCCCCAAAATAAGAGAAAATTCTGCATTTTTGCCCAGAATCAATTGGAATTTCTGCCTTTTTGCCCTAAAATAAGAAGTATTTCTGTCTTTTTGGCAAAAAAATAAGGGGAATTTCAGTCTTTTTTTCTAAAATAATTTTAATTTCTGCATTTTGCGCCCAAATTATAGGAATTACGGCCTTTTGTACCGGAAATAAGGGAAATTTCTGGATTTCTGTCCCATGATAAGAGAAACTTCTGCAATTTTGCCCAAAAATAAAGAAAATTTCTGTCATTTTGCCCCAAAATAAGAAAAATTTCTGACTTTTTGTCCCAAATAAGGGAAATTTCTGCAATTTTGCTCCAAAATAATTTGGAATTTCTGAATTTTTTTCCCAAAGTAAGGGGTATTTCTGCTATTTTGCTCCAAAATAGTGAGGAATTTCGGAAATTTTGCCCCAAAAAAAAGGATTTTCTGCAATTTTGCCCCAAAATTAGGGTAATTTCTACCTTTTTGACACAAAATTACGGGCATTACTGTCTTTTTGCTCCAAATAAGGGGAATTTCTGCAATTTTGCTCCAAAATAATGTGGAATTTCTGCATTTTTGCCCCAAAATAAGGGGAATTTCTGCAATTTTGCTCCAAAATAATGGGGAATTTCTGCAATTTTTCCCCAAAATAAATGGAATTTCTGCAATTTTTGCAGAAAATTAGGGGAATTACTGCAGTTTTGCCCCAAAATAAGAGAAATTTCTGCAATTTTCCTCCAAACATAGAGGAATTTCTGCCTTTTTGACCCAAAATTAGGGGCATTACTGTTTTTTGCCCCAAATAAGAAAAATTTCTGCATTTTTTCCCAAAATTAAGTGGAATTTCTGCCGTTTTTGCCCAAAAATAATAATTTCATCCATTTTGGCACAAAATAAAAGGAATTTCAGACTTTTTGCCATAAAATAAGTGTTATTTCTGCGTTTTTGACCCCAAATAAGCGGATTTTCTGCATTTTTGATCCGAAATAAGAGGAATTTCTGCATTTTTACCCCAAGATAAGCGAAATTTCCACAATTTTGCCACAAAATAAATGAAATTTCTGCAATTTTGTCCCAGAAAAGAGAAATTTCATCAATTTTGCCCCACAATAAAGGGAATTTCTGCCTTTTTGCCCCAAAATTAAGGGAATTTCTGCTTTTTGCCCGAAAATTAGGGGCATTACTGGGTTTTCGCCCCAAAATAAGGGAAAATTCTGCATTTTTGCCCAGAATTAATTGGAATTTCTGCATTTTTGCCCTAAAATAAGAAGTATTTCTGTCTTTTTGGAAAAAAATAAGGGGAATTTCAGTTTTTTTTCCTAAAATAAGTTTAATTTCTGCAATTTGCCCCCAAATTATAGGAATTACGGCCTTTTGGACCGGATATAAGGGAAATTTCTGGATTTCTGTCCCATGATAAGAGAAACTTCTGCAATTTTGCCCCAAAATAAAGACAATTTCTGCTGTTTTGCCCCAAAATAAGGAGAATTTCTGCCTTTTTGCCCCAAATAAGGGGAATTTCTGCAATTTTGCTCCAAAATAATGTGGAATTTCTGCATTTTTGTCCCAAAATAAGGGGAATTTCCGCAATTTTGCTCCAAAATAATGGGGAATTTCTGAATTTTGCCCCAAAATAAAGGGAATTTCTGCAATTTTGCCCCAAAATTAGGGTAATTTCTGCCTTTTTGACACAAAATTACGGGCATTACTGTCTTTTTGCTCCAAATAAGGGGAATTTCTGCAATTTTGCTCCAAAATAATGTGGAATTTCTGCATTTTTGCCCCAAAATAAGGGGAATTTCTGCAATTTTGCTCCAAAATAATGGGGAATTTCTGCAATTTTTCCCCAAAATAAAGGGAATTTCTGCAATTTTTTCAGAAATTAGGGGAATTACTGCAATTTTGCCCCAAAATAAGGGAAATTTCTGCAATTTTCCTCCAAACATAGGGGAATTTCTGCCTTTTTGACCCAAAATTAGGGGCATTACTGTCTTTTGCCCCAAATAACTGAAATTTTGCATTTTTTTCCAAAATTAAGTGGAATTTCTGCCTTTTTGCCCTAAAATAGGAATTTCTTCCCTTTTGGCACAAAATAAGTGGAATTTCAGTCTTTTTGCCCTAAAATAAGTGTTATTTCTGCATTTTTGACCCCAAATAAGTGGAATTTCTTCATTTTTGATCCAAAATAAGGGAAATTTCTGCATTTTTATCCCAAGATAAGCGAAATTTCCACAATTTTGCCACAAAAAAATGAAATTTCTGCAATTTTGTACCAGAAAAGGGAAATTTCAGCAATTTTGCCCCACAATAATGGGAATTTCTGCCTTTTTCCCCCAAAATTAGGGAAATTTCTGCTTTTTGCCCGAAAATTAGGGGCATTACTGGGTTTTTGCCCCAAAATAAGAGAAAATTCTGCATTTTTGCCCAGAATCAATTGGAATTTCTGCCTTTTTGCCCTAAAATAAGAAGTATTTCTGTCTTTTTGCAATAAAATAAGGGGAATTGCAGTCTGTTTTTCTAAAATAAGTTTAATTTCTGCAATTTGTTCCCAAATTAGAGGAAGTACGGCCTTTTGGACCGGAAATAAGGGAAATTTCTGGATTTCTGTCCCATGATAAGAGAAACTTCTGCAATTTTGCCTAAATAAAGAAAATTTCTGTCATTTTGCCCCAAAATAAGAAAAATTTCTGCCTTTTTGTCCCAAATAAGGGAAATTTCTGCAATTTTGCTTCAAAATAATGTGGAATTTCTGAATTTTTTTCCCAAAGTAAGGGGTATTTCTGCTATTTTGCTCCAAAATAAAGAGGAATTTCTGAAATTTTGCCCCAAAAAAAAAAGGATTTTCTGCAATTTTGCTCCAAAATTAGGGTAATTTCTACCTTTTTGACACAAAATTACGGGCATTACTGTCTTTTTGCTCCAAATAAGGGGAATTTCTGCAATTTTGCTCCAAAATAATGTGGAATTTCTGCATTTTTGCCCCAAAATAAGGGGAATTTCTGCAATTTTGCTCCAAAATAATGGGGAATTTCTGCAATTTTTCCCCAAAATAAATGGAATTTCTGCAATTTTTGCAGAAAATTAGGGGAATTACTGCAGTTTTGCCCCAAAATAAGAGAAATTTCTGCAATTTTCCTCCAAACATAGAGGAATTTCTGCCTTTTTGACCCAAAATTAGGGGCATTACTGTTTTTTGCCCCAAATAAGGGAAATATCTGCATTTTTTCCCAAAATTAAGTGGAATTTCTGCCTTTTTTGCCCAAAAATAATAATTTCATCCATTTTGGCACAAAATAAAGGAAATTTCAGTCTTTTTGCCATAAAATAAGTGTTATTTCTGAATTTTTGACCCCAAATAAGCGGATTTTCTGCATTTTTGATCCGAAATAAGAGGAATTTCTGCCTTTTTACCCCAAGATAAGCGAAATTTCCACAATTTTGCCACAAAATAAATGAAATTTCTGCAATTTTGTCCCAGAAAAGAGAAATTTCATCAATTTTGCCCCACAATAAAGGGAATTTCTGCCTTTTTGCCCCAAAATTAGGGAATTTCTGCTTTTTGCCCGAAAATTAGGGGCATTACTGGGTTTTCGCCCCAAAATAAGGGAAAATTCTGCATTTTTGCCCAGAATTAATTGGAATTTCTGCATTTTTGCCCTAAAATAAGAAGTATTTCTGTCTTTTTGGCAAAAAATAAGGGGAATTTCAATCTTTTTTTCTAAAATAAGTTTAATTTCTGCAATTTGCCCCCAAATTATAGGAATTACGGCCTTTTGGACCGGATATAAGGTAAATTTCTGGATTTCTGTACCATGATAAGAGAAACTTCTGCAATTTTGCCCCAAAATAAAGAAAATTTCTGCTCTTTTCCCCAAAATAAGGAGAATTTCTGCCTTTTTGCCCCAAATAAGGGGAATTTCTGCAATTTTGCTCCAAAATAATGTGGAATTTCTGCATTTTTGCCCCAAAATAAGGGGAATTTCTGCAATTTTGCTCAAAAATAATGGTGAATTTCTGCAATTTTTTCCCAAAAAAAAAACAATTTCTGCTTTTTTTTCGGAAAATTAGGGGAATTACTGCAATTTTGCCACAAAATATGGAAATTTCTGCAATTTTCCTCCAAAAATAGGGGAATTTCTGCCTTTTTGACCCAAAATTAGGGGCATTACTGTCTTTTGCCCCAAATATGGGAAATTTCTGCATTTTTTCCCAAAATTAAGTGGAATTTCTGCTTTTTTGCCCTAAAATAAGAATTTCTGCCCTTTTGGCACAAAATAAGGGAATTTCAGTCTTTTTGCCCTAAAATAAGTGTTATTTCTGCATTTTTGACCCCAAATAAGCGGAATTTCTGCATTTTTGATCCAAAATAAGTGGAATTTCTGCATTTTTACCTCAAGATAAGCGAAATTTCCACAATTTTGCCACAAAATAAATGAAATTTCTGCAATTTTGTCTCAAAAAAGGGAAATTTCAGAAATTTTGCCCCACAATAAGGGGAATTTCTGCCTTTTTGCCCCCAAATTAGGGGAATTTCTGCTTTTTGCCCGAAAATTAGGGACATTACTGGGTTTTTGCCCCAAAATAAGGTAAAATTCTGCATTATTGCCCAAAATTAATTGGAATTTCTGCCTTTTTGCCCTAAAATAAGAAGTATTTCTGTCTTTTGGCAAAAAATAAGGAGAATTTCAGTCTTTTTCCCTAAAATAAGTTTAATTTCTGGAATTTGTTCCCAAATTAGAGTAATTACGGCCTTTTGGACCGGAAATAAGGGAAATTTCTAGATTTCTGTCCCATGATAAGAGAAACTTCTGCAATTTTGCCCCAAAATAAAGAAAATTTCTGCCGTTTTTCCCCAAAATAAAGAGAATTTCTGCCTTTTTGCCCCAAATAAGGGGAATTTCTGCAATTTTGCTCCAAAATAATGTGGAATTTCTGCATTATTGCCACAAAATAATAGGAATTTCTGCAATTTTGCTCCAAAATAATGGGAATTTCTGCAATTTTGTTCCCAAATAAAGGGAATTTCTGCAATTTTGCCCCAAAATTAAGGTAATTTCTGCCTTTTTGACACAAAATTAGGGGCATTACTGTCTTTTTGCTCCAAATAAGGGAAATTTTTGCATTTTTTTCCAAAATTAAGTGGAATTTCTTCCTTTTTGCCCTAAAATATGAATTTCTGTTTTTTGGCACAATATATGGAGAATTTCAGTCTTTTTGCTCTAAAATAAGGGTAATTTCTTCATTTTTGACCGCAAATAAGCGGAATTTCTGCCTCTTTGACCCGAAATAAGGAGAATTTCGGCATTTTTCCCCAAGTTAAAGAAATTTCTGCACTTTTGCCCCAAATAAGAGAAATTTCTGAAATTTTGTCCCAAAAAATGGAAATTTCTGCATTTTTGTTCCCAAATAAGGAGAATTTCTGCATTTTGCCCCAAATTTAGGGTAATTTCTGCCTATTTGACACAAAATTGGGGGCATTACTGTCTTTTTGCTCCAAATAAGGGGAATTTCTGCAATTTTGCTCCAAAATAATTTGGAATTTCTGCATTTTTGCCCTAAAATAAGAAGTATTTCTGTCTTTTTGGCAAAAAATAAGGGGAATTTCAGTCTTTTTCCCTAAAATAAGTTTAATTTCTGCAATTTGCCCCCAAATTAGAGGAATTACGGCCTTTTGGACTGGAAATAAAGGAAATTTCTGGATTTCTGTTCCATGATAAGAGAAACTTCTGCAATTTTGCCCCAAAATAAAGAATATTTCTGCCGTTTTGCCGCAAAATAAGGAGAATTTCTGCCTTTTTGTCCCAAATAAGGGGAATTTCTGCAATTTTGCTCCAAAATAATGTGGAATTTCTGCATTTTTGCCCCAAAATTAGGGTAATTTCTTTTTTTTTTTTTTGACACAAAATTAGGGGCATTACTGTCTTTTTGCTCCAAATAAGAGAAATTTCTGCATTTTTGTCCAAAACTAAGTGGAATTTATTTTTTTTTGCCCTAAAATAAGAATTTCTGTTTTTTTGGCACAAAATAAGGGAAATTTCAGTCTATTTGCCCTAAAATAAGGGTAATTTCTGCATTTTTGACCCCAAATAAGCGGAATTTCTGCCTTTTTGACCCGAAATAAGGGAAATTTCTGCATTTTTCCCCAAGTTAAAGAAATTTCTGCAATTTTGCCCCAAATAAAGGAAATTTCTGATATTTTGTCCAAAAAATGGAAATTTCTGCATTTTTGCCTTCAAATTAGAGGCATTACTTCCTTTTTGCCCAATAATAAGGAAAAATTATGCAATTTTGCTCCAAAATAAGTGGAATTTCTACCTTTTATCTTCAAAAGAAGGAAAATTTCTGCCTTTTTGTCCTAAAATTAGGGGTATTACTGCAATTTTGCTCTAAAATAATGGGGAATTTCTGCAATTTTGCCCCAAAATAAAGGGAATTTCTGCAATTTTTTCAGAAAATTAGGGGAATTACTGCAATTTTGCCCCAAAATAAGGGAAATTTCTGAAATTTTCTTCCAAAATTAGGGGAATTTCTGCCTTTTTGTCCTAAAGTTAGGTGTATTACTGAAATTTTGCTCCAAAGTAATGGGGAATTTCTGAAATTTTGCCCCAAAATAAAGGGAATTTCTGCAATTTTTTCAGAAAATTAGGGGAATTACTGCAATTTTGCCCCAAAATAAGAGATATTTCTGCAAATTTCCTCCAAAATTACGGGAATTTCTGCCTTTTTGCCCTAAAATAAAATTTCTGCCATTTTGGCACAAAATAAGGGGAATTTCAGTCTTTTTGCCCTAAAATAAGTGTTATTTCTGCATTTTTGACCCCAAATAAGTGGAATTTCTGCATTTTTGATCCAAAATAAGAGGAATTTCGGCATTTTTATCCCAAGATAAGCGAAATTTCCACTATTTTGCCTCAAAATAAATAAAATTTCTGCAATTTTGTCCCAAAAAAAGGGAAATTTCAGCAATTTTGCCCCACAATAAGGGGAATTTCTGCCTTTTGCACCAAAATTAGAAGAATTTCTGCTTTTTGCCCGAAAATTAGGGGCATTACTGGGTTTTTGCCCCAAAATAAGGGAAAATTCTGCATTTTTGCCCAGAATTAATTGGAATTTCTGCTTTTTTGCCCAAAAATAAGAAGTATTTCTGTCTTTTGGCAAAAAATAATGGGAATTTCAGTCTTTTTCCCTAAAATAAGTTTAATTTCTGCAATTTGCCCCTAAATTAGAGGAATTACGGCCTTTTGGACCAGAAATAAGGGAAATTTCTGGATTTCTGTCCCATGATAATAGAAACTTCTGCAATTTTGCACCAAAACAAAGAAAATTTCTGCAGTTTTGCCCCAAAATAATGAGAATTTCTACCTTTTTGCCCCAAATAAGGGAAATTTCTGCAATTTTGCTCCAAAATAATGTGGAATTTCTGCATTTTTGCCCCAAAATGAGGGGAATTTCTGCAATTTTGCTCCAAAATAATGGGGAATTTCTGCAATTTTGTCCCAAAATAAAGGGAATTTTTGCAATTTTGCCCCAAAATTAGGGTAATTTCTGCCTTTTTGACACAAAATTAGGGGCATTACTGTCTTTTTGCTCCAAATAAGGGGAATTTTTGCAATTTTGCTTCAAAATAATGTGGAATTTCTGCATTTTTGCCCCAAAATAAAAGGAATTTCCACAATATTGCTTCAAAATAATGGGGAATTTCTGCAATTTTGCCCCAAAATAAAGGGAATTTCTGCAATTTTTTCAGAAAATTAATGGAATTACTGCAATTTTGCCCCAAAATTAGGGAAATTTCTGCAATTTTCCTCCAAAAATAGGGGAATTTCTGCCTTTTTGACCCAAAATTAGGGGCATTACTGTCTTTTGCCCCAAATAAAGGAAATTTATGCATTTTTCCCAAAATTAAGTGGAATTTCTGCTTTTTTGCCCTAAAATAAGAATTTCTGCCCTTTTGGCACAAAATAAGCGAATTTCAGTCTTATTGCCCTAAAATAAGTGTTATTTCTGCATTTTTGACCCCAAATAAGCGGAATTTCTGCATTTTTGATCCAAAATAAGTGGAATTTCTGCATTTTTACCCCAAGATAAGCGAAATTTCCACAATTTTGCCACAAAATAAATGAAATTTCTGCAATTTTGTCTCAAAAAAGGGAAATTTCAGAAATTTTGCCCCACAATAAGGGGAATTTCTGCCTTTTTGCCCCCAAATTAGGGGAATTTCTGCTTTTTGCCTGAAAATTAGGGACATTACTGGGTTTTTGCCCCAAAATAAGGTAAAATTCTGCATTATTGCCCAAAATTAATTGGAATTTCTGCCTTTTTGCCCTGAAATAAGAAGTATTTCTGTCTTTTGGCAAAAAATAAGGAGAATTTCAGTCTTTTTCCCTAAAATAAGTTTAATTTCTGGAATTTGTTCCCAAATTAGAGTAATTACGGCCTTTTGGACCGGAAATAAGGGAAATTTCTAGATTTCTGTCCCATGATAAGAGAAACTTCTGCAATTTTGCCCCAAAATAAAGAAAATTTCTGCCGTTTTTCTCCAAAATAAGGAGAATTTCTGCCTTTTTGCCCCAAATAAGTGGAATTTCTGCAATTTTGCTCCAAAATAATGTGGAATTTCTGCATTATTGCCCCAAAATAATAGGAATTTCTGCAATTTTGCTCAAAATAATGGGGAATTTCTGCAATTTTGCCCCAAAATAAAGGGAATTTCTGCAATTTTGCCCCAAAATTAAGGTAATTTCTGCCTTTTTGACACAAAATTAGGGGCATTACTGTCTTTTTGCTCCAAATAAGGGAAATTTTTGCATTTTTTTCCAAAATTAAGTGGAATTTCTTCCTTTTTGCCCTAAAATAAGAATTTCTGTTTTTTTGGCACAATATATGGAGAATTTCAGTCTTTTTGCTCTAAAATAAGGGTAATTTCTTCATTTTTGACCGCAAATAAGCGGAATTTCTGCCTCTTTGACCCGAAATAAGGGGAATTTCGGCATTTTTCCCCAAGTTAAAGAAATTTCTGCAATTTTGCCCCAAATAAGAGAAATTTCTGAAATTTTGTCCCAAAAAATGGAAATTTCTGCATTTTTGCTCCCAAATAAGAAGAATTTCTGCATTTTGCCCCAAATTTAGGGTAATTTCTGCCTTTTTGACACAAAATTGGGGGCATTACTGTCTTTTTGCTCCAAATAAGGGGAATTTCTGCAATTTTGCTCCAAAATAATTTGGAATTTCTGCATTTTTGCCCTAAAATAAGAAGTATTTCTGTCTTTTTGGCAAAAAATAAGGGGAATTTCAGTCTTTTTCCCTAAAATAAGTTTAATTTTTGCAATTTGCCCCCAAATTAGAGGAATTATGGCCTTTTGGACTGGAAATAAAGGAAATTTCTGGATTTCTGTTCCATGATAAGAGAAACTTCTGCAATTTTGCCCCAAAATAAAGAATATTTCTGCCATTTTGCCGCAAAATAAGGAGAATTTCTGCCTTTTTGTCCCAAATAAGGGGAATTTCTGCAATTTTGCTCCAAAATAATGTGGAATTTCTGCATTTTTGCCCCAAAATTAGGGTAATTTCTTTTTTTTTTTTGACACAAAATTAGGGGCATTACTGTCTTTTTGCTCCAAATAAGAGAAATTTCTGCATTTTTGTCCAAAACTAAGTGGAATTTATTTTTTTTTGCCCTAAAATAAGAATTTCTGTTTTTTTGGCACAAAATAAGGGAAATTTCAGTCTATTTGCCCTAAAATAAGGGTAATTTCTGCATTTTTGACCCCAAATAAGCGGAATTTCTGCCTTTTTGACCCGAAATAAGGGAAATTTCTGCATTTTTCCCCAAGTTAAAGAAATTTCTGCAATTTTGCCCCAAATAAAGGAAATTTCTGATATTTTGTCCAAAAAATGGAAATTTCTGCATTTTTGCCTTCAAATTAGAGGCATTACTTCCTTTTTGCCCAATAATAAGTAAAAATTATGCAATTTTGCTCCAAAATAAGTGGAATTTCTACTTTTATCTTCAAAAGAAGGAAAATTTCTGCCTTTTTGTCCTAAAATTAAGGGTATTACTGCAATTTTGCTCTAAAATAATGGGGAATTTCTGCAATTTTGCCCCAAAATAAAGGGAATTTCTGCAATTTTTTCAGAAAATTAGGGGAATTACTGCAATTTTGCCCCAAAATAAGGGAAATTTCTGAAATTTTCTTCCAAAATTAAAGGAATTTCTGCCTTTTTGTCCTAAAGTTAGGTGTATTACTGAAATTTTGCTCCAAAGTAATGGGGAATTTCTGAAATTTTGCCCCAAAATAAAGGGAATTTCTGCAATTTTTTCAGAAAATTAGGGGAATTACTACAATTTTGCCCCAAAATAAGGGATATTTCTGCAAATTTCCTCCAAAATTAGGGGAATTTCTGCCTTTTTGCCCTAAAATAAAATTTCTGCCATTTTGGCACAAAATAAGGGGAATTTCAGTCTTTTTGCCCTAAAATAAGTGTTATTTCTGCATTTTTGACCCCAAATAAGTGGAATTTCTGCATTTTTGATCCAAAATAAGAGGAATTTCGGCATTTTTATCCCAAGATAAGCGAAATTTCCACTATTTTGCCTCAAAATAAATAAAATTTCTGCAATTTTGTCCCAAAAAAAGGGAAATTTCAGCAATTTTGCCCCACAATAAGGGGAATTTCTGCCTTTTGCACCAAAATTAGAAGAATTTCTGCTTTTTGCCCGAAAATTAGGGGCATTACTGGGTTTTTGCCCCAAAATAAGGAAAAATTCTGCATTTTTGCCAAAAATTAATTGGAATTTCTGTTTTTTGCCCTAAAATAAGAAGTATTTCTGTCTTTTGGCAAAAAATAATGGGAATTTCAGTCTTTTTCCCTAAAATAAGTTTAATTTCTGCAATTTGGCCCTAAATTAGGGGAATTACGGCCTTTTTGGACCAGAAATAAGGGAAATTTCTAGATTTCTGTCCCATGATAATAGAAACTTCTGCAATTTTGAACCAAAATAAAGAAAATTTCTGCCGTTTTGCCCCAAAATAATGAGAATTTCTGCCTTTTTGCCCCAAATAAGGGAAATTTCTGCAATTTTGCTCCAAAATAATGTGGAATTTCTGCATTTTTGCCCCAAGATGAGGGGAATTTCTGCAATTTTGCTCCAAAATAATGGGGAATTTCTGCAATTTTGCCCCAAAATAAAGGGAATTTTTGCAATTTTGCCCCAAAATTAGGGTAATTTCTGCCTTTTTGACACAAAATTAGGGGCATTACTGTCTTTTTGCTCCAAATAAGGGGAATTTTTGCAATTTTGCTTCAAAATAATGTGGAATTTCTGCATTTTTGCCCCAAAATAAAAGGAATTTCCACAATATTGCTCCAAAATAATGGGGAATTTCTGCAATTTTGCCCCAAAATAAAGGGAATTTCTGCAATTTTTTCAGAAAATTAATGGAATTACTGCAATTTTGCCCCAAAATTAGGGAAATTTCTGCAATTTTCCTCCAAAAATAGGGGAATTTCTGCCTTTTTGACCCAAAATTAGGGGCATTACTGTCTTTTGCCCCAAATATGGGAAATTTCTGCATTTTTTCCCAAAATTAAGTGGAATTTCTGCTTTTTTGCCCTAAAATAAGAATTTCTGCCCATTTGGCACAAAATAAGGGAATTTCAGTCTTTTTGCCCTAAAATAAGTGTTATTTCTGCATTTTTGACCCCAAATAAGCGGAATTTCTGCATTTTTGATCCAAAATAAGTGGAATTTCTGCATTTTTACCCCAAGATAAGCGAAATTTCCACAATTTTGCCACAAAATAAATGAAATTTCTGCAATTTTGTCTCAAAAAAGGGAAATTTCAGAAATTTTGCCCCACAATAAGGGGAATTTCTGCCTTTTTGCCCCCAAATTAGGGGAATTTCTGCTTTTTGCCCGAAAATTAGGGACATTACTGAGTTTTTGCCCCAAAATAAGGTAAAATTCTGCATTATTGCCCAAAATTAATTGGAATTTCTGCCCTTTTGCCCTGAAATAAGAAGTATTTCTGTCTTTTGGCAAAAAATAAGGAGAATTTCAGTCTTTTTCCCTAAAATAAGTTTAATTTCTGGAATTTGTTCCCAAATTAGAGTAATTACGGCCTTTTGGACCGGAAATAAGGGAAATTTCTAGATTTCTGTCCCATGATAAGAGAAACTTCTGCAATTTTGCCCCAAAATAAAGAAAATTTCTGCCGTTTTTCTCCAAAATAAGGAGAATTTCTGCCTTTTTGCCCCAAATAAGTGGAATTTCTGCAATTTTGCTCCAAAATAATGTGGAATTTCTGCATTATTGCCCCCAAATAATAGGAATTTCTGCAATTTTGCTCAAAATAATGGGGAATTTCTGCAATTTTGCCCCAAAATAAAGGGAATTTCTGCAATTTTGCCCCAAAATTAAGGTAATTTCTGCCTTTTTGACACAAAATTAGGGGCATTACTGTCTTTTTGCTCCAAATAAGGGAAATTTTTGCATTTTTTTCCAAAATTAAGTGGAATTTCTTCCTTTTTGCCCTAAAATAAGAATTTCTGTTTTTTTGGCACAATATATGGAGAATTTCAGTCTTTTTGCTCTAAAATAAGGGTAATTTCTTCATTTTTGACCGCAAATAAGCGGAATTTCTGCCTCTTTGACCCGAAATAAGGGGAATTTCGGCATTTTTCCCCAAGTTAAAGAAATTTCTGCAATTTTGCCCCAAATAAGAGAAATTTCTGAAATTTTGTCCCAAAAAATGGAAATTTCTGCATTTTTGCTCCCAAATAAGAAGAATTTCTGCATTTTGCCCCAAATTTAGGGTAATTTCTGCCTTTTTGACACAAAATTGGGGGCATTACTGTCTTTTT
Source organism: Micromys minutus (assembly GCF_963924665.1). Lineage (NCBI taxonomy): Eukaryota > Metazoa > Chordata > Mammalia > Rodentia > Muridae > Micromys > Micromys minutus. The sequence continues at coordinate 30,146,540 of NC_137963.1, forward strand.
GCTCCAAATAAGGGGAATTTCTGCAATTTTGCTCCAAAATAATTTGGAATTTCTGCATTTTTGCCCTAAAATAAGAAGTATTTCTGTCTTTTTGGCAAAAAATAAGGGGAATTTCAGTCTTTTTCCCTAAAATAAGTTTAATTTCTGCAATTTGCCCCCAAATTAGAGGAATTACGGCCTTTTGGACTGGAAATAAAGGAAATTTCTGGATTTCTGTTCCATGATAAGAGAAACTTCTGCAATTTTGCCCCAAAATAAAGAATATTTCTGCCATTTTGCCGCAAAATAAGGAGAATTTCTGCCTTTTTGTCCCAAATAAGGGGAATTTCTGCAATTTTGCTCCAAAATAATGTGGAATTTCTGCATTTTTGCCCCAAAATTAGGGTAATTTCTTTTTTTTTTTTGACACAAAATTAGGGGCATTACTGTCTTTTTGCTCCAAATAAGAGAAATTTCTGCATTTTTGTCCAAAACTAAGTGGAATTTATTTTTTTTTGCCCTAAAATAAGAATTTCTGTTTTTTTGGCACAAAATAAGGGAAATTTCAGTCTATTTGCCCTAAAATAAGGGTAATTTCTGCATTTTTGACCCCAAATAAGCGGAATTTCTGCCTTTTTGACCCGAAATAAGGGAAATTTCTGCATTTTTCCCCAAGTTAAAGAAATTTCTGCAATTTTGCCCCAAATAAAGGAAATTTCTGATATTTTGTCCAAAAAATGGAAATTTCTGCATTTTTGCCTTCAAATTAGAGGCATTACTTCCTTTTTGCCCAATAATAAGGAAAAATTATGCAATTTTGCTCCAAAATAAGTGGAATTTCTACTTTTATCTTCAAAAGAAGGAAAATTTCTGCCTTTTTGTCCTAAAATTAAGGGTATTACTGCAATTTTGCTCTAAAATAATGGGGAATTTCTGCAATTTTGCCCCAAAATAAAGGGAATTTCTGCAATTTTTTCAGAAAATTAGGGGAATTACTGCAATTTTGCCCCAAAATAAGGGAAATTTCTGAAATTTTCTTCCAAAATTAAAGGAATTTCTGCCTTTTTGTCCTAAAGTTAGGTGTATTACTGAAATTTTGCTCCAAAGTAATGGGGAATTTCTGAAATTTTGCCCCAAAATAAAGGGAATTTCTGCAATTTTTTCAGAAAATTGGGGGAATTACTACAATTTTGCCCCAAAATAAGGGATATTTCTGCAAATTTCCTCCAAAATTAGGGGAATTTCTGCCTTTTTGCCCTAAAATAAAATTTCTGCCATTTTGGCACAAAATAAGGGGAATTTCAGTCTTTTTGCCCTAAAATAAGTGTTATTTCTGCATTTTTGACCCCAAATAAGTGGAATTTCTGCATTTTTGATCCAAAATAAGAGGAATTTCGGCATTTTTATCCCAAGATAAGCGAAATTTCCACTATTTTGCCTCAAAATAAATAAAATTTCTGCAATTTTGTCCCAAAAAAAGGGAAATTTCAGCAATTTTGCCCCACAATAAGGGGAATTTCTGCATTTTGCACCAAAATTAGAAGAATTTCTGCTTTTTGCCCGAAAATTAGGGGCATTACTGGGTTTTTGCCCCAAAATAAGGAAAAATTCTGCATTTTTGCCAAAAATTAATTGGAATTTCTGTTTTTTGCCCTAAAATAAGAAGTATTTCTGTCTTTTGGCAAAAAATAATGGGAATTTCAGTCTTTTTCCCTAAAATAAGTTTAATTTCTGCAATTTGGCCCTAAATTAGAGGAATTACGGCCTTTTTGGACCAGAAATAAGGGAAATTTCTAGATTTCTGTCCCATGATAATAGAAACTTCTGCAATTTTGAACCAAAATAAAGAAAATTTCTGCCGTTTTGCCCCAAAATAATGAGAATTTCTGCCTTTTTGCCCCAAATAAGGGAAATTTCTGCAATTTTGCTCCAAAATAATGTGGAATTTCTGCATTTTTGCCCCAAGATGAGGGGAATTTCTGCAATTTTGCTCCAAAATAATGGGGAATTTCTGCAATTTTGCCCCAAAATAAAGGGAATTTTTGCAATTTTGCCCCAAAATTAGGGTAATTTCTGCCTTTTTGACACAAAATTAGGGGCATTACTGTCTTTTTGCTCCAAATAAGGGGAATTTTTGCAATTTTGCTTCAAAATAATGTGGAATTTCTGCATTTTTGCCCCAAAATAAAAGGAATTTCCACAATATTGCTCCAAAATAATGGGGAATTTCTGCAATTTTGCCCCAAAATAAAGGGAATTTCTGCAATTTTTTCAGAAAATTAATGGAATTACTGCAATTTTGCCCCAAAATTAGGGAAATTTCTGCAATTTTCCTCCAAAAATAGGGGAATTTCTGCCTTTTTGACCCAAAATTAGGGGCATTACTGTCTTTTGCCCCAAATATGGGAAATTTCTGCATTTTTTCCCAAAATTAAGTGGAATTTCTGCTTTTTTGCCCTAAAATAAGAATTTCTGCCCATTTGGCACAAAATAAGGGAATTTCAGTCTTTTTGCCCTAAAATAAGTGTTATTTCTGCATTTTTGACCCCAAATAAGCGGAATTTCTGCATTTTTGATCCAAAATAAGTGGAATTTCTGCATTTTTACCCCAAGATAAGCGAAATTTCCACAATTTTGCCACAAAATAAATGAAATTTCTGCAATTTTGTCTCAAAAAAGGGAAATTTCAGAAATTTTGCCCCACAATAAGGGGAATTTCTGCCTTTTTGCCCCCAAATTAGGGGAATTTCTGCTTTTTGCCCGAAAATTAGGGACATTACTGAGTTTTTGCCCCAAAATAAGGTAAAATTCTGCATTATTGCCCAAAATTAATTGGAATTTCTGCCCTTTTGCCCTGAAATAAGAAGTATTTCTGTCTTTTGGCAAAAAATAAGGAGAATTTCAGTCTTTTTCCCTAAAATAAGTTTAATTTCTGGAATTTGTTCCCAAATTAGAGTAATTACGGCCTTTTGGACCGGAAATAAGGGAAATTTCTAGATTTCTGTCCCATGATAAGAGAAACTTCTGCAATTTTGCCCCAAAATAAAGAAAATTTCTGCCGTTTTTCCCCAAAATAAGGAGAATTTCTGCCTTTTTGCCCCAAATAAGGGGAATTTCTGCAATTTTGCTCCAAAATAATGTGGAATTTCTGCATTATTGCCCCAAAATAATAGGAATTTCTGCAATTTTGCTCCAAAATAATGGGGAATTTCTGCAATTTTGCCCCAAAATAAAGGGAATTTCTGCAATTTTGCCCCAAAATTAAGGTAGTTTCTGCCTTTTTGACACAAAATTAGGGGCATTACTGTCTTTTTGCTCCAAATAAGGGAAATTTTTGCATTTTTTTCCAAAATTAAGTGGAATTTCTTCCTTTTTGCCCTAAAATAAGAATTTCTGTTTTTTTGGCACAATATATGGAGAATTTCAGTATTTTTGCTCTAAAATAAGGGTAATTTCTTCATTTTTGACCGCAAATAAGCGGAATTTCTGCCTCTTTGACCCGAAATAAGGGGAATTTCGGCTTTTTTCCCCAAGTTAAAGAAATTTCTGCAATTTTGCACCAAATAAGAGAAATTTCTGAAATTTTGTCCCAAAAAATGGAAATTTCTGAATTTTTGCTCCCAAATAAGGAGAATTTCTGCATTTTGCCCCAAATTTAGGGTAATTTCTGCCTTTTTGACACAAAATTGGGGGCATTACTGTCTTTTTGCTCCAAATAAGGGGAATTTCTGCAATTTTGCCCCAAAATAATGGGGAATTTCTGCAATTTTGCCCCAAAATAAAGGGAATTTCTGCAATTTTGCCCCAAAATTAAGGTAATTTCTGCCTTTTTGACACAAAATTAGGGGCATTACTGTCTTTTTGCTCCAAATAAGGGAAATTTTTGCATTTTTTTCCAAAATTAAGTGGAATTTCTTTTTTTTTTTGCCCTAAAATAAGAATTTCTCTTTTTTTGGCACAATATATGGAGAATTTTATTCTTTTTGCTCTAAAATAAGGGTAATTTCTTCATTTTTGACCGCAAATAAGTGGAATTTCTGCCTCTTTGACCCGAAATAAGGGGAATTTCGGCATTTTTCCCCAAGTTAAAGAAATTTCTGCAATTTTGCCCCAAATAAGAGAAATTTCTGAAATTTTGTCCCAAAAAATGGAAATTTCTGCATTTTTGCTCCCAAATAAGGAGAATTTCATCATTTTGCCCCAAATTTAGGGTAATTTCTGCCTTTTTGACACAAAATTGGGGACATTACTGTCTTTTTGCTCCAAATAAGGGGAATTTCTGCAATTTTGCTCCAAAATAATGGGGAATTTCTGCAATTTTGCCCCAAAATAAAGGGAATTTCTGCAATTTTGCACCAAAATTAAGATAATTTCTGCCTTTTTGACACAAAATTAGGGGCATTACTGTCTTTTTGCTCCAAATAAGGGAAATTTTTGCATTTTTTTCCAAAATTAAGTGGAATTTCTTCCTTTTTGCCCTAAAATAAGAATTTCTGTTTTTTTGGCACAATATATGGAGAATTTCAGTCTTTTTGCTCTAAAATAAGGGTAATTTCTTCATTTTTGACCGCAAATAAGCGGAATTTCTGCCTCTTTGACCCGAAATAAGGGGAATTTCGGCATTTTTCCCCAAGTTAAAGAAATTTCTGCAATTTTGCCCCAAATAAGAGAAATTTCTGAAATTTTGTCCCAAAAAATGGAAATTTCTGCATTTTTGCTCCCAAATAAGGAGAATTTCTGCATTTTGCCCCAAATTTAGGGTAATTTCTGCCTTTTTGACACAAAATTGGGGGCATTACTGTCTTTTTGCTCCAAATAAAAGGAATTTCTGCAATTTTGCTCCAAAATAATTTGGAATTTGTGCATTTTTGCCCTAAAATAAGAAGTATTTCTGTCTTTTTGGCAAAAAATAAGGGGAATTTCAGTCTTTTTCCCTAAAATAAGTTTAATTTCTGCAATTTGCCCCCAAATTAGAGGAATTACGGCTTTTTGGACTGGAAATAAGGGAAATTTCTGGATTTCTGTTCCATGATAAGAGAAACTTCTGCAATTTTGCACCAAAATAAAGAATATTTCTGCCGTTTTGCCCCAAAATAAGGAGAATTTCTGCCTTTTCGTCCCAAATAAGGGGGATTTCTGCAATTTTTCTCCAAAATAATGTGGAATTTCTGCATTTTTGCCCCAAAATTAGGGTAATTTCTTTTTTTTTTTGACACAAAATAAGGGGCATTACTGTCTTTTTGCTCCAAATAAGAGAAATTTCTGCATTTTTGTCCAAAACTAAGTGGAATTTCTTTTTTTTTTGCCCTAAAATAAGAATTTCTGGTTTTTTGGCACAGAATAAGGGGAATTTCAGTCTATTTGCCCTAAAATAAGGGTAATTTCTGCATTTTTGACCCCAAATAAGCGGAATTTCTGCCTTTTTGACCCGAAATAAGGGAAATTTCTGCATTTTTCCCCAAGTTAAAGAAATTTCTGCAATTTTGCCCCAAATAAAGGAAATTTCTGATATTTTGTCCAAAAAATGGAAATTTCTGCATTTTTGCCTTCAAATTAGAGGCATTACATCCTTTTTGCCCAATAATAAGGAAAAATTATGCAATTTTGCTCCAAAATAAGTGGAATTTCTACCTTTTATCTTAAAAAGAAGGAAAATTTCTGCCTTTTTGTCCTAAAATTAGGGGTATTACTGCAATTTTGCTCTAAAATAATGGGGAATTTCTGCAATTTTGCCCCAAAATAAAGGGAATTTCTGCAATTTTTTCAGAAAATTAGGGGAATTACTGCAATTTTGCCCCAAAATAAGGGAAATTTCTGCAATTTTCTTCCAAAATTAGGGGAATTTCTGCCTTTTTGTCCTAAAGTTAGGTGTATTACTGAAATTTTGCTCCAAAGTAATGGGGAATTTCTGAAATTTTGCCCCAAAATAAAGGGAATTTCTGCAATTTTTTCAGAAAATTGGGGGAATTACTGCAATTTTGCCCCAAAATAAGGGATATTTCTGCAAATTTCCTCCAAAATAAGGGGAATTTCTGCCTTTTTGCCCTAAAATAAAATTTCTGCCATTTTGGCACAAAATAAGGGGAATTTCAGTCTTATTGCCCTAAAATAAGTGTTATTTCTGCATTTTTGACCCCAAATAAGTGGAAATTCTGCATTTTTGATCCAAAATAAAAGGAATTTCGGCATTTTTATCCCAAGATAAGCGAAATTTCCACTATTTTGCCTCAAAATAAATAAAATTTCTGCAATTTTGTCCCAAAAAAGGGAAATTTCAACAATTTTGCCCCACAATAAGGGGAATTTCTGCCTTTTGCACCAAAATTAGAAGAATTTCTGCTTTTTGCCCAAAAATTAGGGGCATTACTGGGTTTTTGCCCCAAAATAAGGAAAAATTCTGCATTTTTGCCAAAAATTAATTGGAATTTCTGCTTTTTTGCCCAAAAATAAGAAGTATTTCTGTCTTTTGGCAAAAAATAATGGGAATTTCAGTCTTTTTCCCTAAAAAAAGTTTAATTTCTGCAATTTTCCCCTAAATTAGAGGAATTACGGCATTTTGGACCAGAAATAAGGGAAATTTCTGGATTTCTGTCCCATGATAATAGAAACTTCTGCAATTTTGAACCAAAATAAAGAAAATTTCTGCCGTTTTGCCCCAAAATAATGAGAATTTCTGCCTTTTTGCCCCAAATAAGGGAAATTTCTGCAATTTTGCTCCAAAATAATGTGGAATTTCTGCATTTTTGCCCCAAAATGAGGGGAATTTCTGCAATTTTGCTCCAAAATAATGGGGAATTTCTGCAATTTTGCCCCAAAATAAAGGGAATTTCTGCAATTTTGCCCCAAAATTAAGATAATTTCTGCCTTTTTGACACAAAATTAGGGGCATTACTGTTTTTTTGCTCCAAATAAGGGAAATTTTTGCATTTTTTTCCAAACTTAAGTGGAATTTCTTCCTTTTTGCCCTAAAATAAGAATTTCTGTTTTTTTGGCACAAAATATGGAGAATTTCAGTCTTTTTGCTCTAAAATAAGGGTAATTTCTTCATTTTTGACCGCAAATAAGCGGAATTTCTGCCTCTTTGACCCGAAATAAGGGGAATTTCGGCATTTTTCCCCAAGTTAAAGAAATTTCTGCAATTTTGCCCCAAATAAGGGAAATTTCTGAAATTTTGTCCCAAAAAAATGGAAATTTCTGCATTTTTGCTCCCAAATAAGAAGAATTTCTGCATTTTGCCCCAAAATTAGGGTAATTTCTGCCTTTTTGACACAAAATTGGGGGCATTACTGTCTTTTTGCTCCAAATAAGGGGAATTTCTGCAATTTTGCTCCAAAATAATTTGGAATTTCTGCATTTTTGCCCTAAAATAAGAAGTATTTCTGTCTTTTTGGCAAAAAATAAGGGGAATTTCAGTCTTTTTCCCTAAAATAAGTTTAATTTCTGCAATTTGCCCCCAAATTAGAGGAATTACGGCCTTTTGGACTGGAAATAAAGGAAATTTCTGGATTTCTGTTTCATGATAAGAGAAACTTCTGCAATTTGCCCCAAAATAAAGAATATTTCTGCCGTTTTGCCCCAAAATAAGGAGAATTTCTGCCTTTTTGTTCCAAATAAGGGGAATTTCTGCAATTTTGCTCCAAAATAATGTGGAATTTCTGCATTTTTCCCCCAAAATTAGGGTAATTTCTTTTTTTTTTGTTTTTGACACAAAATTGGGGGCATTACTGTCTTTTGGCTCCAAATAAGGGGAATTTCTGCAATTTTGCTCCAAAATAATTTGGAATTTCTGCATTTTTGCCCTAAAATAAGAAGTATTTCTGTCTTTTTGGCAAAAAATAAGGGGAATTTCAGTCTTTTTCCCTAAAATAAGTTTAATTTCTGCAATTTGCCCCCAAATTAGAGGAATTACGGCTTTTTGGACCGGAAATAAGGGAAATTTCTGGATTTCTGTTCCATGATAAGAGAAACTTCTGCAATTTTGCCCCAAAATAAAGAATATTTCTGCCATTTTGCCGCAAAATAAGGAGAATTTCTGCCTTTTTGTCCCAAATAAGGGGAATTTCTGCAATTTTGCTCCAAAATAATGTGGAATTTCTGCATTTTTGCCCCAAAATTAGGGTAATTTCTTTTTTTTTTTTTGACACAAAATTAGGGGCATTACTGTCTTTTTGCTCCAAATAAGAGAAATTTCTGCATTTTTGTCCAAAACTAAGTGGAATTTATTTTTTTTTGCCCTAAAATAAGAATTTCTGTTTTTTTGGCACAAAATAAGGGAAATTTCAGTCTATTTGCCCTAAAATAAGGGTAATTTCTGCATTTTTGACCCCAAATAAGCGGAATTTCTTCCTTTCTGACCCGAAATAAGGGAAATTTCTGCATTTTTCCCCAAGTTAAAGAAATTTCTGCAATTTTGCCCCAAATAAAGGAAATTTCTGATATTTTGTCCAAAAAATGGAAATTTCTGCATTTTTGCCTTCAAATTAGAGGCATTACTTCCGTTTTGCCCAATAATAAGGAAAAATTATGCAATTTTGCTCCAAAATAAGTGGAATTTCTACCTTTTATCTTCAAAAGAAGGAAAATTTCTGCCTTTTTGTCCTAAAATTAGGGGTATTACTGCAATTTTGCTCTAAAATAATGGGGAATTTCTGCAATTTTGCCCCAAAATAAAGGGAATTTCTGCAATTTTTTCAGAAAATTAGGGGAATTACTGCAATTTTGCCCCAAAATAAGGGAAATTTCTGCAATTTTCTTCATAAATTAGGGGAATTTCTGCCTTTTTGTCCTAAAGTTAGGTGTATTACTGAAATTTTGCTCCAAAGTAATGGGGAATTTCTGAAATTTTGCCCCAAAATAAAGGGAATTTCTGCAATTTTTTCAGAAAATTAGGGGAATTACTGCAATTTTGCCCCAAAATAAGGGACATTTCTGCAAATTTCCTCCAAAATTAAGGGAATTTCTGCCTTTTTGCCCTAAAATAAGAATTTCTGCCCTTTTGGCACAAAATAAGGGGAATTTCAGTCTTTTTGCCCTAAAATAAGTGTTATTTCTGCATTTTTGACCCCAAATAAGTGGAATTTCTGCATTTTTGATCCAAAATAAGAGGAATTTCGGCATTTTTACCCCAAGATAAGCGAAATTTCCACTATTTTGCCTCAAAATAAATAAAATTTCTGCAATTTTGTCCCAAAAAAGGGAAATTTCAGCAATTTTGCCTCACAATAAGGGGAATTTCTGCCTTTTTGCACCAAAATTAAAAAAATTTCTGCTTTTTGCCCGAAAATTAGGGGCATTACTGGGTTTTTGCCCCAAAATAAAGAAAAAATTCTGCATTTTTGCCCAAAATTAATTGGAATTTCTGCATTTTTGCCCAAAAATAAGAAGTATTTCTGTTTTTTGGCAAAAAATAATGGGAATTTCAGTCTTTTTCCCTAAAATAAGTTTAATTTCTGCAATTTGCCCGTAAATTAGAGGAATTAGGGCCTTTTGGACCAGAAATAAGGGAAATTTCTGGATTTCTGTCCCATGATAATAGAAACCTCTGCAATTTTGCACCAAAATAAAGAAAATTTCTGCCGTTTTGCCCCAAAATAATGAGAATTTCTGCCTTTTTGCCCCAAATAAGGGAAATTTCTGCAATTTTGCTCCAAAATAATGGGGAATTTCTGCAATTTTGCCCCAAAATAAAGGGAATTTCTGCAATTTTGCCCCAAAATTAAGATAATTTCTGCCTTTTTGACACAAAATTAGGGGCATTACAGTCTTTTTGCTCCAAATAAGGGAAATTTCTGCATTTTTGTTCAAAATTAAGTGGAATTTCTTCCTTTTTGCCCTAAAATAAGAATTTCTGTTTTTTTGGCACAAAATAAGGGGAATTTCAGTCTTTTTGCCCTAAAATAAGGGTAATTTCTGCATTTTTGACCCCAAATAAGCGGAATTTCTGCCTTTTTGACCGAAATAAGGGGAATTTGTGCATTTTTTCCCAAGTTATAGAAATTTCTGCAATTTTGCCCTAAATAAGGGAAATTTCTGAAATTTTGTCCCAAAAAATGGAAATTTCTGCATTTTTGCCTCCAAATAAGGAGAATTTCTGCATTTTGCCTAAAATTAGGGGAATTTCTGCCTTTTTGCCCCCAAATTAGAGGCATTACTTCCTTTTTGCCCAATAATAAGGAAAAATTATGCAATTTTGCTCCAAAATAAGTGGAATTTCTACCTTTTTGCCCCCCAAAAAAGGGAATTTCTGCCTTTTTGTCCTAAAATTAGGGGTATTACTGAAATTTTGCTCCAAAATAATGGGGAATTTCTGCACTTTTGCCCCAAAATAAAAAGAATTTCTGAAATTTTTTAAGAAATTAAAGGAATTACTGCAATTTTGCCCCAAAATAAGGGAAATTACTGCAATTTTCCGCCAAAATTATGGGAATTTCTGCCTTTTTGTCCTAAAATTAGGGGTATTACTGCAATTTTGCTCCAAAATAATGGGGAATTTCTGCAATTTTGCCCCAAAATAAAAAAATTTCTGCAATTTTTTCAGAAAATTAGGGGAATTACTGCAATTTTGCCCCAAAATAAGGGAAATTTCTGCAATTTTCTTCCAAAATTAGGAGAATAACTGCCTTTTTGACACAAAATTAGGGGCATTACTGTGTTTTGCCCCAAATAAAAGAAATTTCTGCATTTTTTCCAAAAATTAAGTGGAATTTCTGCTTTTTTGCCCTAAAATAAGAATTTCTGTCCTATTGGCACAAAATAAGGAGAATTTCAGTCTTTTAGCCCTAAAATAAGTGTTATTTCTGCATTTTTGACACCAAATAAGCGGAATTTCTGCATTTTTGATCAGAAATAAGGGGAATTTCTGCATTTTTACCCCAAGATAAGCGAAATTTCCACAATTTTGCCACAAAATAAATGAAATTACTGCAATTTTGTCCCAAAAATGGAAATTTCAGCACTTTTGCCCCACAATAAGGGGAATTTTTGCCTTTTTGCCCCAAAATTAGGGGAATTTCTGCTTTTTGCCCGAATATTAGGGGCATTACTGGGTTTTTGCCCCAAAATAAGGGAAAATTCTGCATTTTTGCCAAAAATTAATTGGAATTTCGGACTTTTTGCCCTAAAATAAGAAGTATTTCTGTTTTTTTAACAAAAAATAAGGGGAATTTAAGTCTTTTTCCCTAAAATATGTTTAATTTCTGCAATTGGCCCCCAAATTAGAGGAATTACGGCCTTTTGGACCGGAAATAAGGGAAATTTCTGGATTTCTCTTCCATGATAAGAGAAACTTCTGCAATTTGCCCCAAAATAAAGAAAATTTCTGCCGTTTTGCCCCAAAATAAGGAGAATTTCTGCTTTTTTGTCCCAAATAAGGGGAAGTTCTGCAATTTTGCTCCAAAATAATGTGGAATTTCTGCATTTTTGCCCCAAAATAAAGGGAATTTCTGCAATTTTGTTCCAAAATAATGGAAAATTTCTGCAATTTTGCCCCAAAATAAAGGGAATTTCTGCAATTTTTTCAGAAAATTAATGGAATTACTGCAATTTTGCCCCAAAATAAAGGAAATTTCTGCAATTTTCCTCCAAAAATAGGGGAATTTCTGCCTTTTTGACCCAAAATTATGGGCATTACTGTCATTTGCCCCACATAAAGGAAATTTCTGCATTTTTTCCCAAAATTAAGTGTAACTTCTGCCTTTTTGCCCTAAAATAAGAATTTCTTCCCTTTTGGCACAAAATAAGGGGAATTTCAGTCTATTTGCCCTAAAATAAGTGTAATTTTTGAATTTTTGACCCCAAATAAGCGGAATTTCGGCATTTTTGATTCGAAATAAGGGGAATTTCTGCATTTTTACCCCAAGATAAGCGAAATTTCCACAATTTTGCCACAAAATAAATGAAATTTCTGCAATTTTGTCCCAAAAATGGGAAATTTCAGCAATTTTGCCCCACAATAAGGGGAATTTCTGCCTTTTTGCCCCAAAATTAGGGGAATTTCTGCTATTGCCAAAAATTAGGGGCATTACTGGGTTTTTGCCCCAAAATAAGGGAAAATTCTGCATTATTGCCCAGAATCAATTGGAATTTCTGCCTTTTTGCCCTAAAATAAGAAGTATTTCTGTCTTTTTGGCAAAAAATAAGGGGAATTTCAGTCTTTTTCCCTGAAATAAGTTTAATTTCTGCAGTTTGCCCCCAAATTAGAGGAATTACGGCCTTTTGGACCGGAAATAATGGAAATTTCTGGATTTCTGTCCCATGATAAGAGAAACTTCTGCAATTTTGCCCCAAAATAAAGAAAATTTCTGCCGTTTTGCCCCAAAATAAGGAGAATTTCTGCCTTTTTGTCCCAAATAAGAGGAATTTCTGGAATTTTGCTCCAAAATAATGTGGAATTTCTGCATTTTTGCCCCAAAATAGGGGGAATTTCTGCAATTTTGCTCCAAAATAATGGGGAATTTCTGCAATTTTGCTTCAAAATAAAGGGAATTTCTGTAATTTTGCCCCAAAATTAGGGTAATTTCTGCCTTTTTGACACAAAATTAGGGGATTTACTGTCTTTTTGCTCCAAATAAGGGGAATTTCTGCAATTTTGCTCTAAAATAATGTGGAATTTCTGCATTTTTGCCCCAAAATAAGGGGAATTTCTGCAATTTTGCTTCAAAATAATGGAAAATTTCTGCAATTTTGCCCCAAAATAAAGGGAATTTCTGCAATTTTTTCAGAAAATTAGGGGAATTACTGCAATTTTGCCTCAAAATAAGGGCAATGTCTGCAATTTTCCTCCAAAAATAGGAGATTTTCTGCCTTTTTGAACGAAAATTAGGGGCATTACTGTCTTTTGCCCCACATAAGAGAAATTTCTGCATTTTTTCCCAAAATTAAGTGGAATTTCTGCGTTTTTGCCCTAAAATAAGACTTTCTGCCCTTTTGGCACAAAATAAAGGGAATTTCAGTCTATTTGCCCTAAAATAAGTGTTATTTCTGCATTTTTGACCCCAAATAAGCGGAATTTCTGCATTTTTGATTCGAAATAAGGGGAATTTCTGCATTTTTACCTCAAGGTAAGCGAAATTTCCACAATTTTGCCACAAAATAAATGAAATTTCTGCAATTTTGTCCCAAAAAAGTGAAATTTAGCAATTTTGCTCCACAATAAGGGGAATTTCTGCCTTTTTATTCCAAAATTAGGGGAATTTCTGCTTTTTGCCCAAAAATTAGGGGCATTACTGGGTTTTTGCCCCAAAATAAGGGAAAATTCTGCATTTTTGCCCAAAATTAATTGGAATTTCTGCATTTTTGCCCTAAAATAAGAAGTATTTCTGTCTTTTTGGCAAAAAATAAGGGGAATTTCAGTCTTTATCCCTAAAATAAGTTTAATTTCTGCAATGCCCCCAAATTAGAGGAATTACGGCATTTTGGACTGGAAATAAGGGAAATTTCTGGATTTCTGTTCCATGATAAGAGAAACTTCTGTAATTTTGCCTTAAAATAAGGAAAATTTCTGCAATTTTGCCCCAAAATAAAGAGAATTTCTGCCTTTTTGTCCAAAATAAGGGAAATTTCTGCAATTTTGCTCCAAAATAATGTGGAATTTCTGCATTTTTGCCCCAAAATAAGGGGAATTTCTGCGATTTTGCTCCAAAATAATGGGGAATTTCTGCAATTTTGCCCCAAAATAAAGGGAATTTCTGCAATTTTGCCCCAAAATTAGGTAATTTCTGCCTTTTTGATACAAAATTAGGGGCATTACTGTCTTTTTGCTCCAAATAAGGGGAATTTTTGCAATTTTGCTCCTAAATAATGTGGAATTTCTGATTTTTGCCCCAAAATAAGAGGAATTTCCACAATATTGCTCCAAAATAATGGGAATTTCAGCAATTTTGCCCCAAAATAAAGGGAATTTCTGCAATTTTTTCAGAAAATTAATGGAATTACTGCAATTTTGCCCCAAAATAAGGGAAATTTCTGCAATTTTCCTCCAAAAATAGGGGAATTTCTGCCTTTTTCACCCAAAATTAGGGGCATTACTGTCTTTTGCCCCAAATAAGGTAAATTTCTGCATTTTTTCTCAAAATTAAGTGAAATTTCTGCTTTTTTGCCCTAAAATAAGAATTTCTGCCCTTTTGGCACAAAATAAGGGAATTTCAGTCTTTTTGCCCTAAAATAAGTGTTATTTCTGCATTTATGACCCCAAATAAGCGGAATTTCTGCATTTTTGATCCAAAATAAGTGGAATTTCTGCATTTTTACCCAAAGATAAGCGAAATTTCCACAATTTTGCCACAAAATAAATGAAATTTCTGCAATTTTGTCTCAAAAAAGGAAAATTTCAGAAATTTTGCCCCACAATAAGGGGAATTTCTGCCTTTTTGCCCCTCAAATTAGGGGAATTTCTGCTTTTTGCCCGAAAATTAGGGGCATTACTGGGTTTTTGCCCCAAAATAAGGTAAAATTCTGCATTATTGCCCAAAATTAATTGGAATTTCTTCCTTTTTGCCCTAAAATTAGAAGTATTTCTGTATTCTGGCAAAAAATAAGAAGAATTTCAGTCTTTTTCCCTAAAATAAGTTTAATTTCTGCAATTTGCCCACAAATTAGAGGAATTACGGCCCTTCGGACCGGAAATAAGGGAAATTTCTAGATTTCTGTCCTATGATAAGAGAAACTTCTGCAATTTTGCCCCAAAATAAAGAAAATTTCTGCCTTTTTGCCCCAAATAAGGGGAATTTCTGCAATTTTTCTCCAATATAATGTGGAATTTCTGCATTATTGCCCCAAAATAAGGGGAATTTCTGCAATTTTGCTCCAAAATAATGGGGAATTTCTGCAATTATGCCCCAAAATAAAGGGAATTACTGCAATTTTGCCCCAAAATTAAAGTAATTTCTGCCTTTTTGACACAAAATTAGGGGCATTACTGTCTTTTTGCCCCAAAAAATGGAAATTTTTGCATTTTTTTCCAAAATTAAGTGGAATTTCTTCCTTTTTGCCCTAAAATAAGAATTTCTGTTTTTTTGGCACAATATATGAAGAATTTCAGTCTTTTTGCTCTAAAATAAGGGTAATTTCTTCATTTTTGACGGCAAATAAGCGGAATTTCTGCCTCTTTGACCCGAAATAAGGGGAATTTCGGCATTTTTCCCCAAGTTAAAGAAATTTCTGCAATTTTGTCCCAAATAAGGGAAATTTCTGAAATTTTGTCCCAAAAAATGGACATTTCTGCATTTTTGCTCCCAAATAAGGAGAATTTCTGCATTTTGCCCCAAACTTAGGGTAATTTCTGCCTTTTTGACACAAAATTGGGGGCATTACTGTCTTTTTGCTCCAAATAAGGGGAATTTCTGCAATTTTGCTCCAAAATAATTTGGAATTTCTGCATTTTTGCCCTAAAATAAGAAGTATTTCTGTCTTTTTGGCAAAAAATAAGGGGAATTTCAGTCTTTTTCCCTAAAATAAGTTTAATTTCTGCAATTTGCCCCCAAATTAGAGGACTTACAGCCTTTTGGACTGGAAATAAGGGAAATTTCTGGATTTCTGTTCCATGATAAGAGAAACTTCTGCAACTTTGCCCCAAAATAAAGAATATTTCTGCCGTTTTGCCGCAAAATAAGGAGAATTTCTGCCTTTTTGTCCCAAATAAGGGGAATTTCTGCAATTTGGCTCCAAAATAATGTCGAATTACTGCATTTTTGCCCCAAAATAAAGGGAATTTCTGCAATTTTGCTCCAAAATAATGAGGAATTTCTGCAATTTGCCCCAAAATAAAGGGAATTTCTGCAATTTTGCCCCAAAATTAGGGTAATTTCTGCCTTTTTGACACAAAATTAGAGGCATTACTGTCTTTTTGCTCCAAATAAGGGAAATTTCTGCAATTTTGCTACAAAATAATGTGGAATTTCTGCATTTCTGCCCCAAAATAAGGGGAATTTCTGCAATTTTGCTACAAAATAATGGGGAATATTTGCCATTTTGCCCCAAAATAAAGGGAATTTCTGCAATTTTTTCAGAAAATTAATGTTATTACTGCAATTTTGCCCAAAAATAAGGGAAATTTCTGCAATTTTCCTCCAAAAACAGGGGAATTTCTGCCTTTTTGACCCAAAATTAGGGGCATTACTGTCTTTTGCCCCAAATAAGGGAAATTTCTGCATTTTTTCCAAAAATTAAGTGGAATTTCTGCCTTTTTGCCCTAAAATAAGTATTTCTGCCCTTTTGGCAAAAAATAAGGGTAATTTCAGTCTTTTTGCCCTAAAATAAGTGTTATTTCTGCATTTTTGACCCCAAGTATGCGGAATTTCTGCATTTTTGATCCGAAATAAGAGGAATTTCTGAATTTTTACCCCAAGATAAGCGAAATTTCCACAATTTTGCCACAAAATAAATGAAATTTCTGCCATTTTGTCCCAAAAAAGGGAAATTTCAGAAATTTTGCCCAACAATAAGGGGAATTTCTGCCTTTTTCCCCCAAAATTAGGGTAATTTCTGCTATTGCCCAAAAATTAGGGGCATTACTGGGTTTTTGCCCTAAAATAAGAGAAAATTCTGCATTTTTGCCCAGAATTAATTGGAATTTATGCCTTTTTGCCCTTAAATAAGAAGTATTTCTGTCTTTTTGGCAAAAAATAAGGGGAATTTCAGTCTTTTTCCCTGAAATAAGTTTAATTTCTGCAATTTGCCCCCAAATTAGAGGAATTAGGGCCTTTTGGACAGGAAATAAGGGAAATTTCTGGATTTCTGTCCCATGATAAGAGTAACTTCTGCAATTTTGCCCAAAAATAAAGAAAATTTCTGCCGTTTTGCCCCAAAATAAGGAGAATTTCTGCCTTTTTGCCCCAAATAAGGGGAATTTCTGCAATTTTGCTCCAAAATAATGTGGAATATCTGCATTTTTGCCCCAAAATAAGGGGAATTTCTGCAATTTTGCTCCAAAATAATGGGGAATTTCTGCAATTTTGCCCCAAAATAAAGGGAATTTCTGCAATTTTGCCCTAAAATTAGGGTAATTTCTGCCTTTGACACAAAATTAGGGGCTTTACTGTCTTTTTGCTCCAAATAAGGGAAATTTCTGCATTTTCGTCCAAAATTAAGTAGAATTTCTTCCTTTTTGCCCTAAAATAAGAATTTCTGTTTTTTTGGCACAAAATATGGGGAATTTCAGTCTTTTTGCCCTAAAATAAGGGTAATTTATGCATTTTTGACCCCAAATAAGCGGAATTTCTGCCTTTTTGACTCGAAATAAGGGGAATTTCTGCATTTATCTCCAAGTTAAAGAAATTTCTTCAATTTTGCCCCAAATAAGGGAAATTTCTGAAATTTTGTCCCAAAAAAATGGAAATTTCTGCATTTTGCCTTCAAATAAGAAGAATTTCTGCATTTTGCCCCAAAATTAGGGGAATTTCTGCCTTTTTGCCCCCAAATTAGAGGCATTACTTCCTTTTTGCCCAATAATAAGGAAAAATTATGCAATTTTGCTCCAAAATATGTGGAATTTCTACATTTTTGCCCAAAATGAAAAGGAATTTCTGCCTTTTTGTCCTAAAATTAGGGGTATTACTGCAATTTTGCTCCAAAATAATGGGGAATTTTTTCAAGTTTGCCCCAAAATAAAGGGAATTTCTGCAATTATTTCAGAAAATTAGGGGCATTACTGTCTTTTTGCTCCAAATAAGGGGAATTTATGCAATTTTGTTCCAAAATAATGTGGAATTTCTGCATTTTTGCCCCAAAATAAGGAGAATTTCTGCAATTTTGCTCCAAAATAATGGGGAATTTCTGCAATTTTGCCCCAAAATAAAGGGAATTTCTGCAATTTTACCCCAAAATTAGGGTAATTTCTGCCTTTTTGACACAAAATGAGGGGCATTACTGTCTTTTTGCTCCAAATAAGGGAAATTTCTGCATTTTCGTCCAAAATTAAGTAGAATTTCTTCCTTTTTGCCCTAAAATAAGAATTTCTGTTTTTTTGGCACAAAATATGGGGAATTTCAGTCCTTTTGCCCTAAAATAAGGGTAATTTTTGCATTTTTGACCCCAAATAAGCGGAATTTCTGCCTTTTTGACCCGAAATAAGGGGAATTTCTGCATTTTTGTCCACAAATAAGCGGAATTTCTGCCTTTTGGACCCGAAATAAGAGGAATTTCTGCATTTTTCCCCAAGTTAAAGAAATTTCTGCAATTTTGCCCCAAATAAGGGAAATTTCTGAAATTTTGTCCTAAAAAATGGAAATTTCTGCATTTTGCCCCCAAATAAGAAGAATTTCTGCATTTTGCCCCAAAATTATGGGAATTTCTGCCTTTTGCCCCCAAATTAGAGGCATTACTTCCTTTTTGCCCAATAATAAGGAAAAATTATGCAATTTTGCTCCAAAATAAGTGGAATTTCTAACTTTTTGCCCCAAAAGAAGGGGAATTTCTGCCTTTTTGTCCTAAAATTAGGGGTATTACTGCAATTTTGCTCTAAAATAATGGGGAATTTCTTCAAGTTTGCCCCAAAATAAAGGGAATTTCTGCAATTATTTCAGAAAATTAGGGGAATTACTGCAATTTTGCCCCAAAATAAGAGAAATTTCTGCAATTTTCCTCCAAAATTAGGGGAATTTCTGCCTTTTTGTCCTAAAATTAGGAGTATTACTGCAATTTTCCTCCATAATAATGGGGAATCTGCAATTTTGCCCCAAAATAAAGGGAATTTCTGCAATTTTTTGGGAAAATTAGGGGAATTACTGCAATTTTGCCCCAAAATAAGGGAAATTTCTGCAATTTTCCTCCAAAAATAGGGGATCTTCTGCCTTTTTGACCCAAAATTAGGGGCATTACGGTCTTTTGCCTCAAATAAGGGAAATTTCTGCATTTTTCCCTAAATTAAGTGGAATTTCTGCCTTTTTGCCCTAAAATAAGAATTTCTGATCTTTTGGCACCAAATAAGAGGAATTTCAGTCTTTTTGCCCTAAAATAAGTGTTATTTCTGCATTTTTGATCCCAAATAAGCGGAATTTCTGCATTTTTGATCCGAAATTAGGGGAATTTCTGCATTTTTACCCCAAGATAAGCGAAATTTCCACAATTTTGCCACAAAATAAATGAAATTTCTTCAATTTTGTCCCAAAAAAAAAGAAATTTCAGCAATTTTGCCCCACAATAAAGGGAATTTCTGCCTTTTTGTTCCAAAATTAGGGGAATTTCTGCTTTTTGCCCGAAAATTAGGGGCATTACTGGGTTTTTGCCCCAAAATAAGGAAAAATTCTGCATTTTTGCCCAGAATTAATTGGAATTACTGCCTTTTTGCCCTAAAATATGAAGTATTTCTGTCTTTTTGGATAAAAATTAGGGGAATTTCAGTCTTTTTCCCTGAAATAATTTTAATTTCTGCAATTTGACCCCAAATTAGAGGAATTACGGCCATTTGGACCGGAAATAAGGGAAATTTCTGGATTTCTGTCTCATGATAAGAGAAACTTCTGCAATTTTGCACCAAAATAAAGAAAATTTCTACTGTTTTGCCCCAAAATAAGGAGAATTTCTGCCTTTTTCCCCAAATAAGGGGAATTTCTGCAATTTTGCTCCAAAATAATGTGGAATTTCTGCATTTTTGCCCCAAAATAAAGGGAATTTCTGCAATTTTGCCCCAAAATTAGGGTAATTTCTGCCTTTTTGACACAAAATTAAAGGCATTATTGTCTTTTTGCTCCAAATAAGGGAAATTTTTGCATTTTCGTCCAAAATTAAGGAGAATTTCTTTCTTTTTGCCCTAAAATAAGAATTTTTGTTTTTTTGGCATAAAATATAGGGAATTTCAGTCTTTTTGCCCTAAAATAAGGGTAATTTCTGCATTTTTGACCCCAAATAAGCGGAATTTCTGCCTTTTTGACCCGAAATAAGGGGAAATTCTGCATTTTTCCCCAAGTTAAGAAAATTTCTTCAATTTTGCCCCAAATAAGGGAAATTTCTGAAATTTTGTTTCAAAGAATGGAAATTTCTGCATTTTGCCCCCAAATATGAAGAATTTCTGCATTTTGCCCCAAAATTAGCGGAATTTCTGCCTTTTTGCCCCCAAATTAGAGGCATTACTTCCTTTTTGCCCAGTAATAAGGAAAAATTATGCAATTTTGCTCCAAAATAAGTGGAATTTCTACTTTTTGCCCCAAAAGAAGGGGAATTTCTGCCTTTTTGTCCTAAAATTACAGGTATTACTGCAATTTTGCTCCAAAATAATGGGGAATTTCTTCAAGTTTGCCCCAAAATAAAGGGAATTTCTGCAATTATTTCAGAAAATTAGGGGAATTACTGCAATTTTGCCCCAAAATAAGAGAAATTTCTGCAATTTTCATCCAAAATTAGGGGAATTTCTGCCTTTTTGTCCTAAAATTAGGGGTATTACTGCAATTTTGCTCCAAAATAATGGGGAATCTGCAATTTTGCCCCAAAATAAAGGGAATTTCTGCAATTTTTTCAGAAAATTAGGGGAATTACTGCAATTTTGCCCCAAAATAAGGGAAATTTCTGCAATTTTCCTCCAAAAATAGGGGAATTTCTGCCTTTTTGACCCAAAATTAGGTGCATTACTGTCTTTTGCCCCAAATAAGGGAAATTTCTGCATTTTTTCCCAAAATTAAGTGGAATTTCTGCCTTTTTGCCCTAAAATAAGAATTTCTGCCCTTTTGGCACAAAATAAGGGGAATTTCAGTCTTTTTGCCCTAAAATAAGTGTTATTTCTGCATTTTTGATCCCATATAAGCGGAATTTCTGCATTTTTGATCCAAAATTAGGGGAATTTCTGCATTTTTACCCAAAGATAAGCGAAATTTCCACAATTTTGCCACAAAATAAATGAAATTTCTGCAATTTTGTCCCAAAGAAGGGAAATTTCAGCAATTTTGCCCCACAATAAGGGGAATTTCTGAATTTTTGTTCGAAAATTAGGGGAATTTCAGGTTTGCCCAAAAATGAGGGGCATTACTGTGTTTTTGTCCCAAAATAAGGGAAAATTCTGCATTTTGCCCAAAATTAATTGGAATTTCTGCATTTTTGCCCTAAAATAAGAAGTATTTCTGTATTTTTGGCAAAAAATAAGGGGAATTTCAGTCTTTTTCCCTAAAATAAGTTTAATTTCTGCAATTTGCCCCCAAATTAGAGGAATTACGGCCTTTTGGACTGGAAAGAAGGGAAATTTCTGGTTTTCTGTTCCATGATAAGAGAAACTTCTGTAATTTTGCCCCAAAATAAGGAAAATTTCTGCCGTTTTGCCCCAAAATAAAGAGAATTTCTGCCTTTTTGTCCCAAATAAGGGGAATTTCTGAAATTTTGCTCCAAAATAATGGGTTATTTCTGCAATTTTGCCCCAAAATATAGGGAATTTCTGTAATTTTTTCAGAAAATGAGGGGAATTACTGCAATTTTGCCACAAAATAAGGGAAATTTCTGCAATTTTCTTCCAAAATTAGGGAAATATCTGCCTTTTTGACACAAAATTAGGGGCATTACTGTCTTTTGTCCCAAATAAGGGAAATTTCTGCATTTTTTCCAAAAATTAAGTGAAATTTCTGCCTTTTTGCCCTAAAATAAGAATTTCTGCCCTTTTGGCACAAAATAAGTGGAATTTCAGTCTATTTGTCCTAAAATAAGTGTTATTTCTGCATTTTTGACCCCAAATAAGCGGAATTTCTGCATTTTTGATCCGAAATAAGGGGAATTTCTGCATTTATACCCCAAGATAAGCGAAATTTCCACAATTTTGCCACAAAATAAATGAAATTTCTGCAATTTTGTTCCAAAAAAGGGAAATTTCAGCACTTTTGCCCCAAAATAAAGGGAATTTCTGCCTCATTGCCCCAAAATTAGGGGAATTTCTGCTTTTTGCCCGAAAATTAGTGGCATTACTGGGTTTTTGCCCCAAAATAAGGGAAAATTCTGCATTTTTGCCCAAAATTAATTGGAATTTCTGTCTTTTTGCCCTAAAATAAGAAGTATTTCTGTCTTTTTGGCAAAAAAAAAAAAAGGGAAATTTCAGTCTTTTTCTTTAAAATAAGTTAATTTCTGCAATTTTCCCCCAAATTAGAGGAATTATGGCCTTTTGGACCGGAAATAAGGGAAATTTCTGGATTTCTGTTCCATGATAAGAGAAACTTCTGCAATTTTGCCCCAAAATAAAGAAAATTTCTGCCGTTTTGCCCCAAAATAAGGAGAATTTCTGCCTTTTTGTCCCAAATAAGAGGAATTTCTGGAATTTTGCTCCAAAATAATGTGGAATTTCTGCATTTTTGCCCCAAAATAGGGGGAATTTCTGCAATTTTGCTCCAAAATAATGGGGAATTTCTGCAATTTTGCTTCAAAATAAAGGGAATTTCTGTAATTTTGCCCCAAAATTAGGGTAATTTCTGCCTTTTTGACACAAAATTAGGGGATTTACTGTCTTTTTGCTCCAAATAAGGGGAATTTCTGCAATTTTGCTCTAAAATAATGTGGAATTTCTGCATTTTTGCCCCAAAATAAGGGGAATTTCTGCAATTTTGCTTCAAAATAATGGAAAATTTCTGCAATTTTGCCCCAAAATAAAGGGAATTTCTGCAATTTTTTCAGAAAATTAGGGGAATTACTGCAATTTTGCCTCAAAATAAGGGCAATGTCTGCAATTTTCCTCCAAAAATAGGAGATTTTCTGCCTTTTTGAACGAAAATTAGGGGCATTACTGTCTTTTGCCCCACATAAGAGAAATTTCTGCATTTTTTCCCAAAATTAAGTGGAATTTCTGCGTTTTTGCCCTAAAATAAGACTTTCTGCCCTTTTGGCACAAAATAAAGGGAATTTCAGTCTATTTGCCCTAAAATAAGTGTTATTTCTGCATTTTTGACCCCAAATAAGCGGAATTTCTGCATTTTTGATTCGAAATAAGGGGAATTTCTGCATTTTTACCTCAAGGTAAGCGAAATTTCCACAATTTTGCCACAAAATAAATGAAATTTCTGCAATTTTGTCCCAAAAAAGTGAAATTTAGCAATTTTGCTCCACAATAAGGGGAATTTCTGCCTTTTTATTCCAAAATTAGGGGAATTTCTGCTTTTTGCCCAAAAATTAGGGGCATTACTGGGTTTTTGCCCCAAAATAAGGGAAAATTCTGCATTTTTGCCCAAAATTAATTGGAATTTCTGCATTTTTGCCCTAAAATAAGAAGTATTTCTGTCTTTTTGGCAAAAAATAAGGGGAATTTCAGTCTTTATCCCTAAAATAAGTTTAATTTCTGCAATGCCCCCAAATTAGAGGAATTACGGCATTTTGGACTGGAAATAAGGGAAATTTCTGGATTTCTGTTCCATGATAAGAGAAACTTCTGTAATTTTGCCTTAAAATAAGGAAAATTTCTGCAATTTTGCCCCAAAATAAAGAGAATTTCTGCCTTTTTGTCCAAAATAAGGGAAATTTCTGCAATTTTGCTCCAAAATAATGTGGAATTTCTGCATTTTTGCCCCAAAATAAGGGGAATTTCTGCGATTTTGCTCCAAAATAATGGGTAATTTCTGCAATTTTGCCCCAAAATAAAGGGAATTTCTGCAATTTTGCCCCAAAATTAGGTAATTTCTGCCTTTTTGATACAAAATTAGGGGCATTACTGTCTTTTTGCTCCAAATAAGGGGAATTTTTGCAATTTTGCTCCTAAATAATGTGGAATTTCTGATTTTTGCCCCAAAATAAGAGGAATTTCCACAATATTGCTCCAAAATAATGGGGAATTTCAGCAATTTTGCCCCAAAATAAAGGGAATTTCTGCAATTTTTTCAGAAAATTAATGGAATTACTGCAATTTTGCCCCAAAATAAGGGAAATTTCTGCAATTTTCCTCCAAAAATAGGGGAATTTCTGCCTTTTTGACCCAAAATTAGGGGCATTACTGTCTTTTGCCCCAAATAAGGTAAATTTCTGCATTTTTTCTCAAAATTAAGTGAAATTTCTGCTTTTTTGCCCTAAAATAAGAATTTCTGCCCTTTTGGCACAAAATAAGGGAATTTCAGTCTTTTTGCCCTAAAATAAGTGTTATTTCTGCATTTATGACCCCAAATAAGCGGAATTTCTGCATTTTTGATCCAAAATAAGTGGAATTTCTGCATTTTTACCCAAAGATAAGCGAAATTTCCACAATTTTGCCACAAAATAAATGAAATTTCTGCAATTTTGTCTCAAAAAAGGAAAATTTCAGAAATTTTGCCCCACAATAAGGGGAATTTCTGCCTTTTTGCCCCTCAAATTAGGGGAATTTCTGCTTTTTGCCCGAAAATTAGGGGCATTACTGGGTTTTTGCCCCAAAATAAGGTAAAATTCTGCATTATTGCCCAAAATTAATTGGAATTTCTTTCTTTTTGCCCTAAAATTAGAAGTATTTCTGTATTCTGGCAAAAAATAAGAAGAATTTCAGTCTTTTTCCCTAAAATAAGTTTAATTTCTGCAATTTGCCCACAAATTAGAGGAATTACGGCCCTTCGGACCGGAAATAAGGGAAATTTCTAGATTTCTGTCCTATGATAAGAGAAACTTCTGCAATTTTGCCCCAAAATAAAGAAAATTTCTGCCTTTTTGCCCCAAATAAGGGGAATTTCTGCAATTTTTCTCCAAAATAATGTGGAATTTCTGCATTATTGCCCCAAAATAAGGGGAATTTCTGCAATTTTGCTCCAAAATAATGGGGAATTTCTGCAATTATGCCCCAAAATAAAGGGAATTACTGCAATTTTGCCCCAAAATTAAAGTAATTTCTGCCTTTTTGACACAAAATTAGGGGCATTACTGTCTTTTTGCCCCAAAAAATGGAATTTTTTGCATTTTTTTCCAAAATTAAGTGGAATTTCTTCCTTTTTGCCCTAAAATAAGAATTTCTGTTTTTTTGGCACAATATATGAAGAATTTCAGTCTTTTTGCTCTAAAATAAGGGTAATTTCTTCATTTTTGACGGCAAATAAGCGGAATTTCTGCCTCTTTGACCCGAAATAAGGGGAATTTTGGCATTTTTCCCCAAGTTAAAGAAATTTCTGCAATTTTGTCCCAAATAAGGGAAATTTCTGAAATTTTGTCCCAAAAAATGGACATTTCTGCATTTTTGCTCCCAAATAAGGAGAATTTCTGCATTTTGCCCCAAACTTAGGGTAATTTCTGCCTTTTTGACACAAAATTGGGGGCATTACTGTCTTTTTGCTCCAAATAAGGGGAATTTCTGCAATTTTGCTCCAAAATAATTTGGAATTTCTGCATTTTTGCCCTAAAATAAGAAGTATTTCTGTCTTTTTGGCAAAAAATAAGGGGAATTTCAGTCTTTTTCCCTAAAATAAGTTTAATTTCTGCAATTTGCCCCCAAATTAGAGGACTTACAGCCTTTTGGACTGGAAATAAGGGAAATTTCTGGATTTCTGTTCCATGATAAGAGAAACTTCTGCAACTTTGCCCCAAAATAAAGAATATTTCTGCCGTTTTGCCGCAAAATAAGGAGAATTTCTGCCTTTTTGTCCCAAATAAGGGGAATTTCTGCAATTTGGCTCCAAAATAATGTCGAATTACTGCATTTTTGCCCCAAAATAAAGGGAATTTCTGCAATTTTGCTCCAAAATAATGAGGAATTTCTGCAATTTGCCCCAAAATAAAGGGAATTTCTGCAATTTTGCCCCAAAATTAGGGTAATTTCTGCCTTTTTGACACAAAATTAGAGGCATTACTGTCTTTTTGCTCCAAATAAGGGAAATTTCTGCAATTTTGCTACAAAATAATGTGGAATTTCTGCATTTCTGCCCCAAAATAAGGGGAATTTCTGCAATTTTGCTACAAAATAATGGGGAATATTTGCCATTTTGCCCCAAAATAAAGGGAATTTCTGCAATTTTTTCAGAAAATTAATGTTATTACTGCAATTTTGCCCAAAAATAAGGGAAATTTCTGCAATTTTCCTCCAAAAACAGGGGAATTTCTGCCTTTTTGACCCAAAATTAGGGGCATTACTGTCTTTTGCCCCAAATAAGGGAAATTTCTGCATTTTTTCCAAAAATTAAGTGGAATTTCTGCCTTTTTGCCCTAAAATAAGTATTTCTGCCCTTTTGGCAAAAAATAAGGGTAATTTCAGTCTTTTTGCCCTAAAATAAGTGTTATTTCTGCATTTTTGACACCAAGTATGCGGAATTTCTGCATTTTTGATCCGAAATAAGAGGAATTTCTGAATTTTTACCCCAAGATAAGCGAAATTTCCACAATTTTGCCACAAAATAAATGAAATTTCTGCCATTTTGTCCCAAAAAAGGGAAATTTCAGAAATTTTGCCCAACAATAAGGGGAATTTCTGCCTTTTTCCCCCAAAATTAGGGTAATTTCTGCTATTGCCCAAAAATTAGGGGCATTACTGGGTTTTTGCCCTAAAATAAGAGAAAATTCTGCATTTTTGCCCAGAATTAATTGGAATTTATGCCTTTTTGCCCTTAAATAAGAAGTATTTCTGTCTTTTTGGCAAAAAATAAGGGGAATTTCAGTCTTTTTCCCTGAAATAAGTTTAATTTCTGCAATTTGCCCCCAAATTAGAGGAATTAGGGCCTTTTGGACAGGAAATAAGGGAAATTTCTGGATTTCTGTCCCATGATAAGAGTAACTTCTGCAATTTTGCCCAAAAATAAAGAAAATTTCTGCCGTTTTGCCCCAAAATAAGGAGAATTTCTGCCTTTTTGCCCCAAATAAGGGGAATTTCTGCAATTTTGCTCCAAAATAATGTGGAATATCTGCATTTTTGCCCCAAAATAAGGGGAATTTCTGCAATTTTGCTCCAAAATAATGGGGAATTTCTGCAATTTTGCCCCAAAATAAAGGGAATTTCTGCAATTTTGCCCTAAAATTAGGGTAATTTCTGCCTTTGACACAAAATTAGGGGCTTTACTGTCTTTTTGCTCCAAATAAGGGAAATTTCTGCATTTTCGTCCAAAATTAAGTAGAATTTCTTCCTTTTTGCCCTAAAATAAGAATTTCTGTTTTTTTGGCACAAAATATGGGGAATTTCAGTCTTTTTGCCCTAAAATAAGGGTAATTTATGCATTTTTGACCCCAAATAAGCGGAATTTCTGCCTTTTTGACCCGAAATAAGGGGAATTTCTGCATTTTTGTCCACAAATAAGCGGAATTTCTGCCTTTTGGACCCGAAATAAGAGGAATTTCTGCATTTTTCCCCAAGTTAAAGAAATTTCTGCAATTTTGCCCCAAATAAGGGAAATTTCTGAAATTTTGTCCTAAAAAATGGAAATTTCTGCATTTTGCCCCCAAATAAGAAGAATTTCTGCATTTTGCCCCAAAATTAGGGGAATTTCTGCCTTTTGCCCCCAAATTAGAGGCATTACTTCCTTTTTGCCCAATAATAAGGAAAAATTATGCAATTTTGCTCCAAAATAAGTGGAATTTCTAACTTTTTGCCCCAAAAGAAGGGGAATTTCTGCCTTTTTGTCCTAAAATTAGGGGTATTACTGCAATTTTGCTCTAAAATAATGGGGAATTTCTTCAAGTTTGCCCCAAAATAAAGGGAATTTCTGCAATTATTTCAGAAAATTAGGGGAATTACTGCAATTTTGCCCCAAAATAAGAGAAATTTCTGCAATTTTCCTCCAAAATTAGGGGAATTTCTGCCTTTTTGTCCTAAAATTAGGAGTATTACTGCAATTTTCCTCCATAATAATGGGGAATCTGCAATTTTGCCCCAAAATAAAGGGAATTTCTGCAATTTTTTAGGAAAATTAGGGGAATTACTGCAATTTTGCCCCAAAATAAGGGAAATTTCTGCAATTTTCCTCCAAAAATAGGGGATCTTCTGCCTTTTTGACCCAAAATTAGGGGCATTACGGTCTTTTGCCTCAAATAAGGGAAATTTCTGCATTTTTCCCTAAATTAAGTGGAATTTCTGCCTTTTTGCCCTAAAATAAGAATTTCTGATCTTTTGGCACCAAATAAGAGGAATTTCAGTCTTTTTGCCCTAAAATAAGTGTTATTTCTGCATTTTTGATCCCAAATAAGCGGAATTTCTGCATTTTTGATCCGAAATTAGGGGAATTTCTGCATTTTTACCCCAAGATAAGCGAAATTTCCACAATTTTGCCACAAAATAAATGAAATTTCTGCAATTTTGTCCCAAAAAAAAGAAATTTCAGCAATTTTGCCCCACAATAAAGGGAATTTCTGCCTTTTTGTTCCAAAATTAGGGGAATTTCTGCTTTTTGCCCGAAAATTAGGGGCATTACTGGGTTTTTGCCCCAAAATAAGGAAAAATTCTGCATTTTTGCCCAGAATTAATTGGAATTACTGCCTTTTTGCCCTAAAATATGAAGTATTTCTGTCTTTTTGGATAAAAATTAGGGGAATTTCAGTCTTTTTCCCTGAAATAATTTTAATTTCTGCAATTTGACCCCAAATTAGAGGAATTACGGCCATTTGGACCGGAAATAAGGGAAATTTCTGGATTTCTGTCTCATGATAAGAGAAACTTCTGCAATTTTGCACCAAAATAAAGAAAATTTCTACTGTTTTGCCCCAAAATAAGGAGAATTTCTGCCTTTTTCCCCAAATAAGGGGAATTTCTGCAATTTTGCTCCAAAATAATGTGGAATTTCTGCATTTTTGCCCCAAAATAAGGGGAATTTCTGCAATTTTGCTCCAAAAAAATGGAGAATTTCTGCAATTTTGCCCCAAAATAAAGGGAATTTCTGCAATTTTGCCCCAAAATTAGGGTAATTTCTGCCTTTTTGACACAAAATTAAAGGCATTATTGTCTTTTTGCTCCAAATAAGGGAAATTTTTGCATTTTCGTCCAAAATTAAGGAGAATTTCTTTCTTTTTGCCCTAAAATAAGAATTTCTGTTTTTTTGGCATAATATATAGGGAATTTCAGTCTTTTTGCCCTAAAATAAGGGTAATTTCTGCATTTTTGACCCCAAATAAGCGGAATTTCTGCCTTTTTGACCCGAAATAAGGGGAAATTCTGCATTTTTCCCCAAGTTAAGAAAATTTCTTCAATTTTGCCCCAAATAAGGGAAATTTCTGAAATTTTGTTTCAAAGAATGGAAATTTCTGCATTTTGCCCCCAAATATGAAGAATTTCTGCATTTTGCCCCAAAATTAGGGGAATTTCTGCCTTTTTGCCCCCAAATTAGAGGCATTACTTCCTTTTTGCCCAGTAATAAGGAAAAATTATGCAATTTTGCTCCAAAATAAGTGGAATTTCTACTTTTTGCCCCAAAAGAAGGGGAATTTCTGCCTTTTTGTCCTAAAATTACAGGTATTACTGCAATTTTGCTCCAAAATAATGGGGAATTTCTTCAAGTTTGCCCCAAAATAAAGGGAATTTCTGCAATTATTTCAGAAAATTAGGGGAATTACTGCAATTTTGCCCCAAAATAAGAGAAATTTCTGCAATTTTCATCCAAAATTAGGGGAATTTCTGCCTTTTTGTCCTAAAATTAGGGGTATTACTGCAATTTTGCTCCAAAATAATGGGGAATCTGCAATTTTGCCCCAAAATAAAGGGAATTTCTGCAATTTTTTCAGAAAATTAGGGGAATTACTGCAATTTTGCCCCAAAATAAGGGAAATTTCTGCAATTTTCCTCCAAAAATAGGGGAATTTCTGCCTTTTTGACCCAAAATTAGGTGCATTACTGTCTTTTGCCCCAAATAAGGGAAATTTCTGCATTTTTTCCCAAAATTAAGTGGAATTTCTGCCTTTTTGCCCTAAAATAAGAATTTCTGCCCTTTTGGCACAAAATAAGGGGAATTTCAGTCTTTTTGCCCTAAAATAAGTGTTATTTCTGCATTTTTGATCCCATATAAGCGGAATTTCTGCATTTTTGATCCAAAATTAGGGGAATTTCTGCATTTTTACCCAAAGATAAGCGAAATTTCCACAATTTTGCCACAAAATAAATGAAATTTCTGCAATTTTGTCTCAAAAAAGAGAAATTTCAGCAATTTTGCCCCACAATAAGGGGAATTTCTGCCTTTTTTTTTCAAAATTATGGGAATTTCTGCTTTTTGCCCGAAAATTAGGGGCATTACTGGGTTTTTGCCCCAAAATAAGGGAAAATTCTGCATTTTTGCCCAGAATTAATTGGAATTTCTGCCCTTTTGCCCTAAAATATGAAGTATTTCTGTCTTTTTGGCAAAAAATAAGGGGAATTTCAGTCTTTTTCCCTGAAATAAGTTTAATTTCTGCAATTTGCCCCCAAATTAGAGGAATTACGGCCTTTTGGACCAGAAATAAAGAAAATTTCTGGATTTCTGTCCCGTGATAAGAGAAACTTTTGCAATTTTGCCCCAAAATAAAGAAAATTTCTGCCATTTTGCCCCAAAATAAGGAGAATTTCTGCCTTTTTGCCCAAAATAAGTGGAATTTCTGCAATTTTGCTCCAAAATGATGTGGAATTTCTGCATTTTTTCCCCAAAATAAGGGGAATTTCAGCAATTTTGCTCCAAAATAATGGGAAATTTCTGCAATTTTGCCCCAAAATAAAGGGACTTTCTGCAATTTTGCCCCAAAATTAGGGTAATTTCTGCCTTTTTGACACAAAATTAGGGGCATTACTGTTTTTTTGCTCCAAATAAGGGAAATTTCTGCATTTTTGTCCAAAATTAAGTGGAATTTTTTCATTTTTGCCCTAAAATAAGAATTTCTGTTTTTTTGGCACAAAATATGGGAAATTTCAGTCTTTTTGCCCTAAAATAAGGGTAATTTCTGAATTTTTGACCCCAAATAAGTGGAATTTCTGCCTTTTTGACCTGAAATAAGGGGAATTTCTGCATTTTTCCCCAAGTTAAAGAAATTTCAGCAATTTTGCCCCAAATAAGGGAAATTTCTGAAATTTTGTCTCAAAAAATGGAAATTTCTGCATTTTTGCACCTAAATAAGGAGAATTTCTGCATTTTGCCCCAAAATTAGGGGAATTTCTGCCTTTTTGCCACCAAATTAGAGGCATTACTGTCTTTTGCCCCAAATAAAGGAAATTTCTTCAATTTTCCCAAAATTAAGTGGAATTCCTGCCTTTTTGCCCTAAAATAAGAATTTCTGCCCTTTTGGCACAAAATAAGGGGAATTTCAGGCTTTTTGCCCTAAAATAAGTGTTATTTCTGCATTTTTGATCCCAAATAAGCGGAATTTCTGCATTTTTGATCCAAAATAAGGGGAATTTCTGCATTTTTACCCCAAGATAAGCGAAATTTCCACAATTTTGCCACAAAATAAATGAAATTTCTGCAATTTTGTCACATAAGGGGAAAATTTCAGCAATTTTGCCCCACCATAAGGGGAATTTCTGCCTTTTTGCCCCAAAATTAGGGGAATTTCTGCTTTTTGCCCGAAAATTAGGGGCATTACTGGGTTTTTGCCCCAAAATAAGGGAAAATTCTGCATTTTTGCCCAGAATTAATTGAAATTTCTGCCTTTTTGCCCTAAAATATGAAGTATTTCTGTCTTTTTGGCAAAAAATAAGGGGAATTTCATTCTTTTTTCCTAAAATAAGTTTAATTTCTGCAATTTGCCCCCAAATTAGAGGAATTACGGCCTTTTGGACTGGAAATAAGGGAAATTTCTGGATGTCTGTTCCAAGATAAGAGAAACTTCTGCAATTTGCCCCAAAATAAAGAAAATTTCTGCCGTTTTGCCCCAAAATGAAGAGAATTTCTGCCTTTTTGTCCCAAATAAGAGGAATTTATGCAATTTTGCTCCAAAATAATGTGGAATTTCTGCATTTTTGCCCCAAAATATAAGGAATTTCAGCAATTTTTCTCCAAAATAATGGGGAATTTCTGCAATTTTGCCCCAAAATGAACGGAATTTCTGCAATTTTGCCACAAAATTAGGGTAATTTCTGCCTTTTTGACACAAAATTAAAGGTATTACTGTCTTTTTGCTCCAAATAAGGGAAATTTCTGCATTTTTGTCCAAAATTAAGTGGAATTTCTTCCTTTTTGCCCTAAAATAAGAATTTCTGGTTTTTTTGGCACAAAATATGGGGAATTTCAGTCTTTTTGCCCTAAAATAAGGGTAATTTCTGAATTTTTGACCCCAAATAAGCGGAATTTCTGCCTTTTTGAACCGAAATAAAGGGAATTTCTGCATGTTTCCCCAAGTTAAAGAAATTTCTGCAATTTTGCCCCAAATAAGGGAAATTTCTGAAATTTTGTCCCAAAAAATGGAAATTTCTGCATTTTTGCCCCTAAATGAGGAGAATTTCTGCATTTTGCCCCAAAATTAGAGGAAATTCTGCCTTTTTGCCCCCAAATTAGAGGCATTACTGTCTTTCGCCTCAAATAAGGGAAATTTCTTCATTTTTTCTCAAAATTAAGTAGAATTTCTGCCTTTTTGCCCTAAAATAAGAATTTCTGCCCTTTTGGCACAAAATAAGGGGAATTTCAGTCTTTTTGCCCTAAAATAAGTGTTATTTCTGCATTTTTGACCCCAAATAAGCAGAATTTCTGCATTTTGATCCAAAATAAGGGGAATTTCTGCATTTTTACCACAAGATAAGCGAAATTTCCACAATTTTGCCACATAATAAATGAAATTTCTGCAATTTTGTCCAAAAAAGGGAAATTTCAGCAATTTTGCCCCACAATAAGGGGAATTTCTGCCTTCTTGCCCCAAAATTAGGGGAATTTCTGCTTTTTGAACGAAAATTAGGGGCATTACTGGGTTTTTGCCCCAAATAAGGGAAAATTCTGCATTTTTGCCCAAAATTAAATGGAATTTCTTCCTTTTTGCCCTAAAATAAGAATTTCTGGTTTTTTTGGCACAAAATATGGGGAATTTCAGTCTTTTTGCCCTAAAATAAGGGTAATTTCTGACTTTTTGACCCCAAATAAGCGGAATTTCTGCCTTTTTGAACCGAAATAAAGGGAATTTCTGCATTTTTTCCCAAGTTAAAAAATTTCTGCATTTTTACCCCAAGATAAGCGAAATTTCCACAATTTTGCCACAAAATAAATGAAATTTCTGCAATTTTGTCCAAAAAAGGGAAATTTCAGCAATTTTGCCCCACAATAAGGGGATTTTCTGCCATTTGCCCCAAAATTAGGGGAATTTCTGCTTTTTGAACGAAAATTAGGGGCATTACTGGGTTTTTGCCCCAAAATAAGGGAAAATTCTGCATTTTTGCCCAGAATTAATTGGAATTTCTGCCCTTTTGCCCTAAAATATGAAGTATTTCTTTCTTTTTGGCAAAAAATAAGGGGAATTTCAGTCTTTTTCCCTGAAATAAGTTTAATTTCTGCAATTTGCCCCCAAATTAGAGGAATTACGGCCTTTTGGACCAGAAATAAAGAAAATTTCTGGATTTCTGTCCCGTGATAAGAGAAACTTTTGCAATTTTGCCCCAAAATAAAGAAAATTTCTGCCATTTTGCCCCAAAATAAGGAGAATTTCTGCCTTTTTGCCCCAAATAAGTGGAATTTCTGCAATTTTGCTCCAAAATGAGGTGGAATTTCTGCATTTTTTCCCCAAAATAAGGGGAATTTCAGCAATTTTGCTCCAAAATAATGGGGAATTTCTGCAATTTTGCCCCAAAATAAAGGGACTTTCTGCAATTTTGCCCCAAAATTAGGGTAATTTCTGCCTTTTTGACACAAAATTAGGGGCATTACTGTTTTTTTGCTCCAAATAAGGGAAATTTCTGCATTTTTGTCCAAAATTAAGTGGAATTTTTTCATTTTTGCCCTAAAATAAGAATTTCTGTTTTTTTGGCACAAAATATGGGAAATTTCAGTCTTTTTGCCCTAAAATAAGGGTAATTTCTGAATTTTTGACCCCAAATAAGTGGAATTTCTGCCTTTTTGACCTGAAATAAGGGGAATTTCTGCATTTTTCCCCAAGTTAAAGAAATTTCAGCAATTTTGCCCCAAATAAGGGAAATTTCTGAAATTTTGTCTCAAAAAATGGAAATTTCTGCATTTTTGCACCTAAATAAGGAGAATTTCTGCATTTTGCCCCAAAATTAGGGGAATTTCTGCCTTTTTGCCCCCAAATTAGAGGCATTACTGTCTTTTGCCCCAAATAAAGAAAATTTCTTCAATTTTCCCAAAATTAAGTGGAATTTCTGCCTTTTTGCCTGAAAATAAGAATTTCTGCCCTTTTGGCACAAAATAAGGGGAATTTCAGGCTTTTTGCCCTAAAATAAGTGTTATTTCTGCATTTTTGACCCCAAATAAGCGGAATTTCTGCATTTTTGATCCAAAATAAGGGGAATTTCTGCATTTTTACCCCAAGATAAGCGAAATTTCCACAATTTTGCCACAAAATAAATGAAATTTCTGCAATTTTGTCACATAAGGGGAAAATTTCAGCAATTTTGCCCCACCATAAGGGGAA
This sequence comes from Micromys minutus, assembly GCF_963924665.1. Taxonomy (NCBI): domain Eukaryota; kingdom Metazoa; phylum Chordata; class Mammalia; order Rodentia; family Muridae; genus Micromys; species Micromys minutus. The sequence continues at coordinate 30,180,863 of NC_137963.1, forward strand.
TTTCTGCCTTTTTGCCCCAAAATTAGGGGAATTTCTGCTTTTTGCCCGAAAATTAGGGGCATTACTGGGTTTTTGCCCCAAAATAAGGGAAAATTCTGCATTTTTGGCCAGAATTAATTGAAATTTCTGCCTTTTTGCCCTAAAATATGAAGTATTTCTGTCTTTTTGGCAAAAAATAAGGGGAATTTCATTCTTTTTTCCTAAAATAAGTTTAATTTCTGCAATTTGCCCCCAAATTAGAGGAATTACGGCCTTTTGGACTGGAAATAAGGGAAATTTCTGGATGTCTGTTCCAAGATAAGAGAAACTTCTGCAATTTGCCCCAAAATAAAGAAAATTTCTGCCGTTTTGCCCCAAAATGAAGAGAATTTCTGCCTTTTTGTCCCAAATAAGGGGAATTTATGCAATTTTGCTCCAAAATAATGTGGAATTTCTGCATTTTTGCCCCAAAATATAAGGAATTTCAGCAATTTTTCTCCAAAATAATGGGAAATTTCTGCAATTTTGCCCCAAAATGAACGGAATTTCTGCAATTTTGCCACAAAATTAGGGTAATTTCTGCCTTTTTGACACAAAATTAAAGGTATTACTGTCTTTTTGCTCCAAATAAGGGAAATTTCTGCATTTTTGTCCAAAATTAAGTGGAATTTCTTCCTTTTTGCCCTAAAATAAGAATTTCTGGTTTTTTTGGCACAAAATATGGGGAATTTCAGTCTTTTTGCCCTAAAATAAGGGTAATTTCTGACTTTTTGACCCCAAATAAGCGGAATTTCTGCCTTTTTGAACCGAAATAAAGGGAATTTCTGCATTTTTTCCCAAGTTAAAAAATTTCTGCATTTTTACCCCAAGATAAGCGAAATTTCCACAATTTTGCCACAAAATAAATGAAATTTCTGCAATTTTGTCCAAAAAAGGGAAATTTCAGCAATTTTGCCCCACAATAAGGGGAATTTCTGCCATTTGCCCCAAAATTAGGGGAATTTCTGCTTTTTGAACGAAAATTAGGGGCATTACTGGGTTTTTGCCCCAAAATAAGGGAAAATTCTGCATTTTTGCCCAGAAGTGATTGGAATTTCTGCCCTTTTGCCCTAAAATATGAAGTATTTCTGTCTTTTTGGCAAAAAATAAGGGGAATTTCAGTCTTTTTCCCTGAAATAAGTTTAATTTCTGCAATTTGCCCCCAAATTAGAGGAATTACGGCCTTTTGGACCAGAAATAAAGAAAATTTCTGGATTTCTGTCCCGTGATAAGAGAAACTTTTGCAATTTTGCCCCAAAATAAAGAAAATTTCTGCCATTTTGCCCCAAAATAAGGAGAATTTCTGCCTTTTTGCCCCAAATAAGTGGAATTTCTGCAATTTTGCTCCAAAATGATGTGGAATTTCTGCATTTTTTCCCCAAAATAAGGGGAATTTCAGCAATTTTGCTCCAAAATAATGGGGAATTTCTGCAATTTTGCCCCAAAATAAAGGGACTTTCTGCAATTTTGCCCCAAAATTAGGGTAATTTCTGCCTTTTTGACACAAAATTAGGGGCATTACTGTTTTTTTGCTCCAAATAAGGGAAATTTCTGCATTTTTGTCCAAAATTAAGTGGAATTTTTTCATTTTTGCCCTAAAATAAGAATTTCTGTTTTTTTGGCACAAAATATGGGAAATTTCAGTCTTTTTGCCCTAAAATAAGGGTAATTTCTGAATTTTTGACCCCAAATAAGTGGAATTTCTGCCTTTTTGACCTGAAATAAGGGGAATTTCTGCATTTTTCCCCAAGTTAAAGAAATTTCAGCAATTTTGCCCCAAATAAGGGAAATTTCTGAAATTTTGTCTCAAAAAATGGAAATTTCTGCATTTTTGCACCTAAATAAGGAGAATTTCTGCATTTTGCCCCAAAATTAGGGGAATTTCTGCCTTTTTGCCCCCAAATTAGAGGCATTACTGTCTTTTGCCCCAAATAAAGGAAATTTCTTCAATTTTCCCAAAATTAAGTGGAATTTCTGCCTTTTTGCCCTAAAATAAGAATTTCTGCCCTTTTGGCACAAAATAAGGGGAATTTCAGGCTTTTTGCCCTAAAATAAGTGTTATTTCTGCATTTTTGACCCCAAATAAGCGGAATTTCTGCATTTTTGATCCAAAATAAGGGGAATTTCTGCATTTTTACCCCAAGATAAGCGAAATTTCCACAATTTTGCCACAAAATAAATGAAATTTCTGCAATTTTGTCACATAAGGGGAAAATTTCAGCAATTTTGCCCCACCATAAGGGGAATTTCTGCCTTTTTGCCCCAAAATTAGGGGAATTTCTGCTTTTTGCCCGAAAATTAGGGGCATTACTGGGTTTTTGCCCCAAAATAAGGGAAAATTCTGCATTTTTGGCCAGAATTAATTGAAATTTCTGCCTTTTTGCCCTAAAATATGAAGTATTTCTGTCTTTTTGGCAAAAAATAAGGGGAATTTCATTCTTTTTTCCTAAAATAAGTTTAATTTCTGCAATTTGCCCCCAAATTAGAGGAATTACGGCCTTTTGGACTGGAAATAAGGGAAATTTCTGGATGTCTGTTCCAAGATAAGAGAAACTTCTGCAATTTGCCCCAAAATAAAGAAAATTTCTGCCGTTTTGCCCCAAAATGAAGAGAATTTCTGCCTTTTTGTCCCAAATAAGGGGAATTTATGCAATTTTGCTCCAAAATAATGTGGAATTTCTGCATTTTTGCCCCCAAATATAAGGAATTTCAGCAATTTTTCTCCAAAATAATGGGAAATTTCTGCAATTTTGCCCCAAAATGAACGGAATTTCTGCAATTTTGCCACAAAATTAGGGTAATTTCTGCCTTTTTGACACAAAATTAAAGGTATTACTGTCTTTTTGCTCCAAATAAGGGAAATTTCTGCATTTTTGTCCAAAATTAAGTGGAATTTCTTCCTTTTTGCCCTAAAATAAGAATTTCTGGTTTTTTTGGCACAAAATATGGGGAATTTCAGTCTTTTTGCCCTAAAATAAGGGTAATTTCTGAATTTTTGACCCCAAATAAGCGGAATTTCTGCCTTTTTGAACCGAAATAAAGGGAATTTCTGCATGTTTCCCCAAGTTAAAGAAATTTCTGCAATTTTGCCCCAAATAAGGGAAATTTCTGAAATTTTGTCCCAAAAAATGGAAATTTCTGCATTTTTGCCCCTAAATGAGGAGAATTTCTGCATTTTGCCCCAAAATTAGAGGAAATTCTGCCTTTTTGCCCCCAAATTAGAGGCATTACTGTCTTTCGCCTCAAATAAGGGAAATTTCTTCATTTTTTCTCAAAATTAAGTAGAATTTCTGCCTTTTTGCCCTAAAATAAGAATTTCTGCCCTTTTGGCACAAAATAAGGGGAATTTCAGTCTTTTTGCCCTAAAATAAGTGTTATTTCTGCATTTTTGACCCCAAATAAGCAGAATTTCTGCATTTTGATCCAAAATAAGGGGAATTTCTGCATTTTTACCACAAGATAAGCGAAATTTCCACAATTTTGCCACATAATAAATGAAATTTCTGCAATTTTGTCCAAAAAAGGGAAATTTCAGCAATTTTGCCCCACAATAAGGGGAATTTCTGCCTTCTTGCCCCAAAATTAGGGGAATTTCTGCTTTTTGAACGAAAATTAGGGGCATTACTGGGTTTTTGCCCCAAATAAGGGAAAATTCTGCATTTTTGCCCAAAATTAAATGGAATTTCTTCCTTTTTGCCCTAAAATAAGAATTTCTGGTTTTTTTGGCACAAAATATGGGGAATTTCAGTCTTTTTGCCCTAAAATAAGGGTAATTTCTGACTTTTTGACCCCAAATAAGCGGAATTTCTGCCTTTTTGAACCGAAATAAAGGGAATTTCTGCATTTTTTCCCAAGTTAAAAAATTTCTGCATTTTTACCCCAAGATAAGCGAAATTTCCACAATTTTGCCACAAAATAAATGAAATTTCTGCAATTTTGTCCAAAAAAGGGAAATTTCAGCAATTTTGCCCCACAATAAGGGGAATTTCTGCCATTTGCCCCAAAATTAGGGGAATTTCTGCTTTTTGAACGAAAATTAGGGGCATTACTGGGTTTTTGCCCCAAAATAAGGGAAAATTCTGCATTTTTGCCCAAAATTAATTGGAATTTCAGCATTTTTTGCCCTAAAATAAGAAGTATTTCTGTCTTTTTGGCAAAAATAAGGGGAATTTCAGTCTTTTTCCGTAAAATAAGTTTAATTTCTGCAATTTGCCCCCAAATTAGAGGAATTACGGCCTTTTGGACCAGAAATAAGGGAAATTTCTGGATTTCTGTCCCATGATAAGAGAAACTTCTGCAATTTTGCCCCAAAATAAAGAAAATTTCTGCCGTTTTGCCCCAAAATAAGGAGAATTTCTGCCTTTTTGTCCCAAATAAGGGGAATTTATGCAATTTTGCTCCAAAATAATGTGGAATTTCTGCATTTTTGCCCCAAAATAAAGGGAATTTCAGCAATTTTGCTCCAAAATAATGGGGAATTTCTGCAATTTTGCCTTAAAATAAACGGAATTTCTGCAATTTTGCCCCAAAATTAGGGTAATTTCTGCCTTTTTGACACAAAATTATGGGCATTACTGTCTTTTTGCTCCAAATAAGGGAAATTTCTGCACTTTTGTCCAAAATTAAGTGGAATTTCTTCCTTTTTGCCCTAAAATAAGAATTTCTGTTTTTTTGGCACAAAATATGGGGAATTTCAGTCTTTTTGCCCTAAAATAAGGGTAATTTGAATTTTTAACCCCAAAAGAGCAGAATTTCTGCCTTTTTAAACCGAAATAAAGGGAATTTCTGCATTTTTCCCCAAGTTAAAGAAATTTCTGCAATTTTGCCCCAAATAAGAGAAATTTCTGAAATTTTGTCCCAAAAAATGGAAATTTCTGCATTTTTGCCCCTAAATAAGGAGAATTTCTGCATTTTGCCCCAAAATTAGGGGAATTTCTGCCTTTTTGACCCAAATTAGAGGCATTACTGTCTTTTGCCCCAAATAAGGGAAATTTTTTCATTTTTTCCCAAAATTAAGTGGAATTTCTGCCTTTTTGCCCTAAAATAAGAATTTCTGCTCTTTTGGCACAAAATAAGGGAAATTTCAGTCTTTTTGCCCTAAAATAAGTGTTATTTCTGAATTTTTGACCCCAAATAAGCGGAATTTCTGCATTTTTGATCCAAAATAAGGGGAATTTCTGCATTTTTACCCCAAGATAAGCGAAATTTCCACAATTTTGCCACAAAATAAATGAAATTTCTGCAATTTTGTCCCAAAAAGGGGAAATTTCAGCAATTTTGCCCCAAAATAAAGGGAATTTCTGCAATTTTGCCCCAAAATTAGGGTAATTTCTGTCTTTTTGACACAAAATTAGGGGCATTACTGTCTTTTTGCTCCAAATAAGGGGAATTTCTGCAATTTTGCTCCAAAATAATTTGGAATTTCTGCCTTTTTGCCCCAAAATAAGGGGAATTTCTGCAATTTTCCTCCAAAAATAAGGGAATTTCTGCCTTTTTGACACAAAATTAGGGGCATTACTGTCTTTTTGCTCCAAATAAGGGAAATTTCTGCATTTTTGTCCAAAATTAAGTGGAATTTCTTCCTTTTTGCCCTAAAATAAGAATTTCTGTTTTTTTGGCACAAAATATGGGGAATTTCAGTCTTTTTGCCCTAAAATAAAGGTAATTTCTGAATTTTTGACCCCAAATAAGCGAAATTTCTGCCTTTTTGACCCGAAATAAGGGGAATTTCTGCATTTTTCCCCAAGTTAAAGAAATTTCTGCAATTTTGCCCCAAATAAGGGAAATTTCTAAAATTTTGTCCCAAAAAATGGAAATTTCTGCATTTTTTGCCCCTAAATGAGGAGAATTTCTGCATTTTGCCCCAAAATTAGGGGAAATTCTGCAATTTTGCAACAAAATAATGGAAAATTTCTGCATTTTTGCCCCAAAATAAGGGGAATTTCTGCAATTTTGCTACAAAATAATGGGGAATTTCTGCAATTTTTCCCCAAAATAAAGGGAATTTCTGCATTTTTTTCAGAAAATTAGGGATATTACTGCAATTTTGTCCCAAAATAAGGAGAATTTCTGCAATTTTCCTCCAAAAATAGGGGAATTTCTGCCTTTTTGACCCAAAATTAGGGGCATTACTGTCTTTTGCCCCAAATAAAGGAAATTTCTGCATTTTTTCCAAAAATTAAGTGGAATTTCTGCCTTTTTGCCCTAAAATAAGAATTTCTGCCTTTTTGGCACAAAATAAGGGGAATTTCAGTCTTTTTGCCCTAAAATAAGTGTTATTTCTTCATTTTTTACCCCAAATATGCAAAATTTCTGCATTTTTGATCCGAAATAAGGGGAATTTTTGCATTTTTACCTCAAGATAAGCGAAATTTCCACAATTTTGCTACAAAATAAATGAAATTTCTGCAATTTTGTCCCAAAAAAGGGAAATTTCAGCAATTTTGGCCCACAATAAGGGGAATTTCTGCCTTTTTGCCCCAAAATTAGGGGAATTTCTGCTTTTTGCCCGAAAATTAGGGGCATTACTGGGTTTTTGCCCCAAAATAAGGGAAAATTCTGCATTTTTGCCCAGAATTAATTGAAATTTCTGCCTTTTTGCCCTAAAATATGAAGTATTTCTGTCTTTTTGGCAAAAAATAAGGGGAATTTCATTCTTTTTTCCTAAAATAAGTTTAATTTCTGCAATTTGCCCCCAAATTAGAGGAATTACGGCCTTTTGGACTGGAAATAAGGGAAATTTCTGGATGTCTGTTCCAAGATAAGAGAAACTTCTGCAATTTGCCCCAAAATAAAGAAAATTTCTGCCGTTTTGCCCCAAAATGAAGAGAATTTCTGCCTTTTTGTCCCAAATAAGGGGAATTTATGCAATTTTGCTCCAAAATAATGTGGAATTTCTGCATTTTTGCCCCAAAATATAAGGAATTTCAGCAATTTTTCTCCAAAATAATGGGGAATTTCTGCAATTTTGCCCCAAAATGAACGGAATTTCTGCAATTTTGCCACAAAATTAGGGTAATTTCTGCCTTTTTGAAACAAAATTAGGGGCATTACTGTGTTTTTGCTCCAAATAAAGGAAATTTCTGCATTTTTGTCCAAAATTAAGTGGAATTTTTTCCTTTTTGCCCTAAAATAACAATTTCTGTTTTTTTGGCACAAAATATGGGGAATTTCAGTCTTTTTGCCCTAAAATAAGGGTAATTTGAATTTTTAACCCCAAATAAGAGGAATTTCTGCCTTTTTAAACCGAAATAAGGGGAATTTCTGCATTTTTCCCCAAGTTAAAGAAATTTCTGCAATTTTGCCCCAAATAAGGGAAATTTCTGAAATTTTGTCCCAAAAAATGGAAATTTCTGCATTTTTGCCCCTAAATAAGGAGAATTTCTGCATTTTTGCCCCAAAATTAGGAGAATTTCTGCCTTTTTGCCCCCAAATTAGAGGCATTACTGTCTTTTGCCCCAAATAAGGGAAATTTCTTCATTTTTTCCCAAAATTAAGTGGAATTTCTGCCTTTTTGTCCTAAAATAAGAATTTCTGCCCTTTTGGCACAAAATAAGGGAAATTTCAGTCTTTTTGCCCTAAAATAAATGTTATTTCTGCATTTTTGACCCCGAATAAGCAGAATTTCTGCATTTTTGATCCAAAATAAGGGGAATTTCTGCATTTTTACCCCAAGATAAGCGAAATTTCCACAATTTTGCCACAAAATAAATGAAATTTCTGCAATTTTGTCACATAAGGGGAAAATTTCAGCAATTTTGCCCCACCATAAGGGGAATTTCTGCCTTTTTGCCCCAAAATTAGGGGAATTTCTGCTTTTTGCCCGAAAATTAGGGGCATTACTGGGTTTTTGCCCCAAAATAAGGGAAAATTCTGCATTTTTGCCCAGAATTAATTGAAATTTCTGCCTTTTTGCCCTAAAATATGAAGTATTTCTGTCTTTTTGGCAAAAAATAAGGGGAATTTCATTCTTTTTTCCTAAAATAAGTTTAATTTCTGCAATTTGCCCCCAAATTAGAGGAATTACGGCCTTTTGGACTGGAAATAAGGGAAATTTCTGGATGTCTGTTCCAAGATAAGAGAAACTTCTGCAATTTGCCCCAAAATAAAGAAAATTTCTGCCGTTTTGCCCCAAAATGAAGAGAATTTCTGCCTTTTTGTCCCAAATAAGGGGAATTTATGCAATTTTGCTCCAAAATAATGTGGAATTTCTGCATTTTTGCCCCAAAATATAAGGAATTTCAGCAATTTTTCTCCAAAATAATGGGGAATTTCTGCAATTTTGCCCCAAAATGAACGGAATTTCTGCAATTTTGCCACAAAATTAGGGTAATTTCTGCCTTTTTGAAACAAAATTAGGGGCATTACTGTGTTTTTGCTCCAAATAAAGGAAATTTCTGCATTTTTGTCCAAAATTAAGTGGAATTTTTTCCTTTTTGCCCTAAAATAACAATTTCTGTTTTTTTGGCACAAAATATGGGGAATTTCAGTCTTTTTGCCCTAAAATAAGGGTAATTTGAATTTTTAACCCCAAATAAGCGGAATTTCTGCCTTTTTAAACCGAAATAAGGGGAATTTCTGCATTTTTCCCCAAGTTGAAGAAATTTCTGCAATTTTGCCACAAATAAGGGAAATTTCTGAAATTTTGTCCCAAAAAATGGAAATTTCTGCATTTTTGCCCCTAAATAAGGAGAATTTCTGCATTTTTGCCCCAAAATTAGGAGAATTTCTGCCTTTTTGCCCCCAAATTAGAGGCATTACTGTCTTTTGCCCCAAATAAGGGAAATTTCTTCATTTTTTCCCAAAATTAAGTGGAATTTCTGCCTTTTTGTCCTAAAATAAGAATTTCTGCTCTTTTGGCACAAAATAAGGGAAATTTCAGTCTTTTTGCCCTAAAATAAATGTTATTTCTGCATTTTTGACCCCGAATAAGCAGAATTTCTGCATTTTTGATCCAAAATAAGGGGAATTTCTGCATTTTTACCCCAAGATAAGCGAAATTTCCACAATTTTGCCACAAAATAAATGAAATTTCTGCAATTTTGTCCCAAAAAGGGGAAATTTCAGCAATTTTGCCCCACAATAAGGGGAATTTCTGACTTTTTGCCCCAAAATTAGGGGAATTTCTGCTTTTTGCCCGAAAATTAGGGGCATTACTGGGTTTTTGCCCCAAAATAAAGGAAAATTCTGCATTTTTGCCCAAAATTAATTGGAATTTCTGCATTTTTGCCCTAAAATAAGAAGTATTTCTGTCTTTTTGGCAAAAAATAAGGGGAATTTCAGGCTTTTTCCCTGAAATAAGTTTAATTTCTGCAATTTGCCCCCAAATTAGAGGAATTACAGCCTTTTGGACAGGAAATAAGGGTAATTTCTGGATTTCTGTCTCATGGTAAGAGAAACTTCTGCAATTTTGCCCAAAAATAAAGAAAATTTCTGCCGTTTTGCTCCAAAATAAGGAGAATTTCTGCCTTTTTGCACCAAATAAGGGGAATTTCTGCAGTTTTGCTCCAAAATAATGTGGAATTTCTGCATTTTTGCCCCAAAATAAGGGGAATTTCTGCAATTTTGCTCCAAAATAATGGGGAATTTCTGCAATTTTGCCCCTAAATAAAGGGAATTTCTGCAATTTTGCCCAAAATTAGGGTAATTTCTGCCTTTTTGACACAAAATTAGGGGCATTACTGTCTTTTTGCTCCCAATATGGGAAATTTCTGCATTTTTGTCCAAAATTAAGTGTAATTACTGCCTTTTTGCCCTAAAATAAGAATTTCTGTTTTTTTGGCACAAAATATGGGGAATTTCAGTTTTTAGCCCTAAAATAAGGGTAATTTCTGCATTTTTGACCCCAAATAAGCGAAATTTCTGCCTTTTAGACCCGAAATAAGGGGAATTTCTGCGTTTTTCCCCAAGTTAAAGAAATTTCTTCAATTTTGCCCCAAATAAGGGAAATTTCTGAAATTTTGTCCCAAAAAATGGAAATTTCTGCATTTTGCCCCCAAATAAGAATTTCTGCATTTTGCCCCAAAATTAGGGGAATTTCTGCCTTTTTGCCCCCAAATTAGAGGCATTACTTCCTTTTTTCCCAATAATAAAAAAAAAATTATGCAATTTTGCTCCAAAATAAGTGGAATTTCTACCTTTTTGCCCCAAAAGAAAGGGAATTTCTGCCTTTTTGTCCTAAAATTAGGGGTATTACTGCAATTTTGCTCCAAAATAATGGGAAATTTCTTCAAGTTTGCCCCAAAATATAGGGAATTTCTGCAATTATTTCAGAAAATTAGGGGAATTACTGCAATTTTGCCCCAAAATAAAGGAAATTTCTGCAATTTTCCTCCAAAATTAGGGGAATTTCTGCCTTTTTGTCCTAAAATTAGGAGTATTACTGCAATTTTTCTCCAAAATAATGGGGAATCTGCAATTTTGCCCCAAAATAAAGGGAATTTCTGCAATTTTTTCAGAAAATTAGGAGAATTACTGTAATTTTGCCCCAAAATAAGGGAAATTTCTGCAATTTTCCTCCAAAAATAGGGGAATTTCTGCCTTTTTGACCCAAAATTAGGGGCATTACTGTCTTTTGCCCCAAATAAGGGAAATTTCTGCATTTTTTCCCAAAATTAAGTGGAATTTCTGCCTTTTTGCCCTAAAATAAGAATTTCTACCTTTTTGGCACAAAATAAGAGGAATTTCAGTCTTTTTGCCCTAAAATAAGTGTCATTTCTGCATTTTTGATCCCAAATAAGCGGAATTTCTGCATTTTTGATCCGAAATAAGGGGAATTTCTGCATTTTTACCCCAAGATAAGCGAAATTTCCACAATTTTGCCACACAATAAATGAAATTTCTGCAATTTTGTTCCAAAAAAGAGAAATTTCAGCAATTTTGCCCCACAATAAGGGGAATTTCTGCATTTTTGCCCCAAAATTAGGGGAATTTCTGCTTTTTGTTTGAAAATTAGGGACATTACTGGGTTTTTGCCCCAAAATAAGGGAAAATTCTGCATTTTTGCCCAGAATTAATTGGAATTTCTGCCTTTTTGCCCTAAAATATGAAGTATTTCTGTCTTTTTGGCAAAAAATAAGGAGAATTTCAGTCTTTTTCCCTGAAATAAGTTTAATTTCTGCAATTTGCCCCGAAATTAGAGGAATTACGGCCTTTTGGACCGGAAATGAAGGAAATTTCTGGATTTCTGTCCTATGATAAGAGAAACTTCTGCAATTTTGCCCCAAAATAAAGAAAATTTCTGCCGTTTTGCCCCAAATAAGGAGAATTTCTGCCTTTTTGCCCCAAAATAAGGGGAATTTCAGCAATTTTGCTCCAAAGTAATGGGGAATTTCTGCAATTTTGCCCCAAAATAAAGAAAATTTCTGCAATTTTGCCCCCAAATTAGGGTAATTTCTGCCTTTTTGACACAAAATTAGGGGCTTTACTGTCTTTTTGCTCCAAATAAGGGAAATTTCTACATTTTTGTCCAAAATTAAGTGGAATTTCTTCCTTTTTGCCCTAAAATAAAAATTTCTGTTTTTTTGGCACAAAATATAGGGAATTTCAGTCTTTTTGCCCTAAAATAAGGGTAATTTCTGAATTTTTGACCCCAAATAAGGGGAATTTCTGCCTTTATGACCCGAAATAAAAGGAATTTCTGCATTTTTCTCCAAGTTAAAGAAATTTCTGCAATTTTGCCCCAAATAAAGGAAATTTCTGAAATTTTGTCCCAAAAAATGGAAATTTCTGCATTTTTGCCCCTAAATAAGGAGAATTTCTGCATTTTGCCACAAAATTAGGGGAATTTCTGCCTTTTTGCCCCCAAATTAGAGGCATTACTGTCTTTTGCCCCAAATAAGGGAAATTTCTTCATTTTTTCCCAAAATTAAGTGGAATTTCTGCCTTTTTGCCCTAAAATAAGAATTTCTGCCCTTTTGGCACAAAATAAGGGGAATTTCAGTCTTTTTGCCCTAAAATAAGTTTTATTTCTGCATTTTTGACCCCAAATAAGGGGAATTTCTGCATTTTTGATCCAAAATAAGGGGAATTTCTGCATTTTTACCCCAAGATAAGCGAAATTTCCACAATTTTACCACAAAATAAATGAAATTTCTGCAATTTTGTCCCAAAAAGGGGAAATTTCAGCAATTTTGCCCCACAATAAGGGGAATTTCTGATTTTTGCCCGAAAATTAGGGGCATTACTGGGTTTTTGCCCCAAAATAAAGGAAAATTCTGCATTTTTGCCCAAAATTAATTGGAATTTCTGCATTTCTGCCCTAAAATAAGAAGTATTTCTGTCTTTTTGGCAAAAACAAGGGGAATTTTAGTCTTTTTCCCTAAAATAAGTTTAATTTCTGCAATTTTCCCCCAAATTGAAGGAATTACGGCCTTTTGGACTGGAAATAAGGGAAATTTCTGGATTTCTGTTCCATGACAAGAGAAACTTCTGCAATTTTGCCCCAAAATAAAGAAAATTTCTGCCGTTTTGCCCCAAAATAAGGAGAATTTCTGCCTTTTTGTCCCAAATAAGGGGAATTTATGCAATTTTGCTCCAAAATAATGTGGAATTTCTGCATTTTTGCTCCAAAATAAAGGGAATTTCAGCAATTTTGCTCCAAAATAATGGGGAATTTCTGCAATTTTGCCCCAAAATAAAGGGAATTTCTGCAATTTTGCCCCAAAATTAGGGTAATTTCGGCCTTTTTGACACAAAATTAGGGGCATTATTGTCTCTTTGCTCCAAATAAGGGGAATTTCTGCAATTTTACTCCAAAATAATGTGGAATTTCTGCATTTTTGCCCCAAAATAAGGGGAATTTCTGCAATTTTGCTACAAAATAATGGGGAATTTCTGCAATTTTGCCCCAAAATAAAGGGAATTTCTGCAATTTTTTCAGAAAATTAGGGATATTACTGCAATTTTGCCCCAAAATAAGGAGAATTTCTGCAATTTTCCTCCAAAAATAGGGGAATTTCTGCCTTTTTGACACAAAATTAGGGGCATTACTGTCTTTTTGCTCCAAATAAGGGAAATTTCTGCATTTTTGTCCAAAATAAGTGGAATTTCTTCCTTTTTGCCCTAAAATAAGATTTTCTGTTTTTTTGGCACAAAATATAGGGAATTTCAGTCTTTTTGCCCTAAAATAAGGGTAATTTCTGAATTTTTGACCCCAAAAGAGCGGAATTTCTGCCTTTATGACCCGAAATAAGGGGAATTTCTGCATTTTTCTCCAAGTTAAAGAAATTTCTGCAATTTTGCCCCAAATAAGGGAAATTTCTGAAATTTTTTCCCAAAAAATGGAAATTTCTGCATTTTTGCCCCTAAATAAGGAGAATTTCTGCATTTTGCCCAAAAATTAGGGGAATTTCTGCCTTTTTGCCCCCAAATTAGAGGCATTACTGTCTTTTGCCCCAAATAAGGGAAATTTCTTCATTTTTCTCAAAATTAAGTGGAATTTCTGCCTTTTTGCACTAAAATAAGAATTTCTGCTCTTTTGGCACAAAATAAGGGGAATTTCAGTCTTTTTGCCCTAAAATAAGTGTTATTTCTGCATTTTTGACCCCAAATAAGGGGAATTTCTGCATTTTTGATCCAAAATAAGGGGAATTTCTGCATTTTTACCCCAAGATAAGCAAAATTTCTACAATTTTGCCACAAAATAAATGAAATTTCTGCAATTTTGTCCCAAAAAGGGGAAATTTCAGCAATTTTGCCCCACAATAAGGGGAATTTCTGCCTTTTTGCCCCAAAATTAGAAGAATTTCTGCTTTTTGCCCGAAAATTAGGGGCATTACTGGGTTTTTGCCCCAAAATAAGGGAAAATTCTGCATTTTTGCCCAGAATTAATTGGAATTTCTGCCTTTTTGCCCTAAAATATGAAGTATTTCTGTCTTTTTGGCAATAAATAAGGGGAATTTCAGTCTTTTTCCCTGAAATAAGTTTAATTTCTGCAATTTGCCCCCAAATTATAGGAATTACGGCCTTTTGGACCGGAAATAAGGGAAATTTCTGGATTTCTGTCCCATGATAAAAGAAACTTCTGCAATTTTGCACCAAAATAAAGAAAATTTCTGCCGTTTTGCCCCAAAATAAGGAGAATTTCTGCCTTTTTGCCCCAAATAAAGGGAATTTCTGCAATTTTGCTCCAAAATGATGTGGAATTTCTGCATTTTTGCCCCAAAATAAGGGGAATTTCAGCAATTTGCTCCAAAATAATGGGGAATTTCTGCAATTTTGCCCCAAAATAAAGGGAATTTCTGCAATTTTGCCCCAAAATTAGGGTAATTTCTGCCTTTTTGACACAAAATTAGGGGCATTACTGTCTTTTTGCTCCAAATAAGGGAAATTTCTGCATTTTTGTCCAAAATTAAGTGGAATTTCTTCCTTTTTCTCCTAAAATAAGAATTTCTGTCTTTTTGGCACAAAATATAGGGAATTTCAGTCTTTTTGCCCTAAAATAAGTATAATTTCTGAATTTTTGACCCCAAATAAGCGGATTTTCTGCCTTTTTGACCCGAAATAAGGGGAATTTCTGCATTTTTCCCCAAGTTAAAGAAATTTCTGCAATTTTGCCCCTAAATAAGGAGAATTTCTGCATTTTGCCCCATAATTAGGGGAATTTCTGCCTTTTTGCCCCCAAATTAGAGGCATTACTGTCTTTTGCCCCATATAAGGGAAATTTCTTTATTTTTTCCCAAAATTAAGTGGAATTTCTGCCTTTTTGCCCTAAAATAAGAATTTCTGCCCTCTTGGCACAAAATAAGGGGAATTTCAGTCTTTTTGCCCTAAAATAAGTGTTATTTCTGCATTTTTGACCCCAAATAAGCGGAATTTCTGCATTTTTGATCCAAAATAAGGGGAATTTCTGCACTTTTACCCCAAGATAAGCGAAATTTCCACAATTTTGCCACAAAATAAATGAAATTTTTGCAATTTTGTTCCAAAAGGGGAAATTTCAGCAATTTTGCCCCACAATAAGGGGAATTTCTGCCTTTTTGCCCCAAAATTAGGGGAATTTCTGCTTTTTGCCCGAAAATTAGGGGCATTACTGGGTTTTTGCCCCAAAATAAAGGAAAATTCTGCATTTTTGCCCAAAATTAATTGGAATTTCTGCATTTTTGCCCTAAAATAAGAAGTATTTCTGTCTTTTTGGCAAAAAATAAGGGGAATTTCAGTCTTTTTCCCTAAAATAAGTTTAATTTCTGCAATTTGCCCCCAAATTAGAGGAATTCCGGACTTTTGGACTGGAAATAAGGGAAATTTCTGGATTTCTGTTCCATGACAAGAGAAACTTCTGCAATTTTGCCCCAAAATAAAGAAAATTTCTGCAGTTTTGCCCCAAAATAAGGAGAATTTCTGCCTTTTTGTGCCAAATAAGGGGAATTTATGCAATTTTGCTCCATAATAATGTGGAATTTCTGCCTTTTTGTCCTAAAATTAGAAGTATTACTGCAATTTTGCTCCAAAATAATGGGGAATTTCTTCAAGTTTGCCCCAAAATAAAGGGAATTTCTGCAATTATTTCAGAAAATTAGGGGAATTACTGCAATTTTGCCCCAAAATAAAGGAAATTTCTGCAATTTTCCTCCAAAATTAGAGGAATTTCTGCCTTTTTGTCCTAAAATTAGGGGTATTACTGCAATTTTGCTCCAAAATAATGGGGAATCTGCAATTTTGCCCCAAAATAAAGGGAATTTCTGCAATTTTTTCAGAAAATTAGGGGAATTACTGCAATTTTGCCCCAAAATAAGGGAAATTTCTGCAATTTTCCTCCAAAAATAGGGGAATTTCTGCCTTTTTGACCCAAAATTAGGGGCATTACTGTCTTTTGCCCCAAATAAGGGAAATTTCTGCATTTTTCCCAAAATTAAGTGGAATTTCTGCCTTTTTGCCCTAAAATAAGAATTTCTGCCCTTTTGGCACAAAATAATAGGAATTTCAATTTTTTGCCCTCAAATAAGTGTTATTTCTGCATTTTTGATCCCAAATAAGCGGAATTTCTGCATTTTTGATCCAAAATAAGGAGAATTTCTGCCTTTTTGCCCCAAATAAGGGGAATTTCTGCAATTTTGCTCCAAAATGATGTGGAATTTTTGCATTTTTGCCCCAAAATAAAGGGAATTTCAGCAATTTTGCTCCAAAATAATGGGGAATTTCTGCAATTTTGCCCCAAAATAAAGGGAATTTCTGCAATTTTGCCCCAAAATTAGGGTAATTTCTGCCTTTTTGACACATAATTATGGGCATTACTGTCTTTTTGCTCCAAATAAGGGGAATTTCTGACTTATTACCCTGAAATAAGTGAAATTTCTCCAATTTTGCCCCAAAATAAGGGAAATTTCTTCCTTTTTGCCCCCAAATAAGGGGAATTTCAGCCTTTTTACCTCAACATAAGGGGAATTTCTGCATTTTTGCCACAAAATATTAGGAATTTCTGCCTGTTTGCCACAAAATAAGGAAAATTTCTGCCTTTTTTCCCTGAAATAAGTGAAATTTCTGCAATTTTGCCCCAAAATAAGTGGAATTTCTGAGTTTTGCCCCAAAATAATGAGAATTTCTGTCTTTTTGCCCAAACATATATGGAATTTCTGCATAATTGCCCCACAATTAGGGGAATTTCTGCAATTTTGCTCCAAAATATGGGGAATTTTTGCCTTTTTGTCCGAAAATGAGGGGAATGCATACCTTTTTGCCATATAAAAGGGAAATTTCTTCATTTTTGCTCCAAAATAAAGGGAATTTCTGCCTTTTTGCCTCTATATAAGTGGACTTTCTGTCTTTTTCCCCCAAAACAAAGGGAATTTCCTACTTTTTTGCCCCAAAATAAGAGGAATTTCTGACTTATTACCCTGAAATAAGTAAAATTTCTGCAATTTTGACCCAAAATAAGAGAAATTTCTGCCTTTTGCCACAAAATATGGGGAATTTCTGCATATTGGCTCGAAAATAAGAAGAATGCATACCTTTTTGCCATAAAAAGGGGAAATTTCTTCATTTTTGCTCCAAAATAAGGGGAATTTCTGCTTTTTTGCCTCTAAATAAGTGGAATTTCTATCTTTTTCCCCCAAAACAAAGGGAATTTCTGTCTTTTTTGCCCCAAAATGAGGAAAATTTCTGACTTATTACCATGAAATAAGTGAAATTTCTGCAATTTTGCCCCAAAATAAGGGAAATTTCTGCCTTTTTGCCCCCCAAAAAAAGGAATTTCAGCCTTTTTACCTTAAAGTAAGGGGAATTTCTGAATTTTGGCACAAAATATTAGGAATTTCTGCCTTTTTGCCCCCAAATAAAGAAAATCTTTGCCTTTTTTCCTTGAAATAAGTGAAATTTCTGCAATTTTGCTCTAAAATAAGTGAAATTTCTGCAATTTTGCCTCAAAATAAGGGAAATTTCTAGAATTTTGCCCTAAAATAAGTGGAATTTCTGAGTTTTGCCCCAAAATAAAGAGAATTTCTGCCTTTTTGCCCCACAATTACTGAAATTTCAGCAATTTTGCCCTAAAGTAAGGGAAATTTCTGCAATTTTTCCCCATAATAAGGGAAATTTCTGCAATTTTGCCCCAAAATAAGGGGAATTTCTGACTTTATGCTCCCGAAAAAAGGAGATTTTCTGTCTTTTTGCCCCAAAATAAGGAGAATTTCTGCATTTTTGCCCGAAAATTAAGAGAGTTTCTGCAATTTTTCTTCAAAATACGGTTAATTTCTGCCTTTTAGCCCCAAAATAAAGGGAATTTTTGCATTTTCCCCCAATATTTGGGGAATTTCTGCATTTGACATCTAAATGAGGGGAATTTCTGCATTTTACCTCAAAATAAGAAGAATTTCTGCCTTTTGCCCCAAAATATGGGGAATTTCTGCTTTTTTGTTCCAAAACAAGGAAAATTTCATCAATTTTATAACATAATAACGAAATTTCTTCTTTTTGCCCCTAAATAAAGGGAATTTCGGACTTTTTGCCCTGAAATAATTGAAATTTCAGCAATTTTGCCCAAAAATAAGGGAAATTTGTGCTTTTTTGCCCCAAAATAAGGGGAATTTCTGCCTTTTGCCCCAAATAAGGGGAATTTCTGCATTTTTGCCCGAAAATTAGAAGAATGCATACCTTTTTGCCATAAAAAAGGGAAATTTCTTCATTTTTGCTCCAAAATAAGGGGAAATTCTGCTTTTTTGCCTCTAAATAAGTGGAATTTCTGTCTTTTTCCCCCAAAACAAAGGGAATTTCTGTCTGTTTTGCCCCAAAATAAAAAAAAAAAAATTCTGACTTATTACCTTGAAATAAGTGAAATTTCTGCAATTTTGCCCCAAAATAAGGGAAATTTCTGCCTTTTTGCCCCCAAATAAAAGGAATTTCAGACTTTTTACCTCAAAATAAGGGGAATTTCTGAATTTTGGCACAAAATATTAGAAATTTCTGCATTTTTGCCCCAAAATAAAGAAAATTTCTACCTATTTTCCCTGATATAAGTGATATTTCTGCAATTTTGTCCCAAAATAAGGGAAATTTCTAGAATTTTGCCCCAAAATAAGTGGAATTTCTGAGTTTTGCCCCAAAATAAGGAGAATTTCTGCCTTTTTGCCCCACAATTAGTGAAATTCCTGCAATTTTGCCCTAAAATAAGGGGAAATTTCTGCAATTTTTCCCCATAATAAGGGAAATTTCTGCAATTTTGCCCCAAAATAAAAGGAATTTCTGTTTTTTGCCCCACAATTAGGGAAATTTCTGCAATTTTGCCCAAAAATAAGGGGAATTTCTGCTTTTTGCCCCAAAATATGGGGAATTTCTGCCTTTTTGTCCGAAAATAAGAAGAATGCATAACTTTTTGCCATAATAAAGGAAATTTCTTCATTTTTGCTCCAAAATAAGTGGAACTTTTGCCTTTTTGCCTCTAAATAAATGGAATTTCTGTCTTTTTCCCCCAAACAAAGAAAATTTCTGTCTTTTTTGGCCCAAAATAAAGAAAATTTCTGACTTATTGCCCTGAAATAAGTGAAATTTCTACAAATTTGCCCCAAAATAAGGAAAATTTCTGCCTTTTGCCCCAAAATATGGGGAATTTCAGGATTTTACCTCAAAATAAGGGAAATTTCTGATTTTTGCACCAAAATATGGAGAATTTCATCCTTTTTGCCCCAAAATAAAGGGAATTTCTGCATTTTTGCACCAATATTAAGGGAATTTCTGCAATTTTGCTCCAAAATACGTGTCATTTCTGCCTTTTTGCCCGAAATTAATTGGAATTTTTGCCTTTTTGTCCCGAAATAAGTGAAATTTCTTCAATTTTAGCCAAAAATTAGGGATTTCATCTCTTTGCCCCAAAATAAGGGGAATTTCTGCAATTTTGCCCTGAAATATTTAAATTTTTTCAATTTTACCCCAAAATAAGGGGAATTTCTGCCTTTTTGCCCCAAAATAAGGGGAATTTCAACCTTATTACCTCAAAATAAGGGAAATTTCTGCCTTTTTGCCACAAAATATACGGATTTTTTCTGCCTTTTTGCCCCAAAATAAGGGGAATTTCTCCCTTTTTGCCCCAAAATAAAGAAAATTTCAGCCTTTTTAACTGAAAATAAGTGAAATTTCTGCAATTTTGCCCCAAATAAGAAAAATTTCTGCAATTTTGCCCCAAAATAAGGTAAATTCCTGCAATTTTTCCCCAAAATAAAGAAAATTTCTAGAATTTTGTTCCAAAATAAGAGGAATTTCTTATTTTTGCCCCAAAATAAAGGGAATTTCTGCATTTTGCCCCAATATTAGGGAAATTTCTGCAATTTTGCTCCAAAATACAGGGAATTTCTGCCTTTTTGCCCGAAAATAAAAGTAATGCATACCTTTTTGCCATAAAAAAGTGAAATTTCTTTTTTTTTTTGCTCCAAAATAATGGGAATTTCTGCCTTTTTGTTTCTAAAAAAGTGGAATTTCTGTCTTTTTTCCCTCAAAATAAAGGGAATTTCTGTTTTTTGCCCCAAAATAAGGGGAATTTCTGACTTATTACCCTGAAATAAGTGAAATTTCTCCAATTTTGCCCCAAAATAAGGGAAATTTCTGCCTTTTTGCCCCCAAATAAGGGGAATTTCAGCCTTTTTACCTCAAAATAAGGGGAATTTCTGCATTTTTGCCACAAAATATTAGGAATTTCTGCCTGTTTGCCCCAAAATAAGGAAAATTTCTGCCTTTTTTCCCTGAAATAAGTGAAATTTCTGCAATTTTGCCCCAAAATAAGTGGAATTTCTGAGTTTTGCCCCAAAATAATGAGAATTTCTGTCTTTTTGCCCAAACATATAGGGAATTTCTGCCTAATTGCCCCACAATTAGAGGAATTTCTGCAATTTTGCTCCAAAATACGAAGAATTTTTGCCTTTTTGTCCGAAAATGAGGGGAATGCATACCTTTTTGCCATATAAAAAAGAAATTTCTTCATTTTTGCTCCAAAATAAAGGGAATTTCTGCCTTTTTGCCTCTATATAAGTGGAATTTCTGTCTTTTTCCCCCAAAACAAAGGGAATTTCCTACTTTTTTGTCCCAAAATAAGAAAATTTCTGACTTATTACCCTGAAATAAGTGAAATTTCTGCAATTTTGACCCAAAATAAGAGAAATTTCTGCCTTTTGCCACAAAATATGGGGAATTTCTGCATATTGGCCCGAAAATAAGAAGAATGCATACCTTTTTGCCATAAAAAAGGGAAATTTCTTAATTTTTGCTCCAAAATAAGGGGAATTTCTGCTTTTTTGCCTCTAAATAAGTGGAATTTCTATCTTTTTCACGCAAAACAAAGGGAATTTCTGTCTTTTTTGCCCCAAAATGAGGAAAATTTCTGACTTATTACCATGAAATAAGTGAAATTTCTGCAATTTTGCCCCAAAATAAGGGAAATTTCTGCCTTTTTCCCCCAAATAAAAGGAATTTCAGCCTTTTTACCTCAAAGTAAGGGGAATTTCTGAATTTTGGCACAAAATATTAGGAATTTCTGCCTTTTTGTCTCAAAATAAGGAAAATCTGTGCCTTTTTTCCTTGAAATAAGTGAAATTTCTGCAATTTTGCCCTAAAATAAGTGAAATTTCTGCAATTTTGCCCCAAAATAAGGGAAATTTCTAGAATTTTGCCCTAAAATAAGTGGAATTTCTGAGTTTTGCCCCAAAATAAGAGAATTTCTGCCTTTTTGCCCTACAATTAGTGAAATTTCAGCAATTTTGCCCTAAAGTAAGGGAAATTTCTGCAATTTTTCCCCATAATAAGGGAAATTTCTGCAATTTTGCCCCAAAATAAGGGGAATTTCTGACTTTATGCTCCCGAAAAAAGGAGATTTTCTGTCTTTTTGCCCCAAAATAAGGAGAATTTCTGCATTTTTTGCCCGAAAATTAAGAGAGTTTCTGCAATTTTTCTTCAAAATACGGTTAATTTCTGCCTTTTAGCCCCAAAATAAAGGGAATTTTTGCATTTTCCCCCAATATTTGGGGAATTTCTGCATTTGACATCTAAATGAGGGGAATTTCTGCATTTTACCTCAAAATAAGAATTTCTGCCTTTTGCCCCAAAATATGGGGAATTTCTGCTTTTTTGTTCTAAAACAAGGAAAATTTCATCAATTTTATAACATAATAAAAGAAATTTCTTCTTTTTGCCCCAAAATAAAAGGAATTTATGACTTTTTGCCCTGAAATAATTGAAATTTCTGCAATTTTGCCCAAAAATAAGGGAAATTTGTGCTTTTTTGCCCCAAAATAAGGGGAATTTCTGCCTTTTGCCCCAAAATAGGGGGAATTTCTGCATTTTTGCCCGAAAATAAGAAGAATGCATAGCTTTTTGCCATAAATAAGGGAAATTTCTTCATTTTTGCTCCAAAATAAAGGGAAATTCTGCTTTTTTGCCTCTAAATAAGTGGAATTTCTGTCTTTTCCCCCCAAAACAAAGGGAATTTCTGTCTGTTTTGCCCCAAAATAAAAAAAAAATTCTGACTTATTACCTTGAAATAAGTGAAATTTCTGCAATTTTGCCCCAAAATAAGGGAAATTTCTGCCTTTTTGCCCCCAAATAAAAGGAATTTCAGACTTTTTACCTCAAAATAAGAAGAATTTCTGAATTTTGGCACAAAATATTAGAAATTTCTGCATTTTTGCCCCAAAATAAAAAAAATTTCTACCTATTTTCCCTGAAATAAGTGATATTTCTGCAATTTTGCCCCAAAATAAGGGAAATTTCTAGAATTTTGCCCCAAAATAAGTGGAATTTCTTAGTTTTGCCCCAAAATAAGGAGAATTTCTGCTTTTTGCCCCACAATTAGTGAAATATCTGCAATTTTGCCCTAAAATAAGGGGAAATTTCTGCAATTATTCCCCATAATAAGGGAAATTTCTGCAATTTTGCCCCAAAATAAGGGGAATTTCTGTTTTTTGCCCCACAATTAGGGAAATTTCTGCAATTTACCCCAAAATAAAAGGAAATTGCTGGAATTTTGCCCCAAAATAAGGGAAATTTCTGATTTTTGCAGCAAAATAGAGGGAATTTCTGCCTTTTTCCCCAAAATTTGGGGAATTTCTGCAATTTTGCTCTAAAATACAGGGAATTTCTGCCTTTTTGCCCGAAAATGAAGGGAATGCATACCTTTGTGCCATAAAAATAGGAAATTTCTTAATTTTTGCTATAAAGTAAGGGGAATTTCTGCCTTTTTGCCTCTAAATAAGTGAAATTTCTGTCTTTTTCCCCCAAAACAAAGGGAATTTCTGACCTTTTTACCCCCAAATAAGGGAAATTTATGACTTATTACCCTGAAATAAGTGAAATTTCTGCAAATTTGCCCCAAAATAAGGGAAATTTCTGCCTTTTGCCCCAAAATAAGGGGAATTTCTGTTTTTTGCCCCACAATTAGGGAAATTTCTGCAATTTACCCCAAAATAAGGGGAATTTCTGCTTTTTGCCCCAAAATATGGGGAATTTCTGCCTTTTTGTCCGAAAATAAGAAGAATGCATAAATTTTTGCCATAAAAGAGGGAAATTTCTTCATTTTTGCTCCAAAATAAATGGAACTTTTGCCTTTTTGCCTCTAAATAAATGGAATTTCTGTCTTTTTCCCCGAAACAAAGAAAATTTCTGTCTTTTTTGGCCCAAAATAAAGAAAATTTCTGACTTATCGCCCTGAAATAAGTGAAATTTTTGCAAATTTGCCCCAAAATAAGGGAAATTTCTGCCTTTTGCCCCAAAATATGGGGAATTTCAGCATTTTACCTCAAAATAAGGGAAATTTCTGATTTTTGCACCAAAATATGGAGAATTTCTGCCTTTTTGCCCCAAAATAAAGGGAATTTCTGCATTTTTGCACCAATATTAAGGGAATTTCTGCAATTTTGCTCCAAAATACGTGTCATTTCTGCCTTTTTGCCTGAAATTAATTGGAATTTTTGCCTTTTTGTCCCGAAATAAGTGAAATTTCTTCAATTTTAGCCAAAAATTAGGGATTTCATCTTTTTGCCCCAAAATAAGGGGAATTTCTGCCATTTTGCACTGAAATATTTAAATTTCTTCAATTTTACCCCAAAATAAGGGGAATTTCTGCCTTTTTGCCCCGAAATAAGGGAATTTCAACATTAATTCCTCAAAATAAGGGAAATTTCTGCTTTTTGCCACAAAATATACGAAATTTCTGCCTTTTTGCCCCAAAATAAAGAAAATTTCTAGAATTTTGCCACAAAATAAGGGGAATTTCTGATTATGGCACCAAAATGAAGGGAATTTCTGCATTTTGCCCCATAATTAGGGGAATTTCTGCAATTTTGTTCCAAAATACGGGGAATTTCTGCCTTTTTGCCCGAAAATAATAGGAATGCATACCTTTGTGTCATAAAAAGTAATATTTCTTCATTTTTGCTCCAAAATAAGGGGAATTTCTGCCTTTTTGCCTCTAAAAAATTGGAATTTCTGTCTTTTCCCCCAAAATAAAGGAAATTTCTGTCTTTTTTGCCCCAAAAGTAAGAGAAATTTCTGACTTATTACCCTGAAATAAGTGAAATTTCTGCAATTTTGCCTCAAAATAAGGGAAATTTCTGCCTTTTTGCCCCAAATAAGGGAAATTTCAGCCTTTTTACCCCAAAATAAGGGGAATTTCTTCATTTTTGCCACAAAATATTAGGAATTTCTGCCTTTTTGCCCCAAAATAAGGAAAATTTCTGCTTTTTTTTCCCTGAAATAATTGAAATTTCTGCAATTTTGCCCCAAAATAAGTGGAATTTCTGAGTTTTGCCCCAAAATAAAGAGAATTTCTGTTTTTTTGCCCTAACATATAGGGAATTTCTGACTTTTTGCCCCACAATTAGGGGAATTTCTGCAATTTTGCTCCAAAATACAGGGAATTTCTGCCTTTTTGCCCGAAAATAAAAGGAATGCATACCTTTTTGCCATATAAAAAAGAAATTTCTTCATTTTTGCTCCAAATTAAGGGGAATTTCTGCCTTTTTGCGTCTAAATAAGTGGAATTTCTGTCTTTTCCCCCCAAAACAAAGGGAATTTCTGTCTTTGTTGCCCTAAAATGAGGGGAATTTCTGACTTATTACCCTGAAATATATGAAATTTCTGCAAATTTGCCACAAAATAAGGGAAATTTCTGCCTTTTTGCCCCCAAAGAAGAAGGATTTCAGCCTTTTTACCTCAAAATAATAGGAATTTCTGCATTTTTGCCACAAAATTTATGGAATTTCTGTTTTTTTGCCCCATAATAAGAAAAATTTCTGCAATTTTGCCCCAAAATAAGGGGAATTTCTCTTTTTTTGCCCCAAAAGAAAGGAAATTTCAGCCTTTTTACATGAAAATATGTGAAATTACTGCAATTTTGCCCCAAATAAGGGAAATTTCTGATATTTTGCACCAAAATAAAGTAAATTTCTGCAATTTTGCCCCAAAATAAAGGAAATTTCTGGAATTTTGCCCCAAAATAAGGGGAATTTATGATTTTTGCCCCAAAATAAAGGGAATTTCTGCCTTTTGCCCAAAAATTTGGGGGAATTTCTGCAATTTTGCTCCAAAATACGGGGAATTTCTGCCTTTTTGCCCGAAAATGAAGGGAATGCATACCTTTTTGTCATAAAAAGGGAAATTTCTTCATTTTTGCTCCAAAATAAGGGGAATTTCTGCCTTTTTACCTCTAAATAAGTGGAATTTCTGTCTTTTTTCCCCAAAACAAAGGGAATTTCTAACTTTTTTGCCCCTAAATAAGGGGAATTTCTGACTTATTACTCTGAAATAAGTGAAATTTCTGCAATTTTGCTCCAAAATAAGGGGAATTTCTGCTTTTTGCCACAAAATATGAGGAATTTCTGCATTTTGGCCCGAAAATAAGAAGAATGCATACCTTTTTGCCATAAAAAATGGAAATTTCTTCATTGTTGCTCCAAAATAAGGGGAATTTTTTTTTTCCTCTAAATAAGTGGAATTTATTTTTCCCCCAAAACAAAGGGAATTTCTGTCTTTTTTGCCCCAAAATAAGGAAAATTTCTGACTTATTACCCTAAAATAAGTGAAATTTCTACAATTTTGCCCCAAAATAAAGGAAATTTTTGAATTTTTGCCCCCAAATAAGGGGAATTTCAGCCTTTTTACCTCAAAATAAGGGGAATTTCTGATTTTTGCACCAAAATATGGAGAATTTCTGCATTTTTGCCCCAAAATAAAGGGAATTTCTGCATTTTTTGCACCAATATTAAGGGAATTTCTGCAATTTTGCTCCAAAATAGGAGTCATTTCTGCATTTCTGCTCGAAATTAATTGGAATTTTAGCCTTTTTGTCCCGAAATAAGTGAAATTTCTTCAATTTTAGCCAAAAATTAGGAATTTCATCTTTTTGCCCCAAAATAAGGGGAATTTCTGCCATTTTGCCCTGAAATATTTGAAATTTCTTCAATTTTACCCCAAAATAAGAGGAATTTCTGCCTTTTTGCCCCAATATAAGAGGAATTTCAACCTTATTACCTCCAAATAAGAGAAATTTCTGCCTTTTTGCCACAATATATACGTAATTTCTGCCTTTTTGCCCAAAATAAAGAAAAATTTCTGCAATTTTGCCCCAAAATAAGGTGAATTTCTCCCTTTTTCCCCAAAATAAAGAAAATTTCAGCCTTTTTATCTGAAAATAAGTGAAATTTCTGCAATTTTGCCCCTAATAAGAGAAATTTTTGCAATTTTGCCCCAAAATAAGGTAAATTCCTGCAATTATTACCCTAAAATAAGTAATATTTCTGTAATTTTGCCCCAAAATAAGGGAAATTTCTGCATTTTTGCCCCCAAATAAGAAGAATTTCAGCCTTTTTACCTCAAAATAAAAGGAATTTCTGCATTTTTGCCACAAAATTTACGGAATTTCTGCCTTTTTGCTCCATAATAAGTAAAATTTCTGCAATTTTGCCCTCAAATAAGGGGAATTTTTTATTTTTTGCCCCAAAATAAAGGAAATTTCAGTCTTTTTACATGAAAATAAGTGAAATTACTCCAATTTTGCCCCAAATAAGAGAAATTTCTGATATTTTGCACCAAAATAAGGAAAATTTCTTCAATTTTGCCCCAAAATAAAAGGAAATTGCTGGAATTTTGCCCCAAAATAAGGAAAATTTCTGATTTTTGCCCCAAAATAGAGGGAATTTCTGCCTTTTTCTCCAAAATTTGGGGAATTTCTGCAATTTTGCTCTAAAATACAGGGAATTTCTGCCTTTTTGCCCGAAAATGAAGGGAATGCATACCTTTGTGCCATAAAAAAGGGAAATTTCTTAATTTTTGCTATAAAATAAGGGGAATTTCTGCCTTTTTGCCACTAAATAAGTGAAATTTCTGTCTTTTTCCCCCAAAACAAAGAGAATTTCTGACTTTTTTACCCCCAAATAAGGGAAATTTATGACTTATTACCCTGAAATAAGTAAAAGTTCTGCAAATTTGCAACAAAATAAGGGAAATTTCTGCCTTTTGCCCCAAAATATGGGGAATTTCAGCATTTTACCTCAAAATAAGGGAAATTTCTGATTTTTGCACCAAAATATGGAGAATTTCTGCCTTTTTGCCCTAAAATAAAGGGAATTTCTGCATTTTTGCACCAATATTAAGGGAATTTCTGCAATTTTGCTCCAAAATACGTGTCATTTCTGCCTTTTTGCCCGAAATTAATTGGAATTTTTGCCTTTTTGTCCCGAAATAAGTGAAATTTCTTCAATTTTAGCCAAAAATTAGGGATTTCATCTTTTTGCCCCAAAATAAGGGGAATTTCTGCCATTTTGCCCTGAAATATTTAAATTTCTTCAATTTTACCCCAAAATAAGGGGAATTTCTGCCTTTTTGCCCCAAAATAAGGGAATTTCAACATTAATTCCTCAAAATAAGGGAAATTTCTGCTTTTTGCCACAAAATATACGAAATTTCTGCCTTTTTGCCCCAAAATAAAGAAAATTTCTAGAATTTTGCCACAAAATAAGGGGAATTTCTGATTATGGCACCAAAATGAAGGGAATTTCTGCATTTTGCCCCATAATTAGGGGAATTTCTGCAATTTTGTTCCAAAATACGGGGAATTTCTGCCTTTTTGCCCGAAAATAATAGGAATGCATACCTTTTTGCCATAAAAAGTAATATTTCTTCATTTTTGCTCCAAAATAAGGGGAATTTCTGCCTTTTTGCCTCTAAAAAATTGGAATTTCTGTCTTTTTCCCCCAAAATAAAGGAAATTTCTGTCTTTTTTGCCCCAAAAGTAAGAGAAATTTCTGACTTATTACCCTGAAATAAGTGAAATTTCTGCAATTTTGCGTCAAAATAAGGGAAATTTCTGACTTTTTGCCCCCAAATAAGGGAAATTTCAGCCTTTTTACCCCAAAATAAGGGGAATTTCTTCATTTTTGCCACAAAATATTAGGAATTTCTGCCTTTTTGCCCCAAAATAAGGAAAATTTCTGCTTTTTTTTCCCTGAAATAATTGAAATTTCTGCAATTTTGCCCCAAAATAAGTGGAATTTCTGAGTTTTGCCCCAAAATAAAGAGAATTTCTGTTTTTTTGCCCTAACATATAGGAAATTTCTGACTTTTTGCCCCACAATTAGGGGAATTTCTGCAATTTTGCTCCAAAATACAGGGAATTTCTGCCTTTTTGCCCGAAAATAAAAGGAATGCATACCTTTTTGCCATATAAAAAAGAAATTTCTTCATTTTTGCTCCAAATTATGGGGAATTTCTGCCTTTTTGCGTCTAAATAAGTGGAATTTCTGTCTTTTCCCCCCAAAACAAAGGGAATTTCTGTCTTTGTTGCCCTAAAATGAGGGGAATTTCTGACTTATTACCCTGAAATAAATGAAATTTCTGCAAATTTGCCACAAAATAAGGGAAATTTCTGCCTTTTTGCCCCCAAAGATGAAGGATTTCAGCCTTTTTACCTCAAAATAATAGGAATTTCTGCATTTTTGCCACAAAATTTACGGAATTTCTGTTTTTTTGCCCCATAATAAGAAAAATTTCTGCAATTTTGCCCCAAAATAAGGGGAATTTCTCTTTTTTTGCCCTAAAATAAAGGAAATTTCAGCCTTTTTACATGAAAATAAGTGAAATTACTGCAATTTTGCCCCAAATAAGGGAAATTTCTGATATTTTGCACCAAAATAAAGTAAATTTCTGCAATTTTGCCCCAAAATAAAGGAAATTTCTGGAATTTTGCCCCAAAATAAGGGGAATTTATGATTTTTGCCCCAAAATAAAGGGAATTTCTGCCTTTTGCCCAAAAATTTGGGGGAATTTCTGCAATTTTGCTCCAAAATACGGGGAATTTCTGCCTTTTTGCCCGAAAATGAAGGGAATGCATACCTTTTTGCCATAAAAAGGGAAATTTCTTCATTTTTGCTCCAAAATAAGGGGAATTTCTGCCTTTTTACCTCTAAATAAGTGGAATTTCTGTCTTTTTTCCCCAAAACAAAGGGAATTTCTAACTTTTTTGCCCCTAAATAAGGGGAATTTCTGAGTTATTACTCTGAAATAAGTGAAATTTCTGCAATTTTGCTCCAAAATAAGGGGAATTTCTGCTTTTTGCCACAAAATATGGGGAATTTCTGCATTTTGGCCCGAAAATAAGAAGAATGCATACCTTTTTGCCATAAAAAATGGAAATTTCTTCATTGTTGCTCCAAAATAAGGGGAATTTCTGTTTTTTCCTCTAAATAAGTGGAATTTATTTTTCCCCCAAAACAAAGGGAATTTCTGTCTTTTTTGCCCCAAAATAAGGAAAATTTCTGACTTATTACCCTAAAATAAGTGAAATTTCTACAATTTTGCCCCAAAATAAAGGAAATTTTTGAATTTTTGCCCCCAAATAAGGGGAATTTCAGCCTTTTTACCTCAAAATAAGGGGAATTTCTGATTTTTGCACCAAAATATGGAGAATTTCTGCATTTTTGCCCCAAAATAAAGGGAATTTCTGCATTTTTTGCACCAATATTAAGGGAATTTCTGCAATTTTGCTCCAAAAATAGGAGTCATTTCTGCATTTCTGCTCGAAATTAATTGGAATTTTTGCCTTTTTGTCCCGAAATAAGTGAAATTTCTTCAATTTTAGCCAAAAAATAGGAATTTCATCTTTTTGCCCCAAAATAAGGGGAATTTCTGCCATTTTGCCCTGAAATATTTGAAATTTCTTCAATTTTACCCCAAAATAAGAGGAATTTCTGCCTTTTTGCCCCAATATAAGAGGAATTTCAACCTTATTACCGCCAAATAAGAGAAATTTCTGCCTTTTTGCCACAATATATACGTAATTTCTGCCTTTTTGCCCAAAATAAAGAAAAATTTCTGCAATTTTGCCCCAAAATAAGGTGAATTTCTCCCTTTTTCCCCAAAATAAAGGAAATTTCAGATTTTTATCTGAAAATAAGTGAAATTTCTGCAATTTTGCCCCTAATAAGAGAAATTTTTGCAATTTTGCCCCAAAATAAGGTAAATTCCTGCAATTATTACCCTAAAATAAGTAATATTTCTGTAATTTTGACCCAAAATACGGGAAATTTCTGCCTTTTTGCCCCCAAATAAGAAGAATTTCAGCCTTTTTACCTCAAAATAAAAGGAATTTCTGCATTTTTGCCACAAAATTTACGGAATTTCTGCCTTTTTGCTCCATAATAAGGAAAATTTCTGCAATTTTGCCTTAAAATAAGGGGAATTTTTTATTTTTTGCCCCAAAATAAAGGAAATTTCAGTCTTTTTACATGAAAATAAGTGAAATTACTGCAATTTTGCCCCAAATAAGAGAAATTTCTGATATTTTGCACCAAAATAAGGAAAATTTCTTCAATTTTGCCCCAAAATAAAAGGAAATTGCTGGAATTTTGCCCCAAAATAAGGGAAATTTCTGATTTTTGCCCCAAAATAGAGGGAATTTCTGCCTTTTTCCCCAAAATTTGGGGAATTTCTGCAATTTTGCTCTAAAATACAGGGAATTTCTGCCTTTTTGCCCGAAAATGAAGGGAATGCATACCTTTGTGCCATAAAAAAGGGAAATTTCTTAATTTTTGCTATAAAATAAGGGGAATTTCTGCCTTTTTGCCTCTAAATAAGTGAAATTTCTGTCTTTTTCCCCCAAAACAAAGGGAATTTCTGACTTTTTTACCCCCAAATAAGGGAAATTTATGACTTATTACCCTGAAATAAGTGAAATTTCTGCAATTTTGTCCCAAAATAAGGGAAATCTATGCCTTTTGCCACAAAATATGAGGAATTTCTGCATTTTGGCCCGAAAATAAGAAGATTGCATACCTTTTTGCCATAAAAAAGGGAAATTTCTTCATTTTTGCTCCAAAATAAGGGGAATTTCTGATTTTTGCTTCTAAATAAGTGGAATTTCTGTCTTTTTCCCCCAAAACAAAGGGAATTTCTGTCTTTTTTGCCCCAAAATCAGGAAAATTTCTGACTTATTACTCTGAAATAAGTAAATTTCTGCAATTTTGCCCCAAAATAAGGGAAATTTCTGCCTTTTTGCCCCCAAATAAAAGGAATTTCAGCATTTCTATCTCAAAATAAAGGGAATTTCTGAATTTTGGCACAAAATATTAAGAATTTCTGCCTTTTTGTCTCAAAATAAGGAAAATCTCTGCCTTTTTTTCCTGAAATAAGTGAAATTTTTGCAATTTTGCCCCAAAATAAGAGAAATTTCTGCAATTTTGCTCCAAAATAAGGTAAATTCCTGCAATTTTACCCCAAAATAAAGAAAATTTCTAGAATTTTGCCCCATAATAAGGGGAATTTCTGATTTTTGCCCCAAAATGAAGGGAATTTCTGCATTTTGCCCCATAATTAGGGGAATTTCTGCAATTTTGCTCCAAAATACGGGGAAATTTTGCCTTTTTGCACGAAAATAAAAGGAATGGATACCTTTGCCATAAAAAAGTGAAATTTCTTCATTTTTGCTCCAAAATAAGGGGAATTTCTGCCTTTTTGCCTCTAAAAAATTGGACTTTCTGTCTTTTTCCCCCAAAATAAAGGGAATTTCTGTCTTTTTTGCCCCAAAATAAGGGGAATTTCTGACTTATTACCCTGAAATAAGTGAAATTTCTGCAATTTTGCCCCAAAATAAGGGAAATTTCTGCCTTTTTGCCCCAAAATAAGTGAATTTTAGCCTTTTTACCTCAAAATAAGGGGAATTTCTTCATTTTTGACACAAAATATTAAAAATTTCTGCCTTTTTGCCCCAAAATAAGGAAAATTTCTACCTTTTCTCCCTGAAATAAGTGAAATTTCTGCAATTTTGCTCAAAAATAAGTGGAATTTCTGAGTTTTGCCCCAAAATAAGGAGAATTTCTGTCTTTTTGCCCTAACATATAGAGAATTTCTGCCTTTTTGCCCCACAATTAGGGGAATTTCTGCAATTTTGCTCCAAAATACAGGGAATTTCTGCCTTTTTACCCAAAAATAAGGGGAATGCATACCTTTTTGCCATATAAAAGGGAAATTTCTTCATTTTTGCTCCAAAATAAGGGGAACATTTGCCTTTTTGCCTCTAAATAAGTGGAATTTCTGTCTTTTTCCCCAAAACAAAAAGAAATTTCAGTCTTTGTTGCCCCAAAATAAGGGGAATTTCTGAATTATTACCTTGAAATAAGTAATATTTCTGCAATTTTGCCCAAAAATAAGAGAAATTTCTGCCTTTTCCCCCAAATAAGAAGAATTTCAGCCTTTTTACCTCAAAATAAAAGGAATCTCTGCATTTTTGCCACAAAATTTAAGGAATTTCTGTTTTTTTGCCCCATAATATGGAAAATTTCTGCAATTTTGCCCCAAAATAAGGGGAATTTCTCTTTTTTGCCCAGAAATAAAGGAAATTTAAGCCTTTTTACATGAAAATAAGTGAAATTACTGCAATTTTGCCCCAAATAAGGAAAATTTCTGATATTTTGCACCTAAATAAAGTAAATTTCTGCAATTTTGCCCAAAAATAAGAGAAATTTCTGCCTTTTCCCCCAAATAAGAAGAATTTCAGCCTTTTTACCTCAAAATAAAAGGAATCTCTGCATTTTTGCCACAAAATTTAAGGAATTTCTGTTTTTTTGCCTCATAATATGGAAAATTTCTGCAATTTTGCCCCAAAATAAGGGGAATTTCTCTTTTTTGCCCAGAAATAAAGGAAATTTAAGCCTTTTTACATGAAAATAAGTGAAATTACTGCAATTTTGCCCCAAATAAGGAAAATTTCTGATATTTTGCACCTAAATAAAGTAAATTTCTGCAATTTTGCCCCAAAATAAAGGAAATTCCTGGAATTTTGCCCCAAAACAAGGGGAAATTCTGATTTTTGCCCCAAACTAAAGGGAATTTCTGCCTTTTGCTCCAAAATTTGGGGAATTTCTGCAATTTTGCTTCAAAATACGGTAAATTCCTTCAATTTTGCCCCAAAATTAAGAAAATTTCGAGAATTTTGCCCCAAAATAAAGGGAATTTCTGATTTTTGCCCCAAAATATAGAGAATTTCTGAATTTTGCCCCAAAATTAGGGGAATTTCTGCAATTTTGCGGCAAAATACAGGGAATTTCTGCCTTTTTGCCCGAAAATAAAAAGAATGCATACCTTTATGACATAAAAAAGGGAAATTTCTTCATTTTTGCTCCAAAATAAGGGGAATTTCTGCATTTTTGCCTCTAAAAAAGTTGAATTTCTGTCATTTTCTTCCAAAAAAAAGGGAATTTATGTCTTTTTTGCCCCAAAATAAGGGGAATTTCTGACTTATTACCTAAAATAAGTGAAATTTCTGCAATTTTGCCCCAAAATAAGGGAAATTTCTGCCTTTTTGCCCCCAAATAAGGGGAATTTCAGACTTTTTACCTCAAAATAAGGGAAATTTCTGCATTTTTGCCACAAAACATTAGGAATTTCTCCCTTTTTGCCCCAAAATAAGGAAAATTTCTGTCTTTTTTCCCTGAAATAAGCGAAATTTCTGCAATTTTGCGCCAAAATAAGTGGAATTTCTGAGTTTTGTCCCAAAATAAGAAGAATTTCTGTCTTTTTGCCCAAACATATAGGGAATTTCTGCTCTTTGCCCCACAATTAGGGGAATTTCTGCAATTTTGCTCAAAAATACCGGGAATTTCTGCCTTTTTTCCCGAAAATAAGGGGAATGCATACCTTTTTGCCATATAAATGGAAATTTCTTCATTTTTGCTCCAAAATAAAAGGAATTTCTGCCTTTTTGCCCCTAAATAAGTGGAATTTCTGTCTTTTTCCCCCAAAACAAAAGGAATTTCTATATTTTTTGCCCCAAAATAAGGGGAATTTCTGACTTATTACCCTGAAATAAGTAATATTTTTGCAATTTTGCCCCAAAATAAGGGAAATTTCTGCCTTTTTGCCCCCAAATAAGAAGAATTTCAGCCTTTTTACCTCAAAATAAAAGGAATTTCTGCATTTTTGCCACAAAATTTACGGAATTTCTGCCTTTTTGCTCCATAATAAGGAAAATTTCTGCAATTTTGCCCCAAAATAAGGGGAATTTCTCCTTTTTTGCCCCAAAATAAAGGAAATTTCAGCCTTTTTACATTAAAATAAGTGAAATTACTTCAATTTTGCCCCAAATAAGGGAGATTTCTGATATTTTGCACCATAATAAGGAAAATTTCGGCAATTTTGCCCCAAAATAAGGGGAATTTCTCCTTTTTTGCCCTAAAATAAAGGAAATTTCAGTCTTTTTACATGAAAATAAGTGAGATTACTGCAATTTTGCCCCAAATAAGGAAAATTTCTGATATTTTGCACCAAAATAAGGAAAATTTCTGAAATTTTGCCCCAAAATAAAAGGAAATTTCTGGAATTTTGCCCCAAAATATGGGAAATTTCTGATTTTTGCCCCAAAATAAATGGAATTTCTGCCTTTTGCCCCAAAATTTGGGGAATTTCTGCAATTTTGCTCCAAAATACGGGGAATTTCTGCCTTTTTGCCCGAAAATGAAGGGAATGCATACCTTTGTGCCATAAAAAAGGGAAATTTCTTCATTTTTCCTATAAAATAAAAGGAATTTCTGCCTTTTTGCCTCTAAATAAGTGGAATTTCTGTCTTTTTCCTCCAAAACAAAGGGAATTTCTGACTTTTTTGCCCCCAAATAAGGGAAATTTCTGACTTATTACCTTGAAATAAGTGAAATTTCTGCAATTTTGCCCCAAAATAAGGGAAATTTCTGCTTTTTGCCACAAAATATGGGGAATTTCTGCATTTTGGCCCGAAAATAAGAAGAATGCATACCGTTTTGCCATAAAAAAAGGAAATTTCTTCATTTTTGCTCCAAAATAAGAGGAATTTCTGATTTTTGCTTCTAAATAAGTGGAATTTCTGTCTTTTTCCCCCAAAACAAAGGGAATTTCTGTCTTTTTTGCCCCAAAATAAGGAAAATTTCTGACTTATTACCCTGAAATAAGTGAAATTTCTGCAATTTTGCCCCAAAATAAGGGAAATTTCTGCCTTTTTGCCCCCAAATAAAAGGAATTTCAGCATTTTTATCTTAAAATAAGGGGAAATTCTGAATTTTGGCACAAAATATTAGGAATTTCTGCATTTTGTCTCAAAATAAGGAAAATCTCTGCCTTTTTTCCCTGAAATAAGTGAAATTTCTGCAATTTTGCCCCGAAATAAGGTAAATTCCTGCAATTTTGCCCCCAAATAAAGAAAATTTCTAGAATTTTGCCCCAAAATAAGGGGGATTTCTGATTATTGCCCCAAAATGAAGGGAATTTCTGCATTTTGCCCCAAAATTAGGGGAATTTCTGAAATTTTGCTCCAAAATACGGGGAATTTCTTCCTTTTTGCTCGAAAATAAAAGGAATGGATAACTTTTTGCCATAAAAAGTGAAATTTCTTCATTTTTGCTCCAAAATAAGCGGAATTTCTGCCTTTTTGCCTCTAAAAAATTGGAATTTCTTTTTTTTCCCCCAAAATAACGGGAATTTATGTCTTTTTTGCCCCAAAATAAGGGGAATTTCTGACTTATTACCCTGAAATAAGTGAAATTTCTGCAATTTTGCCCCAAAATAAGGGGAATTTCAGCCTTTTTACCTCAAAATAAGAGGAATTTCTTCACTTTTGCCACAAAATATTAGGAAGTTCTGCCTTTTTGCCCCAAAATAAGGAAAATTTCTGCCTTTTTTCCCTGAAATAAGTGAAATTTCTGCAATTTTGCCCCAAAATAAGTGGAATTTCTGAGTTTTGCCCCAAAATAAGGAGAATTTCTGTTTTATTGCCCTAACATATAGGGAATTTCTGCCTTTTTGCCCCACAATTAGGGGAATTTCTGCAATTTTGCTCCAAAATACAGGGAATTTCTGCCTTTTTGCCCGAAAATAAGGGGAATGCATACCTTTTTGCCATATAAAAGGGAAATTTCTTCATTTTTGCTCCAAAATAAGGGGAATTTCTGCTTTTTTGCCTCTAAATAAGTGGAATTTCTGTCTTTTTCCCCCAAAACAAAAGGAATTTCTGTCTTTTTTGCCCCAAAATAAGGGGAATTTCTGACTTATTACCCTGAAATAAGTATTATTTCTGCAATTTTGCCCCAAAATAAGGGAAATTTCTGCCTTTTTGCCCCCAAATAAGAAGAATTTCAGCCTTTTTACCTCAAAATAATAGGAATTTCTGCATTTTTGCCACAAAATTTATGTAATTTCTGTTTTTTTGCCCCATAATAAAAAAAAATTTCTGCAATTTTGCCCCAAAATAAGGGGAACTTCTCTTTTTTTGCCCCAAAATAAAGGAAATTTAAGCCTTTTAACAAGAAAATAAGTGAAATTACTGCAATTTTGCCCCAAATAAGGGAAATTTCTGATATTTTGCACCAAAATAAAGTAAATTTCTGCAATTTTGCCCCAAAATAAAGTGAATTTCTGGAATTTTGCTCCAAAATAAGGGGAATTTATGATTTTTGCCCCAAAATAAAGAGAATTTCTGCCTTTTGCCCCAAAATTTGGGGAATTTCTGCAATTTTGCTCCAAAATAAGGGGAATTTCTGCCTTTTTGCCTGAAAATGTAGGGAAAGCATAACTTTTTTTCATAAAAATGGAAATTTCTTCATTTTTGCTTCAAAATAAGGGGAATTTCTGCCTTTTTGCATCTAAATAAGTGGAATTTCTGTCTTTTTCCCCCAAAACAAAGGGAATTTCTTACTTTTTTGCTCCAAAATAAGAGGAATTTCTGACTTATTAACCTGAAATAAGTGAAATTTCTGCAATTATGCTCCAAAATAAGGGAAATTTCTGCCTTTTGCCACAAATTTTGGGAATTTTTGCATTTTGACCCGAAAATAAGAAGAATACATACCTTTTTCCATAAAAAAGGGAAATTTTTTCATTTTTGCTCCAAAATAAGGGGAATTTCTGTTTTTTCCTCTAAATAAGTGGAATTTCTTTTCCCCCAAAACAAAGGGAATTTCTGTCTTTTTTGCCCCAAAATAAGGAAAATTTCTGACTTATTATTCTGAAATAAGTGAAATTTCTGCAATTTTGCCCCAAAATAAAGGAAATTTCTGAATTTTTGACCCCAAATAAGGGGAATTTCAGCTTTTTTACCTCAAAATAAGTGGAATTTCTGATTTTTGCACCAAAATATGGAGAATTTCTGCCTTTTTGCCCCAAAATAAAGGGAATTTCTGCATTTTTTGCACCAATATTAAGGGAATTTCTGCAATTTTGCTCCAAAATAGAAGTCATTCTTCCTTTCTGCCCGAAATTAATTGAAATTATGGCCTTTTTGTCCCGAAATAAGTGAAATTTCTTCAATTTTAGCCAAAAATTAGGGATTTCATCTTTTTGCCCCAAAATAAAGGGAATTTCTGCCATTTTGCCCTGAAATATTTGAAATTTCTTCAATTTTACCCCAAAATAAGAGGAATTTCTGCCTTTTTGCCACAAAATAAGTGGAATTTCAACCTTATTACCTCCAAATAAGGGAAATTTCTCCCTTTTTGCCACAAAATATACGGAATTTCTGCCTTTTTGCCCAAATAAGGAAAATTTCTGCAATTTTGCCCCAAAATAAGGAGAATTTCACCCTTTTTCCCAAAAATAAAGGAAATTTCAGCCTTTTTACTTGAAAATAAATGAAATGTCTTCAATTTTGCCCCAAATAAGAGAAATTTCTGCAATTTTGCCCCAAAATAAGGTAAATTCCTGCAATTTTGCCCCATAATAAAGAAAATTTCTAGAATTTTGCCCCAAAATAAGGGGAATTTCTGATTTTTGCCCCAAAATAAAGAGAATTTCTGCATTTTGCCCCAAAATTAGGGGAATTTCTGCAATTTTGCTCCAAAATAAAGGGAATTTCTGCCTTTTTGCCCGAAAATAAAAAGAATGCATACCTTTATGCCATAAAAAAGGGAAATTTCTTCATTTTTGCTCCAAAATAAGGGGAATTTCTGCCTTTTTGCCTCTAAAAACATTGAATTTCTGTCATTTTCCCCCAAAATATAAGGAATTTCTGTCTTTTTTTGCCCCAAAATAAAGGGAATTTCTGACTTATTACCCTCAAATAAGTGAAATTTCTGCAATTTTGCCCCAAAATAAGGGAAATTTCTGTCTTTTTGCCCCCAAATAAGGGGAATTTCATCCTTTTTACCTCAAAATAAGGGGAATTTCTGCATTTTTGCCACAAAACATTAGGAATTTCTGCCTTTTTGCCCCAAAATAAAGGGAATTTCTGCATTGTTGCACCAATATTAGGGGAATTTCTACAATTTTGCTCCAAAATACGGGTCATTTCTGCCTTTTTGCCAAAAATTAATTGGAATTTCTGCCTTTTTGTTCCGAAATAAGTGAAATTTCTCCAATATTAGCCAAAAATTATAGATTTCATTATTTGCCTTAAAATAAGAGGAATTTCTGCCATTTTACCCTGAAATATTTGAAATTTCGGCAATTTTACCCTAAAATAAGGCGTAATTTCTGCCTTATTGCCCCAAAATAAGGGGAATTTCAAACTTATTATCTCAAAATAAGGGAAATTTCTGCCTTTTTGCCCCAAAATAAAGAAAATTTCTGCCTTTTTTCCCTGAAATAAGTGAAATTTCTGCAATTTTGCCCCAAAATAAGTGGAATTTCTGAGTTTTGCCCCAAAATAAGGAGGATTTCTGTCTTTTTGCCCAAACATATAGGGAATTTCTGCCTTTTTGCCCCACAATTAGGGGAATTTCTGCAATTTTGCTCCAAAATACGGGAAATTTCTGCTTTTTTGCCCGAAAATAAGAGGAATGCATACCTTTTTGCCATATAAAAGGGAAATTTCTTCATTTTTGCTCCAAAATAAGGGAATTTCTGGCTTTTTCCCCTAAATAAGTGGAATTTCTGTCTTTTTCCCCCAAAACTAAGGGAATTTCTGTCTTTTTTGCCCCAAAATAAGAGGAATTTCTGACTTATTACCCTGAAATAAGTAATATTTCTGCAATTTTGCCCCAAAATAAGGGAAATTTCTGCCTTTTTGCCCCCAAATAAGAAGAAATTCAGCCTTTTACCTCAAAATAAAAGGAATTTCTGTATTTTTTTCCACAAAATTTACGGAATTTCTGCCTTTTTGCTCCATAATAAGGAAAATTTCTGAAATTTTGCCCCAAAATAAGGGGAATTTCTCCTTTTTTGCCCCAAAATAAAGGAAATTTCAGCCTTTTTACATTAAAATAAGTGAAATTACTGCAATTTTGCCCCAAATAATGGATCTTTCTGATATTTTCCACCATAATAAGGAAAATTTCTGCAATTTTTTTCCCAAAATAAGGGGAATTTCTTCTTTTTTGCCCCAAAATAAAGGAAATTTCAGTCTTTTTACATGAAAATAAATGAAATTACTGCAATTTTGCCCCAAATAAAGGAAATTTCTGATATTTTGCACCAAAATAAGGAAAATTTCTGCAATTTTGCCACAAAATAAAAGGAAATTTCTGGAATTTTGCCCCAAAATAAGGGAAATTTCTGATTTTTGCCATAAAATAAAGGGAATTTCTGCTTTTTGCCCCAAAATTTGGGGAATTTCTGAAATTTTGCTTCAAAATACGGGGAATTTCTGCATTTTTGCCCGAAAATGAAGGGAATGCATACCTTTGTGCCATAAAAAAGGGAAATTTCCTCATTTTTGCTATAAAATAAGGGGAATTTCTGCCTTTATGCCTCTAAATAAGTGGAATTTCTGTCCTTTTCCCACAAAACAAATGGAATTTCTGACTTTTTTGCCCCCAAATAAGGGGAATTTCTGACTTATTACCCTGAAATAAGTGAAATTTCTGCAATTATGCTCCAAAATAAGGGAAATTTCTGCCTTTTGCCACAAAATATGGGGAATTTCTGCATTTTGGCCCGAAAATAAGAAGAATGCATACCTTTTTGCCATAAAAAAGGGAAATTTCTTCATTTTTGCTTCAAAATAAGGGGAATTTCTGTTTTTTTCTCTAAATAAGTGGAATTTCTTTTTCCCCCAAAACAAAGGGAATTTCTTTCTTTTTTGCCCCAAAATAAGGAAAATTTCTGACTTATTACCCTGAAATAAGTGAAATTTCTGCAATTTTGCCCCAAAATAAAGGAAGTTTCTAAATTTTTGAACCCAAATAAGGGGAATTTCAGCCTTTTTACCTAAATATAAAGGGAATTTCTGATTTTTGCACCAAAATATGGAGAATTTCTGCCTTTTTGCCCCAAAATAAAGGGAATTTCTGCATTTTTTGCACCAATATTAAGGGAATTTCTGCAATTTTGCTCCAAAATAGGAGTCATTTCTGCCTTTCTGCCCGAAATTAATTGGAATTTTTGCCTTTTTGTCCCGAAAAAAGTGAAATTACTTCAATTTTAGCCAAAAATTAGGGATTTCATCTTTTTGCCCCTAAATAAAAGGAATTTCTGCCATTTTGCCATGAAATATTTGAAATTTCTTCAATTTTACCCCAAAATAAGGGGAATTTCTGCCTTTTTGCCACAAAATAAGGGGAATTTCAACCTTATTACCTCCAAATAAGGGAAATTTCTGCCTTTTTCCCACAAAATATACAGAATTTCTGCCATTTTCCCAAAATAAGGAAAATTTCTGCAATTTTGCCCCAAAATAAGGGGAATTTCTCCCTTTTTCCCAAAAATAAAGGAAATTTCAGCTTTTTTTACATGAAAATAAATGAAATTTCTGCAATTTTGCCCCAAATAAGAGAAATTTCTGCAATTTTGCCCCAAAATAAGGTAAATTCCTGCAATTTTGCCCCAAAATTAAGAAAATTTCTAGAATTTTGCCCCAAAATAAAGGGAATTTCTGATTTTTGCCCCAAAATAAAGAGAATTTCTGCCTTTTGCCCTAAAATTAGGGGAATTTCTGCAATTTTGCTCCAAAATATAGGGAATTTCCGCCTTTTTGCCCGAAAATAAAGAGAATGCATACCTTTATGCCATAAAAAAGGAAAATTTCTTCATTTTTGCTCCAAAATAACGGGAATTTCTGCCTTTTTGCCTCTAAAAACGTGGAATTTCTGTCATTTTCTCAAAAATAAAGGGAATTTCTGTCTTTTTTGCCCCAAAATAAAGGGAATTTCTGACTTATTACCCTCAAATAAGTGAAATTTCTGCAATTTTGCCCCAAAATAAGGGAAATTTCTGTCTTTTTGCCCCCAAATAAGGGGAATTTCATCGTTTTTACCTCAAAATAAGGGGAATTTCTGCATTTTTGCCACAAAATATTAGGAATTTCTGCCTTTTTGCCCCATAATAAGGAAAAATTCTGCAATTTTGACACAAAATAAGGGGAATTTCTCCCTTATTACCCCAAAATAATGGAAATTTCAGCCTTTTTACATGAAAATAAGTGAAATTTCTGCAATTTTGCCCCAAATAAAAGAAATTTCTGCAATTTTGCCCCAAAATAAGTTAAATTCCTGCAATTTTGCCCCAAAATAAAGAAAATTTCTGTAATTTTGCCCCAAAATAAGAGGACTTTCTGCCTTTTGCCCCAAAATTAGGGGAATTTCTGCAATTTTGCTTTAAAATACGGGGAATTTCTGCCTTTTTGCCCGAAAATAAGGGGAATGCATACCTTTTTGCCATAAAAAAGTGAAATTTCTTCATTTTTGCTCCAAAATAAGGGGAATTTCTGCCTTTTTGCCTCTAAATAAGTGGAATTTCTGTCTTTTTCCCCCAAAAACAAAGGGAATTTCTGAATATTTTGCTCCAAATTAAGGGGAATATCTGACTTATTACCCTGAAATAAGTGAAATTTCTGCAATTTTGCCCCAAAATAAGGGAAATTTCTGCCTTTTTGCACCCAAATAAGGGGAATTTCAGCCTTTTTACCTCAAAATAAGGGGAATTTCTTCATTTTTGCCACAAAATATTAGGAATTTCTGCCTTTTTGCCCTAAAATAAGAAAAATTTCTTCCTTTTTTCTCTGAAATAAGTGAAATTTCTGCAATTTTGCCCCAAAATAAGTGGAATTTCTGAGTTTTGCCCCAAAAAAAGTAGAATTTCTGCCTTTTTGCCCCAACATATAGGGAATTTCTGCCTTTATGCCCCACAATTAGGAAAATTTTTGCAATTTTGCTCCAAAATATGAGGAATTTCTTCCTTTTTCCCGAAAATAAGGGGAATGCATACCTTTTTGCCATATAAAAGGGAAATTTCTTCATTTTTGCTCAAAAATAAGGGGAATTTCTGCCTTATTGCCTCTAAATAAGTGGAATTTCTGTATTTTTCCCCCAAAAGAAAGGGAATTTCTGTTTTTTTCCCCAAAATAAGAGGAATTTCTGACTTATTACCTTGAAATAAGTAAAATTTCTGCAATTTTGCCCCAAAATAAGGGAAATTTCTGACTTTTTGCCCCCAAATAAGGGGAATTTCAGCCTTTTTACCTCAAAATAAGGGGAATTTCTGCATTTTTGCAACAAAATTTACGGAATTTCTGCCTTTTTGTCCCATAATAAGGAAAATTTCTTCAATTTTGCCCCAAAATAAGAAGAATTTCTGCAATTTTGCCCCAAAATAAGGTAAATTTCTGCAATTTTGACCCAAAATAAGTGGAATTTCTGGAATTTTGCTCTAAAATAAGGGGGATTACTGATTTTTGCCCCAAAATATAGGGAATTTCTTCCTTTTGCCCAAAAATTGAAAGAATTTCTGCAATTTTGCTCCAAAATACGAGGAATTTTTGCCTTTTTGCCTGAAAATAAGGGGAATGCATACCTTTTTGCCATAAAAAAGTAAAATTTCTTCATTTTTTTCCAAAATAAGGGGATTTTCTGCCTTTTAGCCTCTAAATAAGTGGAATTTCTGTCTTTTTCCCCCAAAACAAAGGGAATTTCTGTCTTTTTTGCCCCAAAATAAGGGGAATTTCTGATTTATTACCCTGAAATAAGTGAAATTTCTGCAATTTTGCCCCAAAATAAGAGAAATTTCTGCCTTTTTGCCCCCAAATAAGGGGAATTTCAGCCTTTTTACCTCAAA
This sequence comes from Micromys minutus, assembly GCF_963924665.1. NCBI lineage: Eukaryota > Metazoa > Chordata > Mammalia > Rodentia > Muridae > Micromys > Micromys minutus. The sequence continues at coordinate 30,223,784 of NC_137963.1, forward strand.
ATAAGGGGAATTTCTGCATGTTTGCCAAAAAATATTAGGAATTTCTGCCTTTTTGCCCCAAAATAAGGAAAATTTCTGCCTTTTTTCCCTGAAATAAGTAAAATTTGTGCAATTTTGCCCCAAAATAAGGGAAATTTCTGCACTTTTGCCCCAAAATAAGGTAAATTCCTGCAATTTTGCCCCAAAGTAAAGAAAATTTCTGGAATTTTGCCCCAAAATAAGGGGATTTCTGATTTTTGCCCCAAAATAAAGGGAATTTCTGACTTTTGCCCCAAAATTAGGGGAATTTCTGCAATTTTGCTCCAAAATACGGGGAATTTCTGCCTTTTTACCCGAAAATAAGGGGAATGCATACCTTTTTGCCATAATAAAAGGAAATTTCTTCATTTTTGCTCCAAAATAAGGGGAATTTCTGCCTTTTTGCCTCTAAATAAGTGGGATTTCTGTCTTTTTCCCCCAAAACAAAGGGAATTTCTGTCTTTTTTCTCCAAAATAAGGAAATTTTCTGACTTATTAATCTGAAATAAGTGAAATTTCTGCAATTTTGCCCCAAAATAAGGGAAATTTCTGCCTTTTTGCCCCCAAATAAGGGGAATTTCAGCATTTTTACCTCAAAATAAGGGGAATTTCTTCATTTTTGCCACAAAATATTAGGAATTTCTGCCTTTTTGCCCCAGAATAAGGATAATTTCTGCCTTTTTTCCCTGAAATAAGTGAAATTTTTGCAATTTTGCCCCAAATAAGTGGAATTTCTGAGTTTTGTCCAAAAATAAGGAGAATTTCTGTCTTTTTGCCCCAACATATAGGGAATTTCTGCCTTTTTGCCCCACAGTTAGGGGAATTTCTGCAATTTTGCTCCAAAATATGGGGAATTTCTGCCTTTTTGCCCGAAAATAAGGGGAATGCATACCTTTTTGCCATATAAAAGGGAAATTTTTTCATTTTTGTTCCAAAATAAGGGGAATTTCTGCTTTATTGCCTCTAAATAAGTGGAATTTCTGTCTTTTTCCCCCAAAACAAAGGGAATTCCTGTTTTTTTTTGCCCCAAAATAAGAGGAATTTCTGACTTATTACCCTGAAAGAAGTAAAATTTCTGCAATTTTTCCCCAAAATAAGGGAAATTTCTGCCTTTTTGCCCCCAAATAAGGGAAATTTCAGCTTTTATACCTCAAAATAATAGGAATTTCTGCATTTTTGCCACAAAATTTACGGAATTTCTGCCTTTTTGTCCCATAATAAGAAAAATTTCTGCAATTTTGCCTTAAAATAAGGGGAATTTCTCCTTTTTTGCCCCAAAATAAAGGAAATTTAAGCCTTTTTACCTGAAAATAATTGAAATTAGTGCAATTTTGCCCCAAATAAAAGAAATTTCTGCAATTTTGCCCCAAAATAGGTAAATTTCTGCAATTTTGCCCCAAAATAAGTGGAATTTCTAGAATTTTGCCCAAAAATAAGAGGAACTTCTGATTTTTGCCCCAAAATAAAGGAAATTTCAGCCTTTTTACATGAAAATAATTGAAATTTCTGCAATTTTGCCCAAAAATAAGTGGAATTTCTGAGTTTTGCCCCAAAATAAGGAGAATTTCTGTATTTTTGCCCCAACATATAGGGAATTTCTGCCTTTTTGCCCCACAATTAGGAGAATCCTGCAATTTTGCTCCAAAATATGGGGAATTTCGGCCTTTTTGACCAAAATAAGGGGAATGCATATTTTTTGCCATATAAAAGGAAATTTCTTCATTTTTGCTCAAAAATAAGGGGAATTTCTGGCTTTTTGCCTCTAAATAAGTGGAATTTCTGTATTTTTCCCCCAAAACAAGAAAATTTCTGTCTTTTCTGCCCAAAAATAAGGAAAATTTCTGACTTATTACCCTGAAATAAGTGAAAATTCTTCAATTTTGCCCAAAAATAAGAGAAATTTCTGCCTTTTTTCCCCCATATAAGGGGAATTTCAGCCTTTTTACCTCAAAATAAGGGGAATTTCTGCATTTTTGCCAAAAAATTTACAGAATTTCTGCTTTTTTTGCCCCATAATAAGAAAAATTTCTGCAATTTTGCCCCAAAATATAGGGAATTTCTCCTTTTTTGCCCCAAAATAAATGAAATTTCAGCGTTTTTACCTGAAAATAAGTGAAATTTCTGCAATTTTGCCCCAAATAAAGGAAATTTCTGCAATTTTGCCCCAAAATAAGGTAAATTTCTGCAATTTTGCCCTAAAATAAAGGAAATTTCTGGAATTTTACCCCAAAATAAGGGGAATTTATGATTTTTGCCCCAAAATAAAGGGAATTTCTACCTTTTGCCCCAAAATTAGGGGAATTTCTGCAATTTTGCTCCAAAATACGGAGAATTTCTGCCTTTTTGCCCGAAAATAAGGGGATTGCATACCTTTTTGCCATAAAAAAGGGAAATTTCTTCATTTTTGCTCCAAAATAAGGGGAATTTCTGCCTTTTTGCCTCTAAATAAGTGGAATTTCTGTGTTTTCCCCCAAAAAAACGGAATTTCTGACTTTTTTGCTTCAAAATAAGGGGAATTTCTGAATTATTACCCTGAAATAAGTGAAATTTCTTCAATTTTGTCCCAAAATAAGGGAAAATTCTGCCTTTTTGCCCCCAAATAAGGGGAATTTCAGCCTTTTTACCTCAAAATAAGGGGAATTTCTTCATTTTTGCCACAAAATATTAGGAATTTCTGCCTTTTAACCCCAAAATAAGGAAAATTTCTGACTTATTACCCTGAAATAAGTAAAATTTATGCAATTTTGCCCCAAAATAAGGGTAATTTCTGCACTTTTGCCCCAAAATAAAGTAAATTTCTGCAATTTTGCCCCAAAATAAAGAAAATTTCTGGAATTTTGTTCCAAAATAAGGGGATTTCTGATTTTTGCCTTAACATATAGGGAATTTCTGCCTTTTTGCCCCACAATTAGGGGAATTTCTGCAATTTTGCTCCAAAATATAGGGAATTTCTGCCTTTTTGCCCGAAAATAAGGGGAATGCATACCTTTTTGCCATATAAAAGGGAAATTTCTTCATTTTTGCTCCAAAATAAGGGGAATTTCTGCCTTTTTGCCTCTAAATAAGTGGGATTTCTTTTTTTTTCCCCCAAAACAAAGGGAATTTCTGTCTTTTTTGCCCCAAATTAAGGAAAATTTCTGACTTATTACCCTGAAATAAGTGAAATTTCTGCAAATTTGCCCCAAAATAAGGGAAATTTCTGCCTTTTGCCCCAAAATATGGGGACTTTCAGAATTTTACCTCAAAATAAGGCAAATTTCTGATTTTTGCACCAAAATATGGAGAATTTCTGCCTTTTTGCCCTACAATAAAGGGACTTTCTGCATTTTTGCACCAATATTAGGGGAATTTCTGCAATTTTGCACCAAAATACGGGTCATTTCTGCCTTTTTGCCCGAAATTAATTGGAATTTCTGCCTTTTTGTCCCGAAATAAGTGAAATTTCTCCAATATTAGCCAAAAATTAGGGATTTCATATTTTTGCCTTAAAATAAGAGGAATTTCTGCCATTTTGCCCTGAAATATTTGAAATTTCTGCAATTTTACCCCAAAATAAGGGGAATTTCTGCCTTATTGCCCCAAAATAAGGGGAATTTCAACATTATTACCTCAAAATAAGGGAAATTTCTGCCTTTTTGCCACAAAATATATGGAATTTCTGCCTTTTTGCCCCAAAATAAGGAAAATTTCAGCCTTTTTTCCCTGAAATAAGTGAAATTACTGCAATTTTGCCCCAAAATAAGTGGAATTTCTGAGTTTTGCCCCAAAATAATGAGAATTTCTGTCTTTTTGCCCCAACATATAGGGAATTTCTGCCTTTTTGCCCCACAATTAGGGGAATTTCTGCAATTTTGCTCCAAAATATGGGGAATTTCAGACTTTTTGACCGAAAATAAGGGGAATGCATACCTTTTTGCCATATAAAAGGGAAATTTCTTCATTTTTGCTCCAAAATAAGGCGAATTTCTGCTTTATTGCCTCTAAATAAGTGGAATTTCTGTCTTTGTCCCCCAAAACAAAGGGAATTTATGTCTTTTTTGCCCCAAAATAAAAGGAATTTCTGACTTATTACCCTGAAATAAGTAAAATTTCTTCAATTTTGCCCAAAAATAAGGGAAATTTCTGCCTTTTTGCCGCCAAATAAGAAAAATTTCAGCCTTTTTACCTCAAAATAATAGGAATTTCTGCATTTTTGCCACAAAATTTACGGAATTTCTGCCTTTTTGTCCCATAATAAGGAAAATTTTTGCAATTTTGACCCAAAAATAAGGGGAATTTCTCCTTTTTTGCCCCAAAATAAAGGAAATTTCAGCCTTTTTACATGAAAATAAGTGGAATTTCTGCAATTTTGCCCCAAATAAGGAAAATTTCTGCAATTTTGCCACAAAATAAGGGGAATTTCTGATTTTTGCCCCAAAATAAAGGGAATTTCTGCCTTTTGCCCAAAAATTGAAGGAATTTCTGCTATTTTGCTCCAAATACGAGGCATTTCTGCCTTTTTGCCTGAAAATAAGGGGAATGCATACCTTTTTGCCATAAAAAAGTGAAATTTCTTCATTTTTTTTTCCAAAATAATGGGAATTTCTGCCTTTTAGCCTCTAAATCAGTGGAATTTCTGTCCTTTCCCCCAAAACACAGGGAATTTCTGTCTCTTTTGCCCCAAAATAAGGGAAATTTCTGACTTATTACCCTGAAATAAGTGAAATTTCTGCAATTTTTCCCCAAAGTAAGGGAAATTTCTGCCTTTTTGTCCTCAAATAAAAGGAATTTCAGCATTTATACCTCAAAATAAAAGGAATTTCTGCATGTTTTCCACAAAATATTAGGAATTTCTGCATTTTTGCCCCAAAATAAGGAAAATTTCAGCCTTTTTTCCCTGAAATAAGTGAAATTTCTGCAATTTTGCCCCAAAAAAAGTGGAATTTCTGAGTTTTGCCCCAAAATAATGAGAATTTCTGTCTTTTTGCCCCAACATATAGGGAATTTCTGCCTTTTTGCCCCACAATTAGGAGAATTTCTGCAATTTTGCTCCAAAATACGGAGAATTTCTGCCTTTTTGCCCAAAATAAGGGGAATGCATACCATTTTGACATATAAAAAAATTTTCTTCATTTTTGCTCAAAAATAAGGGAAATTTCTGCCATTTTGCATATAAATAAGTGGAATTTCTGTATTTTTCCCCCAAAACAAGAAAATTTCTGTCTTTTTTGCCCCAAAATAAGGAAAAATTCTGACTTATTACCCTGAAATAAGTAAAATTTCTGAAATGTTGCCCCAAAATAAGGGAAATTTCTGCCTTTTAACCCCCAAATAAGGGGAATTTCAGCCTTTTTACCTCAAAATAAGGGGAAATTCTGCATTTTTGCCACAAAATTTACAGAATTTCTGCCTTTTTGCCCCATAATAAGGAAAATTTCTGCATTTCTGCCCCAAAATAAAGGGAATTTCTCTTTTTTTGCCCCAAAATAAAGAAAATTTCAGCGTTTTTATCTGAAAATAAGTGAAATTTTTGCAATTTTGCCCCAAATAAGGGAAATTTCTGCAATTTTGCCCCAAAATAAGGTAAATTTCTGCAATTTTGCCCTAAAATAAAGGAAATTTCTGGAATTTTACCACAAAATAAGGGGAATTTATGATTTTTGCCCCAAAATAAAGGGAATTTCTGCCTTTTGCCCCAAAATTAGGGGAATTTCTGCAATTTTGCTCCAAAATACGGGGAATGTCTGCCTTTTTGCCCGAAAATAAGGGGAATGCATACCTTTTTGCCATAAAAAAGGGAAATTTCTTCATTTTTGCTGCAAACTAAGGGGAATTTCTGCCTTTTTGCCTCTAAATATTGGAATTTCTGTCTTTTTCCCCCAAAAACAAAGGGAATTTCTGAATTTTTTGCTCCAAATTAAGGGGAATTTCTGACTTATTACTCTGAAATAAGTGAAATTTCTGCAATTTTGCTCCAAAATAAGGGAAATTTCTGCCTTTTTGCCCCCAAATAAGGGGAATTTCAGCCTTTTTACCTCAAAATAAAGAGAATTTCTGCATTTTTGCCACAAAATATTAGGAATTTCTGCATTTTTGCCCCAAAATAAGGAAAATTTCTGCCTTTTTTTCCTGAAATAATTGAAATTTCTGCAATTTTGCCCCAAAATAAGTGGAATTTCTGAGTTTTGCCCCAAAATAAGAAGAATTTCTGTCTTTTTGCCCCAACATATAGGGAATTTCTGCCTTTTTGCCCCACAATTGGGGGAATTTCTGCAATTTTGCTTTAAAATACGGGGAATTTCTGCCTTTTTGCCAGAAAATAAGGGGAATGCATACCTTTTTGCCATATAAAAAGGAAATTTCTTCATTTTTGCTCCAAAATATGGAGAATTTCTGCCTTTTTGCCCCAAAATAAAGGGAATTTCTGCATTTTTGCACCAATATTAGGGGAATTTCTGCAATTTTGCTCCTAAATACGGGTCATTTCTGCCTTTTTGCCCGAAATTAATTGGAATTTCTGCCTTTTTGTCCCGAAATAAGTGAAATTTCTCCAATATTAGCCAAAAATTAGGGATTTCATCTTTTTGCCTTAAAATAAGAGGAATTTCTGCCATTTTGCCCTGAAATATTTTAAATTTCTGCAATTTTACCCCAAAATAAGGGGAATTTCTGCCCTATTGCCCCAAAATAAGGGGAATTTCAACCTTATTACCTAAAAATAAGGGAAATTTCTGCCTTTTTGCCACAAAATATATGGAATTACTGCCTTTTTGCCACAAAATAAGAAAAATTTCTGCAATTTTACCAAAAATAAGGGGAATTTCTACCTTATTACCCCAAAATAAGGAAATTTCAGCCTTTTTACATGAAAATAAGTGAAATTTCTGCAATTTTGCCCCAAATAAAACAAATTCTGCAATTTTGCCCCAAATAAGTTAAATTCCTGCAATTTTGCCCCAAAATAAATAAAATTTCTGTAATTTTGCCCCAAAATAAGGAGAATTTCTGCTTTTTGCCCCAAAATTAGGGGAATTTCTGCAATTTTGCTCCAAAATACGGAGAATTTCTGCCTTTTTGCCCGAAAATAAGGGGAATGCATACCTTTTTGCCATAAAAAAGGGAAATTTCTTCATTTTTGCTCCAAAATAAGGGGAATTTCTGCCTTTTTGCCTCTAAATAATTGGAATTTCTGTTATTTTCCCGCAAAAACAAAAGGAATTTCTGAATTTTTTGCTCCAAATTAAGGGGAATTTCTCACTTATTACCCTGAAATAAGTCAAATTTCTGCAATTTTGCCCCAAAATAAGGGAAATTTCTGCCTTTTTGCCCTCAAATAAGGGGAATTTCAGCATTTTAACCTCAAAATAAGGGAAATTTCTTTATTTTTGCCACAAAATATTAGGAATTTCTGCCTTTTTGCCCCAATATAAAGATAATTTCTGCCTGTTTTCCCTGAAATAATTGAAATTTTTGCAATTTTGCCCCAAATAAGTGGAATTTCTGAGATTTGTTTCCAAATAAGGAGAATTTCTGTCTTTTTGCCCCAACATATAGGGAATTTCTGCCTTTTTGCCCCACAATTAGGGGAATTTCTGCAATTTTGCTCCAAAATATAGGGAATTTCTGCCTTTTTGCCCGAAAATAAGGGGAATGCATACCTGTTTGCCATATAAAAGGGAAATTTCTTCATTTTTGGTCCAAAATAAGGGGAATTTCTGCTTTATTGCCTCTAAATAAGTGGAATTTCTGTATTTTTCCCCCAAAAGAAAGGGAATTTCTGTCTTTTTTGCCCCAAAATAAAAGGAATTTCTGACTTATTATTCTGAAATAAGTGAAATTTCCGCAATTTTGCCCCAAAATAAGGGAAATTTCTGCCTTTTTGCCCCCAAATAAAGAAAATTTCAGCCTTTTTACCTCAAAATAAGGGGAATTTCTGCATTTTTGCCACAAAATTTTCGGAACTTCTGCCGTTTTGTCCCATAATAAGGAACATTTCTGCAATTTTGCCCCAAAATAAGGGGAATTTCTCCTTTTTTGCCCCAAAATAAAGGAAATTTCAGCCTTTTTACCTGAAAAGAAGTGAAATTAGTGCAATTTTGCCCCAAATAAAGGAAATTTCTGCAATTTTGACCCAAAATAAGGTAAATTTCTGCAATTTTGCCCCAAAATAAGTGGAATTTCTGGAATTTTGCCCAAAAATAAGGGGAATTTTGATTTTTGCCCCAAAATAAAGGGAATGTCTTCCTTTTGCCCAAAAATTGAAGGAATTTCTGCAATTTTGCTCCAAAATACGTGGAATTTTTGCCTTTTTGCCTGAAAATAAGGGGAATGCATACCTTTTTGCCATAAAAAAGTGAAATTTCTTCATTTTTTTTCCAAAATAAGGGGAATTTCTGCCTTTTAGCCTCTAAATCAGTGGAATTTCTGTCCTTTTCCCCCAAAATACAGGGAATTTCTGTCTCTTTTGCCCCAAAATAAGGGGAATTTCTGACTTATTACCCTGAAAAAAGTGAAATTTCTACAATTTTGCCCCAAAATAAGGGAAATTTCTGCCTTTTTGTTCCCAAATAAGGGGAATTTCAACCTTTTTACCTCAAAACAAGGGGAATTTCTGCATTTTTGCCACAAAATTTACGGAATTTCTGCCTTTTTGCCCCATAATAAGGAAAATTTCTGCAATTTTGCCCCCAAAAAAAGGGAATTTCTCATTTTTTGCCCCAAAATAAAGGAAATTTCAGCGTTTTTACCTGAAAATAAGTGAAATTTCTGCAATTTTGCCCCAAAAAAGGGAAATTTCTGCAATTTTGCCCCAAAATAAGGTAAATTTCTGCAATTTTGCCCTAACATAAAGGAAATTTCCGGAATTTTGCACCAAAATAAAGGGAATTTATTATTTTTGCCCCAAAATAAAGGAAATTTCTGCCTTTTGCCCCAAAATTAGGGGAATTTCTGCAATTTTGCTCCAAAATACAGGGAATTTCTTCCTTTTTGCATGAAAATAAGGGGAATGCATACCTTTTTGCCATATAAAAGAGAAATTTCTTCATTTTTGCTCCAAAATAAGGGGAATTTCTCCCTTTTTGCCTCTAAATAAGTGGAATTTCTGTCTTTTTCCCCCAAAACAAAGGGAATTTCTGTCTTTTTTGCCCCAAAATGAGGAAAATTTCTGACTTATTACCCTGAAATAAGTGAAATTTCTGCAAATTTGCCCCAAAATAAGGGAAATTTCTGCCTTTTGCCCCAAAATATGGGGACTTTCAGCATTTTACCCCAAAATAAGGGAAATTTCTGATTTTTGCACCAAAATATGGAGAATTTCTGCCTTTTTGCCCCAAAATAAAGGGAATTTCTGCATTTTTGCACCAATATTAGGGGAATTTCTGCAATTTTGCTTCAAAATATGGGTCATTTCTGCCTTTTTGCCCGAAATTAATTGGAATTTTTGCCTATTTGTCCCGAAATAAGTGGAATTTCTTCAATTTTAGCCAAAAATTAGGGATTTCATTTTTTGCCTTAAAATAAGAGGAATTTCTGCCATTTTGCCCTGAAATATTTGAAATTTCTGCAATTTTACCCAAAAATAAGGGAATTTCTGCCTTATTGCCCCAAAATAAGGGGAATTTCAACCTTCTTACCTCAAAATAAGGGAAATTTCTGACTTTTTGCCACAAAATTTATCGAATTTCTGCCTTTTTTCCCCAAAAAAAAAATTTCTGCAATTTTGACCCAAAATAAGGTTAATTTCTCCCTTTTTGCCCCAAAATAAAAGAAATTTCAGACTTTTTACATGAAAATAAGTGGAATTTCTGCAATTTTGCCCCAAATAAGAGAAATTTCTGCAATTTTGCCCCAAAATAAGGTAAATTCCTGCAAATTTTCCCCAAAATAAAGAAAATTTCTGGAATTTTGCCCTAAAATAAGGGGAATTTCTGATTTTTGCCCCAAAATAAAGGGAATTTCTGCCTTTTACCCCAAAATTAGGGGAATTTCTGCAATTTTGCTCCAAAATACGGGGAATTTCTGCCTCTTTGCCCGAAAATAAGGGGAATGCATACCTTTTTGCCATAAAAAAGGGAAATTTCTTCATTTTTGCTCCAAAATAAGGGGAATTTCTTCTTTTTTGCCTCTAAATAAGTTGAATTTCTGTGTTTTTTCCAAAACAAAGGGAATTTCTGACTTTTTTGCTCCAAAATAAGGGGAATTTCTGACTTATTACCCTGAAATAAGTGAAATTTCTGCAATTTTGCCCCAAAATAATGGAAATTTCTGCCTTTTTGCCCCCAAATATGGGGAATTTCAGCCTTTTTACCTCAAAATAAGAGGAATTTCTGCATTTTTGCCACAAAATATTAGGAATTTCTTCTTTTTGACCCAAAAAAAGAAAATTTCAGCCTTTTTTCCCTGAAATAATTGAAATTTCTGCAATTTTGCCCCAAAATAAGTGGAATTTCTGAGTTTTGCACCAAAATAAGAAAAATTTCTGTCTTTTTGCCCCAACATATAGGGAATTTCTGCTTTTTTGCCCCACAATTAGGGGAATTTCTGCAATTTTGCTTTAAAATACGGGGAATTTCTGCCTTTTTGCCAGAAAATAAGGGGAATGCATACCTTTTTGCCATATAAAAGGGAAATTTCTTCATTTTTGCTCCAAAATAAAGGGAATTTTTGCCTTTTTGCCTCTAAATAAGTGGAATTTCTGTCTTTTTCCCCCAAAACAAAGGGAATTTCTGTCTTTTTTGCCCCAAAATGAGGAAAATTTCTGACTTATTACCCTGAAATAAGTGAAATTTCTGCAAATTTGCCCCAAAATAAGGGAAATTTCTGCCTTTTGCCCCAAAATATGGGGACTTTCAGCATTTTACCCCAAAATAAGGGAAATTTCTGATTTTTGCACCAAAATATGGAGAATTTCTGCCTTTTTGCCCCAAAATAAAGGGAATTTCTGCATTTTTGCACCAATATTAGGGGAATTTCTGCAATTTTGCTTCAAAATATGGGTCATTTCTGCCTTTTTGCCCGAAATTAATTGGAATTTCTGCCTATTTGTCCCGAAATAAGTGGAATTTCTTCAATTTTAGCCAAAAATTAGGGATTTCATTTTTTGCCTTAAAATAAGAGGAATTTCTGCCATTTTGCCCTGAAATATTTGAAATTTCTGCAATTTTACCCAAAAATAAGGGAATTTCTGCCTTATTGCCCCAAAATAAGGGGAATTTCAACCTTCTTACCTCAAAATAAGGGAAATTTCTGACTTTTTGCCACAAAATATATCGAATTTCTGCCTTTTTTCCCCAAAAAAAAAATTTCTGCAATTTTGACCCAAAATAAGGTTAATTTCTCCCTTTTTGCCCCAAAATAAAAGAAATTTCAGCCTTTTTACATGAAAATAAGTGGAATTTCTGCAATTTTGCCCCAAATAAGAGAAATTTCTGCAATTTTGCCCCAAAATAAGGTAAATTCCTGCAAATTTTCCCCAAAATAAAGAAAATTTCTGGAATTTTGCCCTAAAATAAGGGGAATTTCTGATTTTTGCCCCAAAATAAAGGGAATTTCTGCCTTTTACCCCAAAATTAGGGGAATTTCTGCAATTTTGCTCCAAAATACGGGGAATTTCTGCCTCTTTGCCCGAAAATAAGGGGAATGCATACCTTTTTGCCATAAAAAAGGGAAATTTCTTCATTTTTGCTCCAAAATAAGGGGAATTTCTTCTTTTTTGCCTCTAAATAAGTGGAATTTCTGTGTTTTTTCCAAAACAAAGGGAATTTCTGACTTTTTTGCTCCAAAATAAGGGGAATTTCTGACTTATTACCCTGAAATAAGTGAAATTTCTGCAATTTTGCCCCAAAATAATGGAAATTTCTGCCTTTTTGCCCCCAAATATGGGGAATTTCAGCCTTTTTACCTCAAAATAAGAGGAATTTCTGAATTTTTGCCACAAAATATTAGGAATTTCTTCTTTTTGACCCAAAAAAAGAAAATTTCAGCCTTTTTTCCCTGAAATAATTGAAATTTCTGCAATTTTGCCCCAAAATAAGTGGAATTTCTGAGTTTTGCACCAAAATAAGAAAAATTTCTGTCTTTTTGCCCCAACATATAGGGAATTTCTGCTTTTTTGCCCCACAATTAGGGGAATTTCTGCAATTTTGCTTTAAAATACGGGGAATTTCTGCCTTTTTGCCAGAAAATAAGGGGAATGCATACCTTTTTGCCATATAAAAGGGAAATTTCTTCATTTTTGCTCCAAAATAAAGGGAATTTTTGCCTTTTTGCCTCTAAATAAGTGGAATTTCTGTCTTTTTCCCCCAAAACAAAGGGAATTTCTGTCTTTTTTGCCCCAAAATAAAGAAAATTTCTGACTTATTACCCTGAAATAAGTGAAATTTTTGCAAATTTGCCCCAAAATAAGGGAAATTTCTGCCTTTTGCCCCAAAATATGGGGACTTTCAGCATTTTACCTCCAAATAAGGGAAATTTCTGATTTTTGCACCAAAATATGGAGAATTTCTGCCTTTTTGCCCCAAAATAAAGGGAATTTCTGCATTTTTGCACCAATATTAGGGGAATTTCTGCAATTTTGCTTAAAAATACGGGTCATTTCTGCCTTTTTGCCCAAATTAATTGGAATTTCTGCCTATTTGTCCCGAAATAAGTGAAATTTCTTCAATTTTAGCCAAAAATTAGGGATTTCATTTTTTTGCCTTAAAATAAGAGGAATTTCTGCCATTTTGCCCTGAAATATTTGAAATTTCTGCAATTTTACCCCAAAATAAGGGAATTTCTGCCTTATTGCCCCAAAATAAGGGGAATTTCAACCTTATTACCTCAAAATAAGAGAAATTTCTGCCTTTTTGCCACAAAATATATGGAATTTCTGCCTTTTTGCCCTAAAAAAAATTTCTGCAATTTTGACCCAAAATAAGGTTAATTTCTCCCTTTTTGCCCCAAAATAAAAGAAATTTCAGCCTTTTTACATGAAAATAAGTGGAATTTCTGCAATTTTGCCCCAAATAAGAGAAATTTCTGCAATTTTGGCCCAAAATAAAGTAAATTCCTGCAAATTTTCCCCAAAATAAAGAAAATTTCTGGAATTTTTCCCTAAAATAAGGGAAATTTATGATTTTTGCCCCAAAATAAAGGGAATTTCTGCCTTTTACCCCAAAATTAGGGGAATTTCTTCAATTTTGCTCCAAAATACGGAGAATTTCTGCCTTTTTGCCCGAATATAAGGGGAATGCATACCTTTTTGCCATAAAAAAGGGAAATTTCTTCATTTTTGCTCCAAAATAAGGGGAATTTCTGCTTTTTTGCCTCTAAATAATTGGAATTTCTGTCTTTTTCCCCCAAAACCAAGGGAATTTCTGAATTTTTTGCTCCAAATTAAGGGGAATTTCTCACTTATTACCCTGAAATAAGTGAAATTTCTGCAATTTTGCCCCAAAATAAGGGAAATTTCTGCCTTTTTGCCCTCAAATAAGGGGAATTTCAGCATTTTAACCTCAAAATAAGGGAAATTTCTTCATTTTTGCCACAAAATATTAGGAATTTCTGCCTTTTTGCCCCAATATAAAGATAATTTCTGCCTGTTTTTCCTGAAATAATTGAAATTTTTGCAATTTTGCCCCAAATAAGTGGAATTTCTGAGTTTTGTTTCCAAATAAGGAGAATTTCTGTCTTTTTGCCCCAACATATAGGGAATTTCTGCCTTTTTGCCCCACAATTAGGGGAATTTCTGCAATTTTGCTCCAAAATATAGGGAATTTCTGCCTTTTTGCCCGAAAATAAGGGGAATGCATACCTTTTTGCCAAATAAAAGGGAAATTTCTTCATTTTTGCTCCAAAAAAAAGGGAATTTCTGCTTTATTGCCCCTAAATAAGTGGAATTTCTGTATTTTTCCCCCAAAATAAAGGGAATTTCTGTCTTTTTTGCCCCAAAATAAAAGGAATTTCTGACTTATTATTCTGAAATAAGTAAAATTTTCTGCAATTTTGCCCCAAAATAAGGGAATTTTCTGCCTTTTTGCCCCCAAATAAAGAAAATTTCAGCCTTTTTACCTCAAAATAAGGGGAATTTCTGCATTTTTGCCACAAAATTTACGGAACTTCTGCCGTTTTGTCCCATAATAAGGAACATTTCTGCAATTTTGCCCCAAAATAAGGGGAATTTCTCCTTTTTTGCCCCAAAATAAAGGAAATTTCAGCCTTTTTACCTGAAAAGAAGTGAAATTAGTGCAATTTTGCCCCAAATAAAAGAAATTTCTGCAATTTTGCCCCAAAATAAGGTAAATTTCTGCAATTTTGCCCCAAAATAAGTGGAATTTCTGGAATTTTGCCCAAAAATAAGGGGAATTTCTGATTTTTGCCACAAAATAAAGGGAATTTCTTTCTTTTGCCCAAAAATTGAAGGAATTTCTGCAATTTTGCTCTAAAATACGAGGAATTTCTGCCTTTTTGCCTGAAAATAAGGGGAATGCATAACTTTTTGCCATAAAAAAGTGAAATTTCTTGATTTTTGCTCCAAAATAAGGGGAATTTCTGCCTTTTAGCCTCTAAATCAGTGGAATTTCTGTCCTTTTCCCCCAAAACACAGGGAATTTCTGTCTCTTTTGCCTCAAAATAAGGGGAATTTCTGACTTATTACCCTGAAATAAGTGAAATTTCTGCAATTTTGCCCCAAAATAAGGGAAATTTCTGCCTTTTTGTTCCCAAATAAGGGGAATTTAAACCTTTTTACCTCAAAATAAGGGGAATTTCTGCATTTTTGCCACAAAATTTACGGAATTTCTGCCTTTTTGCCCCATAATAAGGAAAATTTCTGCAATTTTGCCCCAAAATAAAGGGAATTTCTCCTTTTTTGCCCCCAAATAAAGGAAATTTCAGCGTTTTTACCTGAAAATAAGTGAAATTTCTGCAATTTTGCCCCAAATAAGGGAAATTTCTGCAATTTTGCCCCAAAATAAGGTAAATTTCTGCAATTTTGCCCTAAAATAAAGGAAATTTCCTGAATTTTGCCCCAAAATAAGGGGAATTTATGATTTTTGCCCCAAAATAAAGGAAATTTCTACCTTTTGAACCAAAATTAGGGGAATTTCTGCAATTTTGCTCCAAAATACAGGGAATTTCTTCCTTTTTGCCTGAAAATAAGGGGAATGCATACCTTTTTGCCATAAAAAAGGGAAATTTCTTCATTTTTGCTCCAAAATAAGGGGAATTTCTTCCTTTTTGCCTCTAAATAAGTGGAATTTTTGTTTTTTTTCCAAAACAAAGGGAATTTCTGACTTTTTTGCTCCAAAATAAGGGGAATTTCTGACTTATTACCCTGAAATAAGTGAAATTTCTGCAATTTTGCCCCAAAATAAGGGAAATTTCTGCCTTTTTGCCCCCAAATAAGGGGAATTTCAGCCTTTTTGCCTCAAAATAAGGGGAATTTCTGCATTTTTGCCACAAAATATTAGGAATTTCTGATTTTTGACCCAAAATAAGGAAAATTTTAGCCTTTTTTCCCTGAAATAATTGAAATTTCTGCAATTTTGCCCCAAAATAAATGGAATTTCTGAGTTTTGTCTCAAAATAAGAAGAATTTCTGTCTTTTTGCCCCAACATATAGGGAATTTCTGCTTTTTTGCCCCACAATTAGGGGAATTTCTGCAATTTTGCTTTAAAATACAGGGAATTTCTGCCTTTTTGCCAGAAAATTAGGGGAATGCATACCTTTTTGCCATATAAAAGGGAAATTTCTTCATTTTTGCTCCAAAATAAGGGGAATTTCTGCCTTTTTGCCTCTAAATAAGTGGAATTTCTGTCTTTTTCCCCCAAAACAAAGTGAATTTCTGTCTTTTTTGCCCCAAAATAAGGAAAATTTCTGACTTATTACCCTGAAATAAGTGAAATTTCTGCAAATTTGCCCCAAAATAAGGGAAATTTCTGCCTATTGCCCCAAAATATGGGGACTTTCAGCATTTTACCTCCAAATAAGGGAAATTTCTGATTTTTGCACCAAAATATGGAGAATTTCTGCCTTTTTGCCCCAAAATAAAGGGAATTTCTGCATTTTTGCACCAATATTAGGGGAATTTCTGCAATTTTGCTTCAAAATACGGGTCATTTCTGCCTTTTTGCCCGAAATTAATTGGAATTTCTGCCTATTTGTCCCGAAATAAGTGAAATTTCTTCAATTTTAGCCAAAAATTAGGGATTTCATCTTTTTGCCTTAAAATAAGAGGAATTTCTGCCATTTTGCCCTGAAATATTTGAAATTTCTGCAATTTTACCCCAAAATAAGGGAATTTCTGCCTTATTGCCCCAAAATAAGGGGAATTTCAACCTTATTACCTCAAAATAAGGGAAATTTCTGCCTTTTTGCCACAAAATATATGGAATTTCTGCCTTTTTGCCCTAAAAAAAATTTCTGCAATTTTGACCCAAAATAAGGTTAATTTCTCCCTTTTTGCCCCAAAATAAAAGAAATTTCAGCCTTTTTACATGAAAATAAGTGGAATTTCTGCAATTTTGCCCCAAATAAGAGAAATTTCTGCAATTTTGCCCCAAAATAAGGTAAATTCCTGCAAATTTTCCCCAAAATAAAGAAAATTTCTGGAATTTTGCCCTAAAATAAGGGGAATTTCTGATTTTTGCCCCAAAATAAAGGGAATTTCTGCCTTTTACCCCAAAATTAGGGGAATTTCTGCAATTTTGCTCCAAAATACGGGGAATTTCTGCCTCTTTGCCCGAAAATAAGGGGAATGCATAACTTTTTGCCAGAAAAAAGAGAAATTTCTTCATTTTTGCTCCAAAATAAGGAGAATTTCTGCCTTTTTGCCTCTAAATAAGTGGGATTTGTGTCTTTTTTTCCCAAAACAAAGGGAATTTCTGTCTTTTTTGCCCCAAAATAAGGAAAATTTCTCACTTATTACCCTGAAATAAGTGAAATTTCTGCAAATTTGCCCCAAAATAAGGAAAATATCTGCCTTTTATCCAAAATATGGGGACTTTCAGCATTTTACCTCAAAATAAGGGAAATTTCTGATTTTTGCACCAAAATATGAAGAATTTCTCCTTTTTTGCCCCAAAATAAAGGGAATTTCTGCATTTTTGCACCAATATTAGAGGAATTTCTGAAAATTTGCTCCAAAATACGGGTCATTTTTGCCTTTTTGCCCGAAATTAATTGGAATTTCTGCCTTTTTTGTCGCAAAATAAGTTAAATTTCTCCAATTTTAGCAAATATTTAGGGATTTCATCTTTTTGCCTTAAAATAAGAGGAATTTCTGCCATTTTGCCCTGAAATATTTGAAATTTCTGCAATTTTACCCCAAAATAAGGGGAATTTCTGCCTTATTGCCCCAAAATAAGGGGAATTTCAACCTTATTACCTCAAAATAAGGGAAATTTCTGCCTTTTTGCCACAAAATATATGTAATTTCTACCTTTTTGCCCCAAAATAAGGAAAATTTCTGCAATTTTGACCCAAAATAAGGGGAATTTCTCCCTTATTACCCCAAAATAAAGGAAATTTCAGCCTTTTTACATGAAAATAAGTGAAATTTCTGCAATTTTGCCCCAAAATAAGTGGAATTTCTGAGTTTTGCCCCAAAATAAGGAGAATTTCTGTATTTTTGCCCCAACATATAGGGAATTTCTGCCTTTTTGCCCCACAATCGGGAGAATTTCTGCAATTTTGCTCCAAAATACGGGGAATTTCTGCCTTTTTGCCCAAAATAAGGGGAATGCATACCTTTTTGCCATATAAAAGGAAATTTCTTCATTTTTGCTCAAAAATAAGGGGAATTTCTGCCTTTTTGCCTCTAAATCAGTGGAATTTCTGTCCTTTTCCCCCAAAACAAAGGGAATTTCTGTCATTTTTGCCCCCCAAAAAAGGGAATTTTATACTTATTACCCTAAAATAAGTGTAATTTCTGCAATTTTGCCCCAAAATAAAAGGAAATTTCCTACTTTTTGCCCCCAAATAAGGGGAATTTCAGCATTTATACCTCAAAATAAGGGGAATTTCTGCATGTTTGCCACAAAATATTAGGAATTTCTGCCTTTTTGCCCCAAAATAAGAAAAATTTCTGCCTTTTTCCCTGAAATAAGTGAAATTTCTGCAATTTTGCCCCAAAATAAGTGGAATTTCTGAGTTTTGCCCCAAAATACGAAGAATTTCTGTCTTTTTGCCCCAACATATAGGGAATTTCTGCCTTTTTGCCCCACAATTAGGGGAATCTGCTATTTTGCTTTAAAGTACGGGGAATTACTGCCTTTTTGCCAGAAAATAAGGGGAATGCATACTTTTTTGCCATATAAAAGGGAAATTTCTTCATTTTTGCTCCAAAATATGGAGAATTTCTGCCTTTTTGCCCCAAAATAAAGGAAATTTCGGCATTTTTGCACCAATATTAGGGGAATTTCTGCAATTTTGCTCCAAAATACGTGTCATTTCTGCCTTTTTGCCCGAAATTAATTGGAATTTCTGCCTTTTTGTCCCGAAATGAGTGAAATTTCTCCAATATTAGCCAAAAATTAGGGATTTCATCTTCTGCCTTAAAATAAGAGGAATTTCTGCCATTTTGCCCTGAAATATTTGAAATTTCTGCAATTTTACCCCAAAATAAGGGGAATTTCTGCTTTATTGCCCGAAAATAAAAGGAATTTCAACCTTATTACCTAAAAATAAGGGAAATTTCTGCCTTTTTGTCACAAAATATATGGAATTTCTGCATTTTTGCCCCAAAATAAAGAAAATTTCTGCAATTTTGACCAAAAATAAGGGGAATTTCTCCCTTATTACCCCAAAATAAGGAAATTTCAGCATTTTTACATGAAAATAAGTGAAATTTCTGCAATTTTGCCCCAAATAAGAGAAATTTCTGCAATTTTGCCCCAAAATAAGTTAAATTCCTGCAATTTTTACCAAAATAAATAAAATTTCTGTAATTTTGCCCCAAAATAAGGGGAATTTCTGATTTTTGCCCAAAATTAGGGGAATTTCTGCAATTTTGCTCCAAAATACGGAGAATTTCTGACTTTTTGCCCGAAAATAAGGGGAATGCATACCTTTTTGCCATAAAACAGGGAAATTTCTTCATTTTTGCTCCAAAATAAGGGGAATTTCTGCCTTTTTGCCTCTAAATAATTGGAATTTCTGTGTTTTTCCCGCAAAAACAAAGGGAATTTCTGAATTTTTTGCTCAAAATTAAGGGGAATTTCTCACTTATTATCCTGAAATAAGTGAAATTTCTGCAATTTTGCCCCAAAATAAGGGAAATTACTGCCTTTTTGCCCCCAAATAAGGGGAATTTCAGCCTTTTTACCTCAAAATAAGGGGAATTTCTTTATTTTTGCCACAAAATATTAGGAATTTCTGCCTTTTGCCCCAATATAAAGATATTTCTGCCTTTTTCCCTGAAATAAGTGAAATTTTTGCAATTTTGCCCCAAATAAGTGGAATTTCTGAGTTTTGTCCCAAAATAACAAGAATTTCTGTCTTTTTGCCCCAACATATAGGGAATTTCTGACTTTTTGCCCCACAATTAGGAAAATTTCTGCAATTTTGATCCAAAATATAGGGAATTTCTGCCTTTTTGCCCGAAAATAAGGGGAATGCATACCTTTTTGCCATATAAAAGGGAAATTTCTTCATTTTTGCTCCAAAATAAGGGGAATTTCTGTTTATTGCCTCTAAATAAGTGGAATTTCTGTATTTTCCCCCCAAAACATAGGGAATTTCTGTCTTTTTTGCCCCAAAATAAGAGGAATTTCTGACTTATTATTCTGAAATAAGTAAAATTTTCTGCAATTTTGCCCCAAAATAAGGGAAATTTCTGCTTTTTTGCCCCCAAATAAGGGAAATTTCAGCCTTTTTACCGCAAAATAAGGGGAATTTCTGCATTTTTGCCACAAAATTTACGGAACTTCTGCCTTTTTGTCCCATAATAAGGAAAATTTCTGCAATTTTGCCCCAAAATAAGGGGAATTTCTAATTTTTGCACCAAAATAAAGGAAATTTCACCCTTTTTACCTGAAAATAAGTGAAATTAGTGCAATTTTGCCCCAAATAAGAGAAATTTCTGCAATTTTGCCCCAAAATAAGGTAAATTTCTGCAATTTTGCCCCAAAATAAGTGGAATTTCTGGAATTTTGCCCAAAAATAAGGGGAATTTCTGATTTTTGCCCCAAAAAAAGGGAATTTCTTCCTTTTGCCCAAAAATTGAAGGAATTTCTGCAATTTTGCTCCAAAATACGAGGAATTTCTGCCTTTTTGCCTGAAAATAAGGGGAATGCATACCTTTTTGCCATGAAAAAGTGAAATTTCTTCATTTTTTTTCCAAAATAAGGGAAATTTCTGCCTTTTAGCCTTTAAATCAGTGGAATTTCTGTCCTTTTCCCTTAAAACACAGGGAATTTCTGTCTCTTTTGCCCCAAAATAAGGGGAATTTCTGACTTATTACCCTGAAATAAGTGAAATTTCTGCAATTTTGCCCCAAAATAAGGGAAATTTCTGCCTTTTTGTCCCCAAATAAGGGGAATTTCAGCATTTATACCTCAAAATAAAGGGAATTTCTGCATGTTTTCCTCAAAATATTAGGAATTTCTGCATTTTTGCCCCAAAATAAGGAGAATTTCTGTATTTTTGCCCCAACATATAGGGAATTTCTGCCTTTTTGCCCCACAATTAGGAGAATTTCTGCAATTTTGCTCCAAAATACGGGGAATTTCTGCCTTTTTGCCCAAAATAAGGGGAATGCATACCTTTTTTGCCATATAAAAGGAAATTTCTTCATTTTTGCTCAAAAATAATGGCAATTTCTGCCTTTTTGCCTCTAAATAAGTAAAATTTCTGTATTTTTCCACCAAAACAAGAAAATTTCTGTCTTTTTTGCCCCAAAATAAGGAAAATTTCTGACTTATTACCCTGAAATAAGTAAAATTTCTGAAATTTTGCCCCAAAATAAGGGAAATTTCTGCCTTTTTGCCCCCAAATAAGGGGAATTTCAGCCTTTTTACCTCAAAATAAGGGGAATTTCTGCATTTTTGCCACAAAATTTACGGAATTTCTGCCTTTTTGCCCCATAATAAAAAAAATTTCTGCAATTTTGCCCCAAAATATAGGGAATTTCTCCTTTTTTGCCCCAAAATAAAGAAAATTTCAGCGTTTTTACCTGAAAATAAGTGAAATATCTGCAATTTTGCCACAAA
Organism: Micromys minutus; assembly: GCF_963924665.1. NCBI lineage: Eukaryota > Metazoa > Chordata > Mammalia > Rodentia > Muridae > Micromys > Micromys minutus. Next base: position 30,244,973 of record NC_137963.1, read on the forward strand.
TAAAAGAAATTTTTGCAATTTTGCCCCAAAATAAGGGGAATTTTGGATTTTTGCCCCAAAATAAAGGGAATTTCTGCCTTTTGCCCCAAAATTAGGAGAATTTCTGCAATTTTGCTCCAAAATACAGGGAATTTCTGCCTTTTTGCCCGAAAATAAGGGGAATGCATAACTTTTTGCAATAAAAAAGGGAAATTTCTTCATTTTTGCTCCAAAATAAGGGGAATTTCTGCCTTTTTGCCTCTAAATAAGTGGGATTTCTGTCTTTTTCCCCCAAAACAAAGTGAATTTCTGTATTTTTTGACCCAAAATAAGGATAATTTCTGACTTATTACCCTGAAATAAGTTAAATTTCTGCAAATTTGCCCCAAAATAAGGGAAATTTCTGCCTTTTGCCCCAAAATATGGGGACTTTCAGCATTTTACCTCAAAATAAGGAAATTTCTGATTTTTGCACCAAAATATGGAGAATTTCTGCCTTTTTGCCCCAAAATAAAGGGAATTTCTGCATTTTTGCACCAATATTAGGGGAATTTCTGCAATTTTGCTCCAAAATACGGGTCATTTCTGCCTTTTTGCCCAAATTAATTGGAATTTCTGCCTTTTTGTCTCGAAATAAGTGAAATTTCTTCAATTTTAGCCAAAAATTAGGGATTTCATCTTTTTGCCTTAAAATAAGAGGAATTTCTGCCATTTTGCCCTGAAATATTTGAAATTTCTGCAATTTTACCCCAAAATAAGGGGAATTTCTGCCTTATTGCCTCAAAATAAGGGGAATTTCAACCTTATTACCTCAAAATAAGGGAAATTTCTGCCTTTTTGTGACAAAATATATGGAATTTCTGCCTTTTTGCCTCAAAAAATAATTTCTGCAATTTTGACCCAAAATAAGGGGAATTTCTCCCTTTTGGCCCCAAAATAAAGGAAATTTCAGCCTTTTTACGTGAAAATAAGTGGAATTTCTGCAATTTTGCCCCAAATAAGAGAAATTTCTGCAATTTTGCCCCAAAATAAGGTAAATTCCTGCAATTTTATCCCAAAATAAAGAAAATTTCTGGAATTTTGCCCCAAAATAAGGGGAATTTCTGATTTTTGCCCCAAAATAAAGGGAATTTCTGCCTTTTGCTTCAAAATTAGGGAAATTTCTGCAATTTTGCTCCAAAATACGGGGAATTTCTGCCTTTTTGCCCGAAAATAAGGGGAATGCATACCTTTTTGCCATATAAAAGGGAAATTTCTTCATTTTTGCTCCAAAATAAGGGGAATTTCTGCATTTTTGCCTCTAAATAAGTGGAATTTCTGTCTTTTTCCCCCCAAAAAAAGGGAATTTCTGTCTTTTTTGCCCCAAAATAAGGAAAATTTCTGACTTATTACCCTGAAATAAGTGAAATTTCTGCAAATTTGCCCCAAAATAAGGAAAATTTCTGCCTTTTTTCCAAAATATGGGGACTTTCAGCATTTTACCTCAAAATAAGGGAAATTTCTGATTTTTGCACCAAAATATGAAGAATTTCTGCCTTTTTGCCCCAAAATAAAGGGAATTTCTGCATTTTTGCACCAATATTAGGGGAATTTCTGCAATTTGGCTCTAAAATACTGTCATTTCTTCCTTTTTGCCCGAAATTAATTGGAGTTTCTGCCTTTTTGTCCCAAAATAAGTGAAATATCTCCGATTTTAGCCAAAAATTAGGGATTTCATCTTTTTGCCTTTAAATAAGAGGAATTTCTGCCATTTTGCCCTGAAATATTTGAAATTTCTGCAATTTTACCCCAAAATAAGGGGAATTTCTGCCTTATTGCCCCAAAATAAGGGGAACTTCAACCTTATTACCTCAAAATAAGGGAAATTTCTGCCTTTTTGCCACAAAATATATGGAATTTCTGCCTTTTTGCCCCAAAATAAGGAAAATTTCTACAATTTTGACCCAAAATAAGGGGAATTTCTCCCTTATGACCCCAAAATAAAGGAAATTTCAGCCTTTTTACAGGAAAATAAGTAAAATTTCTGGAATTTTGCCCCAAATAAAAAAAATTTCTGCAATTTTGCCCCAAAATAATTTAAATTCCTGAAATTTTGCGCCAAAAAAAAGAAAATTTCTGTAATTTTTCCTCAAAATAAGGGAAATTTCTGATTTTTTTCCCAAAATAAAGGGAATTTCTGACTTTTGCCCCAAAATTAGGGGAATTTCTGCAATTTTGCTCCAAAATACGGGAAATTTCTGCCTTTTTGCCTGAAAATAAGGGGAATGCATACCTTTTTGCCATAAAAAAAGGAAATTTCTTCATTTTTCCTCCAAAATAAAGGGAATTTCTGCCTTTTTGCCTCTAAATAAGTGGAATTTCTGTCTTTTTCTCCCAAAAACAAAGGGAATTTCTGAATTTTTTGCTCCAAATTAAAAGGAATTTCTGACTTGGTACCTTGAAATAAGTGAAATTTCTGCAATTTAGCCCCAAAATAAGGGAAATTTCTGTCTTTTTGCCCCCAAATAAGGGGAATTTCAGCCTTTTTACCTCAAAATAAGGGGAATTTCTTCAATTTTGCCACAAAATATTAGGAATTTCTGCCTTTTTGCCCCAAAAAAAGGATAATTTCTGCATTTTTCCCTGAAATAAGTAAAAGTTTTGCAATTTTGCGCGAAAATAAGTGGAATTTCTGAGTTTTTCCCCAAAATAAGGAGAATTTCTGTCTTTTTGCCCCAATATACAGGGAATTTCTGCCTTTTTGACCCACATTTAGGGGAATTTCTTCAATTTTGCTCCAAAATATGGGGAATTTCTGCCTTTTTGCCCGAAAATAAGGGGAATGCATACCTTTTTGCAATATAAAAGGGAAATTTCTTCATTTTTGCTCAAAAATAAGGGGAATTTCTGCCTTATTGCCTCTAAATATGTGGAATTTCTGTCTTTTCCCCCAAAACAAAGGGAATTTCTGTCTTTTTTGCCCCAAAATAAAAGGAATTTCTGACTTATTACACGAAAGAAGTAAGATTTCTGCAATTTTGACACAAAATAAGTGAAATTTCTGCTTTTTTGCCCCCAAATAATAAGAATTTCAGCCTTTTTACCTCAAAATAAGGGGAATTTCTGCATTTTTGCCACAAAATTTACGAAATTTAGGCTTTTTGTCCCATAATAAGGAAATTTTCTGCAATTTTGCCCCAAAATAAGGGGAATTTCTGCTTTATTGCCCCAAAATAAAGGAAATTTCAGCCTTTTTACCTGAAAATAAGTGAAATTAGTGCAATTTTTCCCCAAATAAGGGAAATTTCTGCAATTTTGCCAAAAATAAGGTAAATTTCTGCAATTTTGCCCCAAAATAAGTGGAATTTCTGGAATTTTGCCCAAAAATAAGGGGAATTTCTGATTTTTGCCCGAAAATAAAGGGAATTTCTATCTTTTTCCCAAAAATTGAAGGAATTTCTGCAATTTTGCTCTAAAATACGAGAAATTTCTGCCTTTTTGCCTGAAAATAAGGGGAATGCATACATTTTTGCCGTAAAAAAGTGAAATTTCTTCATTTTTTTTCCAAAATAAGGGGAATTTCTGCCTCTTAGCCTCTAAATCAGTGGAATTTCTGTCCTTTTCCCCTAAAACAAACGGAATTTCTGTCATTTTTGCCCCAAAATAAAGGGAATTTTATACTTATTACCCTGAAATAAGTGTAATTTCTGCAATTTTGCCCTAAAATAAAGGAAATTTCTTACTTTTTGCCCCCAAATAAGGGGAATTTCAGCATTTATACCTCAAAATAAGGGGAATTTCTGCATGTTTGCCACAAAATATTAGCAATTTCTGCCTTTTTGCCCAAAAATAAGAAAAATTTCTGCCTTTTTCCCTGAAATAAGTGAAATTTCTGCAATTTTGCCCCAAAATAAGTAGAATTTCTGAGTTTTGCCCCAAAATAAAGAGTATTTCTGTATTTTTGCCCCCACATATATGGAATTTCTGCCTTTTAGTCCCACAATTAGGGGAATTTCTGCAATTTTGCTCCAAAATATGGGGAATTTCTGCCTTTTTGCCCAAAATAAGGGGAATGCATATCTTTTTGCCATATAAAAGGAAATTTCTTCATTTTTGCTCAAAAATAAGGGGAATTTCTGCCTTTTTGCCTCTAAATAAGTGGAATTTCTGTATTTTTCCCCCAAAACAAGGGAATTTCTGTCTTTTTTGCCCCAAAATAAAGAAAATATCTGACTTATTACCCTGAAGTAAGTAAAATTTCTGCAATTTTGCCCCAAAATAAGGGGAATTTAAGCCTTTATAGCTCAAAATAAGAGGAATTTCTGCATTTTTGTCCCAAAATTTACGGAATTTCTGCCTTTTTCCCCCATTATAAGGAAAATTTCTGCAATTTTTCCCCAAAATGAGAGGAATTTCTCCTTTTTTGCCCCAAAATAAAGGAAATTTTAGCGTTTTTACCGGAAAATAAGTGAAATTTATGCAATTTTGCCCCAAATAAGGGAAATTTCTGCAATTTTGCCCCCCAAAAAAGGTAAATTTCTGCAATTTTGCCCTAAAATAAAGGAAATTTCTGGAATTTTGCCCCAAAATAAGGGGAATTTATGATTTTTGCCCCAAAATAAAGGGAATTTCTGCCTTTTGCCCCAAAATTAGGGGAATTTCTGCAATTTTGCTAAAAAATACGGGGAATTTCTGCCTTTTTGCCCGAAAATACGAGGAATGCATAACTTTTTGCCATAAAAAAGGGAAATTTCTTCATTTTTGCTCCAAAATAAGGGGAATTTCTTCCTTTTTGCCTATAAATAAGTGGAATTTCTGTGTTTTTTTCCCAAAACAAGGGTAATTTCTGACTCTTTTGCTCCAAAAAAAGAGAAATTTCTGACTTATTACCCTTAAATAAGTGAAATTTCTGCAATTTTGCCCCAAAATAAGGAAAATTTCTGCCTTTTTGCCCCCAAATAAGGGGAATTTCAGCCTTTTTACCTCCAAATAAGGGAATTTCTGCATTTTTGTCACAAAATATTAAGAATTTCTGCATTTTTGCCCCAAAATAAGGAAAATTTCTGCCTTTTTCCCTGAAATAATTGAAATTTCTGCAATTTTGCCCCAAAATATGTGGAATTTCTGAGTTTTGCCCCAAAATAAGGAGAATTTCTGTCTTTTTGCCCCAACATATAGGGAATTTCTGCCTTTTTGCCCCACAATTAGGGGAATTTGTGCAATTTTGCTTTAAATACTGGGAATTTCTGCCTTTTTGCCCGAAAATAAGGGGAATGCATACCTTTTTGCCATATAAAAAAGAAATTTCTTCATTTTTGCTACAAAATAAGGGGAATTTCTGCCTTTTTGCCTCTAAATAAGTGGGATTTCTGTCTTTTTCCCCCAAAACAAAGGGAATTTCTGTCTTTTTTGCCCCAAAATAAGGAAAATTTTTGACTTATTACCCTGAAATAAGTGAAATTTCTGCAAATTTGCCCCAAAATAAGAGAAATTTCTGCCTTTTGCTCCAAAATATGGGGACTTTCAGCATTTTACCTCAAAATAAGGGAAATTTCTGATTTTTGCACCAAAATATGGAGAATTTCTGCCTTTTTGCCCCAAAATAAATGGAATTTCTGCATTTTTGCACCAATATTAGGGGAATTTCTGCAATTTTACTCCAAAATACGGGTCATTTCTGCCTTTTTGCCCGAAATTAATTGGAATTTCTGCCTTTTTGTCCCGAAATAAGTGAAATTTCTTCAATTTTAGCAAAAAATTGGGGGTTTCATCTTTTTGCCTTAAAATAAGAGGAATTTCTGCCATTTTGCCTTAAAATATTTGAAATTTCTGCAATTTTACCCAAAATAAGGGGAATTTCTGCCTTATTGCCCCAAAATAAGGAAAAATTCAAACTTATTACCTCAAAATAAGGGAAATTTCTGCATTTTTACACAAAATATATGGAATTTCTGCCTTTTACCCTAAAATAAAAAAAATTTCTGCAATTTTGACCCAAAATAAGAAGAATTTCTCACTTTTTGCCCCAAAATAAAGGAAATTTCAGCCTTTTTACATGAAAATAAGTGGAATTTCTGCAATTTTGTTCCAAATGAGAGAAATTTCTGCAATTTTGCTCCAAAATAAGGTAAATTCCTGCAATTTTGCCCCAAATAAAGAAAATTTCTGGAATTTTGCCCCAAAATTTGGGGAATTTCTGATTTTTGCCTCAAAATAAAGGGAATTTCTGCATTTTGCCCCAAAATTAGGGGAATTTCTGCAATTTTGCTCCAAAATACGGTGAATTTCTGTTTTTTTGCTCGAAAATAAGGGGAATGCATACCTTTTTGCCATAAAAAAGGGAAATTTTTTCATTTTTGCTCCATAATAAGGGGAATTTCTGCCTTTTTGCCTCTAAATAAGTGGGATTTCTGTCTTTTTCCCCCGAAAACAAAGGGAATTTCTGACTTTTTTGCTCCAAAATAAGGGGAATTTCTGACTTATTACCCTGAAATAAGTGAAATTTCTGCAATTTTGCCCTAAAATAAGGGAAATTTCTGCCTTTTTTGCCCCCAAATAAGAAGAACTTCATCCTTTTTACCTCAAAATAAGGGGAATTTCTGCATTTTTGCCACAAAATTTACAGAATTTCTGCCGTTTTTCCCCATAATAAAAAAAATTTCTAGAATTTTGCCCAAAAATAAGGGGAATTTCTCCTTTTTTGCCCCAAAATAAAGGAAATTTCAGTTTTTTTACCTGAAGATAAGTGAAATTACTGCAATTTTGCCCCAAATAAGGGAAATTTCTGCAATTTTGTTCCAAAATAAGGTAAATTTTTGCAATTTTGCCCTAAAATAGAGGAAATTTCTGGAATTTTGCCCGCAAAATAAGTGGAATTTCTGATTTTTGCCCCAAAATAAAGGGAATTTCTGCCTTTTGCCCCAAATTTAGGGGAATATCTGCCTTTTTGCCCAAAATAAGGAAAATTTCTGCCTTTTTTCCCTGAAATAAGTGAAATTTCTGCAATTTTGCCCCAAAATATGTGGAATTTCTGAGTTTTGCCCAAAAATAAGGAGAATTTCTGTATTTTTGCCCCAACATATAGGGAATTTCTTTCTTTTTGCCCCACAATTAGAGGAATTTCTGCAATTTTGCTTCAAAATAAGGGAAATTTCTGCCTTTTGCCTCTAAATAAGTGGAATTTCTGTCTATTTCCCCCAAAAACAAAGGGAATTTCTGACTTTTTTGCTCCAAAATAAGGGGAATTTCTGACTTATTACCCTGAAATAAGTGAAATTTCTGCAATTTTGCCCCAAAATAAGGGAAATTTCTGCCTTTTTGCCCCCAAATAAGGGGAATTTCAGCCTTTTTACCTCAAAATAAAAGGAATTTCTTAATTTTGGCCACAAAATATTAGGTATTTCTGCATTTTTGCCCCAATTTAAGAAAAATTTCTGCCTTTCTTTCCTGAAATAAGTGAAATTTCTTCAATTTTTCCCTAAATAAGTGGAATTTCTGAGTTTTTTCCCAAAATAAGGAGAATTTCTGTCTTTTTGCCCCAACATATAGGGAATTTCTGCCTTGTTGTCCCATAATAAGGAAAATTTCTGCACTTTTGCCCCCAAATAAAGGGAATTTCTCCTTTTTTGCCCCAAAATATAGGAAATTTCAGCCTTTTTACCAGAAAATAAGTGAAATTACTGCAATTTTGCCCCAAATAAGTGAAATTTCTGCAATTTTAGCCAAAAAAATTAGGGATTTCATCTTTTTGCCTTAAAATAAGAGGAATTTCTGCCATTTTGCCCTGAAATATTTGAAATTTCTGCAATTTTAACCAAAAATAAGGGGAATTTCTGCCTTATTGCCCCAAAATAAGGAAAATTTCAAACTTATTACCTCAAAATAAGGGAAATTTCTGCATTTTTACACAAAATATATGGAATTTCTGCCTTTTTGCCCCAAAATAAAAAAAAATTTCTGCAATTTTGACCCAAAATAAGAAGAATTTCTCACTTTTTTCCCCAAAATAAAGGAAATTTCAGCCTTTTTACATGAAAATAAGTGGAATTTCTGAAATTTTTCCCCAAATAAGAGAAATTTCTGCAATTTTGCCCCAAAATAAGGTAAATTCCTGCAATTTTGCTCCGAAATAAAAAAAAATTTGTGGAATTTTGCCCCAAAATTTGGGGAATTTCTGATTTTTGCCCCAAAATAAAGGGAATTTCTGCATTTTGCCCCAAAATTAGGGGAATTTCTGCAATTTTGCTCCAAAATACGGTGAATTTCTGTTTTTTTGCTCGAAAATAAGGGGAATGCATACCTTTTTGCAATAAAAAGGGGAAATTTCTTCATTTTTGCTCCATAATAAGGGGAATTTCTGCCTTTTTGCCTCTAAATAAGTGGGATTTCTGTCTTTTTCATCACAAAACAAAAGGGAATTTCTGAATTTTGCTCCCAAATAAGGAGAATTTCTGACTTATTACCCTGAAATAAGTGAAATTTATGCAATTTCGCCCCAAAATAATGGAAATTTCTGCCTTTTTGCCCCCAAATAAGAAGAATTTCATCCTTTTTACCTCAAAATAAGGGGAATTTCTGCATTTTTGCCACAAAATTTACGGAATTTCTGCCGTTTTTCCCCATAATAAAAAAAATTTCTAGAATTTTGCTCCAAAATAAGGGGAATTTCTCCTTTTTTGCCCCAAAATAAAGAAAATTTCAGGTTTTTTTACCTGAAAATAAGTGAAATTACTGCAATTTTGCCCCAAATAAGGGAAATTTCTGCAATTTTGTTCCAAAATAAGGTAAATTTTTGCAATTTTGCCCTAAAATAAAGGAAATTTCTGGAATTTTGCCCCAAAATAAGTGGAATTTCTGATTTTTGCCCCAAAATAAAGGGAATTTCTGCCTTTTGCCCCAAATTTAGAGGAATTTCTGCCTTTTTGCCCCAAAATAAGGAAAATTTCTGCCTTTTTTCCCTGAAATAAGTGAAATTTCTGCAATTTTGCCCCAAAATAAGTGGAATTTCTGAGTTTTGCCCCAAAATAAGGAGAATTTCTTTATTTTTGCCCCAACATATAGGGAATTTCTGCCTGTTTGCCCCACAATTAGGGGAATTTCTGCAATTTTGCTTCAAAATAGGGGAATTTCTGCCTTTTGCCTCTAAATAAGTGGAATTTCTGTCTTTTTCCCCCCAAAACAAAGGGAATTTCTGACTTTTTTGCTCCAAAATAAGGGGAATTTCTGACTTATTTCCCTGAAATAAGTGAAATTTCTGCAATTTTGCCCCAAAATAAGGAAAATTTCTGCCTTTTTGCCCCCAAATAATGGGAATTTCAGCCTTTTTACATTACAATAAGTGAAATTTCTTTATTTTTGCCACAAAATATTAGGAATTTCTGTCTTTTTGCCCCAAAATAAGAAAAATTTCTGCCTCTTTTTCCCGAAATAAGTGAAATTTCTGCAATTTGGCCCTTAATAAGTGGAATTTCTGAGTTTTTTCCCAAAATAAGGAGAATTTCTGTCTTATTGCCCAAACATATAGGGAATTTCTGCCTTGTTGTCACATAATAAGGAAAATTTCTGCAATTTTGCCCCCAAATAAAGAGAATTTCTCTTTTTTTGCCCAAAAAAAAGGAAATTTCAGACTTTTTACCAGAAAATAAGTGAAATTACTGCAATTTTGCCCCAAATAAGGGAAATTTCTGCAATTTTGCCCCAAAATAAGGTAAATTTCTGAAATTTTGCCCCAAAATAAAGGAAATTTCTGTAATTTTGCCCCAAAATAAGAAGAATTTCTGATTTTTGCCCCAAAATAAAGGGAATTTCTGCCTTATGCCCCAAAATTAGGGGAATTTCTGCAATTTTGCTCCAAAATACGGGGAATTTCTGCCTTTTTGCCCGAAAATAAGGGGAATGCATACCTTTTTGCCATAAAAAAGGGAAATTTCTTCATTTTTGCTCCAAAACAAGGGGAATTTCTGCATTTTAGCCTCTAAATAAGTGGAATTTCTGTCATTTTCTCCCAAAACAAAAGGAATTTCTGTCTTTTTTGCCCCATATAAGGGGAATTTCTGACTTATTACCCTGAAATAAGTGAAATTTCTGCAATTTTGCCGCAAAATAAGGAAAATTTCTGTCTTTTTGCCCCCAAATAAGGGGAATTTCAGCCTTTTTACCTCAAAATAAGAGGAATTTCTGCATTTTTGCCAAAAAATATTAGGAATTTCTGCATTTTTGCCACAAAATAAGGAAAATTTCTCCCTTTTTTCCTTAAAATAAGTGAAATTTCTGCAATCTTGCCCCAAAATAAGTGGAATTTCTGAGTTTTGCCCCAAAATAAGGAGAATTTCTGTCTTTTTGCCCCAACATATAGGGAATTTCTGCCTTTTTGCCCCACAATTAGGGGAATTTCTGCAATTTTGCTCCAAAATATGGGGAATTTCTGCCTTTTTGCCCGAAAATAAGGGGAATGCATACCTTTTTGCCATATAAAAGAGAAATTTCTTCATTTTTGCTCCAATATAAGGGGAATTTCTGCCTTTTTGCCTCTAAATAAGTGGAATTTCCGTCTTTTTCCCCCAAAACAAAGGGAATTTCTGTTTTTTTGCCCAAAATAAGGAAAATTTCTGACTTATTACCCTGAAATAAGTGAAATTTCTGCAAATTTGCCTCAAAATAAGGGAAATTTCTGCTATTTGCCCCAAAATACGGGGACTTTCAGCATTTTACCACAAAATAAGGGAAATTTTTTATTTTTGCACCAAAATATGGAGAATTTCTGCCTTTTTGCCCAAAATAAAGGGAATTTCTGCATTTTTGCACCAATATTAGGGGAATTTCTTCATTTTTCCTCCAAAATACGTGTCATTTCTGCCTTTTTGCCCAAAATTAATTGGAATTTCTGCCTTTTTGTCCCGAAATAAGTGAAATACCTTCAATTTTAGCCAAAAATTAGGGATTTCATCTTTTTGCCTTAAAATAAGAGGAATTTCTGCCATTTTGCCCTGAAATATTTGAAATTTCTGCAATTTTACCCAAAAATAAGGGGAATTTCTGCCTTATTGCCCCAAAATAAGGGGAATTTCAACCTTATTACCTCAAAATAAGGGAAATTTCTGCCTTTTTACGACAAAATATACGGAATTTCTGCCTTTTTGCCCCAAAATAAAAAAAAAATTTCTGCAATTTTGACCCAAAATAAGAGGAATTTCTTTTTTTTTGCCCCAAAATAAAGGAAATTTCAGCCTTTTTACATGAAAATAAGTGAAATTTCTGATATTTCTCCCCAAATAAGAGAAATTTCTGCAATTTTGCCCCAAAATAAGGTAAATTCCTGCAATTTTGCCACAAAATAAAGAAAATTTCTGGAATTTTTACCCAAAATAAGGGGAATTTCTGATTTTTGCCCCAACACAAAGGGAATTTCTGCCTTTTGCCTCAAAATTAGGGGAATTTCTGCAATTTTGCTCCAAAATACGGGGAATTTCTGCCTTTTTGCCCGAAAATAAGGGGAATGCATACCTTTTTGCCATAAAAAAGGGAAATTTCTTCATTTTTGCTCCAAAATAAGGGGAATTTCTGCCTTTTTGCCTCTAAATATTGGAATTTCTGTCTTTTTCCCCCCAAAACAAAGGGAATTTCTGAATTTTTTGCTCCAAATTAAGGGGAATTTCTGACTTATTACCCTGAAATAAGTGAAATTTCTGCAATTTTGCACCAAAATTAGGAAATTTTCTGCCTTTTTGCCTCCAAATAAGGGGAATTTCAGCCTTTTTACCTCCAAATAAGGGGAATTTCTGCATTTTTGCCACAAAATATTAGGAATTTTTGCCTTTTTGCTTCAAAATAAAGAAAATTTCTGCCTTTTTTCCCTGAAATAAGTGAAATTTCTGCAATTTTGCCCCAAAATAAGTGGAATTTCTAAGTTTTGCCCCAAAATAAGGAGAATTTCTGTCTTTTTGCCCCAACATATAGGGAATTTCTGCCTTTTTGTCCCACAATTAGGGCAATTTCTGCAATTTTGCTCCAAAATAAGGGGAATTTCTGCCTTTTTGCCTATAAATAAGTGCAATTTCTGTCTTTTTCCCCCAAAACAAAGGGAATTTCTGTCTTTTTTGCCCCAAAATAAAGAAAATTTCTGACTTATTACCCTGAAATAAGTGAAATTTCTACAAATTTGCCCCAAAATAAGGGAAATTTCTGCCTTTTGCCCCAAAATATGGGGACTTTCAGCATTTTACCTCAAAATAAGGGAAATTTCTGATTTTTGTGCCAAAATATAGAGAATTTTTGCCTTTTTGCCCCAAAATAAAGGGAATTTCTGCCTTTTTGCACCAATATTAGGGGAATTTCTGCAATTTTGCTCCAAAATACGGGTCATTTCTGCCTTTTTGCCCGAAATTAATTGGAATTTCTGCCTTTTTGTCCCGAAATAATTGAAATTTCTTCAATTTTAGCCAAAAATTAGAGATTTCATCTTTTTGCCTTAAAATAAGAGGAATTTCTGCCATTTTTCCCTGAAATATTTGAAATTTCTGCAATTTTACCCCAAATATGGGGAATTTTTGCCCTATTGCCCCAAAATAAGGGGAATTTCAACCTTATTACCTCAAAATAAGGGAAATTTCTGCCTTTTTGCGACAAAATATACGGATTTTCTGCATTTTTACCCCAAAATAAACGAAATTTCAGCCTTTTTACATGAAAATAAGTGAAATTTCTGAAATTTTATCCCAAATAAGAGAAATTTCTGCAATTTTGCCCAAAAATAATGTAAATTCCTGCAATTTTTTTTTAAAATAAAGAAAATTCCTGGAATTTTGCCCCAAAATAAGGGGAATTTCTGATTTTTGCCCCAGAATAAAGGGAATTTCTGCCTTTTGCCCCAAAATTAGGAGAATTTCTGCAATTTTGCTCCAAAATACGGGGAATTTCTGCCTTTTTGCCCGAAAAAAAGGGGAATGCATACCTTTTTGCCATAAAAAGGGAAATTTCTTCATTTTTGCTCAAAAATAAGGGGAATTTCTGCCTTTTTGCCTCTAAATAAGTGGAATTTCTGTCTTTTTCGCCCATAAACAAAGGGAATTTCTGACTTTTTTGCTCCAAAATAAGGGGAATTTCTGCCTTTTTGCCCCCAAATAAGGGGAATTTCAGCCTTTTTATTTCAAAATAAAGGGAATTTCTGCATTTTTGCCACAAAATATTAGGAATTTCTGCCTTTTTGCCCCAAAATAAGGAAAATTTCTGCCTTTTTTCCCTGAAATAAGTGAAATTTCTGCAATTTTGCCCTAAAATATGTGGAATTTCTAATTTTGCCCCAAAATAAGGAGAATTTCTGTCTTTTTGCCCCAACATATAGGGAATTTCTGCCTTTTTGTCCTATAATAAGGAAAATTTCTGCAATTTTGCCCCCAAATAAGGGGAATTTCTTCTTTATTGCCCCAAAATAAAGGAAATTTCAGCCTTTTTACCAGAAAATAATTGAAATTACTGAAATTTTGCCCCAAATAATGGAAATTTCTGCAATTTTGCCCCAAAATAAGGTGAATTTCTGCAATTTTGCCCCAAAATAAAGGAAATTTCTGGAATTTTGCCCCAAAATAAGGGGAATTTCTGCCTTTGAGCCTCTAAATAATTGGAATTTCTGTCATTTTCTCCCAAAACAAAGAGAATTTCTTTCTTTTTTGCCCCAAAATAAGGGGAATTTCTGACTCATTACCCTGAAATAAGTGAAATTTCTGCAATTTTGCCCCAAAATAAGGGAAATTTCTGCCTTTTTGCCCCCAAATGAGGGGAATTTCAGCCTTTTTACCTCAAAATAAGGGGAATTTCTGCATTTTTGCCACAAAATATTAGGAATTTCTGCCTTTTTGCCACAAAATAAGGAAAATTTCTGTCTTTTTCCCCTGAAATAAGTGAAATTTCTGCAATTTTGCCACAAAATAAGTGGAATTTCTGAGTTTTGCCCCAAAATAAGGAGAATTTCTGTCTTTTTGCCCCAACATATAGGGAATTTCTGCCTTTTTGTCCCACAATTAGGGGAATTTCTGCAATTTTGCTCCTAAATACGGGGAATTTCTGCCTTTTTGCCCGAAAATAAGGGGAATGCATACCTTTTTGCCATATAAAAGAGAAATTTCTTCATTTTTGCTACAAAATAAGGGGAATTTCTGCCTTTTTGCCTCTAAATAAGTGCAATTTCTGTCTTTTTCCCCCAATACAAATGGAATTTCTGTCTTTATGCCCCAAAATAAAAAAAATTTCTGACTTATTACCCTGAAATAAGTGAAATTTCTACAAATTTGCCCCAAAATAAGGGAAATTTCTGCCTTTTGCCCCAAAATATGGGGACTTTCAGCATTTTACCTCAAAATAAGGGAAATTTCTGATTTTTGTGCCAAAATATAGAGAATTTCTGCCTTTTTTCCCCAAAATAAAGGGAATTTCTGCATTTTTGCACCAATATTAGGGGAATTTCTGCAATTTTGCTCCAAAATACGGGTCATTTCTGCCTTTTTGCCCAAAATTAATTGGAATTTCTGACTTTTTGTCCCGAAATAATTGAAATTTCTTCAATTTTAGCCAAAAATTAGGGATTTCATTTTTTTGCCTTAAAATAAGAGGAATTTCTGCCATTTTGCCCTGAAATATTTGAAATTTCTGCAATTTTACCACAAAATAAGGGGAATTTCTGCCCTATTGCCCCAAAATAAGGGGAATTTCAACCTTATTACCTCAAAATAAGGGAAATTTCTGCATTTTTGCGACAAAATATACGGATTTTCTGCATTTTTACCCCAAAATAAACGAAATTTCAGCCTTTTTACATGAAAATAAGTGAAATTTCTGAAATTTTATCCCAAATAAGAGAAATTTCTGCAATTTTGCCCAAAAATAATGTAAATTCCTGCAATTTTTTTTTTAAATAAAAAAAATTCCTGGAATTTTGCCCCAAAATAAGGGGAATTTCTGATTTTTGCCCCAAAATAAAGGGAATTTCTGCCTTTTGCCCCAAAATTAGGAGAATTTCTGCAATTTTGCTCCAAAATACGGGGAATTTCTGCCTTTTTGCCCGAAAAAACGGGGAATGCATACCTTTTTGCCATAAAAAGGGAAATTTCTTCATTTTTGCTCAAAAATAAGGGGAATTTCTGCCTTTTTGCCTCTAAATAAGTGGAATTTCTGTCTTTTTCGCCCATAAACAAAGGGAATTTCTGACTTTTTTGCTCCAAAATAAGGGGAATTTCTGCCTTTTTGCCCCCAAATAAGGGGAATTTCAGCCTTTTTATTTCAAAATAAGGGGAATTTCTGCATTTTTGCCACAAAATATTAGGAATTTCTGCCTTTTTGCCCCAAAATAAGGAAAATTTCTGCCTTTTTTCCCTGAAATAAGTGAAATTTCTGCAATTTTGCCCTAAAATATGTGGAATTTCTGAATTTGTCCCAAAATAAGGAGAATTTCTGTCGTTTTGCCCCAACATATAGGGAATTTCTGCCTTTTTGTCCTACAATAAGGAAAATTCTGCAATTATGCCCCCAAATAAGGGGAATTTCTCCTTTTTTGCCCCAAAATAAAGAAAATTTCAGCCTTTTTACCAGAAAATAATTGAAATTACTGCAATTTTGCCCCAAATAATGGAAATTTCTGCAATTTTGCCCCAAAATAAGGTAAATTTCTGCAATTTTGGCCCAAAATAAAGAAAATTTCTGGAATTTTGCCCCAAAATAAGGGGAATTTCTGATTTTTGCCCCAAATTAAAGGGACTTTCTGCCTTTTGCCCCAAAATGGGGGAATTTCTTCAATTTTGCTCCAAAATACGGGGAATTTCTGCCTTTTTGCCCGAAAACAAGGAGTATGCTTACATTTTTGCCATAAAAAAGTGAAATTTCTTCATTTTTTTTTCCAAAATAAGGGAAATTTCTGCATTTTAGCCTCTAAATAATTGGAATTTCTGTCATTTTTCCCAAAACAAAGAGAATTTCTTTCTTTTTTGCCCCAAAATAAGGGGAATTTCTGACTCATTACCCTGAAATAAATGAAATTTCTGCAATTTTGCCCCAAAATAAGGAAAATTTCTGCCTTTTTGCCCCCAAATGAGGGAAATTTCAGCCTTTTTACCTCAGAATAAAAGGAATTTCTGCATTTTTGCCACAAAATATTAGGAATTTCTGCCTTTTGCCAAAAATAAGGAAAATTTCTGCCTTTTTCCCCTGAAATAAGTGAAATTTCTGCAATTTTGCCACAAAATAAGTGGAATTTCTGAGTTTTGCCCCAAAATAAGGAGAATTTCTGTCTTTTTGCCCCAACATATAGGGAATTTCTGCCTTTTTTTCCCACAATTAGGGGAATTTCTGCAATTTTGCTCCTAAATATGGGGAATTTCTGCCTTTTTGCCCGAAAATAAGGGGAATGCATACCTTTTTGCCATATAAAAGAGAAATTTCTTCATTTTTGCTACAAAATATGGGGAATTTCTGCCTTTTTGCCTCTAAATAAGTGCAATTTCTGTCTTTTTCCCCCAAAACACAGGGAATTTCTGTCTTTTTTGCCCCAAAATAAAGAAAATTTCTGACTTATTACCCTGAAATAAGTGAAATTTCTACAAATTTGCCCCAAAATAAGGGAAATTTCTGCCTTTTGCCCCAAAATATGGGGACTTTCAGCATTTTACCTCAAAATAAGGGAAATTTCTGATTTTTGTGCCAAAATATAGAGAATTTCTGCCTTTTTGCCCCAAAATAAAGGGAATTTCTGCATTTTTGCACCAATATTAGGGGAATTTCTGCAATTTTGCTCCAAAATACGGGTCATTTCTGCCTTTTTGCCCGAAATTAATTGAAATTTCTGCCTTTTTGTCCCGAAATAATTGAAATTTCTTCAATTTTAGCCAAAAATTAGGGATTTCATTTTTTTGCCTTAAAATAAGAGGAATTTCTGCCATTTTGCCCTGAAATATTTGAAATTTCTGCAATTTTACCCCAAAATAAGGGGAATTTCTGCCCTATTGCCCCAAAATAAGGGGAATTTCAACCTTATTACCTCAAAATAAGGGAAATTTCTGCCTTTTTGCGACAAAATGTACGGATTTTCTGCATTTTTGCCCCAAAATAAAGGAAATTTCAGCCTTTTTACATGAAAATAAGTGAAATTTCTGAAATTTTATCCCAAATAAAAGAAATTTCTGCAATTTTGCCCAAAAATAATGTAAATTCCTGCTATTTTTCTTTAAAATAAAGAAAATTCCTGGAATTTTGCCCCAAAATAAGGGGAATTTCTGATTTTTGCCCCAAAATAAAGGGAATTTCTGCCTTTTGCAACAAAATTAGAAAAATTTCTGCAATTTTGCTCCAAAATACGGGGAATTTCTGCCTTTTTGCCCGAAAATAAAAGGAATGCATACCTTTTTGCCATAAAAAGGGAAATTTCTTCATTTTTGCTCAAAAATAAGGGGAATTTCTGCCTATTTGCCTCTAAATAAGTGGAATTTCTGTCTTTTTCCCCCAAAAACAAAGGGAATTTCTGACTTTTTTGCTCCAAAATAAGGGGAATTTCTGACTTATTACCCTGCAATAAGTGAAATTTCTGCAATTTTGCCCCAAAATAAGGGAAATTTCTGCCTTATTGCCCCCAAATAAAAGGAATTTCAGCCTTTTTATCTCAAAATAATAGAAATTTCTGCATTTTTGCCACAAAATATTAGGAATTTCTGCCTTTTTGTCCTATAATAAGGAAAATTTCTGCAATTTTGCCCCCAAATAAGGGGAATTTCTCCTTTTTTGCCCCAAAATAAAGGAAATTTCAGCATTTTTACCAGAAAATAATTGAAATTACTGCAATTTTGCCCCAAATAATGGAAATTTCTGCAATTTTGCCCCAAAATAAGGTAAATTTCTGCAATTTTGGCCCAAAGTAAAGGAAATTTCTGGAATTTTGCCCCAAAATAAGGGGAATTTCTGATTTTTGCCCCAAAATAAAGGGACTTTCTGCCTTTTGCCCCAAAATGGGGGAATTTCTTCAATTTTGCTCCAAAATACGGGGAATTTCTGCCTTTTTGCCCGAAAACAAGGGGTATGCTTACATTTTTGCCATAAAAAAGTGAAATTTCTTCATTTTTTTTTCCAAAATAAGGGGAATTTCTGCCTTTGAGCCTCTAAATAATTGGAATTTCTGTCATTTTCTCCCAAAACAAAGAGAATTTCTTTCTTTTTTGCCCCAAAATAAGGGGAATTTCTGACTCATTACCCTGAAATAAGTGAAATTTCTGCAATTTTGCCCCAAAATAAGGAAAATTTCTGCCTTTTTGCCCCCAAATGAGGGGAATTTCAGCCTTTTTACCTCAAAATAAGGGGAATTTCTGCATTTTTGCCACAAAATATTAGGAATTTCTGCATTTTTGCCCCAAAATAAGGAAAATTTCAGCCTTTTTTCCCTGAAATAAGTGAAATTACTGCAATTTTGCCCCAAAAAAAGTGGAATTTCTGAGTTTTGCCCCAAAATAAGGAGAATTTCTTTATTTTTGCCCCAACATATAGGGAATTTCTGCCTTTTTGCCCCACAATTAGGGGAATTTCTGCAATTTTGCTTCAAAATAGGGGAATTTCTGCCTTTTGCCTCGAAATAAGTGGAATTTCTGTCTTTTTCCCCCAAAACAAAGGGAATTTCTGACTTTTTTGCTCCAAAATAAGGGGAATTTCTGACTTATTTCCCTGAAATAAGTGAAATTTCTGCAATTTTGCCCCAAAATAAGGGAAATTTCTGCCTTTTTGCCCCCAAATAATGGGAATTTCAGCCTTTTTACCTTACAATAAGTGAAATTTCTTTATTTTTGCCACAAAATATTAGGAATTTCTGTCTTTTTGCCCCAAAATAAGAAAAATTTCTGCCTCTTTTTCCCGAAATAAGTGAAATTTCTGCAATTTGGCCCTTAATAAGTAAAATTTCTGAGTTTTTTCCCAAAATAAGGAGAATTTCTGTCTTATTGCCCAAACATATAGGGAATTTCTGCCTTGTTGTCACATAATAAGGAAAATTTCTGCAATTTTGCCCCCAAATAAAGAGAATTTCTCTTTTTTTGCCCAAAAAAAAGGAAATTTCAGACTTTTTACCAGAAAATAAGTGAAATTACTGCAATTTTGCCCCAAATAAGGGAAATTTCTGCAATTTTGCCCCAAAATAAGGTAAATTTCTGAAATTTTGCCCCAAAATAAAGGAAATTTCTGTAATTTTGCCCCAAAATAAGAAGAATTTCTGATTTTTGCCCCAAAATAAAGGGAATTTCTGCCTTTTGCCCCAAAATTAGGGGAATTTCTGCAATTTTGCTCCAAAATACGGGGAATTTCTGCCTTTTTGCCCGAAAATAAGGGGAATGCATACCTTTTTGCCATAAAAAAGGGAAATTTCTTCATTTTAGCTCCAAAACAAGGGGAATTTCTGCATTTTAGCCTCTAAATAAGTGGAATTTCTGTCATTTTCTCCCAAAACAAAAGGAATTTCTGTCTTTTTTGCCCCATATAAGGGGAATTTCTGACTTATTACCCTGAAATAAGTGAAATTTCTGCAATTTTGCCGCAAAATAAG
Source organism: Micromys minutus (assembly GCF_963924665.1). Classification (NCBI taxonomy): domain Eukaryota; kingdom Metazoa; phylum Chordata; class Mammalia; order Rodentia; family Muridae; genus Micromys; species Micromys minutus. The sequence continues at coordinate 30,264,489 of NC_137963.1, forward strand.
GAAAATTTCTGTCTTTTTGCCCCCAAATAAGGGGAATTTCAGCCTTTTTACCTCAAAATAAGAGGAATTTCTGCATTTTTGCCACAAAATATTAGGAATTTCTGCATTTTTGCCACAAAATAAGGAAAATTTCTCCCTTTTTTCCTTAAAATAAGTGAAATTTCTGCAATCTTGCCCCAAAATAAGTGGAATTTCTGAGTTTTGCCCCAAAATAAGGAGAATTTCTGTCTTTTTGCCCCAACATATAGGGAATTTCTGCCTTTTTGCCCCACAATTAGGGGAATTTCTGCAATTTTGCTCCAAAATATGGGGAATTTCTGCCTTTTTGCCCGAAAATAAGGGGAATGCATACCTTTTTGCCATATAAAAGAGAAATTTCTTCATTTTTGCTCCAATATAAGGGGAATTTCTGCCTTTTTGCCTCTAAATAAGTGGAATTTCCGTCTTTTTCCCCCAAAACAAAGGGAATTTCTGTTTTTTTGCCCAAAATAAGGAAAATTTCTGACTTATTGCCCTGAAATAAGTGAAATTTCTGCAAATTTGCCTCAAAATAAGGGAAATTTCTGCTATTTGCCCCAAAATACGGGGACTTTCAGCATTTTACCACAAAATAAGGGAAATTTTTGATTTTTGCACCAAAATATGGAGAATTTCTGCCTTTTTGCCCAAAATAAAGGGAATTTCTGCATTTTTGCACCAATATTAGGGGAATTTCTTCATTTTTCCTCCAAAATACGGGTCATTTCTGCCTTTTTGCCCGAAATTAATTGGAATTTCTGCCTTTTTGTCCCGAAATAAGTGAAATACCTTCAATTTTAGCCAAAAATTAGGGATTTCATCTTTTTGCCTTAAAATAAGAGGAATTTCTGCCATTTTGCCCTGAAATATTTGAAATTTCTGCAATTTTACCAAAAAATAAGGGGAATTTCTGCCTTATTGCCCCAAAATAAGGGGAATTTCAACCTTATTACCTCAAAATAAGGGAAATTTCTGCCTTTTTACGACAAAATATACGGAATTTCTGCCTTTTTGCCCCAAAATAAAAAAAAAATTTCTGCAATTTTGACCCAAAATAAGAGGAATTTCTTTTTTTTTTGCCCCAAAATAAAGGAAATTTTAGCCTTTTTACATGAAAATAAGTGAAATTTCTGATATTTCTCCCCAAATAAGAGAAATTTCTGCAATTTTGCCCCAAAATAAGGTAAATTCCTGCAATTTTGCCACAAAATAAAGAAAATTTCTGGAATTTTTACCCAAAATAAGGGGAATTTCTGATTTTTGCCTCAAAATAAAGGGAATTTCTGCCTTTTGCCTCAAAATTAGGGGAATTTCTGCAATTTTGCTCCAAAATACGGGGAATTTCTGCCTTTTTGCCCGAAAATAAGGGGAATGCATACCTTTTTGCCATAAAAAAGGGAAATTTCTTCATTTTTGCTCCAAAATAAGGGGAATTTCTGCCTTTTTGCCTCTAAATATTGGAATTTCTGTCTTTTTCCCCCCAAAACAAAGGGAATTTCTGAATTTTTTGCTCCAAATTAAGGGGAATTTCTGACTTATTACCCTGAAATAAGTGAAATTTCTGCAATTTTGCACCAAAATTAGGAAAATTTCTGCCTTTTTGCCTCCAAATAAGGGGAATTTCAGCCTTTTTACCTCCAAATAAGGGGAATTTCTGCATTTTTGCCACAAAATATTAGGAATTTCTGCCTTTTTGCTTCAAAATAAAGAAAATTTCTGCCTTTTTTCCCTGAAATAAGTGAAATTTCTGCAATTTTGCCCCAAAATAAGTGGAATTTCTGAGTTTTGCCCCAAAATAAGGAGAATTTCTGTCTTTTTGCCCCAACATATAGGGAATTTCTGCCTTTTTGTCCCACAATTAGGGCAATTTCTGCAATTTTGCTCCAAAATAAGGGGAATTTCTGCCTTTTTGCCTCTAAATAAGTGCAATTTCTGTCTTTTTCCCCCAAAACAAAGGGAATTTCTGTCTTTTTTGCCCCAAAATAAAGAAAATTTCTGACTTATTACCCTGAAATAAGTGAAATTTCTACAAATTTGCCCCAAAATAAGGGAAATTTCTGTCTTTTGCCCCAAAATATGGGGACTTTCAGCATTTTACCTCAAAATAAGGGAAATTTCTGATTTTTGTGCCAAAATATAAAGAATTTTTGCATTTTTGCCCCAAAATAAAGGGAATTTCTGCCTTTTTGCACCAATATTAGGGGAATTTCTGCAATTTTGCTCCAAAATACGGGTCATTTCTGCCTTTTTGCCCGAAATTAATTGGAATTTCTGCCTTTTTGTCCCGAAATAATTGAAATTTCTTCAATTTTAGCCAAAAATTAGAGATTTCATCTTTTTGCCTTAAAATAAGAGGAATTTCTGCCATTTTTCCCTGAAATATTTGAAATTTCTGCAATTTTACCCCAAATATGGGGAATTTTTGCCCTATTGCCCCAAAATAAGGGGAATTTCAACCTTATTACCTCAAAATAAGGGAAATTTCTGCCTTTTTGCGAGAAAATATACGGATTTTCTGCATTTTTACCCCAAAATAAACGAAATTTCAGCCTTTTTACATGAAAATAAGTGAAATTTCTGAAATTTTATCCCAAATAAGAGAAATTTCTGCAATTTTGCCCAAAAATAATGTAAATTCCTGCAATTTTTTTTTTAAAATAAAGAAAATTCCTGGAATTTTGCCCCAAAATAAGGGGAATTTCTGATTTTTGCCCCAAAATAAAGGGAATTTCTGCCTTTTGCCCCAAAATTAGGAGAATTTCTGCAATTTTTCTCCAAAATACGGGGAATTTCTGCCTTTTTGCCCGAAAAAAAGGGGAATGCATACCTTTTTGCCATAAAAAGGGAAATTTCTTCATTTTTGCTCAAAAATAAGGGGAATTTCTGCCTTTTTGCCTCTAAATAAGTGGAATTTCTGTCTTTTTCGCCCATAAACAAAGGGAATTTCTGACTTTTTTGCTCCAAAATAAGGGGAATTTCTGCCTTTTTGCCCCCAAATAAGGGGAATTTCAGCCTTTTTATTTCAAAATAAAGGGAATTTCTGCATTTTTGCCACAAAATATTAGGAATTTCTGCCTTTTTGCCCCAAAATAAGGAAAATTTCTGCCTTTTTTCCCAGAAATAAGTGAAATTTCTGCAATTTTGCCCTAAAATATGTGGAATTTCTGAATTTTGTCCCAAAATAAGGAGAATTTCTGTCTTTTTTGCCCCAACATATAGGGAATTTCTGCCTTTTTGTCCTATAATAAGGAAAATTTCTGCAATTTTGCCCCCAAATAAGGGGAATTTCTTCTTTATTGCCCCAAAATAAAGGAAATTTCAGCCTTTTTACCAGAAAATAATTGAAATTACTGAAATTTTGCCCCAAATAATGGAAATTTCTGCAATTTTGCCCCAAAATAAGGTGAATTTCTGCAATTTTGGCCCAAAATAAAGGAAATTTCTGGAATTTTGCCCCAAAATAAGGGGAATTTCTGCCTTTGAGCCTCTAAATAATTGGAATTTCTGTCATTTTCTCCCAAAACAAAGAGAATTTCTTTCTTTTTTGCCCCAAAATAAGGGGAATTTCTGACTCATTACCCTGAAATAAGTGAAATTTCTGCAATTTTGCCCCAAAATAAGGAAAATTTCTGCCTTTTTGCCCCCAAATGAGGGGAATTTCAGCCTTTTTACCTCAAAATAAGGGGAATTTCTGCATTTTTGCCACAAAATATTAGGAATTTCTGCCTTTTTGCCACAAAATAAGGAAAATTTCTGCCTTTTTCCCCTGAAATAAGTGAAATTTCTGCAATTTTGCCACAAAATAAGTGGAATTTCTGAGTTTTGCCCCAAAATAAGGAGAATTTCTGTCTTTTTGCCCCAACATATAGGGAATTTCTGCCTTTTTGTCCCACAATTAGGGGAATTTCTGCAATTTTGCTCCTAAATACGGGGAATTTCTGCCTTTTTGCCCGAAAATAAGGGGAATGCATACCTTTTTGCCATATAAAAGAGAAATTTCTTCATTTTTGCTACAAAATAAGGGGAATTTCTGCCTTTTTGCCTCTAAATAAGTGCAATTTCTGTCTTTTTCCCCCAAAACAAAGGGAATTTCTGTCTTTATGCCCCAAAATAAAGAAAATTTCTGACTTATTACCCTGAAATAAGTGAAATTTCTACAAATTTGCCCCAAAATAAGGGAAATTTCTGCCTTTTGCCCCAAAATATGGGGACTTTCAGCATTTTACCTCAAAATAAGGGAAATTTCTGATTTTTGTGCCAAAATATAAAGAATTTCTGCCTTTTTTCCCCAAAATAAAGGGAATTTCTGCATTTTTGCACCAATATTAGGGGAATTTCTGCAATTTTGCTCCAAAATACGGGTCATTTCTGCCTTTTTGCCCAAAATTAATTGGAATTTCTGACTTTTTGTCCCGAAATAATTGAAATTTCTTCAATTTTAGCCAAAAATTAGGGATTTCATTTTTTTGCCTTAAAATAAGAGGAATTTCTGCCATTTTGCCCTGACATATTTGAAATTTCTGCAATTTTACCACAAAATAAGGGGAATTTCTGCCCTATTGCCCGAAAATAAGGGGAATTTCAACCTTATTACCTCAAAATAAAAGAAATTTCTGCCTTTTTGCGACAAAATATACGGATTTTCTGCATTTTTTCCCCAAAATAAAGGAAATTTCAGCCTTTTTACATGAAAATAAGTGAAATTTCTGAAATTTTATCCCAAATAAGAGAAATTTCTGCAATTTTGACCAAAAATAATGTAAATTCCTGCAATTTTTCTTTAAAATAAAGAAAATTCCTGGAATTTTGCCCCAAAATAAGGGGAATTTCTGATTTTTGCCCCAAAATAAAGGGAATTTCTGCCTCTTGCCCCAAAATTAGGAAAATTTCTGCAATTTTGCTCCAAAACATGGGGAATTTCTGCCTTTTTGCCCGAAAATAAGGGGAATGCATACCTTTTTGCCATAAAAAGGGAAATTTCTTCATTTTTGCTCAAAAATAAGGGGAATTTCTGCCTTTTTGCCTCTAAATAAGTGGAATTTCTGTCTTTTTCCCCCAAAAACAAAGGGAATTTCTGACTTTTTTGCTCCAAAAAAGGGGAATTTCTGACTTATTACCCTGCAATAAGTGAAATTTCTGCAATTTTGCCCCAATATATGGGAAATTTCTGCCTTTTTGCCCCCAAATAAGGGGAATTTCAGCCTTTTTATCTCAAAATAAGGGGAATTTCTGCATTTTTGCCACAAAATATTAGGAATTTCTGCATTTTTGCCCCAAAATAAGGAAAATTTCTGCCTTTTTTCCCTGAAATAAGTGAAATTTCTGCAATTTTGCCCTAAAATATGTGGAATTTCTGAGTTTTGTCCCAAAATAAGGAGAATTTCTGTCTTTTTGCCCCAACATATAGGGAATTTCTGCCTTTTTGTCCTATAATAAGGAAAATTTCTGTAATTTTGCCCCCAAATAAGGGGAATTTCTCCTTTTTTGCCCCAAAATAAAGGAAATTTCAGCCTTTTTACCAGAAAATAATTGAAATTACTGCAATTTTGCCCCAAATAAGGGAAATTTCTGCAATTTTGTCCCAAAATAAGGTAAATTTCTGCAATTTTGGCCCAAAATAAAGGAAATTTCTGGAATTTTGCCCCAAAATAAGGGGAATTTCTGATTTTTGCCCCAAAATAAAGGGACTTTCTGCCTTTTGCCCCAAAATGGGGGAATTTCTTCAATTTTGCTCCAAAATACGGGGAATTTCTGCCTTTTTGCCCGAAAACAAGGGGTATGCTTACATTTTTGCCATAAAAAAGTGAAATTTCTTCATTTTTTTTTCCAAAATAAGGGGAATTTCTGCATTTTAGCCTCTAAATAATTGGAATTTCTGTCATTTTCTCCCAAAACAAGGAGAATTTCTTTCCTTTTTGCCCCAAAATATGGGGAATTTCTGACTTGTTACCCTGAAATAAGTGAAATTTCTGCAATTTTGCCCCAAAATAAGGAAAATTTCTGCCTTTTTGCCCCAAAATGAGGGGAATTTCAGCCTTTTTACCTCAAAATAAGGAGAATTTCTGCATTTTTGCCACAAAATATTAGGAATTTCTGCCTTTTTGCCACAAAATAAGGAAAATTTCTGCCTTTTTCCCCTGAAATAAGTGAAATTTCTGCAATTTTGCCACAAAATAAGTGGAATTTCTGAGTTTTGCCCCAAAATAAGGAGAATTTCTGTCTTTTTGCCCCAACATATAGGAAATTTCTGCCTTTTTTTCCCACAATTAGTGGAATTTCTGCAATTTTGCTCCTAAATACGGGATATTTCTGCCTTTTTGCCCGAAAATAAGGGGAATGCATACCTTTTTGCCATATAAAAGAGAAATTTCTTCATTTTTGCTACAAAATAAGGGGAATTTCTGCCTTTTTGCCTCTAAATAAGTGCAATTTCTGTCTTTTTCCCCCAAAACAAAGGGAATTTCTGTCTTTTTTGCCCCAAAATAATGAAAATTTCTGACTTATTACCCTGAAATAAGTGAAATTTCTACAAATTTGCTCCAAAATAAGGGAAATAACTGCCTTTTGCCTCAAAATATGGGGACTTTCAGCATTTTACCTCAAAATAAGGGAAATTTCTCATTTCTGTGCCAAAATATAGAGAATTTCTGCCTTTTTGCCCCAAAATAAAGGGAATTTCTGCATTTTTGCACCAATATTAGGGGAATTTCTGCAATTTTGCTCCAAAATACGGGTCATTTCTGCCTTTTTGCCCGAAATTAATTGGAATTTCTGCCTTTTTGTCTCGAAATAATTGAAATTTCTTCAATTTTAGCCAAAAATTAGGGATTTCATTTTTTTGCCTTAAAATAAGAGGAATTTCTGCCATTTTGCCCTGAAATATTTGAAATTTCTGCAATTTTACCCCAAAATAAGGGGAATTTCTGCCCTATTGCCCCAAAATAAGGGGAATTTCAACCTTATTACCTCAAAATAAGGGAAATTTCTGCCTTTTTGCGACAAAATATACGGATTTTCTGCATTTTTGCCCCAAAATAAAGGAAATTTCAGCCTTTTTACATGAAAATAAGTGAAATTTCTGAAATTTTATTCCAAATAAGAGAAATTTCTGCAATTTTGCCCAAAAATAATGTAAATTCCTGCAATTTTTCTTTAAAATAAAGAAAATTCCTGGAATTTTGCCCCAAAATAAGGGGAATTTCTGATTTTTGCCCCAAAATAAAGGGAATTTCTGCCTTTTGTTCCAAAATTAGGGGAATTTCTGCAATTTTGCTCCAAAATACGGGGAATTTCTGCCTTTTTGCCCGAAAATAAGGGGAATGCATACCTTTTTGCCATAAAAAGGGAAATTTCTTCATTTTTGCTCAAAAATAAGGGGAATTTCTGCCTTTTTGCCTCTAAATAAGTGGAATTTCTGTCTTTTTCCCCCAAAAACAAAGGGAATTTCTGACTTTTTTGCTCCAAAAAAGGGGAATTTCTGACTTATTACCCTGCAATAAGTGAAATTTCTGCAATTTTGCCCCAAAATATGGGAAATTTCTGCCTTTTTGCCCCCAAATAAGGGGAATTTCAGCCTTTTTATCTCAAAATAAGGGGAATTTCTGCATTTTTGCCACAAAATATTAGGAATTTCTGCATTTTTGCCCCAAAATAAGGAAAATTTCTGCCTTTTTTCCCTGAAATAAGTGAAATTTCTGCAATTTTGCCCTAAAATATGTGGAATTTCTGAGTTTTGTCCCAAAATAAGGAGAATTTCTGTCTTTTTGCCCCAACATATAGGGAATTTCTGCCTTTTTGTCCTATAATAAGGAAAATTTCTGTAATTTTGCCCCCAAATAAGGGGAATTTCTCCTTTTTTGCCCCAAAATAAAGGAAATTTCAGCCTTTTTACCAGAAAATAATTGAAATTACTGCAATTTTGCCCCAAATAAGGGAAATTTCTGCAATTTTGTCCCAAAATAAGGTAAATTTCTGCAATTTTGGCCCAAAATAAAGGAAATTTCTGGAATTTTGCCCCAAAATAAGGGGAATTTCTGATTTTTGCCCCAAAATAAAGGGACTTTCTGCCTTTTGCCCCAAAATGGGGGAATTTCTTCAATTTTGCTCCAAAATACGGGGAATTTCTGCCTTTTTGCCCGAAAACAAGGGGTATGCTTACATTTTTGCCATAAAAAAGTGAAATTTCTTCATTTTTTTTTCCAAAATAAGGGGAATTTCTGCATTTTAGCCTCTAAATAATTGGAATTTCTGTCATTTTCTCCCAAAACAAGGAGAATTTCTTTCCTTTTTGCCCCAAAATATGGGGAATTTCTGACTTGTTACCCTGAAATAAGTGAAATTTCTGCAATTTTGCCCCAAAATAAGGAAAATTTCTGCCTTTTTGCCCCAAAATGAGGGGAATTTCAGCCTTTTTACCTCAAAATAAGGAGAATTTCTGCATTTTTGCCACAAAATATTAGGAATTTCTGCCTTTTTGCCACAAAATAAGGAAAATTTCTGCCTTTTTCCCCTGAAATAAGTGAAATTTCTGCAATTTTGCCACAAAATAAGTGGAATTTCTGAGTTTTGCCCCAAAATAAGGAGAATTTCTGTCTTTTTGCCCCAACATATAGGAAATTTCTGCCTTTTTTTCCCACAATTAGTGGAATTTCTGCAATTTTGCTCCTAAATACGGGATATTTCTGCCTTTTTGCCCGAAAATAAGGGGAATGCATACCTTTTTGCCATATAAAAGAGAAATTTCTTCATTTTTGCTACAAAATAAGGGGAATTTCTGCCTTTTTGCCTCTAAATAAGTGCAATTTCTGTCTTTTTCCCCCAAAACAAAGGGAATTTCTGTCTTTTTTGCCCCAAAATAATGAAAATTTCTGACTTATTACCCTGAAATAAGTGAAATTTCTACAAATTTGCTCCAAAATAAGGGAAATAACTGCCTTTTGCCTCAAAATATGGGGACTTTCAGCATTTTACCTCAAAATAAGGGAAATTTCTCATTTCTGTGCCAAAATATAGAGAATTTCTGCCTTTTTGCCCCAAAATAAAGGGAATTTCTGCATTTTTGCACCAATATTAGGGGAATTTCTGCAATTTTGCTCCAAAATACGGGTCATTTCTGCCTTTTTGCCCGAAATTAATTGGAATTTCTGCCTTTTTGTCTCGAAATAATTGAAATTTCTTCAATTTTAGCCAAAAATTAGGGATTTCATTTTTTTGCCTTAAAATAAGAGGAATTTCTGCCATTTTGCCCTGAAATATTTGAAATTTCTGCAATTTTACCCCAAAATAAGGGGAATTTCTGCCCTATTGCCCCAAAATAAGGGGAATTTCAACCTTATTACCTCAAAATAAGGGAAATTTCTGCCTTTTTGCGACAAAATATACGGATTTTCTGCATTTTTGCCCCAAAATAAAGGAAATTTCAGCCTTTTTACATGAAAATAAGTGAAATTTCTGAAATTTTATTCCAAATAAGAGAAATTTCTGCAATTTTGCCCAAAAATAATGTAAATTCCTGCAATTTTTCTTTAAAATAAAGAAAATTCCTGGAATTTTGCCCCAAAATAAGGGGAATTTCTGATTTTTGCCCCAAAATAAAGGGAATTTCTGCCTTTTGTTCCAAAATTAGGGGAATTTCTGCAATTTTGCTCCAAAATACGGGGAATTTCTGCCTTTTTGCCCGAAAATAAGGGGAATGCATACCTTTTTGCCATAAAAAGGGAAATTTCTTCATTTTTGCTCAAAAATAAGGGGAATTTCTGCCTTTTTGCCTCTAAATAAGTGGAATTTCTGTCTTTTTCCCCCAAAAACAAAGGGAATTTCTGACTTTTTTGCTCCAAAAAAGGGGAATTTCTGACTTATTACCCTGCAATAAGTGAAATTTCTGCAATTTTGCCCCAAAATATGGGAAATTTCTGCCTTTTTGCCCCCAAATAAGGGGAATTTCAGCCTTTTTATCTCAAAATAAGGGGAATTTCTGCATTTTTGCCACAAAATATTAGGAATTTCTGCATTTTTGCCCCAAAATAAGGAAAATTTCTGCCTTTTTTCCCTGAAATAAGTGAAATTTCTGCAATTTTGCCCTAAAATATGTGGAATTTCTGAGTTTTGTCCCAAAATAAGGAGAATTTCTGTCTTTTTGCCCCAACATATAGGGAATTTCTGCCTTTTTGTCCTATAATAAGGAAAATTTCTGTAATTTTGCCCCCAAATAAGGGGAATTTCTCCTTTTTTGCCCCAAAATAAAGGAAATTTCAGCCTTTTTACCAGAAAATAATTGAAATTACTGCAATTTTGCCCCAAATAAGGGAAATTTCTGCAATTTTGTCCCAAAATAAGGTAAATTTCTGCAATTTTGGCCCAAAATAAAAAAATTTCTGGAATTTTGCCCCAAAATAAGGGGAATTTCTGATTTTTGCCCCAAAATAAAAGGACTTTCTGCCTTTTGCCCCAAAATGGGGGAATTTCTTCAATTTTGCTCCAAAATACGGGGAATTTCTGCCTTTTTGCCCGAAAACAAGGGGTATGCTTACATTTTTGCCATAAAAAAGTGAAATTTCTTCATTTTTTTTTCCAAAATAAGGGGAATTTCTGCATTTTAGCCTCTAAATAATTGGAATTTCTGTCATTTTCTCCCAAAACAAAGAGAATTTCTTTCCTTTTTGCCCCAAAATATGGGGAATTTCTGACTTGTTACCCTGAAATAAGTGAAATTTCTGCAATTTTCCCCAAAATAAAGAAAATTTCTGCCTTTTTGCCCCAAAATGAGGGGAATTTCAGCCTTTTTACCTCAAAATAAGGAGAATTTCTGCATTTTTGCCACAAAATATTAGGAATTTCTGCCTTTTTGCCACAAAATAAGGAAAATTTCTGCCTTTTTCCCCTGAAATAAGTGAAATTTCTGCAATTTTGCCACAAAATAAGTGGAATTTCTGAGTTTTGCCCCAAAATAAGGAGAATTTCTGTCTTTTTGCCCCAACATATAGGGAATTTCTGCCTTTTTTTCCCACAATTAGGGGAATTTCTGCAATTTTGCTCCTAAATACGGGATATTTCTGCCTTTTTGCCCGAAAATAAGGGGAATGCATACCTTTTTGCCATATAAAAGAGAAATTTCTTCATTTTTGCTACAAAATAAGGGGAATTTCTGCCTTTTTGCCTCTAAATAAGTGCAATTTCTGTCTTTTTCCCCCAAAACAAAGGGAATTTCTGTCTTTTTTGCCCCAAAATAATGAAAATTTCTGACTTATTACCCTGAAATAAGTGAAATTTCTACAAATTTGCTCCAAAATAAGGGAAATAACTGCCTTTTGCCTCAAAATATGGGGACTTTCAGCATTTTACCTCAAAATAAGGGAAATTTCTCATTTCTGTGCCAAAATATAGAGAATTTCTGCCTTTTTGCCCCAAAATAAAGGGAATTTCTGCATTTTTGCACCAATATTAGGGGAATTTCTGCAATTTTGCTCCAAAATACGGGTCATTTCTGCCTTTTTGCCCGAAATTAATTGGAATTTCTGCCTTTTTGTCTCGAAATAATTGAAATTTCTTCAATTTTAGCCAAAAATTAGGGATTTCATTTTTTTGCCTTAAAATAAGAGGAATTTCTGCCATTTTGCCCTGAAATATTTGAAATTTCTGCAATTTTACCCCAAAATAAGGGGAATTTCTGCCCTATTGCCCCAAAATAAGGGGAATTTCAACCTTATTACCTCAAAATAAGGGAAATTTCTGCCTTTTTGCGACAAAATATACGGATTTTCTGCATTTTTGCCCCAAAATAAAGGAAATTTCAGCCTTTTTACATGAAAATAAGTGAAATTTCTGAAATTTTATTCCAAATAAGAGAAATTTCTGCAATTTTGCCCAAAAATAATGTAAATTCCTGCAATTTTTCTTTAAAATAAAGAAAATTCCTGGAATTTTGCCCCAAAATAAGGGGAATTTCTGATTTTTGCCCCAAAATAAAGGGAATTTCTGCCTTTTGTTCCAAAATTAGGGGAATTTCTGCAATTTTGCTCCAAAATACGGGGAATTTCTGCCTTTTTGCCCGAAAATAAGGGGAATGCATACCTTTTTGCCATAAAAAGGGAAATTTCTTCATTTTTGCTCAAAAATAAGGGGAATTTCTGCCTTTTTGCCTCTAAATAAGTGGAATTTCTGTCTTTTTCCCCCAAAAACAAAGGGAATTTCTGACTTTTTTGCTCCAAAAAAGGGGAATTTCTGACTTATTACCCTGCAATAAGTGAAATTTCTGCAATTTTGCCCCAAAATATGGGAAATTTCTGCCTTTTTGCCCCCAAATAAGGGGAATTTCAGCCTTTTTATCTCAAAATAAGGGGAATTTCTGCATTTTTGCCACAAAATATTAGGAATTTCTGCATTTTTGCCCCAAAATAAGGAAAATTTCTGCCTTTTTTCCCTGAAATAAGTGAAATTTCTGCAATTTTGCCCTAAAATATGTGGAATTTCTGAGTTTTGTCCCAAAATAAGGAGAATTTCTGTCTTTTTGCCCCAACATATAGGGAATTTCTGCCTTTTTGTCCTATAATAAGGAAAATTTCTGTAATTTTGCCCCCAAATAAGGGGAATTTCTCCTTTTTTGCCCCAAAATAAAGGAAATTTCAGCCTTTTTACCAGAAAATAATTGAAATTACTGCAATTTTGCCCCAAATAAGGGAAATTTCTGCAATTTTGTCCCAAAATAAGGTAAATTTCTGCAATTTTGGCCCAAAATAAAGGAAATTTCTGGAATTTTGCCCCAAAATAAGGGGAATTTCTGATTTTTGCCCCAAAATAAAGGGACTTTCTGCCTTTTGCCCCAAAATGGGGGAATTTCTTCAATTTTGCTCCAAAATACGGGGAATTTCTGCCTTTTTGCCCGAAAACAAGGGGTATGCTTACATTTTTGCCATAAAAAAGTGAAATTTCTTCATTTTTTTTTCCAAAATAAGGGGAATTTCTGCATTTTAGCCTCTAAATAATTGGAATTTCTGTCATTTTCTCCCAAAACAAGGAGAATTTCTTTCCTTTTTGCCCCAAAATATGGGGAATTTCTGACTTGTTACCCTGAAATAAGTGAAATTTCTGCAATTTTGCCCCAAAATAAGGAAAATTTCTGCCTTTTTGCCCCAAAATGAGGGGAATTTCAGCCTTTTTACCTCAAAATAAGGAGAATTTCTGCATTTTTGCCACAAAATATTAGGAATTTCTGCCTTTTTGCCACAAAATAAGGAAAATTTCTGCCTTTTTCCCCTGAAATAAGTGAAATTTCTGCAATTTTGCCACAAAATAAGTGGAATTTCTGAGTTTTGCCCCAAAATAAGGAGAATTTCTGTCTTTTTGCCCCAACATATAGGAAATTTCTGCCTTTTTTTCCCACAATTAGTGGAATTTCTGCAATTTTGCTCCTAAATACGGGATATTTCTGCCTTTTTGCCCGAAAATAAGGGGAATGCATACCTTTTTGCCATATAAAAGAGAAATTTCTTCATTTTTGCTACAAAATAAGGGGAATTTCTGCCTTTTTGCCTCTAAATAAGTGCAATTTCTGTCTTTTTCCCCCAAAACAAAGGGAATTTCTGTCTTTTTTGCCCCAAAATAATGAAAATTTCTGACTTATTACCCTGAAATAAGTGAAATTTCTACAAATTTGCTCCAAAATAAGGGAAATAACTGCCTTTTGCCTCAAAATATGGGGACTTTCAGCATTTTACCTCAAAATAAGGGAAATTTCTCATTTTTGTGCCAAAATATAGAGAATTTCTGCCTTTTTGCCCCAAAATAAAGGGAATTTCTGCATTTTTGCACCAATATTAGGGGAATTTCTGCAATTTTGCTCCAAAATACGGGTCATTTCTGCCTTTTTGCCCGAAATTAATTGGAATTTCTGCCTTTTTGTCTCGAAATAATTGAAATTTCTTCAATTTTAGCCAAAAATTAGGGATTTCATTTTTTTGCCTTAAAATAAGAGGAATTTCTGCCATTTTGCCCTGAAATATTTGAAATTTCTGCAATTTTACCCCAAAATAAGGGGAATTTCTGCCCTATTGCCCCAAAATAAGGGGAATTTCAACCTTATTACCTCAAAATAAGGGAAATTTCTGCCTTTTTGCGACAAAATATACGGATTTTCTGCATTTTTGCCCCAAAATAAAGGAAATTTCAGCCTTTTTACATGAAAATAAGTGAAATTTCTGAAATTTTATTCCAAATAAGAGAAATTTCTGCAATTTTGCCCAAAAATAATGTAAATTCCTGCAATTTTTCTTTAAAATAAAGAAAATTCCTGGAATTTTGCCCCAAAATAAGGGGAATTTCTGATTTTTGCCCCAAAATAAAGGGAATTTCTGCCTTTTGTTCCAAAATTAGGGGAATTTCTGCAATTTTGCTCCAAAATACGGGGAATTTCTGCCTTTTTGCCCGAAAATAAGGGGAATGCATACCTTTTTGCCATAAAAAGGGAAATTTCTTCATTTTTGCTCAAAAATAAGGGGAATTTCTGCCTTTTTGCCACTAAATAAGAGGAATTTCTGTCTTTTTCCCCCAAAAACAAAGGCAATTTCTGACTTTTTTGCTCCAAAATAAGGGGAATTTCTGACTTATTACCCTGCAATAAGTGAAATTTTTGCAATTTTGCCCCAAAATAAGGGAAATTTCTGCCTTTTTGCCCACAAATAAAAGGAATTTCAGCCTTTTTATCTCAAAATAAGGGAAATTTCTGCATTTTTGCCACAAAATATTAGGAATTTCTGCCTTTTTGCCACAAAATAAGGAAAAATTCTGCCTTTTTCCCCTGAAATAAGTGAAATTTCTGCAATTTTGCCACAAAATAAGTGGAATTTCTGAGTTTTGCCCCAAAATAAGGAGAATTTCTGTCTTTTTGCCCCAACATATAGGGAATTTCTGCCTTTTTGTCCTATAATAAAGAAAATTTCTGCAATTTTGCCCCCAAATAAGGGGAATTTCTCCTTTTTTGCCCCAAAATAAAGGAAATTTCAGCCTTTTTACCAGAAAATAATTGAAATTACTGCAATTTTGCCCCAAATAAGGGAAATTTCTGCAATTTTGTCCCAAAATAAGGTAAATTTCTGCAATTTTGGCCCAAAATAAAGGAAATTTCTGGAATTTTGCCCCAAAATAAGGGGAATTTCTGATTTTTGCCCCAAAATAAAGGGACTTTCTGCCTTTTGCCCCAAAATGGGGGAATTTCTTCAATTTTGCTCCAAAATACGGGGAATTTCTGCCTTTTTGCCCGAAAACAAAGGGTATGCTTACATTTTTGCCATAAAAAAGTGAAATTTCTTCATTTTTTTTTCCAAAATAAGGGGAATTTCTGCATTTTAGCCTCTAAATAATTGGAATTTCTGTCATTTTCTCCCAAAACAAAGAGAATTTCTTTCTTTTTTGCCCCAAAATAAGGGGAATTTCTGACTTGTTACCCTGAAATAAGTAAAATTTCTGCAATTTTTCCCCAAAATAAGGAAAATTTCTTCCTTCTTGCCCCAAAATGAGGGGAATTTCAGCCTTTTTACCTCAAAATAAGAGGGAATTTCTGCATTTTTGCCAGAAAATATTAGGAATTTCTGCCTTTTTGCCACAAAATAAGGAAAATTTCTGCCTTTTTCCCCTGAAATAAGTGAAATTTCTGCAATTTTGCCACAAAATAAGTGGAATTTCTGAGTTTTGGCCCAAAATAAGGAGAATTTCTGTCTTTTTGCCCCAACATATAGGGAATTTCTGCATTTTTGTCCCACAATTAGGGGAATTTCTGCAATTTTGCTCCAAAATACGGGGAATTTCTGCCTTTTTGCCCGAAAATAAGAAGAATGCATACCTTTTTGCCATATAAAAGAGAAATTTCTTCATTTTTGCTACAAAATACGGGAATTTCTGCCTTTTTGCCTCTAAATAAGTGCAATTTCTGTCTTTTTCCCCAAAAACAAAGGGAATTTCTGTCTTTTTTGCCCCAAAATAAAGAAAATTTCTGACTTATTACCCTGAAATAAGTGAAATTTCTACAAATTTGCCCCAAAATAAGGGAAATTTCTGCCTTTTGCCCCAAAATATGGGGACTTTCAGCATTTTACCTCAAAATAAGGGAAATTTCTGATTTTTGTGCCAAAATATAGAGAATTTCTGCCTTTTTTCCCCAAAATAAAGGGAATTTCTGCATTTTTGCACCAATATTACGGGAATTTCTGCAATTTTGCTCCAAAATACGGGTCATTTCTGCCTTTTTGCCCGAAATTAATTGGAATTTCTGCCTTTTTGTCTCGAAATAATTGAAATTTCTTCAATTTTAGCCAAAAATTAGGGATTTCATTTTTTTGCCTTAAAATAAGAGGAATTTCTGCCATTTTGCCCTGAAATATTTGAAATTTCTGCAATTTTACCACAAAATAAGGGGAAATTCTGCCCTTTTGCCCCAAAATAAGGGGAATTTCAACCTTATTACCTCAAAATAAGGGAAATTTGTGCCTTTTTGCGACAAAATATACGGATTTTCTGCATTTTTGCCCCAAAATAAAGGAAATTTCAGCCTTTTTACATGAAAATAAGTGAAATTTCTGAAATTTAATTCCAAATAAGAGAAATTTCTGCAATTTTGCCCAAAAATAATGTAAATTCCTGCAATTTTTCTTTAAAATAAAGAAAATTCCTGGAATTTTGCCCCAAAATAAGGGGAATTTCTGATTTTTGCCCCAAAATAAAGGGAATTTCTGCCTTTTGTTCCAAAATTAGGGGAATTTCTGCAATTTTGCTCCAAAATACGGGGAATTTCTGCCTTTTTGCCCGAAAATAAGGGGAATGCATACCTTTTTGCCATAAAAAGGGAAATTTCTTCATTTTTGCTCAAAAATAAGGGGAATTTCTGCCTTTTTGCCACTAAATAAGAGGAATTTCTGTCTTTTTCCCCAAAAAACAAAGGCAATTTCTGACTTTTTTGCTCCAAAATAAGGGGAATTTCTGACTTATTACCCTGCAATAAGTGAAATTTTTGCAATTTTGCCCCAAAATAAGGGAAATTTCTGCCTTTTTGCCCACAAATAAAAGGAATTTCAGCCTTTTTATCTCAAAATAAGGGAAATTTCTGCATTTTTGCCACAAAATATTAGGAATTTCTGCCTTTTTGCCACAAAATAAGGAAAAATTCTGCCTTTTTCCCCTGAAATAAGTGAAATTTCTGCAATTTTGCCACAAAATAAGTGGAATTTCTGAGTTTTGCCCCAAAATAAGGAGAATTTCTGTCTTTTTGCCCCAACATATAGGGAATTTCTGCCTTTTTGTCCTATAATAAAGAAAATTTCTGCAATTTTGCCCCCAAATAAGGGGAATTTCTCCTTTTTTGCCCCAAAATAAAGGAAATTTCAGCCTTTTTACCAGAAAATAATTGAAATTACTGCAATTTTGCCCCAAATAAGGGAAATTTCTGCAATTTTGTCCCAAAATAAGGTAAATTTCTGCAATTTTGGCCCAAAATAAAGGAAATTTCTGGAATTTTGCCCCAAAATAAGGGGAATTTCTGATTTTTGCCCCAAAATAAAGGGACTTTCTGCCTTTTGCCCCAAAATGGGGGAATTTCTTCAATTTTGCTCCAAAATACGGGGAATTTCTGCCTTTTTGCCCGAAAACAAAGGGTATGCTTACATTTTTGCCATAAAAAAGTGAAATTTCTTCATTTTTTTTTCCAAAATAAGGGGAATTTCTGCATTTTAGCCTCTAAATAATTGGAATTTCTGTCATTTTCTCCCAAAATAAAGAGAATTTCTTTCTTTTTTGCCCCAAAATAAGGGGAATTTCTGACTTGTTACCCTGAAATAAGTAAAATTTCTGCAATTTTTCCCCAAAATAAGGAAAATTTCTTCCTTCTTGCCCCAAAATGAGGGGAATTTCAGCCTTTTTACCTCAAAATAAGAGGGAATTTCTGCATTTTTGCCAGAAAATATTAGGAATTTCTGCCTTTTTGCCACAAAATAAGGAAAATTTCTGCCTTTTTCCCCTGAAATAAGTGAAATTTCTGCAATTTTGCCACAAAATAAGTGGAATTTCTGAGTTTTGGCCCAAAATAAGGAGAATTTCTGTCTTTTTGCCCCAACATATAGGGAATTTCTGCATTTTTGTCCCACAATTAGGGGAATTTCTGCAATTTTGCTCCAAAATACGGGGAATTTCTGCCTTTTTGCCCGAAAATAAGAAGAATGCATACCTTTTTGCCATATAAAAGAGAAATTTCTTCATTTTTGCTACAAAATACGGGAATTTCTGCCTTTTTGCCTCTAAATAAGTGCAATTTCTGTCTTTTTCCCCAAAAACAAAGGGAATTTCTGTCTTTTTTGCCCCAAAATAAAGAAAATTTCTGACTTATTACCCTGAAATAAGTGAAATTTCTACAAATTTGCCCCAAAATAAGGGAAATTTCTGCCTTTTGCCCCAAAATATGGGGACTTTCAGCATTTTACCTCAAAATAAGGGAAATTTCTGATTTTTGTGCCAAAATATAGAGAATTTCTGCCTTTTTTCCCCAAAATAAAGGGAATTTCTGCATTTTTGCACCAATATTACGGGAATTTCTGCAATTTTGCTCCAAAATACGGGTCATTTCTGCCTTTTTGCCCGAAATTAATTGGAATTTCTGCCTTTTTGTCTCGAAATAATTGAAATTTCTTCAATTTTAGCCAAAAATTAGGGATTTCATTTTTTTGCCTTAAAATAAGAGGAATTTCTGCCATTTTGCCCTGAAATATTTGAAATTTCTGCAATTTTACCACAAAATAAGGGGAATTTCTGCCCTTTTGCCCCAAAATAAGGGGAATTTCAACCTTATTACCTCAAAATAAGGGAAATTTGTGCCTTTTTGCGACAAAATATACGGATTTTCTGCAGTTTTGCCCCAAAATAAAGGAAATTTCAGCCTTTTTACATGAAAATAAGTGAAATTTCTGAAATTTAATTCCAAATAAGAGAAATTTCTGCAATTTTGCCCAAAAATAATGTAAATTCCTGCAATTTTTCTTTAAAATAAAGAAAATTCCTGGAATTTTGCCCCAAAATAAGGGGAATTTCTGATTTTTGCCCCAAAATAAAGGGAATTTCTGCCTTTTGTTCCAAAATTAGGGGAATTTCTGCAATTTTGCTCCAAAATACGGGGAATTTCTGCCTTTTGGCCCGAAAATAAGGGGAATGCATACCTTTTTGCCATAAAAAGGGAAATTTCTTCATTTTTGCTCAAAAATAAGGGGAATTTCTGCCTTTTTGCCTCTAAATAAGTGGAATTTCTGTCTTTTTCCCCCAGAAACAAAAGGAATTTTTGACTTTTTTGCTCCAAAATAAGGGGAATTTCTGACTTATTACCCTGCAATAAGTGAAATTTCTGCAATTTTGCCCCAAAATAAGGGAAATTTCTGCCTTTTTGCCCCCAAATAAAAGGAATTTCAGCCTTTTTATCTCAAAATAAAAGAAATTTCTGCATTTTTGCCACAAAATATTAGGAATTTCTGCCTTTTTGCACCAAAATAAGGAAAATTTCTGCCTTTTTTCCCTGAAATAAGTGAAATTTCTGCAATTTTGCCCTAAAATATGTGGAATTTCTGAGTTTTGTCCCAAAATAAGGAGAATTTCTGTCTTTTTGCCCCAACATATAGGGAATTTCTGCCTTTTTGTCCTATAATAAGGAAAATTTCTGCAATTTTGCCCCCAAATAAGGGGAATTTCTCCTTTTTTGCCCCAAAATAAAGGAAATTTCAGCCTTTTTACCAGAAAATAATTGAAATTACTGCAATTTTGCCCCAAATAAGGAAAATTTCTGTAATTTTGCCCCAAAATAAGGTAAATTTCTGCAATTTTGCCCCAAAAAAAAGGAAATTTCTGGAATTTTGCCCCAAAATAAGGGGAATTTCTGATTTTTGCCCCAAAATAAAGGGACTTTCTGCCTTTTGCCCCAAAATTGGGGGAATTTCTTCAATTTTGCTCCAAAATACAGGGAATTTCTGCCTTTTTGCCCGAAAATAAGGGGTATGCTTACATTTTTGCCATAAAAAAGTGAAATTTCTTCATTTTTTTTTCCAAAATAAGGGAAATTTCTGCATTTGAGCCTCTAAATAATTGGAATTTCTGTCATTTTCTCCCAAAACAAAGAGAATTTCTTTCTTTTTTGCCCCAAAATAAGGGGAATTTCTGACTCATTACCCTGAAATAAGTGAAATTTCTGCAATTTTTCCCCAAAATAAGGAAAATTTCTTCCTTTTTGCCCCCAAATGAGGGGAATTTTTGCATTTTTACCTCAAAATAAGGGGAATTTCTGCATTTTTGCCACAAAATATTAGGAATTTCTGCATTTTTGCCACAAAATAAGGAAAATTTCTGCCATTTTCCCCTGAAATAAGTGAAATTTCTGCAATTTTGCCACAAAATAAGTGGAATTTCTGAGTTTTGCCCCAAAATAAGGAGAATTTCTGTCTTTTTGCCCCAACATATAGGGAATTTCTGCCTTTTTGTCCCACAATTAGGGGAATTTCTGCAATTTTGCTCCTAAATACGGGGAATTTCTGCCTTTTTGCCCGAAAATAAGGGAAATGCATAACTTTTTGCCATATAAAAGAGAAATTTCTTCATTTTTGCTACAAAATAAGGGGAATTTCTGCATTTTTGCCTCTAAATAAGTGCAATTTCTGTCTTTTTCCCCCAAAACAAAGGGAATTTCTGTCTTTTTTGCCCCAGAATAAAGAAAATTTCTGACTTATTACCCTGAAATAAGTGAAATTTCTACAAATTTGCCCCAAAATAAGTGAAATTTCTGCCTTTTGCCCCAAAATATGGGGACTTTCAGCATTTTACCTCAAAATAAGGGAAATTTCTGATTTTTGTGCCAAAATATAGAGAATTTCTGCCTTTTTGCCCCAAAATAAAGGGAATTTCTGCATTTTTGCACAAATGTTAGGGGAATTTCTGCAATTTTGCTCCAAAATACGGGTCATTTCTGCCTTTTTGCCCGAAATTAATTGAAATTTCTGCCTTTTTGTCCCGAAATAATTGAAATTTCTTCAATTTTAGCCAAAAATTAGGGATTTCATTTTTTTGCCTTAAAATAAGAGGAATTTCTGCCATTTTGCCCTGAAATATTTGAAATTTCTGCAATTTTACCCCAAAATAAGGGGAATTTCTGCCCTATTGCCCCAAAATAAGGGGAATTTCAACCTTATTACCTCAAAATAAGGGAAATTTCTGCCTTTTTGCGACAAAATATACGGATTTTCTGCATTTTTGCCCCAAAATAAAGGAAATTTCAGCCTTTTTACATGAAAATAAGTGAAATTTCTTAAATTTTATCCCAAATAAGAGAAATTTCTGCAATTTTGCCCAAAAATAATGTAAATTCCTGCAATTTTTCTTTAAAATAAAGAAAATT
The DNA here is from genome assembly GCF_963924665.1 of Micromys minutus. Taxonomy (NCBI): domain Eukaryota; kingdom Metazoa; phylum Chordata; class Mammalia; order Rodentia; family Muridae; genus Micromys; species Micromys minutus. The sequence goes on from NC_137963.1 coordinate 30,285,910, forward strand.
CCTGGAATTTTGCCCCAAAATAAGGGGAATTTCTGATTTTTGCCCCAAAATAAAGGGAATTTCTGCCTTTTGCCCTAAAATTAGGAAAATTTCTGCAATTTTGCTCCAAAATACGGGGAATTTCTGCCTTTTTGCCCGAAAATAAGGGGAATGCATACCTTTTTGCCATAAAAAGGGAAATTTCTTCATTTTTGCTCAAAAATAAGGGGAATTTCTGCCTTTTTGCCTCTAATAAGTGGAATTTCTGTCTTTTTCGCCCAAAAACAAAGGGAATTTCTGACTTTTTTGCTCCAAAATAAGGGGAATTTCTGACTTATTACCCTGCAATAAGTGAAATTTCTGCAATTTTGCCCCAAAATATGGGAAATTTCTGCCTTTTTGCCCCCAAATAAGGGGAATTTCAGCCTTTTTATCTCAAAGTAAGGGGAATTTCTGCATTTTTGCCGCAAAATATTAGGAATTTCTGCTTTTTTGCCCCAAAATAAGGAAAATTTCTGCCTTTTTTCCCTGAAATAAGTGAAATTTCTGCAATTTTGCCCTAAAATATGTGGAATTTCTGAATTTTGTCCCAAAATAAGGAGAATTTCTGTCTTTTTGCCCCAACATATAGGGAATTTCTGCCTTTTTGTCCTATAATAAGGAAAATTTCTAAAATTTTGCCCCCAAATAAGGGGAATTTCTCCTTTTTTGCCCCAAAATAAAGGAAATTTCAGCCTTTTTACCAGAAAATAATTGAAATTACTGCAATTTTGCCCCAAATAAGGGAAATTTCTGCAATTTTGTCCCCAAATAAGGTAAATTTCTGCAATTTTGGCCCAAAATAAAGGAAATTTCTGGAATTTTGCCCCAAAATAAGGGGAATTTCTGATTTTTGCCCGAAAATAAGGGGAATGCATACCTTTTTGCCATAAAAAGGGAAATTTCTTCATTTTTGCTCAAAAATAAGGGGAATTTCTGCCTTTTTGCCTCCAAATAAGTGGAATTTCTGTCTTTTTCCCCCAAAAACAAAGGGAATTTCTGACTTTTTTGCTCCAAAATAAGGGGAATTTCTGACTTATTACCCTGCAATAAGTGAAATTTCTGCAATTTTGCCCCAAAATAAGGGAAATTTCTGCCTTTTTGCCCCCAAATAAAAGGAATTTCAGCCTTTTTATCTCAAAATAAAAGAAATTTCTGCATTTTTGCCACAAAATATTAGGAATTTCTGCCTTTTTGCCCCAAAATAAGGAAAATTTCTGCCTTTTTTCCCTGAAATAAGTGAAATTTCTGCAATTTTGCCCTAAAATATGTGGAATTTCTGAGTTTTGTCCCAAAATAAGGAGAATTTCTGTCTTTTTGCCCCAACATAAAGGGAATTTCTGCCTTTTTGTCCTATAATAAGGAAAATTTCTGCAATTTTGCCCCCAAATAATGGGAATTTCTCCTTTTTTGCCCCAAAATAAAGGAAATTTCAGCCTTTTTACCAGAAAATAATTGAAATTACAGCAATTTTGCCCCAAATAAGGAAAATTTCTGTAATTTTGCCCCAAAATAAGGTAAATTTCTGCAATTTTGCCCCAAAATAAAGGAAATTTCTGGAATTTTGCCCCAAAATAAGGGGAATTTCTGATTTTTGCCCCAAAATAAAGGGACTTTCTGCCTTTTGCCCCAAAATTGGGGAAATTTCTTCAATTTTGCTCTAAAATACGGGGAATTTCTGCCTTTTTGCCCGAAAATAAGGGGTATGCTTACATTTTTGCCATAAAAAAGTGAAATTTCTTCATTTTTTTTCCAAAATAAGGGAAATTTCTGCATTTGAGCCTCTAAATAATTGGAATTTCTGTCATTTTCTCCCAAAACAAAGACAATTTTTTTTTCTTTTTTGAACCAAAATAAGGGGAATTTCTGACTCATTACCCTGAAATAAGTGAAATTTCTGCAATTTTGCCCAAAAATAAGGAAAATTTCTGCCTTTTTGCCCCCAAATGAGGGGAATTTCAACCTTTTTACCTCAAAATAAGGGGAATTTCTGCATTTTTGCCACAAAATATTAGGAATTTCTGCCTTTTTGCCACAAAATAAGGAAAATTTCTGACTTTTTCCCCTGAAATAAGTGAAATTTCTGCAATTTTGCCACAAAATAAGTGGAATTTCTGAGTTTTGCCCCTAAATAAAAAGAATTTCTGTCTTTTTGCCCCAACATATAGGGAATTTCTGCCTTTTTGTCCCACAATTAGGGAAATTTCTGCAATTTTGCTCCTAAATATGGGGAATTTCTGCCTTTTTGCCCGAAAATAAGGGGAATGCATACCTTTTTGCCACATAAAAGAGAAATTTCTTCATTTTTGCTACAAAATAAGGGGAATTTCTGCCTTTTTGCCTCTAAATAAGTGCAATTTCTGTCTTTTTCCCCCAAAACAAAGGGAATTTCTGTCTTTTTTGCCCCAGAATAAAGAAAATTTCTGACTTATTACCCTGAAATAAGTGAAATTTCTACAAATTTGCCCCAAAATAAGGGAAATTTCTGCCTTTTGCCCCAAAATATGGGGACTTTCAGCATTTTACCTCAAAATAAGGGAAATTTCTGATTTTTGTGCCAAAATATAGAGAATTTCTGCCTTTTTGCCCCAAAATAAAGGGAATTTCTGCATTTTTGCACCAATATTAGGGGAATTTCTGCAATTTTGCTCCAAAATACGGGTCATTTCTGCCTTTTTGCCCGAAATTAATTGAAATTTCTGCCTTTTTGTCCCGAAATAATTGAAATTTCTTCAATTTTAGCCAAAAATTAGGGATTTCATTTTTTTGCCTTAAAATAAGAGGAATTTCTGCCATTTTGCCCTGAAATATTTAAAATTTCTGCAATTTTACCACAAAATAAGGGGAATTTCTGCCCTATTGCCCCAAAATAAGGGGAATTTCAACCTTATTACCTCAAAATAAGGGAAATTTCTGCCTTTTTGCGACAAAATATACGGATTTTCTGCATTTTTGCCCCAAAATAAAGGAAATTTCAGCCTTTTTACATGAAAATAAGTGAAATTTCTTAAATTTTATCCCAAATAAGAGAAATTTCTGCAATTTTGCCCAAAAATAATGTAAATTCCTGCAATTTTTCTTTAAAATAAAGAAAATTCCTGGAATTTTGCCCCAAAATAAGGGGAATTTCTGATTTTTGCCCCAAAATAAAGGGAATTTCGGCCTTTTGCCCTAAAATTAGGAAAATTTCTGCAATTTTGCTCCAAAATACGGGGAATTTCTGCCTTTTTGCCCGAAAATAAGGGGAATGCATACCTTTTTGCCATAAAAAGGGAAATTTCTTCATTTTTGCTCAAAAATAAGGGGAATTTCTGCCTTTTTGCCTCTAATAAGTGGAATTTCTGTCTTTTTCGCCCAAAAACAAAGGGAATTTCTGACTTTTTTGCTCCAAAATAAGGGGAATTTCTGACTTATTACCCTGCAATAAGTAAAATTTCTGCAATTTTGCCCCAAAATAAGGGAAATTTCTGCCTTTTTGCCCCCAAATAAAAGGAATTTCAGCCTTTTTATCTCAAAATAAAAGAAATTTCTGAATTTTTTCCACAAAATATTAGGAATTTCTGCCTTTTTGCCCCAAAATAAGGAAAATTTCTGCCTTTTTTCCCTGAAATAAGTGAAATTTCTGCAATTTTGCCCTAAAATATGTGGAATTTCTGAGTTTTGTCCCAAAATAAGGAGAATTTCTGTCTTTTTGCCCCAACATAAAGGGAATTTCTGCCTTTTTGTCCTATAATAAGGAAAATTTCTGCAATTTTGCCCCCAAATAATGGGAATTTCTCCTTTTTTGCCCCAAAATAAAGGAAATTTCAGCCTTTTTACCAGAAAATAATTGAAATTACTGCAATTTTGCCCCAAATAAGGAAAATTTCTGTAATTTTGCCCCAAAATAAGGTAAATTTCTGCAATTTTGCCCCAAAATAAAGGAAATTTCTGGAATTTTGCCCCAAAATAAGGGGAATTTCTGATTTTTGCCCCAAAATAAAGGGACTTTCTGCCTTTTGCCCCAAAATTGGGGGAATTTCTTCAATTTTGCTCTAAAATACGGGGAATTTCTGCCTTTTTGCCCGAAAATAAGGGGTATGCTTACATTTTTGCCATAAAAAAGTGAAATTTCTTCATTTTTTTTCCAAAATAAGGGAAATTTCTGCATTTGAGCCTCTAAATAATTGGAATTTCTGTCATTTTCTCCCAAAACAAAGAGAATTTTTTTTTTCTTTTTTGAACCAAAATAAGGGGAATTTCTGACTCATTGCCCTGAAATAAGTGAAATTTCTGCAATTTTGCCCAAAAATAAGGAAAATTTCTGCCTTTTTGCCCCCAAATGAGGGGAATTTCAGCCTTTTTACCTCAAAATAAGGGGAATTTCTGCATTTTTGCCACAAAATATTAGGAATTTCTGCCTTTTTGCCACAAAATAAGGAAAATTTCTGACTTTTTCCCCTGAAATAAGTGAAATTTCTGCAATTTTGCCACAAAATAAGTGGAATTTCTGAGTTTTGCCCCAAAATAAAAAGAATTTCTGTCTTTTTGCCCCAACATATAGGGAATTTCTGCCTTTTTGTCCCACAATTAGGGAAATTTCTGCAATTTTGCTCCTAAATATGGGGAATTTCTGCCTTTTTGCCCAAAAATAAGGGGAATGCATACCTTTTTGCCACATAAAAGAGAAATTTCTTCATTTTTGCTACAAAATAAGGGGAATTTCTGCATTTTTGCCTCTAAATAAGTGCAATTTCTGTCTTTTTCCCCCAAAACAAAGGGAATTTCTGTCTTTTTTGCCCCAAAATAAAGAAAATTTCTGACTTATTACCCTGAAATAAGTGAAATTTCTACAAATTGCTCCAAAATAAGGGAAATTTCTGCCTTTTGACCCAAAATATGGGGACTTTCAGCATTTTACCTCAAAATAAGGGAAATTTCTGATTTTTGTGCCAAAATATAGAGAATTTCTGCCTTTTTGCCCCAAAATAAAGGGAATTTCTGCATTTTTGCACCAATATTAGGGGAATTTCTGCAATTTTGCTCCAAAATACGGGTCATTTCTGCCTTTTTGCCCGAAATTAATTGAAATTTCTGCCTTTTTGTCCCGAAATAATTGAAATTTCTTCAATTTTAGCCAAAAATTAGGGATTTCATTTTTTTGCCTTAAAATAAGAGGAATTTCTGCCATTTTGCCCTGAAATATTTGAAATTTCTGCAATTTTACCACAAAATAAGGGGAATTTCTGCCCTATTGCCCCAAAATAAGGGGAATTTCAACCTTATTACCTCAAAATAAGGGAAATTTCTGCCTTTTTGCGACAAAATATACGGATTTTCTGCATTTTTGCCCCAAAATAAAGGAAATTTCAGCCTTTTTACATGAAAATAAGTGAAATTTCTTAAATTTTATCCCAAATAAGAGAAATTTCTGCAATTTTGACCAAAAATAATGTAAATTCCTGCAATTTTTCTTTAAAATAAAGAAAATTCCTGGAATTTTGCCCCAAAATAAGGGGAATTTCTGATTTTTGCCCCAAAATAAAGGGAATTTCTGCCTTTTGCTCTAAAATTAGGAAAATTTCTGCAATTTTGCTCCAAAATACGGGGAATTTCTGCCTTTTTGCCCGAAAATAAGGGGAATGCATACCTTTTTGCCATAAAAAGGGAAATTTCTTCATTTTTGCTCAAAAATAAGGGGAATTTCTGCCTTTTTGCCTCTAATAAGTGGAATTTCTGTCTTTTTCGCCCAAAAACAAAGGGAATTTCTGACTTTTTTGCTCCAAAATAAGGGGAATTTCTGACTTATTACCCTGCAATAAGTGAAATTTCTGCAATTTTGCCCCAAAATAAGGGAAATTTCTGCCTTTTTGCCCCCAAATAAAAGGAATTTCATCCTTTTTATCTCAAAATAAAAGAAATTTCTGAATTTTTTCCACAAAATATTAGGAATTTCTGCCTTTTTGCCCCAAAATAAGGAAAATTTCTGCCTTTTTTCCCTGAAATAAGTGAAATTTCTGCAATTTTGCCCTAAAATATGTGGAATTTCTGAGTTTTGTCCCAAAATAAGGAGAATTTCTGTCTTTTTGCCCCAACATATAGGGAATTTCTGCCTTTTTGTCCTATAATAAGGAAAATTTCTGCAATTTTGCCCCCAAATAATGGGAATTTCTCCTTTTTTGCCCCAAAATAAAGGAAATTTCAGCCTTTTTACCAGAAAATAATTGAAATTACTGCAATTTTGCCCCAAATAAGGAAAATTTCTGTAATTTTGCCCCAAAATAAGGTAAATTTCTGCAATTTTGCCCCAAAATAAATGAAATTTCTGGAATTTTGCCCCAAAATAAGGAGAATTTCTGATTTTTGCCCCAAAATAAAGGGACTTTCTGCCTTTTGCCCCAAAATTGGGGGAATTTCTTCAATTTTGCTCTAAAATACGGGGAATTTCTGCCTTTTTGCCCGAAAATAAGGGGTATGCTTACATTTTTGCCATAAAAAAGTGAAATTTCTTCATTTTTTTTCCAAAATAAGGGAAATTTCTGCATTTGAGCCTCTAAATAATTGGAATTTCTGTCATTTTCTCCCAAAACAAAGAGAATTTTTTTCTTTTTTGAACCAAAATAAGGGGAATTTCTGACTCATTACCCTGAAATAAGTGAAATTTCTGCAATTTTGCCCAAAAATAAGGAAAATTTCTGCCTTTTTGCCCCCAAATGAGGGGAATTTCAGCCTTTTTACCTCAAAATAAGGGGAATTTCTGCATTTTTGCCACAAAATATTAGGAATTTCTGCCTTTTTGCCACAAAATAAGGAAAATTACTGACTTTTTCCCCTGAAATAAGTGAAATTTCTGCAATTTTGCCACAAAATAAGTGGAATTTCTGAGTTTTGCCCCAAAATAAAAAGAATTTCTGTCTTTTTGCCCCAACATATAGGGAATTTCTGCCTTGTTGTCCCACAATTAGGGAAATTTCTGCAATTTTGCTCCTAAATATGGGGAATTTCTGCCTTTTTGCCCGAAAATAAGGGGAATTCATACCTTTTTGCCACATAAAAGAGAAATTTCTTCATTTTTGCTACAAAATAAGGGGAATTTCTGCCTTTTTGCCTCTAAATAAGTGCAATTTCTGTCTTTTTCCCCCAAAACAAAGGGAATTTCTGTCTTTTTTGCCCCAAAATAAAGAAAATTTCTGACTTATTACCCTGAAATAAGTGAAATTTCTACAAATTTGCCCCAAAATAAGGGAAATTTCTGCCTTTTGCCCCAAAATATGGGGACTTTCAGCATTTTACCTCAAAATAAGGGAAATTTCTGATTTTTGTGCCAAAATATAGAGAATTTCTGCCTTTTTGCCCCAAAATAAAGGGAATTTCTGCATTTTTGCACCAATATTAGGGGAATTTCTGCAATTTTGCTCCAAAATTCGGGTCATTTCTGCCTTTTTGCCCGAAATTAATTGAAATTTCTGCCTTTTTGTCCCGAAATAATTGAAATTTCTTCAATTTTAGCCAAAAATTAGGGATTTCATTTTTTTGCCTTAAAAAAAGAGGAATTTCTGCCATTTTGCCCTGAAATATTTGAAATTTCTGCAATTTTACCACAAAATAAGGGGAATTTCTGCCCTATTGCCCCAAAATAAGGGGAATTTCAACCTTATTACCTCAAAATAAGGGAAATTTCTGCCTTTTTGCGACAAAATATACGGATTTTCTGCATTTTTGCCCCAAAATAAAGGAAATTTCAGCCTTTTTACATGAAAATAAGTGAAATTTCTTAAATTTTATCCCAAATAAGAGAAATTTCTGCAATTTTGCCCAAAAATAATGTAAATTCCTGCAATTTTTCTTTAAAATAAAGAAAATTCCTGGAATTTTGCCCCAAAATAAGGGGAATTTCTGATTTTTGCCCCAAAATAAAGGGAATTTCTGCCTTTTGCCCTAAAATTAGGAAAATTTCTGCAATTTTGCTCCAAAATACGGGGAATTTCTGCCTTTTTGCCCGAAAATAAGGGGAATGCATACCTTTTTGCCATAAAAAGGGAAATTTCTTCATTTTTGCTCAAAAATAAGGGGAATTTCTGCCTTTTTGCCTCTAATAAGTGGAATTTCTGTCTTTTTCGCCCAAAAACAAAGGGAATTTCTGACTTTTTTGCTCCAAAATAAGGGGAATTTCTGACTTATTACCCTGCAATAAGTGAAATTTCTGCAATTTTGCCCCAAAATATGGGAAATTTCTGCCTTTTTGCCCCCAAATAAGGGGAATTTCAGCCTTTTTATCTCAAAGTAAGGGGAATTTCTGCATTTTTGCCACAAAATATTAGGAATTTCTGCTTTTTTGCCCCAAAATAAGGAAAATTTCTGCCTTTTTTCCCTGAAATAAGTGAAATTTCTGCAATTTTGCCCTAAAATATGTGGAATTTCTGAATTTTGTCCCAAAATAAGGAGAATTTCTGTCTTTTTGCCCCAACATATAGGGAATTTCTGCCTTTTTGTCCTATAATAAGGAAAATTTCTGCAATTTTGCCCCCAAATAAGGGAAATTTCTCCTTTTTTGCCCCAAAATAAAGGAAATTTCAGCCTTTTTACCAGAAAATAATTGAAATTACTGCAATTTTGCCCCAAATAAGGGAAATTTCTGCAATTTTGTCCCAAAATAAGGTAAATTTCTGCAATTTTGGCCCAAAATAAAGGAAATTTCTGGAATTTTGCCCAAAAATAAGGGGAATTTCTGATTTTTGCCCGAAAATAAGGGGAATGCATACCTTTTTGCCATAAAAAGGGAAATTTCTTCATTTTTGCTCAAAAATAAGGGGAATTTCTGCCTTTTTGCCTCTAAATAAGTGGAATTTCTGTCTTTTTCCCCCCAAAACAAAGGGAATTTCTGACTTTTTTGCTCCAAAATAAGGGGAATTTCTTACTTATTACCCTGCAATAAGTGAAATTTCTGCAATTTTGCCCCAAAATAAGGGAAATTTCTGCCTTTTTGCCCCCAAATAAAAGGAATTTCAGCCTTTTTATCTCAAAATAAAAGAAATTTCTGCATTTTTGCCACAAAATATTAGGAATTTCTGCCTTTTTGCCCCAAAATAAGGAAAATTTCTGCCTTTTTTCCCTGAAATAAGTGAAATTTCTGCAATTTTGCCCTAAAATATGTGGAATTTCTGAGTTTTGTCCCAAAATAAGGAGAATTTCTGTCTTTTTGCCCCAACATATAGGGAATTTCTGCCTTTTTGTCCTATAATAAGGAAAATTTCTGCAATTTTGCCCCCAAATAAGGGGAATTTCTCCTTTTTTGCCCCAAAATAAAGGAAATTTCAGCCTTTTTACCAGAAAATAATTGAAATTACTGCAATTTTGCCCCAAATAAGGAAAATTTCTGTAATTTTGCCCCAAAATAAGGTAAATTTCTGCAATTTTGCCCCAAAAAAAAGGAAATTTCTGGAATTTTGCCCCAAAATAAGGGGAATTTCTGATTTTTGCCCCAAAATAAAGGGACTTTCTGACTTTTGCTCCAAAATTGGGGGAATTTCTTCAATTTTGCTCCAAAATACGGGGAATTTCTGCCTTTTTGCCCGAAAATAAGGGGTATGCTTACATTTTTGCCATAAAAAAGTGAAATTTCTTCATTTTTTTTCCAAAATAAGGGGAATTTCTGCATTTGAGCCTCTAAATAATTGGAATTTCTGTCATTTTCTCCCAAAACAAAGAGAATTTCTTTCTTTTTTGCCCCAAAATAAGGGGAATTTCTGACTCATTACCCTGAAATAAGTGAAATTTCTGCAATTTTGCCCCAAAATAAGGAAAATTTCTGCCTTTTTGCCCCCAAATGAGGGGAATTTCAGCCTTTTTACCTCAAAATAAGGGGAATTTCTGCATTTTTGCCACAAAATATTAGGAATTTCTGCCTTTTTGCCACAAAATAAGGAAAATTTCTGCCTTTTTCCCCTGAAATAAGTGAAATTTCTGCAATTTTGCCACAAAATAAGTGGAATTTCTGAGTTTTGCCCCAAAATAAGGAGAATTTTTTTCTTTTTGCCCCAACATATAGGGAATTTCTGCCTTTTTGTCCCACAATTAGGGGAATTTCTGCAATTTTGCTCCTAAATACGGGGAATTTCTGCCTTTTTGCCCGAAAATAAGGGGAATGCATACCTTTTTGCCATATAAAAGAGAAATTTCTTCATTTTTGCTACAAAATAAGGGGAATTTCTGCCTTTTTGCCTCTAAATAAGTGCAATTTCTGTCTTTTTCCCTCAAAACAAAGGGAATTTCTGTCTTTTTTGCCCCAGAATAAAAAAAATTTCTGACCTATTACGCTGAAATAAGTGAAATTTCTACAAATTTGCCCCAAAATAAGGGAAATTTCTGCCTTTTGCCCCAAAATATGGGGACTTTCAGCATTTTACCTCAAAATAAGGGAAATTTCTGATTTTTGTGCCAAAATATAGAGAATTTCTGCCTTTTTGCCCCAAAATAAAGGGAATTTCTGCATTTTTGCACCCATATTAGGGGAATTTCTGCAATTTTGCTCCAAAATACGGGTCATTTCTGCCTTTTTGCCCGAAATTAATTGAAATTTCTGCCTTTTTGTCCCGAAATAATTGACATTTCTTCAATTTTAGCCAAAAATTAGGGATTTCATTTTTTTGCCTTAAAATAAGAGGAATTTCTGCCATTTTGCCCTGAAATATTTGAAATTTCTGCAATTTTACCACAAAATAAGGGGAATTTCTGCCTTTTTGCGACAAAATATACGGATTTTCTGCATTTTTGCCCCAAAATAAAGGAAATTTCAGCCTTTTCACATGAAAATAAGTGAAATTTCTGAAATTTTATCCCAAATAAGAGAAATTTCTGCAATTTTGCCCAAAAATAATGTAAATTCCTGCAATTTTTCTTTAAAATAAAGAAAATTCCTGGAATTTTGCCCCAAAATAAGGGGAATTTCTGCCTTTTTGCCCGAAAATAAGGGGAATGCATACCTTTTTGCCATAAAAAGGGAAATTTCTTCATTTTTGCTCAAAAATAAGGGGAATTTCTGCCTTTTTGCCTCTAATAAGTGGAATTTCTGTCTTTTTCGCCCAAAAACAAAGGGAATTTCTGACTTTTTTGCTCCAAAATAAGGGGAATTTCTGACTTATTACCCTGCAATAAGTGAAATTTCTGCAATTTTGCCCCAAAATATGGGAAATTTCTGCCTTTTTGCCCCCAAATAAGGGGAATTTCAGCCTTTTTTCTCAAAATAAGGGGAATTTCTGCATTTTTGCCGCAAAATATTAAGAATTTCTGCTTTTTTGCCCCAAAATAAGGAAAATTTCTGCCTTTTTTCCCTGAAATAAGTGAAATTTCTGCAATTTTGCCCTAAAATATGTGGAATTTCTGAATTTTGTCCCAAAATAAGGAGAATTTCTGTCTTTTTGCCCCAACATATAGGGAATTTCTGCCTTTTTGTCCTATAATAAGGAAAATTTCTGCAATTTTGCCCCCAAATAAGGGGAATTTTTGCCCTATTGCCCCAAAATAAGGGGAATTTCAACCTTATTACCTCAAAATAAGGGAAATTTCTGCCTTTTTGCGACAAAATATACGGATTTTCTGCATTTTTACCCCAAAATAAACGAAATTTCAGCCTTTTTACATGAAAATAAGTGAAATTTCTGAAATTTTATCCCAAATAAGAGAAATTTCTGCAATTTTGCCCAAAAATAATGTAAATTCCTGCAATTTTTCTTTAAAATAAAGAAAATTCCTGGAATTTTGCCCCAAAATAAGGGGAATTTCTGATTTTTGTCCCAAAATAAAGGGAATTTCTGCCTTTTCCCCTAAAATTAGGAAAATTTCTGCAATTTTGCTCAAAAATACGGGGAATTTCTACCTTTTTGCCCGAAAATAAGGGGAATGCATACCTTTTTGCCATAAAAAGGGAAATTTCTTCATTTTTGCTCAAAAATAAGGGGAATTTCTGCCTTTTTGCCTCTAATAAGTGGAATTTCTGTCTTTTTCGCCCAAAAACAAAGGGAATTTCTGACTTTTTTGCTCCAAAATAAGGGGAATTTCTGACTTATTACCCTGCAATAAGTGAAATTTCTGCAATTTTGCCCCAAAATATGGGAAATTTCTGCCTTTTTGCCCCCAAATAAGGGGAATTTCAGCCTTTTTATCTCAAAGTAAGGGGAATTTCTGCATTTTTGCCACAAAATATTAGGAATTTCTGCTTTTTTGCCCCAAAATAAGGAAAATTTCTGCCTTTTTTCCCTGAAATAAGTGAAATTTCTGCAATTTTGCCCTAAAATATGTGGAATTTCTGAATTTTGTCCCAAAATAAGGAGAATTTCTGTCTTTTTGCCCCAACATATAGGGAATTTCTGCCTTTTTGTCCTATAATAAGGAAAATTTCTGCAATTTTGCCCCCAAATAAGGGAAATTTCTCCTTTTTTGCCCCAAAATAAAGGAAATTTCAGCCTTTTTACCAGAAAATAATTGAAATTACTGCAATTTTGCCCCAAATAAGGGAAATTTCTGCAATTTTGTCCCAAAATAAGGTAAATTTCTGCAATTTTGGCCCAAAATAAAGGAAATTTCTGGAATTTTGCCCCAAAATAAGGGGAATTTCTGATTTTTGCCCGAAAATAAGGGGAATGCATACCTTTTTGCCATAAAAAGGGAAATTTCTTCATTTTTGCTCAAAAATAAGGGGAATTTCTGCCTTTTTGCCTCTAAATAAGTGGAATTTCTGTCTTTTTCGCCCAAAAACAAAGGGAATTTCTGACTTTTTTGCTCCAAAATAAGGGGAATTTCTGACTTATTACCCTGCAATAAGTGAAATTTCTGCAATTTTGCCCCAAAATAAGGGAAATTTCTGCCTTTTTGCCCCCAAATAAAAGGAATTTCAGCCTTTTTATCTCAAAATAAAAGAAATTTCTGCATTTTTGCCACAAAATATTAGGAATTTTGCCTTTTTGCCCCAAAATAAGGAAAATTTCTGCCTTTTTTCCCTGAAATAAGTGAAATTTCTGCAATTTTGCCCTAAAATATGTGGAATTTCTGAGTTTTGTCCCAAAATAAGGAGAATTTCTGTCTTTTTGCCCCAACATATAGGGAATTTCTGCCTTTTTGTCCTATAATAAGGAAAATTTCTGCAATTTTGCCCCCAAATAAGGGGAATTTCTCCTTTTTTGCCCCAAAATAAAGGAAATTTCAGCCTTTTTACCAGAAAATAATTGAAATTACTGCAATTTTGCCCCAAATAAGGAAAATTTCTGTAATTTTGCCCCAAAATAAGGTAAATTTCTGCAATTTTGCCCCCAAAAAAAGGAAATTTCTGGAATTTTGCCCCAAAATAAGGGGAATTTCTGATTTTTGCCCCAAAATAAAGGGACTTTCTGACTTTTGCTCCAAAATTGGGGGAATTTCTTCAATTTTGCTCCAAAATACGGGGAATTTCTGCCTTTTTGCCCGAAAATAAGGGGTATGCTTACATTTTTGCCATAAAAAAGTGAAATTTCTTCATTTTTTTTCCAAAATAAGGGGAATTTCTGCATTTGAGCCTCTAAATAATTGGAATTTCTGTCATTTTCTCCCAAAACAAAGAGAATTTCTTTCTTTTTTGCCCCAAAATAAGGGGAATTTCTGACTCATTACCCTGAAATAAGTGAAATTTCTGCAATTTTGCCCCAAAATAAGGAAAATTTCTGCCTTTTTGCCCCCAAATGAGGGGAATTTCAGCCTTTTTACCTCAAAATAAGGGGAATTTCTGCATTTTTGCCACAAAATATTAGGAATTTCTGCCTTTTTGCCACAAAATAAGGAAAATTTCTGCCTTTTTCCCCTGAAATAAGTGAAATTTCTGCAATTTTGCCACAAAATAAGTGGAATTTCTGAGTTTTGCCCCAAAATAAGGAGAATTTTTTTCTTTTTGCCCCAACATATAGGGAATTTCTGCCTTTTTGTCCCACAATTAGGGGAATTTCTGCAATTTTGCTCCTAAATACGGGGAATTTCTGCCTTTTTGCCCGAAAATAAGGGGAATGCATACCTTTTTGCCATATAAAAGAGAAATTTCTTCATTTTTGCTACAAAATAAGGGGAATTTCTGCCTTTTTGCCTCTAAATAAGTGCAATTTCTGTCTTTTTCCCTCAAAACAAAGGGAATTTCTGTCTTTTTTGCCCCAGAATAAAAAAAATTTCTGACCTATTACGCTGAAATAAGTGAAATTTCTACAAATTTGCCCCAAAATAAGGGAAATTTCTGCCTTTTGCCCCAAAATATGGGGACTTTCAGCATTTTACCTCAAAATAAGGGAAATTTCTGATTTTTGTGCCAAAATATAGAGAATTTCTGCCTTTTTGCCCCAAAATAAAGGGAATTTCTGCATTTTTGCACCCATATTAGGGGAATTTCTGCAATTTTGCTCCAAAATACGGGTCATTTCTGCCTTTTTGCCCGAAATTAATTGAAATTTCTGCCTTTTTGTCCCGAAATAATTGACATTTCTTCAATTTTAGCCAAAAATTAGGGATTTCATTTTTTTGCCTTAAAATAAGAGGAATTTCTGCCATTTTGCCCTGAAATATTTGAAATTTCTGCAATTTTACCACAAAATAAGGGGAATTTCTGCCTTTTTGCGACAAAATATACGGATTTTCTGCATTTTTGCCCCAAAATAAAGGAAATTTCAGCCTTTTTACATGAAAATAAGTGAAATTTCTGAAATTTTATCCCAAATAAGAGAAATTTCTGCAATTTTGCCCAAAAATAATGTAAATTCCTGCAATTTTTCTTTAAAATAAAGAAAATTCCTGGAATTTTGCCCCAAAATAAGGGGAATTTCTGCCTTTTTGCCCGAAAATAAGGGGAATGCATACCTTTTTGCCATAAAAAGGGAAATTTCTTCATTTTTGCTCAAAAATAAGGGGAATTTCTGCCTTTTTGCCTCTAATAAGTGGAATTTCTGTCTTTTTCGCCCAAAAACAAAGGGAATTTCTGACTTTTTTGCTCCAAAATAAGGGGAATTTCTGACTTATTACCCTGCAATAAGTGAAATTTCTGCAATTTTGCCCCAAAATATGGGAAATTTCTGCCTTTTTGCCCCCAAATAAGGGGAATTTCAGCCTTTTTTCTCAAAATAAGGGGAATTTCTGCATTTTTGCCGCAAAATATTAAGAATTTCTGCTTTTTTGCCCCAAAATAAGGAAAATTTCTGCCTTTTTTCCCTGAAATAAGTGAAATTTCTGCAATTTTGCCCTAAAATATGTGGAATTTCTGAATTTTGTCCCAAAATAAGGAGAATTTCTGTCTTTTTGCCCCAACATATAGGGAATTTCTGCCTTTTTGTCCTATAATAAGGAAAATTTCTGCAATTTTGCCCCCAAATAAGGGGAATTTTTGCCCTATTGCCCCAAAATAAGGGGAATTTCAACCTTATTACCTCAAAATAAGGGAAATTTCTGCCTTTTTGCGACAAAATATACGGATTTTCTGCATTTTTACCCCAAAATAAACGAAATTTCAGCCTTTTTACATGAAAATAAGTGAAATTTCTGAAATTTTATCCCAAATAAGAGAAATTTCTGCAATTTTGCCCAAAAATAATGTAAATTCCTGCAATTTTTCTTTAAAATAAAGAAAATTCCTGGAATTTTGCCCCAAAATAAGGGGAATTTCTGATTTTTGTCCCAAAATAAAGGGAATTTCTGCCTTTTCCCCTAAAATTAGGAAAATTTCTGCAATTTTGCTCAAAAATACGGGGAATTTCTGCCTTTTTGCCCGAAAATAAGGGGAATGCATACCTTTTTGCCATAAAAAGGGAAATTTCTTCATTTTTGCTCAAAAATAAGGGGAATTTCTGCCTTTTTGCCTCTAATAAGTGGAATTTCTGTCTTTTTCGCCCAAAAACAAAGGGAATTTCTGACTTTTTTGCTCCAAAATAAGGGGAATTTCTGACTTATTACCCTGCAATAAGTGAAATTTCTGCAATTTTGCCCCAAAATATGGGAAATTTCTGCCTTTTTGCCCCCAAATAAGGGGAATTTCAGCCTTTTTTCTCAAAATAAGGGGAATTTCTGCATTTTTGCCGCAAAATATTAAGAATTTCTGCTTTTTTGCCCCAAAATAAGGAAAATTTCTGCCTTTTTTCCCTGAAATAAGTGAAATTTCTGCAATTTTGCCCTAAAATATGTGGAATTTCTGAATTTTGTCCCAAAATAAGGAGAATTTCTGTCTTTTTGCCCCAACATATAGGGAATTTCTGCCTTTTTGTCCTATAATAAGGAAAATTTCTGCAATTTTGCCCCCAAATAAGGGGAATTTCTCCTTTTTTGCCCCAAAATAAAGGAAATTTCAGCCTTTTTACCAGAAAATAATTGAAATTACTGCAATTTTGCCCCAAATAAGGGAAATTTCTGCAATTTTGTCCCAAAATAAGGTAAATTTCTGCAATTTTGTCGCAAAATAAAGGAAATTTCTGGAATTTTGCCCCAAAATAAGGGGAATTTCTGATTTTTGCCCGAAAATAAGGGGAATGCATACCTTTTTGCCATAAAAAGGGAAATTTCTTCATTTTTGCTCAAAAATAAGGGGAATTTCTGCCTTTTTGCCTCTAAATAAGTGGAATTTCTGTCTTTTTCCCCCAAAAACAAAGAGAATTTCTGACTTTTTTGCTCCAAAATAAGGGGAATTTCTGACTTATTACCCTGCAATAAGTGAAATTTCTGCAATTTTGCCCCAAAATAAGGGAAATTTCTGCCTTTTTGCCCCCAAATAAAAGGAATTTCAGCCTTTTTATCTCAAAATAAAAGAAATTTCTGCATTTTTGCCACAAAATATTAGGAATTTCTGCCTTTTTGCCCCAAAATAAGGAAAATTTCTGCCTTTTTTCCCTGAAATAAGTGAAATTTCTGCAATTTTGCCCTAAAATATGTGGAATTTCTGAGTTTTGTCCCAAAATAAGGAGAATTTCTATCTTTTTGCCCCAACATATAGAGAATTTCTGCCTTTTTGTCCTATAATAAAGAAAATTTCTGCAATTTTGCCCCCAAATAAGGGGAATTTCTCCTTTTTTGCCCCAAAATAAAGGAAATTTCAGCATTTTTACCAGAAAATAATTGAAATTACTGCAATTTTGCCCCAAATAAGGAAAATTTCTGTAATTTTGCCCCAAAATAAGGTAAATTTCTGCAATTTTCCCCAAAATAAAAGAAATTTCTGGAATTTTGCCCCAAAATAAGGGGAATTTCTGATTTTTGCCCCAAAATAAAGGGACTTTCTGCCTTTTGACCCAAAATTGGGGGAATTTCTTCAATTTTGCTCTAAAATACGGGGAATTTCTGCCTTTTTGCCCGAAAATAAGGGGTATGCTTACATTTTTGCCATAAAAAAGTGAAATTTCTTCATTTTTTTTTCCAAAATAAGGGAAATTTCTGCATTTGAGCCTCTAAATAATTGGAATTTCTGTCATTTTCTCCCAAAACAAAGAGAATTTTTTTCTTTTTTGAACCAAAATAAGGGGAATTTCTGACTCATTACCCTGAAATAAGTGAAATTTCTGCAATTTTGCCTAAAAATAAGGAAAATTTCTGCCTTTTTGCCCCCAAATGAGGGGAATTTCAGCCTTTTTACCTCAAAATAAGGGGAATTTCTGCATTTTTGCCACAAAATATTAGGAATTTCTACCTTTTTGCCACAAAATAAGGAAAATTTCTGACTTTTTCCCCTGAAATAAGTGAAATTTCTGCAATTTTGCCACAAACTAAGTGGAATTTCTGAGTTTTGCCCCAAAATAAGGAGAATTTCTGCCTTTTTGCCCCAACATATAGGGAATTTCTGCCTTTTTGTCCCACAATTAGGGGAATTTCTGCAATTTTGCTCCTAAATACGGGGAATTTCTGCCTTTTTGCCCGAAAATAAGGGGAATGCATAACTTTTTGCCATATAAAAGAGAAATTTCTTCATTTTTGCTACAAAATAAGGGGAATTTCTGCCTTTTTGCCTCTAAATAAGTGCAATTTCTGTCTTTTTCCCCCAAAACAAAGGGAATTTCTGTCTTTTTTGCCCCAGAATAAAGAAAATTTCTGACTTATTACCCTGAAATAAGTGAAATTTCTACAAATTTGCCTCAAAATAAGGGAAATTTCTGCCTTTTGCCGCAAAATATGGGGACTTTCAGCATTTTACCTCAAAATAAGGGAAATTTCTGATTTTTGTGCCAAAATATAGAGAATTTCTGCCTTTTTGCCCCAAAATAAAGGGAATTTCTGCATTTTTGCACCAATATTAGGGGAATTTCTGCAATTTTGCTCCAAAATACGGGTCATTTCTGCCTTTTTGCCCGAAATTAATTGAAATTTCTGCCTTTTTGTCCCGAAATAATTGAAATTTCTTCAATTTTAGCCAAAAATTAGGGATTTCATTTTTTTGCCTTAAAATAAGAGGAATTTCTGCCATTTTGCCCTGAAATATTTGAAATTTCTGCAATTTTACCACAAAATAAGGGGAATTTCTGCCCTATTGCCCCAAAATAAGGGGAATTTCAACCTTATTACCTCAAAATAAGGGAAATTTCTGCCTTTTTGCGACAAAATATACGGATTTTCTGCATTTTTGCCCCAAAATAAAGGAAATTTCAGGCTTTTTACATGAAAATAAGTGAAATTTCTGAAATTTTATCCCAAATAAGAGAAATTTGTGCAATTTTGCCCAAAAATAATGTAAATTCCTGCAATTTTTCTTTAAAATAAAGAAAATTCCTGGAATTTTGCCCCAAAATAAGGGGAATTTCTGATTTTTGCCCCAAAATAAAGGGAATTTCTGACTTTTGCCCTAAAATTAGGAAAATTTCTGCAATTTTGCTCCAAAATACGGGGAATTTCTGCCTTTTTGCCCGAAAATAAGGGGAATGCATACCTTTTTGCCATAAAAAGGGAAATTTCTTCATTTTTGCTCAAAAATAAGGGGAATTTCTGCCTTTTTGCCTCTAATAAGTGGAATTTCTGTCTTTTTCGCCCAAAAACAAAGGGAATTTCTGACTTTTTTGCTCCAAAATAAGGGGAATTGCTGACTTATTACCCTGCAATAAGTGAAATTTCTGCAATTTTGCCCCAAAATATGGAAAATTTCTGCCTTTTTGCCCCCAAATAAGGGGAATTTCAGCCTTTTTATCTCAAAGTAAGGGGAATTTCTGCATTTTTGCCACAAAATATTAGGAATTTCTGCTTTTTTGCCCCAAAATAAGGAAAATTTCTGCCTTTTTTCCCTGAAATAAGTGAAATTTCTGCAATTTTCCCTAAAATATGTGGAATTTCTGAATTTTGTCCCAAAATAAGGAGAATTTCTGTCTTTTTGCCCCAACATATAGGGAATTTCTGCCTTTTTGTCCTATAATAAGGAAAATTTCTGCAATTTTGCCCTCAAATAAGGGGAATTTCTCCTTTTTTGCCCCAAAATAAAGGAAATTTCAGCCTTTTTACCAGAAAATAATTGAAATTACTGCAATTTTGCCCCAAATAAGGGAAATTTCTGCAATTTTGTCCCAAAATAAGGTAAATTTCTGCAATTTTGGCCCAAAATAAAGGAAATTTCTGGAATTTTGCCCCAAAATAAGGGGAATTTCTGATTTTTGCCCGAAAATAAGGGGAATGCATAACTTTTTGCCATAAAAAGGGAAATTTCTTCATTTTTGCTCAAAAATAAGGGGAATTTCTGCCTTTTTGCCTCTAAATAAGTGGAATTTCTGTCTTTTTCCCCCAGAAACAAAGGGAATTTCTGACTTTTTTGCTCCAAAATAAGGGGAATTTCTGACTTATTACCCTGCAATAAGTGAAATTTCTGCAATTTTGCCCCAAAATAAGGGAAATTTCTGCCTTTTTGCCCCCAAATAAAAAGAATTTCAGCCTTTTTATCTCAAAATAAAAGAAATTTCTGCATTTTTGCCACAAAATATTAGGAATTTCTGCCTTTTTGCCCCAAAATAAGGAAAATTTCTGCCTTTTTTCCCTGAAATAAGTGAAATTTCTGCAATTTTGCCCTAAAATATGTGGAATTTCTGAGTTTTGTCCCAAAATAAGGAGAATTTCTGTCTTTTTGCCCCAACATATAGGGAATTTCTGCCTTTTTGTCCTATAATAAGGAAAATTTCTGCAATTTTGCCCCCAAATAAGGGGAATTTCTCCTTTTTTGCCCCAAAATAAAGGAAATTTCAGCCTTTTTACCAGAAAATAATTGAAATTACTGCAATTTTGCCCCAAATAAGGAAAATTTCTGTAATTTTGCCCCAAAATAAGGTAAATTTCTGCAATTTTGCCCCAAAATAAAGGAAATTTCTGGAATTTTGCCCCAAAAAAAGGGGAATTTCTGATTTTTGCCCCAAAATAAAGGGACTTTCTGACTTTTGCTCCAAAATTGGGGGAATTTCTTCAATTTTGCTCCAAAATACGGGGAATTTCTGCCTTTTTGCCCGAAAAAAAGGGGTATGCTTACATTTTTGCCATAAAAAGTGAAATTTCTTCATTTTTTTTCCAAAATTAGGGGAATTTCTGCATTTGAGCCTCTAAATAATTGGAATTTCTGTCATTTTCTCCCAAAACAAAGAGAATTTCTTTCTTTTTTGCCCCAAAATAAGGGGAATTTCTGACTCATTACCCTGAAATAAGTGAAATTTCTGCAATTTTGCCCCAAAATAAGGAAAATTTCTGCCTTTTTGCCCCCAAATGAGGGGAATTTCGGCCTTTTTACCTAAAATAAGGGGAATTTCTGCATTTTTGCCACAAAATATTAAGAATTTCTGCCTTTTTGCCACAAAATAAGGAAAATTTCTGCCTTTTTCCCCTGAAATAAGTGAAATTTCTGCAATTTTGCCACAAAATACGTGGAATTTCTGAGTTTTGCACCAAAATAAGGAGAATTTTTGTCTTTTTGCCCCAAGATATAGGGAATTTCTGCCTTTTTGTCCCACAATTAGGGGAATTTCTGCAATTTTGCTCCTAAATACGGGGAATTTCTGCCTTTTTGCCCGAAAATAAGGGGAATGCATACCTTTTTGCCATATAAAAGAGAAATTTTTTCATTTTTGCTACAAAATAGGGGGAATTTCTGCCTTTTTGCCTCTAAATAAGTGCAATTTCTGTCTTTTTCCCCCAAAACAAAGGGAATTTCTGTCTTTTTTGCCCCAGAATAAAAAATATTTCTGACCTATTACCCTGAAATAAGTGAAATTTCTACAAATTTGCCCCAAAATAAGGGAAATTTCTGCCTTTTGCCCCAAAATATGGGGACTTTCAGCATTTTACCTCAAAATAAGGGAAATTTCTGATTTTTGTGCCAAAATATAGAGAATTTCTGCCTTTTTGCCCCAAAATAAAGGGAATTTCTGCATTTTTGCACCCATATTAGGGGAATTTCTGCAATTTTGCTCCAAAATACGGGTCATTTCTGCCTTTTTGCCCGAAATTAATTGAAATTTCTGCCTTTTTGTCCCGAAATAATTGAAATTTCTTCAATTTTAGCCAAAAATTAGGGATTTCATTTTTTTGCCTTAAAATAAGAGGAATTTCTGCCATTTTGCCCTGAAATATTTGAAATTTCTGCAATTTTACCACAAAATAAGGGGAATTTCTACCCTATTGCCCCAAAATAAGGGGAATTTCAACCTTATTACCTCAAAATAAGGGAAATTTCTGCCTTTTTGCGACAAAATATACGGATTTTCTGCATTTTTGCCCCAAAATAAAGGAAATTTCAGCCTTTTTACATGAAAATAAGTGAAATTTCTGAAATTTTATCCCAAATAAGAGAAATTTCTGCAATTTTGCCCAACAATAATGTAAATTCCTGCAATTTTTCTTTAAAATAAAGAAAATTCCTGGAATTTTGCCCCAAAATAAGGGGAATTTCTGATTTTTGCCCCAAAATAAAGGGAATTTCTGCCTTTTGCCCTAAAATTAGAAAAATTTCTGCAATTTTGCTCCAAAATACGGGGAATTTCTGCCTTTTTGCCCGAAAATAAGGGGAATGCATACCTTTTTGTCATAAAAAGGGAAATTTCTTCATTTTTGCTCAAAAATAAGGGGAATTTCTGCCTTTTTGCCTCTAATAAGTGGAATTTCTGTCTTTTGCGCCCAAAAACAAAGAGAATTTCTGACTTTTTTGTTCCAAAATAAGGGGAATTTCTGACTTATTACCCTGCAATAAGTGAAATTTCTGCAATTTTGCCCCAAAATATGGGAAATTTCTGCCTTTTTGCCCCCAAATAAGGGGAATTTCAGCCTTTTTATCTCAAAATAAGGGGAATTTCTGCATTTTTGCCACAAAATATTAGGAATTTCTGCCTTTTTGCCCCAAAATAAGGAAAATTTCTGCCTTTTTTCCCTGAAATAAGTGAAATTTCTGCAATTTTGCCCTAAAATATGTGCAATTTCTGAATTTTGTCCCAAAATAAGGAGAATTTCTGTCTTTTTGCCCCAACATATAGGGAATTTCTGCCTTTTTGTCCTATAATAAGGAAAATTTCTGCAATTTTGCCCCCAAATAAGGGGAATTTCTCCTTTTTTGCCCCAAAATAAAGGAAATTTCAGACTTTTTACTAGAACATAATTGAAATTACTGCAATTTTGCCCCAAATAAGGGAAATTTCTGCAATTTTGTCCCAAAATAAGGTAAATTTCTGCAATTTTGGCCCAAAATAAAGGAAATTTCTGGAATTTTGCCCCAAAATAAGGGGAATTTTTGATTTTTGCCCCAAAATAAAGGGACTTTCTGCAATTTGCCCCAAAATGGGGGAATTTCTTCAATTTTGCTCCAAAATACGGGGAATTTCTGCCTTTTTGCCCGAAAACAAGGGGTATGCTTATATTTTTGCCATAAAAAAGTGACATTTCTTCATTTTTTTTTCCAAAATAAGGGGAATTTCTGCATTTTAGCCTCTAAATAATTGGAATTTCTGTCATTTTCTCCCAAAACAAAGAGAATTTCTTTCTTTTTTGCCCCAAAATAAGGGGAATTTCTGACTTGTTACCCTGAAATAAGTGAAATTTCTGCAATTTTGCCCAAAAATAAGGAAAATTTCTGCCTTTTTGCCCCCAAATGAGGGGAATTTCAGCCTTTTTACCTCAAAATAAGGGGAATTTCTGCAATTTTGCCACAAAATATTAGGAATTTCTGCCTTTTTGCCACAAAATAAAAAAAATTTCTGCCTTTTTTCCCCTGAAATAAGTGAAATTTCTGCAATTTTGCCCCAAAATAAGTGGAATTTCTGAGTTTTGCCCCAAAATAAGGGGAATTTCTGTCTTTTTGCCCCAACATATAGGGAATTTCTGCCTTTTTGTCCCACAATTAGGGGAATTTCTGCAATTTTGCTCCAAAATACGGGGAATTTCTGCCTTTTTGCCCGAAAATAAGGGGAATGCATACCTTTTTGCCATATAAAAGAGAAATTTCTTCATTTTTGCTACAAAATAAGGGGAATTTCTGCCTTTTTGCCTCTAAATAAGTGCAATTTCTGTCTTTTTCCCCCAAAACAAAGCGAATTTCTGTCTTTTTTGCCCCAGAATAAAGAAAATTTCTGACTTATTACCCTGAAATAAGTGAAATTTCTACAAATTTGCCCCAAAATAAGGGAAATTTCTGCCTTTTGCCCCAAAATATGGGGACTTTCAGCATTTTACCTCAAAATAAGGGAAATTTCTGATTTTTGTGCCAAAATATAGAGAATTTCTGCCTTTTTGCCCCAAAATAAAGGGAATTTCTGCATTTTTGCACCAATATTAGGGGAATTTCTCTAATTTTGCTCCAAAGTACGGGTCATTTCTGCCTTTTTGCCCAAAATTAATTGGAATTTCTGCCTTTTTGTCCAAAAATAATTGAAATTTCTTCAATTTTAGCCAAAAATTAGGGATTTCATTTTTTTGCCTTAAAATAAGAGGAATTTCTGCCATTTTGCCCTGAAATATTTGAAATTTCTGCAATTTTACCCCAAAATAAGGGGAATTTCTGCCCTATTGCCCCAAAATAAAGGGAATTTCTGCCTTTTGTTCCAAAATTAGGGGAATTTCTGCAATTTTGCTCCAAAATACGGGGAATATCTGCCTTTTTGCCCGAAAATAAGGGGAATGCATACCTTTTTGCCATAAAAAGGGAAATTTCTTCATTTTTGCTCAAAAATAAGGGGAATTTCTGCCTTTTTGCCTCTAAATAAGTGGAATTTCTGTCTTTTTCCCCCAAAAACAAAAGGAATTTCTGACTTTTTTCCTCCAAAATAAGGGGAATTTCTGACTTATTACCCTGCAATAAGTGAAATTTCTGCAATTTTGCCCCAAAATAAGGGAAATTTCTGCCTTTTTGCCCCCAAATAAAAGGAATTTCAGCCTTTTTATCTCAAAATAAGGGAAATTTCTGCATTTTTGCCACAAAATATTAGGAATTTCTGCCTTTTTGCCCCAAAATAAAGAAAATTTCTGCCTTTTTTCCCTGAAATAAGTGAAATTTCTGCAATTTTGCCCTAAAATATGTGGAATTTCTGAGTTTTGTCCCAAAATAAGGAGAATTTCTGTCTTTTTGCCCCAACATATAGGGAATTTCTGCCTTTTTGTCCTATAATAAGGAAAATTTCTGCAATTTTGCCCCCAAATAAGGGGAATTTCTTCTTTTTTGCCCCAAAATAAAGGAAATTTCAGCCTTTTTACCAGAAAATAATTGAAATTACTGCAATTTTGCCCCAAATAAGGAAAATTTCTGTAATTTTGCCCCAAAATAAGGTAAATTTCTGCAATTTTGCCCCAAAATAAAGGAAATTTCTGGAATTTTGCCCCAAAATAAGGGGAATTTCTGATTTTTGCCCCAAAATAAAGGGACTTTCTGCCTTTTGCCCCAAAATTGGGGGAATTTCTTCAATTTTGCTCCAAAATATGGGGAATTTCTGCCTTTTTGCCCGAAAATAAGGGGTATGCTTACATTTTTGCCATAAAAAAGTGAAATTTAATCATTTTTTTTTTCCAAAATAAGGGGAATTTCTGCATTTGAGCCTCTAAATAATTGGAATTTCTGTCATTTTCTCCCAAAACAAAAAGAATTTCTTTCTTTTTTGCCCCAAAATAAGGGAAATTTCTGACTTATTACCCTGAAATAAGTGAAATTTCTGCAATTTTGCCCCAAAATAAGGAAAATTTCTGCCTTTTTGCCCCCAAATGAGGGGAATTTCAGCCTTTTTACCTCAAAATAAGGGGAATTTCTGCATTTTTGCCACAAAATATTAGGAATTTCTGCCTTTTTGCCACAAAATAAGGAAAATTTCTGCCTTTTTCCCCTGAAATAAGTGAAATTTCTGCAATTTTGCCCCAAAATAAGTGGAATTTCTGAGTTTTGCCCCAAAATAAGGAGAATTTCTGTCTTTTTGCCCCAACATATAGGGAATTTCTGCCTTTTTGCCCCACAATTGGGGGAATTTCTGCAATTTTGCTCCAAAATACGGGGAATTTCTGCCTTTTTGCCCAAAATAAGGGGAATGCATAACTTTTTGCCATATAAAAGAAAAATTTCTTCATTTTTGCTCCAAAATAAGGGGAATTTCTGCCTTTTTGCCTCTAAATAAGTGGAATTTCTGTCTTTTCCCCCCAAAACAAAGGGAATTTCTGTCTTTTTTGCACCAAAATAAGAGGAATTTCTGACTTACTACCATGAAATAATTAAATTTCTGCAATTTTGCCCCAAAATAAGGGAAAATTTTGCCTTTTTGCCCCCAAATAAAAGGAATTTCATCCTTTTTACCTCAAAATAAGAGGAATTTCTGCATTTTTGCCACAAAATTTACAGAATTTCTGCCTTTTTGCCCCATGATAAGGAAAATTTCTGCAATTTTGCCCCAAAATAAGGGGAATTTCTCCATTTTTGCTCCAAAATAAAGGAAATTTCAGCTTTTTTACGTGAAAATAAGTGAAATTACTGTATTTTTTCCCCAAATAAGGGAAATTTCTGCAATTTTTCCCCAAAATAAGGTAAATTTCTCCAATTTTGCCCTAAAATAAAGGAATATTTTAGAATTTTGCCCCAAAATATGGGGAATTTCTGATTTTTGCCCCAAAATAGAGGGAATTTCTGTCTTTTGCCCCAAAATTAGGGGAATTTCTGCAATTTTGCTCCAAAATACGGGGAATTTCTGCCTTTTTGCCTGAAAATAAGGGGAATGCATAACTTTTTGCCATAAAAAAGGAAAATTTCTTCATTTTTGCTCCAAAATAAGGGAAATTTCTGCCTTTTTGCCTCTAAATAAGTGAAATTTCTGTCTTTTTCCCCCAAAACAAAGGAAATTTCTGACTTTTTTGCTCCAAAATAAGGGGAATTTCTGACTTATTACTCTGAAATAAGTGAAATTTCTGCAATTTTGCCCCAAAATAAGGAAAATTTCTGCCTTTTTGCCCCCAAAGGGGGAATTTCAGCCTTTTTACCTCCAAATATGGGGAATTTCTTCATTTTTGCCACAAAATATTAGGAATTTCTGCCTTTTTGCCCCAAAATAAGGAAAATTTCCTCCTATTTTCCCTGAAATAAGTGAAATTTCTGCAATTTTGCCCTAAAATAAGTGGAATTTCTGAGTTTTGACCCAAAATAAGGAGAATTTCTGTCTTTTTGCCCCAACATATAGGCAATTTCTGACTTTTTGCCCCACAATTAGTGGAATTTCTGCAATTTTGCTACAAAATACGGGGAATTTCTGCCTTTTTTCCCGAAAATAAGGAGAATGCATAACTTTTTGCCATATCAAAGGGAAATTTCTTCATTTTTGCTCCAAAATAAGGGGAATTTCTGCATTTTTGCCTCTAAATAAGTGGAATTTCTGTCTTTTTCCCCCAAAACAAAGGGAATTTCTTTCTTTTTTACCCCAAAATAAGGAAAATTTCTGACTTATTACCCTGAAATAAGTGAAATTTCTGCAAATTTGCCCCAAAATAAGGGAAATTTCTGCCTTTTGCCCCAAAATATGGGGACTTTCAGGATTTTACCTCAAAATAAGGGAAATTTCTGATTTTTGTACCAAAATATGGAGAATTTCTGCATTTTTGCCCCAAAATAAAGGGAATTTCTGCATTTTTGCACCAATATTAGGGGAATTTCTGCAATTTTGCTCCAAAATACGGGTCATTTCTGCCTTTTTGCCCGAAATTAATTGGAATTTTTGCCTTTTTGTCCCGAAATAAGTGAAATTTCTTCAATTTTAGCCAAAAATTAGGGATTTCATCTTTTTGCCTTAAAATAAGAGGAATTTCTGCCATTTTGCCCTGAAATATTTGAAATTTCTGCAATTTTACCCCATAATAACGGGAATTTCTGCCCTATTGCCCCAAAATAAGGGGAATTTCAACCTTATTACCTCAAAATAAGGGAAATTTCTGCCTTTTTGCGACAAAATATACGGATTTTCTGCATTTTTGCCCCAAAATAAAGGAAATTTCAGCCTTTTTACATGAAAATAAGTGAAATTTCTGTAATTTTGTCCCAAATAAGAAAAATTTCTGCAATTTTGCCCCAAAATAAGGAAAATTCCTGCAATTTTTCCCCAAAATCAAGAAAATTCCTGGAATTTTGCCCCAAAATAAGCGTAATTTCTGATTTTTGCCCCAAAAGAAATGGAATTTCTGCCTTTTGCCCCAAAATTATTGGAATTTCTACGTTTTTGCCCCCAAATAAAAGGAATTTCTGTCTTTTTACCTCAAAATAAAGGGAATTTCTGCATTTTTGCCACAAAATTTACAGAATTTCTTCGTTTTTGCCCCATAATAAGTAAAATTTCTGCAGTTTTGCCCCAAAATAAGAGGAATTTCTCCTTTTTTGCCCCAAAATAAAGGAAATTTCAGCCTTTTTACCTGAAAATAAGTGAAATTACTGCATTTTTTTCTCCAAATAAGAGAAATTTCTGCAATTTTGCCCCAAAATAAGGTAAATTTCTCCAATTTTGCCCGAAAATAAAGGAATATTTTGGAATTTTGCCCCAAAATAAGGGGAATTTCTGATTTTTGCCCCAAAATAAAGGCAATTTCTGCCTTTTGCCCAAAAATTAGGGGAATTTCTGCAATTTTGCTCCAAAATACGAGGAATTTCTGCCTTTTTGCCCGAAAATAAGGGGAATGCATACCTTTTTGCCATAAAAAAAGGGAAATTTCTTCATTTTTGCTCCAAAATAAGGGAAATTTCTGCCTTTTTGCCTCTAATTAAGTGAAATTTCTGTCTTTTCCGCCAAAACAAAGGAAATTTCTGACTTTTTTGCTCCAAAATAAGGGGAATTTCTGACTTATTACCCTGAAATAAGTGAAATTTCTGCAATTTTGCCCCAAAATAAGGAAAATTTCTGCCTTTTTGCCCCCAAATGAGGGGAATTTCAGCCTTTTTACCTCAAAATAAGGGGAATTTCTGCATTTTTGCCACAAAATATTAGGAATTTCTGCCTTTTTGCCACAAAATAAGGAAAATTTCTGCCTTTTTCCCCTGAAATAAGTGAAATTTCTGCAATTTTGCCCCAAAATAAGTGGAATTTCTGAGTTTTGCCCCAAAATAAGGAGAATTTCTGTCTTTTTGCCCCAACATATAGGGAATTTCTGCCTTTTAGCCCCACAATTGGGGGAATTTCTGCAATTTTGCTCCAAAATACGGGGAATTTCTGCCTTTTTGCCCAAAATAAAGGGAATGCATAACTTTTTGCCATATAAAAGAAAAATTTCTTCATTTTTGCTCCAAAATAAGGGGAATTTCTGCCTTTTTGCCTCTAAATAAGTGGAATTTCTGTCTTTTCCCCCCAAAACAAAGGGAATTTCTGTCTTTTTTGCACCAAAATAAGAGGAATTTCTGACTTATTACCATGAAATAATTAAATTTCTGCAATTTTGCCCCAAAATAAGGGAAAATTTTGCCTCTTTGCCCCCAAATAAAAGGAATTTCAGCCTTTTTACCTCAAAATAAGGGGAATTTCTGCATTTTTGCCACAAAAGTTACAGAATTTTTGCCTTTTTGCCCCATAATAAGGAAAATTTCTTCAATTTTGCCTCAAAATAAAGGGAATTTCTCCATTTTTGCTCCAAAATAAAGGAAATTTCAGCTTTTTTACGTGAAAATAAGTGAAATTACTGTATTTTTTCCCCAAATGAGGGAAATTTCTGCAATTTTTCCTTAAAATAAAATAAATTTCTCCAATTTTGCTCTAAAATAAAGGAATATTTTAGAATTTTGCCCCAAAATAAGGGGAATTTCTGATTTTTGC
This sequence comes from Micromys minutus, assembly GCF_963924665.1. NCBI lineage: Eukaryota > Metazoa > Chordata > Mammalia > Rodentia > Muridae > Micromys > Micromys minutus. The sequence goes on from NC_137963.1 coordinate 30,315,141, forward strand.
CCCAAAATAGAGGGAATTTCTGTTTTTTGCCCCAAAATTAGGGGAATTTCTGCAATTTTGCTCCAAAATACAGGGAATTTCTGCCTTTTTGCCTGAAAATAAGGGGAATGCATAACTTTTTGCCATAAAAAAGGAAAATTTCTTCATTTTTGCTCCAAAATAAGGGAAATTTCTGCCTTTTTGCCTCTAAATAAGTGAAATTTCTGTCTTTTTCCCCCAAAAAAAAGGGAATTTCTGACTTTTTTGCTCCAAAATAAGGGGAATTTCTGACTTATTACCCTGAAATAAGTGAAATTTCTGCAATTTTGCCCCAAAATAAGGAAAATGTCTGCCTTTTTGCCCCCAAAGGGGGAATTTCAGCCTTTTTACCTCCAAATATGGGGAATTTCTTCACTTTTGCCACAAAATATTAGGAATTTCTGCCTTTTTGCCCCAAAATAAGGAAAATTTCTTCCTTTTTTCCCTGAAATAAGTGAAATTTCTGCAATTTTGCCCTAAAATAAGTGGAATTTCTGAGTTTTGACCCAAAATAAGGAGAATTTCTGTCTTTTTGCCCCAACATATAGGCAATTTCTGACTTTTTGCCCCACAATTAGTGGAATTTCTGCAATTTTGCTCCAAAATACGAGGAATTTCTGCCTTTTTTCCCGAAAATAAGGAGAATGCATAACTTTTTGCCATATAAAAGGGAAATTTCTTCATTTTTGCTCCAAAATAAGGGGAATTTCTGCATTTTTGCCTCTAAATAAGTGGAATTTCTGTATTTTTCCCCCAAAACAAAGGGAATTTCTTTCTTTTTTTCCCCAAAATAAGGAAAATTTCTGACTTATTACCCTGAAATAAGTGAAATTTCTGCAAATTTGCCCCAAAATAAGGGAAATTTCTGCCTTTTGCCCCAAAATATGGGGACTTTCAGCATTTTACCTCAAAATAAGGGAAATTTCTGATTTTTGTACCAAAATATGGAGAATTTCTGCATTTTTGCCCCAAAATAAAGGGAATTTCTGCATTTTTGCACCAATATTAGGGGAATTTCTGCAATTTTGCTCCAAAATACGGGGAATTTCTGCCTTTTTGCCTGAAAATAAGGGGAATGCATATCTTTTTGCCATAAAAAAGGAAAATTTCTTCATTTTTGCTCCAAAATAAGGGAAATTTCTGCCTTTTTGCCTCTAAATAAGTGAAATTTCTGTCTTTTTCCCCCAAAACAAAGGGAATTTCTGACTTTTTTGCTCCAAAATAAGGGGAATTTCTGACTTATTACCCTGAAATAAGTGAAATTTCTGCAATTTTGCCCCAAAATAAGGAAAATTTCTGCCTTTTTGCCCCCAAAGGGGGAATTTCAGCCTTTTTACCTCCAAATATGGGGAATTTCTTCATTTTTGCCACAAAATATTAGGAATTTCTGCCTTTTTGCCCCAAAATAAGGAAAATTTCTTCCTTTTTTCCCTGAAATAAGTGAAATTTCTGCAATTTTGCCCTAAAATAAGTGGAATTTCTGAGTTTTGACCCAAAATAAGGAGAATTTCTGTCTTTTTGCCCCAACATATAGGCAATTTCTGACTTTTTGCCCCACAATTAGTGGAATTTCTGCAATTTTGCTCCTAAATACGGGGAATTTCTGCTTTTTTTCCCGAAAATAAGGAGAATGCATAACTTTTTGCCATATAAAAGGGAAATTTCTTCATTTTTGCTCCAAAATAAGGGGAATTTCTGCATTTTTGCCTCTAAATAAGTGGAATTTCTGTCTTTTTCCCCCAAAACAAAGGGAATTTCTTTCTTTTTTTCCCCAAAATAAGGAAAATTTCTGACTTATTACCCTGAAATAAGTGAAATTTCTGCAAATTTGCCCCAAAATAAGGGAAATTTCTGCCTTTTTGCCCCCAAAAGGGGAATTTCAGCCTTTTTACCTTCAAATAAGGGAAATTTCTTCATTTTTGCCACAAAATATTAGGAATTTCTGCCTTTTTGCCCCAAAATAAGGAAAATTTCTGCCTTTTTTCCCTGAAATAAGTGAAATTTCTGCAATTTTGCCCTAAAATATGTGGAATTTCTGAGTTTTGCCCCCAAAATAAGGAGAATTTCTGTCTTTTTGCCCCAACATATAGGCAATTTCTGACTTTTTGCCCCACAATTAGTGGAATTTCTGCAATTTTGCTCCAAAATACAGGGAATTTCTGCCTTTTTTCCCGAAAATAAGGAGAATGCATAACTTTTTGCCATATAAAAGTGAAATTTCTTCATTTTTGCTCCAAAATAAGGGGAATTTCTGCATTTTTGCCTCTAAATAAGTGGAATTTCTGTCTTTTTCCCCCAAAACAAAGGGAATTTCTTTCTTTTTTACCCCAAAATAAGGAAAATTTCTGACTTATTACCGTGAAATAAGTGAAATTTCTGCAAATTTGCCCCAAAATAAGGGAAATTTCTGCCTTTTGCCCCAAAATATGGGGACTTTCAGCATTTTACCTCAAAATAAGGGAAATTTCTGATTTTTGTACCAAAATATGGAGAATTTCTGCATTTTAGCCCCAAAATAAAGGGAATTTCTGCATTTTTGCACCAATATTAGGGGAATTTCTGCAATTTTGCTCCAAAATACGGGTCATTTCTGCCTTTTTGCCCGAAATTAATTGGAATTTTTGCCTTTTTGTCCCGAAATAAGTGAAATTTCTTCAATTTTAGCCAAAAATTAGGGATTTCATCTTTTTGCCTTAAAATAAGAGGAATTTCTGCCATTTTGCCCTGAAATATTTGAAATTTCTGCAATTTTACCCCATAATAACGGGAATTTCTGCCCTATTGCCCCAAAATAAGGGGAATTTCAACCTTATTACCTCAAAATAAGGGAAATTTCTGCCTTTTTGCGACAAAATATACGGATTTTCTGCATTTTTGCCCCAAAATAAAGGAAATTTCAGCCTTTTTACATGAAAATAAGTGAAATTTCTGTAATTTTGTCCCAAATAAGAAAAATTTCTGCAATTTTGCCCCAAAATAAGGAAAATTCCTGCAATTTTTCCCCAAAATCAAGAAAATTCCTGGAATTTTTCCCCAAAATAAGCGGAATTTCTGATTTTTGCCCCAAAAGAAATGGAATTTCTGCCTTTTGCCCCAAAATTATTGGAATTTCTGCCTTTTTGCCCCCAAATAAAAGGAATTTCTGTCTTTTTTACCTCAAAATAAGGTGAATTTCTGCATTTTTACCACAAAATTTACAGAATTTCTTCCTTTTTGCCCCATAATAAGTGAAATTTCTGCAGTTTTGCCCCAAAATAAGAGGAATTTCTCCTTTTTTGCCCCAAAATAAAGGAAATTTCAGCCTTTTTACCTGAAAATAAGTGAAATTACTGCATTTTTTTCTCCAAATAAGAGAAATTTCTGCAATTTTGCCCCAAATAAGGTAAATTTCTCCAATTTTGCCCTAAAATAAAGGAATATTTTGGAATTTTGCCCCAAAATAAGGGGAATTTCTGATTTTTGCCCCAAAATAGAGGGAATTTCTGCCTTTTGCCCAAAAATTAGGGGAATTTCTGCAATTTTGCTCCAAAATACGAGGAATTTCTGCCTTTTTGCCCGAAAATAAGGGGAATGCATACCTTTTTGCCATAAAAAAAGAGAAATTTCTTCATTTTTGCTCTAAAATAAGGGAAATTTCTGCCTTTTTGCCTCTAAATAAGTGAAATTTCTGTCTTTTCCCCCAAAACAAAGGGAATTTCTGACTTTTTTGCTCCAAAATAAGGGGAATTTCTGACTTATTACCCTGAAATAAGTGAAATTTCTGCAATTTTGCCCCAAAATAAAGAACATTTCTGCCTTTTTGCCCCCGAAAGGGGAATTTCAGCCTTTTTACCTTCAAATAAGGGAAATTTCTGCATTTTTGCCACAAAATATTAGTAATTTCTGCCTTTTTGCCCCAAAATAAGGAAAATTTCTTCCTTTTTTCCCTGAAATAAGTGAAATTTCTGCAATTTTTCTCCAAAATAAGTGGAATTTCTTAATTTTGCCCCAGAATAAGGAGAATTTCTGTCTTTTTGCCCCAACATATAGGCAATTTCTGCCTTTTTGCCCCACAATTAGTGGAATTTCTGCAATTTTGCTCCAAAATATGGGGAATTTCTGCCTTTTTGCCCGAAAATAAGGGGAATGCATAACTTTTAGCCATATAAAAGGGAAATTTCTTCATTTTTGCTCCAAAATAAGGGGAATTTCTGCATTTTTGCCTCTAAATAAGTGGAATTTCTGTCTTTTTCCCCCAAAACAAAGGGAATTTCTTTCTTTTTTACCCCAAAATAAGGAAAATTTCTGACTTATTACCCTGAAATAAGTGAAATTTCTGCAAATTTGCCCCAAAATAAGGGAAATTTCTGCCTTTTGCCCCAAAATATGGGGACTTTCAGCATTTTACCTCAAAATAAGGGAAATTTCTGATTTTTGTACCAAAATATGGAGAATTTCTGCATTTTTGCCCCAAAATAAAGGGAATTTCTGCATTTTTGCACCAATATTAGGGGAATTTCTGCAATTTTGCTCCAAAATACGGGTCATTTCTGCCTTTTTGCCCGAAATTAATTGGAATTTCTGCCTTTTTGTCCCGAAATAAGTGAAATTTCTTCAATTTTAGCCAAAAATTAGGGATTTCATCTTTTTGCCTTAAAATAAGAGGAATTTCTGCCATTTTGCCCTGAAATATTTGAAATTTCTGCAATTTTACCCCAAAATAAGGGGAATTTCTGCCCTATTGCCCCAAAATAAGGGGAATTTCAACCTTATCACCTCAAAATAAGGAAAATTTCTGCCTTTTTGCGACAAAATATACGGATTTTCTGCATTTTGCCCCAAAATAAAGGAAATTTCAGCCTTTTTACATGAAAATAAGTGAAATTTCTGTAATTTTGTCCCAAATAAGAAAAATTTCTGCAATTTTGCCCCAAAATAAGGTAAATTCCTGTAATTTTTCCCCAAAATAAAGAAAATTCCTGGAATTTTGCCCCAAAATAAGCGGTATTTCTGATTTTTGCCCCAAAAGAAATGGAATTTCTGCCTTTTGCCCCAAAATTATTGGAATTTCTGCCTTTTTGCCCCCAAATAAAAGGAATTTCTGCCTTTTTACCTCAAAATAAGGGGAATTTCTGCATTTTTGCCACAAAATTTACAGAATTTCTTCCTTTTTGCCCTCTAATAAGGAAAATTTTTGCAGTTTTGCCCCAAAATAAGGGGAATTTCTCCTTTTTTGCCCCAAAATAAAGGAAATTTCAGCCTTTTTGCCTGAAAATAAGTGAAATTACTGCATTTTTTCCCCAAATAAGGGAAATTTCTGCAATTTTGCCCCAAAATAAGGTAAATTTCTCCAATTTTGCCCTAAAATAAAGGAATATTTTGGAATTTTGCCCCAAAATAAGGGGAATTTCTGATTTTTGCCCCAAAATAAAGGGAATTTCTGCCTTTGGCCCAAAAATTAGGGGAATTTCTGCAATTTTGCTCCAAAATACGAGGAATTTCTGCCTTTTTGCCCGAAAATAAGGGGAATGCATACCTTTTTGCCATAAAAAAAGAGAAATTTCTTCATTTTTGCTCTAAAATAAGGGAAATTTCTGCCTTTTTGCCTCTAAATAAGTGAAATTTCTGTCTTTTCCCCCAAAACAAAGGGAATTTCTGACTTTTTTGCTCCAAAATAAGGGGAATTTCTGACTTATTACCCTGAAATAAGTGAAATTTCTGCAATTTTGCCCCAAAATAAAGAACATTTCTGCCTTTTTGCCCCCGAAAGGGGAATTTCAGCCTTTTTACCTTCAAATAAGGGAAATTTCTGCATTTTTGCCACAAAATATTAGTAATTTCTGCCTTTTTGCCCCAAAATAAGGAAAATTTCTTCCTTTTTTCCCTGAAATAAGTGAAATTTCTGCAATTTTTCACCAAAATAAGTGGAATTTCTTAATTTTGCCCCAGAATAAGGAGAATTTCTGTCTTTTTGCCCCAACATATAGGCAATTTCTGCCTTTTTGCCCCACAATTAGTGGAATTTCTGCAATTTTGCTCCAAAATATGGGGAATTTCTGCCTTTTTGCCCGAAAATAAGGGGAATGCATAACTTTTAGCCATATAAAAGGGAAATTTCTTCATTTTTGCTCCAAAATAAGGGGAATTTCTGCATTTTTGCCTCTAAATAAGTGGAATTTCTGTATTTTTCCCCCAAAACAAAGGGAATTTCTTTCTTTTTTTCCCCAAAATAAGGAAAATTTCTGACTTATTACCCTGAAATAAGTGAAATTTCTGCAAATTTGCCCCAAAATAAGGGAAATTTCTGCCTTTTGCCCCAAAATATGGGGACTTTCAGCATTTTACCTCAAAATAAGGGAAATTTCTGATTTTTGTACCAAAATATGGAGAATTTCTGCATTTTTGCCCCAAAATAAAGGGAATTTCTGCATTTTTGCACCAATATTAGGGGAATTTCTGCAATTTTGCTCCAAAATACGGGTCATTTCTGCCTTTTTGCCCAAAATTAATTGGAATTTCTGCCTTTTTGTCCCGAAATAAGTGAAATTTCTTCAATTTTAGCCAAAAATTAGGGATTTCATCTTTTTGCCTTAAAATAAGAGGAATTTCTGCCATTTTGCCCTGAAATATTTGAAATTTCTGCAATTTTACCCCAAAATAAGGGGAATTTCTGCCCTATTGCCCCAAAATAAGGGGAATTTCAAACTTATCACCTCAAAATAAGGAAAATTTCTGCCTTTTTGCGACAAAATATACGGATTTTCTGCATTTTGCCCCAAAATAAAGAAAATTTCAGCCTTTTTACATGAAAATAAGTGAAATTTCTGTAATTTTGTCCCAAATAAGAAAAATTTCTGCAATTTTGCCCCAAAATAAGGTAAATTCCTGCAATTTCTCCCAAAATAAAGAAAATTCCTGGAATTTTGCCCCAAAATAAGCGGTATTTCTGATTTTTGCCCCAAAAGAAATGGAATTTCTGCCTTTTGCCCCAAAATTATTGGAATTTCTGCCTTTTTGCCCCCAAATAAAAGGAATTTCTGCCTTTTTACCTCAAACTAAGGGGAATTTCTGCATTTTTGCCACAAAATTTACAGAATTTCTTCCTTTTTGCCCTATAATAATGAAAATTTTTGCAGTTTTGCCCCAAAATAAGGGGAATTTCTCCTTTTTTGCCCCAAAATAAAGGAAATTTCAGCCTTTTTGCCTGAAAATAAGTGAAATTACTGCATTTTTTCCCCAAATAAGGGAAATTTCTGCAATTTTGCCCCAAAATAAGGTAAATTTCTCCAATTTTGCCCTAAAATAAAGGAATATTTTGGAATTTTCCCCAAAATAAGGGGAATTTCTGATTTTTGCCCCAAAATAAAGGGAATTTCTGCCTTTGGCCCAAAAATTAGGGGAATTTCTGCAATTTTGCTCCAAAATACGGGGAATTTCTGCCTTTTTGCCCGAAAATAAGGGTAATGCATACCTTTTTGCCATAAAAAAGGGAAATTTCTTCATTTTTGCTCCAAAATAAGGGAAATTTCTGCCTTTTTGCCTCTAAATAAGTGAAATTTCTGTCTTTTCCCCCAAAACAAAAGGAATGTCTGACTTTTTTGCTCCAAAAGAAGGGGAATTTCTGACTTATTACCCTGAAGTAAGTGAAATATCTGCAATTTTGCCCCAAAATAAGGAAAATTTCTGCCTTTTTGCCCCCAAAGGGGGAATTTCAGCCTTTTTACCTTCAAATAAGGGGAATTTCTGCATTTTTGCCACAAAATATTAGGAATGTCTCCCTTTTTGCCCCAAAATAAGGAAAATTTCTGCCTTTTTTCCCTGAAATAAGTGAAATTTCTGCAATTTTGCCACAAAATAAGTGGAATTTCTGAGTTTTGCCCCAAAATAAGGAGAATTTCTGTCTTTTTGCCCCAACATATAGGCAATTTCTGCCTTTTTGCCCCACAATTAGTGGAATTTCTGCAATTTTGCTCCAAAATACGGGGAATTTCTACCCTTTTGCCCGAAAATAAAGGGAATGCATAACTTTTTGCCATATAAAAGGGAAATTTCTTCATTTTTGCTCCAAAATAAGGAGAATTTCTGCATTTTTGCCTCTAAATAAGTGCAATTTCTGTATTTTTCCCCCAAAACAAAGGGAATTTCTTTCTTTTTTGCCACAAAATAAGGAAAATTTCTGACTTATTACCCTGAAATAAGTGAAATTTCTGCAAATTTGCCCCAAAATAAAGGAAATTTCTGCCTTTTGCCCCAAAATATGGGTACTTTCAGCATTTTACCTCAAAATAAGGAAATTTCTGATTTTTGCACCAAAATATGGAGAATTTCTGCTTTTTTGCCCCAAAATAAAGGGAATTTCTGCATTTTTGCACGAATATTAGGGGAATTTCTGCAATTTTGCTCCAAAATACGGGTCATTTCTGCCTTTTTGCCCGAAATTAATTGGAATTTCTGCCTTTTTGTCCCGAAATAAGTGAAATTTCTGCAATTTTAGCCAAAAATTAGGGATTTCATCTTTTTGCCTTAAAATATGAGGAATTTCTGCCATTTTGCCCTGAAATATTTGAAATTTCTGCAATTTTACCCCATAATAACGGGAATTTCTGCCCTATTGCCCCAAAATAAGGGGAATTTCAACCTTATTACCTCAAAATAAGGGAAATTTCTGCCTTTTTGCGACAAAATATACGGATTTTCTGCATTTTTGCCCCAAAATAAAGGAAATTTCAGCCTTTTTACATGAAAATAAGTGAAATTTCTGCAATTGTGTCCCAAATAAGAGAAATTTCTGCAATTTTGCCCCAAAATAATGTAAATTCCTGCAATTTTTCCCCAAAATCAAGAAAATTCCTGGAATTTTGCCCCAAAATAAGGAGAATTTCTGACTTTTGCCCCAAAATAAATGGAATTTCTGCCTTTTGCCCCAAAATTAGGGGAATTTCTGCAATTTTGCTCGAAAATATGGGAAATTTCTGCCTTTTTGCCCGAAAATAAGGGGAATGCATACCTTTTTGCCATTAAAAAGGGAAATTTCTTCATTTTTGCTCCAAAATAAGGGGAATTTCTGCCTTTTTGCCTCTAAATAAATGGAATTTCTGTCTTTTTCCCCCCAAAACAAAGGGAATTTCTGACTTTTTTGCTCCAAAATAAGGGGAATTTCTGACTTATTACCCTGAAATAAGTGAAATTTCTGCAATTTTGCCCCAAAATAAGGGAAATTTCTGCCTTTTTGCCCCCAAATAAGGGGAATTTCAGCCTTTTTATCTCAAAATAAGGGGAATTTCTGCATTTTTACCACAAAATATTAGGAATTTCTGCCTTTTTGCCCCAAAATAAAGAAAATTTCTGCCTTTTTTCACTGAAATAAGTGAAATTTCTTCAATTTTGCCCTAAAATATGTGGAATTTCTGAGTTTTGTCCCAAAATAAGAAGAATTTCTGTCTTTTTGCCCCAACATATAGGGAATTTCTGCCTTTTGGTCCCATAATAAGGAAAATTTCTGCAATTTTGCCCCCAAATAAGGGGAATTTCTTTTTTTTGCCCCAAAATAAAGGAAATTTCAGCCTTTTTACCTTCAAAAAAAGTGAAATTACTGCAAATTTGCTCCAAATAAGGGAAATTTCTGCAATTTTGCCCCAAAATAAGGTAAATTTCTGCAATTTTGCCCCAAAATAAAGGAAATTTCTGGAATTTTGCCCCAAAATAAGGGGAATTTCTGATTTTTGCCCCAAAATAAAGGGACTTTCGGCCTTTTGCCCCAAAATTAGGGAAATTTCTTCAATTTTGCTCCAAAATACGAGGAATTTCTGCCTTTTTGCCCGAAAATAAGGGGAATGCTTACTTTTTTGCCATAAAAAAGTGAAATTTCTTCATTTTTTTTCTAAAATAAGGGGAATTTCTGCCTTTTAGCCTCTAAATAATTGGAATTTCTGTCATTTTCTCCCAAAACAAATGGAATTTCTTTTTTTTTTGCCCCAAAATAAGGGGAATTTCTGACTTATTACCCTGAAATAAGTGAAATTTCTGCAATTTTGCCCCAAAATAAGGGAAATTTCTGCCTTTTTGCCCCCAAATAAGGGGAATTTCAGCCTTTTTACCTCAAAATAAGGGGAATTTCTGCATTTTTGCCACAATATAATAGGAATTTCTGCCTTTTTGCCACAAAATAAGGAAAATTTCTGCCTTTTTTCCCTGAAATAAGTGAAATTTCTGCAATTTTGCCCAAAAATAAGTGGAATTTCTGAGTTTTTCCCCAAAATAAGGAGAATTTCTGTCTTTTTGCCCCAACATATAGGGAATTTTTGCCTTTTAGCCCCACAATTAGGGGAATTTCTGCAATTTTGCTCCAAAATACAGGGAATTTCTGCCTTTTTGCCCAAAATAAGGGGAATGCATACCTTTTTGCCATATAAAAGGGAAATTTCTTCATTTTTGCTCCAAAATAAGAGGAATTTCTGCCCTTTTGCCTCTAAATAAGTGGAATTTCTGTCTTTTTCCCCCAAAACAAAGGGAATTTCTGTCGTTTTTGCACCAAAATAAGAAAAATTTCTGACTTATTACACTGAAATAAGTAAAATTTCTGCAATTTTGCCCCAAAATAAGGGAAATTTCTGCCTTTTTGCCCCCAAATAAAAGGAATTTCAGCCTTTTTACCTCAAAATAAGGGGAATTTCTGCCTTTTGGCCCTATAATAAAGAACATTTCTGCAATTTTGCCCCAAAATAAAAGGAATTTCTCCTTTTTTGCCCCAAAATAAAGGAAATTTCAGCCTTTTTACCTGAAAATAAGTGAAATTACTGCATTTTTCCCCAAATAAGGGAAATTTCTGCAATTTTGCCCCAAAATAATGTAAATTTCTCCAATTTTGCCCTAAAATAAAGGAATATTTTGGAATTTTGCCCCAAAATAAGGGGAATTTATTATTTTTGCCCCAAAATGTAGGGAATTTCTGCCTTTTGCCCCAAAATTAGGGGAATTTCTGCAATTTTGCTCCAAAATACGGGGAATTTCTGCATTTTTGCACGAAAATAAGGGGAATGCATACCTTTTTGCCATAAAAAAGGAAAATTTCTTCATTTTTGCTCCAAAATAAGGGAAATTTCTGCCTTTTTGCCTCTAAATAAGTGAAATTTCTGTCTTTTTCCCCCAAAAAAAAGGGAATTTCTGACTTTTTTGCTCCAAAATAAGGGGAATTTCTGACTTATTACCCTGAAATAAGTGAAATTTCTGCAATTTTGCCCCAAAATAAGGAAAATGTCTGCCTTTTTGCCCCCAAAGGGGGAATTTCAGCCTTTTTACCTCCAAATATGGGGAATTTCTTCACTTTTGCCACAAAATATTAGGAATTTCTGCCTTTTTGCCCCAAAATAAGGAAAATTTCTTCCTTTTTTCCCTGAAATAAGTGAAATTTCTGCAATTTTGCCCTAAAATAAGTGGAATTTCTGAGTTTTGACCCAAAATAAGGAGAATTTCTGTCTTTTTGCCCCAACATATAGGCAATTTCTGACTTTTTGCCCCACAATTAGTGGAATTTCTGCAATTTTGCTCCAAAATACGAGGAATTTCTGCCTTTTTTCCCGAAAATAAGGAGAATGCATAACTTTTTGCCATATAAAAGGGAAATTTCTTCATTTTTGCTCCAAAATAAGGGGAATTTCTGCATTTTTGCCTCTAAATAAGTGGAATTTCTGTATTTTTCCCCCAAAACAAAGGGAATTTCTTTCTTTTTTTCCCCAAAATAAGGAAAATTTCTGACTTATTACCCTGAAATAAGTGAAATTTCTGCAAATTTGCCCCAAAATAAGGGAAATTTCTGCCTTTTGCCCCAAAATATGGGGACTTTCAGCATTTTACCTCAAAATAAGGGAAATTTCTGATTTTTGTACCAAAATATGGAGAATTTCTGCATTTTTGCCCCAAAATAAAGGGAATTTCTGCATTTTTGCACCAATATTAGGGGAATTTCTGCAATTTTGCTCCAAAATACGGGGAATTTCTGCCTTTTTGCCTGAAAATAAGGGGAATGCATATCTTTTTGCCATAAAAAAGGAAAATTTCTTCATTTTTGCTCCAAAATAAGGGAAATTTCTGCCTTTTTGCCTCTAAATAAGTGAAATTTCTGTCTTTTTCCCCCAAAACAAAGGGAATTTCTGACTTTTTTGCTCCAAAATAAGGGGAATTTCTGACTTATTACCCTGAAATAAGTGAAATTTCTGCAATTTTGCCCCAAAATAAGGAAAATTTCTGCCTTTTTGCCCCCAAAGGGGGAATTTCAGCCTTTTTACCTCCAAATATGGGGAATTTCTTCATTTTTGCCACAAAATATTAGGAATTTCTGCCTTTTTGCCCCAAAATAAGGAAAATTTCTTCCTTTTTTCCCTGAAATAAGTGAAATTTCTGCAATTTTGCCCTAAAATAAGTGGAATTTCTGAGTTTTGACCCAAAATAAGGAGAATTTCTGTCTTTTTGCCCCAACATATAGGCAATTTCTGACTTTTTGCCCCACAATTAGTGGAATTTCTGCAATTTTGCTCCTAAATACGGGGAATTTCTGCTTTTTTTCCCGAAAATAAGGAGAATGCATAACTTTTTGCCATATAAAAGGGAAATTTCTTCATTTTTGCTCCAAAATAAGGGGAATTTCTGCATTTTTGCCTCTAAATAAGTGGAATTTCTGTCTTTTTCCCCCAAAACAAAGGGAATTTCTTTCTTTTTTTCCCCAAAATAAGGAAAATTTCTGACTTATTACCCTGAAATAAGTGAAATTTCTGCAAATTTGCCCCAAAATAAGGGAAATTTCTGCCTTTTGCCCCAAAATATTGGGACTTTCAGCATTTTACCTCAAAATAAGGGAAATTTCTGATTTTTGTACCAAAATATGGAGAATTTCTGCATTTTTGCCCCAAAATAAAGGGAATTTCTGCATTTTTGCACCAATATTAGGGGAATTTCTGCAATTTTGCTCCAAAATACGGGTCATTTCTGCCTTTTTGCCCGAAATTAATTGGAATTTTTGCCTTTTTGTCCCGAAATAAGTGAAATTTCTTCAATTTTAGCCAAAAATTGGGGATTTCATCTTTTTGCCTTAAAATAAGAGGAATTTTTGCCATTTTGCCCTGAAATATTTGAAATTTCTGCAATTTTACCCCATAATAACGGGAATTTCTGCCCTATTGCCCCAAAATAAGGGGAATTTCAACCTTATTACCTCAAAATAAGGGAAATTTCTGCCTTTTTGCGACAAAATATACGGATTTTCTGCATTTTTACCCCAAAATAAAGGAAATTTCAGCCTTTTTACATGAAAATAAGTGAAATTTCTGTAATTTTGTCCCAAATAAGAAAAATTTCTGCAATTTTGCCCCAAAATAAGGAAAATTCCTGCAATTTTTCCCCAAAATCAAGAAAATTCCTGGAATTTTTCCCCAAAATAAGCGGAATTTCTGATTTTTGCCCCAAAAGAAATGGAATTTCTGCCTTTTGCCCCAAAATTATTGGAATTTCTGCCTTTTTGCCCCCAAATAAAAGGAATTTCTGTCTTTTTACCTCAAAATAAGGGGAATTTCTGCATTTTTGCCACAAAATTTACAGAATTTCTTCCTTTTTGCCCCATAATAAGTAAAATTTCTGCAGTTTTGCCCCAAAATAAGAGGAATTTCTCCTTTTTTGCCTCAAAATAAAGGAAATTTCAGCCTTTTTACCTGAAAATAAGTGAAATTACTGCATTTTTTTCTCCAAATAAGAGAAATTTCTGCAATTTTGCCCCAAATAAGGTAAATTTCTCCAATTTTGCCCTAAAATAAAGGAATATTTTGGAATTTTGCCCCAAAATAAGGGGAATTTCTGATTTTTGCCCCAAAATAAAGGGAATTTCTGCCTTTTGCCCAAAAATTAGGGGAATTTCTGCAATTTTGCTCCAAAATACGAGGAATTTCTGCCTTTTTGCCCGAAAATAAGGGGAATGCATACCTTTTTGCCATAAAAAAGGGAAATTTCTTCATTTTTGCTCCAAAATAAGGGAAATTTCTGCCTTTTTGCCTCTAAATAAGTGAAATTTCTGTCTTTTCCCCCAAAACAAAGGGAATTTCTGACTATTTTGCTCCAAAATAAGGGGAATTTCTGACTTATTACCCTGAAATAAGTGAAATTTCTGCAATTTTGCCCCAAAATAAGGAAAATTTCTGCCTTTTTGCCCCCAAAAGGGGAATTTCAGCCTTTTTACCTTCAAATAAGGGAAATTTCTTCATTTTTGCCACAAAATATTAGGAATTTCTGCCTTTTTGCCCCAAAATAAGGAAAATTTCTGCCTTTTTTCCCTGAAATAAGTGAAATTTCTGCAATTTTGCCCTAAAATATGTGGAATTTCTGAGTTTTGCCCCCAAAATAAGGAGAATTTCTGTCTTTTTGCCCCAACATATAGGCAATTTCTGACTTTTTGCCCCACAATTAGTGGAATTTCTGCAATTTTGCTCCAAAATACAGGGAATTTCTGCCTTTTTTCCCGAAAATAAGGAGAATGCATAACTTTTTGCCATATAAAAGTGAAATTTCTTCATTTTTGCTCCAAAATAAGGGGAATTTCTGCATTTTTGCCTCTAAATAAGTGGAATTTCTGTCTTTTTCCCCCAAAACAAAGGGAATTTCTTTCTTTTTTACCCCAAAATAAGGAAAATTTCTGACTTATTACCGTGAAATAAGTGAAATTTCTGCAAATTTGCCCCAAAATAAGGGAAATTTCTGCCTTTTGCCCCAAAATATGGGGACTTTCAGCATTTTACCTCAAAATAAGGGAAATTTCTGATTTTTGTACCAAAATATGGAGAATTTCTGCATTTTAGCCCCAAAATAAAGGGAATTTCTGCATTTTTGCACCAATATTAGGGGAATTTCTGCAATTTTGCTCCAAAATACGGGTCATTTCTGCCTTTTTGCCCGAAATTAATTGGAATTTTTGCCTTTTTGTCCCGAAATAAGTGAAATTTCTTCAATTTTAGCCAAAAATTAGGGATTTCATCTTTTTGCCTTAAAATAAGAGGAATTTCTGCCATTTTGCCCTGAAATATTTGAAATTTCTGCAATTTTACCCCATAATAACGGGAATTTCTGCCCTATTGCCCCAAAATAAGGGGAATTTCAACCTTATTACCTCAAAATAAGGGAAATTTCTGCCTTTTTGCGACAAAATATACGGATTTTCTGCATTTTTGCCCCAAAATAAAGGAAATTTCAGCCTTTTTACATGAAAATAAGTGAAATTTCTGTAATTTTGTCCCAAATAAGAAAAATTTCTGCAATTTTGCCCCAAAATAAGGAAAATTCCTGCAATTTTTCCCCAAAATCAAGAAAATTCCTGGAATTTTTCCCCAAAATAAGCGGAATTTCTGATTTTTGCCCCAAAAGAAATGGAATTTCTGCCTTTTGCCCCAAAATTATTGGAATTTCTGCCTTTTTGCCCCCAAATAAAAGGAATTTCTGTCTTTTTTACCTCAAAATAAGGTGAATTTCTGCATTTTTACCACAAAATTTACAGAATTTCTTCCTTTTTGCCCCATAATAAGTGAAATTTCTGCAGTTTTGCCCCAAAATAAGAGGAATTTCTCCTTTTTTGCCCCAAAATAAAGGAAATTTCAGCCTTTTTACCTGAAAATAAGTGAAATTACTGCATTTTTTTCTCCAAATAAGAGAAATTTCTGCAATTTTGCCCCAAATAAGGTAAATTTCTCCAATTTTGCCCTAAAATAAAGGAATATTTTGGAATTTTGCCCCAAAATAAGGGGAATTTCTGATTTTTGCCCCAAAATAGAGGGAATTTCTGCCTTTTGCCCAAAAATTAGGGGAATTTCTGCAATTTTGCTCCAAAATACGAGGAATTTCTGCCTTTTTGCCCGAAAATAAGGGGAATGCATACCTTTTTGCCATAAAAAAAGAGAAATTTCTTCATTTTTGCTCTAAAATAAGGGAAATTTCTGCCTTTTTGCCTCTAAATAAGTGAAATTTCTGTCTTTTCCCCCAAAACAAAGGGAATTTCTGACTTTTTTGCTCCAAAATAAGGGGAATTTCTGACTTATTACCCTGAAATAAGTGAAATTTCTGCAATTTTGCCCCAAAATAAAGAACATTTCTGCCTTTTTGCCCCCGAAAGGGGAATTTCAGCCTTTTTACCTTCAAATAAGGGAAATTTCTGCATTTTTGCCACAAAATATTAGTAATTTCTGCCTTTTTGCCCCAAAATAAGGAAAATTTCTTCCTTTTTTCCCTGAAATAAGTGAAATTTCTGCAATTTTTCTCCAAAATAAGTGGAATTTCTTAATTTTGCCCCAGAATAAGGAGAATTTCTGTCTTTTTGCCCCAACATATAGGCAATTTCTGCCTTTTTGCCCCACAATTAGTGGAATTTCTGCAATTTTGCTCCAAAATATGGGGAATTTCTGCCTTTTTGCCCGAAAATAAGGGGAATGCATAACTTTTAGCCATATAAAAGGGAAATTTCTTCATTTTTGCTCCAAAATAAGGGGAATTTCTGCATTTTTGCCTCTAAATAAGTGGAATTTCTGTCTTTTTCCCCCAAAACAAAGGGAATTTCTTTCTTTTTTACCCCAAAATAAGGAAAATTTCTGACTTATTACCCTGAAATAAGTGAAATTTCTGCAAATTTGCCCCAAAATAAGGGAAATTTCTGCCTTTTGCCCCAAAATATGGGGACTTTCAGCATTTTACCTCAAAATAAGGGAAATTTCTGATTTTTGTACCAAAATATGGAGAATTTCTGCATTTTTGCCCCAAAATAAAGGGAATTTCTGCATTTTTGCACCAATATTAGGGGAATTTCTGCAATTTTGCTCCAAAATACGGGTCATTTCTGCCTTTTTGCCCGAAATTAATTGGAATTTCTGCCTTTTTGTCCCGAAATAAGTGAAATTTCTTCAATTTTAGCCAAAAATTAGGGATTTCATCTTTTTGCCTTAAAATAAGAGGAATTTCTGCCATTTTGCCCTGAAATATTTGAAATTTCTGCAATTTTACCCCAAAATAAGGGGAATTTCTGCCCTATTGCCCCAAAATAAGGGGAATTTCAACCTTATCACCTCAAAATAAGGAAAATTTCTGCCTTTTTGCGACAAAATATACGGATTTTCTGCATTTTGCCCCAAAATAAAGGAAATTTCAGCCTTTTTACATGAAAATAAGTGAAATTTCTGTAATTTTGTCCCAAATAAGAAAAATTTCTGCAATTTTGCCCCAAAATAAGGTAAATTCCTGTAATTTTTCCCCAAAATAAAGAAAATTCCTGGAATTTTGCCCCAAAATAAGCGGTATTTCTGATTTTTGCCCCAAAAGAAATGGAATTTCTGCCTTTTGCCCCAAAATTATTGGAATTTCTGCCTTTTTGCCCCCAAATAAAAGGAATTTCTGCCTTTTTACCTCAAAATAAGGGGAATTTCTGCATTTTTGCCACAAAATTTACAGAATTTCTTCCTTTTTGCCCTATAATAAGGAAAATTTTTGCAGTTTTGCCCCAAAATAAGGGGAATTTCTCCTTTTTTGCCCCAAAATAAAGGAAATTTCAGCCTTTTTGCCTGAAAATAAGTGAAATTACTGCATTTTTTCCCCAAATAAGGGAAATTTCTGCAATTTTGCCCCAAAATAAGGTAAATTTCTCCAATTTTGCCCTAAAATAAAGGAATATTTTGGAATTTTGCCCCAAAATAAGGGGAATTTCTGATTTTTGCCCCAAAATAAAGGGAATTTCTGCCTTTGGCCCAAAAATTAGGGGAATTTCTGCAATTTTGCTCCAAAATACGAGGAATTTCTGCCTTTTTGCCCGAAAATAAGGGGAATGCATACCTTTTTGCCATAAAAAAAGAGAAATTTCTTCATTTTTGCTCTAAAATAAGGGAAATTTCTGCCTTTTTGCCTCTAAATAAGTGAAATTTCTGTCTTTTCCCCCAAAACAAAGGGAATTTCTGACTTTTTTGCTCCAAAATAAGGGGAATTTCTGACTTATTACCCTGAAATAAGTGAAATTTCTGCAATTTTGCCCCAAAATAAAGAACATTTCTGCCTTTTTGCCCCCGAAAGGGGAATTTCAGCCTTTTTACCTTCAAATAAGGGAAATTTCTGCATTTTTGCCACAAAATATTAGTAATTTCTGCCTTTTTGCCCCAAAATAAGGAAAATTTCTTCCTTTTTTCCCTGAAATAAGTGAAATTTCTGCAATTTTTCACCAAAATAAGTGGAATTTCTTAATTTTGCCCCAGAATAAGGAGAATTTCTGTCTTTTTGCCCCAACATATAGGCAATTTCTGCCTTTTTGCCCCACAATTAGTGGAATTTCTGCAATTTTGCTCCAAAATATGGGGAATTTCTGCCTTTTTGCCCGAAAATAAGGGGAATGCATAACTTTTAGCCATATAAAAGGGAAATTTCTTCATTTTTGCTCCAAAATAAGGGGAATTTCTGCATTTTTGCCTCTAAATAAGTGGAATTTCTGTCTTTTTCCCCCAAAACAAAGGGAATTTCTTTCGTTTTTACCCCAAAATAAGGAAAATTTCTGACTTATTACCCTGAAATAAGTGAAATTTCTGCAAATTTGCCCCAAAATAAGGGAAATTTCTGCCTTTTGCCCCAAAATATGGGGACTTTCAGCATTTTACCTCAAAATAAGGGAAATTTCTGATTTTTGTACCAAAATATGGAGAATTTCTGCATTTTTGCCCCAAAATAAAGGGAATTTCTGCATTTTTGCACCAATATTAGGGGAATTTCTGCAATTTTGCTCCAAAATACGGGTCATTTCTGCCTTTTTGCCCAAAATTAATTGGAATTTCTGCCTTTTTGTCCCGAAATAAGTGAAATTTCTTCAATTTTAGCCAAAAATTAGGGATTTCATCTTTTTGCCTTAAAATAAGAGGAATTTCTGCCATTTTGCCCTGAAATATTTGAAATTTCTGCAATTTTACCCCAAAATAAGGGGAATTTCTGCCCTATTGCCCCAAAATAAGGGGAATTTCAAACTTATCACCTCAAAATAAGGAAAATTTCTGCCTTTTTGCGACAAAATATACGGATTTTCTGCATTTTGCCCCAAAATAAAGAAAATTTCAGCCTTTTTACATGAAAATAAGTGAAATTTCTGTAATTTTGTCCCAAATAAGAAAAATTTCTGCAATTTTGCCCCAAAATAAGGTAAATTCCTGCAATTTCTCCCAAAATAAAGAAAATTCCTGGAATTTTGCCCCAAAATAAGCGGTATTTCTGATTTTTGCCCCAAAAGAAATGGAATTTCTGCCTTTTGCCCCAAAATTATTGGAATTTCTGCCTTTTTGCCCCCAAATAAAAGGAATTTCTGCCTTTTTACCTCAAAATAAGGGGAATTTCTGCATTTTTGCCACAAAATTTACAGAATTTCTTCCTTTTTGCCCTATAATAAGGAAAATTTTTGCAGTTTTGCCCCAAAATAAGGGGAATTTCTCCTTTTTTGCCCCAAAATAAAGGAAATTTCAGCCTTTTTGCCTGAAAATAAGTGAAATTACTGCATTTTTTCCCCAAATAAGGGAAATTTCTGCAATTTTGCCCCAAAATAAGGTAAATTTCTCCAATTTTGCCCTAAAATAAAGGAATATTTTGGAATTTTCCCCAAAATAAGGGGAATTTCTGATTTTTGCCCCAAAATAAAGGGAATTTCTGCCTTTGGCCCAAAAATTAGGGGAATTTCTGCAATTTTGCTCCAAAATACGGGGAATTTCTGCCTTTTTGCCCGAAAATAAGGGTAATGCATACCTTTTTGCCATAAAAAAGGGAAATTTCTTCATTTTTGCTCCAAAATAAGGGAAATTTCTGCCTTTTTGCCTCTAAATAAGTGAAATTTCTGTCTTTTCCCCCAAAACAAAAGGAATGTCTGACTTTTTTGCTCCAAAAGAAGGGGAATTTCTGACTTATTACCCTGAAGTAAGTGAAATATCTGCAATTTTGCCCCAAAATAAGGAAAATTTCTGCCTTTTTGCCCCCAAAGGGGGAATTTCAGCCTTTTTACCTTCAAATAAGGGGAATTTCTGCATTTTTGCCACAAAATATTAGGAATGTCTCCCTTTTTGCCCCAAAATAAGGAAAATTTCTGCCTTTTTTCCCTGAAATAAGTGAAATTTCTGCAATTTTGCCACAAAATAAGTGGAATTTCTGAGTTTTGCCCCAAAATAAGGAGAATTTCTGTCTTTTTGCCCCAACATATAGGCAATTTCTGCCTTTTTGCCCCACAATTAGTGGAATTTCTGCAATTTTGCTCCAAAATACGGGGAATTTCTACCCTTTTGCCCGAAAATAAAGGGAATGCATAACTTTTTGCCATATAAAAGGGAAATTTCTTCATTTTTGCTCCAAAATAAGGAGAATTTCTGCATTTTTGCCTCTAAATAAGTGCAATTTCTGTATTTTTCCCCCAAAACAAAGGGAATTTCTTTCTTTTTTGCCACAAAATAAGGAAAATTTCTGACTTATTACCCTGAAATAAGTGAAATTTCTGCAAATTTGCCCCAAAATAAAGGAAATTTCTGCCTTTTGCCCCAAAATATGGGTACTTTCAGCATTTTACCTCAAAATAAGGAAATTTCTGATTTTTGCACCAAAATATGGAGAATTTCTGCTTTTTTGCCCCAAAATAAAGGGAATTTCTGCATTTTTGCACGAATATTAGGGGAATTTCTGCAATTTTGCTCCAAAATACGGGTCATTTCTGCCTTTTTGCCCGAAATTAATTGGAATTTCTGCCTTTTTGTCCCGAAATAAGTGAAATTTCTGCAATTTTAGCCAAAAATTAGGGATTTCATCTTTTTGCCTTAAAATATGAGGAATTTCTGCCATTTTGCCCTGAAATATTTGAAATTTCTGCAATTTTACCCCATAATAACGGGAATTTCTGCCCTATTGCCCCAAAATAAGGGGAATTTCAACCTTATTACCTCAAAATAAGGGAAATTTCTGCCTTTTTGCGACAAAATATACGGATTTTCTGCATTTTTGCCCCAAAATAAAGGAAATTTCAGCCTTTTTACATGAAAATAAGTGAAATTTCTGCAATTGTGTCCCAAATAAGAGAAATTTCTGCAATTTTGCCCCAAAATAATGTAAATTCCTGCAATTTTTCCCCAAAATCAAGAAAATTCCTGGAATTTTGCCCCAAAATAAGGAGAATTTCTGACTTTTGCCCCAAAATAAATGGAATTTCTGCCTTTTGCCCCAAAATTAGGGGAATTTCTGCAATTTTGCTCGAAAATATGGGAAATTTCTGCCTTTTTGCCCGAAAATAAGGGGAATGCATACCTTTTTGCCATTAAAAAGGGAAATTTCTTCATTTTTGCTCCAAAATAAGGGGAATTTCTGCCTTTTTGCCTCTAAATAAATGGAATTTCTGTCTTTTTCCCCCCAAAACAAAGGGAATTTCTGACTTTTTTGCTCCAAAATAAGGGGAATTTCTGACTTATTACCCTGAAATAAGTGAAATTTCTGCAATTTTGCCCCAAAATAAGGGAAATTTCTGCCTTTTTGCCCCCAAATAAGGGGAATTTCAGCCTTTTTATCTCAAAATAAGGGGAATTTCTGCATTTTTACCACAAAATATTAGGAATTTCTGCCTTTTTGCCCCAAAATAAAGAAAATTTCTGCCTTTTTTCACTGAAATAAGTGAAATTTCTTCAATTTTGCCCTAAAATATGTGGAATTTCTGAGTTTTGTCCCAAAATAAGAAGAATTTCTGTCTTTTTGCCCCAACATATAGGGAATTTCTGCCTTTTGGTCCCATAATAAGGAAAATTTCTGCAATTTTGCCCCCAAATAAGGGGAATTTCTTTTTTTTGCCCCAAAATAAAGGAAATTTCAGCCTTTTTACCTTCAAAAAAAGTGAAATTACTGCAAATTTGCTCCAAATAAGGGAAATTTCTGCAATTTTGCCCCAAAATAAGGTAAATTTCTGCAATTTTGCCCCAAAATAAAGGAAATTTCTGGAATTTTGCCCCAAAATAAGGGGAATTTCTGATTTTTGCCCCAAAATAAAGGGACTTTCGGCCTTTTGCCCCAAAATTAGGGAAATTTCTTCAATTTTGCTCCAAAATACGAGGAATTTCTGCCTTTTTGCCCGAAAATAAGGGGAATGCTTACTTTTTTGCCATAAAAAAGTGAAATTTCTTCATTTTTTTTCTAAAATAAGGGGAATTTCTGCCTTTTAGCCTCTAAATAATTGGAATTTCTGTCATTTTCTCCCAAAACAAATGGAATTTCTTTTTTTTTTGCCCCAAAATAAGGGGAATTTCTGACTTATTACCCTGAAATAAGTGAAATTTCTGCAATTTTGCCCCAAAATAAGGGAAATTTCTGCCTTTTTGCCCCCAAATAAGGGGAATTTCAGCCTTTTTACCTCAAAATAAGGGGAATTTCTGCATTTTTGCCACAATATAATAGGAATTTCTGCCTTTTTGCCACAAAATAAGGAAAATTTCTGCCTTTTTTCCCTGAAATAAGTGAAATTTCTGCAATTTTGCCCAAAAATAAGTGGAATTTCTGAGTTTTTCCCCAAAATAAGGAGAATTTCTGTCTTTTTGCCCCAACATATAGGGAATTTTTGCCTTTTAGCCCCACAATTAGGGGAATTTCTGCAATTTTGCTCCAAAATACAGGGAATTTCTGCCTTTTTGCCCAAAATAAGGGGAATGCATACCTTTTTGCCATATAAAAGGGAAATTTCTTCATTTTTGCTCCAAAATAAGAGGAATTTCTGCCCTTTTGCCTCTAAATAAGTGGAATTTCTGTCTTTTTCCCCCAAAACAAAGGGAATTTCTGTCGTTTTTGCACCAAAATAAGAAAAATTTCTGACTTATTACACTGAAATAAGTAAAATTTCTGCAATTTTGCCCCAAAATAAGGGAAATTTCTGCCTTTTTGCCCCCAAATAAAAGGAATTTCAGCCTTTTTACCTCAAAATAAGGGGAATTTCTGCCTTTTGGCCCTATAATAAAGAACATTTCTGCAATTTTGCCCCAAAATAAAAGGAATTTCTCCTTTTTTGCCCCAAAATAAAGGAAATTTCAGCCTTTTTACCTGAAAATAAGTGAAATTACTGCATTTTTCCCCAAATAAGGGAAATTTCTGCAATTTTGCCCCAAAATAATGTAAATTTCTCCAATTTTGCCCTAAAATAAAGGAATATTTTGGAATTTTGCCCCAAAATAAGGGGAATTTATTATTTTTGCCCCAAAATGTAGGGAATTTCTGCCTTTTGCCCCAAAATTAGGGGAATTTCTGCAATTTTGCTCCAAAATACGGGGAATTTCTGCATTTTTGCACGAAAATAAGGGGAATGCATACCTTTTTGCCATAAAAAAGTGAAATTTCTTCATTTTTGCTCCTAAATACGTGAAATTTCTGCCTTTTTGCCTCTAAATAAGTGGAATTTCTGTCTTTTTCCCCCAAAACAAAGGGAATTTCTAACTTTTTTGCTCCAAAATAAGGGGAATTTCTGACTTATTACCCTGAAATAAGTGAAATTTCTGCAATTTTGCCCCCAAATAAGGAAAATTTCTGCCTTTTTGCCCCCAAATAAGGGGAATTTCAGCATTTTACCTCAAAATAAGGGGAATTTCTTCATTTTTGCCACAAAATATTAGGAATTTCTGCCTTTTTGCCCTAAAATAAGGAAAATTTCTTGCTTTTTCTACCTGAAATAAGTGAAATTTCTGCAATTTTGCCCCAAAATAAGTGGAATTTTTGAGTTTTGCCCAAAAATATAAAGAATTTCTGTCTTTTTGCCCCAAAATATAGGCAATTTCTGCCTTTTTTCCCCACAATTAGTGGAATTTCTGCAATTTTGCTCCAAAACACCAGGAATTTCTGCCTTTTTGCCCGAAAATAAGGGGAATGCATAACTTTTTGCCATATAAAAGTGAAATTTCTTCATTTTTGCTCCAAAATAAGGGGAATTTCTGCATTTTTGCCTCTAAATAAGTGGAATTTCTGTCTTTTTCCCCAAAACAAAGGGAATTTCTGTCTTTTTTGCCCCAAAATAAGGAAAATTTCTGACTTATTACTCTGAAATAAGTGAAATTTCTGCAAATTTGCCCCAAAATAAGGGAAATTTCTGCTTTTTGCCTCAAATTATGGGGACTTTCAGCATTTTACCTCAAAATAAAGGAAATTTCTGATTTTTGCACCAAAATATGGAGAATTTCTGCCTATTTGCCCCAAAATAAAGCGAATTTCTGCATTTTTGCACCAATATTAGAAGAATTTCTGCAATTTTGTTCCAAAATACGGGTCATTTCTTCCTTTTTGCCCGAAATTAATTTGAATATCTGCCTTTTTGTCCCAAATTAAGTGAAATTTCTTCAATTTTAGCCAAAAATTAGGGATTTCATCTTTTTGCCTTAAAATAAGAGGAATTTCTGCCATTTTGCCCTGAAATATTTGAAATTTCTGCAATTTTAACTCAAAATAAGGGGAATTTCTGCCTTATTGCACCAAAATAAGGAAAATTTCTGCCTTTTTTTCCTGAAATAAGTGAAATTTCTGCAATTTTGCCCCAAAATAAGTGAAATTTCTGAGTTTTGCCCCAAAATAAAGAGAATTTCTGTCTTTTTGCCCCAACATATAGGGAATTTCTGCCTTTTGGCCCTACAATTAGGGGAATTTCTGCATTTATGCTCCAAAATACGGGAAATTTTTGCCTTTTTGCCTGAAAATAAGGGGAATGCATACCTTTTTGCCATATAAAAGGGAAATTTCTTCATTTTTGCTCCAAAATAAGGGGAATTTCTGCCTTTTTGCCTCAAAATAAGTGGAATTTCTGTCTTTTTCCCACAAAACAAAAGGAATTTCTGTTTTTTGGCCCCAAAATAAAAGGAATTTCTGACTTATTACCCTGAAATAAATGAAATTTCTGCAATTTTGCCCCAAAATAAAAGAAATTTCTGCCTTTTTGCCCCCAAATAAGGGGAACTTCAGCTTTTTTACCTGAAAATAAGGGGAATTTCTGAATTTTTGCCACAAAATATATGGAATTTCTGCCTTTTTGCCACATAATAAGAAAAATTTCTGCAATTTTGCCCTAATAAAAGGGGAATTTCTCCTTTTTTTTTTTTAAATAAAGGAAATTTCTGCCTTTTTACCTGAAAATAAGTGAAATTACTGCAATTTTGCCCCAAAATAAGGTAAATTTCTGCAATTTTGCCCCAAAATAAAGGAAATTTCTGGAATTTTGCCCCAAAATAAGGGGAATTTCTTCAATTTTGCTCCAAAATACGAGGAATTTCTGCCTTTTTGCCCGAAAATAAGGGGAATGCTTACTTTTTGCCATAAAAAAGTGAAATTTCTTCATTTTTTTTCTAAAATAAGGGGAATTTCTGCCTTTTAGCCTCTAAATAATTGGAATTTCTGTCATTTTCTCCCAAAACAAAGAGAATTTCTTTTTTTTTGCCCCAAAATAAGGGGAATTTCTGACTTATTACCCTGAAATAAGTGAAATTTCTGCAATTTTGCCCCAAAATAAGGGAAATTTCTGCCTTTTTGCCCCCAAATAAGGGGAATTTCAGCCTTTTTACCTCAAAATAATGGGAATTTTTGCATTTTTGCCACAATATAATAGGAATTTCTGCTTTTTTGCCACAAAATAAGGAAAATTTTTGCCTTTTTTCCCTGAAATAAGTGAAATTTCTGCAATTTTGCCCAAAAATAAGTGGAATTTCTGAGTTTTGCCCCAAAATAAGGAGAATTTCTGTCTTTTTGCCCCAACATATAGGGAATTTTTGCCTTTTAGCCCCACAATTAGGGGAATTTCTGCAATTTTGCTCCAAAATACAGGGAATTTCTGCCTTTTTGCCCAAAATAAGGGGAATGCATACCTTTTTGCCATATAAAAGGGAAATTTCTTCATTTTTGCTCCAAAATAAGGGGAATTTCTGCCCTTTTGCCTCTAAGTAAGTGGAATTTCTGTCTTTTTCCCCCAAAACAAAGGGAATTTCTGTCGTTTTTGCACCAAAATAAGAAAAATTTCTGACTTATTACACTGAAATAAGTAAAATTTCTGCAATTTTGCCCCAAAATAAGGGAAATTTCTGCCTTTTTGCCCCCAAATAAAAGGAATTTCAGCATTTTTACCTCAAAATAAGGGGAATTTCTGCCTTTTTGCCCCATAATAAAGAAAATTTCTGCAATTTTGCCCCAAAATAAGGGGAATTTCTCCTTTTTTGCCCCAAAATAAAGGAAATTTCAGCCTTTTTACCTGAAAATAAGTGAAATTACTGCATTTTTTCCCCAAATAAGGGAAATTTCTGCAATTTTGCCCCAAAATAAGGTAAATTTCTCCAATTTTGCCCTAAAATAAAGGAATATTTTGGAATTTTGCCCCAAAATAAGGGGAATTTATTATTTTTGCCCCAAAATATAGGGAATTTCTGCCTTTTGCCCCAAAATTAGGGGAATTTCTTCAATTTTGCTCCAAAATACGGGGAATTTCTGCATTTTTGCCCAAAAATAAGGGGAATGCATACCTTTTTGCCATAAAAAAGAGAAATTTCTTCATTTTTGCTCCCAAATAAGTGAAATTTCTGCCTTTTTGCCTCTAAATAAGTGGAATTTCTGTCTTTTTCCCCCAAAACAAAGCTAATTTCTAACTTTTTTGCTCCAAAATAAGGGGAATTTCTGACTTATTACCCTGAAATAAGTCAAATTTCTGCAATTTTGCCCCAAAATAAGGAAAATTTCTGCCTTTTTGCCCCCATAGAAGGGGAATTTCAGCCTTTTTACCTCAAAATAAGGGGAATTTCTTCATTTTTGCCACAAAATATTAGAAATTTCTGCCATTTTGCCCTAAAATAAAAAAAATTTCTTGCTTTTTTCCCTGAAATAAGTGAAATTTCTGCAATTTTGCCCCAAAATAAGTGGAATTTCTGAGTTTTGCCCAAAAATATAAAGAATTTCTATTTTTTTGCCCCAAAATATAGGCAATTTCTGCCTTTTTTCCCCACAATTAGTGGAATTTCTGCAATTTTGCTCCAAAACACCAGGAATTTCTGCCTTTTTGCCCGAAAATAAGGGGAATGCATAACTTTTTGCCATATAAAAGTGAAATTTCTTCATTTTTGCTCCAAAATAAGGGGAATTTCTGCATTTTTGCCTCTAAATAAGTGGAATTTCTGTCTTTTTCCCCAAAACAAAGGGAATTTCTGTCTTTTTTGCCCCAAAATAAGGAAAATTTCTGACTTATTACTCTGAAATAAGTGAAATTTCTGCAAATTTGCCCCAAAACAAGGGAAATTTCTGCCTTTTGCCTCAAATTATGGGGACTTTCAGCATTTTATTTCAAAATAAAGGAAATTTCTGATTTTTGCACCAAAATATGGAGAATTTCTGCCTATTTGCCCCAAAATAAAGCGAATTTCTGCATTTTTGCACCAATATTAGAGGAATTTCTGCAATTTTGCTCCAAAATACGGGTCATTTCTTACTTTTTGCCCGAAATTAATTGGAATATCTGCCTTTTTGTCCCAAATTAAGTGAAATTTCTTCAATTTTAGCCAAAAATTAGGGATTTTATCTTTTTGCCTTAAAATAAGAGGAATTTCTGCCATTTTGCCCTGAAATATTTGAAATTTCTGCAATTTTAACTCAAAATAAGGGGAATTTCTGCCTTATTGCCCCAAAATAAGGGGAATTTCAACCTTATTACCTCAAAATAAAGGAAATTTCTGCCTTTTTTCCACAAAATATACGGAATTTCTGCCTTTTTGTCACAAAATAAGGAAAATTTCTGCAAATTTGCCCCAAAATAAGGTAAATTTCTGCAATTTTGCCCCAAAATAAAGGAAATTTCTGGAATTATGCCCCAAAATAAAGGGAATTTCTGATTTTTGCGCCAATATAAAGGGAATATCTAACTTTTGCGCCAAAATTAAGGAATTTCTGCAATTTTGCTCCAAAATACAGGGAATTTCTGCCTTCTTGCCCTAAAATAAGGGGAATGCATACCTTTTTGCCATAAAAAAGGGAAATTTTTTCATTTTTGCTCTAAAATAAAAGGAATTTCTGTGTTTTTGCCTCTAAATAAGTGTAATTTCTGTTTTTTACCCCCGAAACAAAGAAAATTTCTGACATTTTTCCTCAAAATAAGGGGATATCTGACTTATTACCCTAAATAAGTGCAATTTCTGCAATTTTGCCTTAAAACAATAAATAATTTCTGCCTTTTTGCCCCCAAATAAGAGGAATTTCAGCCTTTTTACCTCAAAATAAAGGGAATTTCTGCATTTTTGCCACAAAATATTAGGAATTTCTGCCTTTTTGCCACAAAATAAGGAAAATTTCTGCTTTTTTTTTCTGAAATAAGTGAAATTTCTGCAATTTTGCCCCAAAATAAGGAGAATTTCTGTCTTTTTGCCCCAACATATAGGGAATTTCTGCCTTTATGCCCCACAATTAGGGAATTTCTGCAATTTTGCACCAATATACGGGGAATTTCTGCTTTTTTGCCCGAAAATAAGGGGAATGCATAACTTTTTGGCATATAAAAGGGAAATTTCTTCATTTTTGCTCCAAAATAAGTGAATTTCTGCATTTATGCCTCTAAATAAGTGGAATTTCTGTCTTTTTTCCTAAAACACAGGGAATTTCTGTATTTTTTGCCCCAAAATAAGGAAAATTTCTGACTTATAACCCTGAAATAAGTGATTTTTTTTTCAAATTTGCCCCAAAATAAGGGAATTTTCTGCCTTTTGCCCCAAAATATGGGGAATTTCAGCATTTTACTTCAAAATAAGGGAAATTTCTGATTTTTGCACCAAAATATGGAGAATTTCTGCCTTTTTGCCCCAAAATAAAGGGAATTTCTGCATTTTTGCACCAATATTAGGGGAATTTCTGCAATTTTGCTCCAAAATACGGGTCATTTCTGCCTTTTTACCCGAAATTAATTGGAATTTCTGGCTTTTTGTCCAAAATAAGTGAAATTTCTTCAATTTTAGCCAAAAATTAGGGATTTCATCTTTTTGGCCCAAAATAAGGGGAATTTCTGTCATTTTGCCCTGAAATATTTGAAATTTCTGCAATTTTATCCCAAAATAAGTGGAGTTTCTACTTTTTTGCCCCAAAATAAGGGGAATTTCAAACTTATTACCTCAAAATAAAGGAAATTTCTGCCTTTTTGCCACAAAAGATACGGAATTTCTGCATTTTTGCCCCAAAATAAAAAAAAATTTCTGCAATTTTGCCCCAAAATAAGTGGAATTTCTCCCTTTTTGCCTCAAAATAAAGGAAATTTCAGCCTTTTTACATGAAAATAAGTGAAATTTCTGCAATTTTGCCCCAAATAAGAGAAATTTCTGCAATTTTGCCCCAAAATAAGGTAAATTCCTGCAATTTTGCCCCAAAATAAAGAAAATTTCTGGAATTTTACCCCAAGTTAAAGGGAATTTCTGATTTTTGCCTCAAAATAAAGGAAATTTCTGCCTTTTGCCCCAAAATTAGGGGAATTTCTGCAATTTTGCTCCAAAATACAGGGAATTTCTACCTTTTTGCCCGAAAATAAGGGGAATGCATACCTTTTTGCCATAAAAAAGGGAAATTTCTTCATTTTTGCTCCAAAATAAGGGAAATTTCTGCCTTTTTGCCTCTAAATAAGTGAAATTTCTGTCTTTTCCCCCAAAACAAAGGGAATTTCTGACTTTTTTGCTCCAAAATAAGGGGAATTTCTGACTTATTACCCTGAAATAAGTGAAATTTCTGCAATTTTGCCCCAAAATAAGGAAAATTTATGCCTTTTTGCCCCCAAATAAGGGGAATTTCAGCCTTTTTACCTCAAAATAAAGGAAATTTCTGCATTTTTGTCACAAAATATTAGGAATTCCTGCCTTTTTGCCACAAAATAAGGAAAATTTCTGCTTTTTCTCTGAAATAAGTGAAATTTCTGCAATTTTGCCCCAAAATAAGTGGAATTTCTAAGTTTTGCCCCAAAATATGAATTTCTGTCTTTTTACCCCAAAATATAGGAAATTTCTGGCTTTTTGGCCCACAATTAGGGGAATTTCTGCAATTTTGCTCCAAAATAAGGGAAATTTCTGCCTTTTTGCCTGAAAATAAGGGGAATACATACCTTTTTGCCATATAAAAGGAAAATTTTTTCATTTTTGCTCAAAAATATAAGGAATTTCAGCCTTTTTGCCTCTACGTAAGTGGAATTTCTCTCTTTTTCCCCCAAAACAAAGGGAATTTCTGTCTTTTTTGCCCCAAAATAAGGGGAATTTCTGACTTATTACCCTGAAATAAGTAAAATTTCTGCAATTTTGCAACAAAATAAGGGAAATTTCTGCCTTTTTGCCCCCAAATAAGAGGAATTTCAACATTTTTACCTCAAAATAAGGGGAATTTCTGCATTTTTGCCACATAATTTACGGAATTTCTTCTTTTTTGCCCCATAATAAGGAAAATTTCTGCAATTTTGCCCCAAAATAAGGGAAATTTCTACTATTTTGCCCCAAAATAAAGGAAATTTCAGCCTTTTTTCCTGAAAATAAGTGAAATTACTGCAATTTTGCCCCAAATAAAGGAAATTTCTGCAATTTTGCCCCAAAATAAAGTAAATTTCTGCAATTTTGCCCCAAAATAAAAGAAATTTGTGGAATTTTGCCCCCAAATAATGGGAATTTCTGATTTTTTCCCCAAAATAAAGGGAATTTCTATCTTTTGCCCCAAAATTAGGGGAATTTCTGCAATTTTGCTCCAAAATACGCGGAATTTCTGCCTTTTTGCCCGAAAATAAAAGGAATGCTTAACTTTTTGCCATAAAAAAGTGAAATTTCTTCATTTTTGCTCCAAAATAAGGGGAATTTCTGCTTTTTTGCCTCTAAATAAGTGGAATTTCTGTCATTTTCCCCCAAAACAAAAAGAATTTCTCACTTTTTTACCCCAAAATAAGGGGAATTTCTGATTCTTACCCAGAAATAAGTAAAATTTCTGCAATTTTGCCCCAAAATAAGGGAAATTTCTGCCTATTTGCCACCAAATAAGGGGAATTTCAGCCTTTTTACCTCAAAATAAGCGAAATTTCTGCATTTTTGCCACAAAATATTAGGAATTTCTGCCTTTTTACCCCAAAATAAGGAAAATTTATGCCTTTTTTTCCTGAAATAAGTGAAATTTCTGCAATTTTTCCCCAAAATAAGTGGAATTTCTGAGTTTTGCCCCAAAATAAAGAGAATTTCTGTCTTTTTGCCCCAACATATAGGGAATTTCTGCCTTTTGGCCCTACAATTAGGGGAATTTCTGCATTTATGCTCCAAAATACGGGAAATTTCTGCCTTTTTGCCTGAAAATAAGGGGAATGCATACCTTTTTGCCATATAAAAGGGAAATTTCTTCATTTTTGCTCCAAAATAAGGAAAATTTCTGCCTTTTTGCCTCAAAATAAGTGGAATTTCTGTCTTTTTCCCTCAAAACAAAAGGAATTTCTGTTTTTTGGCCCCAAAATAAGAGGAATTTCTGACTTATTACCCTGAAATAAATGAAATTTCTGCAATTTTGCCCCAAAATAAAAGAAATTTCTGCCTTTTTGCCCCCAAATAAGGGGAACTTCAGCTTTTTTACCTGAAAATAAGGGGAATTTCTGAATTTTTGCCACAAAATATATGGAATTTCTGCCTTTTTGCCACATAATAAGAAAAATTTCTGCAATTTTGCCCTAAAAAAAGGGGAATTTCTCCTTTTTTTCCTTAAAATAAAGGAAATTTCTGCCTTTTTACCTGAAAATAAGTGAAATTACTGCAATTTTGCCCCAAATAAGGAAAATTTCTGCAATTTTGCCCCAAAATAAGGTAAATTTTTGCAATTTTGCCGCAAAATAAAGGAAATTTCTGGAATTTTGCTTCAAAATAAGGGGAATTTCTGATTTTTGCCCCAAAATAAAGGGAATTTCTGCCTTTTTGCCCCAAAATAAGAAAAATTTTTGCTTTTTTTCTCTGAAATAAGTGAAATTTCTGGAATTTTGCCCCAAAATAAGTGAAATTTCTGCAATTTTGCCCCAAAATAAGGGAAATTTCTGGAATTTTGTTCCAAAATAAGTGGAATTTCCGAGTTTTGCCCCAAAATAAGGAGAATTTCTGTTTTTGCCCCAATATATAGGGAATTTCTTCCTTTTTGCCCCAAAATTATGGGAATTTCTGCAATTTTGCTCCAAAATACAGGGAATTTCAGCCTTTTTGCCCGAAAATAAGTGGAATGCATACTTTTTTGCCATAAAAAAGGGAAATTTCTTCAATATTGCTCCAAAATAAATGCAATTTCTGCCTTTTTGCCCAAAAATAAGAAAAATTTTTGCTTTTTGTCTCTGAAATAAGTTAAATTTCTGCAATTTTGCCCTAAAATAAGAGAAATTTCTGCAATTTTCCCCATAAAAAGAGAAATTCTGCAATTTTGCTCCAAAATAAGAGGAATTTATGTTTTTTGCCCCCAAATAAGGGAAAGTTTTTCAATCTTTCCCTAAAATAAAGGGAATTTCTTCCTTGCCCCAAAATAAAGAGAATTTCTGCCTTTTTGCCCCTAAATAAAGAAAATTACTGTATTTTTTACCCCAAAATTAGGTGAATTTTGGCAATTTTGCTCCATAATACGGGGATATTCTGCCTATTCGCCGAAAATAAGGGAAATTTCTGCCATTTTATCACGAAATAAGTGAAATTTCTGCAGTTTTACCCCAAAATAAAAGGAATTTCTGCATTTTTGACCTAAAATTAGGGAAATTTCTGCAATTTTCCTTCAAAATACGGGGAATTTCTGCCTTATTGCCCGAAAATAAAAGGTATGTATAACTTTTTGCCATAAAAAAAAGAAATTTTTTCATTTTTGCCCATTAATAAAAAAATTTTCCACCTTTTTTACTCAAAATAAGTGCAATTTCTGCTTTTCCCCAAAAATAAACGAAATTTCTGTCTTTTTGCCCCAAAATAAAGGGAATTTCTGACTTTTTGCCCCAAAATAAAGAGAATTTCAGCCTTTTTACCTCAAAATAAGGGGGATTTATGCATTTTTGCCCCAAAATATGGGGAATTTCTGACTTTTTGCCCCAAAATAAGAAAAATTTCTGCAATTTTGCACCAAAATAAAAGAAATTTCTGCCTTTTTGCCCCAAAATAA
Organism: Micromys minutus; assembly: GCF_963924665.1. Taxonomy (NCBI): domain Eukaryota; kingdom Metazoa; phylum Chordata; class Mammalia; order Rodentia; family Muridae; genus Micromys; species Micromys minutus. The sequence goes on from NC_137963.1 coordinate 30,348,297, forward strand.
GAAAATTTCGGCCTTTTTTCTGAAATAAGTTAAATTTCTGCAATTATGCCCCAAAATAAGGGAAATTTCTGCAATTTTGCCCCAATGTAAAGGAAATTTCTGCAATTTTGCCCTAAAATAAGGGAAATTTCTGCAATTTTGCCCCAATGTAAAGGAAATTTCTGCAATTTTGCCCCAAAATAAGGGAAATTTCTGCAATTTTGCCCCAATGTAAAGGAAATTTCTGCAATTTTGCCCCAAAATAAGGGGAATTTCAGCCTTTTTACCTCAAAATAAGGGGAATTTCTGCATTTTTGGCACAAAATATTAGGAATTTCTGCTTTTTTGCCCCAAAATAATGAAATTTCTGCCTTTTTGCCTCAAAATAAGAAAAATTTTTGCTTTTTTTTCTGAAATAAGTGAAATTTCTGCAATTTTGCCCTAAAATAAGAAAAATTTCTGCAATTTTTCCATATAATAAGAGATATTTCTGCAATTTTGCCCCAAAATAAGAGGAGTTTCTGTTTTTTGCCTCCAAATAAGGGAAATTTCTTTAATCTTGCCCTAAAATAAGGGAAATTTCTGACTTTTGCCGCAAAATAAGAAGAATTTCTGCCTTTTTGCCCCTAAAAAAAGAAAATTACTGTATTTTTTACCACAAAATTAGGTGAATTTCTGCAATTTTGCTCCATAATATGGGGATTTTCTGCCTTTTCGCAGAAAATAAGGGGAATTTCTGCCATTTTGCCGCAAAATAAGTGAAATTTCTGCAGTTTTACCCCAAAATAAAAGGAATTTCTGCATTTTTGCCATAAAATTAGGAAAATTTCTGCAATTTTGCTTCAAAATACAGGGAATTTCTGCCTTTTTGCCCGAAAATAAAAGGTATGTATAACTTTTTGCCATAAAAAAGGGAAATTTCTTCATTTTTGCCTGTTAATAAGGGGATTTTCCACCTTTTTGACTCAAAATAAGTGCAATTTCTGCTTTTCCCCAAAAATAAACGAAATTTCTGTCTTTTTGCCCCAAAATAAAGGGAATTTCTGACTTTTTGCCCCAAAATAAAAGGAATTTCAGCCTTTTTACCTCAAATAAAAGGAATTTTTGCATTTTTGCCCCAAAATATGGGGAATTTCTGCTTTTTTGCCCCAAAATAAGAAAAATTTCTGCAATTTTGTACCAAAATAAAAGAAATTTCTGCCTTTTTGCCCCAAAATAAAAAAATTTTGGCCTTTTATCTGAAATAAGTGAAATTTCTGCAATTTTGCCCTAAAATAAAAAAAAATTTCTTCAATTTTGCCCCAATGTAATAAAAATTTCTGCAATTTTGCCCCAAAATAAGGGAAATTTCTCCAATTTTGCCCCAATGTAAAGGAAATTTCTGCAAATTCGTCCAAAAAAAGGGGAATTTCTGACTTTTTGCTCCCGAAAAAAAAAGATTTTCTGTCTTTTTGCCCCAAAATAAAGAGAATTTCTGCATTTTTGCCTGAAAATTATGAGAATTTTTGCAATTTCGCTACAAAATACAGGGAATTTCAGCCTTTTAGCCCCAAAATAAAGGGAATTTCTGCATTTTCCCCCAATATTTGGGGAATTTCTGCATTTTACCTCTAAATAAAAGGAATTTCTGCATTTTACCTCAAAATAAGAAGAATTTCTGCCTTTTGCCCCAAAATATGGGGAATTTCGGCCTTTTTGTTCCAAAATAAGGAAAATTTCTTCAATTTTGTATTATAATAAAAAAAATTTCTGCTTTTTGCCCCAAAATGAGAGGAATTTCTGACTTTTTGCCTTGAAATAAATGAAATTTCTGCAATTTTGTCCGAAAATAAGGGAAATATATGCCTTTTTGCTCCAAAATAAGGGGAATTTCTGCCTTTTGCCCCAAAATATGGGAAATTTTTGCCTTTTTGTCTGAAAATAAGAAGAATGCATACCTTTTTGCCATATAAAAAGGAAATTTCTTCATTTTTGCTCCAAAATAAGGGGATTTTCTGCATTTTTGCATGCAAATAAGGGGAATTTCAGCCTTTTTACCTCAAAATAAGGGGAATTTCTGCATTTTTCGCACAAAATATTAGGAATTTCTGCTTTTTTGCCCCAAAATAATGGAATTTCTGCCTTCTTGCCCCAAAATAAGAAAAATTTTGCTTTTTTTCTCTGAAATAAGTGAAATTTCTGCAATTTTGCCCTTAAATAAGAGAAATTTCTGCAATTTTGCCCCAAAATATGGGGAATTTCTGTTTTTTGCCCCCAAATAAGGGAATTTTCTTCAATCTTGCCCTAAAATAAGGGGAATTTCTCCCTTTTGCCTCAAAATAAGGAGAATTTCTGCCTTTTTGCCCCTAAATAAAGAAAATTACTGTATTTTTTACTCCAAAATTAGGTGAATTTCTGCAATTTTGCTCCATAATACGGGGATTTTCTGCCTTTTCGCTGAAAATAAGGGGAATTTTTGCCATTTTGCCCCGAAATAAGTGAAATTTCTGCAGTTTTATCCCAAAATAAAAGGAATTTCTGCATTTTTGCCCTAAAATTAGGAAAATTTCTGCAATTTTGCTCCAAAATATGGGGAATTTCTGCCTTTTTGCCCGAAAATAAAAGGTATGTATAACTTTTTGCCATAAAAAAGGGAAATTTCTTCATTTTTGCCCGTTAATAAGGGGATTTTCCACCTTTTTGACTCAAAATAAGTGCAATTTCTGCTTTTCCCCAAAAATAAACGAAATTTCTGTCTTTTTGCCCCAAAATAAAGGGAATTTCTGACTTTTTGCCCCAAAATAAAAGGAATTTCAGCATTTTTACCTCAAAATAAGGAAAATTTCTGCATTTTTGCCCCAAAATATGGGGAATTTCTGCCTTTTTGCCCCAAAATAAGAAAAATTTCTGCAATTTTGTACCAAAATAAAAGAAATTTCTGCCTTTTTGCCCTAAAAAAAGAAAATTTCTGCCTTTTTTCTGAAATAAGTGAAATTTCTGCAATTTTGCCTCAAAATAAGGAAAATTTCTGCAATTTTGCCCCAATGTAAAGGAAATTTCTGCAATTTTGCCTCAAAATAAGGGGAATTTCTGATTTTTGCTCCCGAAAAAAGGAGATTTTCTGTCTTTTTCCCCAAAATAAAGAGAATTTCTTCATTTTTGCCCAAAAATTATGAGAATTTTTGCAATTTTGCTACAAAATACAGGGAATTTCAGCCTTTTAGCCCCAAAATATAGGGAATTTCTTCATTTTCCCCCAATATTTGGGGAATTTCTGCATTTTACCTCTAAATAAAAGGAATTTCTGCATTTTACCTCAAAATTAGAAGAATTTCTGCCTTTTGCCCCAAAATATGGGGAATTTCTGCCTTTTTGTTCCAAAATAAGGAAAATTTCTTCAATTTTGTACTATAATAAAAGAAATTTCTGCTTTTTGCCCCAAAATGAGGGGAATTTCTGAATTTTGCCCTGAAATAAATGAAATTTCTGCAATTTTGCCCGAAAATAAGGGAAATTTGTGCCTTTTTGCTCCAAAATAAGGGGAATTTCTGCCTTTTGCCCCAAAATATGGAAAATTTTTGCATTTTTGTCTTAAAATAAGAAGAATGCATACCTTTTTGCCATATAAAAAGGAAATTTCTTCATTTTTGCTCCAAAATAAGGGGAATTTCTGCCTTTTTTCACCCAAATAAAGGGAATTTCAGCCTTTTTACCTCAAAATAAGGGGAATTTTTGCATTTTTGGCACAAAATATTAGGAATTTCTGCCTTTTTGCCCCCAAAAATGGAATTTCTGCCTTTTTGCCCCAAAATAAGAAAAATTTTTGCTTTTTTTCCTCTGAAATATGTGAAATTTCTGCAATTTTGCCCTAAAATAAGGGGAATTTCTGTTTTTTGCCCCCAAATAAGGGAAATTTCTTTAATCTTGCCCTAAAATAAGGGGAATTTCTCCCTTTTGCCTCAAAATAAGAAGAATTTCTGCCTTTTTGCCCCTAAATAAAGAAAATTACTGTATTTTTTACCCCAAAATTAGGTGAATTTCGGCAATTTTGCTCCATAATACGGGGATTTTCAGCCTTTTCGCCGAAAATAATGGGAATTTCTGCCATTTTGCCGCGAAATAAGTGAAATTTCTGCACTTTTACCCCAAAATAAAAGGAATTTCTGCATTTTTGCCCTAAAATTAGGGAAATTTCTGCAATTTTGCTCCAAAATATGGGGAATTTCTGCCTTTTTGCCCGAAAATAAAAGGTATGTATAACTTTTTGCCATAAAATAGGGAAATTTCTTCATTTTTGCCCGTTAATAAGGGGATTTTCCACTTTTCTGACTCAAAATAAGTGCAATTTCTGCTTTTCCCCAAAAATAAACGAAATTTCTGTCTTTTTGCCCCAAAATAAAAGGAATTTCAGCATTTTTACCTCAAAATAAGGGGAATTTCTGCATTTTTGCCCCAAAATATAGGGAATTTCTGCCTTTTTGCCCCAAAATAAGAAAAATTTCTGCAATTTTGTAACAAAATAAAAGAAATTTCTGCCTTTTTGCCCTAAAATAAGAAAATTTTGGCCTTTTTTCTGAAATAAGTGAAATTTCTGCAATTTTGCCCCAAAATAAGGGAAATTTCTGCAATTTTGCCCCAATGTAAAAAAAATTTCTGCAATTTTGCCCCAAAATAAGGGAAATTTCTGCAATTTTGCCCCAATATAAAGGAAATTTCTGCAATTTTGCCCCAAAATAAGGGGAATTTCTGACTTTTTGCTCCCGAAAAAAGGAGATTTTCTGTCGTTTTGCCCCAAAATAAAGAGAATTTCTGCCTTTTTGCCGAAAATTATGAGAATTTTTGCAATTTTGCTACAAAATCCGGGGAATTTCAGCCTTTTAGCCCCAAAATAAAGGGAATACCTGCATTTTTCCCCAATATTTGGGGAATTTCTGCATTTTACCTGTAAATAAAAGGAATTTCTGCATTTTACCTCAAAATAAGAAGAATTTCTGCCTTTTGCCCCAAAATATGGGGAATTTCTGCTTTTTTGTTCCAAAATAAAGAAAATTTCTTCAATTTTGTACTATAATAAAAGAAATTTCTGCTTTTTGCCCCAAAATGAGGGGAATTTCTGACTTTTTGCCCTGAAATAAATGAAATTTCTGCAATTTTGCCCGAAAATAAGGGAAATTTGTTTCTTTTTGCTCTAAAATAAGGGGAATTTCTGCCTTTTGCCCCAAAATATGGGGAATTTTTGCCTTTTTGTCTGAATATAAGAAGAATGCATACCTTTTTGCCATATGAAAAGTAAATTTCTTCATTTTTGCTCCAAAATAAGGGGAATTTCTGCCTTTTTGCACCCAAATAAATGGAATTTCAGCCGTTTTACCTCAAAATAAGAAGAATTTTTGCATTTTTGGCACAAAATATTAGGAATTTCTGCCTTTTTGCCCCAAAATAATGGAATTTCTGCCGTTTTGCCCCAAAATAAGAAAAATTTTTGCTTTATTTCTCTGAAATAAGTGAAATTTCTGCAATTTTGCCCTAAAATAAGAGAAATTTCTGCAATTTTTCCCCATAATAAGAGAAATTTCTGCAATTTTGCCCCAAAATAAGGGGAATTTCTGTTTTTTGCCCCCAAATAAGGGAAATTTCTTCAATCTTGCCCTAAAATAAGAGGAATTTCTGCTTTTTGCCCCAAAATAAGGAGAATTTCTGCTTTTTAGCCCCTAAATAAAGAAAATTACTGTATTTTTTACCCCAAAATTAGGTGAATTTCTGCAATTTTGCTCCATAATACAGGGATTTTCTGCCTTTTTGACGAAAATTAGGGGAATTTTTGCCATTTTGCCGCGAAATAAGTGAAATTTCTGCAGTTTTACCCCAAAATAAAAGGAATTTCTGCATTTTTGCCCTAAAATTAGGGAAATTTCTGCAATTTTGCTCCAAAATATGGGGAATTTCTGCATTTTTGCCCGAAAATAAAAGGTATGTATAACTTTTTGCCATAAAATAGGGAAATTTCTTCATTTTTGCCCGTTAATAAGGGGATTTTCCACCTTTTTGACTCAAAATAAGTGCAATTTCTGCTTTTCCCCAAAAATAAACGAAATTTCTGTCTTTTTGCCCCAAAATAAAGGGAATTTCTGACTTTTTGCCCCAAAATAAAAGGAATTTCAGCCTTTTTACCTCAAATAAAAAGAATTTCTGCATTTTTGCCCCAAAATATTGGGAATTTCTGCCTTTTGCCCCAAAATAAGAAAAATTTCTGCAATTTTGTACCAAAATAAAAGAAATTTCTGCCTTTTTGCCCCAAAACAAGAAAATTTCGGCCTTTTTTCTGAAATAAGTGAAATTTCTGCAATATTGCCCCCAAATAAGGGAAATTTCTGCAATTTTGCCCCAATGTAAAGGAAATTTCTGCAATTTTGCCCCAAAATAAGGGGAATTTCAGCCTTTTTACCTCAAAATAAGGGGAATTTCTGCATTTTTGGCACAAAATATTAGGAATTTCTGCCTTTTTAACAAAATAATGGAATTTCTGCCTTTTTGCCCCAAAATAAGAAAAATTTTTGCTTTTTTTCTCTGAAATAAGTGAAATTTCTGCAATTTTGCCCTAAAATAAGAGAAATTTCTGCAATTTTTCCCAATAATAAGAGAAATTTCTGCAATTTTGCCCCAAAATATGGGGAATTTCTGTTTTTTGCCCCCAAATAAGGGAAATTTCTTCAATCTTGCCCTAAAATAAGGGGAATTTCTCCCTTTTGCCTCAAAATAAGGAGAATTTCTGCCTTTTTGCCCCTAAATAAAGAAAATTACTGTATTTTTTACCCGAAAATTAGGTGAATTTCTGCAATTTTGCTCCATAATATGGGGATTTTCTGCCTTTTCGCAGAAAATAAGGGGAATTTCTGCCATTTTGCCGCAAAATAAGTGAAATTTCTACAATTTTACCCCAAAATAAAAGGAATTTCTGCATTTTTGCCATTAAATTAGGGAAATTTCTGCAATTTTGCTCCAAAATATGGGGAATTTCTGCTTTTTTGCCCAAAAATAAAAGGTATGTATAACTTTTTGCCATAAAAAAGGGAAATTTCTTCATTTTTGCCCGTTAATAAGGGGATTTTCAACCTTTTTGACTCAAAAAAAGTGCAATTTCTGCTTTTCCCCAAAAAGAAATGAAATTTCTGTCTTTTTGCCCCAAAATAAAGGGAATTTCTGACTTTTTGCCCCAAAATAAAAGGAATTTCAGCCTTTTTACATCAAAATAAGGGGAATTTCTGCCTTTTTGCCTCAAAATAAGAAAAATTTCTGCAATTTTGTACCAAAATAAAAATAATTTCTGCCTTTTTGCCCCAAAATAAGAAAATTTCGGCCTTTTTTCTGAAATAAGTGAAATTTCTGCAATTTTGCCCCAATGTAAAGGAAATTTCTGCAATTTTGCCCCAAAATAAGGAGAATTTCTGACTTTTTGCTCCTGAAAAAAGAAGATTTTCTGTCTTTTTGCCCCAAAATAAAGAGAATTTCTGCCTTTTTGCCCGAAAATTATGAGAATTTTTGCAATTTTGCTACAAAATACAGGCAATTTCAGCCTTTTAGCCCCAAAATAAAGGAAATTTCTGCATTTTCCCCCAATATTTGGGGAATTTCTGCATTTTACCTCTAAATATAAGGAATTTCTGCATTTTACCTCAAAATAAGAAGAATTTCTGCCTTTTGCCCCGAAATATGGGGAATTTCTGCCTTTTTGTTCCAAAATAAGGAAAATTTGTTCAATTTTGTACTATAAAAAAATTTCTGCTTTTTGCCCCAAAATGAGGGGAATTTCTGACTTTTTGCCCTGAAATAAATGAAATTTCTGCAATTTTGCCCGAAAATAAGGGAAATTTGTGCCTTTTTGCTCCAAAATAAGGGGAATTTCTGCCTTTTGCCCTAAAATATGGGTAATTTTTGCCTTTTTGTCTGAAAATAAGAAGAATGCATACCTTTTTGCCATATAAAAAGTAAATTTCTTCATTTTTGCTCCAAAATAATGGGAATTTCTGCCTTTTTGCACTTAAATAAAGGGAATTTCAGCCTTTTACCTCAAAATAAGGGGAATTTCTGCATTTTTGGCACAAAATATTAGGAATTTCTGCTTTTTTGCCCCAAAATAATAGAATTTCTGGCTTTTTGCCGCAAAATAAGAAAAATTTTTGCTTTTTTTCTCTGAAATAAGTGAAATTTCTGCAATTTTGCCCTAAAATAAGAGAAATTTCTGCAATTTTTCCCCATAATAAGAGAAATTTCGGCAATTTTGCCCCAATATAAGGGGAATTTCTGTTTTTTGCCCCCCAAAAAAGAAATTTCTTCAATCTTGCCTTAAAATAAGGGGAATTTCTGCCTTTTGCCACAAAATAAAAAGAATTTCTGGCTTTTTGCCCCTAAATAAAGAAAATTACTGTATTTTTTTCTCCAAAATTAGGTGAATTTCTGCAATTTTGCTCCCTAATACGGGGATTTTCTGCCTTTTCGCCGAAAGTAAGGGGAATTTCTGCCATTTTGCCGCGAAATAAGTGAAATTTCTGCAGTTTTACCCCAAAATAAAAGGTATTTCTGCATTTTTGCCCTAAAATTAGGGAAATTTCTGTAATTTTGCTCCAAAATACAAGGAATTTCTGCCTTTTTGCCTGAAAATAAAAGGTATGTATAACTTTTTGCCATAAAAAAGGGAAATTTCTTCATTTTTGCCCATTAATAAGGGGATTTTCCACCTTTTTGATTCAAAATAAGTGCAATTTCTGCTTTTCCCCAAAAATAAACGAAATTTCTGTCTTTTTGCCCCAAAATAAAGGGAATTTCTGACTTTTTGCCCTAAAGTAAAAGGAATTTCAGCCTTTTTACCTCAAAGTAAGAGGAATTTCTGCATTTTTGCCCCAAAATATGGGGAATTTCTGACTTTTTGCCCCAAAATAAGAAAAATTTCTGCAATTTTGTACCAAAATATAAGAAATTTCTGCCTTTTTGCCCCAAAATTAGAAAATTTCGGACTTTTTTCTGAAATAAGTGAAATTTCTGCAATTTTGCCCCAAAATAAGGGAAATTTCTTCAATTTTGCCCCAATGTAAAGAAAATTTCTGCAATTTTGCCCCAAAATATGGGGAATTTTTGTCTTTTTGTCTGAATATAAGAAGAATGCATACCTTTTTGCCATATAAAAAGTAAATTTCTTCATTTTTGCTCCAAAATAAGGGGAATTTCTGCCTTTTTGCACCCAAATAAAGGGAATTCCAGCCTTTTTACCTCAAAATAAGAGGAATTTTTAAATTTTTGGCACAAAATATTAGGAATTTCTGCCTTTTTGCCCCAAAATAATGGAATTTCTGCCGTTTTGCCCCAAAATAAAAAAAATTTTTGCTTTATTTCTCTGAAATAAGTGAAATTTCTGCAATTTTGCCCTAAAATAAGAGAATTTTCTGCAATTTTGCCCCAAAATAAGGGGAATTTCTGTTTTTTGCCCCCAAATAAGGGAAATTTCTTCAATCTTGCCCTAAAATAAGGGTAATTTCTGCCTTTTGCCCCAAAATAAGGAGAATTTCTGCTTTTTTGCCCCTAAATAAAGTAAATAACTGTATTTTTTCCCCAAAATTAGGTGAATTTCTGTAATTTTGATCTATAATACGGGGATTTTCTGCCTTTTCGCCGAAAATAAGGGAAATTTCTGCCATTTTGCCGCGAAATAAGTGAAATTTCTGCAGTTTTACCCCAAAATAAAAGGAATTTCTGCATTTTTGCCCTAAAATTAGAAAAATTTCTGCAATTTTGTTCCAAAATACGGGGAATTTCTGCCTTTTTGCCCGAAAATAAAAGGTATGTATAACTTTTTGCCATAAAAAAGGAAAATTTCTTCATTTTTGCCCGTTAATAGAGGATTTTCCAACTTTTTGACTCAAAATAAGTGCAATTTCTGCTTTTCCCAAAAAATAATCAAAATTTCTGTCTTTTTGCCCCAAAATAAACGGAATTTCTGACTTTATGCCCCAAAATATAAGGAATTTTAGCCTTTTTACCTCAAATAAGGTAAATTACTGCATTTTTGCCCCAAAATATGGGAAATTTCTGCCTTTTTGCCTCAAATTAAAAAAATTTCTGCAATTTTGTACCAAAATAAAAGAAATTTCTGCCTTTTTGCCCCAAAATTAGAAAATTTCGGCCTTTTTTCTGAAATAAGTGAAATTTCTGCAATTTTGCCCCAAAATAAGGGAAATTTCTTCAATTTTGCTCCAATGTAAAGGAAATTTCTGCAATTTTGCCCCAAAATAAGGGGAATTTCTGACTTTTTGCTCCCGAAAAAAAGAGATTTTCTTTTTTTTTTTGCCCCAAAATAAAGAGAATTTCTGCCTTTTTGCCCGAAAATTATGAGAATTTTTGCAATTTTGCTACAAAATACAAGGAATTTCAGCCTTTTAGCCCCAAAATAAAGGGAAATCTGCATTTTCCCCCAATATTTGGGGAATTTCTGCATTTTACCTCTAAATAAAAGGAATTTCTGAATTTACCTCAAAATAAGAAGAATTTCTGCCTTTTGCCACAAAATATGGGGAATTTCTGCCTTTTTGTTCCAAAATAAGGAAAATTTCTTCAATTTTGTACTATAATAAAAGAAATTTCTGCTTTTTGCCCCAAAATGAGGGGAATTTCTGACTTTTTGGCCTGAAATAAATGAAATTTCTGCAATTTTGCCCGAAAATAAGGGAAATTTGTGCCTTTTTGCTCCAAAATAAGGAAAATTTCTGCCTTTTGCCACAAAATATAGGGAATTTTTGCCTTTTTGTCTGAAAATAAGAAGAATGCATACCTTTTTGCCATATAAAAAGTAAATTTCTTCATTTTTGCTCCAAAATAAGGGGAATTTCTGCTTTTTTGCACTTAAATAAGGGGAATTTCAGCCTTTTACCTCAAAATAAAAGGAATTTCTGCATTTTTGGCACAAAATATTAGGAATTTCTGCTTTTTTGCCCCAAAATAATAAAATTTCTGGCTTTTTGCCCCAAAATAAGAAAAATTTTTGCTTTTTTTCTCTGAAATAAGTGAAATTTCTGCAATTTTGCCCTAAAATAAGAGAAATTTCTGCAATTTTTCCCCATAATAAGAGAAATTTCTGCAATTTTGCCACAAAATAAGGGGAATTTCTGTTTTTTGCCCCCAAAAAAGAGAAATTTCTTCAATCTTGCCTTAAAATAAGGGGAATTTCTGCCTTTTGCCACAAAATAAAAAGAATTTCTGGCTTTTTGCCCCTAAATAAAGAAAATTACTGTATTTTTTTCCCCAAAATTAGGTGAATTTCTTCAATTTTGCTCCATAATACGGGGATTTTCTGCCTTTTTGCCGAAAATAAGGGGAATTTCTGCCATTTTGCCGTGAAATAAGTGAAATTTCTGCAGTTTTACCCCAAAATAAAAGGAATTTCTGCATTTTTGCCCTAAAATTAGGGAAATTTCTGCAATTTTGCTCCAAAATACAAGGAATTTCTGCCTTTTTGCCCGAAAATAAAAGGTATGTATAACTATTTGCCATAAAAAAGGAAAATTTCTTCATTTTTGCCCATTAATAAGGGAATTTTCCACCTATTTGACTCAAAATAAGTGCAATTTCTCCTTTTCCCCAAAAATAAACGAAATTTCTGTCTTTTTGCCCCAAAATAAAGGGAATTTCTGACTTTTTGCCCCAAAATAAAAGGAATTTCAGCCTTTTTACCTCAAAATAAGAGGAATTTCTGCATTTTTGCCCCAAAATATGGGGAATTTCTGACTTTTTGCCCCAAAATAAGAAAAAATTCTGCAATTTTGTACCAAAATATAAGAAATTTCTGCCTTTTTGCCCCAAAATTAGAAAATTTCGGCCTTTTTTCTGAAATAAGTGAAATTTCTGCAATTTTGCCCCAAAATAAGGGAAATTTCTTCAATTTTGCCCCAATGTAAAGGAAATTTCTGCAATTTTGCCCCAAAATAAGGGGAATTTCTGACTTTTTGCTCCCGAAAAAAGGAGATTTTCTGTTTTTTTGCCCCAAAATAAAGAGAATTTCTGCCTTTTTGCCCGAAAATTATGAGAATTTTTGCAATTTTGCTACAAAATACAGGGAATTTCAGCCTTTTAGCCCCAAAATAAAGGGAAATCTGCATTTTCCCCCAATATTTGGGGAATTTCTGCATTTTACCTCTAAATAAAAGGAATTTCTGCATTTTACCTCAAAATTAGAAGAATTTCTGCCTTTTTCCTTAAAATATGGGGAATTTCTGCCTATTTGCCCCAAAATAAGAAAAATTCCTGCAATTTTGTACCAATATAAAAGAAATTTCTGCCTTTTGCCCCAAAATAAGAAAATTTCGGCCTTTTTTCTGAAATAAGTGAAATTTCTGCAATTTTGCCCCAAAATAAGGGAAATTTCTGCAATTTTGGCCCAATGTAAAGGAAATTTCTGCAATTTTGCCCCAAAATAATGGAAATTTCTGCAATTTTGCCCCAATGTAAAGGAAATTTCTGCAATTTTGCCCCAATGTAAAGAAAATTTCTGCAATTTTGCCCCAAAATAAGGGAAATTTCTGCAATTTTGTCCCAATATAAAGGAAATTTCTGCAATTTTGCCCCAAAATAAGGGGAATTTCTGACTTTTTGCTCCCGAAAAAAGGAGATTTTCTGTCTTTTTGCCCCAAAATAAAGAGAATTTCTGCCTTTTTGCCGAAAATTATGAAATTTTTGCAATTTTGCTACAAAATCCGGGGAATTTCAGCCTTTTAGCCCCAAAATAAAGGGAATATCTGCATTTTTCCCCAATATTTGGGGAATTTCTGTATTTTACCTGTAAATAAAAGGAATTTCTGCATTTTACCTCAAAATTAGAAGAATTTCTGCCTTTTGCCCCAAAATATGGGGAATTTCTGCCTTTTTGTTCCAAAATAAGGAAAAGTTCTTCAATTTTGTACTATAATAAAAGAAATTTCTGCTTTTTGCCCCAAAATAAGGGGAATTTCTGACTTTTTGCCCTGAAATAAATGAAATTTCTGCAATTTTTCCCGAAAATAAGGGAAATTTGTTTCTTTTTGCTCCAAAATAAGGGGAATTTCTGACTTTTTGCTCCCGAAAAAAAGAGATTTTCTTTTTTTTTGCCCCAAAATAAAGAGAATTTCTGCCTTTTTGCCCTCCAATAGAAGCAATAACATAATATTTGGGACAAGGCATCTTTTTGGAATGTTATTGGTCATTGGCTGAACAAAATGAAAGAAAAGGGCTTGAAAATTCTTTTTCAAATTTTTGTCTCATATAGGGATTCAGTGTTCTCCTTGTGCCTCCATGGGCACTGAAGAAATATGAGGCACTAATATACACATATACATAGAAGCAAACACTCAATCCGAAGAAATAAAACCAAATGACAGTAATAGCTAACTTGAGAAAGTAGAAGGGAATGAATAAATTTAGTATTAATTAATAGACATGGTCCTGTCAGGAAGAAAGAGAAAACATTAAAGAAAGAAAACTTCCAACACACACACACACACACACACACACACACACACACACACACACACAAGATTCAGAAAATAGTAATAAGACAAAAAAAGAAGTTACCAAAGGAATAGGCACTAACTACACTAGGCCAATGTACTCTGTGGTTTGGGAGCTGCAGCCTAGTATGGAGGAGAACCAGGCTCACACTTTGAAGATGATGGCACATTATAAAGCCAAAAGTTGAGAAGCTCTACTAATGAATTGAAGAAATAACAACTGAAAGCTACTGAAATACAGTTGAAAACAGTAATTTGCAGCCACAACCTTTATCCCAAATAAAACAATAATAAATAAAACAACACAATGTTATAGTTTAATTGATAGATGGTGAAGACTGATGATCTTGGCAAATAAAAATAACCTTACATATGAAGAAAGAGTGTGGCTAGGAACCCTCTTCCTGTTCACAAGTAGTGGGAGCTAGTAGCTGTTTCAATGGCATATTTGCAAACACTAAAAATAAAAATAAAACAGGGCAAAACAAAAAAGCTGATCAATAATCTTTTTCTAGACATGCTTTTAACAGTAAAGTAAAATAAGATAGAATTCTTCAACAGCACAAATAATAACACATATGCACGTGCGAACACACGCACGCACACACACACACACACACACACACACACACACACACAAAGACACAAATGAATACACATGCACCAATACATACATACATATAAACACAAACTGACAAGCACACATACACACATGAACATACCGCACACACACACACACACACACACACACGCACGCACATGCACGCACGCATACACACACACAAAAACACAGAGGGACACATTTATGTATGAAGGTACACTCTGTGACAAAAAGCATTTTCAGGAAGAACAAAAGCAAAAACAGATAGTAACTAGGATCTATAAGAGAAATATGCAAGACCTGCTTGCAGACAGCTGAGCTCCCAGAAAAGCCTGGCAATTGCTCTAAGATCTGAGCAACAGGAAGTCAGCTTCACATCCACGTTATCCAGAAAGAGATCTCCTGGGAACCCTCAGACACCAGATATGGTGTACTCTGGGATCAAGTACTTTCCGGCCCAGAGAGAGGGCTATGTGACCTTCAGCAAGACTCAGGACCTGCGCACAGAGAGCTGAACTCCCAGAAGAGCCTGGCAATCACTCTAAGACCTAAGCCCACAGTGACAGAACCAAGTAACTGTTATCAGAACTCATTGACTGCTCACAAAGAGCAAAACATCCAGGAGCAAACTCCTCCCTGGGCCCATGGGTCCTCAGAACCACAGGAGAGAAAAGCTCCAGTCAGAGACAACAATATCACCTATAATCACAGATAAAAAAATGACAATAGAAAAGCACAAGAACCTAAGCAATGGAAACCAAGACAACCTGGCAACCTCAGAACCAGGTTCTTCTACCACAGCAAGTAGCAGATTTTCCATCACACCAGAAAAACAAAACAGACATAAAATCATATGTAATGATGATGATGGAGATCCTTGAGAAGCACATGAATAACTTCCTTAAACGATTACAGAAGAACCAAGAGAAATGACTCAAAGAACTACAAGAAAACACAACCAAACAGGTGAAGGAATTGAAAATGGAAATAGAATCAATAGAGAAATCACAAAAAGAGACAACCCTGGAGACAAACAACCTAAGAATGAAATTAGAAGTCACAGATGCAAGCAACACCAACAGAGTACAAGAGATGGAAGAGAGAATCTACGAGTGAAAGACAACATAGAAAACATAGACACAACAGTCAGAGAAGATGCAAAATTTAAAAAAGCTCCTAACCCAAAATGTGCAGAAGATCCAGGAAACAATGAGAAAACCAAACTTAAGGATAATAGGTATAGAAGAGGGCAAAGAATACCAACTAAAGGAAACAGCAAATATCTTAACAAAATCATAGAAGAAAACTTCCCTACCCTTAAAAACAAGATGACCATGAACATACAGGAAGCCTACAGAACTCCAAATATATTGAACCAGAAAAAAAAATTCTTCCCAACACATAATAGTCAAAACAACAAATGTTCAAAATGAAAAAAAAAAAGAAACAATGACTTTATAAAAATTTTAAGAAAATGGATGCATCTAGAGAATATCATCCTGAGTGAGGTAACCCAGTCACAAAAGAACATACATAATATGCAGTCACTGATAATTGGATACTAACCCCAGAAAGCTCTGAACACCCCAGAAACAACTCACAGACTATATGAAGTTCAAGAAAAACAAAGGCCAGAAAAAAAGAAAGAGAAAATGAAAAACCATGATGCTTAACTTTTACACACCAAGAAAACTTTGACTATTTCCAGGTTATATCTTGTTTTACATGTACTTTATGCTCATTGTAACTAGTAAGATTTTAATGTATACTATCAAACCTTTAAAAAAAATCAAGTACTTACAAAAATGTATTCATATACTTTTATGCAAAAATGCTTAAAATCTGTACATTTAATTTTGTTTTTAAAACTAAGTTGTTCAATTTATAAAAAATTATTAAAAGCATTAAGAAAAAAAGGACAAGTATCATATAAAGGCAGACCAAATCGAATTATACCAGACTTCTCAATGGGGACTGTAAAAGCTAGAAGATCCTGGATAGACATTATACAGACTCTAAGAGATTACAAATGCTTGTCAAGGTTACTACATCCAGCAACAATCTCAATTATCATAGATGGAGAGACCAAGCTATTCCAGGAAAAAAACTAAATTTATACAATATCTGACCACAAATCCAGCCCTACATAGGATAATAGATGGAAATATCAAAAGCAAGGAGAGAAACTACAACCTAGGAAAAGCATTAAAATAATCATACAAGAAAACCAAAAGAAGAGAAGCACACAAACATAATTCTACATCTAACAACAAAAATAACAGGATAAAACAATCACTATTTTTAAATACTTTTTAACATCAATGGACTTGAGTCCTCAATAGAAAGACATAGACTATCAGAGTGAAAATGTAGGCAGAATGCATCATTTTTCTGCATACAGGAAACTCATATCAGAGACAAAGACAGACACTACCTCAGAGTAAAAGGCTGGGGAAAAACTCCCAAGCAAATGGTCCCGAGAAACAAGCTGGAGTAGACATTCTAAAATAAAATAATACTGATTTCCAATTAAAAGTTATCAAAAAATAGGGAAGAACACTTTATACCCATCACAAGAAAATATATCAAGATGAACTCTCATTCCTGAACATTTATGCTCCAAATACAAGAACACCCACATTCATAAAAGAAACCCTAATAAAACCCAAACATATATTCCACCACAAATAATAATGGTGGGATACTTCAATACCCCACTCTCATCAATAGACAGATCATGGAAACAGAAACTTAACAGAGACACAGTAAAACTAATAGAGGCTATAAACCAAGTAGAATTAGTAAACATCTACAGAAAATTTCATCCTAAGACAAAAGAATATATCTTCTTCTCAACACCTCACAGTATCTTCTTCAAAATTGACAATATAGTCAGTAACAGAACAGACCTCAACAGATTTTAAACAATTGAAATACACCCCTGCATCCTATCAGATCACACTGGACTAGGGCTGTTCCTTAATAAGAACAAAAACAACAAAAAGCCCTCGTACACATAGAGGCTAAACACTATGCTACTCAATGATAACATGGTTGAGGAAGAAATGATGAAAGAAATTAAGGATGTTTTAGAATTTAATAAAAATGAAAGCACAAAACAACCAAACCTATGAGATGCAATGAAAGCATCGCTAAAAGGGAAACTCTGAGTGCCTCCAAAGAGAAACTGGAGAGAGCATACACTAGCAGCTTGACAGCACAGTTGAAAACTTTAGAACAAAAGGAAACAGATACATCCAAGAAGAGTGGATGACAAGAAATGATGGAATTCACAGTAGAAATCAACCAAATAGAAATAAAAAGAACTATACAAAGAACCAACAAAGCCAGGAGCTGGTTCTTTGAAAAAAATCAACAAGATAGATAAACCCTTAGCCAGACTAACTAGAGGGCACAGAGAGTATCCAAATTAACACAATCAGAAATGAAAGGGGAGACATAACAACAAAAAATGAAGAAATTCAAGAAATCATTAGATCCTACTACAAAAGCATATACTCAACAAAACTAGAAAATCTAGAGGAAATGGATAAATTTCTAGACAAATAACCAGGTACCAAAGTTAAATCAGGATCAGATAAACCATCTAAACAGTCCCATTACACCTAAAGAAGTAGAAGCAGAAATCAAAAGCCTACCCTGTCCCCCGTCACAGAAAAAAAAAAAAAAAAAAAAAAAAGCCCAGGAACAGATGGGTTCCATACAGAATTATATCAGACTTTAATAAAAAAATGTAATACCAATACTCCCCAAACTATTCCACAAAATAGGAACAGAAAGAACACTACTCAACTCATTCATTGAAGCCACAGTTATGCTCATATGTAAACAACCAAAGACCCTACAAAGACAGAGAACTTCAGACCAATTTCCTTCATGAGCCTTGATTAAAATATACTCAATAAAATTCTTGCAAACCTAATCTAAGAACATATCAAAAACATCATTCACCAAGATCAAGTAGGCTTCATCCCAGGGACGTAAGGATGGTTAATTATAGAGTAATCCATAAAAATAATCTACCATATAAAAAATCCTAAAGAAAAAAAAAACCACATGATCATCTCACTAGATGCTGAGAAAGAATTTGACACAATTTAACACCCCTTCATGTTAAAAGTCTTGGAAAAATCCAGAATCCAAGGCCCATGCCTAAACATAATAAAAGCACCAAACCAGTAGCCAACATCAAACTAAATAGAGAGAAACTTAAAGCAATCACACTAAAATCAGGGACTAGACAAGGCTGCCCACTGTCCCCCTAGCTATTCAACATAGTACTGGAATCCTGGCCAGAGCAATTAGACAACAAACAGAAGTCAATGGAATACAAATGGAAAGGAGGAAGTCAAAATATCACTCTTTGCTGATGACATGATAGGATACTTAAGTGACCCCAACAATTCCACCAAAGAACTCCTACAGCTAATAAAATAATTTCAGCAAAGTTGCTGGTTATAAAATTAACTCCAACAAATCAGTAGCCTTCCTTTTCTCAATGGATAGTAATGCTGAGAAAGAAATTAGGGAAAAGATACACTTTATAACAGTCACAAACAAAATAAAATACCTTGGTGGTACCATAACTAAGCAAGTAAAAAATCTGTATGACAAGAATTTCAAATCGTTGAAGAAGAAAATTGAAGACCTCAGAATATGGAAAGATCTCCCTTGCTCATGGATTGGAAGGATCAACATGGTAAAATGGCCATCTTACCAAAAGCAAGCTACAGATTCAATGAAATCCCCATCAAAATTTCAACTCAATTCCTCATAGAGTTGGAAAGAACAGTTTGCAAATTTATCTGGAATAACAAAAAACTTACAATAGCAAAATCTTTTCTCAACAACAATAAAACTTCTGTGGGAATCACCATCCCTGACCTCAAGCTATATTACAAAGCAATTGTGATTAAAAATCGCATGGTATTGGTATAGAGATACAGGGGTAGATCCATGAAACAGAATTAAAAACCCAGAAATGAACCCACACACCTATGGTCACTTGATCTTTGACAAAGGAGCTGAAAACATTCAATGGAAAAAGGACAGGCTCTTCACTAAATGATGTTGGTTTAACTGGCAATCAGAATGCAGAAGGATGCAAATGTATCCTTTCTTATCTCATTGTACAAAGCTCAAGTCCAAGTGGATAAAAGAGCTGCACATAAAACCAGGTACACTGAAACTATTAAAACAGAAGTTGGGGAAAAACTTAGAACACATAGGCACAGGGGAAATTTTCATGAACAGAACACCAATGGCCTATGTTAGAAGATCAAGAACTGACAAATGGGACCTTGTGAAATTGCAAAGTTTTTATAAGACTAAGGACACTTTTATAAGGCTAAGAAACAGAAAATAAAACAGCAGCCAACAGACTGAGAAAATATCTTTACCAGTCCTACATCTGAGAGAAGGCTAATAACAAATATATAAAGAAAGAACTCAAGAAATTATACTCTGGAGAATCAAACAATACTATTAAAGACGGGGTACAGAGCTAAACAAAGAATTATCAACTGAGAAATACCAAATGGCTAAGAAGCACCTAATGAAATGCTCAATATCTCAAGTCATCAGGGAAATGCAAATCAAAACAACCCTGAGATTCTACCTCATACCAGTCAGAATGGCTAAGATCAAAAACTCGGATAACAGTCGATGCTGGTGAGGATGTGGAGAAAGAGGAAAACTCCTCCACTGTTGATGGGGTTTTAAGCTGGTTAAACCACTCTGGAATCAGTCTGGAGGTTCTTCAGAAAATTTGACATAGTACTACCTGAAGACCCAGCTATTCCACTCCTGGACATATACCCAAAGTTGCTCCAACATATATACGATAAGAACCCATGTTCCACAATGTTTATAACAACCTTATTCATAATAGACAGAAGTTGGAAACAACACAGATATTCTTTAATAGAGGAATGGATACAGAAAATGTGGTACATTTACACAATGGAGTACTACTCAACTATTAGAAATAATGACTTCATGAAATTTCTAGGTAAATGGATGGAACTAGAGACTATCATCCTGGGGGAGGTAACCCAGTCACAATGATATGCAGTCACTGATAATGGATACTAGCCACAAAAAGGTCTGAATAACCAAAAAAAAATTTCATGGATCATATGAAGCTCAAAAAAAAGGAAGGCTAAAATGTGGAAGCCTCAGCCCTTCTTAGAAGGGCGAACCAAACACTCACAGGAAGAGTTACAGGATCAAGTGGAAGAGCTGGGATTGAAGAGAGAGGGGGTCATTCATGAGCTGCCTCATCTGTGGATTCACCCCATGTGCATCCACCTTGGTATAAACACTATTGCTGAAGCTGAAAGTTCCTTGCTGGCAGGAACCAGATAGGGGTGCCTCCTCAGGTGTTCTGCCTGAATAATGCAGCTGAGAAGGCTTGCAGCCAACCATCAGACTGAGTATGGGGACCCTGGGAAGTGTGCTGGGGTTGAAAGAAGAATGAAGAAGCTGAAGTGGTTTAGGGCCTCATGGGAAGAACAACATTGTAGACCAACCAAATTCTCCACAGCTCCCATAGACTAGAACACCAACCATTGAGCACAACCAAGGATCCCTTTGCATTTGTGGTAGAGAATAGCAGTGTTTGGCATCAGTGGGATAAGAGACCTTTGTTCCATTGAGTGCATGTTTTTCTAATATAAGGGAATGCCAAGACACTGAGGTAGAGAGGATGATTATGAGCTAGTGCACCTTTTTGAAGACAAGTAGAGGGGCATGGGGAGGGGAGCAGGGTGGGTGAAGGGGATAACATTTCAAATGTAAATACAGAAAGTATCTGAGAGAGAGAGAGAGAGAGAGAGAGAGAGAGAGAGAGAGAGAGAGAGAAATACACAAAACTCCTACCCCAAACCCACAAAATTACATTTTTGAAATAGGTGAAGAAAGAAAGGAATAAAGAAAGGAAAGCAAATTGTGACCAGGTTGACAACCCAAAATAGTTCCATTACAATAGCATAGTGATTCTTATTTAGGAATAAAAGTGACAGCATATATGTATGATGTTTCATTAAAATAAAAAATTATCATAAAAAGGAATTAATGAAGACAATTTTTTAAGGGAGCAATTGAAGCATATAACGTTAATGGATTTTAACACTCTTTGTTAGAATTGTTAATTTTCATTTAACTGCACAACAGATTTAATGAAGTTCCATCTGAAATATTAAGATATCAAAAGAATATCATAGATATTTAAAACATTCTTATGAATTTTGTTTGAAGGTACAAAGAGCCTAAAGTCCCACAGTGGGTGGGAAAAGAGAAGGAAAGTAACCGACCCTCTGAAGACAGCCTGCTATCAGAATATAGGACATTGGTGGCTGTGAGGAACTGTTGCTATGAAACCATGGCTGAGGTTCCCAGCTTCCACACAAAGTGCACTTCTGTAACCCTAGCACTGAGGAGAGAAATAGAGACAGGGAGAGAGGAAGAGGGAGGGCCATAGGCATAGAGATAGACATCAACATAGAAATAATAGAGATGTCAATAGACAGACTCTCAAAAAGCAAGATGAAGTGCAATTGAGGGATAAAGTCATCATCAACCTCAGACCTCCAAATACATGTACATACTTCCATGCACACACATACATGCACATGCATGCACACACGTACACATGTACACATTCATGTATGTGTATTTGGAGGTATACACACAGAAGAATAGACATATAAGAATTGATTCCAAAAACATTTAAATTACTTTTTATCCTTTTCAATTATGTTTTTGTAGGCTACATTCATGAGTGCTGGTGCTTACAGATGCCAGAGTTATTGGTTCCCCCAGAGCAGGAGTCAGGCAGTTGTGAGTCCCCTGATGTGGGTGCTGGGAACCAAACTCTGGTCCTCTGCAAAAGCAGTATAATCTCTTAACCACCAAGTCGTGTCTCTATCTCCATGCCAAAACATGACACAGAAATACGTTTATTGTATATGAAGTTCAATTTGTAGAGAATTAAAAAATTTATATATGAGAATTAAAAGTATGTAACTTCCCTCATACAATTTTCAATATTACTGATAACTTCATAACAATTCTAAACTCACAACTAAAATCATACAGTATAAAACAATCTTTATAACCTTAATTAGGCAAATATTTCTAAGGAGGAGAAACAAAAGTGACATTATCATCATAAGAAAGTTAGTAGTATTCAACGGCACTGGGAGAAAAATAAAACTTTAAGTTTTAATTTTACATTTGAGAGAAATTGAGCAAATTCTTTGGAAAGACACTGCAAGGGAGAAAATGTGAGGACAGGTCACACATACATGGAACAATGCTCCATCTCACTGGAAACCAAACACAAATGAGGTGACATTAAAAACCAAGATGGCCAAAATGAAAGGTAGTCATGTTTGCAAAGCCACTCTGGTATGTAGATTGACAAATGAACAATTTCATATAAAACTATGTAGTTTGCCTCTTGTGTTTCTGTCCAAAAGAGTTGAAGGCATACTTCACACAGCATTCCTGGCAGCAGCATTCAAATAGGGCCAACCATGGAAATGCCCATGAAGGTCTAACTGCCTGTGGTATATCTTACTTCCAAAAAAAATTAGGTGATTTGTTGGTACATTCTCCAACAAGGAAGGACCTTGAACACATCAGTTTAGGTTGAAGAATTCAGTACCAACTCTACATGACTAAATCATCCTAACACAGGTTGAAAGATCATTTACAAAGAGTTTCTCCATGGATAGGGACAGAAATTGAGTCTGTCAGCTTCCAAAGGAAAAAGAAAACCTAATGCAAGTGTCATGTATTTTTATTGTGATGGTGAAAATATGGGTATGAATGTTTCCCAAAGGAAAGAACTAGATAAATGGATGGATTTTATTTTACTATATTTTATATTTCATTGACACTGTTAAAACAAACATCATCCTTTATTGTCTTGTCACTATGTGAAGTTTCATTTCATATACTTTTATATAAAATAAATTTTTAACATGCATATTATGAGGAACATAGATTTAAAATACTGAAGAAACTTTACTGGGTCATATTGTTATCCATAGATGAAGCCAGAGTTTGAAAACCATATATAAAACCATGTAATATTAGAGCACAATAAGCAAAAAGACCTCATCATAGGGCTGTGTCTGGGTTGCTTTTGTTGCTTATGTGTTTGTTTATGTGCTTTGTTTTGTTTTCGTGGTGATGGAACAAACCAAGGCCACATACATTTTAGGTAAGTTCTGTACCACTCAGTTACACACATACACACACACACACACACACACACACACACACACACACACACACACATCACGATTTGTTTATTATACATCTCCAGTGTATGATATTCTAGAGTAAAGAAACCTTTTGTAGGTAACATTGGTCCATTTTCTAATAAATTCTGTGAGTGGAGGGCTCATTCTATAAATAGTCTAACTTGATATTATACATTACATTCCTATTGGTTAATTTTAAAGATAAAGAATTATACTAGGTATGTACTTTAATTTTTGCTTTCTTTTGCGTTCAATGATCTTTGTTCACTTTCTGCCAAATGAACTGATAAACTGTTTTCATTCCCATTTTAATCTCTTGATTTTTGTTCCTGCCCATGAGTATATTCTAAAATTGAAAGAAAATAATATACATGAAAAGTATCAGTCAGTGCAAAATAAAATGGTATTACAAACACATAGAAAAGAAAATGTAATTGTAAATCCAAAAGATGATTTTTGACTGAGAAGGAATCAGTCAAAGTTAGCAAACTCCATTTTTCTGTACCATTTTTTAACAGTAGGATGATATTTCAGTTTTCATTCTTGGGCAGTTCCCCTCCCCCATTCTTTTTTTCCATGTTTCTTTTTGCATTTTGAAACTTCAGATCACACACATAATCAAGGTTTTCTGAGATCCTGTCAATCTATAAAGATGCATCCTGTGTTCTTGTCCCAGTGTAGTTCCTGATATCTGTTCTTCAAAGCCCTTGTTTCTTATCCTGCTCCATGGCTAGGTGCATACTGTACTCTTTGGTTAATTTCATTCATTGGATCCCATGCCACTCTTGCTTTATAAACACTATTTTCATTCCACAACATCCCAAAAATAAGATAATATTAGCACTTATGTTTGTGCAATGTTATCTCTTAATTGCCTTCATAGTTCTTTACCAATTTTTTTCTGAGTAGAAAATTAAGGATCAAGTTCATTCATCTATCAAATTTTGAAGAATTTGCGCCAAAAATCTCTACTTTCTTTGTTTCCAATATTGATGGGAAATGAACTGTCTTTTACCAGAGGTGTCCCTTTTGTCCTTTTCATACAAGATCAACTTCAACCACAACTGTGTACCTTAGATTCATCCATTGTTATCCTGAAACAGCACACCTGTCTCCATCATCTGTTTCCATCGTGGATTCAGATTTGGAGTTCTCGCCATGCACATTCATATGATGTTGCCCAACCACCCTAGTTTGGAAGTTCACACACATTTATGTAACTCACAGAAGCTTATTTAGTTGTGTGAAATGCTATTCTTACACACATACTAAACCTGTCTTATTTTTGTTGTTATCTAGAATATGAAGCATTTCATCATTGATGTCTCTAAATATTAAAGAAACTTTAAATGTCTTTTTGTGGTTCTCAGAGGAGTATATTAAAAAGGAAAGTTGAGCTTGGCAATTATGGATAATAATATTTGACAGACAGTATTAGAAACATGAACAATTTCTAAAATATATAGTTTTATATAAAATATCAAAGCTCTTAGACAACAGAGAGAACACTCCATTTTACAGCCACCAGGCCTCCATCACCCATATGTACTCTTATGGTATTAAGAAACCTCACAGTTAAAAGAAACAGACTTCAGTCCCGATATATTTGCCACACAAATTTTCAAACAATGGTTTTGAGGCATATTAGTAACTATACAAAGACCTTATATCGGTTGCTTTTGTTGTTGCTGTTACCAAAATACCTGACAAAAAGCAACTCAAGACTGAAAGTATTTATTTTGGCTCCTGGCAGGGATGCATGACCGAGCTTATGACTGAGAGTGTGTATCTGGGATATTTCATACCTCCGTGCATCAGCAAGCAGAGACAGAGAAAGAATGAAGAGCTGCAAGGGTGACTCAAGCATAGCCCCTGAGACCTGCCTCCAATTACCCAACTTCCTTCAGTTGGGCCTTATTCCTTAAAGGGTCCACACCCCCCCCAAAAGCAGCATGGCTTCTAAGAATGCAGTATTGAAACAGGAGATCTGGGGAGACATTTTCCACTTGAACTGAAAGACCTCTGAAGGGAGACCCTCACTCAAATCTCAGGACAGGCACGCACCCAGCGAGGCACCGAGACCAGACTTGCTGCAATCGCACGAGGAAGTTTATTGAAAGTGAAACAGAGTGAGATCTCAGGCCAGCATTCTGGGGTCGAGACTCATACACCACGCAGGGGTAGAGGAGTTTGACCCTGGCCTGAACTTGTAACGGGCTTATAAAGGCAAAAACCACAAAAGGGGGAGGATAGGGGGAATGAGGAAATTCAAAGTGGGCAATGAGGAAATTCAAAGGGGAAAAATCATACATTTTTTAGCCATACACCGGGGCACACCTAGGGCGTAGAAACATTCCACAGAGGTCATCTGGACCTTCTGTGGTTATTTTGGGAATCTCAAGAAACTTCCGGGAGTAATTACCTGCAGAGGTGAGGGCCCTAGGGTAAGGAATCAGTGTCCTTTGACAACTTTTTACTCTTCAGAACCAGAGCGAAACTTAAGTGGTAGTCATGGACTGGCAGAAACCTGAGAAGCCTCAGGGTCCTCACTCAAGGATTGCTTCTCAGTAAGTAAGGCAACAAATGAGTACATTGAATCCTATTTACCGTGTCCATTCCAAACACTACGGATAATTTCAAAATGTGTAATAAACATGTCCCCTCAATCGATTAGGAAGAGAGCTACATAATAAAGAGAGCTGAGATCAGTTTTGAAAATTATCTTTAAAAAGTCTTAAAAAGACGTATGCACGCGAGGTGACTGAGGTTGTGACTACACTCAGAGAAACCTTCTAGGGACACAAAGGCATTAGCAAAGCTTGAAGTCCAGCTTCCCAGTTTTTGACTTTTCAGCAGGAAATTTTAAGCTGTGTGGTTGATGCATCTTCCAAACAAGCATTTTCACAAACCTTTAGTGACCCAATGGGAGGAAATAAAGTAAATAATTAAGTTGAAAATTTTACAAATAAGTTAATTGACATCAAAATAACTGGCAAATTAATACCTGATTCTCAGCTGGAGGCTGTGAAACCTATACTTTAAAAGCCAGAAGCATAAAACTCAGAAAAGATAATGCCGGCAAATTGTCTCACTTCATAGGAAAGAGAAACTTTTTTTTTTTTTTTTTTTTTTTTTTTTTTTTTTACAGAAATGAGGAGAGCTTTTGCAATTGCAAAATAAAAACTTCATTTCCAACTTCTTGACCTCAAATTGGAGACTGTCGCCTGGTTTCGGGAAGGAGCATGGCAATATCTCGTGTGCTTTTGTCCTGTTGGTTGTGGGGGGGTTGGGTTAGGGTTATCTATTGGGAACATATCCTGCTACATTCTGTTGAAATGATTTTCCACCAGACTATTTTACTTTTAGGATAACGGCCGCCTGGAAAGATTAAAATGGTCAGGGCACCCATTTTGCTTATTTCCCACTTACATTTGAGAATGTTTTAAAGGCTAAAGTTTTTGAATAAGCATGTTGCTCCTAAATTTGAATTAATACTTAATATGAATATTATCTATTCTGATTTACTCTGAATACTTAGTTGGATTTGATCAAAGTTCTTTTGATTATTTTGTCATTACATTTTAAATCAAGTGCATATTTAAGTATCAAATATCAAATAAAATGACAAATTTGAATCAGAAGATACCAAACTAAATAATATATGATTGTTATTTTTGAGGAATTAATAGAATATATAAATAGAAGAATGGGTAAACGAAAATATTTATATTAAGTACTAGTAGTATGTAAATAGTGTTTCTGAAAATAGTCCTTATCACTACATGAATATATGAAAAGTTAAAATTTCTTTACTCAGGGATTTTATAAATTGAGGTCTTTGATTCTATTCTTTAATAGAGTAGATGCCCTTATGTGACTTTCAGCCAGTCTTAATGAAAATGATGATAAAATAACACAGGACTCTGCTAAGTTCTTCAAAGTAAAAGAAAGAAATAATGGGTATAGTTCTCCCACATTTTTACTAGAATTTATATATCAGCAATGCAGGACAGAGCACGAACTATGTGACTGGTCCTGTTGGCGCTCTCTAAACTTAGCAGTGGGCAGGTCGTCTCTGGATGTGAAGAACAGAGTCCACAGTAAACCCAACACTGGATGAGATGTGAGAAGCAAGCAGGTGCTGAGTGCTAGGGAAGCAAACTGGCTGACATAACCATGCTCAGTACTCACTCTGCTTAGTACTTATGATAGTTATGTCTGGATAGAGCATGGATATATTAACAAACATACATACCTACCATAGTTTTCATTTCTGTTTCACCCTCTGTGAAATAGAATCACATTTATATTCTATTGTAATCACAATAAAGCATATAACGACTTGGTATGTAGCCAATAATGAATACTGCTTTCTGCTTTGGTTTAAGAGTAAAAGAGGCATTACAAAATTGGGCTTAGAAAAGAACTTGGAGCTAAACTGATACATCATTAAAAGACAAAGAAATGACTTAACAGTTTACCAGGTAAGAAACAGGGAGCTCTTAGAAGTATTTAAAGTAAAAAGCTTCAAGATTAGAATTGAATTTTAAAAAAATGAATGCACTATGGTCTTGTTTGGAAGTAAGAAATGCCAAAGGGAGAACAAATCAATCAGAACATGGTTTTAACAAGTGCCGAGAAACAAGGAGTTTCTAGAAAATAAACCCACACAATTATTTTCACATTAAACACACATTTCTTATATTTTTACATATAAGTATGTATTTACATAGATGCTTGTACCATGACAAATATTTTGTAAAATATTTTCTTTATGTGTTATTTTCTGAATGATCTGCATTTTATAGAAACAAGCAAAGTTGTATGTGTATCAATATGGTGAATTTATTTTACTTTATAGGTAAGGGTATAATAGAAACAAGATGTGTGAAGGAAAATGTTAAAAGCTAAGAGTACATAAAAAGTGTGGGAAAAAAATCATTCTAGAAAAAACGCTCTTGGGACTAGGGTTAGTCCAAATAAATGAAAAGTGTCAAAAAGTGGAGACATAAATGGGGAGTATTTGCTCAATAAATATTACTTGGAGGCTTGAGAAGTGGAGGATGGTTGGAAACAATGTAAATGGCAAAATACACATGAGTCCTGTGGATAGCATCAAGTAAGATTAATGAAATGGAAGTAATGTGTGTCATTAGTAGTCAGAGCCCTAGCACACAGGAACGTTTATAAAATACTTTCCTAAAAAATATCTGCTCCCTAGCTGGCTGTACTTATAATCTTTTAGAATACAGTTTGGGGGACTTAAATGACCTTGATTAAATTCAAAGGAATAAATAATCACAATGAATCTTCAAATTAACAATAAAATCAATCTGTACTTATGTCTATATTAGGAAGTCATAATTCAGTCCCATTGGATGCTCTAGTTAATGAGACGCTGACTCTTAGTGAGTTTCCCCATAAACTATGTTTTTAAATTTAAATTAAATGAGAAAGTCAATTTCCCATGACACCCTGGGATTGTGCCTACAGGCAAATTTCTCTTAAACCCTAAGTCATTTGCTGCATGCTTTAATGATGCTCTTTTATTAAAATGTCCAAGAAAATCAGCATTGATACAATGCATATTTATAAGTATAAAATTGATTTTAAAAAATCCAAAAGCTAAATTCCAATATACAGTATAATGTGGCTTATCTCCCACCATGGTTTGCTATGAATTTGAAAGAAGTTTTTCATCCACATTGCACCCCACAAAGATGCAGCACCTTCCTGCTGTTTCTACAAGAGCAAACTCTGCTTGGTTTTCCAACACAATTACAAGCTAATTAAGCTTAACTCTTTATGAAGGCACTCAAGACAGGAACTGGTCTCTTTCTGGCTTAGTAGAGTTCAGGACAAAACATTTAATTATAGATTATCACACACACACACACACACACACAGAGAGAGAGAGAGAGAGAGAGAGAGAGAGAGAGAGAGAGAGAGCATAAGCTTGCACAACCATACACTCACACATTTGTATACAATATTCTAAGTATTTTTAAAAATTAATACAGCTCAAAAATTAACATAGCTGCTGGGTCTTATAGTTTATGGAAAAAGACTTTAATTAGTAGACTAGTTTAATTAAGGTTTCTCCACATAATTGATCTTGAGGCTTCTCAGGTAGAAAAAGAAAACTTTTCATGCCTGTTCAATACAGCAATATCTAAGTTCTGAAAGAGAAGGATGTGGATTTTTCCTTTTTTATCAATAGTGATTCTGACTGGCTTCACCTAATGGCATATCATGAAAGAAGCACTGGTGACTATCACCAGGGAACTGCATCTCTCTAAATATTGATACTTGTGTTTTTAAAGCTGGGTTTGAACTCTCACCTCTGTGTGGCTGTGGAATGATACATCAGGGGTAAAATGGCACCACCATTGAGACCTTATTAAGGTCCTGGTTGGCTTCTCTAGATAACAGGGCTTGCACCTGGAGAAGTGCATATAAAATGGGTGCATCAAAAGACAGTTGTTTTTCCTGGGTGTCACAGACAATCCTGAGGCACATGGAGAAATTGAAAGTTTAGAGAAAGATGGGAAACTCAGAGAAAGGGCTCCAGATTAGGAGATAGTCCTTCATCTCACTACATGGCCTGTGCCTAGTCAGACTTTGCTTGAGAGTTGTGTACTGATGGATGTAGAATTGTTCCTTTTACCCACTCAATTCACATTGTGGACTAAACATTTTATCATTCAAGTTTCTACTGAAGCATCAAATTCTTTTCTAAGCTTCTAGAATAATAAACTAGACTGTAATAATAAAGAAACACATGTGTATAATCCTACCTTAACACAGCAGCAATAGTAACAACAAAAACAACAACAACACACACATACATGAGCACACACACACACACAGCCTTATCACTAGTCCCCTGCCACTGTGTTCTCTTGATGTCTTCCTCCGTGACTTCGTTGTGTATCTGTTCAGTTGAGATTTCAACAGTTATTAATAATCATGTTACCAATCCTTCCCACATGAAACTCTTCTGTAGCCTCAAAATAGTTTTGGAATTTAGTTCAAGATTCATTATCAGAGTATACAAGGAGGACATGAACATTCTTTAAAAATACTGAGGCTGCCCTTCAAAATACCCTAATAAGGAAATTCTCAGCCAGAGGTGACTTTTGCAGTAAACTCTAAAAAACACATAATGGCTTTAGCTTTAGATACGTTTAAAGGAAGCATTTTTTTTCTGAACTTGTTTTATGAGTCCAGTAACAGTTCAAGACTGGGATTCAGTTCCTAGTACTCACATCAGTCAGTTCATAATCATAGCACCAACTCCAGAGAAAATTATGCCCCTTTCTTGTCCTAATGGGCACTGCACATACATCTACAAATCCTCTCACAGACACATATAGGCATAATTAAAAACAAAAGATAAAATTCTTTAGGTATAGGTTAACATGTATTCCACATTTATTTGAGGAATGCCCTCCTAATTTAAAAAACTGTAAAGAAATAAATCAGAGAGAAAAGGGAAATATTTTTAACTATTTGGAAAACATCTCAATATTAAAAATATATAACTGGCTTAAAATACACATAACAATAATCAGAAATTTGTAATACAACTGCTTTAAAGGGATTGCTAGTTATACTTTCCAAGGCTGAATTAGGTAAAGCTAGTGGGCATGTTATAGGAGTGAGAAGCTAACAGAATGCCAATGTAGCAAGCTCTATGTTAGGTGTTTGCCTATCAGGAAGCAGAGTGAAAATCACAGGTGGCCTTTATAATTCTAGCTAGGGAGGCAAACAGATACAGTCTGAATCAGAAGCCAGGGCACTGCTGAGAATACAGGAAACACATTTTGTTTTAGTTTTTGTTCTTGTTTTCTCAAGTTCATGAAAATATGAAATACAATGTCTTGAATGTCTTGGTGTGATGGAGGATCACCTGTCACAATTGACTTTATGAGGTTTCCTTTGTAGTTGGCATAGCAAAAAGCTTCCTTCATACTATGGAACTGTCAGGGGTTGGGCATCTCTGACCCTCTTTGTTCACCCATTCTCTATACATCTAGCTAAACACCATTTGGTGCTTTAGCCTTTATGCTTTATTGTATGAGGACAAGATGGAAGTACTGGCTTTTATGGACATCATGCATATATTTTTGTCAAGCTGTTAAAAATTTGGGAGCAAATCATTGACCCAGAAAATCCCATTTTGTAAGATTTTATCATATTTAACCCAAAAATCAGATGAAGACAAGTTTGGGGAAAAATAATTGCAAATGATTAACTGGGTAACAGAATATCCTTTATATCATAATAAAATAATATGTAGCCATTATAATGACTGTTAAAAAAGACTAGCATTAGGAACATTCTTATGAATCATTTAATCAGAGTATAAGTGTGTATCTAGACTATGGATAGAATGGGATAAAAATGACATCTATTGGGGAGGGTCTGGAGAGAAGCAATGGAGGTTGAAACAGTTGGATTCACGGAGTGGATAAAACAGTGCTCCAACCACAGCAGAGATGGAATCATATAAAATAGTTAATAAAAATTCTTCTCTCAGGAACATTCCACCAAAAGACTGTTTAGTCACTTTGAAAGTGATCAGGTTTTACAGTTAAAGCAACATCTCTGAGCCATTGCGAGGTTGGTTGGGAGACTGTGGTATCACTGTGAGAAACTTACAGAAATATATCACTATATGGCCCCAATGTGATACAGTAACCTCTCACACAAATACTACATGTAGGAGTGTTTTAGTTAGAGTTTTATTGCTGTGAAGAGACACCATAACCAAGGCAACTCTTATAAAAAAAAACATTTAATTCTCACTGGCTTATAGTTTCAGAGGTGCAGTCCTCTGAAAATTCCCATGGTAGGAAGCATGGCAGCATCCAGGCTGTCATGGGGCTGGAGGAGAAGAGAGTTGTACATCTAGATTTGAAGGCAGCCAGGAGGAGACTATCTTCCACAGTCAGGAGGAAACTATCTTCAGCACTGGGCAGAGCCTGAGCATAGGAAACCTCAAAGCACACCCACACAGTGACACATTTCTTTCGACAAGGCCACACCTTCTTCAATAAGGCCACACCTCCTATAGCAGTACTCACTGTGGCCAAGCATTCAAATTCATGAGTCTATGGGAGTCAAACCTATCCAACTTACCACAAGGGGGAATCAGTAAAACACCATTACTTTAAATCTTATTAAATCTTAAATCTTATTAAAAATGGGATGGATTTAATTTTATTCATATTTATCTTTTATTGCCTTTGAGTGTTGACCTGTTTTGCCTAATTTCTCAGCAGGAAGAGACAGATTATTTTTGCTGATTTATTAACAACTAGCGTAGTTCTCAATGTTGAGCAGGACAGACAAAATTATGTGTGACAATCACCATTATTTTTTAACTGCAGACTTCACAAAGGAAGTTTTCCAACTGGGGTGGGGGAGTTTGCACTGAGTCTGTATGTGAATTTACATTAGTGATTCCATATTCTTCATACCTGGTTTTTCTTTTACCTGTTTATACAGGATTGCATTTGTGGAATGAAACCTATCAAAATCTGCTCTACCTTGCTAGTGTTCTAAAGAAGTTGCTCCTCTTGAGGCACTGACCAGATAGCCTCCATTTAATAAGGAATTTAGTAGTGGAGGTAAGGGGTCACAACTGTGACTTGCTGTGATTTGGCCAATGATCAATACCTACTTTGCTACTGTAGTAATATACAGGACAAGTTGAGTAAAGATCAGTCATTGTCAGCCCATCTACTGGGAGGAATATGCTCATTTTGTAGTGTGCCAACTCTAACATTTTACTATTTTAACTGGGTACTTGTATTACATTTAAAATAAATTAATCACAATGGCCTCATGAATTTTCACGTGGCTATCTTTTTCGGGCTCCCGTTTTACCTTTTGCTTTATCTAGTCATTGAGATGATGTCTCAGCAAGCCAAGTGCCTAATAGAGTCATGTTTCCAATAGTTAAGATTAGAAGTTGTATGTCCCTAAGTAGATACAAGTAAGAAAAGGAAGTTACTAGTCACCTCTCCAAACATAGCATCCTGTACCAACTCTGCATTGGGAAGAAAACCAGCTCCATGTTTGGTCCTAGACTAGGCAACAAACACAGAAGCTGAAGCTTGAGGATAATAAATGTGAGAGACAAAATTCCAGCTCCTTTATCTGATTCTAATGGCTCTCTCTCTCTCTCTCTCTCTCTCTCTCTCTCTCTCTCTCTCTCTCTCTCTCTCTCTCTCATCACTATGCTACAATGTCATTAAACTGTAGAATTTACCAGTGATGTGACATCAGGCAAGATAAAGAGTGGACTGGCAAGTGGGTTTTCTCTGTTTCTTTCTCTATTTTTTGCTATAACTGCATTCTCAGTAATTTGTCTCTGGTGTGGCTTTAGAGTTTCACCAAGGCCAAAAGTAATGAAAGAAAAAAGAGAGATGAAGTTTTAAGTGCAAATACTACAAACAAATTCTTGACACAAAATTAATGTGCAGGGCAAATGAGGATTTGAGCAAAGATGATTAATTGCTCATTAAATTTTACCTCAGTATTAAAGTGTGTCGAGGGCACATGTTCTGGAAGGCTATGAAACAGGACCAAGCGACAGGAGGAAAAAAATGTCTGTGTGGTCATTAGTTTGTTCTATCCTGTAAACTTAATGCATGGGAACCATCACTTAATGACTGACAGGGGATGAAGATCAAAAGTGAACAGCACAGCAAGGACAATTAAGAGACCAGTGCTAGTCAGCTGTATGTGAGGGATAATGAACACATCAGGTTCATTGTGAGAGAATTTCTACCAGGACTTTAATAGGAGCACTGAGGAGAAATTAAATTGATTCAGATTCTAATGTTCTCAGTACCTTTTCCCCCCTATAAACAACTCAGCCCACTGACAATAACACCTAAAAATCATTCTGAGATACCAGCCATTGAAAGGAACTACAGGGGACTTCCAGAATGGCCAGGAGCACAGAAAGTTTTGATTGAGAATCACTGCTATGACTCTATGTTTAATCTTTGTGGGAGAGAAAGATTGAGCAAAAGCAAAAATCAGTCTCAAA
The DNA here is from genome assembly GCF_963924665.1 of Micromys minutus. Lineage (NCBI taxonomy): Eukaryota > Metazoa > Chordata > Mammalia > Rodentia > Muridae > Micromys > Micromys minutus. The sequence continues at coordinate 30,382,740 of NC_137963.1, forward strand.
TATAATCTCATGATTTTGAACTTGCCTTGGAGACTTGGGATTAAAAACTAACCAAATGACAACTATTTTTTTTCTTATAGAGGCATGGCAAACACATTTTATCCCTTCTCATTTCTCTCTTCTTTCATCCATTCTGAGGACCAGTTAAAAACAAACAAAAAAAGAAAGCAAACAAGCCAGGTAGCAGAAAAATGATGATACCATGCAATATATGTGCATATGCCTTTAAGAAGATAGACTAACATACATATGCAAAGGGACACATGGATAATGATGAGGAAAATAGTGCGGGAATTTGGCATTTGAAGCATTTGAAATATTCTATTTGGCAGAAAAAGAGCCAGACAGATTGTACCTCAAATTTACCTCTTGCTAAATGAAGTCCAGCTAACTTATGTATAGTTGATTAATTGTCAGCTCAACAACTCATTTTTAATTCTTCAGACAGCATGGTTTCTGTAGAGTCTGTAACTCACTTTCTCATTTATATGTTATAGCTCTAACCTCATTGTAATTGTGTTAGAGGCAAAAGTTAGAGGGGTCTTATTAAGCTTCAAAGGGGTTATAGGGATGGAACATAATTCTGATGGGGCTGGTGCTCTCAAGGGAGACTAAGAGACACCAGAGTTCTGTCTATCACTGAAGGACAGCTGCAGGCCAAGAGGAGAGCTCACCATGCACCAGCCAGAGTACCTTAGCCTTGGTTTTCCCAGCACTGAGAGCCATGAAAAAGTAATTTTCTCTTGTATAAATCCAGGAACCCTAGCTGACTTATGCACACATTTTATAATCATTGTGGTCACTTTTAAATTTCCTTTTTTCTTTTGATGCAATTTCTCCTTTCCCAACTCATCTCTTCTGTTTGTCTGGATTTTGATTCTTTGGTTGGCAGCTTAGTTTTGGGATTACTTACTTATAATACTATAAAAATGTCTGGTAGCACAGGTCTCACAAGTCTTGAAAAATGTTCACTAACTTATTTGAGTCTGATTTCTTTTCTCCCTGAATTATTTTAACAGTTTTCAAGTACGTCTATTCATAGATTCAAATATTGAGATTATGATGAAACACAATTATATAAGGAAGGTATAAGGCCCTCAAGAGATAAATTTTTTTATGAGAGCTCCCTCAAATAATTTTTGACTTCAACGTGGCAATTGGTATTACATAACTATATAACATCCCTTTGTATTACCTACTTTGTCCCCCAATAATTTATTTTTATTCACTTTACAACCAGATCATAGCTCTCTCTTCTTTCCTCCCAGTTCCACCTTTACAAATCACTTTCCCACTGCCTCCTCCCCCTCTCCTGAGAGAAGGAGAGCTACCCTTGGGTATCACCCCACTCTGGGATCTCTAGTCCCAGTGGGACTAGGATCATCTTCATCCACTGAGGCCCAACAAATCAGGCCAGGTACAGGAAGGCGATCCAATGGCAGGGAGCAGAGACTGAGACAATCCCCCTCCACTTATTATGGGACCCACATGAATATCAAATATTGGTTTTTATCACAATTTCTTTCTAATATAGCTTAAGGTAAGGAATGATGATTCCCCCAGAAGTTCTCTAACTGTTGAGAATAGATTTTGATATCCTAGGTTTTTTGTTATTCCAGATGAATTTGTAAATTGCTCTTTCCAACTCTGTGAAGAAATGAGTTGGAATTTTGATGGGGATTGCATTAAATCTGTACATTGCTTTTGGTAAGATGGCCATTTTACAACGTTGATCCTTTCAATCTATGTACATGGGAAATATTTCCATCTTCTGGGATCTTCTTTAATTTCCTCCTTCAGAGATTTGAAGTTCTTGTCATACAGGTCTTTCACTTATTTAGTTAGGGTCACACCAAGGTATTTTATATTATTTGTTACTATTGTGCAGGATGTCTTTTCCCTAATTTCCTTCACAGCATAATTGTCCTTTGACTAGAGAAAGGCTACTGATTTGTTTGAGTTAATTTTATATCCAGCCACTTGGCTGAAGTTGTTTATCAGCTCTAAAGGTTCTGTGGTGGAATTTTTTGTAGTCATTCTAGTACACTATCATGCCATCTGAAAATAGTGATATATTGACTTTTCCTTTCAAATTTGTATCCCTTTGACTTCTTTTTGTTGTCTAATTGCTCAAGTCAGGACTTCCAGTAATATATTGAATAGGTAGGAAGAGAGTGCCTTGTCTAGTCCCTGATTTTAGTGGAATTGCTTTGAGTTTCTCTTTATTTAGTTTGATGTTGGCTACCAGTTTTCTGTTTGTTGTTTTTACTATGTTTAAGTATGGGCCTTGAATTCCCAATCTTTCTAATACTTTTAACATGAAGGGGTGTTGAATTTAGTCAAATGCTTTCTCAACATCTAGTGAGATGATCATGTGGGTTTTTTCTTTGAACTTGTTTATATGGTGGATTACATTGATGGATTTCCATATATTGAATTATCCCTGCATCCATGGGATGAAGCCTACTAGGATCATGGTGAATAATGGTTTTGATGTGTCCTTGGATTCTGTTTAAAATAATTTTATTGAGTATTTTTGCATCAATGTTCATGATAAAAATTGGTCTGAAGTTCTATTTTTTGTGAGGTCTTTGTGTGGTTTAGGTCTGAGAGTAATTGTGGCCTCAAAGAATGAGTTGGGTACTGGCGATAAAAACTTCATGGTATTTGTACAGAGATAGGCAGGTAGATCAATGGAACAGAATTGAGGACCCAGAAATGAACCCACACAGCTATGGTCACTTAATCTTTGACAAACAAGCTAAAAACATTCAATGGAAAAAACCCAGCCACTTCAACAAATGATGTTGGATCAACTGGCAGTCAGCATGCAGAAAAATGCAAATGGATCCTTTCTTATCTCCCTATACAAATATAAAATGCAAGTGAATCAAAGATTTTCACATAAAATCAGATACACTGAAACTATTAGAAGAGAAAGTGGTGAAGAGCTTAGAACACACAGGCACTGGGGAGAAATTCCTGAACAGAACACCAATGGCCTTTGCCCTAAGATCAAGAACCAACAAATGAGACCTCATGAAATTGCAAAGTTTCTGTAAGGCTAAGGACACTGTCAAGAAAACAAACTGGTAGCCAGCAGATTGGGAAAGAATCATCACCAATCCTACATCTGATAGAGGGCTAATATTCAATATATACAAAGAACTCAAGAAATTAGACTCCAGAGAATCAAACAACCCCATTAAAAATGGTGTACAGAGCTAAGCAAAGAATTCTCAGATGAGGAATACCAAATGGCCAAGAAGCAGCTAAAGAAATGCTTGACATTTCTAGTCATCAAGGAAATGCAAATTAAAACAACCCTGAGATTCCACCTCACATCAGTCAGAATGGCTAACTAAGATAAAAAACTCAAATGACAGCAAATGCTTGGGAGGATGTGGAGAAAGAGGAACACTCATCTGCTCTTGGTGAGGTTGTAAGCTGATACAACCACTCTGGAAATCATTTTGGGCGGTTCCTCAGAAAACTGGATATAACTTGGATATATCTGAATACCCAGCTATTCCACTCCTGGGCATATACCCCAAAGATGCTCCAACATATAACAAAGATACAGTTTCTATGTTGATTATATCAGTCTTATTTATAGTAGCCAGAAGCTGGAAAGAACCTAGATGTTCTTCAACAGAGGAATGTTTACAAAAAGTGTGGTACATTTACACAGTGGAGGACTACTCAACTATTAGAAATATTGACTTCATGAAATTTCTAGGCAAATGGATGGAACTAGAGACTATTATCCTGAGTGAGGTAATCTTATCACAAAATAACACACATGACATTCACTCACTGATAAGTGGATACCAGCCCTAGAAAACTCTGAATACCCAAGAAATAATTCACAAGACCTTATGAAACTCAAACAGAAGGAAGGCCAAAATGGGGATGCCTCAGTCCTTCTTAAAAGGGAGAAAAAATACTCTCAGTAAAAGGTCAAATAGAGGAATAGGGATTGCAGAAAAGATCATTTAGATGCTGCCTCACCAGGGCAACCACCCCATATGCAGTCACCAAACCCAAGCATTATTGCTGATGCCAAGAAGTACTTATTGGCAGGAACCAGATAGAGATTCCTCCTCAGGGGCTCTGTCAGAGTCACACAGATACAGCTGAGCATGTTTACAGCTAAAAATTGGACTGAACACAGGAATGTCAATTAAGGTGCTAAAGAGAGGACTGAAGGAGCTGGAAGGAATTGCAACCTCATGAGAAGAACAATATAACCAACCAAACAAACCTCCCAAATTCCCATGGACTAAAACTTCAGCCACTGAGCAAGGTTGCATATATTTAACTAGAGTTGCAGTTGCATATGTAACAGAATATAGCATTGTCTGGCATCAATGTGAGAAGAAGCCTTTAGTTCAGGGAGGGCATGTTTTCCTAAAGTAAAGAAATGACAAGGCAATAGAGTGGAGAGGATGATTAGGAGCGAGTGTGTTGACATTAGGATAGCCCCTTCCTCCAGCGATGCCTCCACTAACCATGACAGGAACCTAGAACATCAATTGCCATGGAAACAGCCAAAGCATTCCCAGAAGACATCAGTTCAAAATCTCACCTCCACCTGGGAGCAAGTGACATCACTACCACTACAAAAAAAAAAAAAAAAAAAAAAAAAAAACCCTTTTTCCTCTCTCTCTTTTCTCTTTTCTCTTCTCTTGACCCTAACCGCTGGCCCATCCCCGTTCTATTAAACTTCTCCACATGTATTCACTTGGTGTGGTCTGTCCAGGCAAGGCTGAGAAATCTAATTAACAGCATTGGTGGCCCATACACAGATCCTAGATTTTCTCAAGACCGGCTTCGGCCTCAGCCAGTCCTGGCAGCCAGTCTTGGCCGGTCCTTTCAGCCCATCCCATTCAGCCTGGCATAGTGGCAGCTGCATGGCTGGGGCTGCAGTTGCCAGCTCCCCTTAAACAACGCCACTGCTTCACGTTCCTGCACCATCTCTAGTTCCGCTCAGCACCGCTGCTACTGTTGCACTGTCTCTTGTTCCTCCGCCGCCACCGCCATGTGCCACAGCTTTCTCCCTGCCCTCGCCACCACTCAACACCATCTGCCAGCAGTTGCTCGACTCTCATAGACTTTCAACATGTGAGTTGTCGCCACTACTCAAGCTCTAGACAATTGTGGGCCACTGCTCACTGTGACCCACCACATGCCAATAGCTCCCGAAACGTGAGCCACTGAGATAGATAAGCCATACACCACATGGTTTCAGTTTTCCTGATACTAGATCTTGGCTAAGGCTCTTGCACAAACACTGGCAGATTGATAGGGATTAGTACTCTAGTTGGCAAAGAGAATCCCCAATTTCCCAAACAAGGTCTGTCCAGTCTTTTCGGGAAAAGAGGGTTAATTCTTTATAGTCAGTTTTGAGACAGACATTGACCATTGAGAAGGTCCCTTCTGGAGTAACCTTCAGTTTATCCCTTCCCTCAGGGCTCTAGCAGCCAGTTCACTCAGTCGAAGACCAGGCCTGGCAAGGGCACTCTCTGATAGATCCGGGATCTGGCAAAGCCACCAGGAGTCTGAGTGACGACTCGAGACCCCTGCACATAGGTAAATCTTTTTCTACCAAATTTTATCCACAGGGACACTGGGTTGAGATAACTTGGTAGCCCCTCCCCTTCTTCCATGGTCAGTCTCTGAAGAGCAGCCTTAAAACTGGTAAATTTTGAAATGCTGCAAGAGGTTTTCCAGGATAGACAGGAAAACCCATCCCAATTTCTAGAGTGCCTCATGAAGACCCTGGTACAGGACACTAACTTAGACCCTGAAAACACAGAAGGTAAACAACTTCTAATGACATATTTCTTTTCCCAGAGCTACCCCAACACAAGAGACAAGCTTAAGAAGCTAACTCTCCAGCCAATCTCCTAGGCTTGACTATGGACGACTTACAGGGCCTGGTCTCCATTGACCCGGCCACTGTCATCACAAACATGGAGCCATGGTATGTGGGTATGTGGGTGGCTCATCTCCTTCCTTTTGGACACTGGAGCCACTTACTCTGTCCTGACGAAGTTTTGGGAACCCACTTCTGCCTTCCGTTTTCCTATTTTCAGGGTAGGAGGACAACCTTACCTTCCTTACCAAACCCCACAACTTAGTTGTATTTTTAGGGGTGTACCTCTCACTGATTCCTTTCTGGTAGTGCCAACATGTATTGTCCCCTTATTTGGAAGAGACGTAGGAAAGTTGGGAGCCTCTATCTCTTTTGCTCCCCCATTTGCCCAAACCCAAGCTTGCCAGCAAACCCTCTGCTCCCCCTCCTAGCCAGTCAACCTGCTAACACAAACATGTTATTTCCTTTACCAGCTTCAGGTAGACCCCTGAGTCTGGGACATCCAGAACCCCTCTGTTGCTAAACATCATTCTCCCACTGTCATTCAATTACTGGACGCTACCAGGTACATAACCCAAGCTCTCCCTCCAGAGTCTCAGGGAACTTAAGCCTATCATTTCTGACCTCTTTTAAAAAAAACCTCCCTTTCTGTACCTCTTCTCTTTTTAACACCCCTATACTAGAAGTTAAAAAGCCTAACGGAACCTATCGCCTGGTTCAAGTCCTCAGGCACATCAATTCTGCAGTGGTATCTCCTGTTACGGATAATCCTTATATTCTTCTTTCTACTATCTACATCCCATTTCTCTGTCCTAGATCTCAAAGATGCATTTTTTGCCATTCCTCTAGACACAAAGTCACATATTTGCCTTTACCTGGACAGATCCTGACACCCATTTCTCTACCCAGATTACCTTGTGGATTCTGAGATAGCCCACACTTGTTTGGCCAGGCCCTGGCTTCTGACTTGTCATCTTTGCCTCCCCTCAGATCTAAGATCATACTTTATGTAGATGACCTTCTTCTCTGTAGTCCTTCCTCTGAGATCAGCCAGGATGACACCTCCTTTCTCCTAAACTTCCTTTCCAGTTAAGGCTACAGGGTCTCACCTTCTAAAGTCCAACTGTCCACTTCTCAGGTCACTTATCTGGGACTAACAATCACCCCAACACACAAAGTTATTACCTTAGATACAAAGAACCAAACTCAGTCTCTAACTGTTCCTTCTTCAAAGGAAGAAATTTTATTGTTCCTAGGAATAGCTAGCTTTCTATGCTCCTGGGTTTCTTCCTTTTCCCTCCTCTCTCACTCCTTATATGAAGCAGCATTAGGTCCCATCCATGAACCTCTCCTCAAGCCTGTGACCAAGCCTTTTCGAAGACTCCAACAGGCCCTCCTTAAGGCTCCAGCCTTACATCTCTCTGACCTGACTTGTCCCTTTTCCCTCTATGTAACTGAAACAGAGGGATTTGCCCTTGGAGTCCTAGGTCACCAACTGGGACCATCTTTTGCATCTGTAGAATACTTCAAAAAGACTAGATCTAACTATCCAGTGATATGCACCCTGTATTTGTACCTTAGCAGCTGTTGAACTCCGTATTAGAGAGTCAAAAAAACTAAACTTTGGGTCACCTATAACTGTCTTTTCTTCTCAAAACCTGTCTCAGCTTCTGACTTACAAAGGCTGAGAAACTCTACCTCCATCCAGGGTTCTGTCTCTCCAGGTAGCACTGATAGAAGACTCTATGCTCAACTTCTAATCATGCCTACCTCTTAATATTTCCCTGTCTCACTCCTACACTGAAACTTTAGAATAACTATTACCTCATCCCTTACACATACCGGAAGGCACATTGCCTCAGGTTACCTACACCTGGTATACAGATGGTAGAACCCTTCTACATGAAGTGGCCAGAAGCGGTGGCTATGCCATAGTGTCAGACACAGAGGTGGTAGACACAGGCCTTTCCTGCTCATATGAGCAGCCAACAGGCTGAATTAATAGCCCTTACTCATGCCTTTCAATTGGAACAGGGACAATCCCTCAACATCTACACAGATTCTAAATATGCTTTCCATATCTTCCTGTCCCACGCTGCCATCTGGAAGGAGCACGAGTTACTTAAAACAAAAGGGGGATCAATAACTAATGCAAATCAAATTATGGCCATGCTAAAGGCCTCCCATCTCCCCATAGGTATTGGGATTACCCACTGTAAATCCTACCAGACCAATGCTTCCATTGTTTCCAAGGGAAACTACCGAGCTGACAAGGCAGCTAGGGTTGCAGCCCTTAGGGGCCTAGGCTGAACTTACCCTCCCCAAGACATTGTTACACTACAGCCCACAATCCTACCTTCACTCCCAGACACTCGCCAAACTCTGTCCTATCTTCACTAACTCTTTCATCCTAACATCCAGGCCTTGTCCTACTTTGTTAAGACCCACCTACAGCCTACTCCTGAAGACATAAGTTTCTGAAAATCTATCACTGCTTCTTGCAAAATCTGCCAGATGTCAGACTCCTACTCAAAATATTGTAGAGCCTCTTTCCATACCCATCAAGCCCAAGGTTCTCTTCCCAGAACCGACTGGCAACTTGACTTTACCCACATGCCTACTGTTAAATGATCCAGATACCTCCTGGCCTTTGTAGACACCTTCTAGGGGTGGGTAGAAGCATTTCCACAACTAACAAAAGACCCTTGTCAAGCTGTCACAGGAACTTCACCTTGATTGGGTAAAACTTCTACCTCTCTCACCCCATTACTTTGCCACCTCCATTCTTTCCTATGAAACTTTGTTGACTATCATCTACCCCAACCACACACTGAACCTTGCCCACAGCCTGTCAACATTAGAGACCAAGTTTTTCTATCCCCTCCAGACAACCAGCCCTCATCCCTCTCTCCTAAATGGCAGGGCCCTTTTGAGGTGATGCTTGTGACGCTTACAGCAGCTAAACTGGGGGGACACCCCCACTGGGTTCACCTGTCCCATCTCAAACATTTTATTTCCCTGCCTAAACATTCTTTATACACATCAACCCTAACAGGACCATGCTCTGTCAAGCTCTCGAAGATGTCAAGACCACCCATCTTTTCCCCTGTTCCAGAAAATGAGACCCCTCCCCCCCACCAGTGACATTCAACACCACTGGATTAGACGTGGGCTTCTTATCTTCCCCTTACAGTTTGTTTTTATCCATGGTAGGCCATATATCTGGAGAGTTAAGGTTCAAGAGACTTCCGCAGATAACAAGCAGTTTTTCCAAATAAGGTCAAGAAACTTCTCCATGGCTGGATGTTAGGAACCAATTCAAATTGCTGTTGTCCTTGTGTTGGTTATTCCATCCAAGTACTATGACCTCTTTACCTGCTTTGTCTTTGACCAGACAGCAGATGATTGCAAAAAAAAAAAAAAAAAAAAAAAAATGGCCAGACAAATATGGGGACTGCCCATATTGGTCTTGTCAGATACATATGCTAGGATCACGGCCCTACCACTTCTTCTACCAACAACACAAGATGTTCTTTTTCCATAGGAAAGAATGGAGGTGGCAAAGTAATGGGGTGAGTAGATGGTCTGGGAGGGGAGTGCATTTAGGTGAGAGGCCAGGAGTTAGGACTGGATGCCCATACATGAGTTCAAACGGTGAGACCTGAAGAGGTCACCTGGGAAGGGCCATACTCTGAAAAGAGCCAGAGGTAGAAGTTTTACCCAATCAAGGTGAAGTTCCTGTGACAGCTTGACAAGGGTCTTTTCTAAAGAGTGGTTAGTTCTCTTTACCTTCCCTGAAGATTGAGAGTGGTAGGGAATATGGAAATGCCAGGGGATGTCTAGAGCCTTAGACTGATTCTGAGAGATTTGAGAGGTAAACTCAGAACCATTATCTGACTGCAAGGAAGCTGAGACACCAAATTGGAGGATGCTCTCTCGGGGGAGGAGATCAGAGACTGTCTCAGCCCTCTTGTTAGTTGTGGAAATGCTTCTACCCACCCCTAGAAGGTGTCTACAAAGGCCAGGAGGTATCTGGATCATTTAACAGTAGGCATGTGGGTAAAGTCAAGTTGCCAGTCGGTTCTGGGAAGCATTTACCCTCCACAAGACATTGTTACACTACAGCCCACAATCCCACCTTCACTCCCAGACACTTGCCAAACTCTGTCCTATCTTCACTAACTCTTTCATCCTAACATCCAGGCCTTGTCCTACTTTGTTAAGACCCACCTACAGCTTACTCCTGAAGACTTAAGTTTCTGAAAATCTATCACTGCTTCTTGCAAAATCTGCCAGATGTCAGACTCCTACTCAAAATATTGTAGAGCCTCTTTCCATACCCATCAAGCCCAAGGTTCTCTTCCCAGGATAACATTTAAATTATAAATACAGAGAGTATCTAATAAAAAATGGGAAAAAGACCAAGTTAAATACTTACTACAAATGCGTAGGGGGCCTAGAGCCAGCCCCTACATACTCCCTGCTTGGTGGCCCAGTCTCTGGGTCCAAGTTAGTTGATTCTGTAGGTCTTCTTGGTTAAATGCTTATTTTTATCTTAACTATAAATTAAGTGTTTTCTTCCTTTGTGCTGCCATAGTGGTTATTGTTATTATGGAGAAACATTAATACTTACTTTATAAAACTATTTTGAGAATTCAGAATAAAAAAGTATATTCATAAGGTAGATAATACATTTAAACAATGACTTCTCTGAATGGGGTTAAAGCATTAATGTTTGCAAAAATTATCTCATGATATGACTCATCATGAAAGAAGGACTCAGTGGCATTCTTTTTCTGTAAGTGACCAAATTCTTTGACATGAAAGAATCTGATCATGTTATATTTGATATCCATACTCATTAAGATGCTTTAGCAAAACCCAGAGTGTAAGCCTCAAAACCACTTGTGAAATTTGTCTGAACATTTGAGTAGCACAAGAGTATCCAAGAGGACAGCCAAGGAAGGAGAGTTTGTGTTAAATTTAACATTATGGGTAAATAATTTTAAAGGATCCTCAATATATCAAGAAAGAAAGTTGCAACACTGTTTCAAAAAGAAACCTCATAGAACAAAAGGAAAAATATATAAATACAGAACTGAAGCTGGAAAAGCAAGTGCCCATTGTCAATTAAGACAATGTGCAGGCAGAAAACCAATGAAGCGTGAGCAAGACCTGAGCAACACTGTCAGGCAAGAGTGCACAGCTGACTTTTCAAGTATGTGCAATATTTGGTAAACTCTGAGCAAACATTTTCAAGTACCCATGTCATATCTTAGTCACTGAATATTCAAGAGCTTAAAATAATTGAAATTGTACATAGAGTATTTACTGCTTTTATAGATTCAAGCTTAAAAACACATATGGAAAAATAACAGGGAAATCTCTGATATCTGAGAATGAAACAATGAATTTCTAAATTACATTTTGTAAGACAAGCTTAATAGTCAAACTCCTTAAAAAGTCCTGTCTTAAGGAGTCCTGTCTGCAAAGAAGATGCACAGGAGGCTGGCAAGCTGCACAAAAGCATGCTGAGCTTTGTCAATCACTAGAGAAATGACAATCAAAACCAAATAATGTACTACTTCATACCTGCTAGGATGGTGATTGGCAAGCAAGGAGAAAGTAAGTGTGGAAGAGATGAAGCAATCAGAACTCCCAAGGATGCAAAATGACACGGCTACCACTGAAGTGAAATGCTATACCTCCAATAATGGAAATTAAAATTACCGTATGTTCCAAGAATTGCTCTCCAGGAGATATACCTTGAAGACTTAAAATAATGAATGGAGAGAGGTTTTGTCCATCCATGAACTCAGTGGTAGAATTTACAATCAGTCGTTGGGAATCAGTTCTACTGTTTTGTCTCATGTTAGCTCCCAAAAAGCCGTACTTCGAGACATGAGGGACCCTGCCCCAAGACGGTATCAATAATTGCCATACAGCCAATGTCTGAGCAGAAAGATGGAGGTGGCACTTCTAGATTCCCCAACTTTTAGGGACCAAGAAAGCGAGGAGAGACAGCGAATCACCATGACTCGGAGGGAGAAGAATCAGGTGTAAAACTTCAGGAAAGAAAGAAATCAGCCATGTAAGAATTTGGGGAAATAGACATAGCTGCCAATCCCCCAACTGGGTCTGGGGTAGCAGAGATGAAATAAAGACTTTATGTTTTCTAAAGAATACCAGAGGGAAGTGTTTGCTAGCTATTGAGAGGTTTAGAAATGCCAAGCAACCAAGCTAGTCAAGGCATATCACAATTAGGTGGCATATGTGTATCTTTCATTTTTAAATCCAAAGAGCTTTTGTGCAGGTGTGTGCGTGGGACTGGCAAGGGGACAAGGCAGTTTGTCTAATTCACCACTACAATCATTTATAAGATGGGAGTCAATTTAAGAATAAAGAAAATGTGGTACATTTTAAGGCAAGGTTTTTCTGTGTCATTCTGTTTGTCCTGGAGCTTGCTCTGTAAAACAGGGTGGCCTGCCTATGCCTTCTAAATACTGGAGTTTTAGGGATGCAGCACCACCACCTGGTTGGATTTTAGAATTTTTCACGTGAACGAACCAAGAAGGTTTGCTGAATGGAAGTCATCCACGACAAAAGTATACACACTGGATAATCTCACTTCTGTGAAGCACTTAACAGAGGTCAGAATCAGTATAGAATGAAAAACTAGGCTCTGAATTTAGAAACAGGAAATTAGAATGCATTGGGCACATAGTTTCTGTTGATAAAATGAGACATCTGGCTGCACAGTCTGAGTTCACAATGGCTAAAGACATACATTTTATATTATGTAAATCTTATGACAATAAAAATGTGGAGGACATATTTCAAAACGGCTGGCAAGAAATCTATAGGAATAAATAACCCTGATGGATAAGAGGAAATGTGAGGCTTGGTAGATAAAAAGAAAATATATTTCTTTTTATTTCTCAGAACAGGCAGAAAGAAAGAGGGAGAATATGTAAGAGAGGAAGAAAGGAAAAGAGGAAAAGAAGGCATTAAGAAAAATATTTTAATTTCATAACTTAAGACTTTAGATGAGGAGTCTAAAATAGAAGAGTAAAATAAAAACAGATCAAACATATGAAAGAAATAATAAAAAATAAGAAATAAGTGATACATTAGAATATGGTACAGTGTTTGTCCATGAAATAAAGTGTCTTTGAAAAGTTAATATGATTAAAAATGTGTATCCAGACAGGCACATAAGCAAAGGGAAGCAATGGTTTGTGATATATGAAGAGTAAAAGGTTGTCAAAGGACACTGATTCCTTGCCTTAGGGATTTCCTCTGCCACTCCCATGAAATCCCACCCAGGAAATCCCACTTTCTTGAGATTTGAGTTCCCAAAATACCACAGAAGGTCCGGATGACCTCTGTGGAATGTTCCAACGCCCTAGGTGTGCCTGGGGGTGTACTGATAAAAAATGTATGATTCTTCCCCTTATGAATTTCCTCATTCCCCCTGTCCTCCCCCTCCTTCGTGATTTTTGCCTTTATAAGCCTGTTACAAGTTCAGGCCGGGGTCGAACTCCTCTACCCCTGCGTGGTGTATGAGTCTCGACCCCAGCATGCTGGCCTGAGATCTCACTCTTTCACTTTCAATAAACTTCCTCATGCGATTGCAGCAAGTCTGGTCTCGGTGCCTCGCTGGGTGCGCGCCTCTCCTGAGATTTGAGTGAGGGTCTCCCTTCGGAGGTCTTTCATTTGGGGGCTCGTCCGGGATTTGCGTGACCACCCAGGGGCCCTAGACCTACTTGGAGGTAAGGATTTTCTTTCCTTTCTTTCCTTGTTGTCCTGTTGTGACTCTGTGTTTGTGGATTATCCAGATTGTGATTCTGTGTTTGTGATTTGTTCAGAGGTCTGGTGCGATCGCAGTTCGGTATTTGCAAACGCTCTAACCGAGTCTGCTCTTCCAAGGGAGGAGTGGAGTGGACGGGGATAGACGTGTCCAGGGTCCACCGTTTGCTCGCCCTGGGAGACGTCCCAGGAGGACAGGGGGAGGACCAGGGACGCCTGGTGGACCCCCACGGGAAAAGTCGGGAGATCAGTTTTTCTCCTTGACGATCTGTGTCAGAGGGCCAATTGTGGGCCATCTGGCTCTTTTCGGGATTTCGGGTCGACTCGAGGTCGGCGACTGACTTTGTCTCTCTGTTTTGTAGTATCTGTGAGTGTTTTGTGTGTGTGTGTCAGAACTAGAAATGGGCCAGACTGTGACAACCCCACTAACACTGACTTTGAACCATTGGACAGACGTTAAGACAAGGGCCCATAATCTTTCTGTTGAAGTTAGGAAAGGACCGTGGCAAACTTTCTGCTCCTCCGAATGGCCGAGTTTTGGCGTAGGATGGCCTTCGGAGGGAACTTTTAATCTATCTCTTATTTCCGCTGTTAAGCGAATTGTTTTTCAGGCTTCAGGGGGACACCCTGATCAGGTTCCATACATCATCGTGTGGGAGGACCTGGTCCAAAACCCGACATCCTGGGTGAGACCCTGGACAGCGGGGGCAGAAACGGCAACGGTGGCCGTGGCCTCGAACAAGCTGGCACCTGCGCCATCGGCCCCCACGAAGATCTATCCTGAAATTGATGATGGTTTTCTTCTCCTCGACAACCCTCCACCCCCATACCCTCAACTGGCTTCTCATGCAAGTCCCCCACAGGCGCCAACTCCCACTGACTCCCAGACGGCCTCTGAAACAGAACCAGCGGCCGGGACCCGAAGCCCCCGGGGTCAAAACACAGGGGGAAATGGCGCGGGGCTTGGCTCTGCTATTGCCCTACCATTACGGGCTTATGGACCAGCTCCAGGAGAACTAGTCCCGCTACAGTATTGGCTGTTTTCATCAGCCGATATGTATAACTGGAAAACTAACCACCCCTCTTTTTCATAGGACCCCTTGGGCCTGACGGGACTCCTTGAGTCCCTGATGTTTTCTCATCAGCCCACTTGGGACAACTGCCAGCAGCTTTTGCAGGTCCTCTTTACTACGGAAGAGAGGGAGAGGATCCTCCTGGAAGCTAGAAAAAATGTTCCAGGACCAGATGGGATCCCCACCAATCTCCCTAATCTTATAGATGCAGCTTTTCCCTTGATCCACCCTGACTAGGATTACAACTCTGCAGAAGGTAAGGAGCGTCTCAAGGTCTACCGCCGGGCTCTAGTGGCAGGTCTCAAGGGAGCCGCAAGGCGACCCACGAATTTGGCTAAGGTAAGAGAGGTTCTTCAGGGACCTGTTGAGCCGCCGTCTGTGTTTCTTGACAGGGGTTATACCTTGACCCAACCTCTGAGGGTCAGCAGGCAGAGGTGGCTATGGCCTTTATACAGCAGTCAGCATCAGATATTAAGAAAAAGTTACAATGGCTAGAGGGGTTCCAAAACTATACCTTGCAGGATTTGGTGAAGGAATCAGAGAAAGTGTTTCATAAGGAGGAGACTGAGGAAGAGAAGCGAGAAAGAGAGAAGCAGAAGGCAGAGGAAAGAGAGGACCGGAGGGTAGTAGACAAAAAAGGAATTTGTAGGATTTTGGCCACAGTAGTGAAGGGCCAGGGAGTTAGGAATCAAGTCTGGCACTAGGAAGGAGCCTCTTGACAAAGGTCAATGTGCTTACTATAAAGAAGAAGGCCACTGAGACAAGAATTGCCCCAACAAGAAAAAAAGGGGACACCAGCAACAGAAGCCCCGGACATGTGGCTCCAAAGTTTTAAATATTTATGGACTACCCGAAGATCTGTGGATCTCGGAGTGGGCCGGGTATCCCACTTATTCATTGTAATGCCAGACTGTCCCTGCACCCTGTTGGGGAGAGACCTCCTGACTAAGATGGGGCACAGATTCAGTTCCACTCTGATGGACCACAGGTTAGAGGTCCAGAAGGGGAGCCTGTGCAGGTTCTAACCATTCAGTTGGAGGACAAGTACCAACTCTAAACAGCCTGCCTCAGATCAGACGGACTGGTGGCTGCAGGTATATCCACAGGCCTGGGCGGAGACTGCAGGAATGAGAGAGGCTAAGAACCAGCCCCTGCCCATATGGAGCTGAAAGTCCAGGCTAGTGGTGCGTTAGTACCCCATATCAAAGGGGGCATGAGACGGGATCAAGACACTCATCATTCGGTTACTCCAACAACTTCGTATGTGTCCATCATCCTGAGGTATGCCTCTCCTACTGGTGCGGAAACATGGAACCAACGACTGCTGGACAGTTCAAGATCTCTGGGAGGTAAAAAAATTGGTGGCAGAACTCCACCTCACAGTACTTAACCCCTATAACCTGTTGAGCTCATTGCCCTATCCAGGACCTGGTGTACAGCACTGGACTTGAAGAAAATCATCAATGGACTCATCTAGAGGTAGACAAACTTGTAAAGACTGTCTTGAGGTCAAATTCTTTTGTGCCAGATTTGACTAGATAACTGTGGGCCATGTTAGAAAGCAAATGTATGTAGAAGGCTGGGAGGAGAGAAGATAGACCTGAGGTTTACTGAGAAGTGGATTTTACAGAACTGAGCCAGGAAGATATAGATATAAGTATCTATTAGTCTTTATAGATACATTTTCTGGGCGGGTAAAAGCCTCCCCACAAAGAGAGAAATGGCAGCAGCGGTCATAGCTAAGAAGATTCCAGAAGAGATCTTCTCTAGGTTTGGCACCCCTAAGGTAATTGGATCAGACAATGGGCCATCTGTGTTGCCCAGGTAAGTTAGATATTAGCTTGTTTATTGGGGACTAATTGGAAATTACATTGTGCTTACAGACCCCAGAGCTCAGGACAGGTAGAAAGAATGAATAGAACTCTAAAAGAGACCCTTACTAAATTAGCTATTGAGACCAGCGGTAAAGACTGGGTGACCCTCCTCCCCTTTGCGCTTCTTAGAGTCCGAAACTCGCCGGAGCGTTTAGGCCTTACCCCTTATGAACTCCTACATGGGGAACCGCCCCCCTTAACGGAGTCGTGCGGGATATTGGATCCTGGCACTAACTCCCCCTCCTCCTCTGCTCTATTTGCCCACTTAAAGGCCTTAGAAGTTATTAAAACACAGATCTGGAGTCAAATCAAAGAAGCCTACACTCCAGGAACCACCGCGGTGCCCCACGGGTTCCAGGTCAGAGACTCAGTCCTGGTCAGACGACATCGCGCTGGCACGCTTGAGCCCCGGTGGAAGGGACACTACCTGGTGCTGTTGACTACCCCCTTGGCAGTCAAGGTCAACAGGATTGCTGCTTGGGTACAGTGGCTGCTGGTGACAATTCTCTTAAGCTGCACCTTTGTCGTAGCCCCAACCTTGGGTAATAACCCCCATGCCCCTCAAAAATTAACCTGGGAAGTGCTTAATGAAGTGGGTGACGTCGTGTGGTCAACAACCGCAGTGCACCCCCCTTGGACTTGGTGGCCTGATCTTGCACCCAATGTCTGTAAGTTAGCAGCCGGCTCTATGGCCTGGGATCTTTCCAGTTATACCAATTTAGAAAAGCCACCCCCAGAAGAACAGTGTGTCCCTCATGGCATAGGGATCACATTGGGGTGTTCAGGACAGTTTTACCAAGCCAACCTTCAGGCAGCAGACTTCTATGTCTGCCCCGGACAGGGACACACCAGGGAAATGAAGAGAGGGGCCTCAGACTATTTTTGTAGTAAATGGGGATGTGAGACCACGGGAGAAGCCTACTGGAACCCTTCGTCCACTTGGGATCTAATTATAGTTAAAAAGGGTCCTAGGCCAGGGGAGCCAGAGAAAGGGGAAAGAGATCCATCCAAATACCTAGCTTGTAGGACTGGGTGTGCCTCTGAAAGCTCCAGTAGCCCTCAGGGACCGTGCAAAGACAGTTATTGTAACCCTCTAAATATCAGCTTCACCCCATAGGGAAAACAAGATCGTCAGTCAGTGGGTAAGAGGAAACCGTTGGGGATGGAGAGTCTATACTGGCAGAGGGGACCCTAGATTTATTTTTGTTATTAAGATAAAGATAGAGAGTCCGCCCACATGACCCGTAGGCCCCAATTTGGTGCTTGATAACCCTGCACCCAGGCCTGAGAGACCTCCTTGTCTCACTCTGTCACCAAAGGAGGACTCGTATCCCCTTTGACCACACCCTCCTATCTCCCTATGAGAACTGAGGACCGCCTGTTCAATCTGCTTGATAGTGCATTTGTTGTTTTAAACCGCCGCTACTTTGACCTTAGCTGTCTTGTTAGGACTTGGAGTGGCAGCAGGAATTGGAACAGGGGCAGCTGCCCTCATCCAACAACCTTACTACTATAATGAACTCAGAGCAGCTATGGACGCGGACCTGGGAGCATTAGAACAGTCCATAACCAAACTAGAAGAGTCATTGACTTCATTATCAGAGGTAGTGCTACAGAACAGGAGGGGATTAGATCTGCTTTTTCTAAAGGAAGGAGGGCTCTGTGCTGCCCTAAAAGAAGAATGTTGCTTTTACGTAGATCATTCTGGTGTCATAAGAGATTCTATGGCAAAGTTTAGAGAAAGACTAGAAAACAGAAAAAAAAGAAAGAGAAACATACCAAGGATGGTATGAAAATTGGTTTAACAGGTCACCCTGGTTCTCTACAATAGTCTCTGCTTTAGTCAGGCCTTTACTCATTTTAATGCTAATCCTAACCTTTGGGCCATGCATCCTCAATAGACTGGTGACTTTTATAAAAGAAAGGGTGAGTGCAGTACAGGTAATGGTCCTAAGACAACAATACCAGATATTACAAGAAGCTGAGGGATCGCTCTAAGATTAGAACTTTTTACAAAAAGAAAAATGGGGGAATGAAGAGTAAAAGGTTGTCAAAGGACACTGATTCCTTGCCTTAGGGATTTCCTCTGCCGCTCCCAGGAAATCCCACCCAGGAAATCCCACTTTCTTGAGATTTGAGTTCCCAAAATACCACAGAAGGTCCGGATGACCTCTGTGGAATGTTCCAACGCCCTAGGTGTGCCTGGGGGTGTACTGATAAAAAATGTATGATTCTTCCCCTTATGAATTTCCTCATTCCCCCTGTCCTCCCCCTTTTTTGTGATTTTTGCCTTTATAAGCCTGTTACAAGTTCAGGCCGGAATCGAACTCCTCTACCCCTGCGTGGTGTATGAGTCTCGACCCCAGCATGCTGGCCTGAGATCTCACTCTTTCACTTTCAATAAACTTCCTCATGCGATTGCAGCAAGTCTGGTCTCGGTGCCTCACTGGGTGCGCGCCTCTCCTGAGATTTGAGTGAGGGTCTCCCTTCGGAGGTCTTTCAATATACACTCTGTGGGTTATCTAGAATGCAGGGCCAGTGCTCTGCTGACCTCATGAGGTTTGGTGCAGATTCAACATCATGAAACTTATTAGCCACCAAGGGAGCTCTGTGCATTTCACTGCCTTGGTGCTCAGGACCATGGCTGAAAGCAGCTCGAACAGACCCAAACTTCCTCTTTTTCTGCCATGTAATGACAGCATCCTTCAGAAAACAAACAAATGTCACTAACCTGCCATGCAGCCTGCACTACATATCCATCTCTTCCTTCATTCCGCTGAGGTAATTCATTTGTCATAACAAGATCAAGGATGAGAGTACTTAAGTCCCTTTATATATGTTTTCATTATGTCAGGAACATTTTACATGATTGCTACTTCATAATTGCTCTATTAGAGAAAGAACCAGCCACCTCTACTTCCCAATGGTGTCATTGTGTCCATGGCTGTACATGAAGGAAGGTCACGTCAGTGAAAAGAAAAGAATGACAGGGATTTGCCTATGTAGCCTGGATGCAAATGAACTCATGGTAGCTGCTGACTGACACAATAGCATCTCTGGACCCCAGACTTTTGAAAGTCAAAGTAGAAAATGTTCGCTCTCTGGATGCTGAGCACTCAGACCGCTACCTGATTGCTACTTAAGGGCTAGACAGTGGGCATCTCTGCAAGAAGCACTCAGCTTATCATCTTCCTCTGGGTTCTGAGTACCTCACTGTCTGATTTCTAAAGAGCATCTCTTCCAAAATTAACCCTACAGAGGGAAGTAGCTTCTATTGATTTGTATCACATGTTCTACTAAAACACCAGGGGATATCATCACACGTGGTGTTTAACTAAGGATATAGGAATCTTGAATGTCTACAATTACATAGGACAGGTTTTTCAAACACTGGGCAATTTAAAATTGTGAAAGTAAAGTGTGTTTTAAATCTTCCTCATTTGACCTGATAAAAAATGAAGCAATATTTTTAAAAAATAAGAATCATAATAATTTAAGGTAAAAAAATAAAGTTATTCCTTGAAATATTTCAGCAAAATGGTCTAGGTTAATGAATGGTTAATTAGAGCTGACAATCAGGATCCTATTCAGTGAAGTATCATTTATTTACATATTTACTGCTGTATGTGTGAGAGAGCGATGTGGGGGGTGTGCATGTCCAAAGAAGCACATGTGACCATGGGACAACTTCCTTCTAGCTTCTGTCCTTCTGGCTTTATATGGCCTCTGAGGCTTGAACTCAGGAGCCCGGTTAGCGTAACAAGCTTTTGTATCTGCTAAGCTGGTTTTTCCCACCCTGTATTCTTTCTTTTTTTTTTTTTTTTTTTTTTATCTGTTCAACCATTTACTTTACAAGGCTTAGTTCACAAATAAAACTATATATTTCTTTATAGCTCATAAGATAATGTTCTATTTATATGTACAACATGTAACTAAGTCAAGTTCATTTAATCACTTAACATATGTACCATCACATGTTTAGCTTCATTCATATAGAAAGTATTTAAGATGTATTTCTAGCATCTTTCAACCACACATTGCATTATTAACTACAGCCACAGCTCTGTTTTCTAGAAGAGTCATACAGATACAGAGGAAGATGCTTGCAGGTAAACATCAGACTGAACATGGGCACCCCAATGAAAAAGCTAGAGAAAGGACTGAAGGACCTGAAAGATTTGCACCCTCATGTGAAGAGCAATATTATCATCCAGCCAAGGAACTGAGGTGGAGAGAGTGATTGGGAAAAGGAGTACCTTCATGGAAACAAGTTGAGGGGGAGGAAGGGTATAACATTTGAAATGTAAATACAGAGAATATTCAATTTTAAAAAAAGAAAAAAAACCCTCAAGTCAATAGTAACAAAAAGTAAATCATGGGTCTAACATAGAGGTGAAATGTACCCACTTACAGGGCCATAGAGCACCAGAACCTATCCTTTAAATTAAAATATCGTAGGACCTAACTGACCAACCTCTTTCCATTCCTCCATCAGTTAGCAACTTATAACAACTTTCACATTGTTATATTTCCCCGAACCAGGCACGGACCTAAGGGTTTGAAAGGGTTTCTTCTGTGTTACCAGGAGAAAACCTTTACTCCATCCCCAGCCCCCCAAAAAGCCACCTTTACAAACTTTGGTCTCAGTATATACTCTCAGGGATAATTACAGGGGAGGTATGCAAATTCCTTAGCTGCTGGGTAGAGAAGCCACCCCTTGGGGTGAAGTCTGTAAACTGGAGCAGCTGGAGACCAAGGAAGTCTAGACGTGAGAGTAGGCTGTGACTGGGCTAATTAGCATAGCAAAAGGGGGGCGTGTATCTCTCCCAGTGTTGGAGCACAGCAAGTGGGCAGTGCATCTAACCCCAAACTGAGAGAGAGTTTGGTGTGGAATTTCCAATACCACATCTCAGACTGTGCTTTCCTATCCCCTGAGTGATGTTACTGCTCCTGCCCTGGTAGCTATGTGGGATAAGCGTGGTCAAATGCCACGTCTGCCCTGTGGCAGAGCAGACTCTCGCCTACAATCCTACACAGGGATACTCCCTATCACAGTCTCTCCAGGAGGTCCTTCTCCACACCTCCTTATGACAGCTTCATTCCAATTCTTCAGTAGCATAGCAGCCAGAACAGGCTATCCGTGCAAGTCTGAGCAGACAGAAATGACTAGACAAGTCTACTTCCACGCATAGGCCTGCCATTTTAGTCCATGTACCCCATTATAACCATAGCATCAGCCCAAGTTTCCATCCCATGCAATGTTTCCCCTCACTCTCCAGGGAGGCTTAAAGACACCTACTTCAGATGGTTTGATTTTGTTTGTCTGTGATTTCTACAGCTAGGTGAACCAGTTGCACTAAGGGGTAATAACATCAAGTGCCAATGGCTTTAAGAATGTCTGGCAGCCAGGCCTTCTCAAAAAGCTCTGGTTCCAGCTGCAGAGCTATAGAAGGGGCTGTTAGTGCCTGCTGCTCAGAGCTGGAAGAGTGAAGGGAAAGTTGTGAGCACATCAAGAACCACAAATATTAACAAGTCGCACTGCCTGTCCGTGATTTCTACCCCTTCGTGTAAAACAAAACCAAGCAACAATCCCACACATCACTCAGCTGATTGGCAGTCAAGATGGCTACTGTCCTTTCCTGAGTGTTCTTCCCAGTCCTGTGAGTACCACAGTAGAGCCAATGTGTCTGGTTTTCAATACTGAGACCCAGCAGATTGCAGTCCTTAATCTAGGATATATTCCTTTTCCTTCCCTCTCATCATATCTTCCATGAATTTGTCTCCACAGAGATTACAAAATGTGATTTCCTTCCAATAATTTCCCTTTGACTCAGCAATTGCACTCCAGAGAAGAGAATTTACAGTTCTGTTGCCTGTTTGAAATGAGGGGGAAGGAAATCACAAAGCATAAAACAAAACCTCAATTCATTCTTTCTCTAAATTTTTTTATAGCCAGAAAAACAAAACACAATTTAATATTTCAAAAAATTCCCTGCCACACAAGCTTTCCGTGATTAAAAGCAATGCTTCGATAAGCACACTTTGTGTTGCACCCTGGCATCCAATATATATTTTCCTTTCAGCCAGCCAATAACCAGCCTTGCATTTATGTTTACAACTTTCTGAAGGTATTTATCATTCTGGAGCAACTCACTAAGGAAAAAACAGAGTGATTGCTGGCAGTGTCTGGGGCACAGAGGGAGAAGAGAAAGAGCATAGGGTTTACAATCAGAAGCAAATCCACCCAGCTGCTACCTAATGCTAAGCCTTAGGTTTCTTATAACACAATAATTATAGAACCACCACTGGTAATGTATGCCATGGCATCCTGCAATTATCAAAGCAGTAAATGTATGTAAAACTCTTCTTTAGGACAGAATGTTGTGTGTGTGAGTGTGTGTGTGTGTGTGTGTGTGTGTGTGTGTGTGTGTGTAATATACATATATAGTAATATATATTATATATATTGTAAATTAAAGTAAAATTGATGACTCAGTGGCTAAGAGCACTGGCTGCTCTTCCAGAGGTCCTGAGTTCAATTCCCAGCAACCACATGGTGTCTCACAAACATTTGTAATGGGATCTGATGACCTCTTCTGGTGTGTCTGAGGACAGCTATAGTGCACTCATATAAATAAAATAAATAAGTCTTTTTTTAAAAATTAGAGTAAAATAAAGCTTTCAAAATCACAACTCAAATGAGTTTTCAAATTCCAAGTCTGAATTGCATATATTTCTCTATATATTCACCTAAAATGCACAGGGTTTGTTCAGCACATATAAGTGGTCAGCAGATGAAGAATGCCTATACTGTCTGGCTGCTAGAGATGAGCCTTCATATTCATCTTTTGTCCCAAGGACATTCTGTCATTACTAAGAAATGACAGTAGCATGGGGAGAAAGCACTTAATTTGTAATATTTGATGCATTGAAATTTTTCTCATTCAGCTTCCCTGAAATGAAAAATGAACATACCCAGCCTAAGAGCGGCAGTGAGACTGCAGCAGTCAGCACCAGCCTGGCCTGGGTAGCATTCTTGTCTCTGACTCCCAACTTGATACAGTTACTTGAATGCTGAGCTACAGTCTAAAACTAGAGGCAGTAATAGTTTCTAAAGCAGAACTGCCTATAAGGATGAAATCACAGTCTAATCCTCAATAGAAACATGAATTGTTGTTACTAAAACACTGATGTGCATATGGTTTTCCTTCCTTAGAACTCTAGTTAAATGAAAAAGAAGGAAGACAGTGAGCACATGAGGCTTTCTCATACTTGACTCTGCACTTCCCACAACAGAATCGAGTTTCTCGGGATGTATGACCCCTGGGCTTCTTCAAGGGATACACTAAGGAGGAGCTTTTCCCTACTCAACCATTCTGAAGAGTGAGAGAAATTAATGATCAAGTCAAAGGCTAAAACCATGGCCTATCACTCTAATGAAGCTAGGTAGAGACAAGTTCTTGGGAGAACAATCAAATAAACGAGGGGGTCGTGGGCTGGAAGAAACCCCTTGAATTAGAAATAATTATCTACAACATTTCAGGCAGCATTGGACAAGGGCAACAGAACACTCGTGCTGTCTGCAGACAGTTCATTAACACTATCAACAACCAGTGATGCTTCAGTGTAGAGTGGACTTCCAATTTGAGGGCAAAAGTTGAGAACAGATGAAGACTCTTTATACCACTACTAAACTTAAGTGTTTTAAACAGAACTGTTAAGTATTGATTCTCAATCAAGAAAACCATCAGAAACGGAGAGTGTATTATTTGGGGTCTTGCGATGCCTTTCAGAAGATAAGTGCTAAGCCACAAGGATGCCACATTCCCATGATGGAGCTGGAAGAAGTTCCTGGTAAGTCTCCAAGAAGCTATCAAAGTGTTTTGCCTATGATGTAAGGTCATTTGGGCACCTGCCACACTCACAGAACATCCATGCTAGGATAAGACTCTATCATGTAAGAAACATTTCCTGTCTCTTACCTGATTAGAAGAAAAGAAAAATGAACAAAATAGTGAGCAAAGTTATATTATGAGATTGCAGGATTGCCCCCAACCCCACCACCAGGAAGAGTGAGGTTGGGAATGAAGGAGGTTCTGAAGCCAATGAAACATTGAAGTTTTAATCTTAGGCTGGCTGTTTTAACCTTAGGAAATAAAACTATTTATGACTACATGAAAGACAGGGGTGTCTGGAATTACATCTAGGAATGAAGAGAAAGACTCCTAAGAGGGATGGTCAGAAGGCACAGCTAACTACAGAGACTTTAAAAAAGATAAATTCTTTACTTTTGTTAGTGTTAATTTTTATGCAATTATAGGATTGCCGGTCTTTCTGGTCTACAACATAATTTCTTACAGGTGATTTACATGATGGGGTGGATCATCTAGCTAGTGAAGGTGAATCATCACCACAGTCACTCTTTTGGTGAGCTCATTAAGCATCTTTCTTCCCTTCTGCAAGAAGACAGTGTACTCATCCCATTCTCTTATCCAGCTTAAGATTTCTGTCTTTGACCCCTCCCTAACCACATCCTCAGCCTCTTGAAACCACCCCCTGGGGTGAAGTCTGTAAACTGGAGCAGCTGGAGCCAGGAAGGCTAGGTCTGGGAGTAGGCTGTGACTGGGCCAATTAGCATAGCAAAAGGTGGGCAGGTATCTCTCCCAGTGTTGGGGCACAGCAAGCAAGCGGGCGGTGCAGCTAACCCCAAGCTGAGGTAGAGTTTGGTGTGGAATTTCCAACAATGTGGGAAAGCTGGACCTGGTTCAGGGGTCCCCGAGCCTGTAATGAGACCATAGGGTTCTTAGACTCTTGGACATCCAGGTGCAGCTGGGAGACACAAAAGAGCAGAGAAACAGAGTTGGGCCACAGGCTGTGAACAGGGTCTAGCCCAAGGATGAGGGAGAGGGAAACTTCAGCTTGTCCCAGAAGGGATGATTGTCCTTATCTTCGCAGAGGCAGGCTTAGAGGTGGGTGTGCCTGAGAGGACAGAGAGACCTTCGACAACATCTTAGGCTGCAGCTCTGTAGCTGAAGACTTTTTTTTTCATGGTGAATCTTGATGAAAAGAGACAGTTCATGGTTCTACAGAGTTTCTTGTCATGGTGAAAAGGGATGTATAAAATCATAGCCCACTTTTTAGGATGGGCCTGAGATTAAATACTTTTTTCAGGGAGGAATGTCTGGGAAGCATATTGGCTAAACCTTCTGGGCCTTTAGGTACCTCATTAGCACAGACAACTCTATTTTGGGTCTACTTGACTGTGGTCCTGTCTCTTTTATGTGAGAAGTTTGGCACATGTTCCAAGTCAGGAGTTTGGCAGGCAGCTGGGAGTGATCTGAGCCTCAGGTGTGTGTCCACTGAATCTCCAGGTCTCATCCTGCTTTACCTTATCAAACTTCCTGGCATGGTTTTACATCCTACATCATAGGTCTCTTCCCTGAGCAGCTTCATGGAATCTGATATAGCTGTAGTGAAGCAGAATCTTCTAGAGCTGAGATAAAGGCATCACAGTGGTGGCCTGGCCTGATAGCCAAATCCAAGGCACATGGGAACCTTGGCTTTCAGAGATGGAAGTGATATGGTAACTTGGCAAGTAAAGTGCTCCCTGACACTCAGGTGTCCTCAGGTGGCTCTAAGGGCCACCTCCATAAAGTTGTCTTCAGACCTCTGTATCTGTTCTGTGACATGCACACTCCTGCATACATCATGTATACACACTCAACAAAAATAAATAAATAAATAAATAGATAAATAAATAAATAAATAAATACTTTAATTAAGGATGGACAGGACAAAGAGCGGGGGAGGGTAAAAGTATAACTTATGGAGGGACAAAGCTCTCTTATTCCATTCCATTCTATATGACAGATAGCCCAGCTAAGAAAGGAAAAATATCACCCAGGGAGGCCGAAGAACAGCTGCTTTCAAACCAGAGGCAGCTATAGGGTAGAAGCAAGCTGTGTGCCTCAAACCAACAGTTCTTGAAGATGTTAAACGAGCTCTTCCAGAGCACAGATAAACCAGCAAACTATGCACAGGCTGGCCGGGAACCACTATATTCCCATGGGCAGCCCCTCCTGCTTTGGGAATTAATTGCTCATTCATATGAAGCACTTGAGTGTTCTTTGTTTCTTAGAGCTGAGGAAACAAGTATCAAACCCTGAGAAGGTTTTTACGGTCAGTCCCTCAATGATCTCCAAAATGATGTATAGAAAGAAAATGTTGAGGACTTTGGGATGGTGGTCACGGCAGCCCATTCTGGTGGCTCAGTCCACAGCTGTAGTTCCAGTAAAAACCAAAAGCTGTTTCAGATCACCAACTCCTGAACCCAAGTACAAAACAGAGAAGGTGTTTTTGGAAGATGCCAGGAAAACAGGATTGGTTATTCCAGAGGAACGGTTGGAGTGTCCTATTCATTTGGCCTGTACAGCTGGTATATTTAATCTGTATGTTCCACCGGAAGGTGATGGTCGAATGTCATCTCTTTCAAAGGAAGAACTGACGCAGAGAACTGAGCAATTAAAAAAGAATGTGGCATCACAGTTGGCAATTCGAAAGATAAAAGAATTTGACGCTGATTTTAAAACAAAAGACTTCCCTGAGAAAGCTAAAGATATTTACATTGAAGCTCACCTTTGTCTAAACAACTCAGACCATCACCGGCTTCATACCTTGGTAACTGAACACTGTTTTCCGGACATGGTCTGGGATCTCAAGTACAAGACTGTGCGCTGGAACTTTGTGCAGCCTCTAGAGCCAGGACAAGTGGGTCAGGTCCATTCTTCGGGTCTGGTGAACCAGAGCAACATGTATGGCCAGGTCACTGTGCGCCTGCACACTCTGCAGACTTTGGCCATTTATGATCGGTTTGGCAGATTGATGTATGGGCAGGAAGATGTGCCCAAGGATGTCTTGGAGTATGTGGTGTTTGAAAGACATTTGATGAACACTTATGGGAGCTGGAGAATGCATGGCAAGATTGTGCCTCCATGGGCACCCACTAAGCAGCCCTTCCTCAAGACCTTGATGATTCCTGGTCCTCAGCTGAAACCTTGGGAGGAGTATAAAGAGACTAAAGGCGAAGCCCAAAGCCTCAGCTAGCCTGACAGCCTAAAGGACTCCTGAGGAGCCTGGCAGTGGTGGCACACACCTTTAATTTCAGCTCTGAGGAGGCAGAGGCAGGTGGATCTCTGTGAGTTCAAGGCCATCCTGGTCTACAGAGCAAGTTACAGGACAACCAGAGCTACACAGAGAAACCCTGTCACAGAAAAAAAAAACAAAACAAAAGAAAAAAGACTTCTGAGAGGTTCCCAGGTGGTGGGGCTGCAAAGGCTTCCCCTGGTCTCTCTTGCCCTGCTTGGGTCAGCAGCTCCCCAGGCCCCTTACAGTCATGGCTCATGTGTGGTCTATCTGGGTGGCTGGGATGCCCAACCATGCAGCATCTTTTTACTACCATGTTTAGCTTCTGAGGAGAGATGAGAAGCAGCAGAAGAGATCAGACGCAGCGCTGGGCTTTTTCCTGCGGGAACCATGGGATCAGACAACAGCTTTCTTTTTTCTAACTAAAGGCCAGGTTCGTGTTTGAAATAAAATACTGTCAGAGTTGAAAAAAAAGAAAGAAAATGTTAAGTTTGCTATTTATATTCACTTGTCTAATACACAAAAAATTACCCATTAATCACATATATGATTGGTAGTGATTTTCTCTCTGGTTCCCAAGGACCACACAAGGTGTGTGTCCTGAATGTGGAATATAAATTTCTGAATTCAACAGGGTGGACAGCTGCATAGGCACCATTTAAACTCACTACATGGTAGCTCACTTCACAGATGCTGGAGTTTTTTGTGAATTTATAAATTTTGAATGCAGCAGTGGTTCTCAACCTGTAGGTCATGACCTCTTTCACAAACCTCTAGTTCCAAAAAAAAAAAAAAAAAAAAAAAAAAAATCACATTATGATCCATAACGCTAGCATTACAGTCATGATGTGGCAACAGAGATAATTTTATGTTTGGGGGGGTCCCACGACATGAGGAACTGTGTCAAAAGGTCACAGAATTAGAAGGGCTGGAAACAACCACAATAAAGACAAACTCCTGCTGGGTGTGGCATTGCATATCTATAATCCCAGCACTTGAGAGACAGAGGTATGTCCGAGTCTGTGGCCAGTCTGGTCTGCATAGCAGGTTCTAGGATAACCAGGGCTGCACAGAGAAACTTCTTAAAAAACAAACAAACAAACAAACAAAAAAACCCTAAACCACACCTACCATCTCCCCTAAGCCACAACCACCACCCCCCAATCCACACCCACCATCTCCCCTAAGCTTCACCCACCATTCCCCCAAGCCACACCCACTATCTCCCCCTAAGCTGCACCCACCATCTCCCCTTCAAAAACAGTGATTATATTTTAGCCCTGCAGTTTGTAATGACAAAGACATGACCTGGGGGGGGGGGGATTTATTTTGGTTCTCTTTGTGCAACACAATTCCCCTTGTTACCCTTTGACAAAAGGATTGAAGAGACATTTTTCTTAAACTAAAGGAGAACAGAGTTGCAAATATGCTGACCTTTTCTGTGATGACAAGTGGCTGTCAATAATGTGCCACCTAGCAGATCCTCAAAAGAGATAAAGACAGTGGTCCCCGTTCAAGAAAAGGTGACAGCCAAGCAGTGAGCAAGAAAGAACATTTTTGGTGTGCCTCTGCCACGTTACAGAAAAAGAAGATGGGTGTTACCATTACTGTCATCAAAACCACTTTTGTCACGTGCATTTTAACTTTGCATACATTTCCTTTAAAGGGGCTTTAAACAGAGTCCTCCAACCTGTTTTAAAATCTTTAGTTTCGTGAAGAATATTAAACTAAAATAACCTCGTTGACTTTAGTGCACCAATGAGTACATACATACAGAATATCACTGTACTCCCAACATGTATATAATTGTTGCTTATCAATAAAAATGGAAAAGCTTTGAAATAAACATTAAAATACGATTTTTGACATCAGAGACAAGGAATTTGGACAGTACACATGAAGGAGACATGTTGTCAGTGAGACTGGAAAGCAATTGCAGCTCCTTGGCTGGATTAATTGAATTCTGAGAAATTGTTTGCAACTGTGCAGTCATCAGCCTTATGCATCAAAGTGAAATAAACAAAACTGTGCAACTTTTGCCACATAAAGACTTGTGGGTAATACTGGGCTCCCCATTTGCTAAGCAAGTGCCCCCAAACCCTGATACATCCTCAGCTCCTTTTCTAGTTTTGGTTTGAAGCATGCTCTTCCTAAGTCACCTCAGCTCACCTCCCAGTTCCCACATAACCCAGCCTGCCCTTGAATTTCTGATTGTCCTGCCTCAGCCTCCCAAGCAGCTGGGATCATAACCTTTCACTACTGACCAAGCTTTAGCTTAAGAAAATGAAGTACAGTTTGCAACATCATTGTGAAAATTCTAATAATCACTTTAAGGAGATGGTAAATATATTTGCTTTGGTGAAGAACATAATTTAAAGTTGAGTATAATGGAACATGTTTGTCTCCCAGAACTAAGACAAGCATAAAGATTATAAGTTTTAAGGTGAGCCTAGGCTACAGAGTGAGTTCCAGGGCAAGCTGGGCTACACATAGTGAGACCTTGTAGCAGAAAATATGGTGATCATAAAAATTAAGAAATACACCTTAAAATGTTTAAATTCCATAATGTTTATTAATTATAGTCTTTGTGTAGCATCTATATTGATAAGTGGTCTACTGTTTACCTTTACATATGTACATAAGTATTCATATAAACATCTGTCTACTTCTATTATCTATT
This sequence comes from Micromys minutus, assembly GCF_963924665.1. Taxonomy (NCBI): domain Eukaryota; kingdom Metazoa; phylum Chordata; class Mammalia; order Rodentia; family Muridae; genus Micromys; species Micromys minutus. Next base: position 30,413,196 of record NC_137963.1, read on the forward strand.
TTATACATAAGAATGATTTAAGACCCAATTCAAAAATAGATCTGTGCTCTACAGAGACTATGTATGACATTTAAGTTCGAATTTGAATATCAAATTCTGATAACCTCACTCGCATAACCACAAAGCTGTGTTCAATAAACGTTTGACGAGTAAATAAAAAATTTCACTTAGATAAATGTTTAAGGTGTAATAATGTAATTATCCAAGAATTATTTTAAAATATTTTAACCCAACCATATATGCACAGAGGAGTGAAATAAAATAGCAAAAATATGCTTTTGTGGAAAGATTTGTTGAGCTGTGAGATGGCACCGGACAGTTCCGTTATTGACCACTAGATGGCAATAGCTCTACATCTCACTATCGTGTTATCGCACCATCCTTCCCTATTGGTCTTCGAGGTTGCTCCTAGAATAATTGTTATCTCTACAGGTATTTGCCAAGAAAAGACGTACTGGCTTTAGAAATTCTTAGATTGATATTGCTAATGAAAACGCATTTCTATGCCTGGTTCTTGCTGCATATGTCTATGACTATTGCAACCGTTTCCCCCCAATTTGATTAGCTAGGAGCTGTGAATCATTATAGCAAAATCAATAGAAAATTCATTTTGAGCTGTGAGTTCATAAAGGTCTGAGTATGGAAAGTTTAAGATAATTGCATTGTTTTAATGTGGCGTTCTAACACTCTCTTTCCCGCCCACGCTTCAGAACACAGCTTTGGAACATCAGCACTGCAAACATGTTGAAGGCCAGCTTGAAGGTTGTATCCCTGCCTGGCTCTGGCTGTGTGTTCCCTAAGAGTCCATCTGACTGTGGCTGAATGCCACCTATGTTCTTCCCCATGAAACAGATCTATGAAGAAAATTTGCAAAATGCATTTGATCTTGAAATAAAAATAAATAAATAAATAAATAAATAAGACAATTGAAAACATATAGTAAGTGTATAGCTTGAAACTCTTTTCAGCTCAGTACCTTTGGAATAATGATACCATGTAATTTTTTCCTGATATGAGATGAAAATAGTAATCACCATTCTCCTGTTTAAGTTGAATTCATTCCTGCAGCCGTCAGAGGGAAGTAGAAGAGAACCACCTGCACAACCAGAAAACTGAACCAATCAGCTGTATCTAAAGGCCTCAGGAATGGGGCATGGCCTTCTCTCTGTTCTTTTATGTGGTCAGCTATCAGATCTAGATGACTCAAAAATTGGAGAAAGAAATAGGTTAGGTTAAATCCTAAGAAAACTACTTGGTCTTTGAGCTTATGTCTTTCTCTTTAAAAAATATATTTTTGTCTTTGAAAAAAACTTTGATTTTAGCTGCTCCTTGTCACTATCCTCTGTCTCTTAAAGATTATTTGAAATGCAACATTCATACACACACACACACACACACACACACACACTCACACACACACACAGACACACACACACACATACAAACGGGGGGGGGGGGAGTTTAGGGGCAGAGACAGAAACTGAAAGAGAAAAGAGACAAAGCCAAAATACAGATATCCTGAGTATGTATCCATAAAGTTATTATGTATTCCATAATATTCCATATTATGGAAGGAGATGATCTCTTAGTGAGGATCGCCATTGCTGTGATGAAGCACCAACCAAAGCAGTCTGGGGAGGAAGGGATTAATTCCACCAGTGTTTCCACACCACTGTTCATCATCAACGCAAGTCAGGGCAGGAACTCAAGCAGGGCAGGGACATGGAGGCAGGAGCTGATGAAGAGGCCATGAAGGGGTGCTGCTTACTAGCTTGCTCCTGTGGTTTGCTCAGCTTGATTTCTTATAGAACCAAGGACCACCAGTACAGAGACAGCACATCCCATAATAGGCTGGGCCCTCTTTCGCTACCACTAATTTAGACAATGTCCTACTGACTTGCCAATCTTATAGAAGAATTTTCTTGATTGACATTCCTTCTTCTTCCATAACTTTCTTGTGCCAAGTTGACACAAAACTAGGCAGCACAGCATCACCAGATGACTAAACCTAAGAAAGTTTTTAGGTATGCTCAGAGGGCTAAAGTTTTCTCAGCTTCACACAAGGTGAGGGGAGTTATGTGTTAAACGCTTGATGGGTTATCAATTTTGGTGGTGGGACATAGTGCACACACAATGCCAGATAAAATGGGTTTTTAGGAAAGAAACTACAAATTTAAAGAACTAGTAGGCTACAGTTTTTGTTTCTGCAGACCAAAGTGAAGCTGACCTAGAATGAGAAGGTTCAAATATAGCAGAGATGGGAAGGGTGCAATAGGTCCAAAGAGCTGGATATGGAAGAGACCATCTGACTGACCACCAGTGTACAACACCACAGAGTCTCCAGCCTCATCCATTAAAATAAAAATACCTCTGTTTCTCTTCACAGCAGTAGGATTGAGCATCTTCAGCATTGGAGAAAGGAAAAATCCTCCAAAGCACTGTCTAGGGATGGTGATCTGCCTCAGCCTTGTCGGGACTGAGATTGCAGTCTTCTCTGGCATACTTCAAAACAACACGAGATGTGTACTGGGGTCTTTGTGCATCACTGTGAGACTGTGTCGTTGTCTAGTCTGAGAAAGTAATCTTGAAATTGTCATTTGAATCTCGAGACTTACCACAAAATATTGACCAGATCAATGAATCCCCTGAAGTTGGAAAGAAGCAGGAAGGTCTGGGAAAGAGGGTGTTGGCCTCACTACTAATTTTGAGACAGGTATGCAGAACTACAGAGTGTATCAAAGGTCTTGAGCCTTGTAACATCTTACAAATCTTAAATATTAGTTATAGAATGTGACTAAAGGCATTTTAAAGAAAATATCCTCTGGTTAAGAATCTTGTGATGAGGTGAAGCCCTAGCATCCAAGTTAGGACGAGTCAATCACCTATTAAAGGGTCCATCCTTGGGAGGTGGGCTCACTTTAATTCATGCTGAGGTGATGGGAAGAATAATTTTTTTTAATAAGATACCATATTGTTCTTCCCAGAATACCTCTACCACCAACACACGCGCGCGCGCGCACACACACACACACACACACACACACACGTCCTTAACAGCTGCAGTCAGGGAATTTCATTTGGGTTTCCCACCTTCTGAGTCCTAACTCTAGAATGATACAACACTTCCTCTGTTTTCCAACTCTTCCTCTGGATAATGGCCAGAGCCAAGGTTGGCTTTCTCTGGTACTTTAGCCTTCTTTAGTCTTTGTCTAGAGACCCTGCCCCACCAGTCATGTGAATGCTTGTCCACAGTGTTTCTGACCACCGTGCCAACTCAAATAGCATTTTCCCCCTCATGTCCTTCCTTCTCCTCCTCTAGACAACTGATGAGGTTTGCAGCTTGCCTGCCTGGAGAATTTTTTCCTCATAAATAAGAACATTGCAAATGAAATTGTCCCTGAGTTTCCATCTGAGTTCATTCTTTCCTTATTAGTGAAACCAGGAGCACTAAGCAGGGCCCCGATTTCTCTTGGGAACAAGAATAGGAAATAATATTCCTATTATTTTATTCCTATTCAGTTCTCAGCAACCACATGGTGGCTCACAACCATCTGTAATGCTCTCTTCTGGTGTGTCTGAAGACAGTGTGTCAGTGTATTAACATATAAAACAAGTACATATTTAAAACAACAAAAAATAAACACATAGTTCAGTACGGTGGTTTCTAACAAAGCAGAAAGCAAACTGTGCTCTGTCATTTCTATGACTTAAATTATGCTTTATTTAGTATATTGTATAGCACTTCCTTCAAATACCTTTATTATTAGGAAAGGAAAAGCAACAAATAGACTTTTAGGAAGTTTTGTCCTCATTTATTCAAATTTTAAAAGTGCCTTGTGATTTGAAAGGTGGATAAGAAAAAAGCTGTTATATTTTGGAGACAGTTGCAGGCAGGCACCAGGATAGTGGCATGGGGGTTAAAATATTTCCTAGGAGACAATAGAGCCATTCAGATCAGCCATTCAGACGAAAGCTGTTGGCAGTAGCTTCTCTAACTTTAGTTCTCCAGCTATTCCCCTGGGAACTGGAAAGCATAATTTCTATTTTAAACTCCTAATGTGCGGATGACACCGGGTGAATTGTATTTCTCTGAATATGAACTGATGCTGATACTTTATCTCTGAAAATTTACATACATCTGACTGGAAATAGTAGAGGATAAGAGATGCAGATTAGTCTGGCTAGCATCCCATCCACAAACATCTGGCCAGATTTCAGCAGCTCAGATGTAAAGTTAGAATTACTGAATTCTATGGTGGCACTGAGAAATTTTCAAACCTGGTTTGGTTGTGTTAGCTTTAACTCTGTTAGAAGCAACCCCCCCACACCCCCAATACTCTGGGGTTTGCTTATTACTATGGTTTAGAATCACAATGGAGATTTCTCACTCTCTGCAGGTGCTGCTATCCATCCTGAAGCCAGTTGAGGGTAGGACAATGTATAATGAGGCCAGGCAATGGTATGCATGCATATAGGTAACAGGTTGGGAAACCAGGCAACATCCAGACTTGGGCTGTTCATGGTGAATCTGTGGTTGTCTCAATTGTGGCAAAACAAGCATGAAGTAAAATTCCAGCAATGCACACTTCAACACTCATGTTGCTGTGCAACCAATCTCCAGAACACTTTTGCGAAAGATGAATTTATACAGATGGTTAAACAGCCTTCTTTCCATACTTTCTGTTCCCAACCCCTAGAAAGGTACTTCCTTTTCTGTCCACAGGACCACTCCCAGTGACTCTCACAGCACTGTTGGTTATTCTAAGTGACTCTCACAGCACTATTGGTTATTCTAAGTGACTCTCATAGCACTGTTGGTTATTCTAGGTGACTCACACAGCACTGTTGGTTATTCTAGGTGACTCTCATAACACTGTTGGTTAATCTTGGTGACTCATATAGCACTGTCTTTGATTCCATGTGATCTGTGTGGCATTGACTTTTGCCTGTGGCTTATTTTTTTATGACCATGTTTTTTGGGTACCTGGGATGAGGGGTATTCTAAAGAAAGCCTTTAAAAGTAAGTAGAATGTAAAGACATAGTTCAGAATTCTGAGGTTTATAATGAAAAAATACCTAGGAAAAACTATGTGTTTATCTTAAATGCCAACCACATGTAATATTAAAGACATTTTTTTGTTATAGTAACAAAAGAATGAAAATAGCATGTAATACAAAAATATTGAAGAAACTTTTTAATGGAATGAAAACCTTCAAAAACACTCTTTCAGGCAGGATATCAAAAAGGCATAAATAAATATATAAATAACTTGAATAATGTAAGCAATGTTTATCTACCTATCTCCTGATATCAGCTGAATATTTTTTCAGTGACTTAATTATATTTTTATAATAAAATACATTTATTATTTTATTAATTTTTATTATTTTAATAAACATTATGTTGTATAATAAATCAAATTTTTAGTTACCTAATAAATAGTGGTAGTCAAGAAAAATGTAAATGTAAAACAAAAAAAAATCAAAAAAGAAAAGTAAAAAACAAATCCCCTGAAGCTGAAATGAAGCTATTTGACTCTCACATCAGGACAACTCCAACTTGTGATTTCATCTTCAGGTTACCAAAGAAGATAGCACCGTGGAAGAAAGGAAGAAAGGCACACGCTCCGTCACAGATTGTCTCCGGGTCTTTCTCTCTGTTTTTTCTCCATGTGTCATCTGCTTACTGGGAAGACAGATATTAAAGGTGTTCTTCAGACAACCTGTGTCACAAATGTAATATTCATTCTAATAAGATGATGAACTTCTAATATTCATCTGCCAAGTGGTATTTTTCATGCCCACCCTCTACTGCCCAGTGAGAACAGATACAAAAAGAATGGAAACCAGCTAACTGCACAGGGAGTGTTCAGGGGAGGCTTCATCAAAGAAAAACATTTACAAAATGGGGCTTGAGATAAATGCATAATCTATTCAGAGCACAGAAAAACATATCCATCATTTTCTTTCCAGTGAGTAATTTATGATCCTCAGAACACACAGCACAATTCCCTCTCATGTAACTTCCTCCTCCTCTGATTTTTTTTTTCTTGAGGCTGGAGAAACAAAACAAGTTATTGCATCTGAGAAATCACCCCACTGGGCCAAGACATATAAGACAAAGTGTGTGATGTTATGAAGGAAGATAGGGGAAGCAAAAAAATGGGGAATCACAGGGAAATGGAAGTTTGAAAAATCAATTGGAGTTAAAAGATCAGTCCAGAGTGAAGCACAGAAGCAGTCACTATCAAGGTAAGCTATTGATAGCTCAATCCACACTGTTTCTAAAAGGTCCTTGTAGACTTCTGTGGGGACAAGAATGTAGTGAAGAATACCCAGCTTCTATTAAAGGTCGGTTTTATATTGCTACAAAAAGAATATAATTGCTATTTCAGTAAAAAGGACATCATTGGGTAAATACGAAGGATATTTTCATATCCTAACTAGAAAGGTAAATCTATATATGAGAGCTTAAGTTAAGGTTGGAAAATGCCTGGACATGTTTGCTATGTGTTTTAACTTAGAAAAAAATATAAATGTAATCCTAAACTCTGTGATGTAACCACTGAAAAACCTCAGCAAGTGATTTTTTTTTTTTTTTTAATTTTTTAGGACTGAGGTCTTAAACTGGAAGAAACACCAGTAATAATATTCTGCTGCAACATTGAGATTTTGATTTGTCAAATGAGGTGACAGAGATACAGTGTCTGACACAGGGACTCGTGGTGAGCAAGGACTCTGTGGTTCTTTCTCTTCTGTTTAATGCAAAGTTTAGCCTACAACAGCCTGGCTATGTTAGTGTACAGTCAAGAGATGAGAAACACTTAGTGATTTGCAGAAAGGAAATTCAATAAAAGAAAGCAAAGCATCAGTGATAGTGGGGAGTGAAAGTAACAGTAAAAAACATTAAAAAGAGGGAGAGTTTTAAAGACATAGGAATGGAAGATGAAGAGGTAGCATATAGGGATGCTATTGAAACTGAACGTTAAACACGTTTCCCAGACTTGCATGATTTTAAAACAATGGATCATACCTCTGATTTTTTTTTTTTTAAAAGATTTATTTGTTTTATGTACACGAATACGCTGTGGCTGTCTTCAGACACACCAGAAGAGGGCATACAGATGGTTGGGAGCCACCATGTGGTTACTGGGAACTAAACTCAGGACCTCTGGAAGAGCAGCCAGTGCTAAAAGCCATCTCTTCATTCCCCAAGTATGTGACTCTTATAGCCCATCTTGTCTAATTATTTTTTTGAAGTTGTGTATATATGTGTACATGTCTGTGTTCATGTGTATGTGCAACCAGGTGTGTATGTATATATGCATGTGAAGACCGGAGGTCTACATTGTGTTCTTTTAGAATCACTTTCTACATTATTATTTTTAAAATATTATTTATTTATTTAACGTGTATGAGTATGTTTCTGTGCAACATGTACACAGAAAGGGAACCCACTGAGGTCATCTTAAATTAGAGTTACAGGTGATTGTAAGTCTCTGTAGGGAAACTGGGAATCAAACCTGGTTCCTCTGTGAAAATTAGTCAATGAACTATATCCTCAGCCACATTGGACCTTATTTTTGAAACAGGGTCCCAGTGATTCTCCTGTCTCTGCCTCCAAGTACTGGGAATACTGCAGCTCCAGTGGATGCTGAGATTGTAAACTTGTCCAAATACTTGAACAGAAAGCATTTTACCAAAATGAGTTACTTCCTCATTGCTAACTAAATCTACATGCATAGATGTATACATACAAACAAATATACATACATATGTATATATTTAAATACATTATATATTTATTTAATTGTTGTACAGTAATTATTCTGTAAGTGTGGATCTTCTCTGACTCTGTTCTGTCTCAGATAGCTGAATCATTGGCTCAGAGATGATCTGTTCACACAGCTTATTTTTAGCTCTCTTTGCTTAGCAATGCTAATTACTTAACATCTTGTTCTGAAGGCCAAGATCCCAACAGAGATCACCCATGGGGCTCCTGCTATAATGATCAGGCTTCTGGTGGTGTGAGGATACATTTTGATCCCTGTCTACAGTATTGCCAAGTTGTTTTGCCATTTGTAATTTTCACTTATTAGGAAACAAGATAAATCTACCCAGGTCTGCTCATATCATTGAGACCTCTACATCTCTGTAAGTGTTTCTCAAGAAATGCAACACTGAAAACAGCTTTTAGAATAGCAGGGTCAATTGTTACAGATAGATTCCAAGAGAGGGGGGAATAGCTCAGGGGTCTAGAGCATTTGACTGCGGATTCAGATTCACAGAAGAAAACAGAATGCCGGATGCTATTAACATGAGCTTTTCTGAACGTATTTCCCATTGAGGACTAACAGCTTTTGAGAAATCAATGCTCATGTGCTACTCTCACTACATGACCTTTATCATCACAGGCTCTTCCACTGGACCTGAAACTTGCCATTTTGCTTGGGCTGTCTGGACTGGTTAGGGAGCTGCGTCTAAGGCTGGGGTTTTAGGCATGTACAATCACACCAGACTTTTATGTAGGTGCTGAGGATTTGAACTTAGGTCTTCCAGCACTATGATAACAGCCTCACTTCCCATCTCTAGGTAACACAGCTTCATCCGTTTCATTCCTCTAGAAGCAGCCCCCACCCCCAGCTGTGTCTTCTATTTTTCCACATTAGGAGGACAACTGTTTTTGTTTAAAACCTTTTTGTTTACTAATGTTTTTGAAATAAGATTTTCTATGTAGCCCAGGCTGGGCTTCAATTTGCTACATTTTTTTTCTCAGCCTCCCAAGGAACAGGATTACAGGTGGGTGACATTGGTTGGGTCCATAAATCACCCTTTCTCTGTCCAGTAGGCATAGTTTGTTTAACAACTAACCTGAGACTGAAAGATCAGGGACACAAGTCAGACTTGGGAACTGAGTCTGAGGCCCTGTTTCTTAGGGCAGCTTATGAAGGCAAAATTCATAAAAATTCATAGCAACCATAAAAGCTCATATACATATTTAGGAAGTGCTATCAGGTGGTTGTGGAGGTTGGCTTGGTCCAAGCTTACTGTAGTTAACTATACAAAGCAGTTCTTACTGACTTTTATGTGATTAGTTCCAGAGAAGAGTGGGTGTCTGGGGAATTTACAAGAACAACAAAGCATAGAACTTAACAGAATATGCAGTTAATAGTTAGTTAGTCATGATAAAGTTCCTTTGTAACAATGTAAGATGGCTGAGTGTGGGCATAAAGCAAATGGCTACAGAAATGTCAGAAAGGCAGTGGTTACCTACATCTTAACAGACACCATGCGTGGCCTATTTAAAAACCCTAGAGAGGATTTCTGTTTTTTTTTTTTTTTTTAATTGAATCTAACAGATAGAAGAAATAAATGCATACACTTACTTAAAGTGTGTCACATCCTCTGAAGGAGTCAGCATTAAAGGAGGCTTTTTATACTATAATTAACTGAAATTCTGGGTCTGGAAATGATAGTATAAAGTCAAGGAATTCTTGAAATTATTAACCTCATGGATAAAGAGTTTAAGAATGGATTCAAACAAATATCGAGGGCAATTTTATTAATGTTTAAAAGAAAAACCTTAGGACATGTAAGCTATAAAATGATGATGTTTTGGCAGAAAATGGTTAAGAAAAGTAAAACAGCCATGCCAGCCACACCACAGACAAGCAGTCACAAGACGGGAAGGGGACCTTTAGAGAAAACAGAAAACAGCCCCAAATGCTGCAAAAGCACAATTAGATTCTAGATAGCATCCAAAAAAAAAAAAAAAAAAATAGAGCAGAATTGGGGAAAAAGTTACATCTTTGTGAATCAGAACTCAGCATGGTAAGTGGACCCAAAAGAATCTTCTTTTAGTTTGTAGGGATTATACTATAGGGAATGCTGGAAAGAGTACAGTGTCTCATTAAGGGATAGTTATTCCTTCAACCTGGGTTAAGGTGTGGCCACCCACCTCCTGTTAGACCTGCCTTCCAGAGGGGTGGTCCTTTAGCCAAGTTTGTTAGGTTATTCCACAAGGCAGAAGTTTTAGTCCCTTGAGGAGAAGGGGATACTTTTTTCTTTTTATTAAGAAATGTCTTATGCCTTCTTGTTACTGTGACAGACATACTAAAAAGAAATAGGTAATGACAGTAAAGCCCCAGGAGGAAGTGTATTCAAGCAGATGAACAATATTTGGATGCAGATTAGAAGTAGCTCGGATTAGAAGGATGCCACTGCAGATGGACAGTTGGGTCCAGCATGCAGAGTTAAAGCACAAGCAGAAGAAAGTACCACTACAGAAAGAAAAAGTTGAACTGGGAAAGAGGGGCAGGAGGCAAGCTGAAAAACAGACTCAAATGTCTACTGGACCCTATCTGTTAAAGTCTTTGTAGATATTATTAAAGGCCATCAGCTGGGGAGGATTATCTTGGATAGTTTGAGTGGGCATTTAGGTAAAATCATCAGTGTTCCTACTAGGGGAAGCAGAGGTGAACTGATAGTGAAGAGAAAGACAGAGTGGGGGGGGGTGGAAAGAAAAATGAGAGAGAGACAGTGTTGGGATTCTGTAAACCCCACCCCTCAAATACCTGGCAGTAGCCAGGTATGCTCCACCCCAGTAACCTGACACTATAAAAGGGGCTGCTTGCTCCCTCTTCTCTCTAGGTCTCTCTTGCCTCCTGGCTCTCTTGCTCTCCCACCCCATCCCTCCTCTTCCCCTTCCTTTCCCCCCTCTCCCTCCACATGCTCATGGCCAGCCTCTACTTCTCTATTCCTCTCTCTCTCTCTCTCTCTCTCTCTCTCTCTCTCTCTCTCTCTCTCTCTCTCTCTCTTTCTCTCTCTTTCTCTCTCTCTCTCTCTCTGCCTCTACTACCCTCTTAACTCTCCCATGACCTAAATAAACTCTATTCTGTACTATACCATCCTGTGGCTGGTCCCTCAGGGGGAAGGGATTCCCAACATGGACCCCCCCCAGAGGTATCTCCCTTGCCCCAGACCTTGCCACAACTCCATGGGCCATATGCCCCCACTCTCCTCATCCTGCCCCTAACAGACAGAAAGACAAAGATAGACAGAGACAGGAAAGCCCCATGCTGCTGCCTTTGCAGGTGGACTGAGGCCATAGAGCACAGGTGAAAAGACAACGAGACGGATTCTTCCTCCAACCTTTGGTCTGTTCTATTGATGCCTTTATTGTGACACAGGGATAACTCTCAAACTCAGGCTTTTAGAACTGAAGGGGGATAAATCTGTGTTGTTTCTAGGGATTTGCTGCAGTAGGCATAAGAGACAGACACAGATGGCTTTCAAAAATTTGTTGTGCTCAGCAAGATGAGTGTGGAACCAGGTATTGCAGGAAAGCCTATGAATTGTGTGTTATACTTCTTGACACTATTCTATCAGCCATTGACTGTTTGTTCCTCTGTTCCCTTCTCTTCCTATTTAGAATCTCCATGCTTAGATTTGTTAACTCATATTTATTTGTTTTTGTTTAAGTGATACTTTGCTTCTGAAAATCTTTTAAATTTTATTCTGAACTACTGTATTTTTCAACTCTTAAATATTTGGGTTTTTTTTGTTTATTTTAGTCTATATATTTTCTAAGAATTCCTGAATCTTTATCCTTTTTTTCTGACAATGCTTTACCACACTTACCATACCTATTATTTATAACAGTTGTCTAAACGTATTCAATAGATCTGTCTTGTCTGTATGTCTTTTCTGTTTGCCTGTATGTTTTTGAGGCAGAGCTTTACCATGTAACCTGGGCTAGGCTAGCTCTCACAACCCTCCCATTTCAGTCTCCAAATGCTGGGAACAGGAAGTATCCTCATCTGATCTTGTTGCATTAACTAAATTGGATATATTTAAGGCTGTTGGTCATACTTTTCTACCTTTTTATAATTAAATAATTTTATTTTGCAATAATTATGTAACCTTCCAAAAGATGTTAGTTTTATTTGTTATATTTGTTAAGTTGCCATAGAGCAACTTAATCCATTTGAAATTTGTTGCTCTTTTGTTGTGAGGGCTGCCATTCAAATTCTTGCTTAGCTGCAGGATATAGAGTATTCTCCTGGAAGTAATCCTCAGTGCTATAAAATGCTGAGTCCCGGATTAAAGTCCTCTAGTCATTCAAGGTCACCCACATCTTCCAGGAGCCAAGTAGCTACTGAAGTTCCTGATTATCTTTTTAGCCTTTTAAGTTGTTTCCTGCTTCTGCTAGATCAATTCAAATCCTATTAACAGGAGCAGACAGGTGTTAAAGGGTTACATGCACAGGTTTGGAGGTCCCAAGTTCTGTAGTTTCTTTTTTTTTAAATCATGCATTTAACTCTTGATGAGTGAGTTAGGTTCACAGACATTCGAAGGGGCCATGGAAGATGGACAGCCCAGTGATCTTCTATCTTTTAAAGTAGCGTATCAGTTCCAGTTCCTCTTCCTTTTGGATGGTGTAAATACAGAAACAGCCATAGATGCACTGTGTATGTTAAGAGTTTATAGTGATTGTCAGCAGGGCACAGTAGAGCAAGTATAAGTGTGGAAAGAATCCCAGCACTTGACAAGTTCTGCCCTTACATAGTCCTGGACTAAGGAAGCAAATGTATTGGTATTTATTATTAGGGGGAAACATAGCCTAGTAAAGTACGTTAATATCAGTTTTACATTAAAATTACCTGATGACAACTAAATCTGTATGGCTTTTAACATCCAAAGTCAACTGCTGGGATTGGCATCTTAGTGAGTGGGTGGTGCACATGGAATTGAGAACCACTGGCTTTTGAGATAGGGTGAAGGTAGCAAGAGAAGTAGATTCAGATTTGAGCCTAGAAAATTGACTTCCTGAAACAGCTCTCACCAACTCACAAGCCTTCTATTCTATGGGCATGAAAGAGAAAAGTCAAATTGTCTCCTCTAGGTTAGCTTCTTCCAATTTGCCAACGTATTTCAGACACATAGTATATACCACAGATGAATCAAATCTGACATTTTCTGTGTCTGTCTGTCTGTCTGTCTGTCTGTCTGTCTGTCTGTCTGCATGTGGTTGAGAGTAGAGAGAGACCTAAGTGGCTAGGTCACGTGTATACCATCTGAGATGCCAGGGATGAAGAACGATTGACAGCTTAGAATTCCTAACTATATTTCTTATATGTGTACATCAGCCATTAAGTGACTGGGGAAAAGATATGTTGTCCAGTTCCTTGCTCATGTACCTGCTATAAAAATCTAAAGTCACAATTGAAGTCGTTGACCTTGAGATCCCCTACCTGCATTCCTCTCAGGCAGGACACAGGTTGATGACCATTTCCTCATTAATTCTCAGCTGCACACATAAAGCCAACCTAAAGTTTAAACAATGACTTATTGAAGGTGAAACTTCAGCAATAATAAATTAGAACATGGCACGTAATGTATAAGTAACTAAAGTAGAGAAATTAAAATGTAAGAACGGTGGTTCAAAACCCAGAGATCCAGTTCTAAACAAATAGCCAATAGCAGCTGTGCCTTAAGCCCAAATTACTCCATAATAATTTATGCCTTCCTGTTACTTTATGGATGTCTTAGCCTATTCAAGAGAAAACAGACTGATCTCTTAACTTTTAATAGCATTCTTTGTTTTATAAATGCTACCAGGACGTCATCACCTATCATAAACATATTTGGGAAAAGATTTTACACAGCATCAAGTGCCTCATTTTCTCAAGCTTAAAATAACAAAATATATAGTACATAAAAGTATAGAAAGATTAAACATAGAAAATAAAGTGATATGTTGGAAAATTCTAATGTAAATCACATTTGAAAACAAAATACTCACTGCTGTCTGAAATATAACCGAAGCAAGATACTTTGATAGTTTGAGTAATACAATTAAAATTTTTTAAACATTGTAATTTTTAAGAATTCAGTGATTTTTTTAAAGCAGTCATTTAAGCTCTTGCTTACACACACATGAAAAATTAGGGACTCAGTCTAACTTATTTGGTCAACAGACTACTTTTGAATATCTCCTCCTACATCTTAGAGTTCCATTTGAAAGGGAAACTTTTTTAATGCCAAGATGTGGAAGCTCCAGCTACTATCTACCTACCTACCTACCTACCTACCTACCTACCTAACTAACTAACTAACTAACTAACTAATTAAGCTGGGGTAAATGGAATCTCAAATAATTAAATGACTCAAAGTAGGAATTGTTATGGTAATTCTGGAAGTGCTGAGTGAGTAGAGATCAACATGGGATGAAGACCAAGGCTCACAGGTAAAGTTGCCATGGTGGAGAAACCTACAGCACTATTACTTTGCAGCCTTGCCTTCTAGATCCTCATCAGCATCACCCAGGAGCATGCTTTTAGCACCTCATCCCACCACAGAGTTGGAATCAGCCTTTTAATAAGATCCTCAGAAAGTCTGAAGGATCATTAAAGTTTAATATCTGACCTAGGGTGGATCTGAAAAAAGCAGATTAAAAATCTCTAGAATTTTACATTCACAATTCTTTTTAAGTACAAAGTTAACACAAAGGTAGTGTTTTAGAATGTGGGTGTAATGCAGGGGAGGGAAAGCCAGATCATTTTGACTATAAATAAATGAATACAGTCATTTGATCTCACAAAGGACAGTGGCAAAAGGTCGGAGGCTGTGGACAGTGAGGAGCTAAGCAAAGTCTTTATGTGGTTATAAATTTCTGGAGCACTAATTCTAGTTATGGAGTGTGGGACCAGAAGCGGCTCTCCTCTCACAACCGTCCTGCTCCCCCTTGGGCTGAGCTGGAAGGAAGTGCACAACATTTCTAATTGAGTTGCTAAGTCCCAGGAATAAAAGTGATAACTCAAAATAAACATTAAATGCTAATTCAAATATTTGTAGGTAACGGGGATTGAAATTGAAAGCACACTTAGTTAATTAGCTAAGGTCTTAAATCCCAAGTTTTATCACACTTAGTAAATGAGACTTGAATGTCTTGTAAGCCTGACATAACAGCTCTGAAATCTTGCCTTGAGAACAAGCCCATGCTGAATATTGGGAATGTGATTCCAGGAGTGAAGACTCATCTTATGGAAGCTTTGCATAGCCTGACAGCTTCCTTTCAGTCAAATGGCCATGATCAAAATTCATTTGCTCATAATTATGGCTTGCTGATTTCCGTTTGTTTTTTCATGAAACATTTATTAAATACTTTGTGTGTGTGTGTGTGTGTCAGAAAATAAGCTGGGTTCTGGGCATACAAAACAAAATATGGCAAGTTTCTAACCTTTGAGGAAGCAAGAAAGTCATGAGTGGGAAACAGGGCTCAGGGGAAATTTATACAGAGAGGTATGGAGAAATAGAGCCGGATGGTTGGAGAGAGGATTTCATTACTACACAGAAAGTGTTAGAATACATCAGTTGTTTGGTTACATTTCAGCAACCAAGTGGATTTTATTCCTCCTCTGAAGAAAAAAAAAGATCTGACCCTAAAAGGAGATTATAGACTTATGCATGCTTTACCAGGCAAATCATGGGATATGGTAGAAAGCCAGATTCTCTGAGCATATCACTGGACACACCAAGCACATATACCATCATACATGTTACAAGGAGCAGCCAATAGGAGAAACAGTTTGGAATGTGTTAGAATCCTCATGCACCTCCTGTGAGTGTGTCGCAGAGATCTGTCACCCGAGTGTGGCTGTTCTGCAGTTGTAATCATTCTGACATACTCACTTCTCAGAGTTTGGTTTTTTGTTCCATCCTTTTGATATACATGTGACCAACTGTAAATCAAAAGTAAGTGACCACCTTCCAGTATCCAGTTAAACACTGCTAAGTGTTTAGATGTCATTGCTAGATTTTGAAACACACCTATTTTGTTGTAAATAAGTGTCTGGGGCATGCATCAACTATGTGCACAGTATGCTGGACTATATGGAAGAAGAAAAATTGTGCTAAACTAATACAGTTGCTAAGAGCTGAAGCTTTAAACTTGGTGGCTTAGTTCACATATATAGAGCCTGACCTAGGCTCCACCCCTAGCACCACAAAAAATAATTTTAAATCAAAAACTAGTTGACGAGAACTATGATCAACTAAATTATAATCCACAGTAGTTATGGTTAAGTATTAGTAATTGTTCAGCCTTCCCAGATGATTTCAATGCATGCCCAGAATGGACATTTTCAGTATAAAATTAGAAGGCCACAGAAGTCGCTAGACTATACTGCTTTCCCTTCAAAAGAACTGAAGGCCCAGTGTATAATCTCCATATGGTTTGCTTTTTGATATTTCTAATATTATTTCATTAAGTGAAACATTTAGCAAGATTAGCAAGAATAAAATTCTATTAACATCACTTCAAAGTTTTCTCTGAAAAAAATTAGAGAATAGAAAATGTATGTGATGATAGATGCTGTAGACATAACATGGCACCTTAAGAGGGTGGTGTTCGGTGACTAGTGGTGCAGCTGCCGCAGTGATAGGGCTGTGTCACAACTGAGAAAATCACTTTATGTACCGAGCTTTGCTTTTTGTTATTTAAATAACAAATAATACTAATACCAAAAATGTAGGGCTCTTAGAGCAGCATTTGGTGTACAGTCAAAATGTTTTTGTATAAAAGAAGTTTAGAGACATGAATAAGCTTGTTTCAAGGGAAGATTTCATTGATTCTTGAAGAGTTGAGGTAACTTTTCACTGTAGAAGGGAGCCTGTACATTATTGCTTATAGCAAACCCCATATACTCCAGTGTACAGTTTGTCAGGGAAGGTGTTTCTGAATGGTTCTCATTTCATTTTCCAGATGTAAGCCTGAGTGGCCTCAAAGTTACTGGAAATAAGAGGAGTCTTTATGATAAAAGTTCAGAATTTTACAACTAATATGGAACAATTAAAAATAGTTACAAACTATTTACTGTCATTATCAAGAGAAGAATGCTTACCCTTCCATTAATCATTACCTATGTACTGATGCCCTCCTAGGATAAAAATATATGACATTCTTGCATGTTAAGGTATGTGGAGCAAAGACAGATTGATTACAAAGACTCAACTATGGATCCTTGTTCTGCGCTTCGGAACCCAATGTAGACGAGTGACACTAAATTACAAAGAACCAAAGCCTCCCTTAGGTGGCACCGTTCCCTACTTTTGATTGCTTCTTTTAACAATAGGGTGAGAAGAAGATAGGTGATCAGCTAAAGGTGTAAGCCACCTGAATTCAGAGAACACTCTTTATACATTCATATGTTCCCATTACTAATTTTAACAAGTTGTATATAGTCCATGGTTTGAAAGGATGAACATTCATTTGTGTTCAGCATTAGAAACATGGGGTTGAGGATATGGGTCTGGGTTCAGCTCTTAGGTAGCAACTGAATAAGCTAGGCTTTAACTTGTGCTCAACTAGAATCAGTCAAGGGAGACTTCTACATAAACAGCAAACCAAGAGTTTTGTACTGAAGTGTAATTTGCCTTATATTGGTAAGTTGTCTGAGGTCACAGAGATGCTGACTCAGGAAGCAGGGTTATTCTCCTCACTTCAAAGACAAGCATCTTAATATCAAATAATCATCAAAAGCCCCTGTCCTGGGTAAGGCTTCTTATCTGGCTCTGTAAGGGAAAGAAACAAAGAGATAACAGTTAAGGGTGTTATAAACTGTGTATTCTTAAGACTAGCTGGGCCCCAGTGGAACAGGGTATGTCTGGTCCTGCTGGGTCTACATGTCTCAGGGTGGAGTGGTACTTAAGGGAGCTCACCCTTCTCTGAGAAAAAAGAGGAAGGGGTAATGGGGGAGAGATTTCTAAGGCTGGGACTGAGAAGAAAGGGGAGAAGTGGGTGCTATGATCAGGATATAAAGTAAATAAAAAGTTATTGGGAAAAAAGAATAACTGGATGATAAAATACTTCTAATTGAGGTTAGAGTTCTTCATCCCATGGTACAAAAATGCCTATGGTGGCAAGAGGGAGCTGACCTTCCAGACATGGGAAGTCACCCATAAAAGGAAAGCTCAATGGAGAATTTCATCTGGGCACCTCTGCTTCTACAGTAGATACTGCTGGATGTTGTGAACCTTTGCGCCTTCAAGCAAGTGGCTTCAGTCATGTCTGATAGGTGTTTCAAACCTCTTTTTATGATGTTTTGTTGTCTGCTGCTTGTATCTGTCCACTATATACCATTTATTATTTGGCTTTTGCTTACTCTGTGTATAATAATCTCACTCACAGGACAGCGTTGCTACTGGGGATAATTTTCTATATCACTAACAACTCAGAGCAAAGCTAATTTGACCTAAAAAATAAGAAGATTTTATTATGGAGTTAAAAATAAGAAAATCATTAAGATAAAGCTATCAAGGTTATTTACAAAGAAAAGTCAAAATCCAAATGTTAATATAAGTCTATATATAAGCAATTAGATTTAACTTTATAGAACTGCTTGCACAATGAAGCCTTTAGCTAGTTCTTGTATTTATGTGTAATTCAATATTCCAGATGTGCAGAAAAATCTTTTGTTGCACTAATTATTGATGAAAATACAAGAGATCTCTAAGCCAATAATGAAAAGAAATATATCACACATAATTTTATCTTTCAAAAACCCATTTCATGTCTGGGTAGCATCTTCATTTATATTACTCCTGCGGTTACAATACGCATATGCTCCCAATTCTTTAACTTCTTGCCTTGTTCAGAAAGAAGTTCTCAGTTGGGAATTTACATTGAAGTTCACACAGTCACAGATACAATTTCACCCATATTTTTTATAACTAAAGTATGTCAAGGTAATAAAAAAAAAACTTCAACCCTCCTGATTTTGATTTTCATGGGGCTTCTAGTGTAGCAGAGACCAATTAGGATGGCAGATAATCCCTGTGGGCCTTTCTTAAAATTCCTCTTGACAGTGTCCCAAAAGCCTCTGAAATGGAAGAGTGTGGGAATTAGTGATGATCAACCTATGGGGACGGCAGGCATAAGGATAATTATCCTTGTTTCCATTTCTTTTTCTCCTACGTATTCATTCACCAGACAAATTAATAAAGATGTGGCAGGTAACAGCAGAGACCAAAAAAAAAAAAAAAAAAAAAATAAGGCCAACAGTCTAATTGCTCCCATTTAGCATGATGCTCTGAGGTTTTAAAAAAATATTAATCCTGTATATTATTGTAGACAACATTTATTTTTAACTGCTAAAAATGTAGCAGAAACAAAATATCACCACGCTTTTTGTAGATGCATTAAAACCCCAGATCACATCTGGCAGCAGCTCCAGACTTGTCATTCTTATATCACTGAGTCCCCAGAACTCACATTAGCATCCTAGTCAAGTTTAGGCTTCTTCTGCATCAACAGTGCCCTGGCCCAATCCCTTCGAACCAGCAGAGCCTCTCCAGCCCAGCCGAGGGGTGACTTACAACTAGAATTCTTAGGCTCAGTGGAATAGTGATCGCCTTCAGTCCCTCTGAGTTCCAGACTGGGTCTACATAGTGAGTCCCTGTCTCAGGATAACTAAAGTAAAATGTCAAACATCCACCAATAGCAACAGGATTCTTCTTTATGTTTTCTTAAAGTTATAAAAGAATTCTGAGATCATCACAGGTCCCACCCATAATTGTCATGCAAAATACCCAGAGAAGAAATGACATCAAAGCCCCTAATACCTTAACAGGGTGTGATGTTTTAGAAAAGCATTTTCCAGGAAAAACAAATCAAGAGCTACTAAATGACCAAGCCGTGTGCTATTATAATGGTGCAGTTGGTGTGTGTAGACACACAAAGGAAACACTGTCCTTTTATGTAGGTTTTTCAGGATGTCTGCCAGAGTCCTAAGTTGGTGTCTTGTGAATTTCATCTCCACAGGATCCAAATCCTTTCCCCTGAGGTGACACAGCTATTTATATTCCAAGGGTTTGTAAAGCACCCTGCCTATATAAAGTAAGCAAATGTACTACACTAGCTTACAGAAGGTAACTTTCAAACTTCCCTCACTGCTGCCAGCTTTTCCTTGCCATTATATTGAGTTGTTCTTAATCCAGAATTTAGACTAGACTTATTAGGTTCAGAGGGTTTTATTTCCTTTTTTTAAGGGTGTGTGTGTGTTTGTGTGTGTGTGTATGTGTAAACAGGTTTGCTTATGTGAAAATCAGAGAACAACATTAGGTGTCAACTGGTCTTCACCTTCTACAGTATTAGGATGAGCCTCTTGTTCACCAGTGTGTACCTTTGGGGGATAGGCCCCTTGTTCCCAGCTGAATCTGGCTGGCTAGCAGAACTGAAATCCTAGTAACTTTCCTGTCTTCTCCTCCCATTGCCTAAAGGGAGAGGATCACAGGGACATCACATCACACATACCTCCTCTCTCTCTCTCTCTCTCTCTCTCTCTCTCTCTCTCTCTCTCTCATTATGTCATCCAAATCCTTTGTTTCCTGCCTGTTCTTATGAGAGTTGGGTCTAATCTATCTCTGACTTTTTCTGTCAAGTCTTCTTCTGATTGGTCACTTTGTCTGCCCCTCAATTAGACATCACTTCAAACATGGATTGATCCTTTGACAAAATAACTTAACTTCATTGTTTGGGATTAAAGATGTGTACTAATTGTTTTTGCATATTCCAGCCAGAGGGACTAAAGGTGTGTGGTCTATCTATATTCTAGCTGAATCACATTGACTTAGGTCTTTGGATGTGATGTCTTGCCAGAGCAGCCATGTTGCTGAATTAAAATTCCTCTCTAGCTGTACTACTGTGTATGACTTTACGTGGATTCTGAGGACCTAATGTAAGGTCCCCAGGCATTTTACCACTGAACCATCTCTCAAACATCCTGATCAAGTTTTTTTTTATGCATAGTCTCAATTTCTCTCTTCCAGGAACTCAGAATCCCACTTATGGGAACCAATTAAACTTGCAGCCTCACATTTCCTCTTCTTCCAAATTATTTCATTCTTTCAAGCTTGTCATTCTCAGGAGAACTACCACAATCCTTAGCCATTTGCAGAAGCTATATCACAATGACTACATCGCTAGCCACTCAGCCCCTCAGTTTTGCAGAGTTTGTATTCTCTCTCTGAGAGGTGTACTATTTTGCAAAGTTCTTGGAGATTAACTTTCTTTTTTTTTTTTTTTTAACCTACGCCCTTGGGTCAAAAGTTAGACTTTGAACATATTCTTTCTTCAAACATCACTGTCCTGGAATTCCTTAACTTTCAAAATTTTTTCTCACTCCAATTGCAAGAGAAATACTCTTTGCATTTGTAAGTTGTTACCTATATGAGAGAAATCTGGTTGCTCCAACTCTGGTATTCTACCTTGTTGTTCCCTTGGGTGTCTCTTAATGCCGTTTTGAAAAGGCCAGGTAGGATTTGAACATTTGAACCTGCTTCTTGGTTTGATCTATCTCTCCTTAACTGAGCATAAAATTAATAATGGCTGAGTTTGAGTCTCTTCCCATATTTCTTTTATTATTTCCCATCGCTCAATATTTCACCTACCATATCAAAATGTTGTATAAGAGAAGTTCTGTATTCCTTACATTTCTGACAGTTTTCTTATAAAGAATAAACAACGATTTCTCAACTGCTGACTGTGGTTACTCTCTTTCTGAAATTCTGAGAATTAAAGTCACTGTTGACAGTGACCACATTTTTTTTTTAATGAGTGCACGCCATTCTTCATCGCCCTGCAAAAGGAGAGAACAACTTCCATATGGAACTGATTCTTTTTCCTCTGAATTTTTGAACTTCAGAAAAGAGCTCTACTGGAGTGCACATTCTAAGATCCGAGGTCCCTCAAGACTATGTTGTTATCAAGACTTAGCAACAAATTGGTCCCTCTGAACTTGGCTGCAGACAGAGAGAAAGAAGACAAAAAGTTTCTGGTAAAAAATGCATTAATCTGAAAGTAAGAAACCTTTGTACAGGGACTTTAACAATTCTGAAGCGAATCTCCCATGATCTTGGGAATGAATATGAATACTGAAGCTCACTAAGAAGAGTGGCAGAGAATATATGTTTATAAAAGCATATTTTCTCCCCTCCTGGTATCACAATTAGATTAACATTCCTTTCCAGAACCTGAGGTATGCCAGCTGCAATATGAATGCGTTAATGTGTATCATCTCCCAGGCTGGCTCACTGAAAACTCGCAGAGTGATTATTTTTGTAGTCTTGGTTCTATCTCTCTACCTGCCAGTCAAAGACAGAAGACACAGGTAACAGTTGCATGGCCCTGTGAGCCAGTGAGGTCACATGACAGGAAGCTTGTGAGTTCCCAAGAGACTTGATAAAACCGAATTCCCACATTCCCTCCATTCAGTTTGACTTTGCATGAATAAAAATTCGATTTTTTTTGCTAAGACACTGAGATAGATATAGAAGCTATTTGTTTGAGCAAATAGCCTTTCCTGAATAATATAATAGAATAAACATTGACGTGAGAACTCTTTTCTCTGTGTTGAAAATAGACTTTTTGAGCACTGTGAATTATATATTCTGGCTCAAAACTCAAGTACTGGTTTCCTGAAACCAAAGCCATTTCAAGACAAAAGAATATATATATTCTTACCAAATGCTAAAATGGAAATATTAAAAAATCTACCCAGTGTTAGCCCCAAATTATTTTTACTTGGAACATTTTGTTTTGTCTTTTCTCTAGTTACTGCATGTAGTTTAACACCTTTTTGTTGCGGTACTAATACCACACACATGGAAGTGATCCACTTAACATACAGATATGAAATTGAATATTATAACATTGAGAGAGCACAAGTAGAAACACAAAGAAAATTTTCCAAGAAGATATCTTTAATTAGCTAGTGGCTAAATGAAAATTCACGCTGTCTCATCTTTCATCTTGTAATTATGTTCAAAGCTTACATTGTCAAGTAACTGGCTATACTGTAATGATAACGAATAAACTGAATTGAAAGATTATTATGAAATGCTACTGCAGAAGGAAGTTATTTGTTCATTTTTCTCTTGTGTGTGTATTTCATGTAAAAGAACAGCAAAAGATAATAATAGCTTAGCATTCTTGGTTTAAGGTTGGACAAAAATCAATGAAAAAAAATGTCACTTTTTGAATCTCAGCGTGTTGTTCCTTGTTGAATATTCTCATGTCTGTCACCTAAGAGTGTCAGATATACACACTTAAAGGGTGTTTAGAGACACAGACATCACCTGAAACTTAGAACTTGCTTATTAATGAAATGTGCAAAAAAACAAATAAGAACAGGTAAGACTATGGGAGCCACTCTTCTTTCCTGTGGAGTGTCCTCAGGCTCCAGTGAGGAACATTGGTCACATTGGCTTTGGTTTTTATTAAACATGAAGTGTGCAGAGTAAAGAATCATCTATTACTTAATTTCAAAAACACAGAAGCAGCGCTGAACTCCTACAATCAAACACCCATAGTAAAGACCAAAATTTATCCTAGATGGCCTTTCTGGTTAGAGATCACCCTTTATCTTTACATTTTATCATAAAAAGAGTTGTGGTCTGTAGACAGTTATACGTTTATCTGTTCCATTAAATGATTCTAAGTGTGTGGTAACTAAAGGTAGAGAATGGTCTAAATTAATTTTAAAATCAAGGGTTTTGTATACTTTTACAGAGTTAAATTAAAGAAAAGCAGAACTTAGATATATTGATTTTTTTTTCCTGTTTCTTCTTCATCATTTAAACTCTATGAGGTTAATTATGTCTTTAACTGTCATCTAACTCTTAAATGTCTTCCATGGCTATTCTGGCTTTTTATTTGTTTCTTGTCATCTTAATCCTACAATCTCAGCTCAATAATATCAAAGCCATTCATAAAATTCAGATAACTAAAATGTTGAATTTCTGTATTATTAACTCCTAGTAACTCACCCTCATCCTCCCGATATATTATTATATGGTAGTAGGGATTATTGCAGGCTAGGCAAGCTGCAAACCCAGACTACTTACACTTAGAATTTAAATTCAAGAGACCTAAGGAGTAGAAAAACAAGTGTGACTAGACAGCCAAGTAAGATAGATTCACACGCCTATTATGTAATCTATAATTATTACTTAGTTTAGACATCCAGCTAAAGAGTGAGCTTCCTAGGATTCCTTCCCTCTAGGCAGTGTAATATGAATGCATTGACATAGACCGTGCACAACATATAAGTATCTCACTGCCAAGATGGACCATGAAGATAGGATTTATGAATTCTTTCTTCTGTCTTTCTCTATCCACTGGCTGAATTCTAACCTTCAAGTCAGTGTTGGAAATCTCATACTGAACTCATGTGGTGGGTATCTGGATATCCATTGTAATATTGTAAAAACTTTATTTCATTGAAAGCATAGACTTTGGTGCCATGTCCTCTGCCAAGGCTGATGTTATGGGTTGATATTTTTAGTAAAAAAAAAAATGTAGTTATACTCACCTGTTCCTCTATTTCTATAGTTTATATGCAAAATCATGCTATAAATAATCACGTTTCTCAATATGTCTAAGTTCATATGCAGAGGAAGAAGGAACATTTAGGGAGATGTAATAAGCATCACATGCTTTTCTTGGGTGACTATTGTTGATAGTTGGCAAATTCTTTATAATGACAGAAGAGACAGAACCAATATTTCTTTTTGGAAACATTGTGTGCTCTATAGATATCTCAGTAGTAGTACAACCTAGGGTCTACTTAGATAACTTTCTTTCACAGGGAGTCCCGTCTCTCCTGCAGATGGATGCTTGGGGCTACTTTGAAGACACATTTATGGTCTTGCACTCACTAACAATCTGTATGTGCACCACTGAATACTGCTCCTTAGACCTTAATGTCAGCAGGGGGAAAATGAGCTTTCTAACCGAGTCCCCCTACGCTGATGTCATGGACCAAATTTGACAGCCTCTTCTTTTTCAGACTTCTCAAATGGGAGTCAGGCACATGTTCCTGGGGTCATACATAAATCTCAGTAATTGCTTAAGCTGCTATCAACAGGCTTCAGGTGTAGTGAGAACCTGTCACTCCTCCTCTCTAGGAACAAAACCTCACAGTTTATAAAAGAAATTATCTCTACTGGAACTCGTCCTGTCTATACAACTTTGCTTTGCTTCTTGAACCCATTCCTCCTTTTGAATGCTCTAGCATAGATATAAATTAGACACATCCAAACTATCTATATGGGCAAAATTTCCCTTGGTAAAACTGTAAACAATGCTATAAACTTTAGGAATAAAAATAACCATGTTTGTCTAGAGTTCTGAGATTCCAATAAAGTAAGATTCCAAACAATGCTATAGACCAATTTCAGATACTTTCTAAACCTATAGAATCCACAACTTTAAGGGTAGAAGCAAGCACTGTAACAGAAATAAAAATGAGCCTATAAATGCACATTAGAAACACAAGATTATGCAGCTAACCATCAGACTGAACATGAGGACACCAATGAAGAAGCTAGAGAAAGGACTGAAGGAGCTGAAAGGGTCTGCAACCCCATGGGAAGAACAAAACTATCAACTAACCAAACCCACCACAGCTCCCATTAACTAAAACACCAACCAATGAGTTTGTGTGGAGATCCATGGCCCAAGGTAGGCATTCAGCAGAGGATAGCATTTTCTGACATCAGTGGAGCAGAGGCCTTTTGTCTAACAAAGGCTCATTTTGCCCAGTATAGGGTAGCACCAAGGCACTGAGGTAAGAGGGGGTGGTTGGGAGAGGGAGCACCTTCATGGAGGCAATGGTTGTAGGTGCCCCATAGAATTTCAAAAAAGTCCTTGAACTTCCTGGAACTTGAGTTATAGGTAACTCAGTGTGTGTGCTGGGAACCAAACAGTACTCCTCCAAAAGCATCTAGAACTTGTGACAGCTGAACCATCACTTCAGCTCCATCTGATAATATTTTAAAACATATTCATGTGAAGAATAATGTCATTTATTGAGAAAGCACACATGCTTTTTTAAAAAATAACAATCTTCTGCTCTATTATTTTCTAATATTTTCCACTGTAGCCCTCATTATAACTGAGCCTTTGTCAATTTTGGTTTTATTTTTAAAATGTCTGTAAGTCCTCACATACAGAAGTATGTATTCATCCATGTACTAATGAAATTCATGAAATCCTTCTATTATTCAGCTCAAGAGCTATTTTGTAACCTGAATAAATGACTCCCAAATTTCAGTGACGTATAGTGATATAAAGTTATTTATTGGTCGTGATACCTATTAGCAGGCAGATAGTTTCTCTATCCAAAATTTAATAATATGTTAGTTATAATAGTTCAGTGCAATTGACAACTCCAACTTTTGTGGCCATTTTATGGGCTAAAGGAAGTAACAGAAAAATGGTCAGTGAAGATAAATTTTAATTTTCCTGCAGGGAAGAAGCATAAAGAATTTATTTCATAAATAAAGATTTTTTTTAGCCCATTATGTTTTAGGTTGATTATTATCAGCTTCTCAGGTAAAAGTATCTCTTACCATTTGTATAATTTGCTATTTACTAACATCATATTTACCCAAGATTCTAAAGTTTTGATAATGTGATAGAATTCCTTGTCTGTTTTTCCTCTTAATCACCAGGGTAGTTTAAATGAGAAATGTCCCTCCATAATTTCAGATATTGAATACTTGTTCAATTTTGGTAGCATTGTTTGGAAGGCTTAAGAGGTATGGTTTTGCTGAAGGAAGTATGTTTGTCCCTAGAGTCAGATTTCAGATTAAAAGCCTTGTGTTATTCCAGTTTACTTTCTCAGTTTTGTGCTTGCAGATATAAGTTCTCGACATCCTGATCTAGTTACCATGTCTAACTGCTGCCATGACTCCTTGTCATAAAGGACTCTTATCCCTGTGGAACCATAAAGCAAAATAAACTGTTCTGAGTTTGAAGGATCTCTGAGAGCTAGCAGAACTGCCAACCACTGGTAAAATCCACCATGTTCCTTAAACAAATGAAGGATGTGTGTTGAGGGCTGGATCAATTCAAAGCTTTCTCAGGAACCCTGATAAAAGTGCTATATGAACATAGCTACTTCAGTGTTCCTGTTTAGACTGAATTTGACCTGGACTGGCAGGTCATTCTTGAGTGGCAGGATACTGAGAGAGAAGACCAGGAGATCAGAAAATAAAGAACATAAAAAAAAGAACAAATTTTGAGGGCTGTAAGTCTTGTACAAGCTATGTCTTATACCAAGCAAATATATTAAGAAGTACCGCACCTTACATACTAATTTCAAGAGGGAAATTAGACAGAGTATGCAGATTGTCATACAATGAGACAAGGTCAACAGCAAGCCCATCAAGCAATACTTCATAAAGAGAACAGAGAACTCTCAAGAGCATTAGAGAAAGACCACCTAGTGGCCTTGGGACTGATTAACTGCAGTATCTTTTGGGGAAAAAGCCAAGTTCTCTGGAACCAAATCCTTAACTTCTCTTAAGCTCTGGCCTCAACCCTAACCTTACCTTGTTAATTCAGCCAGCTCCTGAGCAAGGACAGGGAACTAGGTTCCTTTCTCAATTCATGGGGCCTCTGATAAAGTATTGAAAAAATCCAACCCTCAACAGATGTGCAAAAATCTGAAATTATGATTTGAAAGAAATTTTTGTAAGAATATAATCGAAGCATCTTAATCACAGCCATACATTAGCGTCATCCTGACAGATCTTTAAATTATAAATGATGTAGTCAAAGCTATAGAAGTGCTGATATTTTGATGTGGAGTAGAGCACAGAGGACTTAGTCATTGAATCCAAGGCTGTTTGTACTTCACTTGTGAGCTCCTCATAGCCCCCAGTTCAAGAAGCCATAGAGAGCAGGTACATAAAAATCATGATCAAATGACATGTACTATAAATTCACAATCCATTTTTTACTGACAGCATATACCATGACTGTCTTGTAAAAGCACAGAAAAATAGAAATTTCTTTCAGCATGTAATATTTAGGTTGACTTCTTTAATATTTTTGGGTATGTATAACACCAATGTTTTGTTTCCCACATGAACACCAATTCCTAAGGTCCCTCCCAAAAGAAACCCGAAACAATAACACAACAATAACAAAAACATCAATGAAACAAAATAAAGTGAATAAATAAATGAATAAATAAATAAATAAATATCCCCAAGAATTGTTTACATTTAATTTAGTTTCATGAGAAAGGATGCTCACAGTCATCCCAATGTGTTTCTCAACTTCCTAGTCTAATAAAAAAATCAATTTTCTAATTAGATGTAATACATAATTTTGAGCGTTGTTATAATGAGATCTTCAACTAAGGTGATGTACTTTTGACCTTAATTACACAGATAAAAAGCATGTAAGAATACAGCAAAAGTCTGCATTAATTATCATCCTCTTGCCTTTCTCACCCTCACAAGTTAATTTCATACTATTATCATGACCAGGGATGCAATTTCAATGTCTGCCTACACTCTATTTCTAGGTCTGTTTCTGAATTTCTCTGAAGGCAGAATGATGTTTTTTTCATTCTTCTGATTAACTTGCCTCCACCTTCACTAATGTCCAGATACATTCCTCCTCCCTCTATAAGTATGTGTGCAATTTAAAACACTTCATCTTGTGTCTGGATTTTTGCTTTTTGTAGGTAAACAGATTTAATTTTTACTTGGTTTATTTTTAGAAGAAAATGCCACCATTCTTTTATTGAGAACTTCATACATACATACAATGTGTTTTGACCAGATTCACTCTCAGTATTTCCCCTCTCTTGTTCAACATCATATTTCTCTAAACGCATGCTTTGTCCCCATCCCCCCCCAAGTCTACTTATTGCTCTCTGTGTGTGCATGGAAATTAAGGCCATCTACTGAAGCATGAATCTCATATTCCAAAACTAAACTAGCTCTTGCAGCACCAAGAACTGTGGTTGGCCTTCAAGAGTCCTCCTCATCTATGGGTTATTTAGGCTAATTTAATCTAATGTATTTGTTTAGGTCTTGTGCATTTAGTCACAGCTGATGTAAGTTCTCGTGTTCAATGGCCCTGACATGACCAGCTAATATGTTGCAGATGACTTTTTTTTTTTTTTGGCATGAGATTTTTTAATGTTTTCAAAGTAATTCTTCTGCTACAGTATTGTTTTAAAATATATTCATGTTTAAAAAGAGAAAATTTCTAAGGCATCAACATACACCCTCCAAATTTGGGGTCTTAATTTTTTGATAGTCTGTACATAATTAGTTAATTACTATATAAAGTAGAAGTCAAAGTTACCATTTTAATGAGAAATAACTCGGGATTCTCTAGAGCGCTTGAGAATTTCTTATAAACCAGGGTCCAGCAAACCATTTCTGAAGATTACAGGAGACAGACACGTGAGGTGCTATGGGTCAGAGTCTGTGCCATGGCCACTCCAAGCAGCCACAGAGAACACACTGCTACATGGCAGGAAGGTTCCATAAAACACTGGTGTTTGAACTCCAGCTACCATATCATGAAAAGTTATAAACACTGGTGCTTAAACTTTGGGCAACCACTGTCTTTTCATTTCTTTCCCAATCATTTAAAAATGAGAAAACCATGTCCAACTTGCAGGCTGCACAAAGATGGGCAAGATGCCAGGCCCGGTCTTTGTGCTGTGGTGTGCTGACTCTACTCCACAGTGAACCTCAGAATTTCAAATCCCTGCTTCCCAGAGATTTAAAATACCTATTCAAATCTTCATCAGTAACATCTCTTAGATCAGCTGATTTCCATTTTGGTGTCCGGTCTTTGTCAATAAGAACAGCTCTAACACCTTCATGAAAGTCATGGCCCTCCATACATGCTTGAGTTAACCGATATTCCATGGTCAGTACCTCTTGCAAAGTCTTTGAAGCACCCTCCATAAGCTGCCTTAGTGTGATCTTTAGTGATGTTGGAGACATTTTATTGATTACCTTCATCTGTTCTATGGCAAAAGGTGAACCATCTTGCCGTAAGTTTTCAATAATCTGTTCCACAGTATTGGCTGAAAAACAACTGGGTCCAGCTGGTCCTTGGGAAGCTCCATGTTGCCTTGACCTCTAACCTCTGTCCTCTCGCAGATGACTTTTTTTAATGATTCTGTGGTATGTGTGCAGAAAGGAGTCTGCAATAGCTGTCCTCTGACAGGTTTCACCCAGCAGCTGACTCACAGGGATGCAGAGACCCACAGTCAAACAATGGATGGAGCTTGGGGACTCATATGGAGGAGTTGGGGTCTGGGGAAGAATTGAGGGCATGACATAGATAAGAACTCCACAGAAAGACCAAGAGTATCAACTAACCTGGAACCTAGGGGCTTTCAGAGACTGAACCACCCAGAAAAAAGCATACACAGGCTGGATATATTTCAACCCCCATTTGTAGTAGACATACAGCTTGGTCTTCATGTAGATTCTGAAGAACTGGTGTCCGAGACCAGCTCAGGCAAACAACAGTTCCCCCAGGGCTGGAGGGAGGATTGAAAGAAAAGGACGTGGTTAGTTGAAGTTGCAACATGACTTCAGTTGAGACCTTGAGACTGAACCAAAGCCTTGTTTATTTTTCTTGTTTTAAGTTACTTTAATTACACGCAGAAAGATTACAACAGTTCTAAAACAGGGAACAAGCAAGTTAACAATCAAAGATCCTGTAAACATCTTTTTGGAGGCCAGGTGTGAAAATCAGGGACAAAAAGGGGGTCTTCAAAAAACAGACTGCTGAGCCTACATCCACTGAATCTGCCCTGTCTGGAGCTACATTCCTAAGCATACTGCCTGGAGCTTCAAATGCAAATGTACTTCCCTGGGCTGCAGTCCTAAGTGTTCTGCCCTGAACTTCAGATGCAATTGTTCTTAATTCTAGCCCTTAGGTGAAGCACAGAAACCAGATTCCTGCCTATGGTCAGCTTCAAGATGTCCTGGAAAATTAATATTACCCGGCCACAACTGTCCAGAGGTGCCAAAAATACTCTCCACAAACAGAAGCAGGAGTTATTTCAAAACAGTTGCCTGTCTGTAGAATATGCTCTTCTAACTGAGCTGCTTTGTCTGGCCTGGGAGAGGATTAGTGTAGCCTTGCAGGAGGACCACCACCCTCTCAGAGGAGAAGAGGGTAGGGATAGGACTGTGGGAGGGAGTGACTAGGAAGAGGGGCCATGAGTGGGATGTAAAGAGAATAAATTTTTAAAAAGAAAGAAAAACTACTGAAAACTAGTGGTTTATATCTCTATTATGCTGAGCCTAGATCCATCTGCCTGTCTGTGTGCTTGTCCCTAATTTATATTTTTGTAGGTGCAACCTTTTCGGCTGGCCTAGATATGTCACTCCTCAAGTATACACTCATTCCTCAATTTAAAACCTTAAATTGAAAGACCCCCGCTTAGCAACAATAAATGCCATTTCTATAAGGCTGCGCACACACAGGGCGGGCCAGGTCAGGGACCCAGGTGGCCAAACAAGTCGGTGGTCAGCTAACTTGCAACAGACAGAAAACAGAAAGCTCCTAAACAAGCCCTATAAGGCAGCTGCTCTCAGAAGAGCCCAAAGCAGCTATCCTTGAAAGCTGCAGCCCCGGCTGCTACCAGGAGTCCTTGGAGCCATATTTCTGCCACAGTTCCCACACTTAGATAAGCCCAAGGCAACAATTCTCGGGAGCCACAGCCCCGGCTGGTACCAGGAGCTGTTTCCTTGGAGCCATGTCCTTGGGCTCACTCCCTGGCCACATTTAAACTAACCGATTAGAACCCTGTTGCTATGCTTCTGCATCTGTACCTTGCTTCTGCCCCCCAAGCCCTATAAAAAGGGGACTGCCCCTTTGTCCGACTCGCAAGTCCTCTGAGAGACTGTGTGCCCGCAGGTACCTGTGTACTTTGATCAAATAAACCCTCATGCTGATTGCAGCCAGTGGTCTCGGCTGATTTCTACCCAGATAAAGGTCCTCTGGACGAGGGTCTTTCAAAATGAACTTGAATAAAAACAGCAAAATCATTGACTTGATGTGAAATAATCGGAAAATCCCTGTTCTCAAAATATTCAAATTTTGGAAATGAAATCATTTTCACCATGTTGGTTAGGAACTGCATAGTCAGACATTAATGAAATGATCCCCATAACTGATTACAAGTCAGGTTTGGCAAGGGATATAGTTAATGTCTCTGGTGTTTTGAGTGTCACAAATAGAAGTTTATTTCTGCTCTGAGTTCTATATTAGCTCATTAGTCAAAGTGTTTTTTTTTTATTTAATTGTAAATTAGTGGACCCTATAGAGACAAACATAAAACAAACAGAATGTTAACGACTTACTTCATGCATATATATACTAATAACTAATCCTTTATTATCTCAATTTTCAAATCAATGATTGCTGTAGGATTTTCAGCCCTCCCCCAAAGCACAGTTTGTGGGTGCTCACATATTACTACAACACAGAATTTACTTCTACCTAAAACCATTCTTTTTTTAAAAATTGTATTACAACCCTACACTTGTGGTCACCCTCTGCTCAAGTGCAGGTCCCCTTAGTCAGAATAGGTAAGCTCCCCTCCTGCCATCTAAACCTTTCCACTTCTCTATTTAGAACCCAAAGAAAGTCTCAGGCTACTGACTCCAGCCCCTTTTGCCTACTGCCTACCACTACTGCCATGTCCACAACCCTATAGCTGCAAACATCCTCTGCCCAGGTGCAGGCCACCACAGCCAGAACAGGCAAGAGCCCCACCTCCCATGTGATCCCTCTCAATCCTCCTAATTCAAGCCAAGGACCCAAGATGATGACATCCCCTACCACCCAGTCCTGCTGTCACGCCCAATCCCTACATGAATGGATACCTACTGATGGTGTACAGGCCATACCAGTCCAAAGAACAGAGATTTCCCGCTGCACCAAAAGCCACACTAACTACAAGAGGTGTCGCTTTCAATTCTGATGAACACTCAAGTGATCATACATGCTAGTGAGGATCTGCAGCAAGGACACTTCTCTACTGCTGGTAAAAGCAAAAACTTGTAAACCACTTTGGAAATATGTTTGACAGTTTCTCAAAAAACGGAGAATTCAAGACCCAGTGGTACCAAAAGATGTTCCACTATACCACAAGAAATTAGCATTATTTCCCCTCTAAGGGCAGAAAATGTAATAGAATACTGCATCTTAAGCATGAGAACATTTCCTAGTAACAGAAGAAACAACATATAAGAAAGTTTCCTTATAGTATTAGCAATAGCACCAAATGCCAAGCTAGCCAGGTAACACTTACCTAGGCCTTAACACTAGCAACATGTTACTATAGTGGCACATTGAACATTATTTAGGTGATGTTTTCACATTTTATTTTAGTTTTTCCAGTGAACTTATTTTATTTATTTATTTTGGGTTATGTTGTTGTTGAGTCAGTAGATACCATAGTTAATAGAGGAACTTAATGGAGATATCTGGGAGTTTTGATTTATAAGCTCTGACAGTTCTCAAAGCAGAGACAATGTTTTCAGTACGTTTTACTTTTTTTTTTTTCAGCATTTAAATACACAGTGCACAAAAACATCCCCTAACGGTACACACACAGGAACTACAGACACAAGCATAATCAACAAATTATAAGAGATGGAAGACAGACTTTTAAGCATAGAAGATACAATAGAATAAAATGATACATTAGTTTAAAAAATGTTAAATGTAAAGAGAACCTGACAAAATATCAAGAAAATTTGGGACACTGTCCAAACCCAAGGATAATAGAAATAGAAAAATAAGATTCCCAACTCAAAGTCTCAGTAAATTTTTCAATAAAATCATGAAAGAAAAATTTTCTAACCTAAAGGAGATGCCTATAAAGGTAAAGAAACTTATAGAACATCTAACAGATTGGGCCAAGAAAGAATGTCTCCTCACCACATAACAATCAAAACACCAAACATACCAAACAAAGAAAGAATACTAAAAGATGCAAGGAAAAAAAAGAACAAATAACATATAAAGGCAGACCTATTAAAATTATACCTAACTTCTCAGTGGAGACTGTAAAAGCCAGAAGGGCCTGGCAGATGTCCTATAGCCTCTAATAAACCACAATAGCAGCCTAGACTATAATACGAAGCAAAACTTTTGATCACAACAGAAGGAGTAAACAAGATATGCCTTGACAAAGTCAAATTTAAACAATATCTATCCACAAATCTAGCCTTATATAAGGTGTTAGAAAGAAAATTCCAACACAAGTAGGTATACTATACTCATGAAAAAAAAAAACATAAAATAAGTAATCTCATACCAGCAAAACCAAAAGAAAAGAAATAAAGAAAAATTCTTTCTTTGTCTCTCTGTCTGTCTGTCTGTCTCCATCGCTGTCTCTGTCTCCCTCTCTCTCCTCCCATTACCATCACCACCAAAATAACAGGAATTAACAATCATTGGTCAATATTCTTCAATATTAATTTATTTAATTCCTTATTAAAATGATTCAGACTAATAGAGTTGATGTGAAAACAGGATCCACCGTTCCACTGCATATAAGAAACATACCTAAACATCTTAGGTATTACCTAAGAGTAAATAAAGGGTTAGAAAAATACTTTCTAAGCAAACAGACACAAAAATCAAGTGGGTGTAACCATTCTAGTATCTAACAAAATAGACTTTGGGCCAAGATTAATCAAAAGCAATGGAGAAGAATATTTTATAATCATCAATAGAAGATCCATCAAATGACTTTGATATTCTTAAAATCTATGCCCCAAATGCAAGGACACCCACATTCATAAATGAAACATAATTATAGTTTAAATCAGACACTAAACCTCATACAATATGTATTAGATAGGATTCTCTAGAGTGACAGAATTTTAGAATGTCTCTATAGTAAGGGAACGTATTGTAATGACTTGGAGTCTGTAATCCAACTAACCCAACAATGAGAAGCTGTAAATGGGACGTCGAAAAATCTAGTAGTTGCTCAGTCCCACAAGGGTAGTTGTGGTCTTCTGTATTAGCTGGAATCCTGAAGTAGGTTCCAACACATGTGGTGGCAAGTGTAAGCAGGTGAAGAAGAGTGGGTCTTCCTTCTTCTAATGTCTTCATGTACACATCCAGCAGTATGTATATCCCAGGTTAAAGGTGTGTACCACCATACCTGGATCTGGAACCTGCTTTGTTTCAGATGGGCCTTAAACTCAGATCTACTTGCCTCAGTCTCCTGGAATAAAAACCATGTATTACTTTGCCTGGGTTTAAGCTTTTCATGACCACTGTGCCTCAAAATCTCCATGTCAAAATCTGGGATAGAAGAAACCTGTGACTTCCAGCTACAAGATCTGGATTACAGGTGTACCCTCTATTTCTGGATTGTAGTTCATTCCAGATGTAGTCAAGTTGAAAACCACGAATAGCTAGCACATAATAATACTGAAAGACTTCAATTCCAAACTCTCCTGAAAGGTCAGGTCATCCAGACAAAAATTAAACACAGAAAAGATTTCATGAATCAAACTAATTTAACAGATAGCTATAGACCATATCACCCAAACATAAAAGAATATACCTTCTTCTCAGAACTTCATAGAACATTCTCCAAAATTGAACGAATCCTTAGTCACAAAGCAAGTCTCCACAGATATAATAAAATTAAAATAGCACATGAGTCCTATCACATCATCACAGATTACCTACAAACTCATGGAAACTGTACAACTCTCTACTGAATGACAACTAGGTCAAGGCAGAAAAAAAAAAAAAGAAGAAATTAAAAATTTCTTTGAATTCAATGAAAATGAATGTACAGCATAACCAAAGTTATGTGACACAATGTTTTCACATTAATGCTAAGAAAATAGTTTGTAGCACTAAGTGCCTACAAAATGAAATACTTATACTGACAACTTAACAGCACACCTAAAAGCTATAGAAGAAAGAAACAAGTTCATCCACGAGGAGTAAAAGGCAAGAAATAATTACACTAAGGGCTGAAATCAGTAAAATAAAAACAAAGAGAATAATATAAAGAATCAAGAGTTAGTTCTTTGACAAAATAAACAAGATAGACAAACTCTTATCTAAACTAACAAAAGGTAGAGAGAACATCTAAATTTACAAAATCAAAATTGAAAATGGATACATAACAATAGACACTTTTATTAGCGCATACATCAAAAACTTGTGCTTTACAAAAATTAGAAAATCTAAAAAAATGGTCAATTTTCTTGATAGATACTACTTGCAAAAGTTAAATCAGGATCTGATAAGCAATGTAAATAGATTTATAACCTCTAGGAAAATAAAAACAACCATTAGAAGTCTCCTAACCAAAAAAAAAAAAAAACCCAATGCCAAGTGTTTTTAGCTCAGAATTCTACCAGATTTTCAAAGATGAACTAATGCAACATTCCTCAAATTATTTCAGAAAATAGAAACAGAATGAAAATTGCCAAATTCATTTTATGAGGTCATAGTCACCCTGATACACAAAATACATAATGATTCAATAATAAAAGAAAATTAAGACCATTTTTCCTTGCGAATATGAATACAAAAATACTCAAGAAAATACTTGAAAACTGAATCCAAGCACACACCAAAAAGATTATCCACCATGATCAAGTAAGCTTTCATGTCAGAAGTTCAGGGGTCATTCAAAATATGAAAGTCTGTCAATGTAATTTATCATACAAACAAACTAAAAGAAAAAAAAACTACATTATTGTTTCATTACATGCTGAGAAAACCTTTGACAAAATCCAACACTCTTTCAAAATTAAAGTTTTGGAGTGACCAGGAATATAAGGGACATACTTAAAGGTAATGAAGGGAATTTGCAACAAACCCTGTCTAGGAGAGGGGGGCCTGAGGACCAGGAAATGAACAGGAATTTGCAGCTGTCAGGGGTGAGTGAAGGCATGTCTAGGACATAACAGAGACCTGGGATTGAGGAGGCTCCCAGGAGTCTCATGTGGGTCTCCTTAGATGAAATGCATAAAAGTGGGGATCTGGAACATGAAGAGGTCACCTTTTACATCCAAGAAAGGCTCCCAATAGAAGGATAAGGACATCAAACCACTCACAAAACATTTGATTCAAAATATATCTTTTCTCCAAAAACAATGCAGGAACAAAGATGGAGCTAGGACTAGGGAAATAACCAACCAATAACCAACCCAACTTGAGACCTATCCTATGGGCAAGCAACAATCCCTGACACTCTGTTATGTTTGTAGACAGGAACCTAGCATAACTGTTCTCTAGAGGCTTCACACAGCAGCTGAGTAAAACAAATGCACAGACCCACAGCCAAACATTTCACAGAACTTGGGGACTGTGATGGAAGAATTGAGGGAAGGATTGAAGGCACTGAAGATGATAGGAACTCCACGGGAAAACCAACATAGCCAACTAACTTGGACCCTTGAGGGCTCTCAGAGACTAAACCATCAACCAAAGGGCACACACAGATTGGACTGAGGCCCTCAGCACATATGCATCACATGTGCAACTCAGTTTTCATGTGGGTCCTCCAACAACCAGAAAGAGGTGTAAATAAATATAACCATGTGACAATCCATAGACCTAGAGAAGCTAAGTAACAAAATTGGGCTCAGTGGGGGACTCAAGGCCTCACTGCCCATTTCCAAATAAGTTAACATTCACAGATATTGAAGTATAGCACTTCCATGATATAAAAGTTAAATGTTGAGGAAACAATTCAGTCCATAACTGTCCAATATAAACCTATAAGAGCCAATAAAGATCAATAAATATTTAACTGTGAATCTTTAGAAATACTCTCATTTCTTCCACTACAAACCCAGAGAATTTGGGACTACAACTATTGTAGTCATCTTCTAGTTACTGGGTGGGGATGGGGATCTTTAGAAAATACACCAACACCCTGGCAGTAGGCTGAGAAGTAGAGGTGAAGATGTCTGGTTGCATTTTATTGAACATAAAGTAACACTCTATTGTGTATCAAATGCCCTTTTAGTTGTTTGGTTATTTGACCTAACATGTCTTCTTTATCCTGAAGCCTAAGTAGAAAAACCCACAAAGGAAATGGAGTTGTATTAAATGATGGGCTTAAAGATGAGGTGTTCATATAAACTAAAAATATATGAAGAGGGTGTTCAATGAATACTTTCGTTTAACTTTGTACTATTTTAGATAAGAGTCACCTCTATGAGTTCTTTCATGAAAATTTAGCAATTAATAACTAAAAACACAACAAAGCTAATATTTCTAAGTAATATTAAAATACTTAAAACAAGTACATGTTTTATAACAACACATTTCTTGATGCATCACTTGAGCTATGCCTTTTTCAGATGCTGATCCCAGGTTATGTTGGGAGCCATCAAAATTCACAAAATTGCAAGTATAGATGGTCAATAAATAAAGAAATGCTATCATCAATCAGAGATGATGTCCAAACCATGGAATTAGAAGCAAAGGTCAGTTCTTAAAAGAAAGCTGGTCTTGGAAATAGAATGGAAACTTGGATTTCAAAGAACATTGTGATGACAACAGTTTGTCAGGAAAAGGAAGATCATCCTGGAGAAATTTGACAGCACCAAGGAGCAAGGCTTATTCTGCTGAAACATAGTTGACAATCACAGCGTCAGGTGGGTGTATTATGACAGTTACTTCCACTAGCGCCACTGGCTATAAATCTTTAGAGTAGTGTGAGTATTCAGAATTGCATATTCTGCTCTGGTTGGATGCTTCCATAAAACCCATTATAAAAGTAACTGACAGCCTTCTTTCTTTCTCTG
Organism: Micromys minutus; assembly: GCF_963924665.1. Lineage (NCBI taxonomy): Eukaryota > Metazoa > Chordata > Mammalia > Rodentia > Muridae > Micromys > Micromys minutus. Next base: position 30,451,845 of record NC_137963.1, read on the forward strand.
GTGGTGACCATATGGAAGTGGCATTAGTAATTACATCTCCATCTCAGTGACATCATAAAGAAATTAAGACCCCATCATAATTTTCAAATATCAGTTGCTTGCTAAATACATACCATTTATTTAGGGGTTGGCTGTTTCTCACTGGTTACAGATGAGATGCCAAGCAATTTTCAGTAGGAACAGAAAAGGAAAGAGTCGGATGAGAATAAGTATATGGTGAGGCCATTGACATTGTTTACTCTGTCAGTGTAACCAGTGTGAGAAGCACAGCTGTAGTTGCTGTAACACCTCTGAGAATTCTAGAAATACCCCAATCCAAAAGTAACAGTCTCTGTGCTTTGCAGCTTTGTACCTCTAAGCTATAGACAGTAGTCCCTTATTGTACAGGTCACCTTCTGTGCTATTTGATCTTCTGGCCCATCTTTCATATTGTATCTGCAAGCTTCATATAAGTACATTATATAAGAGAAGCTCATGTCTGCTTATATGCATACTTTCCCCCTTTTGTTCCAGGTCTTTTTTTATAGCAGTGTGCAGTGTTTATAGAAACAGTTGGCACTCCACATGTACAAATTGGAGTGGAAAAAATAGACAGCAAATAGTGCAGTGCTAGGTGCAAGATTGGTGCCTGTTCATCTTCTCTCTTTTCTTGAACACATTTTACATTTAAGCCCGTGTCCATGGACATATCAGACAGTGGTCTTTCCCTTCTTCCTTCCTTTCTTCCTACCTTCTTCCCTCCCTTCCTCCCTCCCTTCCTCCCTTCTTCCTTCCTTCCTTCCTCCCTCTCTTCCTTCCTCTTTTCTCTTCTCTTATCTTGATTTTAATTTTCATTCTCAAGAATTATTTCTCGAATACCTGCACTTTAACCCTACTTCAGGCTAACTTCTGGATAAAATCTGCTCTAGGTTCTTGGTTTTACAGGTAGAATCTCACTGTGGTTTGAAGGATTTATCACTAAGAAACGTCTTAAGTCTTTTCATAATGAAGTCCATTGAAAATACTTCCTAGAGATGGAGAATGCTTACAAATCAAAGCTAGCATTTGATAGGGATAAAAAGCAGACAACTGTTCTCCATATTTAAAACCTCATCACATGTTTGCTCTGTATGCATATACCATTGGAAGCAATATGGTTCTGGTGATGTTCAACAACTTTGGATGTCAAAAGATTGTGTTTCAGAACTGTCCAATAGAGATGTTTTTAGTTGTTTGTGAACTATAGGCAATGTTAGAGGAAACTGGGCTCTCTAATCTTGTCTTTCATTTTTATGTATGTTGAAATTTTTATCGGTCTATATGGAAGAAAGATAGTGAAAATAATGAGTATTATAGCCAGTGTATATGCATCTGGAATATTTTATATATATTTACTTATTTATCAGAATAACCTAGAGAGGGACTGTGAAGTTGGCTCAGTGGATAAAGTTCTCACCGTTTCAAGTGCTAGAACCCAATTTTGGATTTCCAATAACTCATATCAAGATTGGTTGGACCTGATCTTCCTTCTGCAATTCTAGTGGCTGAGGTGGAGGCAGAATTCTTGGAACAAGCTCAGAGTTCAATTGAGAAACCCTACCTCAATGAATCAGGTGATGTGTGATTACTACAGTTATCAGGCTTATCCTTCCACATGTACATATATAAACATGTACATTCACCTGTAAACACATATATACATACATGTGCAAGCATACATAAACATGAAAAATAAACAAAATAATCAAAATAAAGAAAAAATGTAAATCAAGACTTTACTCTCAGAAGATCTGTCTGTATTGATCTAAACACAAATCCTGAGATTTTATGGGTAAAGATTTTTAGGTGATCTAAGACAGTCAAATTTTGGAACTGAATAACTCATGCAAGATAATTTAAGGAAATTCATTACCTAACTATATAACATTTTTTTTCAGTATAGATTTTAAAACATGAGTGTTTTCTAAAGTATTTTTCATTATTTTCAAGTGAGAAACATCTTGGCATTTTTATTTAGGAGAAATTTAAGGCTCGTACAGGCTGAGCAACTGGTGAGTGGGAGACCTAGGCTGCAGGGAAGCAGAGAGATCTCTGCGGAGTGCACACGGAAAGGGCACCCCCTGCCCTGACCTGCCCTGTCCTCCCTGATCCAGTGACCGTGAACAGATCTTAGGAACCTCTGTTCCCACCCGGAGACGACTTCAGGACACAGAGCAGAGCCTGGCCCAACAGCCAGCCGGAAAGGCGGCTCATACAGGCTGAGCAACTGGTGAGTGGGAGACCTAGGCTGCGGGGGAGCAGAGGGATTTCTGCGGAGTGCACACGGAAAGGGCACCCCCTGCCCAGACCTGCCCTGTCCTCCCCGATCCAGTGACCGGGAACAGATCTTAGGAACTTCTGTTCACACCCGGAGACGACTTCAGGATGCAGAGCGGAGCCCGGCCCAACTGCCAGCCGGAAAGGCGGCTCGTACAGACTGAGCAACTGTGACCGGGAACAGATCTTAGGAACTTCTGTTCCCACCCGGAGACGACTTCAGGACACAGAGCAGAGCCTGGCCCAACAGCGAGCCGGAAAGGCAGCTCGAACAGGCTGAGCAACTGTGACCGGGAACAGATCTTAGAAACTTCTGTTCCCACCCGGAGACGACTTCAGGACACAGAGCAGAGCCTGGCCCAACAGCGAGCTGGAAAGGCGGCTCGAACAGGCTGAGCAACTGTGACCGGGAACAGATCTTAGAAACTTCTGTTCCCACCCGGAGACAACTTCAGGACACAGAGCAGAGCCTGGCCCAACTGCCAGCCGGAAAGGCGGCTCATACAGGCTGAGCAACTGGTGAGTGGGAGACCTAGGCTGCGGGGGAGCAGAGGGATCTCTGCGGAGTGCACACGGAAAGGGCACCCCCTGCCCTGACCTGCCCTGTCCTCCCCGATCCAGTGACCGGGAACAGATCTTAGGAACTTCTGTTCCCACCCGGAGACGACTTCAGGACACAGAGCAGAGCCTGGCCCAACAGCCAGCCGAAAAGGCGGATTGAACAGGCTGAGCAACTGTGACAGGAAACAGATCTTAGGAACTTCTGTTCCCACCCGGAGACGACTTCAGGACACAGAGCAGAGCCTGGCCCACCTGCCAGCCGGAAAGGTGGCTCGGAGAGGCTAAGCATCTGTGATCAGGAACAGATCTTAGGAACGTCTGTTCCCACCCGGAGGCGACTTCAGTATGCAGAGCAGAGCCTGGCCCAGCTGCCACCCGGAACCTGGGCTGCCAGGGAGTAGAGAGATCTCTGCGGAGTGCACACGGAGAGTGTACCTGGGACACAGACCAGATACAAGGGAAAGGCAAGAATATATTACTGACAACAAAATGGCAAGAGGAAAGAGAAAGAGTATATCCCAAGGAAACCAAGACAATCTAGCAACACCAGAACCCAGCTCTCCGATAGTAGCAAACATCGGAATTCCAAACACTCCAGAGAAAGAAGACACAGACCTGAAATCATGCCTCAAGACGCTGATAGAGTTACTTAAACAACAAAGGGAGGAAAAGCAAAAAGATTCAGAAGCTTTTAAAGAAGAAACAAGAAAAACACTCAAAGAACTCAAAGAACGAGACGAAAACAGAACCAAAGAAATAAAGGAATGGAAGAGGGAAATTAAAACAAAAATTGACACAATAAAGAAAGCGCTAAAAGAGATAACCCTAGAGTCAGAACACCAAAAAAAGAAATCAGAAGTCACAGAAGCAAGCATTTCCAACAGATTACAAGAGATCGAGGAGAGAATCTCGGGGGCAGAAGACAACATTGCAAACATAGACAAAACATCCAGAGAAGATGCAAAAAACAAAAAGCTCCTAACCCAAAATGTCCAGGAAATACAAGACACAATGAGAAGACCGAACCTAAGGATAATAGGAAAAGAAGAGGGAGAAGAGTATCAACTAAGAGGCACAGTAAATATCTTCAACAAAATCATAGAAGAAAACTTCCCTACCCTCAAGAATGAGATGACCACGAGCATAAAAGAAGCCTTCAGAACTCCAAATAGGTTGGACCAGAAAAGAAATACCTCTCGACACATAATAGTAAAAACATCAAGTGCCCAAAGTAAAGAAAGAATACTAAAAGCAGTAAGGGAAAAAGGTCAGGTAACATATAAAGGCAGACCAATCAGACTCACACCCGATTTCTCAACAGAGACTATGAAAGCTAGAAGAGCCTGGACAGACATCATGCACTCCTTAAGAGAGCACAAGTGCCAGCCCAAGCTGCTATACCCAGCAAAACTATCAATCACCATCGATGGAGAGACAAAGATATTTCAAGACAAATCAAAATTCACACAATATCTGACCACAAACCCAGCACTACAACGAATTATAGGTGAAAAACCCAATACAAGGAGGGAAAATACAGCCTAGTAAAAACAAGAAAACTCCTAAACAAGAAAACTAAAAGAAGAAAAAAACACAGACACAACTCAACCCAAAAAAGCAAAAATGGCAGGAAACAGAAACAATTATTCCTTGATATCTATTAACATAAATGGTCTCAACTCCCCAATAAAGAGACATAGACTATCAGACTGGATACATAAACAAAATCCAGCCTTTTGCTGCATACAGGAAACTCATCTCAGAGACAGAGACAGACACTATCTCAGAGTAAAAGGGTGGGAAAAAAACTTCCAAGCAAACAGCTCCAAGAAGCAAGCTGGAGTGGCTATTCTAATATCGAATAAAGTAAACTTCCAACCAAAAGTTATCAAAAAAGATAAGGAAGGACACTTTTTACTCATTACCGGGGAAATCTGTCAGGAGGAACTCTCAATCCTTAACATATATGCTCCAAATAAAAAATCACCAACATTCATAAAAGAAACTCTACTAAAGCTGAAAAAACACATTTCACCCCACACAATAATAGTGGGAGACTTTAACAACCCACTCTCACCAATGGACAGATCAGGGAAACAGAAACTGAACAAGGACACTGCAAAACTAGCAGAGACTTTGAACCAACTAGAATTAATAGATATATACAGAACATACTATCCTAAAGTAAAAGAATACACCTTCTTCTCACCACCCCATGGCACCTTCTCGAAAATTGACCACATAATTGGACACAGAATGAGCCTTCATCGATATAAGAAGATTGAAATACTCCCATGCATCCTCTCAGATCACCATGGTCTACGGCTGGTCTTTAACAACAACAAAGACAACAAAATGCCCACATACACATGGAAACTAAACAACGCTCTGTTAAAGGATAGCAGGGTAAAAGAAGAAATAAAGAAAGAAATTAAGGACTTTCTAGAATTCAACGAAAATGATAACACAACATACCCAAACCTATGGGATGCAATGAAAGCAGTATTGAGAGGAAAACTCATTGCCCTAAGTGCTTCCGAGAAGAAACTGGAGAGAGCTCGCATCAGCAACCTGACAGCACAGCTAAAAGCCCTAGAACAAAAGGAAGCAGATACATCCAAGAGGATTAGACTGCAAGAAATAATCAAAATTAGGGCAGAAATAGACCAAATAGAAACAAAAAAAAACCATTGAAAAAATCAACAAAACAAAGAGTTGGTTCTTTGAGAAAATCAACAAGATTGATAAACCCCTAGCCAGACTAACTAAAGGGGAAAGAGAGAGTATCCAAATTAACAAAATCAGAAAGGAAAGTGGTGACATAACAACTGAAACTAAGGAAATTCAAGAAATCATCAGATCCTACTACAAAAACTTATACTCCACAAAATTGGAAAATCTGGAGGAAATGGATGAATTCCTAGACAGATACAAGGTCCCAAAGTTTAACTAGGACCAAGTAAACCATCTAAATAACCCTATAACACCTAAAGAAATAGAAGAAGTCATCAAAAGCCTCCCAACCAAAAAAAGCCCAGGTCCAGACGGGTTCAGTGCAGAATTTTATCAGACATTTATTGGGGATATAACACCAATATTCGCCAAAATATTCTAAAAGATAGAATCAGATGGAATATTACCCAACTCATTTTTTGAGGCTACAATAACTCTCGTACCTAAGCCACACAAAGACCCTACAAGGAAAGAGAACTTCAGACCAATCTCACTTATGAACATTGATGCCAAAATACTCAACAAAATCCTTGCAAACCGAATCCAAGAACACATCAAAACCATCATTCATCATGACCAAGTAGGCTTCATCCCTGGTTTGCAGGGATGGTTTAACATAAGGAAATCCATCAATGTAATCCACCATATAAACAAACTTAAAGACCAAAATCACATGGTCATCTCACTAGACGCTGAGAAAGCATTCCACAAAATCCAACACCCCTTCATGTTAAAAGTCCTGGAAAGAACAGGAATCCAAGGCCCATATTTAAACATAATAAAAGCAATATACAGCAAACCAACAGCCAACATCAAACTTAATGGCGAAAAACTTGAAGCAATCCCACTAAAATCAGGGACTCGACAAGGCTGCCCACTCTCTCCCTACCTATTCAACATAGTACTGGAAGTCTTGGCTGGAGCAATTAGACAGCAAAAGGAGATCAAGGGGATACATATCGGAAAGGAAGAGATAAAAACATCACTCTTTGCCGATGACATGATAGTGTACTTGAGTGACCCCAAAAATTCCACCAGAGAACTCCTACAGCTGATAAACAAGTTCAGCAAAGTGGCCGAATACAAAATTAACTCAAACAAATCAGTAGCCTTCCTATACTCAAAGGACAAACATGTGGAGAAAGAAATTAGGGAAAAGGTACCCTTCCCAATAGTTACAAAAACTATGAAATACCTTGGTGTGACTCTAACTAAGGAAGTGAAGGACCTGTATGACAAGAACTTCAAACCTCTAAAGAAAGAAATTGAGGAGGATCTCAGAAAATAGAAAGATCTCCCATGCTCATGGATTGGAAAGATCAACATCTTAAAAATGGCCATCCTACCAAAAGCAATCTACAGATTCAATGCAATCCCCATCAAAATTCCAACCCAGTTCTTCATGGAATTGGAAAGATCAATGTGCAATTTCATATGGAACAACAAAAGACCTAGAATAGCGAAATCCATCCTGAACAACAAAAAAACATCTGCGGGAATCACTATCCCTGACCTCAAGCTATATTACAAGGCAATTGTGCTGAAAACTGCATGGTACTGGTACAGAAATAGGCAAGTGGATCAATGGAATAGAATAGAAGATCCAGAAATGAGCCCTCATGTATATGGTCACCTGATTTTTGACAAAGGAGCAGTAAACATTCAATGGAAAAAGGACAGCCTATTCAACAAATGGTGCTGGTCTAACTGGCACTCAACATGAAAAAGAATGAAAATAGACCCGTTCTTATCTCCTTGTACAAAGCTCAAGTGTAAGTGGATTAAAGATTTCCACATTAAACCAGATACACTGAAACTATTAGATGAGAAAGTAGGGAAAACCTTAGAACACATAGGCACAGGAGAAAATTTCCTGAACAAAACACCAATGGCTCAAGCTCTAAGGTCAAAGATTAACAAATGGGACTTAATGAGATTGCAAAGTTTCTGTAAGGCTAAGGACATCGTCAAGAAAACAAAACGGCAACCAACAGAATGGGAAAAGATCTTTACCAACACCACATCAGATAGAGGCCTAATATCCAAGGTGTACAAGGAACTCAAAAAGCTAGACACCAGAGAATCAAATAACCCTATTAAAAAATGGGGTACAGAGCTAAACAAATCATTTTCAGTTGAGGAACACCGAATGGCCGAAAAACATCTGAGGAAGTGCTCGACATCCTTAGCCATCAGGGAAATGCAAATCAAAACAACCCTAAGATTCCACCTCACACCAGTCAGATTGGCCAAGATCCAAAACTCAGATGACAGCAGATGCTGGCGAGGCTGCGGAGAAAGAGGAACACTTCTCCACGGTTGGTGGGGTTGCAAGCTAATACAACCACTCTGGAAATCTGTCTGGCGATACCTCAGAAAATTGGATATAGTACTACCTGAAGACCCAGCTATTCCACTTCTGGGCATATACCCCAGAGACACTTTAATACACAACAAAGATATATGCACCACAATGTTCATAGCGGCTCTATTTATAATACCCAGAAGCTGGAAGGAACCCAGATGTCCTTCAGAAGACGAATGGATACAAAAATTGTGGTACATATACACAATGGAATACTACTCAGCCACCGGAAACAATGACTTAACCAAATTCTTAAGAAAATGGCTGCATCTAGAGAATATCATCCTGAGTGAGATAACCCAGTCACAAAAGAACAGACATAATATGCAGTCACTGATAGTGGGATGCTAACCCCAGAGGCTTGCACTCACCCAGAAACAACTCACAGACTGTATGAAGTTTAAGAAGTAAAGAAAACAAAAAATATACATATATTCACAAAACAAGAAGACTTTGACTATTTCCATGTTGCGTTTTGTTTTGCATGTACATTACGCTTATTGCAACTAGTAGGTTTTCAATGCATACTGTTAAGCCCTTGAAAAAAAATCAAGTACTGACTAAAAAACATATTCACATGGTTTTATGTAAAATTTATTTTAATGTCTGAAAAAACAGTACTGACAAAAATGTATAATTTTAAGCAAAAAATGTTTAAAATCTTTACATTTATCTTTGTTTTGCAAAATAAAGTCGTTTAAAAAAAAAAAACAAGTTCAAAAAAAAAAAAAAAGAAGAAATTTAAAATTAAGTTTTCCAAAAGGAAAGACCAAAAACCTTAGATTTTTACATTTCTGAAAACTAACCTTAAAAATAAATTTTAAGAAACTTGCATTTAAATGCATCTCAAAATAATATGAGATTAATAGAATTTACTTGTATAAGTAATATAATAGAATCTATAGTACTTAATTAGCATTAATTAACTGTACAATTAATTCTGACAAGAATAGCTTAGCTGATGCTCCACAAGAATGCCTATTCTTAAAATATTCATTAACTAATTTTAATGACAAAAAGACTTCCTTAGTAGATAAGTATCATTTTTCTCTTTAGAAATGGCTGCTCTAACGTGTCTGGGTTCATTTATAGCAGTTTACAAAGCCTGGGAAAATATAAAATGAATTTGGCTCTTTAGATAGCAAAAGAATATAGGCCATTTGAAACTGGAAAAATTGTTAGGGTCTGGTCACATTTCAAATACCACAGCTTCATGTGGCACGTGCTGCCATTCTGAGAAGTGCAAGTTTCATCATGCTCTGTGAAGTAGCTATAATCACTGATGCAGGTCTAAAGCTCCAGCAGAGATGTTGCAGGCTGAGGTGGGAACCTGCAGAAATTTCAAGCTGTCTACATGCTCCATGTCAGTTAATTAGATTTTTCTTTTAAAGATCTGGGGTACTTAATCTAAATAATATCAGTTGTCTCCTTTACCATCAAATACCTAAGAGCCCACATCAAAGTTTTGTTTTCGTCAAGTTTGGTGGTATGTATTTGCAATCAGGTCTTAAGAATTAGAGCCAGGTAGGAGAGGACCTAGACTCTGTGAAGGCTTGAACCCCAGTGTAGGAGAATACCAAGATGGGGAGGCAGGAGAAAGAAGGTGGGTGAGTGGATGGGAGAGCACCTTCATAGATGCAGGGGAAAGGTGAATGGGATGAGGGGGTTTGGAGGGGCAACCAGGAAAGGGAGTAACACTTGAAATGTAAAAGTCCAATAAAAGAAAACAACAACAACAAAAAATGAATTAAGCCTAGAATGACATGGTTCCAAAGCCAACACTTTATGCATAGAGAGTTCAAGGATACCTGAGCTGTATGAAATCCTATCTCAATTCAAAACCAAAACCCAAACCCAGTTGTTGACTGCCCCTAGGTACAGAAGCTGTATTGAACTGTGTTGTAGATGTATCACTTGGGGCTGGGTACAAAGCGAGCACTGGTTCTTTGCCAGTGACTGGTTGTTGCTTTCTATAAAGGTCTTCTGAATAAACCAGTTTTTAGGGCTGAAATTTACATGAATGTGTGGGTATAAGGGAAAGTGTCTATAATGAAGTTACAACTTGTACTCCTTTAAGAAAGTAATATAGGATCTCCTCTAAAGACCATGACTTCATTAGCCTCATGTAATCGCCTAGGTTATAGTATCAGGCATGATTTCCCTCCTGATATGTGGGTCTCAAGTTCCCACCAAAATATAAGTGCCACCATTGCAAGAGGCCTTTGGTCCTGGGAGGGCTTGTTTTCCCAATGTAGGGGAATGCCAAGGCAATGGGGTAGAGATGGTGATTAGAAGTGAGTGCACCTTTGTGAAGATGAGTGAAGGGGGAGGGGGCGGAAGCAGGGTGAGAGAAGGAGATAACATTTCAAATGTAAATACAGAGTATCTAATGTGAAAAGTATAAAAATTAATATTATTAAGTGAATACATTATTGCATATGCTTTATGATACAGTGTAGCTAAAGCAGTAAATATATTTATTAATATTGTTGAGTTAAGCATTACAAAATAAAATAACTTTAAAATTAAATAGAAAAGGAAGATCTTGCTGTGTTGGTCATTATGGTTCATTGGCATTACAGTTAGATAAGAACACTGATAGTTTTCTGTATTAGAAAATTTGCTGTAGTCTTATCAACAATAATTAAGAGTCATTTATTGCTTTTTGTCTCAATTTACTGTCAAATCACATTCTACCTGAAGGCTGGTGTAAATCTCACCTTCATTGTCCCTAAGTTCTGGCTCTGGAGGACACTGGCAGAGACACCGGCTGGCTGACAGATGTCATGCCATGTTTGAGACCACAAGATGTGTGCTGCAGTGCTGAAGTAACTGACAAAAAGGGATGTTTGATAACTCACTTGGTAATATTTCTAGTATTCAGAATGTTTTAATGGGGCTTTTCTAAGCAAAGTGTTCTTGCATTGCAAGTAAACTGAGATAAGCTAGACTTAAGGTCTTTGAGAAGTTCAGTCAAGTCAAGCTATTTAATAAGGAATTTACTGGCCTGAAAGGCAATTTCTTAATGACTCTGATCTAAACCCTTTCTTCTTTCTAAAAAAGCAATTACTGATCTTCAGTCTTTTGCTCTAGCCTAATCTTGTCTGCAGCTAGTTCTTCTGCATCAGAGGAGGCCTCCCTGGTCCCTTGAGCCATAGAAATAGGATGCTTTATTATGACTCATTAATTAAGTTTAGAGCCCTTGCAGGCATGGACAGTCTTGGAGCTTGAGGCACAGATAAAGCATGGTCCAGAATAGCCCTGTACTATTAAAAAGGCCTGTTAGGGAGAATCTAATACTGGTGTAAAGGAGAATAAATGGGGAAATAAAATCTACAGTAAAACTGCCTGTGAAGCAAAGCATGAGTAATAGTCATGCATTTTGTCACTGGAAAGAGCAGCATTTTTGATAATTCCTCTTTCTTGTTCTTTTTATTTTTGCTCTTCTTTTATCTCCCACCCCGTCTTCCATTTTCTCCATCGCTACATTGTCTTTCATCTTCGTCTTTCTTATGTTTGAATTAAAAGTGGAGGAAGATAACTTCTGAGCTCTGCTTTGGGTCACTGTGAACTTCCTATGTGAGCAGTTTGATTTGCTTTCTTCTTTGGGAGTGGCTCAGCTGTGCTTCCTAGTCTCTACATCAGTCTGCCCAGGGACCAAGTAAGGATACCTGCTCCATAATCATGGCTATCACCTGCTTGATTATCAGGCTTTGCCCACCCTTTAGCCATGCATGTAGTTCTACAGTTATGGGCAGGCCAGCTCAGTCATCTGGGTACTGAGGGTCTGATTTGTGGTGCTGTTGACTTAACATTCACAGCACTCATACTGTAGGATGATTTCAAGATACCAACATGATATAACAACTTGGAGTTAGGAAGGGAGTTACATATCATGATATTTGCAAAGTGGCCAATATATAAATCAGAACCCGTTATTGAATAAGAAAGAGAAATTCTACTATAAAAATTACATGGGGGTTATTATGTTTTCCCTTTTTCACTTTGTGAGGAGTTGAGCTGAAATTAGGGGAGCCACTGTCTTCCCTCCTGAAAAGGCAGATAAACTAGACAGACTTCTACTAGTACTTGTGGTCTTCAGGATTCTGCACTATTAGAAAACTTTACTATACAGTTTACTATATAAAAGTTTACTATACAGTTTTTTGTATGTATCCCCAATAGTTAGCTTGGATGTCACTTACCTCAAAGTATGTGCCTTGCTCCTTTTCAAAATTTAAGATTGATCTAATTCTGGTTGCTCTGTGATTCACTGAGGAAGAAAATGGGGAAGTCCCTTAGTGATGCATCAATACCTAGATGTCAGATGCCCAGACCCAAACCATCTAGAAATATTTCAACAGTCATGTCTGTCAAAATGCCCTGTGCACAAGTCTGATGGACACCAGGTTTCTCAATTTCATGAATAACCTGGAGGGATGACAGTTTCTCAAAGGAGACAGGGAGTGAGAAATACTTTAACAAATTGATCCTTTAACATTTGATCATATTTGTCCACTATTACTGATTAGGTTCAATACCTACATTGGTATTGATTCTTTATTCTTAAACTCTTATGAATCACAGTCTACAGAGAATATTTTTACGAGAATTAGGTTCTCACCTAGACTCATGCTGCCCTCTATGTCTGCTTCCCGAGCTCTGACTATTATAAGAAAAGATTGAGGGAAGGGAAATGAGGAAAGAGCACAAAGGACTCATTGAGTATTTAATGTATGTGCTGAAGTCATACACACGCTGATGGGTTAAACTGGATTATTTAACATGAACAAGCAGTTCTGTGACAATTTCAGTTTTAGATATCTTTGAGTTTGCTGATGTTTCTAGATTTTACATAGTTATTTTGAAGAATATGTACACTATATTACTAAGACAACACAAGGAACATGAACACTGTAACTCTATAGCTTTATAAAGATTCCAAAGTATATATAAAATGACATTACAGTAATATACATAGGCTATGAAAATGCACCCTAGTGTTAATACGTGTGTAATGGATGGGTGAATAAATAGATGGATAGATAGATAGATAGATAGATAGATAGATAGATAGATAGATACATAGATAATGATGGTGAGACTATAGATGATCAATATATCACTTATAGCTTTTACATAAGATATGATAATTATATAAATTTAAATTACATAGATTTAAGTAGATTTAAAATAACAAGTTGCTTCATAATTGAAACGTTCATTGAGAAACAGCCAAACATCTTTTAAAATCCTGCCTGTATCTCTGTTTGGAAAGATTCTCTTTATCCTTAACTTTAAAATCCTGGACTAAGAATTTAAAGACTGCTTTTAAATTTTCTTACCATAAGATTTACAGAGCTTAAAAATGAACAGACATTGTCCCCTCGTGATTTCCCTTCATGCCCAAACTGAACATTTCTAAGCCCTTGGTGGCCCTGAGTCAGAGTTTCTGATGACTTAATACTTTTCTGAAAAACTAGGGCAAAAGGTTGATGATCAAAGGACATGTTCAGATCTGAAACAGAGCACAGGTGCTGAATATGTCTAACATGCACAGGAAGCACAAGCCAACAAAGACACCTTGACTGTTCTTCAGGTCACTGAGAGTTTTAGGTGATTATTTTAGTTGTATTCGATACTAAATGAAAGGTCTGGGTTATTTTTATCATGAAATGCGTACTTATTTCTGAGGGCACAGATCATGGGAAAAGAGAAAAATCAGGGGGAAAACTCATCTTGAGAAAAAACAACAGCTGACTTTTAAATATATTTCCTTTGAATATTTTTATGAATATTTTTGTTCACAGATGAGATGAAAGTATTGCAGGACACTGTTGCATAGTTTAATAAGAGTCTTCCATGTTATGTTTTTGAAACACTAAGTTGTTTAAAAAGGTTAAACACTAATAAATTGGATGTGAGGTGAGAATCAGACTGGGAAATAAATGCTTCAGTTCCTGGTGGGTCCTTGTCAAATGGAGCAACTATCTACGGTACTCTTTACATGGCAAGAAAAAATGTAACAGGAACAGAATGTAATAGAATGGGGTTCATAAAACAGAATCTTCTAGAATAGGTCTACAATTAGTGATCTCTTCACTGTAGCCTCAGATGTTATGATGAATCATCAGGAGGTAAGACCCAAAATTCTGCATTTTTAAAAATAAAAACCATGAGTGACTGTGTTTCAGGAGATTTTAGTGCCATCCACTTAAGGTCAATGAATTAGATTACTGTTTTCCTTTAAAGTAAATGTGTTGAAGAAGAGTTAGAAAGTACATCAGTTGTGGGAGATATACAAGAAGGATATCAAAGCTATCAACACTGCCTTTCTGGAGCCTAAAAACGTCCAAGATAAGTGGTACTCAAGATGTATGCATCTAGTTAAGAAGGCCACAGCCATACTCCCAGAGGCCCCCAGTCTTTAGAACTAACCTGTGTCAAACACTTTTTTATTGCACAGCATCAACTCTTTGTGTCTTTTCTCTTACTATCCATTAGGGGCAGAGTTAGTAATGGAAGCTTAATGCCTTTTCAAAACACATTCTCCTAGTCCATCCTCCAGACCCTGACTTGCTGAGTATCCATTCCATTCTGTTTAATTGTCAATAAAAATGATATACCTCTAAAAAACAATGTCTTAATTTTCTGCTCTTTTACATTCTTACAATAACTCTGTCCATCCCCAGGGCTCATTTTTTTTTTAAATCATACTTATTGTATAGTTAATTCACTCTTCATGATTCCTTACAAAACTGAGCTATTCCTGTGCTTAACATAGCTCTTACAAATAATGTTGCATACGTAATGAATATCTAACAAAACACTACAAATTAAAAAAAATTAATACACAGTCCTCTTCAGGCATGTATAATTTGAAATATATTGTATCTCTCTCTATTGTGGTGGCCGCTTCTACTTGGTTAAACTTTCTGTATTTTTTATGCCAGTAGTTTGAAGTTCCTTACCTTGTTTAGGCAGTATGCATAGCAACTTATTTCCTCCTGAAACAGCAGAAGTATATCATTTTGATCTATTACATGTGCATCTTGAAGTAGGATTTCATTTTAAATTATTTCAATTGGTTGGCCTGATTTCCATCAGAGATTTCACTTTAAGCTGTTATTTTAACCCTCTGATCAGAATAGCTGTTCGGTAAAGGAAAGGAATAAAACGTTTCAGGGAAGATAGCTCTGTCTATCAACACCACATTAAAATGCAAATGCAGCACGAACCGGAGAAGTTGCCAAATAATCTGGATCAGTTTTGAGTCCAGGAGAAAAACTCAAATCACTCATTTTTCTCTGTAGCAAGCCACAGTAGGTCTTTATACTTAGCATTCAAAAGGAAGCAGACTGCAGAAATGACCCATAGCATATTCAATCTTCATGCTTGGTAACTCGGTGAGAACACACAGAGTCATTTCTAACATATTAAAAAAAAGAAGAGTAAAGTATCATCTTTAAAATGTGTGTTTTTATGAAAATTTCTGCAAAACAATTTTGAGTTTTTAGGAAGTCCTAATCCCACTTTTTAAGCCTTACTGTCTCCAAAGACCATTCATAACAGTCAAGAGAACTTACTTATTTTTTGCTTTAGGATTGTAGATGAGTTGTGAGTTTCATAGTTTGTCCAGCTCTGTGTTTTCTTGCAGCATCTGGTTATAAAGCCTCATACTTTCAACATTTTTTCCCTACCCTTGCTACGACACTATTCTCTATGGCTTTATCTCATTTCCTTTACCTCAGCACACTTCAGCATTTTTGATCTGCTATTGTTCTGACCCCTCCAAGCACACACTCAGGATCCTAGCACTCTGTTCTGCTTCCAAGGCTTCCTTTCCCTTTCAAATCAGTAGTGGATGCTTCTTTGTTTCCTTATGGTCTTGTGAGTCTTGTGGTAAATAAGAATAGACCCCTTGGCTCACTCCTTTCAATGCTCAATCCCAATTAGTAAAACAGTTGGGAGGATAAAGAGGTGTGGCTTTGTGGGAGTAGGTGTGGCCTTGTTGAAGGATGTGTGTTATGAGGAATGGGCTTTGAAAATTTTCAAGTCCATCCTGCCCTCCCACCCCCACCTCCAGTCATTCCCAGTTTGCTTTCTCTCTCTGGCTGCTTTTGGATTGGCTGTAAACTCTCAGCTACTGCTCCAGCACCATGCCTGCCTGCTGCTTCGTCACTGTCAGGATGCATATGATCTTTACCTCTGGAACTGTAAGCAAACACTCTTTTAATGACTTTCTTCTGTTATAAGTTGCCTTGGTCATACTGCCTCTTAGCAGCAATAGAAAAGCATCTAAGACAAGTAGGTTTTGTTTATTTCTGTTTTGAAACTGTACAGTTCACACCCAGGGCTTTGCCTATGTTTAGGTAAGCACTCTATCATTTTCACTCTGTCCTAGGCCTTTAATTCTAACAGCACCCAAAAACTGTAATCTCTTTTTCTTTGTTGTCTTTCATTCTTTTTTTCCATGTCTTTATGGCATGCAATGACATACTTTACACACAAGCACACAACACACACACAAACACACAGCTACAAAATTTCCATTTATCCTGTCTATTTTAATACATTTTGAATGAAAGCAATTATTTTGTTTACATTACTTTTTCTATTTGGTACCAAAGAGTGTGTAAAACATAGTAAATAAAACAATCTTTGTTAGACAAATGATGAGGAAACAATAAAACAATTTTAAATATTTATTTTATTGTTTTTAATTGTGTGAATGTGTGTATTTGGGTAGGGGGTTTGTGTGCATGAATACAAGAGTTCTCATAAGCCAGGGGCACTGGATCTCTTGGACCTAGAATTACAGGCAGTTGTGAGCCGCTAAACCTTGGTGTTGGGAACTGCCCTCTGGTCCTTGGCAAGAACAGTAACCTCCAACAGTTAACTACCAAGTCATTTATGGAGCCAGAGCCAAATAATCTGGAAATGAGCACTCAAAAAACACTCTGGGATATTAAATGATACTTCAAATACAATGTAAAGGCAGTGCTTGAGTTATATTTCCCAACATTCTGTAAACAGCTAACAGAGGGGTGTGTATAGACTGGGCCTTCTTGTCTCAGAGAAATCGTATACTTATTCTTTACTCTTTCACATCCTTGTAAACCACTATTCAAAGAGTACACATGGACAGAGCCATGGATCCAGGTGCACATGTAGCATAGGATGGCTTTGTGGGCATCATGGGGGGAAGAAGAAGCCCTTGGTCCTGCCAAGGCTTGATGCTTCAGTATAGGGGAATGTCAAGGTAGGGAGGCTGGAAGGGGTGGGTGAGCACCCTCATAAAAGCAGGGGGAGGGGTGATGGGATAAGGGATATGGAAGGAAATTGGAAAAGGGTGGCAAAATGTAAAGAAAATATATCCAATAAAAAGAAAATTCTGGGGATGACTATGAACCTTATGCGGTAGAAAAGCCAAGCAACGAGGAACCGGCTCTGAGCAGTTTTGAAGATGAAGTGGATGTGCTTTTACATGGAACCCCAGACCAAAAACGAAAACTCATCCGGGAATGTCTTACTGGAGAAGGTGAATCATCAAGTGAAGATGAGTTTGAAAAAGAAATGGAAGCTGAACTAAACTCCACCATGAAGACAATGGAGGACAAGTTATCCTCGATGGAAACAGGGTCTTCCTCAGGACTTGCCAAAGCGGGAGAAGTTACAACCAAGTACTATGATGAGATTTATTTTGATTCTGATTCTGAGGATGAAGACAAAGCAGTTACCAAGAAAAAGAAGATGAAGCAACACAGGACTCCAACAAACGATGAGCTGGTGTATGATCCTGAGAAAGATAACAGAGACCAGGCCTGGGTTGACGCCAAGAGGAGGGGTCACCACCTTTTGGATTGCAAAGAGCACATCAGAAACAACAGCCTGTTCCAAACAGTGATGCTGTTTTGAATTGTCCAGCCTGTATGACTACCTTGTGCCTTGATTGCCAGAGGCATGAATCCTACAAGACTCAGTACAGGACAATGTTTGTGATGAATTGTTCTATCAACAGAGAAGAGGTTCTAAGATACAAGAATCCAGAAAACGGGAAGAAAAGGAGGGATGCTAAGAAGATGAGGTCTAATTCTGAAGATTCCACAGAGCAAGAAGTGGAGGAAATCTATCACCCTGTCATGTGCACAGAGTGTTCAACTGAAGTGGCAGTCTATGACAAGGATAAAGTCTTTCATTTTTTTAATGTTTTAGCAAGCCATTCTTGAACAGTGTGACAGGTAACTGCCCTGCTCAGTGTATAAGGCAAATATAGACTTGTATTTCCCTTTTCCTAGTCATATCATTCAGTGACATTGTTATTAAAGCAGTATTTAATTTATCTGAAAAGGAATGGTTATCAACCACTATCTCTTCTCCCTCTTTTCATTTTAGTTTTCACATGAGTAATGAGAGGACTGATTATTCATTCCATTTCTGGTGCATATTTGGAGACTTTGGGGCTTCTTATTTATTAAATGAGATTCCTAGAATCAAACAGTTTTGGAATAAGTATTTGTTTCTTAGCGTTTGGTTCATTTTCTGTTGCTATAACAAAATACTTAAGGTTGGGTGTTTTACGAAGAAATGAGTTTTAGTGGTTGGCAAGATGACTCTGCACTTGACATGCAAGCCCGATAACCTGAGTTCAATCTCTGAAATCTGCAGTGGAAGGAGAGAATCAACTCTTGAAAGTTTTTTATTTCATAAACATAGGCCCATGCATGTACACCTGCGAGCTGTTTCTGTACTCCTCCTTTCCCCAATCCCCTGAAGGGGCCTTGAGTATGCCCTGAGAGGAACTATTTTCTATCTCTAATTACCTTCTGGGCTTTCTTCAAGCTACAAGTCAGGAGAGTTGGGCCAGGGAATGTTTGAATGGAACTGAGACAGCAGGTAATGATTCTTTTTGTCTTCTGTGGCTGGGGTGTGGCAGTGGTGGAATACATGCTTGACTTGTATAACCAGCACCACATACAAGCACTGTGATAGTTTGCATATGCTCTTCTCAGGGAGTGGCACTATTAGAAGGTGTGGTCTTGTTAGAGAAAGTGTGTCACTGTGTGGGTGGGCTTGGAGATCTTCCTCCTAGCTGCCTGAGCATACTCAGTCTGTTTCTGACTTTCTTTGGATGAAGATGTAGAACTCTCAGATCCACCTGCACCATGCCTGCCTGAACGCTGCCATGCTTCCACCTTGATGATATGGACTGAACCCCTAAACCTGTAAGCCAGCCCCAATTAAATGTCATTTATAAGAAAAAAAAAGAAAATTCTGAAAAAAAAGCAGTGATGACAACATATTCATAAACATGGCCTTCTGTGTATATTTGGTCTTATAACCTCATATTACATACAGAAGAAGCCATATCCTTTTCTTCCTCAAAAACTTCTTCATAGTGTAACTTTGAAGGATGAAGGAATCTTCTTAATAAGTTTCTAATAGTAAGACATTAAATTGTCTAACATTAGATTCTTCTAAGATATGATGAGCTGTCCACTTGAGTAAAGAAAGCAGTGAATATGTCTATAAATACTTATATTGGATAACAGTCTCGATGTTGGACTGTCATCTCAAATCATAGTTTATCACTAAAACTTTTGAGGAATAATGTCACATTATCTTTTCTAGAAAGATTAGAGCAATTTTGGGTCAGAAGTATCAATATTGTCCATGAAAAAAACTAGTCATTGCTTATTCTTGCCTGGTCTTACTGTACCTTGTTATGTATTTTTTGGTTAATGTCCCTGGGGAGGCCCGAGGAGTAAGTATATCAGGAGGAGAGAGAGGGAAAACTGTGGTGGGGGTATAATATATGAAAAAATAAAAAGTTTGTCAGTTTGGTAGGTAAAAATATGTTCTTTCCCAATTTTTTTTTATTGCTGCTACTAAGGTTGAAAGTTATGTTTCTTGACCATATTAATTTTTGTAATGTATTTATTCTTCAAAATATTTTTAAAATATTTTAATCACGTGTGTGTGTGTGTGTGCTTGTGTATGTAAGCACATATGAGGGTAGATGCACCCAGAGCTAGAGCCAGCCTGTTGCCATTAGAACTCATAGCCTACCCATAGAGAGATGAACACCCAGGACAGAACTTCCTCTGGAGCCAACAGCCCACAGATGTACAGAAAAGACAAGCTCCATTCAGAGACAACAGATCAACTAACATCAAAGATAAGATGATGGGAAGAGGCAAGCACAAGAAACTAGGCAACCAAAATCAAGACAACCTAGTAACATCAAAGCCAGCTCTCCCACCATAGAAAGTAGTATATATCCCAACACACCAGAAAAAAAGAGAGCTGGACTTAAAATTGTACCCCACGCTGATGATTGAGGGCCTCATGAAGCACCCTTAAAGAAATACAGGAGAACAAAGAAAATTAAGTACAACCCCTTAGAGAAACACAGGAAAACAAAAGCAAACAGATGAAAGAATTGAACAAAACCATCCAGGATCTAAAAACAAAAATAGAAAAAATAAAGACAACACAAAGGAAAACAACCCTGGAGTTAGAAAACTTAAGAAAGATGTCAGGAGTCATAAACCCAAGCATCATCAGCAGAATACAAGAAATGGAAGAGAGAATCTCAGGGGCAGAAGATAACATAGAAAGCATTGACAAAACAGAGAAAATGTGAAAATTAAATAGCTCCTAACCCAAAACATCCTGAAAATCCAGGACACAATAAGAAGACCAAATGTAAGGATAATAGGGGTAGAAGAGAGTGAAAACTTTCAACTAAATATATTCAACAAAATTATAAAAGAAAACTTTCTTAACTTTAAGAAAGAGGTACCTTTTACTGTAAAAGAAGCCTACAGAACTCTAAATAAATTGGACCAGAAAAGAAATTCTTCCTGACATGTAATAGTCAAAACACTAAGTGTTCAAAAAAAAAAAAAAAAAAAAAAAAAAAAAGCAGTATGGGAAAAAGGACAAGTAACATAAAGGCAGACCAATCAGAATTACACCATCTTTTCTTTGTCAACAGAAACTATGAATGCTAGAAGATCTTGGGCAGATATCATACAGACTCGATGAGAGCACAAATGCCATTCAAGGTTATTATATCCAGCTAAACACTGCTACTATAGATAAAGAAACCAATATATTCTAGAACAAAAGCAAATTTACACAATATCTGTCAACAAATCTAGCCCAACAAAGGATAATAGATGAGAAACTCCAACACAAGGAGGAAAACTACACTCTAGGAAAAGCAAAAAAAAAAAAAAAAAAAAAAATCTTGCAACAAAACCATAAGAAGAAAGGCACACAAACATAATTCTACCTCTAACAACAAAAATAACAGATAACAACACTTATCCCTTAATATCTCTTAACATCAATGGACTCAATTCTCAATAAAAAGACATACTCTATCAGACTGGATACATAAACAGAATTGAGCATCTTGCTGCACACAGGAAACTCATTTCAGCAACAAAGACAGGCACTACCTTGGAGTAAAAGGTTGGGAAAAAAAATCTTCCAAGCAAATGGTTCCAAGAAAGAAATTTGAGTTGCCGTCCTAATATAGAATAAAATAGATTTTTCAACCAAAAGTTATCAAAAAGATAAGAAAAGACACTTTTTACTCATCAAAGGTAAAATCTATCAAGATGAACTTTCAATCTTGAATACCTATGCTCTAAATACCACAGCAACCACACTCACAAAAGAAACTTTACTAAAGCGCAAAGCATATATTGTACCACACACAATAATAGTTTGAGACTTCAACACTCCACTCTCATCAATGGATAGATCATGGAAGCAGAAAATAAACAGAGACACAGGGAAACTAACATAAGTTATGAACTAAATGCCTTTAGCACACATTTATAGAATATTTCATCCTAAAACAAAAGAATATACCTTCTTCTCAGTACCTCACGGCAGCTTGTCCAATATTGATCATATAGTTGGTCACAAAACAGGCTTCACCAGATACAACTGAAATAATCCCATGCATCTGATTAGATCACCATGGACTATGGTTTGTCTTCAATTACAACAAAAATAATAAAAAGTCCACATACAAATAGAAGCTGAATAATTCTCTACTCAGTGATAGCTTGGTCAAAAAAGAAATAAACAAATTAATTAATTAAAGACTTTTTACAATTTAAAAAAAATGAAGGCACAACATACCCATACTGATGGGATGCAATGAAAACAGTGCTAAAAGAAAAACTCATAGCTCTGGGTTCCTCCAAAAAGAAATTGGAGAGAGCATACACTAAGGGCTTGACAGCACAGCTGAAGCTCTAGAACAAAAAGAAGCAAATACATCCAAGAGGAGTAGATATCAGGAAATAATTAAACAAAGAGCAAAAATCAACCAAATAGAAATAAAAAGAACTATACAGAAAATCAACAAAACCAGGAGCTGGTTCCTTGTGAAAATCAACAAGATTGATAAACTCTTAACCACATTAACTAGAGAGCGCAGAAAGAGTATCCAAATTAACAAAATAAAAAATGAGAGGGGAGATATACCAGTAACTGAGGAAAACCTATACTCAACAGAACTGGAAAATCTAGAGGAAATGGACACTTTTCTAGACAGATACCAGGTACCAAAATTAAATCAGGATCAGATAAGCCATCAGATCAGCCCTATATCCCCTAAAGAAATAGAAGCAGTCATCAAAAGCCTCCCATGCAAAATAAGCCCAGGACCAGATGGGTTTAGTGCTAAATTCTATCAGAATTTCATAAAAGACTTAATACCAACACTCTCCAAAAATTACACAAAATAGAAGATTTGTTCTTAAATATAAAATATATATATATAAATTTTATTATATATATAATAATTCTATATGAAATGAAATTGCTGGTTCATGTAAACTATTTTATCACCTCATAGGGAAAATGTTTTTTTTTCAATATTTTCTTAATTCATTTCAAACAATGCTTTCTGTTACATTTTATGTTCATTCTGACAAAATTCATAGCAATCTCATCAGAATTGCCTTGAACCAGTAATTTTAATGTCAAAATATGTGTTTATAATATTCCATTTTCTAGCATAGTAAGTGGCTAAATCAACAATGATAAGATAGACCTAGATGATCTCTGATAGGCCGGCTGGTGCTCCATGGACTCACACTTCCTGCCTTGGCATCTGGTGAACCTGTCTGATTTTGGCTTTCTCTGAGCCTCTGAGGAGTTGGCAAGCCCACATCTATGTATGATGTTATGAATTCCTTACTTTCTATTTTTTATAGCAATAGTAAGTCCAGCTGACTTCAGTTCTGCCCATGTTTTTCTCATGGAATAAAAACTAGGCTAAACGTCTATAACATTTATTTATTAAAAGGAAAACAAGAAAAATATATTTATGGATTTATGAATTAAAGTTTCAGTGTGTGTGTGTGTTGTATACATGAGTGTAGAAGCATGTGGCATGTGTATACATGTATAACACGTATATGTAAAAGTCATATATTAATATTGGGTGTCTTTTTCAGTTGTTACATATTTAGTGAGGCAGGGTCTCACACTGAATCCAGAGCTTGCAGATTCTGGTCTAGATAGTCAGTTTTCTCTGGCCATCCTGGCTTTGTCTCCTGAGTTCTGGAATTAGAGTCTTCCAAGCCCTCCAGGCCTGTGTGTTAGTCCTGAGGAGCTCTCATCCCTATGCTCACATGGTCAAGTATTTTGCCTGTTGAATCATCTTCCCAGCTCCAGGAGCTGCAAGAAGATTTTATTTCAACTTTTAATATTAGTTGGTAGAAAATAATCTAAACTATCTTCTCAGTAAGATGGTAGTATGAGATAGTAAGCAGAAGTGTGTACATGTATGTGTACACACAGTTCTTGAAGTAGAATTTGATCGTAGTAAGAGAATTGTGAACATTTAGTCTTTATTACAGAAATTGTAGGCCCAAGCATCTTCTTTGAGTCATGAGTCTTTGAAGCCTCCTATAACCCCAGAGAGCATTTGTGTCTTTAGTCCTAATAGGAACAAACCCCTTTAGGTATTTTCTTTAATAAAAAAAAAGTTACATGAAGAATGTGGAGTTGACTAGCACCAATGTCCTCATCAGACCTACCTTTACAAAGAATTTTATATGTAAATTTTTGTATTTGTATCTAATGATTTTATTTGTAAGAATATTTTGCCTGCATGGATGAATGTGTACCATGAGTGTGTCTGGCACCTGTGTCAGAAAGGTGAGGGGATTTCCTGGAAATGAGATTACAAATGGTTGTGAGCTCCCATCAGAATTCTGGGAATCCAATCTTCTGTGTTTTTTACCCACTAAGTCACCTCTCTAGCCCAATACTCTTTTTAAAGAAAAAATTTAAAATTAACTTGCACTGTTATAACCTGAAGACTTTAATTGGAATTATTTTTCTTTTTGTTCTAGTACTAAATAAACCAATCCCCTCAATAATCACAGACATGTTACCTGCTCTATCTGCAACGGTAAATGCACAAAGACTTCTTCCCTTACCAAACTGCATACTTTCTACGTCTGATCAAAATTTTGCTGTGTGTACTTACCTGACTAAAAGCAACAAGTGATAACCACACTACAGTCTGAATGAAATGTCTTGGAATCTTCTCTGCAACAAAAAATAGCTTGTTACTTTAGAAATCAACCTCACCTCAAAATTTTAGCATGTGAGCATATACTATATGCCAATAGGTCAATTCTTTGGCAGAATTCGGCACAAATGAAGTCTACCCAAGGCCCAATGTCCTTCTCCTCATCCCAGAAACACAACCTTTGTTAATTGCATTTCTATTGACGTTTTTGGCTTTCTTGTCTCTCAGAAGAATGCCCCACTAAGCTCTGCTTATAATATTTAACAGTTTCTCTATCTTTCATCACCATATTCTTCTGTATTTTCCCCATAATCTAATTTTTAAAGTCCCAAGACTACCACAGTCAACTTTATCACAGTATTGGCTTCATTTCTTGGCATATGTTTTCATTGCTCATTAATTTCCTGACTGTCTTAGTCAGGGTTTCTTTTTTGTTTGTTTTATTTTTATTTTTTTATTAGATACTCTGTATTTATATTTGAGATGTTATCCCTTTACCCCACCCTGCTCCCATCCCCCCACCCCCTCCAGTTGGAAAACGTGCCCTTTCTGGAACAAAAACCTTTTCTCACATTGATGCCAGATATCTTCAGTTACATATCCAACTGGATCAATAGGTCTCTCAAAATACACACAGAGGTTGGTGATTTACTTTATGGGAGTTTTGGAGGGTTTGGTCGGTTGATAATGTTGTTATCTTCCCATGAGGTTTTAACCCCTTTCAGCTCCTTAGGTTCTTTTTTAGCAACCTCATTGGGACCCCGAGTTCAGACCAATGGTTAGCTGCAAACATGTTCAGCTATATTTATATGACTCTGGCATAGTCCTTGAGAGGGGCATCTCTATCTAGTTCTTGCCAATAAGCACTTTTTGGGATCAGCTTGGATTTGCTAACTGCATATGTGGTGGATCCCCAGGTAAGGTGGCTTCTGAGTGATCTTTTCTTCAATCCCTGTTCCTCTGTTTGACCTTGCATTTCCTCCCATGAGCGTTTTGCTCTCTTTTCTAAGCAGGACTGAGGCATCCCCATTTTGGCATTCCTTCTTTTTGAGCTTCATAATGTCTGTGAACTGTTTCTTGGGTATTGGGTATTCCAAGATTTCTGGGTGCTGTTTTCTGCTTATCAGTGAGTACATATCATGTGTGTTCCTTTTTGTTAGTCAGGGTTTCTATTTCTGAACAATCATCATGACCAAGAAGCAAGTTGTGGAGAAAAGGGTTTATTCATCTTATACTTCCACATTGCTGTTCATCACCAAAGGAAGTCAGGACTGGAACTCAAGCAGGTCAGGAAGCAGGAGCTGATGCAGAGGCCATGGAGGGGTGTTACTTATGGCTTGCTTCCCCTGGCTTGCTCAACCTGCTTTCTTATAGAACCCAGGTCTACCAGCCCAGGATGGCACCACCCACAATGGGCTGGGCCCTCCCCCTTGATTAAGGAAATGCCTTACAGCTGGATCTAATAGAGGCATTTCCTCAGCTGAGGCTCCTTTCTCTGTGATAACCCCGGCTTATGTCAAGTTAACACAAAACCAGCCAGCACACCTACTTTCTTGACAAAATATCTGAGAGAAATCACTAATGGAGAAAGGACATAATTTTTCTTTCACATCCTCAAGCTATGCTACTTTATCTTGATGGGGAAGGCCTGTAACATGGCAGTGGAAGTCTGAAGTTGTAGGTGCTCACAACTTTGCAGAAAGAACACAGAAAACAGGTCCCTTATAAATGCTAACCAGCTTTCTTCTAGTCAGCAAGTCAGCATGACTTGTCTCTGTTTTATTTATCTTAACTTTTCAGCAATGAAGAAGTTGTTTCTGTGACTGTATCTGCAAGAAAGGTCCTTAAAAGAACAATTGCAGCTTCATGAGTGCAATTAGCCCACGAGCTATGAAAATGTCTAGCAGCAAATATTTACCATATTTTCTTCCATGATCCTGCCAGAGCACACCATTTTGCTGTTGAAACCTTTAAAACGGAATACATAGCATTAGCTACTTTCCTCTTGAACCATTTCAGTTACAAATGGAGTTTTCCCAAGTTTCAGCTTCCCCCAAGCTTTCCCTGTGCCTTTGGAACAGAACCAAAGACTGTCATTGTGATTTGTATAGATGGCAGTTACTACCCTTCAGCCCCAAGGCGGAGCGTTTCCACGTTGTCTGTGTACAGTTTATATACATAAGTCAATGGTGTATCTGAGTATCTGTAGCTACCTGCCCTAGAAGAGCTGAGCACAACATTGTGAGTCACAGGCTTTGGAGATTGCCCCTGGTGACCCTTGATCCCAAATCCATAAGAGGTTTTAGCTTTCGTAAGAAAAGGCTTCTCACTTTTAGTCTTTAAAGGAAAGTATAATTAGCAAGGTCAAAGCAAATGGCTTTGAACACAGTCACTTTGCTAATTTTAAGCCCACTGTGAACTTTGCCTTTTGCAGCTCCACTGAATTCTTTCTACTTAAAATTTTAAGAGCCCATAAAATTTAATGAACTGGACTGAGACAAATAGATGACCAAATCTAAATTTGTTTTGGCCACAGATTTCATTATTTTTATTGTACCTATGATGAAGAAATTGTTCCTATATCCAGATTCAGGTAGACTATAAACATCAAAAGCTTGTCTTTGAAAAAAATGACACAATGGTGTAAACATGATATGGCCATTTCCTCTCATATGACATCAGCAGTATGGTCTTTAACATAGCCTTAGCATACTGGCTTTTTGCTGTTTCTTCAGCAGAGTTACTAGATTTGTTGTGAACACTAGATTCCCCAAAGATCAGAGGTATTTGTGGAAGCATGTGGTGAGCATCTAGAACCATGGGGATCAATACGTATTTTGAGTGAAGAAAGCCTACTTTTATTCAGGGTGAAAATGAAGTTTCCCACTTACATGTTGGAAACAGGGTAATGCTTTAAACTTTACAAAGCAGTCATGACTTTTATTTAGCATGTAACAAATGGAACCTTCAACATCTTCAGAAAAGTGGTTATGGGAGGAGACCTCAGGAAATTTCTACTGGAGTGAGCCAGGGTGCCTTAGTGGTCCGTTTCTATTCAGCCTTTCTCAGAATATTTCCTTTATAAGAACACCTATGTGCTTTATTTACTTTTGCTTTTTTCTGAGACAAAATATCTGTCTTTCATGAAGAGAAGGTTTCTCTTGCTTCATAATTTGAGTGTACTCTCTCTTTGTAAAGAAATCATAACAGCACAGTTGTTTTCTTGAAATGTGTCTGCAGTGCGAAAACAGTGGGGGATGATGCTGCTGTTCTGCTCCTATTTACTGAGTCTAGGACCCATGGATGCTGCTACCCACTGTCAGGGTGAGTCTTTCAACTCAGCTAAATGTTTCCAGAAAAACCTCCATGACATACCCAAATACGTTTTTTCATTGTGATACTAAATCTATGCAAGTTGGCATTATACTACATATTAATATTTTAGCAGTAAAATGTATTTAACACATCTCTGAAATACTTGGCAGGGATAGAGGCTTGTGTGCTCTGTATTACTAAGTACTATTTGAAGTATATTTTTAATTTAAGTGAATCTGAAGAGCTGGGAAGTTTCAGTTTTCCTAGTTATTTATAACATCAACTACTTTTTAAAAGAATATATTACAGTAACCAAAGTCTTTCAATTTTAATCTATTAATATTTAAATATGAGGTTCTAGAAAGTAAAACTACATAATGCAAAGATGCTATTGTGCTGAAGAACTCTGCTATTAAAGTTGCAGTCTACTATGTCCAAATACCTCTGTGAGCTCAGCACAAAATTGAGGACTGGGCTTCCCTTTCTCTGCCTAAATTACTTGAAACATGTCTCTGAGTGCAGATGCCTGGCCTTATCAGGAGGATCACCCTGAGCAGAGCTCTCAGCAAATGCTGCATGACTTAGCACACAAGTCCTGCTATACCTTCCTGATTATATGATAATTAGGTGCTGTGTCATAACCAATAAGCTCTTTCTACCTGTACCCTAAAAACCTTAACATCTCCTACTCTATGAAAAATAAAATGAGCTATCCCAATGAGGCTGATTCCTGGAAGTCCTTACATCTGAACTCTGCTCACAAAGGTCTGGTGGTCAGTGACCTATGAGAAAAAGAAAGACCCACATTATTGTTTTGGTAAATAAATTTAAAATACACTAAAATAAATACCCTAAGGAATTCATTGAGTTGGTGATGTTTTATTTGTGAATTTGTTATAATGTTGGAAATCAGACCCAAGATCGCATGCATGCTTGGTCAGTGTGCTACCAGTGTGGTACACCTCCAGGCCTTTGTGCATTTTCAGACAAGATAGTAATGAGTTACTCCAGCTATGTTTCAAATCATTGTGCAAACCAGGCAGGATTTTTATTCATCATTCTCCTGTCTCAACCTCCTAAGTAACTGGAATTATAGGACTACTTCAGCATCCCTACAGGATTTTCAAGAGTTTTTTTAACTTATAAGGTTGAGTTAAAATTAAAAAATAATGAAATAAAAAGTAACTTATCTTAAGTATTTCTAGTATTGGTACAGAAAGAAAAAGGCTCATCAATAGAACTAATGACAGTTTTCCAGGAAAGGCACATTTTAAGCGTTGGTGAAAGGTATACTGATACATTTTTAAATGTTTTGTATTCAAAGATGCTTTTTAAGAGAGAAGCCAGTGAGATTAGGTAGAATTTAGTTTGAATTTAAGGTAGGGTATCTTGTAATGAAATCACAGGCCTGGCTTAAGCCAATTAAGTCTAATTAACCTAAGATGTCCTTTGACAAAATAATAGAGTTCAATTTTGTATTACTTTGCCGTTGTTGCAATAAAACACTCTGACTATGACAACAGAAGGAAAAACGTGTTTATTTGGGCTACAGTCCCAGAGGGTTCATGTTGGCAGGGCAAAGGCATGCTTATAAGAGCAGAAAACAGACAGCAAACTTCAAATCACATGTGGCTTTAGAAACATCAAAATGTACTTTTTGGGACATACATCCTCCGGCATGTCCATATCTTGTAAACCTACCCAAACAGCACCACCAACTGGCTCTAAGTGTTCCAGTGTCTGAATCTATAGAGATGTTGTCATTCACAGCACCATGAATGTCTGAGAAGAGAGATCTGAATTTTAAAAATGCATAGATAAGGCTTACAAATTGACTTCTTTGAGGTGGTAAAATCACATGACTTCATTTTCCATGCTCTAGGGAGGTCCAGCATGTGTAATGAGTTCTCACTCCATCCCTACCTCCCTCTTCACTTTAGGTCTATGATCATTTTCAAAACCTTTCATTAAAAACCTCTAAATGAAGACAATGAAACTTGATGGGAAAGAAATGTTTAAGCTATCCAAACAAAAAAAAAGGTTTTATAAAATAATTCAAAATAAGTTCCTGTTGTAAATATTGCTGGTATATAACAAAATTCACAAGATAATTAAAAACAAAAAATTAAAGAGTTAGACAATTTATGGGGAAAGTTGCTTATGATCAGAGAGTTACAATAATTAGGTCATATATAGGACGAAATGTCAAAATAACTTCAGAAACATTCAGGCAGCAGTAGTAGGAAAATACACACGATATAATTTAAATGTACGGAAGCTTTGATAAATACATAATATATATGTACATATGCAAACATATAGGCATCTGAAAGACTTCTGAGGTAATTGTTTCTGGGTCTAAATATTGGATTTTTAAAAATGTTCCTCAGAATATAGTTGTCTATGTTTTATTGTTGGCATATGATATACTCAGCAAAAATAAAGGCATTAAACAGTATTCAATATTGAAAGTCTTTGAGGAAAACATGTAAAAAACACTACTCATACATTTTTTTACTTCCAAAGCATAGCAAATGGCTTTTAGGTTTAATTCCAGTCTTGTGCCTTACATTTTCCTTTGTGGATGAGAAGTCTCAGGTTTAGAAAGTGACAACTGAGTATTTTTTATTTGGTCGGCATTGCTATCTAGTTAAGACTGAGGGGTCCATTGCTGAAGAGTACACACTGATTTTTCTCAGGAACAGAAACATTTGTACACATTGATAGAGCAGTTCCATTCATACGATGTATACTTTTCCTTTGCAGAGATTTATGCTAAAATCCAAACCAACAAAACAGTCTTTCCCAGATTAATCTTTTCACTTCTTTTTTTGCTCTGGGCTAAGAAGCAAGCAAATCTTTTAAATGTCATTGTCTATAATATAGGCAAGGATGTATGAAGTATACATACAATATAAAACAACTAGAAAATGCCTAGATAACCTGAAAATAGCCTTGATTACCTACAGATTCCCAAGGTGGTTTTAGTCAAACTCTGCTTGGAATTTTGCATGAATATTAAGATAGATTTTTGCGTTCATTATCCCTGTGATGTTTGAGTTTTGAGTCCTAAACAAGCTTCATCTCCTCAGTCTTTTCAGCATATTTTAGAATAACTCAATCCTCCACCCACAGTTGCACCATAGTTTTCCAGTTGCTTCTTGCTTGCAGGACAGCCCTGAACACCTTACCATGGTTTTGCATGATCAGGTCCCCGGTAAACTTCTGTCCTTTCTCTCACTAACCTGCCCTATTGTGGCTAAAATAATCTACCAAAGTTTTCCTGAAATTCTGGGTTCCTTCCAGACTCTGCTTTTGCTGGCTCTTCCTTTTATGTTAAATGTTTACTGTCCATGGCCCAGTCAATTCTCTAAATGAAACAATTTGTTCTTGGATTCTCATAGATTAATTACACTGACTTGGTGAACCCTTGCCTACCTGTCCAAGGGTGATGCTGTTCTTCATTTGTTTTTACTCCCATACTACTTTGAAGTTCATTTCCATATACAGTTTGTCAGAGTGCAATTTAAGCATAGTGTTTCTTTATTCCTGTGCTTCCCCTTAGACTATCTCTCCAGGAGGATGGAGATGGTGTGAACTTACCATTGTTGATTGTGTTCTGGTAAATTTTCTTGAACTAAACCAAGAGGAAGACTATGTATTAGGCTTGAGAGTAGTTTGGGAAGATGGCCATGGATATACTTCTCATAAATTTTCCCCCCAATATTACATTTTTATTGGTAGAAGGGGTCAAAGAGGTCAGAATGGAGCCGGCATGGGTTAACTCTCCAGTGGAATATGTTTTTACGGTTAAAAAACATGTTACTTTCTCCTTAGGGTCTCCTGAATTCCTGCAGCTAGAACCCACTGCAAACAGCTCTTCTCATTATGGAGTATTTGTGGACACGACTCAGGAAGTAAACAATATTATTAAGCTTTACTATGTGCTAAGCTTTCTCTTTGCATTTTATATGTATTAATGCATTTACTCAATCCAATAACAGATAACATTACTAACCCTATTGAATGGTGGAGAAAGAACAGGCATGGTTAATATAAATAGTTTCTGTCTATGTTACAAATAAGTGGAAAAATACAGAGTTAGGATCTAAATCCAGATGACTTGAGCAAGATCTCACAGCTTTCTGCTAGCCATGATCAAGGGTATATTTTATTGCTGCCTTCTCAAAGTGTTAGCTGCTAAGCCCTCACTCTTGAGGCTCAAGGTCACCACTAACTGAATATAGCTGCTTGTTGATGTGGTTCCATTAAAGCTCAAAAGACAGCCATCAGGAGTTCATGTGGCCTTGCCCCTTTTGTTTTCTTATTCACATTACTTGTTTCCTTTGCTTCTTGACTCTTCTATCCTTCACTCCAGTTTGCACACTGCAGCCACTGATCCTAAAGAACACACATATGTTTAATTCACCACCCAGGGAAAGCCTTTGCTACTACCCCTGCTGCTTTTGAGACAGTGCTCAAACACCTGAACATAAACTGGAAGGCTTACATATGGCAGGGCAGTTGTGCTGGTGTCAGATTTTGGCTTAGGAGGAGAAAGAAACAACATGGGAATTATCTCATAAAGAGGCCCTCAGTGACACTTCAAGAAGAAAGGTCCACTATACAGCACATTCACTCCAAATGACCCCCAACTTCTTCAGATGGATTAGATTCTTGACATTTGCACAAGCCATCTCCTGCCTTTCCTGTACCCCATGTCCAAGGCTTTCCCAGAGACACAGCACCAATAGGACATAAGAGATATAGAAGAGATTTGTTATGAAGGGCTGACTCTTAAGATTATGAAGGCTGAGAAGTTCCAAGATTTGATATCTGTGAGACAGAGAACAAGGAGAGCCCACCCTGTTTTACTGGTCTGAAACCATAGGCCTTATGAGTAGGAGTGCTCACATCTGAGGGAAGAAGGATATAATATCTTAGCTTAAACAGAGAGAGGAAGTCTGCCTCTCATCCACCTTTTGTTTTCACTGGATTGGTGAGAGCAAGCTCCTTTCACAGCATACTAATTTGATTACAAGTTTCTTGAAGAAAGCCATTCAAAGAAATATCCAGAAATAATATCTACCAACTCTCTAGTCATCTGTTAGCCTAGTCAACATGATATACAAAGTTAACTATCACACTCAATTACTATGAAATTCTTATTTTCTTGCTTTGCTGAAGTTGACCACAAAACAAGCTCCAGACGGTTGAACCTTAGAAAAACATTACTTGAACTTAATTTCTGTCACAGAATTGGCAGAGGAAGCAACTGGACTAATATAAAGTTGGTTTCCTGGGCTACTTAAAAAATTACAAAAAACTGTGACTTCAATCAAAATTTTCAGAGGCTGGATTCTGAATGATCTGGATTCTGAACTCAATAACATTCAGCCAAAATCAAAGTTTATAAAGAGTCATGCTGGCGTAAGCCCTGCTCTTTGTTCAGCTCCACGCTGGTCCACTCCCAGGAGCAGAGGCAGCCACCCCTGGATTTGTCCCTCCTCTCCCTGAATTCGTCCTTCCAATAAATATCTTTCGTGAGATATGCTGTCCGGTGGGACTCTCTCATCAGAAGAAACCAAGAAGCAATGAAGAGAGTACAGAAAGAAAGGGAAAGGTGAAGCAACTCAGCTCAGCTGGGGGCACTCTCTCCTGGGAGCTGCAATGCCTCTGCTGAGGTGGCTTCCTGAGAGCTGCGTGGTTCCTGGGCCGGGTGTCTCAGGATGCCCTTTCATTGGGATATCTAATCCTCTCGAAGAGGTGTGGCTCCTGGGCTTTCGCGTCCCAGGATATCGTTTATCGGAGCAGGAACACACACTGGTCAAGGTGAGGTCCTTCTCATCATTAAAGAAGGTGGACGATGGAGTGGTTTGTTGTCAGAACTGAATGAAATCTCTTTCCTGGACGTTAAGTTTCCCCGCTGGCTGGCACAAGGTTCCTTTAGAATATGCTCTTTCCTGTCGGGAAAGTTAAAGAACCAAAATTAACATTTTGTAGATAGGGATCGCCAGTTTTCCGATCAAGAAATTCAAAGTCAAGCAAAGGCTTGGGCTTTCACCAACTCTGCTGGCTTCTGGGACTTTAATAAGTTACAGGTGGCCTTGCTGCTCTCTGGATTGTCTTTCTTTAGCACCACAGAAGTGACCTTAGGAAAAGGTCTTGCCAAAGCTTCCTAGTGCTAAGAGTAGCTTGGCTGTGGCCTCTAGGCGCAGATTTTTGAATGTGATTTGGTCGCGCAGAAGGTTGATCAGTGAATGTTCTCAATCGCGTAGAATGTTGAAGAGCAGAGCTCCGGAGCTGCAGTGTCACCAAGAAGACCTGAGCCCTACCGGGCGGAGCAGCACACCCGCGTCCCAGAGGAGGATGGATAATCCTCACCCAAGATGGCTTAGCCTGAGAGCTGCGCTGCATTCCTTCACCGGGCTGGCTAATTTTAAGACATTTCAAATGATCCCTTTTAAGCCATTTGTCATCCCCTGGCACGATCGTGTTATAGAATAATGTGTATTGGTTGGGACATGCTGGACTGGTCCCAGGTGCTCTAAATTCTCAGCCAGAGCTTGTGCCCTTCCTTGGTTGTTTTTAAATACGTTGGTATAGGAACCACAAGTGAGGTTTCTCCTTATGGCTGTTGACAAATGTGCAGTAGATGGAAGAAAGACTTGTAATTTCTAGAAGGATTTATCTAGTATTCATAGGGTAAGTGTTAAATCAAACTCAGGCAAAGAAAGAGTGCAGACCTGCAACATTCCAGTTATCCAGAATCACTAAAGTTTATTATTAGTCGATCCACCTTGTTTGTACAATCTTTCACACAGGTGTGCCTTATTTTTTTCCTTTCTGGTAATTTCAGCTCACAAACAGGCTGGACACCGTGTCTAGCTGTGTGGCTTGTGTCTTGGTTAAAAGGAAAATGAGATGCTACAGGGTGATTAGCCCTGGCCACTTGTTTTTGCTCTTGGAGTCAGCTTTAGAGAACTTCTAAAACTTGTGTGTACTGGAACAACAGTGCCCATCAGATTAATGTACAGATTAAAGTAAAGATTAAATGAGAGTGTATTTTTAAATTGCTTATGCAATGTCAGACTTACCAGCTGTGACTACATTTAATAATCCTATGAACCCTAGATCCCCAGGGGGGAAAATCAAGTTGGATCTCACTGATGTTGCAGGACTCATTCCAGTGTTCTCTCACAGAGGCCCTACTGTGTTACATGGGAGTCCTGTTTCAGGCTTGGTGAGTCTGAAGTTCCTAAGGTGGGACTGGTTTTCACAGTTTACTTCTCTTCCCTACAAACCTCTTGGCAGAACAGCTACCCTTCCAGAAAGCAGATCACAGAAACAGAGATGGCTGCTGTGATGTTTGTGATTGGACCCCTGGTGAGTCTGGGTCTGCTAGTTGTGGCCCTCTGTGTTGATTGCAGAGCATGTCTACTATGTGGAATCTTGAAGCTTCTCTGCCTCACCTGCACTCCTTCAACTCAGACCAGAACCAAATTTTTGACCCATAAAAAAACTGGGTCATCACAACAAAAGTGATAATCTATAAAGGAATCTACTAGATGTTGTGGGTACAAAGGCCCTTGCACCCACACAGCACTAGAGAACCAGGAATGTTAAACACACTGGGGCCTCTTCTCAAAGGGAGAGATAAAGACCTGCTTTCCTGACCAGAATTCTTGCAGTGGATATTGTTCACATCTGTTGACCTTTCTGCTATCTATGTTGACCTGATTTTTCCATGTTCTCATAATAGAAAAGTATGGTATTTTCAACAACAACAAAAAAAAAGAGTCTTGCTCTTTATGAACACTTTAGATAAATTCTCCAACTTACCTCTTCATGGGGATGTGAACATTTCTTGACATGTAGCTGCAACGTTCAAGTCTCTAGGCCCTCAGGTTATCTTTAATGGTTGCATCACAAAATCTAGGATCATCCCAACAGTCTCAAAACCCTTAATTTTTTCATATTTGTAAACATTTGAATTTCATACAAAACACTTATACATTTCAGAGATTAAGATGTAATCTTTGGGCAACATTTTTTAGCCTCCCACATATGAGAACTTATGTAACCCTGTCTTACTCACCTCTTCACTGAGGCAAGGCAGTCAAGATTTTGTAACCCTCAGATGGCAAATCATGAGCCAGGTTGTGCCTCAGCATAAACATATATCCTTGTCAAGAGGCCTGTTGCCTTAAGGCAACTTCTGGGGAAATAGCTACTTTGTGTGTACAGCACAAAATACTACTGGCAGTTGGCATTAGTGCTCTTACTAAGGAGTGATCTGAGTGGCATGCCACATCTACCTTTTAGTATCTGTAACTGTACCAGTTACTGGTTTCTGGGTTTTATATTTTACTCTGTCATGAATCCTTGTGGTAGACCAATGCCTACCCTAAAGGAATAAATATCACTTCATGAAAGTGAAGTTGTACCATGCCTCTCTCCACATTCTTTTCAGGTATAGAATTATGGTTTTAACTGATCCACAATACTTTTGTCATTTTTTACCATTTTTATTGCACCACGAGTAGCATGCCTGTCTGTCTCTGTCCTACTTTACTAAAACCGTTAGGTTCTTAAGGCTAGGTTACCTTCTCTGTTCCTATTTGCAGCTGCCACGTTATCTGGCAGACCGTAGGTCCTCATAAATTGTTAATGAATGAACTAATAAATGTGGCTTAGAGCAGCCACTGTCTGCCTCTTCATCAATTGATGGAGCAGACGGAACAGCCAACCGTGTGAACAGAAGCCATCAAGCATGTCCAACGAAAGTGACTGAGTGTGTATCAGGAGGCAGTAAAGTAAACAATATCTCAAGGGTCACAGCTGTTTCACTCTGCCTTTCAGCCAAGAAATACCATGATTTACTTTCTGTTCTTGCTAAGGATGAAGAAATAAAGTCATAAACAAAGAGTGAACAAGTGAAGAATTACTTGGCTTGGATGGACAGGTCAATCAGCTTGCCTACCTGTGGCTAAGCAAGAGTGATCAAAGAATAAAACCTTTTTCTCTATACCCATATCTCACTATACGCTTTAATGAGAGTAAAGAGATCTTGACATTGTTGCAAAGTTAGTAAATGAATAAGTAATATTCTAAGCTGTGTAACAAATATACCCTTTCTTTCCCCAGAACATTAATTTTTAAAGGGGCTCTTGTATAATATTGACTTAATAGAGACATTAGCATGATTTAATGGAAAACCAATTAATGTAGAAACTCCTAAGAAATTAATACTTGAACTACACCTAAATATGTCTATATTTTTTGTAGATTTAAATGCACAAGGTATTTATTCATATTCAATATGACAACTCATGTATGCTTATTTTTGGAATCTTAGATACGTTAAAGTAACATATGCATAGAGCAAAAGCTGAATCAATATTAACTGAATAGATTTTTTTAGTATTTTTTAACAATATGCTAAAATCTATCTTTTGGACTAATCTTTTTTAGATAACTAAAGTTTATGCCTAAGAAAAGTATGAATATAATATATTCAACATCTCCCTACTTTTGTTATTTATAGTCACTTAATTCTTATCTTGGCTTATTTATAACTCCAAGTAATATGTACAAGTGTCTGCTTTTACTATGGTGTAATGTGAGCTACTTACTTTGAAACTCTCCCATCTAAACAGCAACACAGCCTGTTTTCAGAGCCTCATATCTGTAGCTTGATGATAAATTAATTGACAGGCTTTGCTTACTTCTATAGGTGACTTTAAGCTAACAACTTGACTTTGAATTGTCCCCTACAATTATAACAATCTTCAATACTTATTCTCTGGCCTGAGTTTGTAAGAAAATCGATAAGCCATACTGACAAAATTTTGATTATGCAAATGTTAGTCAATACAGAACTGAGTATTGTAAATGCTAACAAGAAAGCAGTGCAGTCCTGGTGGGAAGTGAACTAGATAGTGGAGCTCTAATTGTGTTTTAGAAATGAACAAATCTATCACTCTGAGGAAAGACAAACCCTGAAGGGAAAGACAGGGTCATAGGAGCAACACATAACAGAAAATAAAGAGTACCTTTCACACAGTTTCACAAAGAAGCACTCTGTGTTGCAAAACACACAGAACAACACCACACAGTTTTACCATGACTGAGAGTTACCACCAAAAGGAAAAACACAGAAAATTATTTTGTAGCCATTTCATAATGAGCCCAAAAACATCAAAAATAAATTTATGTAGGTGTTTGTAAGCGTAAAATAAAAGGAAAAATCCTGTGGTTTGGTATAAATATGCCTTACACTGTAAGAAATCGTGGTTATGTGCCAGAAACCCTTAAGAAAAAGGTTCCTGCTATGCCAGAAACCCTTAAAAAGTGAAGGAATTTCACAGCGTTGAAGGTGAAGTGCCCGAGGATGAAGTTTGCCCTGAAGACACTGCAGAAAACAAGGAGGAAGCTCATCTATGAGAAGGCAAAGCACTATCACCAGGGCAATGGGCAGATGTCCTGACTGAGATTCGGATGGCTAGGATGGTAAGGGAGGCTGGAAACATCTATGTGCTGGATCTGAAATATCAGTGGAGGAAGCCTGAAGGTGCCCAAGATATTGCAGCTTCTTCATCTTTGACAGATCTTCAATAGCACCTTTATTAAGATCAACAAGGCTTCAATTAATATGCTGAGAATTGTGGAGCAGTATATTGCAGGGGTACCCCAACCAAAACTCAATAAATGATCTCATCTACAAGCTAGGCTATGGAAAAATTAACAAAAAGGGGATTTCCTTGACAGATAATTCCTTTATTGCTCAATCTCTTGGTCAATTTAGCATCATCTGCATGGAAGATCAAATTCATGAGATCTATACAGTTGGGAAACACTTCTTTGAAGCAAATAACTTCCTGTGGCCCTTCAAATTATCTTCCCCATGAGGTGGAATGAAGACAAAGACAACCCACTTTGTAGAAGGTGGAGATGCTGGCAACAGGGAAGACCAGATAAACAGGCTTATTAGACAGATAAACTGAGGTGGTGCCCATAGTATTTTTATAATCTGGTCAGTTAATAAACAGTTACTTGACAAATTCAAAAAAAAAAAAAAAAAAAAAAAAGAAAAAGAAAAAAAAATCGTGGTTAAATTCATAGTGATTATTTGTCCAAGAACAAAAGGCTTTTTTTTTTAGACTTTCTGGTTCCTTATCATTTTTAGGACAAATGAGAAGGTTGTATTTTCTCCTTGCTGGAATGTATCCATCCATCTTTGTATCCTTAATCACATATTATTGTTCCATCTGTTCACCCATCCAGTAGAACTTATCAGCCATCCTTAGCACTTAGGTTATGGTTTGTGAGACTAACTCAGGAATATAAACTTCCTCACATGGATGGTGAATACATAGAGTAGGGTAGTTTCTCAAGAAGGAATGGACTGAAATAAAGGTTCTTCTGCTAACTCTTTGATTTATTGGCCTGGAAACTAATCATCTTTTCAGCTACTCTTTAAGTCCTTTCCCCATACTTCTATTTTGTTCTCCTGTCTTGTCTTAGTATATTATGAAATATTATCTCTAATATTTTGTGTCTAATTTATAAATTGATGTGACACTTGTGTGTACATTGGGAGAAATTCTATAAACAACATGAATAAGAATGGAATATTACAGTATGGCTTATGTTCAATTTAAATTGTATATGTATATGTGTATATATCACAACATACATTTTACTGTGTGACCTTTAACTTCTTCTAGTGTGTATGAGGACTCTGTGTTCAAAATGTCCAGTTGCCTTTGCAAGGTTCTGTGTCTGGTGGTGATTCATTCCTGAAGGGTCTCTTCTGAAGGTATTGTGACTTTCTACACTGTCAGACCTCTTATTTTATGCACATGACAAATAGCTAGCATCTTGTTTTCTTGTCACATGCCTGAGCCAGCTCATTCATATATTCAGTAAGTATGTACTGATAGTACCATAAATGGCATCATACTATCGCAAATAAACCCAGTATCTGAACTATGAGTTTAGATTTTTGTTATGAAAAGATGCTGGTTGAAAATAAACAAACAAACTAATACAAATAAAGTCAGGGTCTGGGGAGATGACTCAGATGATGAAGGTCTTGTAGGACAAGTGTGGTGACCTGAGTTCATGAACTCAAACTATACATAAAAGCCAGGGGTGGTGTCCACAGAGACCAGCTGACCCTTGAAAATGACTGAATAAGCAGTTTGGCTGAGTCTGTGAACTTTATGTTCAGTGAATGACATCCAAGATAAAAGACACTGATACCTTTGGCTCCAAACACATGTATATTCACATTACTCTCTCCCAGTGTGCACATTTCCAAGAACAAGTACACACCACATACACATAAATACAAAATAGCAGGTCAGATCATAGGAATAAAGCATAGTAAAGGAGATGGAGACTCCTGTGAATTAAGAATTATGGCTGAATTATGTTTGTTGGTATAGAAAACTTCACTGACAAACTTACAGAGACCCAGAAGAAGAAAGACTAATGCTTTGAGAAATGGATGAAATTCATGCTACGAAGAGGGGAAAGCAGCTGAAAATTTCCCAGGTAAGACTAACTGAGATGTTGAAGTGGTCATTTTATCCATGGCCAGATTTTGACAGCTTGTGGGAGCATAGACAAGCTATTGTACAGACTTCCTCAACTCTGGGGTGGAAACACCCAGGATGTACCCTAGCTTTGTCTTACCTGAATAGCATTGTTTTAAAAGAAAGATTTTGATAGCCACCCCTCTCAAAATATACATTTTTGAAAGATGTAAATCCCTATGCTTCCTTGCACTTCTAGCATCCCCGTATGACTGGGGTGTGAGACATAGTACTGTATGAAGAACATATATTATATATCATTGCTGCATCTGTTCACGCATTCAGTAAACTGCATACTATATATATAGACACAGTATTGTATATAGAGCATATATTACATATCATTTCTCCATCTGCTCACCCATCCAGTGTACATATAGATACAGTACTGTATATTGAGATGATCCTGAGTGAACCATCCAGTCAGAAATTATTCTAGTTAGACTCTTCAGCTCTGAGATACTTCCTTCCTGTATGTTTCTGAGATAGGGATATTAGGATTTTGTTGTATCGCTGTGATTAGAACTATTGTAATAATACAAAGTCAGAGTCTGCTGTAATACAAAGTCAGAGTCTGCTGGAGTGACTGACGGATAATATTTCAAAGGATAATGAGATGACAGCCAGGGTTTAAGATATAGAAACCAATAATTATGACCAAACCATCTCAAGATGATCATGAACTGAATATTTCCTTCAAAACATAAAGAGATTTCAAGAGGCAGACATTCTAAAGGAGTATTGAGAGCATAGTTTAAAAGATTATGTTTTAAAGCCTGTTCTTATTTCTTTTCCTAAAAGGAACAGAGATCTGAAGAAGTGCTAGCCTAGAGTTAAAAGAGAAGACACGAATCAGATTTCCCAGGGTTTGAGATCCATCTGTTTAAACTCAGCAGCTTGTTAAGTAAGGGGCTGCCTGCAGGCCTGGAAGCAGAGGAGCAGGAAATGATCCCCTGAGATTGCTGCTCAATTAAATGAATTCGAGCTGATTATCATGAGGTTGCAGCCCAGAATGGGTCCCCAAGGCCAGAGAGCTCGGAATGTATTTTCCAGAGTATAGGAAACTAACAGCTGCATGGGGAAATGTTCACTAAGGAAATGATTATTTGTAGCATGCGGATCAGCAGCTGGATAAGACACAGCAGTGCAGAGTGGGAAGAGCCTCTGCTCCCTGCTCAAGATTCAAGATCAATTGACTCTTTGAGGTGGGACCTAAGAAGCAAGGGATTCATGAAATCTCCTCCTGTGTGTGTGTGTTGGGAGGGGGTGATTTACATACACCCGTGGGTATAAGGAGGCCAAGAAAGATTTTGTGTCTGCTCTATCCCTCTCCACCTCATTCTCTTCATCAAACCTGAAACAAGGCTAGATGCTAGCAAGCCTCAGCTACCCTTTTGTTTCTGTCCCCCACAATAGTGGAGTACAACCAAACGTGTTGCCAACCCCAACTTTTAATGGGGTTACTGGGGATGAGAACACAGGTCCTCATGCTTGTGCAGTAACTGCTTTTACCCACTGAGCCATCTTCCTAGCCCAAGATCTGTGGTTTTGGCTTTGGGAAATGAAACTTATTCTTGGCAATACCCTCTGCTTTTTTTTTTTTTTTTTTTTTTTTTTGCTGGTTAGAAACATCTCCTGACTCCTACCACATCCCAGGATGGAAAGTGGCATGATTTACTTAAATACATACGTCATTGCTATTTACATTTATTTAATTTTCTCCTGTTTCCGATGAATGGGTACTAATGGAAATAAAGCTAATTAAGCCCTGCTAAAGTGTGCTGTGAAGTGTTCTTATGATTTCTCTATTAACACTTAAACGCTTCCATATTTGCTTGTTTCCAGAGAGAAATGGGAACAGAAAATATGGCATTGGTTGTAAATGTACTTAAAACTGGAAAATATTTCTGTTGCAATGTACTTAGGTCTTCTCAAACTGAGAACAATAAAAAAATTATAAAGAAAAATGACATTGTTATTCCATCTCCCCAGGTTAATTTACATATAACATTGTTGAATATTTCTGACAGCCATTTTCCTTCATGTAAGACATATTTTGAAGGTATTGTTCTACTATTTGGTAGAATGTGATTTGGATATTCTGAATCTTTTTATAATATCTATTGCATATGAATGATTTATCTGTCTTTTCTCTTTTGGGAGTTTTCCAAGAGAATAAACAGAAACTACTCTATCTTCATTTTCAATTCTTTTATTATTTTATTTTTGGAACAAGATCTTGTCTAGTTTAGACCAGTCTTCACACACCATGTAGCCAAGAACAAACAAGTTTCTGGTCCTTCTGCATTTGGTTCCCAGGTGCTGGGATAACAGATTTGCTCCACCATCCTTGGTTTTACATGGTTCTAGGTACTAAAGCTTAGGCTTTTCCATTGCCAGGCAGGCAGCCTACCCACTGAGCCACAGCCTCATCTGTAGATTCAGTGAAGTGTATTTTCCAAATACACTTTGTTGTTTCTTTTTCTTCTGAGCCTAAGTTTTACATACTGATATTTTTTTCTATATTATTCAAACTTCTGTCTTTCGTTCCCATGTTTTTTTTAAATGAAAATTCTGTCTTGGTGGAAGATCTTTTCATTTTTCAATAAATATTGCTAACAACAGTTAAATGGTTGATACTTAAACGTGACCCAATTGGTTTCTTTTGGGATAGGAAAAACATATCATGAGTTTTTATCCTCTTATAGAACTCTATACTCATAGGAAAATGTCTCACTCATCATTTAAGACTCTGAAATATCTTTCTACCTTTATTTCAAAGGATAGAGTTATAATCACATTTCTCTCAGTGTAATATTTGTTGCCTTCTGAAGAAATCACAGGGGAAAAGGAAACATTCCATGGACATATAAATTCACATATTCACAAAATAGGAGAAATCCATAAAGGTTTAAAATAAGAATCTTCAGTGAGTTACTGATAAAAGCATAATTCATACCCCTGTGGTTAGAAGAATGTTATGTGTAGTTCTCTTCTGAGAACGTATCCTTAAGAACTGTCATGATGAGTTGCAACTAGAAACCATTAGTCTTCATTTCTGAGATTGTATTGCAGTAACCACACATCTGATTTCCATAAGGCAATAGTTCTCAACCTGGACAACCCTTAAGAGTTAAGCTAGAGAGTTTTCAATAGAATTGGCTTGGGCTCTTCCCAGATATTTTGATTCATTACTTTAACCTGGCATAAAACTTCTATTTGGAGATTTTGAAAGGTTCTAGAGGCAGTGTGTCTGTCCCTTGAGTTATAATGCATAAGTCAGATGTACATGAAGGAGATAGATAAAGCCATTTTAATCAAAGCTATAAAACAGGAATATAAAGCACATTCTAAAAATTCCCAGTATATAAAGGCATAGCAAGAAATGGTACAGGATTTTTTTTTAGTGTTTGCTTTGTGATTATCAAGACTTAGGGGTTGAGACAAAATACATAAAGCAGTCACAGCCTGTGTTTTCACTATGTTTGTGTGGTAAAGTTGACACTGGAGCTCCTCCATGGCAGGTGGGAAACAGAAAAAGTAGATTTGAGTTCAGTCTTTCCTACTTCCCATTAGTGGATCATAAAATCAAGTCACTAGGTGAACAG
This sequence comes from Micromys minutus, assembly GCF_963924665.1. Classification (NCBI taxonomy): domain Eukaryota; kingdom Metazoa; phylum Chordata; class Mammalia; order Rodentia; family Muridae; genus Micromys; species Micromys minutus. Next base: position 30,495,897 of record NC_137963.1, read on the forward strand.
AAGGTGCTTATTTATTTATTTATTTATTTATTATTTACCTAAAGTAAAATAGAATAGGAGAAAATGGAGGCCATGGAAGCACAGGTCAATTAACCAAAATGTGTATGTTTTCATCACTGTTTCAGTATATTCATAAATGTCTACAGATATATACAAACAAGTATGTGATAGTTGATCACAAAATAAAGGGCATGTTCCTCATGCATCTTGGTAAAGGGTTTGCACATCACTGTTTTAGTGAAGAGGAGCATTCAAGCCGAGCAAGCAGGCCTGAGGAGAAGCCAGCTGTAAATGATGACCACCTCCTGTGCAGCTTCTAGTTCCATCACCAAATGTGTCACCCTCCTTGATTATCTTAAGGAACCATTGAGTCAGTAAATCACTAAATAAGAGCCCAAAGGCTTGCCAAATGGTTGTGCCTGTGTTTAGTCGGACTCTAGTGGATGTCCAAGTATTTCAGGGTATTGAGCACATAAGCTGGATTAAAAACATGAAGTAACCTTCTCCCTTTAGCTGCTCCAGATGCATAGTGGACCGTTGGTTATGCTGACTCCATGCTTGGTCTCTATGACCTCACTTTACTCTGTTTTGCTAAGAGAAGGAATGATATAATTCCAGGCAGAGAAACAAGGTTATGTAGATTTAATGGTTGAATGTTTTGTAGTTTCTTTGATTTTTAATTTGAGAAAAAAACTACTAACGAACAGTTAATTGATACTAATTAGGTAAATCGGTTCTGTTATACTTATTGCATGTAGAGGTAAATTTCATAGCCTGTTCTCTTACTTTTAAAAATGAGATCACACTCTCTTTTGAGTTGTGTTTTTAAAGGTTGGCTTTGATTAAGAATTAAAAACAAATTAACTGGCTTAGTACAGCACTGCTTGAAATGAAGACTTGAGTTTCTGTCAGGGGATAGAGCAACAAGAAAGAAAAAAAAATCAAGAAGTGGCAGTTGAAAACAATGTAATTAGTTGCTGAGATACTTTCTTGGATAATCTCATATTCTGCTCACTTACTCATATGTTCCTGGTGGGGCCTTGGAGACAGAAATGGGGTGTATATGGTCATAGTAATACATATATATATAATCCTTATATATTCATACATATATTATACTCATATATTATTAAATATATTAAATATATATAATTTTATTCTTTAAAATGTTCATATATGATATATAATTTTATTCCTTGGAAACTTTATATATAAAAACTTAAAATTTGAAATTAATAATGAAGGGGAATTAGCAATGCCAGAAAAGAGTTCCACATGTAACACATTTTTCAGTGGCTCAGTCACAGGGAAGCATATTTTAGTGCATGTATATGAGGGCAGTTTCATAGAATGCTGAGTGTATGGGATAGCAATTGAGCAAACGTCTTAAGTATTTTCTGCTCTTCACAGAAACTATCTGAACTCTGACTTTGAGGTATGAGACCAATTCTTCCTTCAGTTAGAAATAACTGTGAGAAGCAGAATTTTCACAAATATCCTTAGGACTAAGATGATGGTATAACTTAGTTGAAATTTTCTATCCCCATCTATCTTCCAAATGAAGACATCCAGACTTAGACTTCTTTATTTAGCTTTAGGGTGATCACTGGGTAAATTACCCTTAGTCTAATTTTATAATGGCTAAACTGACTACTCCCCCAACCGTGTGCACCAAATACTTGCTGTTTGTGCCTTCCCAGGTTATTTTTGCTCCAGCAGTCTGTTCTCGGGTTGGGGTGGAGGTGGGGGTTACTCTGGGACATGTTCCTGGCCCATCTCATCTAATGGAGACCTTCTTTCTTATTTTTCCTCCTCCACATTCCTTCTCTCTCCCTTCCTCTCCTTTCTCCTCTTCCTCATGGTCTTTCTCATGACAACCCTCCAACTCAAACCTTGCCTTTTTCTTTCCCCCCCCCAGTAATTGTCTGTCACTATTTTATTTAACCAAATGTTCTAAATTGGAGAGCAGGGGATATATAACAGAGATCAGTGTACATGGGAATTTGCTTGTCCTGAATCAGCCAGATTTGGCTATACAGAATTTAGCATTTGAAAACATAACAGCACAAGACCAACCACCCAACATGAGGGTACACTGACATTTATATGAGGGCACATGGCATTTACTACAGAAAATACACCCATTCACAATGGATACAAAGATATTCCAGAATAATTTTGCAGGTACCAGTAATGTGAGAATGTGTCGGGGAGCACATAGCTGTAGAAGAAACTTAGTGTATACTGTTAAAGACAAGGAATGACCACTAACTATTTTCTTTACCCTCATGCATTTAGTTGGGGAGAGGAAGGTCCTAGAAAAGAATATAAAATAGAACTGAATTTAATTCCTAAATTGACTGAATAAAAATTCCCCAGAAAAGTAAAAAAAAAAAATCCTGTGATGAAACTGTGAGTGCTTAAAGTCACAATCAGGGACTGAAATAGAGGCTAAGAGATAGAAAGAAACACACTGGCAACAAAGTGTATTTGCGTTGCTTCTGAAAAGTGGTGAATTTGGCATACTTCATTGGCCTTGGATAACTCATGGTATGTTAAGATAAAACATACAAATTATTAAATAAAATGTCAAATGTTGCTCACATTCAAAGTTAGCATCTCAAGTCATCTCATGAGGATAGAGGGTGAAAAAAATCAATAATTGGTATTATTTTACATACTTCTCCACCATGGAGGTTATACCAGAGAGTCAAGCTTGTGAAAGAAGTTGAAATTTTTGCTCTGTGAAAGAAGTAGAAATTCTTGCTCTGTCAGTATGTGCATACACTGAAATGAAAAATAAGCAGGTCTACATAAGCTTTCAACTGCTTGAGACTATCAAATCAGACCCACAAATCTGAGTTTATGGAGAATCAAACATTACTAACAATGTTACCTAGATGGGCATATCAGGGGCCCAGGTAAAGCTAGGCGATGTCTAAGGTTCTGAGGCTGCACTCTAGGTCTTCCCTTCTGCAGAGGACACATTCTCACTGCCCCAGAGTAGAGACGTTCTGCAGGATTAGTGGCTTAAGAAGCCAAGGATTGAAACTGTTGATTAATAAAGCTTTTCATTTTTGTTTTTTTGCATGCCATGTACTAGAGTCCATACTGACAAATCCATGGTTCAGTTTCATCAAGAGGAAGGAAAATGGAGACATACTGTTAAGCATGCTCACTGGGACCTTTCTCCTTAGTAAAATCGTTCAACTACCTGCCAGGAGGTCCAGTGGTTGTCAAGGTAGGTAGGATGGCCCATCTCACTTGCTTGGTAAGGGGGACAAATAGATGTTAGAGTGTCTTTTTCAATCATTTTCTCCCCAGTTTCACATAAAAATAGGTGCAATCTGCTATATACATACGTACATACATACATTAGAATACATAATCAAGTATGTTAAACAGAGACCAATGTAGAGGCTGCTATTCCTTCTGTCTGGTTTATTCAATTTTCTGAAGTCATTTCAGTTAATTTAGTTTTATTTTGAAAACCAAACAAAAGAATTCAAAGTATAAAATTAATATCTGAGCCTTTAAAAAGATTCTCACAATAAGAAAACATCCATAGAGGAGATAAATATCACATATAACCCTCCCTTCCTGGGATAAAGTGTTATAATTTTAAATTTATATTTTTCTAAAATATGTCAATCTTTCCAGAATAAGTTATCATGTATGTGCTACTATGTAATCTTATTTGGACCAAATATATAATAAATCTCTTTTATGGTATATATGCAAGCATATTATGATCAAAATTAATCTCATGTTTTAAACTTTTATCTAAGGGAATGTAGGGAGCAAATAGAGAATAATAGTGTTGAACAAAAGGTGGACATTGTCAACATATGGGTTCATATTTATAGTATAAAGTAATGCAATTATGTAATGAACATGTATAATAAATACATATTTCAAGTTTAAGGATTTGTGAAAAATTATAGGCTTAGATTTTTTAAAATCTGTAATACAAGTTCTTAAATGCTTTAACCTCCTTTGTAGCCTACCACTGTTCAGAGAAAAAAAAAGGTTGTTAGCATACGGGGAAACTGGACTTGTTTAGAAATAGTTTCAGGGCTGATTCCAATATTTGTTATCAGGGTATCAGCAGTTCAATCTACCAGCAAATTACCAAACACAAATAAGCAGCTGTGTTTAGTTTATTCTACAGACACCACACATGTAATTAGCAGCAGCGGCTCAGTCCAGAATTTAACCCAAGGCTCCAATAGATGGCAAGAAGCCACTGGAATATCAAGAGAAGTTCTTTGGTGAGTTACTCCCCCACAAAGTCATGGCAATCAACGATCAGCAACTTGGTGTAAGGCCAACCAGTGTCAGAGCATCAGGGAAGACTAGTGAGGCAGAGCAAAGTGAATGAATGCTTGCGTTTTGTCTCACTGACCGTGGTCATGTTTATATTCTTTATAAACATCGCATGTTCTTTTATGTGTCTGCTTTAGGAAAACATCCTATGTCTGCTTCAACAAAACATCTTTTCACATGCCTGCTTTAGGAAACATCCTTTCACCTGTCTGCTCCAGCAAAATATCATTATGACCAGAGTCTCCAAAGAAATCAGAAATTTCCACTTCAGAAAATTAAACTGGATTTTCAGATACTTGCCAAGTATGTTTATCTAACTTAAGTTAAGGAAGATAGAATAAACAATTCAGTTCTATCATTATAGCCCCGTTTCAAGTAACTAATGTGGTGAATTACCACAATATTAGATGACAAATGTCTAAGGCATTTCCAGCACCCACAAACTTACCTCACATGGAGTGTCAGTCTGGCATCATTGTAAATATCATAAAACATGCCCACAAGTTTGGTGATCACTAAGTAAATGTCATACATATGTTCCATGAATTTGATACTCACAAATGTAGGATAAATGCAGCTAATCTCTCTCAGGTTTAAAAGATAGAGATGTGAAAATGGACTTACTTGAATGAATGGGTTTGGAATAGATAGAAAATAAACCCTGCATGTTTTCCATATAGGGCTGAAGACTTAGTGCTCTGTCTTCTCAGTTCACTCCACACACCTTGAGTGGAATCTTAGAGTGGACCCTTCCCCTTGCTCCTCTGAGGCCTTATTTTAGAGACCAGCACTTCAGCGTTGTGCACAAAATCCATTGAAATCTTCTCTGAGATTAAACCCTGTCATTAATGTTCTCAGTCTCTACTTGTGGGTAGGCAGAGTATAATCCATAAAGACTGCACTGTTCTTTATGTTAGTCATTCATTTGGCCTGACAGCATTCTTCACTCTTCTAGCCTACTAAACTATTGATAGTTTGGATTTTATAACTCAGCTTACATCCTGCTTTAATTTTATTGTGAATCAGATGAGGAGCCCCTAGAATAGTGTTACAGTGCCTTTTGCTTTGTAATTCTTTCTCTGAAGATGTTCATTAAGCTGTGGTCATTGATAACTTGTATGCTTATTTATTAAGTTTACTCTCCTTGAGGAAAGAACCCATATCTTAATCTGTCAGAGTACCAGATGTAGATAGGAATATTCATCTCAAATTAATAGGACAATCATTATCCTGACATGATGCATCCTATTATCTGATGACAAGGAAAAAGAAAAAAATCCTTTCTAGACAAAATAATCTTCTATAGATCAGAAGATGTCTATCATCCTTACTCTTCCGTTCAATCATTTTCCCCTTCTGAACAGGTGAGTTTGAGCCTGTCTTTGATAGTCTTATTACCAGATTTATCTCTAGGAATACACTGGCTGCTTGTTTCAAGGTATAGAACAAAAGGAAATTTCCCACTCTCACCACAGAAGCACTAGAAGAGGTGGGGACTGCAGGCTTCTCTGACACCCTTGTTCCGGTTCACAAGCAGCTGCTGTCTGAGGAATGAAAGTCTCACGTTTTCTTTTCATCCCAGCTCCCACCCACACTGTCTGCATCTGTCTAGATGTCCCCCACTATGCTCTTCTGTGCCAAAGGGAGCTGCTTGCTGTGACACCTGCCATAACGTGTCACAAGTTGACAGGCAATTGCTTTGTGAAGGATCCTGCTTAGTCACACACATCAGACTGGCATACTGCCTCTTCTTTATGGAAAAGACCAATTCTTATACATCCTTAAGTTAGAAGAAACTGCCATACAATGTGACATGGTGTGAATCATATAAATACAGGGGTTTATAATTACTATTTACCTTCCTGCTTTGGGAATGTGAAGCACATGGCAGGGGCCTTTCATCCAGAGCTTATCTATTCATTCATTCAAGTGCTTATTCGATAGACATTTTTCAAATGATAGATTTTGGGGTTTTTTTTGTTTGTTTGTTTTATTTTTTTTAGATCCAGATATACAAAGTACCAAGGGAACACAGGTATAAACTACCTGGCTCATGTTACTAAAACATCTCATTGAATGAAGCACAGACAAGATTATGTATGGTTATAATTTAACGAGATGGAATTTGAAAGAGTCAACACGGAGGCTGGAGATAAACTTTAGTAGCAAAATAGTGACTAACACTTGCAAGGCCTTGGGTTCCAATACCAGCAAGAAAGGGGAGATGGAGAAAGGAGATATGGAGAGAGACGGGAAGAAATGATGATGGAGAGAGAATGGACATATCCCCCTCCCACACACACACATAGAGGCAGAAAGACAGAGAGACAGAGATAGACAGAAATGGAGAATGGCAGAGAGACAGAGACAAAGAGAGAGAGAGAGAGAGAGGCAGGGAGAGGGGGGTATATTGGCAGGTGAGCACAATAGAGGGAAATATTTGCCATGTTCTAGTGATGCCCACAGGGCTTTATTTAGAAGTTTGAAGTTTCTTCCATTGCTGATGGGAATCATTGGTTTATTCGGATAACAGTCATTGTGGATGAGTCTTCATACTAAGAGAGACTGTTAAACTCAGAGGCCATGGTTGAGACCCTGTTGAGTAGTAAACCATGTGGATGCTGGCTTCAGACAGAGATTGGTTAGAATCCTAGCACTACAATTTGTTCAGTATCTGTAGCTCTTGGTAAATTGCATACAATCACTCAAGTATTAATCATGCTTCTCTAGATGCATTGAACTTATATCACACATACACACACAGACACACCACAGAGGGAATTTGTTAGATTGTCTGTAGAATATAGGTTATCTGTGGGCTGGAAAGGCTCACAGTTTCTGCACATCCCATGAGGCTGATGGCCTGGAGGACTCTTAAAGAGCTACTTGTTTTTAGTCTACATTGAAAAGCCAATGAATCTAAGTTCTGATGCCAGGGTAAGATGGCAGCAACAGCAGTAACAGCAATCTAGATATACTCACAAGCAAGACCCAAAGACAGGCAGGCAGGCAGGCAAAACTATCTGCACTTTTCTCTAGAACTTCTATCTGGGCCTCTACCAGAAGGTGCTGCCCACTTTGGAAGACAATCTTCCCCTCTTGGTTAATCCTTCCTGGCAATAACCCCAGATACTAGCCCTGAGTCCTGGAGTCCATTCTCTTTGTTGATCCCAGATTCAATAAATATAACAACCAAGAATAAAGATTAAAACTAAGTTTCTGTCTCCTGATTTTTAAAACAGTATAAAAGTTCATCCTCAGCACAACTGAGGATGAACTGAAGCCATAGTGTTAAGATGCTGGCCTATTTCCAGACATGCAGTTATTATCTTACATAGATGGTATATTTTGTACATAGGACAATATTGGGTACTGCTGAACACAGAAAGATTCTCCAGTGTTATTTCTTCTGGTTTGCAAGTGCACTTGGAGTTTAAACTAATTCTTTGATGATAAAAGTCACTGGTTGGTTTTGAAGGAGAGAGTCATTTGTCAGTAATATTGGCCCAATGAAACCAGTAAGGTGTAACAGGTATCATTTTGAAATGACAAATGAAGCTTTGTCATCTGAATGAGGAGAAAGACATGGGGGTCACTGGATCTTGTGGATCTGCTCTGACATGTAGCTAACAGTCACTGAAATCTCAATACATAGGACTTAATACACAGTAAGTAAGAGGCTTACTGCACCCTTCGGATAACCTAGCCCTACTGCTGGAAGCTTCTAGCCTTCATACAATTTAATCCAGGCCTAGAATGTTTTTAGCCTTTGAGACTTTCTGCTGAATAAGCGCACCCTTTTTGTTCTTTCTGAACTGGGCCTGGCTGGTTCAACTCATCTGTTCTGGGCTCAAACTCTTCTCCAAGCTGAATGATTCAGTCTGTTTTTTCTCTCTTTTTTGGCCTCTCCTGAATTTTGTGCTTGACCTCAAATTAACTCTAACCATCTGTTCTAATTTTCTGGCTCCTTCTCCTTGTCTGGTTCATTCTGTGTTTACCTGTGTCTAGCTTGTTCTCTCTTTAACCTGTCTCTATAAAACTCTCCAAGTAAAACTGGCTTCTTACACCTCTGCACCGCTTTCTCTTAAGTAGATTCCCTTTCCTCTCTGTTCTGAGAGTCAGGCATATCTTATTCTGGCAAATCTTTTGCTGTTTCATCATTTTGCTGCCATTCAATTAGGCATTGCTTTCTTTCTTTTTTTTTTTTAACCATGCACATAAAATTTATTTATTTATTTTTTTTTTTCATGGGGTTTTTGTTTTTTTTTTTTTTTTTACAACAACTTTATTTTACAAAACAAAGATAAATGTACAGATTTTAAACATTTTTTGCTTAAAATTATACATTTTTGTCAGTACTTTTTTCAGATTTTAACATAATTTTTACATAAAACTATATGAATATATTTTTTAGTCAGTACTTGATTTTTTTCAAGGTTTGATAGTATGCCTTGAAAACTTAATAGTTACAATGAGCATAAAGTACATGTAAAATAAAATGTAACATGGAAATAGTTAAAGTTTTCTTGTTTTGTAAATGTTTTTTGTTTTGTTTTGTTTTCTTTATTTCTTGGACTTCATAAAGTCTGTGAGTTGTTTCTGGGGGAGTGCAAGCCTCTGGGGTTAGCATCCCACTATCAGTGACTGCATATTATGTCTGTTCTTTTGTGACTGGGTTATCTCACTCAGGATGATATTCTCTAGATGCAGCCATTTTCTTAAGAATTTGGTTAAGTCATTGTTTCTGGTGGCTGAGTAGTATTCCATTGTGTTTATGTACCACAATTTTTGTATCCATTCATCTTCTGAAGGACATCTGGGTTCCTTCCAGCTTCTGGCTATTATAAATAGAGGTGCTATGAACATTGTGGTGCATATATCTTTGTTGTGTATTAAAGTGACTCTGGGGTATATGCCCAGAAGTGGAATAGCTGGGTCTTCAGGTATCCAATTTTCTGAGGTATCGCCAGACTGATTTCCAGAGTAGTTGTATTAGCTTGCAACCCCACCAACAGTGGAGAAGTGTTCCTCTTTCTATGCAGCCTCGCCAGCATCTGCTGTCATCTGAGTTTTGGATCTTGGCCAATCTGACTGGTGTGAGGTGGAATCTCAGGGTTGTTTTGATTTGCATTTCCCTGATGGCTAAGGATGTCAAGCACTTCCTCAGATGTTTCTAGGCCATTCGGTGTTCCTCAACTGAAAACGTTTTGTTTAGCTCTGTACCCCATTTTTTAATAGGGTTATTTGATTCTCTGGTGTCTAGCTTTTTGCGTTCCTTGTATACCTTGGATATTAGGCCTCTATCTGATGTGGTGTTGGTAAAGATCTTTTCCCATTCTGTTTGTTGCCGTTTTGTTTTCTTGACGATGACCTTAGCCTTACAGAAACTTTGCAATCTCATTAAGTCCCATTTGTTAATCTTTGACCTTAGAGGTTGAGCCATTAGTGTTTTGTTCAGGAAATTTTCTCCTGTGCCTATGTGTTCTAAGGTTTTCCCTACTTTCTCATCTAATAGTTTCAGTGTATCTGGTTTAATGTGGAGATCTTTGATCCACTTACACTTGAGCTTTGTACAAGGAGATAAGAAAGGGTCTATTTTCATTCTTTTGCATGCTGAGTGCCAGTTGGACCAGAACAATTTGTTGAATAGGCTGTCCTTTTTCCATTGAATGTTTACTGCTCCTTTGTCAAAAATCAGTTGACCATACACATGAGGGCTCATTTCTGGATCTTCTATTCTATTCCATTGATCCACATTAGGCATTGCTTTCAATCATGGCTGCTTCCTTCCACAAACTAACTTTACCTCATTTTTTGGGATTAAATGTATGCACTGAGTGTATCTGTATTCCAGCCAAAGGGATTAAAAGTGTGTGCTAAGGGATGAGCCACACCACAACTAAAAACAGCTTCTTTTTAGTAAATAACACAAGTCAGTGTTCACAGTGTGATCACATACCCAGCAACAGCTTAGTAAGGCAGATGCTTGAGCTATTGGTCCATCCTTGGAGTCAAGTTAACAATTGCTTTACTCAAGCATCAAGATCACAAGTAGAATAGCTCCTTGGGAAATAATAAAAAAGAATATAGTAGGTAAATGTCAACATTTTAGCAGGTACACAGTACTTTCAATATGTGCATCTCCTGTTTATTAGAATTATACAGGGGTAATATTTGTATCCATCTTTGAAGGCTCAAAATTTGTATTTAATTTTAACCATGAGCATATAGTTATTACCCTCTTAGCATTTGACCTCATCTTTAAATCAGTATTGGTTTTATTTCATAATGTGCTCTGAAATAAATACTTTTATACTGTGAAAAACTTACAAAATGCCATGCAAAAGCAGTATACACAAGGTGCATGGTTAGATTATTCACTGCCACTAAATATTATTTATGTCTTTTTCAACACAGAGCTTGTTACATGCCAATAAAACAACAAATGCCTTAATTTCTAGACCTCATATAAACTGGATGATTGTTACCTGCTGTAGTTATTGCAGACTGCAGGGAAAGCACACCTTCACTGTGGCTCCTCACACTTCTGTCTTCTGACTTATTTGTTTACATTAATACGACATTTCAGTTTTGTGATAGCACTTTCTCTCCTACTCTTCATCTTTCCACCCCTTCTTCTCTCCACTGTCTCATCCTTCCTAACCCTGTGTTTCCTCCTCCTTCACCCACACTCTCCCTTTTCCCTCTCTCATATACTATGAGCTCTAGTGAGGTTCCTAGTTGCCCTTGGGTGTAAGAGTGGCTCCTGAGCACCACTCCCTGTTAGGAATGCTGGTCTCAGATGGAGCAAGACCAACAATAGCATCAACTACCTCACAATGGCCATCAGAAGTGACTGTGGCCTATGCTTGTTAGTACCATCTTGTTACATTTCCAGATTGAGAGACTTCCCATTGTTTCTGTATTTCTAATCTGTGTAGTATGTCGTTTTCCTTTTTCTTTCTGATTTTTCAAGTCCTTTTAAGGAAAATATCTTCTGTCATTTCTCTTTTCCTGACTGAATGTCCTGATTGAATCAATGTCATATCAAGCCTGTGTGAGACTTGTAAAGGACAAAACAACCACAGTTGCTCAGAAGTTGGTTGTTTTTCCCTCATCTACATTAATATCTCTCTCTTTCTCCATCATTTCTATGTATATGTACATCATCTATTTATATCTATAGGTGTGTTAATATCTATATATGTTTTGTTTTTACATGTGTGTCTGTTTGTAAGTATGTAAGTATATAAGCTCATATGGGTGCCTATAGAGGCCATAAGATGGTGTTGGATCCCCTGAAGCTCTAGTTATAGGTGCTTATAAGCCACCAGGTTCTAGTGATCAAATCTGAATCTTGTTCAAGAGCAGCAAGTGAACTTGCATGCTGAGGACTTCTCTATTCCCCTACCTGTGTATCTCACAATATTTCTTTCTCTACCTTGAAAGTGATAGCAAGTACAGAATGAGGGCCACCTGTGTGCTAACTCAGTCCCTACATGGCTCAATCTCTTAGGCATCTGTCATCTCCTACTGTGCATTAATTTCCATTGCTGATGCATCAGACACAGGCAGTGGTGGAAAACACTGCATGTTGCATGTGCTTTTCTCTGCCCTTCATTGTCTATATATGTGTGATCCTAAGTAATATTACTTGTGATACTAGAAATCAGAATCTATCATCATAACATTTCTTCAACGTTAATCCCTAAGTTCCTATATTAGTTAGAATACAAATAGACCAACATACTGACAGCAAGAACAAAACCCAACACTTAGGCATGGCAGAAGTTAATCTTCATTGTTGTTTTCTAGAGGAGCCCATGGGTAATGTTGATGGCTTTGCTCTACCCAGGATTTTGGACTGTATCTACTATGTTCAAAATAGAACGTCTATCGCTTTAGCCAAGAATATTCATTGTCACCATTTCCTAGACACATAAAAGGAAAGAGAAGATTGAGGACAATAGAGCCAAGCTTGGGGAGATGGCTGAGGGCTACTATAACTTCTACATGCATTTCATTAGTGGTTAACTGATTCACATGACCTTAACTACTACAGCAGAGGGTTGAAATTTTGTGCCTAGACTGCTAAATGCTCCTTAAGATTGTTGGTTTGATATGTAGCTCTGTAATATGGCTTAAACAAGGACTTTCTACTAAGAGGTCAGTGGAAATGGTGTCCTATCTATACTCTGCTTAGCAAGCCACTGTCCCAAACCTCTGCTTGTAAAGCTGTGTTTTCATGGCATCATCTCAACCCTAACCTTTGCTTATAATGTACAGAGTGACTATTTAGGCTAGTGACACTTCTAATGATGCTTAATGAAACATGTCAGCTGTCTGTGCCACAAATTCTTTTATTGTCCATGGGGCTAGGATGATCTCATGGAGGAGAGATTGGAAAAATAATCTTTTCTGTTTTTTTCTTTTAAGTAAGAAAAGTGGGAAAGTCTTCTCATTAACTACCTATGATATCTTCAACTTTACTACCAACAGATTGAATACACTCATTATTATTCATAAATTACATAGAAAAAAATTAAGGCTCAGAGATAGAGGGTAGCTTGCCCAAGGTCACACAGCTAATAAACCAGTAAGTAATGAGATACAAATTTGAATACAAGTCTGCCTGCCTCCAAAGATGTTCCTCTTTTTATTATTATATCCCACATTCATTACAAGTGCTGGTACCTTAAGATAAAAAATGAACTCTATGTAATACAAACTGTTTTAATAGAGAAGTTCCAAAAACCAGGACATTACCAGGGTGGCACTGTCACCATAGTTTATACTTACCATGAACTTTTCCCAATAAACATTTTATTCAAATTTAATAAAGCAGTTAATAAAACCATAAAGGTTAATTACTAGTTAAGGAAAAATATGACTTCACTTTGGTGAACATGTGAAAAATGAATCAACTTCATTTTCAGTTAACCTAGGATTATACAGGCAATAAAGCATGATTATGGATTTAACATGTTAATTCCCAGAGGATTTAATAGCAGTGCTGTGAAATACATGACCAATTGCTAACCCATCCGATAAGCACACAGACATCACTAACCAAGATTAAATCACTGGGGCTCACATGTGGATGCAGTATATCTCTGAAGATGAGAGGCCATAAGTTTTCATCATGGAGACAGTCCAATTGCCTGGTTATGGGATGAGGCATGGTGAGGGGAACAGAGGAAGACATAGTCTGAGATGTAGATCTGACACCTTCCTTTGGAAGATGTCTTTAAGGAAAATAGGCTTTAACTTACTTTCTTGAATTTAAGGTCTCCTCCCATGTATTATTGCTGTGTATGACAATTCTGGATTTATCTGTAGCTTGTCGCATATATTAAAGAATTTGTACCCCTTAAGATAGTTTGTTCTTTCCAAATCAGATTGCTAGCATACTATACTCGGTTCTTCATCGCCCTCTTGCAGTTTAACATCTCTGTATGTTCCTTCAGTGTGACCTTAATTAGAATCCAAAAATAATAGTCTTTGAAATCATGAATTGTATTATCCCATCAACAGGAAATAAAGATAACTTAGTCATGTTGATATCAAGGAGTGTAGAAACTGTACTTGAGAGAACTTGACTTAGTAATTGTATTTGCAAACAGAGGTTATGTTATACAACCAGCCAATTTCACCAATATACCACCTTTTACTGTTTCCTTCTATAAGTACAGAGGAGACTAGTTATACCAGATGGTATATCCCTGAATGCCCAAACTATCATCTGCCCCCTTGACAGGAACATGTTGCTGGTGCCTGATCAAGAATACTTTATAAATTCTAACTTAATTGCAACATATTTTTTTCAAGCAAGGATTCTTTATTCTCCCTGTTTATGTAATCTCTTTTCTGTTCCAGTTTTCTGAATTTTTACAGCCAATGAATGGTTTTACTACTTTCAAAACATGGTGATAATTATGGGAGCATGTGTTCTAACACATAAGAGGACCTCAAAAGTAAGATCATATTGTGAATGTGCCAGTACTGTACTATTGATTTACATGGGAAACAGGACAGTGTGTTAGTAAACACCACTGCTATTGCTCTAGTTATTTGGGGTCAGGCCTCAGCTCTGCTGTTATTATCCAAATGAACTCAAGCAAATCTCTTAAATTCTCTGAGGCCAACAATAACTCACAGCATAGTATTTCTGGTAAAATTCAAAGAGATAGTACAAGAAGCCCGGGAGATCATTTGTCAACACAAAAGATAAGCTCAGTATATCCTGTTATTGTCATCATTGTCGTTGTCATCATCAACATCGTCATTATCTCTGCCACCTCCTCTTGAAAGGAGCCTAAATGGAAGTTGGGGCACCAGATTAATCTGTAGGCAAAAGTACTGTTAAGCCTAAGGACCTGAGTTTGATCCTGGACCCTATGCTGTAGAAGAAAAGAATTAATCCTTTCAAATTGTCATCTGATCTCCACATGCATTCTGTGGCATACATATGCACACACATATGCTCATGAACTAACTAACAAACAAACTAACTAACTAACTATTAAAATGTTAATAGATGATATTTTGTTGAACAGAATTAATTCATTTTCCAGTGGCTAATTAAAATTGCTTTCTTTTGTGTAAATGTGAGATGGAGAGTTGTGAAATCTCAATGTTGTTCTAGTGTCTCAGTTTAGATCTGCATCCTCTTTGACTTTTTAAAAATCTGAGTTTATTTAATATTTCTATACCCCAATTTCCTACTTTACCCCCAGAAGTTGGCCAGCATTATTTAATCTGTAAGGGTGACTTTTGTGTTTTTTTGAGTGAAGAAAGCAAGTATCTCTTGCCCTTAGACATGGGAGTATTCAGTTCTCTGCCCTTTGAACTCTGGGACTAACACTGGGCACCAAAGATTTCAGGCCATTATCTTCTCTCATTCTCAGGCCTTTGAACTTGTGCTAAACCACACCCACAGCTTTATGAGTCTCCAACTGGAAGATGTAATAACATGGAAGTTCTCGGCCTCACCATCTAGTGAATCAGTAACTCTCTTTCTGTATCTTTATATAGCATCCTTTCTGTTTCTTTGAAAAACTCTAAACAAAACAGTTCAATTTTGTAGTGACTTGCTTTTGTGTCTAGACCAATGTTTGATTAATCACATTGCAATTTTCTTCCTTTCTTCTCTCATCTTTCATTTTCCCCTTCCTTTTCTCCCTGCCTTTTCTACTGCTACCTCTCTTTGGCACCTGAATCCACCTATAGGGAGTGCTCAAATATTTTACATAGATTGATATCCTGCTGAGTACTGAAATTAAGAAAGGTACATTTAAAATAACCTGACTAAGGTTACCAAGTTAAGAACAGAGTCAGCCTTTGCATCTTGGCTGCCTGGCCCTGATATCACACTTTTAACTTTTATGCTCTCATGCCTGGCTGCCTTAGTTACTGCTCTATTGTTGTGAAGATATACCATGAGCATGGCAACCCTTCTAAAGGACAGGATTTAATTAGGGGCTAGCTTTCAGTTTCAGAAGGTCAGTCCATTATCATGGCAGAAAACATGCCACTAGAGCAGTACCTGAGAATAATATAATACTTCACAAGTCAAAAGACTGGGCCTGGCATGACTTTGGAAACCTCAAAGCCCATTTCCTCCAACAAGGCCATAGCTCCTAATTCTTTTCATATAGTACTATTTCTTGGTGACTAAGCATTCAACTATGTGAGCCCATGGGCCATTGTTATTCAAACTACAGCAATGCCTAAATCAGTGATTCTCAATCTGTGGGCTAACACACCTTTGGGGTCACTTATCAGATATCCTGCATATCAGATATTTAGATTATGATTTATAACAGTAGCAAATTATACTGATAAAATAGCAATGAAGATGGACAGGCCAGCTTTAGCTTAGCAGTTACTTTGATAGTGCTTCAGTTCACTACTGGCTATTCATAGCTAGTTTAAATGACACAACCAACCACTTACCTAACCCATGAATTTAAGAATTGACCAGATAGCATGGTGCTTTCTGGGAACAAGTTCTTTCTGGCCCAGACAGAAAACCACGTAACAACCATCAGGACTCAGGACCTGTCAACTAATATCTGAGCTCCCAGAACAGCCTCATAAGCACTTTCCCACCTGAGCCTATGGAGGTCCTGCCACACTGTCTCATTGGCTATTCTAGGAGGGAAAGTTGGGAGCTCTCAGAACGTACGTAGCATGATGCTTTCTAGGAATGGTTCATTTTTGGCCAAGAAAGAGAGCCAGGTCCTTACCACCAGGACTCAGGATCTGCCTGCAGATGGCTGAAGACACAGAACAGCCTCTCAAGTGTTCTTCCATCTGAGTACACAGAGACAGAACTGAGTCACTACCAACAGAACTCACTGCCGGTCCACAAAGAGCAAAACACCCAAGAGCAATCTCCTTCCTGAGCCCACAGGCCTTGACTTATAATAGTCAAAACACAAAAT
Source organism: Micromys minutus (assembly GCF_963924665.1). Lineage (NCBI taxonomy): Eukaryota > Metazoa > Chordata > Mammalia > Rodentia > Muridae > Micromys > Micromys minutus. The sequence continues at coordinate 30,512,669 of NC_137963.1, forward strand.
GTTCAAAACAAGAAAGTGTAATAAAAGCAAAAAGGGAAAAAGTACAAGTATAGTACAAAGGCAGATTAATCAGATTAGCACAGACTTATCAACAGAAACTATGAAAGCTAGATCTTGGACAGATGTATTATAGACCCTAAGAGGGAACAAAAATGCCAGCCCAGGTTACTATATCCAGCAAAACCCTCAATTATCATAGATATAAGACCAAGATATTCCAGGAAAAAAACAAATTCACACAATATCTGTCTACAAATCCAGGTCTAATAAGAATAATAAATGGAAAACCCAACACAAGGAGGGAAGCTACAACCTGGGAAAAAGAATAAAATAATCATGCTAAAAAATACAAAAAAAGTGATAATTGAACACTAACCCCAGAAAGCTCTAAACACCCAAGAAACAAATCACAGATTGTGTAAAGTTCAAGAAAAAGAAAAGAAAAAAAACCATTATATTTACTACTTACACACCAAGAAAACCTTGACTAATTCCAGGATACATCCTGTTTTACATATACTTTATGCTCATTGTAACTAGTAAGATCTTAATGCACACTATCAAGCCTTATTTTTAAAAAGCCAAGCAAGTTCCCAAAGGGTTAAAGACTGGTGAGGAGGGGATTTGGGCAGCCAGGGAGCAGAGAGATCTCTGCAGAGTGCACACAGAAAGCCTGCCCCTGCCCTGCCTGATCCAGGGACCAGAAACACAGCATTGGGACCTCTGTTACCACCGGTTGCTTTGAGGCAAGGAACAGGGCTCGGCACATCTGCCACCTGGACCAGCAGTTCCCAAAGGTTTAAAGACTGGTGAGAAGGAGATCTGAGCAGCCAGGGAGCAGAGAGATCTCTGCTGAGTGCGCACTGAAAGTACGTCCCTGCCCTGCCCGATCCAGGGACCAGGAACACAGCATTGGGACCTCTGTTCCCACACGGCTACATTGGAGCGCAGAACAGGTCTCGGCCCATCTGCCACCTGGACCAGTGGAGATCCAGGGACAAAGACCAGATACAAAGAAAGGCAAGAACATATCACTGACAACAAGATGGCAAGAGGAAAGCAAAAGAGGATATCCCAAGGAAACCCAGACAAATTGGCAACACCAGTACCCAGCTCTCCCATAACAGCAAACATTGGAATGCCAAACATTCCAGAAAAAGAAGACGCAGACCTAAAAATCATACCTCAAGACGCTGATAGAGATCCTTAAACAAGAACGGGAGGAAAAGCAAAAAGAATCAAGCTTCTAAAGAGTAAACAAGAAAAACACTCAAAGAAATCAAAGAACCAGAGGAAAACAAAACCAAAGAGATGAAGGAATGGAAAAAGGAATTTAAAACGGAAATTGACACAATAAAGACAACACTAAAAGAGATAATGCTAGAGGTAGAACACCTAAAAAAAAAATCAGGAGTCACAGAAAGCAAGCATTTCCAATAGACTACAAGAGATGGAAGAGAAAATCTTGGGGGCAGAAGAAAACATTGTAAACGTAGACAAAACAGCAAGAGAAGATGCAAAAAACAAAAAGCTCACCTAAGTATAATAGAAATAGAAGAGGGAGAAGAATATCAACTAAGAGGCACAGGAAATATCTTCAACAAAATTGTAGAAGAAAACTTCCCTACCCTTAAGAATGTGATGACCATGAGCATAAAACAAGCCTTTAGAACTCCAAATAGGTTGGCCCAGAATAGAAATTCCTCCCAGCACATAATAGTCAAAACAACAAGTGCCCAAAGCAAAAAAAGAATACTAGAAGCAGTAAGGGAAAAAGGTCAGGTAACATATAAAGGCAGACCAATCAGAATCACACCTGATTTCTTAACAGAGACAATGAAAGCTAGAAGAGCCTGGACAGACATCATGCACACCCTAAAAGAGCACAAGTACCAGTCCAAGCTTCTATACCCAGCAAAACTATCAATCACCATAAATGGAGAGATGAAGATATTACAAGACAAATCTGAATTTACACAATATCTGACCACAAAACCAGCACTACAACGAATTATAGGTGGAAAACCCAATACAATGAGGGTAACTACATCCTAATAAAAACAAGAAAACTTCTAAGAAAGAATACCAAAAGAATAAAAAGACACAGACACAACTCAATCTACAAAAGTAATAATAGCAGGTAACAGAAACCACTATTCCTTGATATCTATTAACATAAATGGACTCAACTTCCAAATAAAGAGACATAGGCTGTCAGACTGGATACATAAACAAAATCCAGCATTTTGCTGCATACAGGAAACTCATCTTAGAGACAAAGACAGACACTATCTCAGAGTAAAAGGGTAGGGAAAAAACTTCCAAGAAAACAGCCCCAACAAGAAAGCTGGTGTGGTTATGCTAATATTGAATAAAGTAAATTTCCAACCAAAAGTTATCAAAAAAGATAAGGAAGGACACTTTTTACTCATTATCGGAGAAATCTGTCAGGAGGAACTCTCAATCCTTAACATATATGCTCCAAATACAAAAGAACCCACATTCATAAAAGAAACCCTACTGAAGCTCAAAAAATACATTTCACCCCACACAATAATAGTGGGAGACTTTAATACCCCACTCTCACCAATGGACAGATCATGGAAACAGAAACTGAACAAGGACACTGTAAAACTAGCAGAGACTTTGAACCAACTAGAATTAATAGATATATTCAGAACATATTATCCTAAAGTAAAAGAATACACATTCTTCTCAGCACCCCATGGCACCTTCTCAAAAATTGACCACATAATTGGACACAGAACGAGCCTCCACCGATATAAGAAGATTGAAATACTCCCAGGCATCCTTTCAGATCACCATGGTCTACTGATGGTCTTTAACAACAACAAAGACAACAAACCCCACATACACATGGAAACTAAACAAAGCTCTGTTAAACGATAGCAGGGTCAAAGAAGAAATAAAGAAACAAATTAAGGATTTTCTAGAATTCAATTAAAATGAAAACAGAACATACCCAAACCTATGGGATGCAATGAAAGCAGTACTGAGAGGAAAACTCATAGGCCTAAGTGCTTCAAAAAAAAAAAAAAAAAAAAACTGGAGAGAGCATACATCAGCAACTTGACAGCACAGCTAAAAGCCCTAGAACAAAAGGAAGCAGATACATCCAAGAGGATTAGACTGCAAGAAATAATCAAAATTAGGGCAGAAATAGACCAAATGGAAAGAAAAAGAACCATTTAAAAAAATCAACAAAACCAAGAGCTGGTTCTTTGAGAAAATAAACACGATTGATAAACCCCTAGCCAGATTAACTACAGGGGAAAGAGAGAGTATGCAAATTAACAAAATCAGAAAGGAAAGTGGAGACATAACAACTGACACTGGGGAAATTCAAGAAATCATCAGATCCTACTACAAAAATCCTATACTCCACAAAAATGGAAAATCTGGAGGAAACAGATGAATTCCTAGACAGATACAAGATCCTAAAGTTAAACCAGGACCAAGTAAACCATCTAAATAATCCCATAACACCTAAAGAAATAGAAGAAGTCCTCAAAAGCTTCCCAAACAAAAAAAGCCCAGATCAAGATGGATTCAGTGCAGAATTTTATCAGAAATTTATTGAGGACAAAACACCAATACTCTCCAAATTATTCCACTAGATAGAATCAGATGGAGTACTACCTAACTCATTTTTTGAGGCTACAATAACCCTACTTTCTAAACCACACAAAGACCCTTCAAGGAAATAGAACTTCAGACCAATCTCACTTGTGAACATTGATGCAAAAATACTCAAGAAAATCCAAGCAAACCGAATCCAGGAACACATCAAAACGATCATTTACCATGACCAAGGAGGCTTCATCCCTGGGATGCAGGTGATGGTTTAATATAAAGAAATCCATCAATATAATCCACCATATAAACAAACTCAAAGAACAAAATCACATGGTCATCTCACTAGATTCTGAGAAAGCATTTGACAGAATTCAACACCCCTTCATGTTAAAAGTCCTGGAAAGAAAAGGAATGCAAGGTCCATACCAAAAGATAATAAAAGCAATATACAGCAAACCAACAGCCAACATCAAACTTAACAGTGGAAAACTTGAAGTTATCTCACTAAAATCAGGGACTCGACAAGGTTGCCCACTTTCCTCCTAGCTTTTCAACATAGTACTGGAAATCCTGGATGAAGTAATTAGACAACAAAAGGAGATCAAGGGGATACAAATCAGAAAGTAAGAGGTAAAAACGTCACTATTTGCAGATGACATGATAGTGTACTTAAGTGACCCCAAAAATTCCACCAGAGAACTCCTACAGTTGATAAACATGTTCAGCAAAGTGGATGGTTACAAAATTAACTCCAACTAATCACTAGCCTTCCTATATTCAAAAGACAAACATGTGGAGAAAGAAATTAGGGACTAGATCCCCTTCACAATAGTTACAAAAACTATGAAATACCTTGGTGTGACTCTAACTAAGCAAGTGAAAGACCTGTATGACAAGAACTTCAAACCTCTAAAGAAGGAAATAGAGGAAGTTCTCAGAAAATTGAAAGATCTCCCATGCTCATGGATTGGAAGGATCAACATTTTAAAAATGGCCATCCTACCAAAAGCAATCTACAGATTCAATGCAATCCCCATCAAAATTCCAACCTAGTTCTTCATTGACTTAGAAAGATCAATGTACAATTTCATATGGAATAACAAAAGACCTAGAATAACGAAATCCATCCTCAACAACAAGAAAACATCTAAAGGAATCACCATGATCTCAAACTATATTACAAGACAATTGTGGTAAAAACTGCATGGTACTGGTACAGAGATAGGCATGTGGATCAATGGAATAGAATAGAATATCCAGAAATGAGCCCTCACATATATAGTCACCTGATTTTTGACAAAAATGCCGTAAACATTCAATGGAAAAAGGACAGTCTATTTAACAAATGGTGCTGGTCCAACTGGCACTCAGCATGCAAAAAAATGAAAATACTCCCTTTCTTATCTCCTTGTACAAAGCTCAAGTGAGAGTGAATCAATGATCTCCACATTAAACTAGATATACTGAATCTATTGGTTGAGAAAGTAGAGAAAACCTTAAAACACATAGGCACAGGAGAAAATTCTCTCAACAAAACACAAATGGCTCAAGCTCTAAAGTCAAAGATTGACAAATGGGAATTATTGAGATTGCAAAGTTTCTGTAAGGCTAAGGACTTTGTCAAGAAAACAAAAGGGCAACCAACAGAATGGGAAAAAAATCTTTACCAACTCCACATCAGATAGAGGCCTAATATCCAAGGTATACAAAGAACTCAAAAAGCTAGACACCAGAGAATCAAACCACTCTATTAAAAAATGGAGTACAGAGCTAAACAAAATGTTCTCAATTGAGGAATATCAAATGGCTGATAAATATCTAAGGAAGTGCTCGACATCCTTAGCCATCAGGGAAATGCAAATTAAAACAACCCTGAGATTCCACCTCACACCAGTCAGATTGGCCAAGATCCAAAACTCAGATGACAACAGATGCTGGAGAAATTGTGGAGAAAAAGGAACACTCCTCCACTGTTGGTGGGGTTGTAAAGTGATACAACCACTCTGGAAATCAGTCTGGTGATTCCTCAGAAAATTGGACATAGTACTACCTGAAGATCCAGCTAGTCTGCTTCTGGGAATATACCCCAGAGACACTTTAATATACAACAAAGATACATGCACCACAATGTTCATAGCAGCTCTATTTATAATAGCCAGAAGCTGGAAAGAACCCAGATGTCCTTCAGTAGATGAAAGGATACAAAAATTATGGTACATTACACAATGGAATACTACTCAGCCATCAGAAACAATGACTTAACCAAATTCTTAACAAAATGGCTGCATCTAGAGAATATCATCCTGAGTGAGATAACCCAGTCATAAAAGAACAGACATAATATGCAGTCACTTATAGTGGGATGCTATTCCCAGAGGCTTGGACTGCCCCAGAAGCAACTCATAGACTGTGTGAAGTTCATAAAAACAAAACAAAACAAAACAAAACAACAAAAAAGTCATGCTAAATCTTTACACACCAAGAACATGTTGACTAATTCCGTGTTACACCCTGTTTTACATGTACTTTTTGCTCATTGTAAATAGTAAGACTTTAATGCAGAGTATTAATCCTTTAAAAAAAAAGGCAAGCACTGACACAATTGTATTTGTGTACATTTATGTAAAAATGCTTAAAACTTGTACATTTATCTTTGTTTTTTGAAAATAAAGTTCTTCAATAAAAATAAAACAAAAAAGAAAAGCACACAAACATAATTCTACCTCAAACAACAAAAATAACAGAAAACAAAAATAAAAATTTGTTAATATCTCTTAATATAAATGGACTTAATTCTCCAATAAGAAGGCATAAACTATCAACCAGGATCAAACAGTTTGTTGCATACAGGACACTCATCTCATAGACAAAAACAGACACTACCTCAGAGTAAAAGGCAGAGAAAAATACTTCCAAGTAAAGGGTCCCAAGAAACAAAAAGGAGAAGACATTCTAATATTGAATATAATAGAATTTCAACCAAAATTTATCAAAAAAGATGAGGAAAGACACGTTTTACTCATCACCAGAAAAATATATTAAGATAACTCTCAGTCCTGAACATCTATGCTCCAAATACAAGGTCACCCACATTAATAAAAGAAATACTAATAAAGCTCAAAGCATATATTGCACCACAGACAAAAATAGTGGGAGACTTCAACATTCCACTCTCATCAATGGACAGATCATGGAAGCAGAAACTGAACAGAGATGCATTGAAACTAGCAGAGGTTATGAACAATTGGAATTAATAGACATATACAGAACATTTCATCCTAAAACAAAAAAATACACCTTTTTCTTAGGACCTCATGGCACCTTTTCCAAAATCGATCATATAGTCAGCCACAAAATATACCTCAATAGATATAAGAAGATGAAATATTCCCATGCACATTATTAGATCACCATGGCTAGTTCTTAATAACAACAAAGACAACAAAAAGCCCATATACACAATGGGCTTTGGAAGCTGAACAATAGCAAGGTCAAAGAAAAAAAAAAGAAAGAAATTAAAGATGAAAGAAGTTAAAGATGAAAGAAATTAAAGACTAACTGGAGGGCACAAAGAAAGTATCATAATTAACAAAATCAGAAATGAAGAGATAGACATAACAACAAACCTGAGGAAATCCAAGAAATCATCAGATACTATTACAAAAGCCTATACTCAACAAAACTGGAAAGTCCAGAGGAAATGAACAAATTTCTTGATGGATATCAGATACCAAAGTTAAATCAGGATCAGATAAACCATCTAAAGTGTCCCATATAACTTAAAGAAATAGAAGCAGTGAACAAAACCTTCCAACCACAAAAAGCCCAGGACAAGATGGGTTTAGTGCAGAAATCTATCAGATTTTCATAGAAGACCTAATACCAATACTGTCCAACCTGTTTCACAAAATAAAAATAGAGGGAACACGACCCAATTCATTCTTTGAAGCCACAGTTATGCTCATACCTAAACCACACAATGACCTTATACAGAAAGAGAACTTCAGACCAACTTTCCTCATAAATATTGATGCAAAAATTCTCAATAAAATTTTTGTGAACCAAATTCAAGTACACACCACAAAGATCATTCACCATGATCAAGTAGGCTTCAACCATGAGATGCAGGGATGTTTCAGTATACAAAAATTCATCAATGTAATCCATCTATGTAATCCACCATATAAACAAACTCAAAGGAAAAAAAAAAAAAAACACTGATCATCTCACTAGATGCTGAGAAAGCATTTGACAAAATTAAACAGCCTTTCGTATTAAAAGTCTTGGAAAGAGCAGGAATCCAAGGCTCATACATAAACATAATAAAAGCAATATACAGTAAACTAGTAGCCAATATCCCAAACTAAACAGTGAGAAACTTGAAGCAATCCTACTAAAATCAGGGACTAGACAAGGCTGCCCACTCTCCCTTACCTATTCAACATAGTACTGGAAGTCCTGGCCAGAGCAATTACACAACAAAGGGAAGTCAAAGAGATACAAGTCAAAAAGAAAGAAGTCAAATATTCCCAGAAATTCCACCAAGGAATCCCTACAGTTGTTAGACAATTTCAGCAAAGTTGGTGGTTATAAAATTAACTCAAACAAATCAGTAGCCTTCTTCTACTAAAAGAATGAAAATGCTGAGAAAGAAATTAGTGAAAAAATATTTTTCACACTAGTCATAAACAAAGTGAAATATCTTAGGATGATCCTAACTAAGCAAGTGAAAAATCTGTATTACAAAATCTTCTAGTCTCTCAAGATGGAAATTGAAGAAGATCTCAGAAGATGGAAAGATCTCCCATGCTCATAGATTGGAAAGATCAACAGATTTTTATTATAAAAATAGCCATTTTGCCAAAAGCAATCTACAAATTCAATGCAATCCCCATCAGAATTCCAACACAATTCTTCATAGAGCTGGAAAGAGCAATTTGCAAATTCATCTGGAATAACAAAAATTCCAGATTAGCAAAATCTATACTCAACAACAGAAAACTTCTAGGAGAATTACCATCCCTGACCTCAAGCTATATTACAAAGCAATTGTGATTAAAACAAAACAAAATAAAATAAAACTGCATGGTATTGGTACAGAGATAGGCAGGTAGATCAATGGAACAAAATAGAAGTCCCAGAAATGAACTCTCATACATATGGTCACTTGATCTTTGACAAAGAAGTTAAAAACTTTCCATGGAAAAAGGACAGCCTAATCAAAATGTGTTTGTTTAACTGGCAGTCAGCATGCAGAATAATGCAAATCAATCCTTTCTTATCTCCTTGTAGAAACCTCACGTCCAAGTGGATCAAAGGTTTCCACATAAAACCAGGTACACTGAAACTATTAGAAGAGAACATGAGAAAGAGCTTAGAATGCATAGTAATAGGGGGAAATTTCCTGAATTGAACACCAATAGCTTATGCTCTAAGATCAAGAATATACAAATGGGACCTCATGAAACTGCAAAGCTTCTGTAAGGCTAAGGACACTGTTAACTAGACAAAATGGCAGCCAGTAGATTTGGAAAGGATCTTTACCTGTCCTACATCTGATAAAGGACTAATATCCAAAATATACAAGGAATTCAAGAATTTAGACTCAAGAAAATAAAACAATCCTTTTAAAAATTGGATACAAAGCTCAACAAAGAATTCTCAACTGAGGAATATGAAATGGTTGGGAAGCACCCAAGGAAATGCTCAACATCCCCTGTCATCAGGGAAATGCAAATCAAAACATCCCTGAGGTTTCACCTCACACAGTCAGAATGGCTAAGATCAAAATCTCAGGTGAGAGCAGATGCTGGTGAGGATGTGGAGAAAGAGGAACACTCCTCCACTGTTGGTAGGTTTGTAAACTGGTAAAACCACTCTGAAAATCAATCTGGCGTCTCCTCAGAATATTGGAATAGTACTACCTGAAGATCCAGCTATTCCACTCCTTGGCATATACCCCCCAAATGCTCCAACTCCTAACAAGGATACAAGCTCTACCATGTTTATAGTAGCCTTGTTTAAAATAGCCCGAAGGTGGAAAGAACCCAGATGTCTTTCAACCAAGGAATGATTACAGAAACTGTGGTACATTTACACAGTGGAGTACTGCTCAGCTGTTAGAAACAATGACTTTATCAAATTCCTAAGCAAATGGATGGAACTAGAGAATATTATCCTGAGTTAGGTAACACAGTAACAAAAGATAAGCAGATACCAGCCACTGAAAGCTCCGAATACCCAAGAAACCATTCACAGACCTTATGAAGCTCAAAAAGAATGAAGGTCAAAATGTAGATGCCTCAGTTCTTCTTAGAAGGGAGAACAAAACACTCACAGGAGGAAATACAAGGTTAAATAGAGGAACAGAAAAGATCATTCAGAGGCTGCTTCACCTGGGGATCCACCCCATATACAGCCACCTACCCCAAACACTATTGCTGATGCCAAGAAGTACTTCCTTGCAGAACCAGATAGAGATGCCTCCTCAGGGGTTTAGCCATAATCATATGAATATAGGTGAGCTTGCAGCTCACCATTGGACTGAACATGGGGACTCCAATAAAGGTGCTAAAGAAAGGACTGCAGGAGATGAAAGGGGTTGCAACCTCAGGAGAAGAACAACATTATCAATCAACCAAACCCTTCAGTGGACCCAGGAACTAAAATAGCACCTTGTGAGACCTATGACTCCAGTTGCATATGTAGCTGAAAATAGCAGTGTCTTGCATTAATGTGGGAATAGGCCTTTGGTCCACGGCGGGCTTGTTTTCCCAATGTTGGGGAATGCCAAGGTACTGGAGTTGGAGAGTTTGATTATGAGCATGTGCACATTTGTGGAGACAAGAGGAGAGGAGCGAGGTGTATAATGGGAATAACATTTCAAGTGTAAATACAGAGAGTACCTAATAAAAAATAAAGTAGCAATGGAATAATTTTATTATTGGGGTTCACCACAGCATGAAGTACTGTATTAAAGGGTTGCAGGATTAGGAAAGTTGAGAACCACTGCCCTAAATGTCTTTTAAAATCCCAGTGTATTTCTCAAGCAAATAATACAATTCATGTGTTAATATAGTCATTCATGTATACTCCATTTATAGTAAGGTTCATCTCTTTTTTAGAGATAATGTAAAAATTATTTATTCATTTTTTCCTATAAGTACTCATTAAAGTTATTAAGAAGAATAACAAAATTCATAATTTATCTGTTGAAATTTTAACCTATAATCTTGTTAATTATAATCAGTTGATTGTCATACTACAAAAGACTTAAATTTAAAAATTTTTAGGGCTAGAGATATAATTTAGTGTTTAAAAAATAAATGAATCCCTAGGTCCAATTGCTAGTACCTCTTTAACCCTCCCTGCTTTGGAGGCTGGAGTTTAATAACATAAATGTTTAAGTACTTTTTCAAGTGCTTTGAATATACTTGGCATGCAATCAGGAAAACAAGAGTCATAAAAACATGGGCATGGTGGTATTGGAAGGGTGGATACAGGAAAATATTTGGAATTTACTGCCCATCCAATCTCACTGAATTTGTGAGCTCCAGGTTCAAGGAGACACTGTGCCTCCAGAACGGACAATAATTGAGGAAGACATCTAATATCAGTGTCTGACCTGCACCAGTATGTGCATGAATGTGTGCACAAGGACATACAAGCATATACACAAGCTAACATACAACACACTCTGGGACATACTTTAAAAATAACATGCACATGAAAATACTAAAATGAACATTCTGATTTAGGTGAGGTCCCCCCAGACACTGAATTTTTGTTATGCAGCAATTCTCAATGTGAAAGCACACAGGATTTCATGTGTAAGACAAAGACGGTCACATAGGCAATTAGTATTACTATAGAAGTTTGTACAAAAAATGAGTGATTTTTTTTCACTTTTAACAGCTTGACAAATAGAAAAATATCATGTAATCATTCAAAGAAAAGATGGATTCTAGAAAGTATATGCTTTCAAAATATGAATGGAGCAAAGAACTTTTGAAGAAACAAATTCAACATAAAAATAATAATGACCTTCCACAATGAGCAGTTGTACTTAAATATCTTCTAGGTGAACAAACTTATCATTTTTTTATTCCATCATTCTCCAGTCCTTTTCTTCCATCCTTTCAACTCCCTAACACAGATAGGAGAGAAAAATGATAGAGAGGAAAGAGAGTGGCATCATTGTTAGACTTCTTTCTGCTGAGTCGGGACCTCAAGTTCCTTGGGGGAAAGTTTGACCTTTGTTGTCAGGATATCTAATTTCCTCTTCATCTTGACTCTTTTTGTACATGATTACATATCAAACTACAACTCACAACAATCAACCTACATCTCACTACATCACATGGGGCCCTAACATTTTTATATCCTCAGAATTACAAATGTGACACAATCTTAGATACTATCTGCAGCTGGTAAAATCGTACCTCTTCTAGAGCACGAGGCAAGTCATAGTCAGCTGCTGTGGACAATGTGAAGTAACACCATATCCCACACCTGAGATTAAAACAGAACCATATTCTTAAAATATTTCTGTATTTTTTAATTCCAAAATTGTCACTACAAGACACTGCATATCAGCCATGTATACAATTCTGCCTCAATTGTAGGTAGCATCAATGAGAAACTAAAATTTAGAAACCAGGTAAAATGAGTGAAAGAGTCTTCATCTATGTGGTTACAGAAAAGCCATCATCCTTGTTGGTTAAACATTTTCTAGTCTGTTATTTTTGGAGACAGAGGACACCTGTGCTCTTGTATGTAATCCCTTATGTTCTGTAAGCCCAGTTGAACACATTTGTTCCCTCGAGTGAGCATATTTAGAATAGTACACTTGTTTATTGTTGGAACCTTGAACAATGAATAAAAGCTGTTTCTACATTCTTATGGGAAGTAATTTTATCAACGTGGAATAAGAAAGGCTGTACAGCATGGGCAAGAACTTGTCATAATACTAACTGGGAAAACATTACAGGGTTCAGCAAAAGAACAATCCACTGATGTGTTGCATCTGCAGTTAGTCAGCCTAAAAATTTTGTTCTAATGTGTTCACCTCCCGGCCAGAAACTCTCAGAGCACTGCTATGCTAGGCTCCTGTCTGCAAGCACAACACAGCATCATTAATCGTGTGAGGGACCGGTGTCCATGGGATGGTTCTCAGAATGGGTTGGTCACTGGTCTGCTTTTCCTTCAGTTTGTGCTCCATCTTTACTCCTGCATTTAGTTTAGACAGGACCAATTTGGGGTCAAACATTTTGTATGTGGGTTGGTGTCCCCATTACTACACTGCAGGTCCTGTCTGGCTACTGGAGGTGGTCTCCAGGCTCCAAATCCTCACTATTGTGCACTTCAGCTAAGGTCACCTGCAAATTGACTTCTGGGAGCTCCCTCATTATCAGTCACATTTTTTGTTTGTTTTCGTTTTAAAGAAAAATGAATAAAAGTTATAGTTTAATTTTAGAACAATTAAAAATTATGTACAAGGCTCTTGTTTTAATACTGAAAACAAATAACATTTTTTAAACCCCTCATTAGGATTTTAGTTAGAATGATGATGCTTTCATAATGAATTATGTTAGAGTCTTCTCCAGAAAACATGCTGGGCATCTCCCTTCATTTTACTTTATTTTATTTTAAATTTTTATTGGTTATTTTGTTTATTTACATTTCAAGTGTTATCCCCCTTCTTGTTGTACCCTCTGAAAACCTCCTATCTTCTCCCCTCTCCCTGCCTCTGTGAGGGTGCTCTCCCACCCACCCACCCACTCCCACCTCAGTGCCCTAGCATTACCCTATGCTGGGTCATGGAGCCTCCACAGTGCCAAGGGGCTCACCTCCCATTAATGCCGTATAAAGATATTGTCTGCTGTATATTCAGCTGGTGCTATGGGTTTCCCCCACCTGTACTCTTTGGTTGGTTTAGCCCCTGTGAGCTCTGTGGGGTATGGTTAGTTGATATTATTGTTCTTGCTATGGGGTTGTAAAATCCTTCAGCTCTTTCTGTCCTTGCCCTAACTACTCTACTGGGGTCCCCACCCTCAGTCTGATGTATCTATGTTTATATTGGTCAGGCTTTGGCAGAGCCTCTCAGGGGACATCTATACCAGGCTTCTGTCTTCAAGCACTTCTTAGCATCATAATAGTGCTTGTTTTGGTGCTAAGTCTGGGTTTGGTGACTGTATATGGGATGGATCCCTGAGTGAGGCACTCTCTGAATGGCCTTTCCTTTAGTCTCTGTTCCACTCTTTGTTCCAGAACTTCCTTATGATAGGAAGAATTCTGCATTAATATTTTTGTGGTGGGTGGGAGGCCCCATCCCTCAACTGGGGGCAGTGTCTATCTATGGTTTCTACAGGTTTTATCTCCCTTTCGTTGAGTATTTCTTAAATACACAGTATTTCTTGGAGCTCTCATGTGTGTGTGTGTGTGTGTGTGTGTGTGTGTGTGTGTGAATGTGTATTTCTATAACTTACAGAACTGAAATCTTAAAACATAGATTCTTCACAAATTGCTGTACAGTTCAAACTCTACTACAGGCCAGTAAACAGGTTACTAGGATTTAGTAAGGGAACAAAGAGGGCAGGATGTTGGTAAAGCATGGATCTAGCCAAAAATACTGCACAGAGGACAGGATGTATTCAGAACTCAAGTCTGTGGCATGGGTTACAGAACAATCAGTGTTCCAAGAGTTCTCAGCTCCACAGTTCAAAAGTGATTGAGTCAATTTCATTTAACTGAAGCAAAAACTAGATTGCAGAGCACTTATCTAAAATGATACATCACAATAATAAAGTATAAACAATTCTCACATGGAAGACCCTGGATTAAGTACTGTGAGAGAGAGGTATGTGTCTAAAGCAGGACATTTCTAGTGCATTCTATTGGTAAAAATTAGTCCTTGTAGACATAAGCTTATATATCTATATATGCGTGTGCATGCACACACACACACACACAATAGGGTACTGATGAGAAACTAGGAATAAAGTTACTTGAATAAGATTATATATTGGAATTTTAGTAGAATATCTAATGTATAATATGTAATAAATATCTAATATCTGATATCTAATATCTAACATATAACATATAACATATAATATAATATATAATTAATACATAATATACAACATATAATACACAATACATGATATAATATATAATATGCAATATTTAATATACAATATTCAATATACAACATACAATATATAACATAGTATACAATATATAATATATAATATAATAACTAATAACTTATATTATCAAATAATATATAATACAATTACAAATTATAGTATGTATTTCTGGAGAAAGAGAGCCTAGAGTCAGGGAAAGCAGGTGAGAGCTTATTCTACTTGTTCTGTAAAGATCAAATATTAGGCTTTTCTAATGCTTCAGCCATGGAAATTAATACATACATGATAGCTAAAATACATGCACCAGACAGTGAGAGTTGGATCTCTGTCATCAGGACTTGAGATCTGTCCGGGAAAAACAGTGATCACAGATCAGCTGCACACGCACTCTTACACTTGGACTAGAGGTGAGCCTGATACATAGTTCTGGAGAGATCACAACAGTAGTTCTCAGAGAGGAGATAGCAGAGTGTTCTCTAGAAAAGGGTCCTTTCCGGCTCACAGCAAGGGACATGTAACATATAAAGGCAAACCAATCAGAATCATACCTGACTCTCAGAGACTATGAAAGCTAGAAATTCTGGAAAGACATGATACAGACTCTAACAGAACACAAATGCCAACCCAGGTTACTATATCCAGCAAAACTCTCAATTACCATATATGTAGAGACCAAGATATTCCAGGACAAAATCAAATTTACGCAATACTGACAGCAAATTGAGCCCAACAAAAAATAATAAATGGAAAACCCAATACAAGGAAGGGAACTGAACTCTTGGAAAAAGAAGAAAACAACCATGCAACAAAAACAAAAGAAGATGCACAAACTGAATTCTACCTCTAACAACAAAAGTAACAGGAAACAACAATCACTATTCTTTAAAATCTGTTAATGTAAGTAGACTCAATTCGCAATAAACAAACAGAGACTATCAGACTAGATACATAAACAGGATCTAGCATTTTACTGGATGCAGGAAACTCAATTCAGAGACAATGACAGACACTACCTCTGAGTAAAAGGCTGGAGAAAAACCTTCCAAACAAATGGCCCCAAGAAAAGCTGGAATAGGCATTTTAATATCGAATAAAGTAGATTTCAACCAAAAGTTACCAAAAAAAATAAGGAAGGACGCTTTTTACTCATTAGAGGGAAAATTTGTCAGAAGGAACTTTCAATCCATAACATATATGCTCCAAACACAAGAGTACCCATATTCATAAAAGAAACCCTACTAAAGTTCAAAAAATACATTGCACCCCACACAATAATAGGGGAAGACCTCAACACCCCATTCTCATCAATGGACAGATCATGGAAACAGAAACTGAACAAGGACACAGTGGAACCAGCAGAGGTTATGAACCAATTGGAATTAATAGACATCTATGGAACATTTTATCCTAAAACAAAAGAATACACCTTTTTCTAAACACCTCATGGCACCTTCTCAAAAATTGACCATTTAATCACAAATTGAGCCTCAATAGATATAAGAAGATTGAAATACTCCTGTGCATCCTATCATATCACCATGGTCTAATGCTGGTTTTTAATAACAACAAAGACAACAAAAAGTCCATATACATATAGAAACTAAACAATACTCTATTAAACAATAGCATGGTCAACGAAGTAATAAAGAAAGAAATTAAGGATTGTGTAGAATTTAATGAAAATAAAAACACAACATACCCAAACCTATGGGATGCAATTAAAGCAGTACTGAGAGGAAAACTCATAGCTCTGGGTGCTTCCAAAAAGAAAATGGAGAGAGCATACAATAGCAACTTGACAGCACAGTTGAAACCTCTAGAACAAAAGGAAGCAGATACACCCAAGAGAAGTAGATGGCAAGAAATAATCAAATTTAGGGCAGAAATAGACCAAATAAAAACAAAAAGAACCATCCAAAGAATCAACAAAACCAAGAGCTGGTTCTTTGAGAAAATTTAAAAGATTGATAAACCCTTAGCCAGACTAACTAGAGGGCAAAGAGAGAGTATCCAAATTAACAAAATCAGAATGGAAAGTGGAGAAATAACGACTGAAACTGAGGAAATTTAAGAAATCATCAGATCCTACTACAAAAGCCTATGCTCAACAAAGCTGGAAAATCTGGAGGAAATGGATGAATTTCTAGACAGGTACCAGATACCAAAGTTTAACCAGGACCAGGTAAACCATCTAAATAATCCCATAACACCTAAAGAAATATAAGCAGTCATCAAAATCCTCCCAACCAAAAAAAAGCCCAAGTCGGGATGGGTTCAGTGCAGAATTCTATCAGACATTTATTGACGACCTAATACCAATACTCTCCAAACTAGTCCAAAAAATAGAGTCAGATGAAACACCACTTAACTCATTTTTCGAGGACACAATAACCCTCCTTTCTAAACCACACAAAGACCCTACAAGGAAATAGAACTTCAGACCAATCTCACTTATGAACACTGATGCAAAAAAACTCAACAAAATCCTTGCAAACTGAATCCAAGAACAAATCAAAATGATCATTGATTATGATCAAGTAGGCTTCATCCCTGAGATTCAAGGATAGGTTAATATATGGAAATCCATCAATGTACTCCCCCATATAAACAAACTCAAAGAAAAAAAAACACATGGTTATCTCACTAGGTACACTCGACAAGGCTGCCCACTCTCCCCCTACCTATTTAATATTGTACTGGAAGTCTTTGCTGGAGCAATTAGACAGCAAAAGGAAATTAAAGGAATACAAATTGGAAAGGAAGAAGTAAAAACATCACTGTTTGCAGATGACATGATAGTGTATGTAAGTGACCCCAAAAATTCCATCAGAGAACTTCTACAGATTATAAACAAATTCAGCGAAGTGGCTGGATATAAAATTAACTCAAACAAATCAGTAGTCTTCCTCTACTCAAAGGACAAACATGAGAAGAAAGAAATTAGTGAAAAGATACCCTTCACAATAGTCACAAGTATTAGGAAATACCTTGGTGTGACTCTAATTAAGCAAGTGAAGGACCTGTATGACAAGAAGTTCAAACCTCTAAAGAAGGAAATCGAGGAAAATCTCAGAAAATGGAAAAATCTCCCATGCTTATGCATTGAAAGAATCAACATTTTAGAAATGGCCATCTTACCAAAAGTTATTTACAAATTCAATGCAATCCCCATCAGAATTTCAACCCAATTCTTCATTGAGTTGGAAAGAACAATGTGCAATTTCATCTGGAATAACAAAAGACCTACAATAGCAAAATCCATCCTCAACAACAAGAAAACATCTAAAGGAATCACCATGATCTCAAGCTATGTTACAAGGCTTTAACAAGTGTTAAAAACTGCATGGTACTGGTAAAGAGATAGACACATGGATCAATGGAATAGAATAAAAGATCCAGAAATGAGCCCTCAAGTATATAGTCACCTGATTTTTGACCAAGGAGCTGTAAACATTCAATGGAAAAAGGACAGCCTCTTCAACAAATGGTGTTGGTCCAAATGGCACTCAGCATGGAGAAGAATGAAAATAGAGCCTTTCTTATCTCCTTGTACAAAGCTCAAGTGCAAGTGAATCAAGGATCTTCACATTAAACCAGGTACACTGAAACTATTAGAAGAGAAAGTAGGGAAAACTTTAGGCATAAGAGAAAATTTCATGAACAGAGCACCAACGGCTCCTGCTCTAAGATCAAATATCAACAAATGGGACTTAATGACATTGCAAAGTTTCTGTAAGGCTAAGGACACTGTCAAGAAAACAAAACAGCAACCAACAGATTAGGAAAAGATCTTTACAACACCACATCTGATAGAGTCATAATATACAAGGTATACAAAGAACTCAAGAAGTTAGACACCAGAGAATCTAACAACCCTATTAAAAATGGGGTACAGAGCTAAACAAAAAGTTCTCAATTGAGGAATATGGGATGACTGAGAAACATCTAAGGAAGTGCTCAACATCCTTAGCCATCAGGGAAATGCAAATCAAAACGACCCTGAGATTCTACCTCACACCAGTCATAATGGCTAAGATCAAAAATTCAGATGACAGCAGATGCTGGCAAGGATGCAGAGAAAAAGGAACACTTCTCCACTGTTGTTGGGTTTGTAAACTGGTATGACCACTCTGAAAATTAGTCTGGTGGTTCCTCAGAAAATTAGACATAGTACTACCTGAAAACCCAGTTATTTCACTTCTGGTCTTATACCCCAGAGAAACTCCAGCATACCACAAAGACACATGCACCACAATGTTCATAGCAACTATATTTATAATAGCCAGAAGCTGAAAAGAACACAAATGTCCTTCAGTAGATGAATGGATACCAAAATTGTGGTATATTTACACAATGGAATACTAATCAGCTATCAGAAACAATGACTTTATAAAATTCTTAAGAAAATAAATAATACATTTAGAGAATATCATCCTGAATGAGGTAACCTAGTCTCAAAAGAACAGACATAATATGCCATCACAGATAATTGGATACTGACCCCAGGAAGCTGTGAACACTCCAGAAACAACTTACAGACTATATGAAGTTCAAGAAAAACAAAGGCAAAAAAAAAAAAAAAAAAGAAAAATCATTATGTTTCTTATAAAAAATCATTATACAAAGAACTCAAGAAGTTAGACACCAGAAAATCTAACAACCCTATTAAAAAATGGGGTACAGAGCTAAACAAAAAAGTTCTCAATTGAAGAATATCAAATGGCTGAGAAGCAACTAAGAAAATGCTCAACATCCCCAGTCATCAGGGAAATGCAAATCAAAACAACTCATACCAGTCAGATTGGCTAAGATCAAAACTCAGATGAGAGAAGATGCTGGTGAAGATGCGGAGAAAGAGGAACACTCCTCCACTTTTGGTGGGGTTGTAATCTGGTACAACCACTCTGGAAATCAGTCTGCAGTTTCCTTAGAAAATTGGACATAGTACTGCCTGAAGATCCAGTTATTCTACTTCTGTGCATATACTCCCAAAATGCTCCAACGTCTTACAAGAACACATGCTCCATCATGTTCATAAGCAGCCTTATTCAGAATAGCCAGAAGCTTGAAAGAAAACAGATGTCCTTCAGTAGAGGAATAGATACAGAAATTGTGGTACATTTACACAATGGAGTACTACTCAGCTATTAGAAACAATGACTTTACAAAATTCCTAGGCAAATGAATGGAACTAGAGATTATCATCCATATCATCTGGAGTGAGGTAACCCATTCACAAAAGAACAGATCTAATATGCAGTCACTGATAATTAGACACTAGCTCCAGAAATCTCTGAATACCCAAGAAACAACTCACAGACCATACGAAGCTAAAAAAGAAGGAAGGCTAATATGTGGAAGCCACAGTCCTTCTTAAAAAAATAACTATATAGCCCCCTCTCATAGTGTGGTACACCTAGATCTTAAATCATTAATAATTCAAGAGCTAGGAATGCAATCCTTGTTATTTAAAAAATCATTATGTTTAATCTTTACTTACCAAGAAAATTTTGACTATTTCCATGTTACATTTTGTTTTATATGTACTTTATTCTCATTGTAATTAGTAAGTTTTCAATGCATACTCTCAAACCTTTAAAAAAAATCAAGTACTGACAAAAATATATATTCATATAGTTCTGTGCAAAAAATGCTTTTGACATCTGTACATTTATCTCTTTTTAAAAATAAAGTTGTTTAATTAAAAAAATAAAATACATGCACCAAAAGACAAAAGTATTCAGTCTTTTATTTTCTATATTAGCACTTGCCAATGGCTTTTTTTTCTTCAACACCTCATTTCTGTTTACCTGCTTTTCATTAGAAAGGTGACCTATGCCTCAAGAAGCAACTGCACCATGAGCATTGGAGAGTCAAGGTCAGAGAGAAAAGCAACTTTGCACCTGACCCAGGGAGTCACAGAAGATGCTTGTAAACTGAAGCATGTGAATTAAAAGTCAGTCACCTCCCTCCTCCCAGATAACACAGATGAAGCCATTAACATCAAAAGGTCAACAGAGAGTGGATTTGGGAGTGAGGGATTGGTTTTTATTCTCACAGATAAACAGAAGTGACCCCTTAGAACCTTCACTTACAAGGTATGCCAGCATTCCGTATTGTAAATGAAAATGTATTCTCAGCCGTGGAGAAGACTAGATGTTAAGGATCCTAACTATGTCTAGGTTAGATATGAAAAACTCAGTCAACCATAATAAGTTATAAAAACACAAAACATGTGCAATTAGACCTACATTTCTGTCTCAGCTCTGCTGTTTGTAGTGATATAATCTCCCTGAAACTCATTTTTCCTTATTGAAAGCACAAGCATAATTAAAGCCACCTCATATGTGACCAAATAAAATGACAGTCTTTGTGGCTGTGTTTTTCACAAGGTACAAGACATGGATAAGTGAAAAAAATAAACCACAAGAAAGTAAGTCTTGTCAACTGTAAATTAAGGTAATTGATCCTGAAGTTGGGGCCTCTGGGGCTGCAGGTTATACTGTAAGTGTAATACTGAGTTGCTTTCTTCATCAATAAGATGTAGACTGAAACAAGCCTCCTAAACAAGTATGTTTGTGAAGAAGCTGAGGAGAAGAAAGTGAGCAGAGATACACTCGAGTGTATGGAAAGGGTCTTGGGAGCAGGGCTTGGTCTTGTTTTTACTTGGTTCATCTTCCTGTTTAACGTGTAATTTTGTTTTTATTTTAATGCTTTGTTCTGCTTTTTTGAGGGGGAGGGTGTCAATGCGTTACATCTCTGCATCCCTCATGTTTTCTCTGTCTGTCTCTGTCTGTCTCTCTCTCCCTTTTTCCCCCTTCCCTCTCTCCTTCCCCTCTACCCCTCCTCTCCCTCCCCTTTCTCTCTCTCTCTCTCTCTCTCTCTCTCTCTCTCTCTCTCTCTCTCTCTCTCTCTCTCTCTCTCTCTCTCTGTGCCTACACATGCTCACAAATACACTCTCTCTAAATCATCAAAGAAGCCTTGTTTCTTTGAGAACATACATTCATCTGCCTAAAAACACTAGATACCATCTTGTCCAAGCAGGAAACCATGTTGCTGACTCATAAACTTACATTTTGCCAAATGAACTACAGTTAAATAGGGATGTGCTGTACCACTGTAATTGGTTCCCTGTTCCCAGTTTCAGTGCCTTGTATGTGTTCCTGATAGCAGTGACTGGTCAGCTCATGGTTATGTGACTTAGTGGAAGTGTACAGTTAAAGGGGAAAAAACTGGAAGTATAGTAATGGTAATGAATAAACATACATTAGGATAAAATGTCTCTTGTGCACATTTTCTATGATTATGAAAAAAACTTTCCAAAGCCAATACATTTGCATTTAGAATACTGTACTATCTCTAGGAGTTTAGTGAGCAACTGGTAGCACTGGAGTCAGAAATATGATTTCACTCCTTTTACAGTTTGACATCAGCCTGTCTTTTCACTGTGTCTCTCAGGATCTCCAAAGGCATGACATGGAAGCTCTAGACTTCGATTTATTTCTTTTTCTTAAAATCACTTCTATTTCTTGGTAGCTCTTGCCAACAAATTCACCTGGCAAATTTCTAAATCTTCACACTACACAAGAGACATTGAAAACCTTCCCCATAAGGCCCCTGCACACACTGTGTTCTTCATGCCACACACCTATGCATAACTCTATAACAATCCCAGTTTCAGCTCACACTGTGTTCTTCGTGCCACACACCTATACATAACTCTATTACAATCCCAGTTTCAGAAACAAACACAAAGATGCGCAGCACTGCCTCACCAGAACTTAGTGAAATTTTAGAATTAAAAAAGCACTTTAAAGCTGGGAAGATGAATCAAGTTCAAAAGGCAGAGTTCTGCTTCCAATACCCTCTCCTTATGATTTATCTGGCTTTACTCTGTTAGATTCCGCGCCTTCACCTTAAACTCATTTTTTTTCACAAACTCACAAATATAGCTACTGATAGTGTCCAAGCTTTAGCTCCCACCATTAGCCACCAGGGAGGAAGAATCTCTTATCTCAGAATGGTCTGTAAACTTCTGGGACATACAAGAATAGTTTGATCACTACTGGACTCATCAATCTTGTGCCCAAGGGCAAAATACTTTGAATAGCTTTTCTAGGAGTAGTCACCTGGCTTCTGTGAGTGAAGTATCAGAATTACTTAACCAGATCCCTTAAAATACCTACATGTCAGGTTGTAGAGGGGGGACTGTAAAAATACTAGAGTTTATTTAACTGGATTTAAAATCCCAGTGGCTAACCTGTGACTGACTATACATATGTTGATAGGTGAATGTTGTAGACAATAGTCCTATCATATTTTCTAGTCACACTAGTTCTACTAGTTAGAACATTAGTCTGAACTAATTTTGCTAGTTCTAAAATATGATACCAAACACACAGATACACACACAGAGACACAACAGCATATTTAACAGCATACTTAATATGTGTAAATTTGTTAAGTAACCTGTATTTCTATTATTAGTATAGTATTTTTGGGAAATGCACATGCTGTGACATACTTGTGGAGGTCAGAGAAGAGCTTGAAGGAATTGGTTGATTTTTTTTTTTTAGTAAATCTCTCATTTACAAAAAAAAATGACAAAAATATTATTTACATACATGAATAATTTAATAATGTATATTGGTTCCAAAAAAGAGTTTTGAACTTAGTCATTAGGTATTTTGTTCTAGTTATAAAGTGCTATGATAAATGTTTTCATAAACTTCACATTAAATCCATACTTTCAATGAGTCTTGGTGGTTAAGTAGACTAATTTCCTTTTCAAAACCACTTAGATCTTTATGCTTCTAATTATATCTATTTTAGATTCATTCTTGGCTAGAAGGTTCTAAAGTCTTGAATTACTTTCTTTCTAAAATTTACTTTTTGCAGGAAGTCATACATTCAGAATAACAATTCATTTGGCTTTATCACTGAGATTTTCCAAGTCATCACTGAACCTGGCTGTGGTTTATGTACCCACACACTGCTGTTTGGGTTTTTTGTGCCTACGTGTTCTGATTCTTTTAACTCTACCTACTGGATGTGTCCCCTTCATATCATGGTTACATAGAGCCTGACATTTCTTAGTCTGTAGGCATGAGAGACTGTCACAGTGTCCTCCAGTTTGAGATTCACCTTTACCTGTAGACATGCATTTACAACTCTTTCCATCTGAAAAACAAAGCTGGACACGGTGGACTAGGCTCAAAGATGCCACCCTGTAGGTTGATTCACAGCCATGAGCATTTCTTTTTGACAGCCCATAGTTCTTGCTTCTGTGACTTTTCCTCAGATAGAGATTACTCTGACCTCTGCTCATGGATTGCTTTCTAGATCTGACACTCCAGGATTTGGATCTGGATGTCCTGGGACTACATTGTCTTTGGGTTCTTCTACTGTGGTGTGAATCAACTTCTACACATTGGGAGGATCGGCTACACCTTTTCGTCTTTTTTCTAATAGAAGCCAGCATCTTATCATTTCTAGTAGGGGAGGTGCTCTTTTCTGAGATACAATGAAAAGAATGATTACACTCTCTGGATTTGGTGTTCATCAAGGCTCTTTCTCTGGTTAACCCTTGAAAAGCCTTTAATGAACATTCTTCAAGCTTTTTTTGTTCTCCTTCTTTTTTCTGATAATGTACCTGTTGGCCAGGATTCAAAACATTTGCTTCCCTTATATTGTACTTTCTTGGGGGTGTCTGCTTAGAATCCACCAATGTTCTATAGGTGTGTGAGCTTCTTTCATGCCTCTTTAGATCCTGGACATGACCATGAAGCAGCTTTGTGCTTTCTGACTTTTTCTCTTGGTTGTCATTTCTAAAACACTCTGTGTCTGGCCTGCCTTCCCTGACATAAGCCCAATCCAGTGAATTAGTACAAACTACATCTTTGAAATCATCTGATCCCCACTCATCTTTGGTCAAAACATGGTGTTTGTTTGCTGTTTTCTGATGGGTTGTTGAGATTTGGGGATTTTTTGAGGAATGGCCCTTTGGAAACTGTTTCAAACTCTGCCTAGTCTTATTCCAGTTCCTCTTGGGCTCCTTCATGCCTTGTTGAGATACCGTAAAGGAGAGATCCTCTGGCAAAGACAAGGCTGGAGCTGAAACAATGGTCTTCTTCTTCATCCATGTTGAAACAGGACACTGATAGATGGCATTGCAGTCATAGGTCTCCATGTTGTAAGATGAATAAACAAAACTGATGAACTCATGCAGAAAGTGCTGGGTGTACTGGTGGAGATAAGGCTCCAGTAAGTGAGTAAAAGGTTCACTGTCCAAGTTAAATTTTGTCATGTGATGGAGAATGGCAGTCAGAATATTCTGCACTGTGTAGCCATAGTGTCCACAGACAGCTACGAGTTCCCATTTCAGCCAGGGAATCAACCTGTGCAGGCTACTGGGATTTCTTTTAAAATAATGAGCTGAAAAGTGCCTTTTCATTCCAGAACCCTGGACATATTTTACCCATATTCCAGAATAGTACAGAGCTCTTCTAAACTTCACAACCACATGATCTTTAAAACGGCTCAAGGACACAAAATGTGGTGGAAGCTTCCCAATGTCTCCAAACTTGCTCAGTAGTTCTTGGATAGTCAGCTCTCGAAATGGTGTGGTCTTCTTTGATGTCTGGCTGAGATTTTGTGTCTGAGAGAAGTCCACAGAACCTTCCTCCTCTGAAGTAAGAAATGTGAAGTCTTCTTTGTTAATGTTCTCCAGCTCGTTAGAACAACACTGAGAAAGAAAGCGTTGCATGATGGGAGAGAGTGTGGATTTCTTACTTAATCTTGAGTATGAACAGCCATTACCTCTCTTTCTGGAAGAGCAATACCAGTCAGACCCACTCTGACCACCTTCCAAACAGCTAGGGCTCTCACACTTAGATGAAAGCTCTATTGCCATTGGTTTAGCACATTATAGTTCATAAGTCAATGTGAGGGAAAAAAAAACTAGCTTCAAATCAGTTTCTCATCTAGCATGAAAAATAACTATTAAAAGTACTCAGTGATTATGTTCATAATATGCCCACTCTGGAATTAATGCTGGAACAATGTTAGGAGGCAAACTTTTTCTCAGATTCTTGGTAACATGTACAGCATACATAGTAAATATAAAGAGCGAAGGTACAGACATTTTGGGATTGTTTCTTTCTCAGTTTAGTTTTTTCAAGCTCTGAAAGGCAAATTCAAAAAAATAAACATTATTCCTGAAAATGTATTCATACAAGTAATATACAGATTGAGCAAGTTATATTTTTTTATTTAGGAATGCCTCCCCTTTTCTCACACACACTAACAACTCAAGGGAAAAGAATCATGAATTTGAAAGAGAGCAAGGAGAAGGAGCACATGTGACAAAAAATGGAAATTATATAATTATGTTATAGTCTCAGAATATATTTTTTTAAAAAAATAAACCGACTGACAATTTGACCTGATGATCTAGCGATAAGGTTTTAATTTAGATATATAAAATGTCACACATATTGACAGTTTCAATTGTGATAAAAACTGAAAACAACCTAAATGTAAAGCAATGAGAGATGTGGTGAGTGAATGCTGTTCTGCTTATTGTACTTTAATATTAGGCATCCATTGAAGTGAAGTGAGGAGACTTCTTACCAAGAAAAGTGGATGACTCAACACATTGTTAACTGAAATACAGAAATATAGAATACATTGTAAATTCTTGGAGAGTTGGACATAGTGGCTTTAACTTGTTATGCTGGCACTAGAGAGGTTAAAGGAAAAGAATGTTGAGTTCTATGGAACCCAGTTTGGGTTCTTAGATACCAATCATTTCATTCTAGTGCTATTACCTAAGTGCAATTAGAAGCAATATATTTACACTAGGAATAACAAATTATACCTCTATCATATACATTTATGTGGATGAATATGAGAAAAATTCTCAGAAGTAAAATGTCTAAAAGCATATTGAGATCCAGAGAAGGCCATACCTCTCTAGTGATCTCTAGCTTCAGTTTGGATTGTCAGAACTGACAGCTCCAAATGACAGGGGTCAATGAATAGATAGATGGTTTTGAGGTGAACATTCAACACAAGACACCATCTTCAGTCTGTGTATACAAATGTTGGTATCTTCAAGAAGATTAGTTTTAAAAATATCATCCCAAGGAATCAGAATAACAACTTATAACTAGAAATAAGTTAGCATATTTGTAGATTAATATCAAGTGACATGTTTCTGAAAGTTGCTATAGGACTATTAATTTTAATGTTACAGTGACTCTAGTATAGATAAAGGCAAACAAATTCTCCCAGGATCTCAGAACAGAAACTCAAATCTCATAAAAATGTCCTATAAATGAATTCATAACTAAAAATCAGTTAACAAACTTGATGCAATACTGCAATACATAATTGGCCAAGGAAGGAGAATCACATGTTCAAGTCCTGCTTGGGCTACGGAGGAGTTCTAGGCTATCTAAATCAATTTAGCTGAAATCATGTCCCCAAATTTAAAATACAGAGCACCTAGTGTCCCTAGAGCACTTGTTAGGATGTGGAAAGACTTTGCTTCAACTACTGGTATCACCACAAGCAAAGAGCCCCACCAACTAATTCCTCCACCAACAATGAAGAAATGGGCTCTTGTGAAAATAAGCCTACAGGAAAAAAAATGGCCAACAAACTTGGCTTCTAATGAAATCAGAAAGTACATGAACTAGACACACTTCAAAAGATCAAAATGTTTTGAGAATGTGTGTGTGTGTGTGTGTGTGTGTGTGTGTGTGCGTGTGTGCGCGTGTGTATGTGTGTATGTCCAGGAGGATGTGAAACACAGTCAAATAAGATTAAGAGAAATAAAAATGATAAAAATTGAAAATCTAAATGGATCAAATAATATATGCACAGCTAAAGAAAGTTATTGTCATACACAGAAGTACTCCAAACCCATTACTCAGACTGCACAAAGAGAGGCAGAAAAGACAAACTGGAAAATGAAGAGAAAGAAAATAAAATGAGAAGGTTTAAAATGGAAATGAATAAAGGCAGTTGTGAAAGAGCTAAGAGCTAATATCTTTCAAAAATGTGTAAAATATGTAAATAATCAGACTTAGAATTATAATAACATCCAACTATAGCCAATAAAAAGAAACCTAGATTAAAATAAACCAAAGTGAAACTGCAGCACATGAAACATAAGGTGTCTTTTTAGCTGTCACTAAAAATGATGAATATATCTACAACCTATTTAAAGTAAATATCATTCTGGAATTATATAGTCACTAGATGTGGCCATCACAAAGCAGATCTGCCTTCTCCCAAAATTCAAGTACCCAAATCCTCTCAAAAACAATGTGTGTAAAGTATGGTCTGTAAGAGAAAATATTGGAGGTAATCAATTAGTTGTTGGAAGAGAGCCTGGCAAGAAACATGGTAGGCAATAATCCATATTAAAAAGCAGTGTGTAGAACAGATCTCAAAGATCATTTATGAGTTAAGAAGACAACAAACTCCTTACCACTATGGCCATTGACTTCATGGACAAACTTTATGTGTACCTGCTGCAGGATTCCCTTACATTATTCCATGGCAGACTTCCACCTTTGAAGAACCTGTTTTCAAAGATTTAAATTAAAGCTAACTTGCTGTACCATAACGTGGTCAGTGAAGATGAATGTCAGAAATTAGCTCAATATTCTAGACACAGCTCATTTCATTACACTACTACCTCACCAAGTCTTCATCTGGAAAAGGAAAATGACATGTATTGCATTCCTCAGTAAATGAGCAAGACCCCACTCAGCTGAACCTTAGCCCCTGGATTCATTTGTTTATACTGACTGATCTGTTCCGTTTACCCTAGAGACAGAGTTCGGAACACAGGTAAAGTTCTATTTCAGGCTAAAGTTAAAGAGAAAGGAAAGTGCCATGTAGATTGGCATCTTGCATTTCGAATCAGCAAGTGATGTTAAGATGCAATGGTGAACAAGACAGGATTAAGAACCATGATTTAGAAGTGATTCAAACTCTTTCATTTTTTTCTTAATGGTTAAAACAAAGGTATATATATATAATTAATATATATGTAGTTAATCACAAACTTGTCACTTTCCTTTTGAATGATATATATAATTAGCCATATGTACTCCGTTTAGATGATCCCAATCTTGTCGGCAACATCTAGAGCATCATAATCAGGAGCCAAGCAAACATACACCTTCTTTTCTCCATCAGGCATTATGAGAGTATTGACTTTGGCCACATCAATGTCATAGAGTTTCTTCACAGCCTGTTTGATCTGGTGCTTGTTGGCCTTGACATCCACAATGTATACAGGTGTGTTGTTGTCTTCTATTTTTTCATAGCTGACTTGGTGATCAGCAGGAAATTGATGATAGTGGTCCAGCTTGTTTTTCCTCTGTGCACATTTTTTGAGGATACTTTGGCTGCCTCCAGAGCCAAACCGGAAGCGAAGAAGGAAGCTCTTGCTCCTCCCAAAGCTGAAGCCAAAGCAAAGGCCTTGAAAGCTAAGAAGGCAGTGCTGAAAGGTGTCCACAGCCACAAAAAGAAGATCCAAACATCACCCACTTTTTGGTGGTCCAAGACTCTTTCATCTTCTAGTAGATCAAAGACAATACTCTAACAAGAAACCTGACTCAGAAGATAGTAAACACCAAATGGAATGCAGTCTTTCCCAGTGAATGAATGCTCCTCCCCTAAATACTAGGCAAATGTTTATATTTAAGATAGTTATTCCCAAACTTGTCACTTTCCCTTTAAATGTTACATATGAATAAACAGTTTAATATGTACAGAAGGTGGAGTTACTCATATGTTGGCTGTGAACCACCAGTTTGAAACTGTTTTTAAACATTTTTTTCAGATAGTTTTACTTATTCACATCTAAATAGTAGTTAGGAGGCCACATCATTGGAAGGTAATTCTTTGTTCTTGTTGCTACCCTATTGTACTGAAGTAGTTTAGCTTGGTTGTTCAAGACACTCAGTTATTCAGAACTGGGATGAAATATCTAAGATTGTAGGGCATTTGGGAGAAAATTAGAGAAGGGTTTTGAATCTAATAGCTATTTAATAAAACAGTTGTTTTAAGTGTTACTTAGAGAGGGTTTCACACAATACACTATACCATCACCTCTTAAGCATGTATGTATGTTTGTGGAGTGTGTCTGTGTCTCTCTCTATGTGTGTAAGTGTATGAGCCTGTGTGCAGAGATCAGAGAAATTTCTGAAAGGATTATTTTTCTCCTTCCACCTTGCTGAGCCATGACCTCTTTTGCTATATCTGCCATGAATATATACTGGGCTCATTGGCCCATAAGCTTTGTGATTCTTGAGTCTTCTCTAATTTTACCATATAGTGCTGAAATTACAATTTCATACAACCATATCCAGAATTCTTGTATGGGTTTTTGAGATGGAACTCAGGAACTCAAGGACCGGGCTGGCAAAACAAGCACTTTTACTCACTTAACAGTCTCCCTATGCCTGCTTTTAAAAAATGTATATTATAAGATTATGTAAGTTCAGATGAGCAGAAGCTTTAAAAGTTTGCAACTCTAGAACAATACATATTATCAGTCCTACTTAGAGGGAAGTAAATGGGAGACTTGTGTAATTCTAATGTTGGTTGGTAGTTTACTTTCTGAGCTTTCTGACATGATTATAGAATGGCTCAGATGAGATATTAGATGGTAAAATTTAACTTATTTCAAAAGTCACACACACACACACACACACACACACACACACACACACATATCAATGAACATAAAAAAGGAAGAGACATGATCACCCCACTTACCCTTCTTATCTTTGTCTTTCCTTTCCTTTTTCTTTTCTTTTCTTTTTCTTCCCTAAATTCTTAAGGTTTCAGAATTCAAAATCAGCTTGGAGGGAAGAGGATGCTGGGAGGGAGATGTCTTGCCATTTAAAGTGAGAATTCATCAGTTTAAGGAAAGAATAGAAAGATTGTTCCAAACAGTTTATCTGACCACTAAGAACTAGAAATTTTACCCTGTTTTCGGACCTGAGTTCTGAGTACAGGACTTGGAAGTCCATGTCTTCTGGTTTTGTTTATGACCTTAGAGCCGAGTTTCTATACTCATTGGGATACATAATTTTTGTTATATGCTATAGGATGCTACATATTGTATTTAGTCTCTACATAGAAGATGCACATGGTCCTACTCTAAGAAAAAAGGTCTCCAAGTATTGATATTGTCCATCCTGCCCAGTTAAGAATCCTGTCTGTAGTGTTAGCTTATTATGTTTGGAGATACATTCCTCACTGTACCTGGAGCAGTTCTTCTACCAGAACAAAGAAACAAACAACAAAAAGGAAAATCCAAAACCAAGACAAACACATTAATGAGAAGATCCAAATATAAATCAGTTGAAAGTTCAGGAGTTTGATGCCAGAAAACAAATCTAAACACATTTGAAAAACATTTTAGATAAGAAACTTGTGACTTCATTGACTTTTAATCACTTAACTTCTATGCTGGGCCATGAGCAGTTTTTGTTATTGTTGTTGTGGTTGGGGTTTTTGTTGTTTTTGTTTTGCTTTGTTTTATTTGTAGTATTAATCACCACTGTGTGTTATGCTTACATATGTCAGTTTTTTCTCTGCCCTTTTTGAAAAGAAGGTTCATGAAGACAGGACTGTATCTTTGGTGTATACACCATTGGATTTCCACTTCTACAAATACCTGGCATAAAAGGATGCCCTATGTGTAACTGTTCAACAAATTTTGTTTTTTTTTTTTTTTGTTTTTTTTTGTTTTTTTTTTTTGAGCATGAGTGAGATGGATCAGCAGGTAAAAGCACTTGTCACATAAGACTGGTCACCTGAGTTTGATTTCCAAAAATCACATTAAAAAATGGGGAAGTGATATAGTGGAGTGCATCTGTAATCTCAGTACTCCTACAGAGTGATGGAGTTGGAGACCAGAGAGTCGCTCCAGTGCTTTCAGACCAGCTCTCCTGAAGTGCTCTGTGCAGCAACAGAAATGAAGTTTCTGCCTCAACCAGATGAGAGGTGACAACCAACTCCATAGAATTTGTCTTCTGGCCTTTAACTCATGCCTTGGTACTTGTGTATCCACATGCATGCCTTGAAACACACAGAGAGAGGGGCTGAGGAGAAAAAATAATTAAAATTAAAGATGGAACTGTTTTACAAATAGCAGTTTCTACTGAATAAATGTAGGTTAGTTTTTTCAAGCGTCTAATAACATTCATCAATGCAACAACGTACAGTTTTATTTTGCCCCTGTTTGCTTAAAGATACCATGCTTAATATATTACTGTGTTAACTGAGAAATCACAACTAGTCAGCCTTTAAGTCCTGTATGTAAGAACTCTGGAGTGAATGCCGAGCTCCACACCTCTGTTCTGTGTCTTCCACATATGTGGGGATTTTCAAGGCATCTTTCTGTCACTTATTTCTAATTTTACTGCATTGTGATATGAATGCGTGATCTCTAAGATTTCTGCCCTTTAAGTTTGCTAAGGTGTATTTTATGGGTCAAGATGTTGTCTGTCTTAATAAATATTCTATGAGAACTTGGTAAGGATGTGTCAACTGGTGTTGGTAGGTGGACTGTCCTATAACTCTCAAATAGATCAAGCTAATTGACAGCATATCAAGTCACCCATATCCGTACTGATTCTGTGCTTGCTTGGTCTATGAATTACTGGTAGGAGGGTGGTATGGGTGTATCCAACTATAATCCTGTATTTACCCTTTTCTCCTTGCCACTCTAGTACATTATGTTGCATGCATCTGGATGTCCCATTGCTAGGTGTGTATTTCCATATACAATGAGAGCTCTTTATCATATACAATGTATCTCTTTTTCTCTGATAATTTTTCTTTAGTTGATGTTTGCTTTTTTTAATAAGCTTTCATTGCAATTTTAGTTTTCTTTTAATTAGTGTTAGCATGGAATAACGTTCATTGCCAAGAGCCATCTAGGAGAGGCTAAAAACTGGCAGGTGATCTTCCTGAGATAGTTCTGCCATAGACTGTCAATCTATGATGGATTTCTTCTGTAGGCAAGGATGAGGGGTTTATATCTAAGGAAAAATCCCTGCTAGTAATAAGATCTTTCTGTTATTATTAAATACATAACAGTCACTAGGTGTTGTCCCATTCTTTTGAAGAGATTCCCACAGACCTAAGCAAATGTACTATCTTGTAGTAATGCTATAAAAACAAAAAGGTAATGATCCTATAGAATTCCTGATTTGATTCAAATAATTTTAGGTAGAAAGTTTTTAGAGATGGTCTTAGTTGCTAGAAAAAGTGTAATAAAGTTAGAATCAAGAATATAATATGATTCTGTAACCAGGTCCCACAGGGAGAGACTAGTCTCCCAGAAGTGCTGACACACCTAACAACACAGGTGAGACCACCATTCTACTCACATTCCTGTCCCTAGAGGAACCTGCCTAGAGTCCTCAGAACACAGGAACCAAAGAGTAGCTTGGAAAAGGATCCTTCTTGTTTCTGTCTGCACCATGAGCCAACCCTGTGCCACAGCTCTCTGTACCCAAATCCTTCAGGGAAAGTGCTGGTCTCCCAGTAGTGCTGACACACCAGAGAGCAGAAGTAAGACAACCATTTCTGCTCAGAGGGATCTACCTGGACCCTCAGGACACAGAAATTGAGGAGCAGACTGGGACATAATCCTTCTAGTTTATGTCTGCTCCCTGAAGTTGACCCTCTGGTACAGGTCTCTGCACTCAGATCCCCCTAGGAGAGAGCTGGTAATCCAGGAGTGCTGACACACAGGCTTACAAGAGGGTCAAGCCACTGTCAGAGACAGCAAGACCTTCTAACACCAGAGATAAGCAGATGGCAAGAGGTTAGTGTAAGAGAACCTAAGCAACAGAAACCAAGGCCATGTGGCATCATTAGAGCCCAGTTTCCACACCAGAGCAAGACCTGGATACCCCAACACACTGGAAAAGCATGACTCTGATTTAAAATCACAACTTATGATGATCTTAGAGGACTTTAGAAGGTTATAAATAACTCCCTTCAAGAAATACAGGATAACATAGGCAAACAGGTAGAAGTCCTTAAAGATAAACAAACAAACAAAAAAACCAAAAAACAAAAATCCCTTAGAGAATTATAGGAAAACACAACTAAACAGGTGAAGCAATAAAAAACATTGATGCAACAGTGAATAAAAATGCAAAACACAAAAAGCTCCTAAGCCAAAACATCTAGGAAATCCAGGACATAATTAGATCAAACCTAAGAATAATAGGTATAGAAGAGAGCAAAGATTCCCAACTTAAAGGACCATTAAATATCTTTAACAAAATTATAGAAAAATGTCCCTAACCCAAAGAAAGATATGCCCATAAAAACAAAGGCTTACAGAACTCCAAATACATTGGACCAGAAAAGAAATTCCTCCCTTCACATAATAGTCAAAACACCAAATGCGCAAAATAAAGAAAGAATATTAAATGAAGTAAGGAAAAAAAGGTCAAGTAATATATAAAGGCAGAACTATCAGAATGACACCAAACTTCTCAACAGAGTCTATGAAAGCTAGAAGATCCTGAGCAGATTTCATACAGATATAAGAGAACAAGAATGCTTTCCCCCCACCCCACCTACATTGGCTTCTCTCAAGACAGAATCCTGAGTGAGATAAGCCAGTCACAAAAGAACAGACATAATATGCAGTCACTGATAATGGGATACTAACCCCAGAAAGCTCTAAACACCCAGAAACAACCCACAGACTGTGTGAAGTTCATGAAAAAAGAAAAAAAATATTTTAATTAAAATAGAACTGAATCACATCTCCCTTTCCTTCCTACAGCCCCTCCCAGTTTCTCTCCTATCTCCTCAAATTAATAACCTCTTTTCCTATATTATATATATATATATATATATATATATATATACATATGTGTATGTATATGTACCCATAAATACTTAATTACAACCTTATAAAAATGTATTCATATACTTTTATGCAAAAATGCTTAAAAATCTGTACATTTATCTTTGTTTTTTAAAATAAATAAAAAAGGGTATAAATGCTAAAAAAAAAAAAGAAGAAGAAGAAGAAGAAGAAGAAGAAGAAGAAGAAGAAGAAGAAGAAGAAGAAGAAGAAGAAAGAAGAACTACCATGGTTGACTTCCAGCAATTCACTATCCTTTTACTCTGAATATAATCTTCATGTTTAGACTGGGTTTCATGTACATATCATATAGATGGGTTTTATTTTTCTATCTACTCTGTTTCAATAAGTCCAGTTAGAAGCTTCACATTTAAAATAATTATTGCTATAGTTTAATAATTGATACTTTCTATGTATCCTAGTTTGCTTATTTGTTGCTGTGACAAACACCATGAATTCCCATTTAGAGATTAAGAAGTCAGAAGTATTAACTGACTTAATTAACCAAAGCTACTTAGGAGAAAACAGACAACCAGAATTTAAGTCATCTGTGTTCTTTTCTTTTTATTTTATTGAAAATACATTCTTGTTTTCTACTATATATCCTCATTACAGCTTCCCCTCTACTCTACTCCCATTTCCTCCAAGCTTCCTCTTTCCTCTGGATCCACTCTGTTTCTAACTCTCCTTAGAAAAGAAGAGGCTTCTAAGAGATAACAACCAAACAAAACAAAATAAAATAAAATGAAACAAAATAAAATGTGGATCAAAGTTGGATGCAGCTACCTAAAAGAAGAAAAAGAGTCCCAAGAGCAGGCATACAAGTCAAAGCCCCCCCATAGTCAGGAGTTCCATATACATGGTAAGCTAATATCCATATTGTATGCAGAGGACCTGGTATAAGCCCATGTGGGCCTGTGCTTGCTGCTTTAGTCTCTGTGACCTCATGTGTGCCTTGATTAGTTGATTCAGAGTCCCTTGTTTTTCTGGTATCCTCTATCTCCTCTGGCTCTTACTATCTTTATGCCTCCTATTCCACTGAATTCCCTGAGTTCTGAGTGGGAGGGGTTTGATAAAGAATTCCAATTTCAATTCTCCATAATGTCTAGCTGTGAGTCTCTGCATCCTGTACCATTGCTGATGGAGATAGCCTCTCTGGTATCTTTGTTCTTTACATGAGTAAGTATCACCTGTTTACTGAGGACTTTTAGAAATAAAACACAAAAACGTTCCTAAACCTACTAAATTCTACCTTTTGAAAAATCTCTAAGATCTATACAACTCCCAGTGTGTTCTTGTTTCCAGAAGGTTATGTGAAGAATCCAGATATCTGCTCTAGTATCATGGATCGGATAACAACCAACTAATGAGAAGTTTAGCAGAGTTACCTACTAACAAGACTATAAAAGGAAAGCACAGGCTTTTCTGCATTCTTGCAGAGACTAGAATTATTCAAGGATCACCGTCACAGGGTGCCAGACTACTTAATGAGCAATTTTTTAAAAAGGTCCAACCTTGTTCTCAGCCAGACTGTTTCATTTTATTTTCTAATTGACTGAGGTCATTTAAAATGAATTGTTACAACTGGGCTCTGGAAATCATGTTTTTCCCATGAAATATCTTTCCTTGCTTCCATGGGGAAGAGCAGAAAGATAGAGCTAGCCTTAGGCCCAAACCATAATTTTAGTAATTACTAACACAAGTGACTGTGGTCATAATTGAGCCATTCAAAGCCAAATGGTAGTAATAATTATTTTGTCATATTTGAATAAAGAGTGCTTCTTGGAGGGAACAAGTGTAGTTGCGCTAAGATCAGCCTTGGAGTCAGAGACCTTCTATATGCAGTAGGGGTCTTCCTGGCACCACAGCTCTCTTATGTGACAGTGATATATGCCACTCGTTATAGATGATGGCCTTGTCACACTTAAACTAATCTCTCTTTGTGTTTTCAGGCCCAGCTCAGTCCCCTGGGCAACAGTCATCAATTTACATGGAGAGGCACCGGGAGAAACACAAAACCTATCTATCACAATTGCTCAGAGTGTACTAACAGTCACTTCAAGCCAAGCATGCATCCCCATTTCAATCAGGCTCTACCCCTGCAGCATCATAAACAGTGCCAGGAGATGCATTGTTAAGAAAATGGATGGAAGAGAAGAAAGCAAGTCCTATGAAATATGAAAGCCAGTGAACTCTCTTCTCATATGACCATCCCATGGAGTTCGCCATGACTTGCATATTACCAGACTCCCTGGAATCACCTGGCTGCTTATGAAGAGCCATATCAGCATGCAAGTAGATACAACAGAAGCCACATTGACCTAAAAATGTAGAAACCTGAGAAGCAGGGTCTGTATCTGTACGTGCCCTTTCACCCAGATAACCGAGGCTGGTCTCATCTCTCACAGACATATTCCCTGGGCCAGTGCTTTCTCTATTCAAAGAGGAGTTTGCTCCACTTTTCCTAAAGAATTTATTTTCTGCCTAAGTCATAAATTTCTCAAGCAATGCTAAAAATGGAAGTGGCACTACCAATATTTTTCATGGTCAAAGAGTCAAATGGAAAGCAAATATTTCAATGTCACTGAAATCACAGTCCCATAGCTCCATCAATTTGAATAGTTAAACCTCCCTTTCCTGAATACAACTTGAATATAATTAGCATACATTTATTTTGCTGCTTCTGCATATTCCTCCAAAAGTTTTTTTTTTCTTTTCTTAATAGTTCTTCCACACACAATACAGTCCAAAGGCAGTGAATGATTTTGGCAAACAAAGATTATTGGGAATGAACCCACACCCATTTTTTGCTTGTATTTTGCTGCATTCTTGTTATGAGACCAGAGCTGCTACCAAAATATATGACTTTCGAGTTTGAAAATATTTTCTATTCACTACCTTTGGAGGAAATATTTCAAAACCCTGTTCTAGAGACTATGACCAGCATCTACGATTATTAATCTACATGATTGCAACCTTCCAAAAGATTATTCTCCTCTGGGGATACTCTTATCAATCTCATATAGAAAGCTAGACCATGACACAATTTATTTTGGACCATTTCAAATGCCTTTTTCCTGTAAAAGACTGATCTCCTTGGGTTGCTATATCTCTCATATTCACAGTTACTTGATTTGACTTTATTTTACTCTTATCACTAGGTATTTCACAGCTCCTTTGAAAATATTTTCTGTATACTTTTTGGTTGATGACGTAGTCTCTGGGAGCCCCCAAAGGTCAATCTATAAGGGGTGAGAAGTGGGGACAACATTTGTAATTTAAATAAACAAAATAAATAAATTTTAAAAAGAAAATAAAATCTTTTCTGGAAATGTTGCTGTTATTGATAGTCCTAGTACCTTATATTTCATTCTTATGACCACTGAGAAGTCCAACCTGCTTCTATAGCCTTCAAAAATCAGTTTAACTGCTAACTGTAGTCTAAATACTTACGTTTAACCTCTCAGAGACCTGTAGCTCTCCCCTCTCATGAGGGTTGCATCATTTTCCAGAGGTAAGAGAGCCTCACAGGAAACCACAACTGGCCAAAATGCAGGATCAAATGGCGATAAGGTTCCTAGCCTCAACTAAAAAATCTACAACAGAACAACTACACCAGAGTCTCCGGCAACCTCTTAGAAGAGAGCAAAGAGTTTCCAAAGGTTTAAAGAAGGAAATCTGGGCAGCCAGGGAGCAGAGAGATCTCTGCCGAGTGCACACTGAAAGCACACACCTACCCTGCCTGATCCAGGGACAAGGAACCCAGCATTGGGACCTCTGTTCCCACCCAGCGGCTTTGGGGCGCAGAACAGGAACACGGCTCGGCCCATCTGACACCAGGACGAGCAGGTCCCAAAGGTTTAAAGACTGGTGAGTAGGGGATCTGGGCAGCCAGGGAAAAGACAGATGTCTGCCAAAAGAGCACCAAAAGCATGCCACTACCCTGACTGATCCAGGGACCAGGAACCCAGCACTGGAAACTCTGTTCCCACCCAGTAGCTGTGGGGCGCAGAACAGGGCTCGGATCATCCACCACCTGGACCAGTGGAGATCCAGGGACACAGACCAGATACAAGGGAAAGGCAAGAACATATCACTGACAAGATGGCAAGAGGAAAGCGAAAGAGAATATCCCAAGGAAACCAAGACAACCTGGCAACACCAGTACCCAGCTCTCCCATAACAGCAAACACTGGAATGCCAAACACTCCAGGAAAAGAAGACGCAGACCTAAAATCATACCTCCAGATGCTGATAGAGATCCTTAAACAAGAACGGGAGGAAAAGCAAAAAGATTCAGAAGCTTTTAAAAAGGAAACGAAAAACACTCAAAGAACTCAAAGAAACAGAAAAAAACAGAACCAAAGAGATGAAGGAATGGAAGAAGGAATTTAAAATGGAAATTGACACAATAAAGAAAACACTAAAAGAGATAACCCTAGAGGGAGAACACCTAAAAATGAAATCAGGAGTCACAGAAGCAAGCATTTCCAATAGATTACAAGATATGGAAGAGAGAATCTCGGGGGCAGAAGACAACATTGTAAACATAGACAAAACAGCCGGAGAAGATGCAAAAAGCAAAAAGCTACTAACCCAAATGTACAAAAGATCCAGGACAGAATGAAAAGACCAACCTAAGCACAATAGGAATAGAAGAGTGAGAAGAATATCAACTAAGAGGCACAGTAAATATCTTCAACAAAATCATAGAAGAAAACTTCCCTACACTTAAGAATGTGATGACCACGAGCATAAAAGAAGCCTTCAGAACTCCAAATAGGTTGGGCCAGAAAAGAAATTTCTCCAGACACAAAATAGTCAAAACGCCAAGTGCCCAAAGCAGAGAAAGAATACTAAAAGCAGTAAGGGAAAAGGTCAGGTAACATATAAAGGCAGACCAACCAGAATCACACCCAATTTCTCAACAGAGACTATGAAAGCTAGAAGAGCCTGGACAGACATCATGCAGACACTAAGAGAACACAAGTGCCAGCCCAATCTGCTATACCCAGCAAAACTATCATCACCATAGATGGAGAGATGAAGATATTTCAAGACAAATCTAAATTTACACAATATCTGACAACAAACCAAGCACTACAACAAAGTACAGGTGGAAAACCCAATAAAATGAGGGAAACTACATCCTAGTAAAAACAAGAAAACTCCTAAGCAAGTTAACCAAAAGAAGAAAAAGACACAGACACAACACTACCTACAAAAGCAATAATAGCAGAAAACAGAAACCACTATTCCTTGATATCTATTAACATAAATGGACTCAACTCCCAATATAGAGACATAGGCTATAAGACTGGATACATAAACAAAATCCAGCATTTTGCTGCATACAGGAAACTCATCTCAGAGACAAAGACAGACACTATCTCAGAGTAAAAGGGTGGGAAAAAACTTCCAAGCAAACAGCCCCAAGAAGAAAGCTGGAGGGGCTATTCTAATATCGAATAAAGTAAATTTCCAAACAAAAGTTATCAAAAAAGATAAGGAAGGACACTTTTTACTCATTACAGGGGAAATCTGTCAGGAGGAACTCTCAATCCTTAACATATATGCTCCAAATACAA
Source organism: Micromys minutus (assembly GCF_963924665.1). Classification (NCBI taxonomy): domain Eukaryota; kingdom Metazoa; phylum Chordata; class Mammalia; order Rodentia; family Muridae; genus Micromys; species Micromys minutus. The sequence goes on from NC_137963.1 coordinate 30,552,934, forward strand.
AAGTACCCACATACATAAAAGAAACCCTACTAAAGCTCAAAAAATTCAATTCACCCCACACAATAATAGTGGGAGACTTTAATACCCCACTCTCTCCTATGAACAAATCATGGAAACAGAAACTGAACAAGAACAATGTAAAACTAGCAGAGACTATGAACCAACTAGAATTAATAGATATCTACAGAGCATATCATCCTAAAGTAAAAGAATACACCTTATTCTCAGCACCCCATGGCACCTTCTCAAAAATTGACCACATAATTGGACACAGAATGAGCCTCAGTCTATATAAGAAGATTGAAATACTCCCATGCATCCTTTCAGATCACCATGGTCTACCCCTATTCTTTAACAACAACAAAGACAACAAAAAGCCCACATACATATGGAAACTAAACAACACTCTGTTAAATGATAGCAGGATCAAAGAAGAAATAAAGAATGAAATTAAGGATTTTCTTGAATTCAATGAAAACGAAAACACAACATACCCAAACCTATGGGATGCAACCAAAGCAGTACTGAGAGGAAAACTCATAGCCCTAAGAGCTTCAAAAAAGAAACTGGAGAGAGCATACATAAGCAACTTGACAGCACAGCTAAAAGCTCTAGAACAAAAGGAAGCAGATACGCCCAAGAGAAGTAGACAGCAAGAAATAATCAAAATTAGGGCAGAAGTAGACCAAATAGAAACAAAAAGAACCATCGAAAGAATCAACAAAACCAAGAGTTGGTTCTTTGAGAAAATCAACAAGATTGATAAACTCCTAGCCAGACTAACTAGAGGGCAAAGAGAGAGTATACAAATTAACAAAATCAGAAAGGAAAGTGGAGACATAACAAGTGAAACAGGAAATTCAAGAAATCATCAGATCCTTCTACAAAAGACTATACTCCACAAAGTTGGAAAATCTGGAGGAAATGGATGAATTCCTAGACAGATGCAAGATCCTAAAGTTAAACCATGACCAGGTAAACCATCTAAATAATCCAATAACACCTAAAGAAATAGAAGAAGTCATTAAAAGCCTCCCAACCAAAAAAAGCCCAGGTCCAGACGGGTTCAGTGCAGAATTTTATCAGACATTTATTGAGGACATAACACCAATACTCTCCAAACTATTATACAAGATAGAATCAGATGTAATACTACCTAACTCATTTTTGTGGCTACAATTTCCCTCATTCCTAAACACACAAAGACCCTACAAGGAAAGAGACCTTCAGACCAATCTCACTTATGAAAATGATGCAAACATACTCAACAAAATCCTTGCAAACCAAATCCAGGAACACATCAAAAAGATCATTCACCATGACCAAGTAGGCTTCATCCCTGGGATGAAGGGATGGTTTAATATAAGGAAATCCATCAATGTAATCCACCATATAAACAAACTCAAAGAACAAAATCACATGGTCATCTCACTAGATTCTGAGAAAGCATTTGACAAAATTCAAAACCCCTTCATGTTAAAAGTCCTGGAAAGAACAGGAATCCAAGGTCCATACCTAAACGTTATAATAGCAATATACAGCAAACCAACAGCCAACATCAAAATTAACAGTGGGAAACTTGAAGCAATGCCCACTAAAATCAGGGACTCGACAAGGCTGCCCACTCTGCCCCTATCTATTCAACATCGTACTGGAAGTCCTGGCTGGAGCAATTAGACAGCAAAAGGAGATCAAGGGGATACAAATTGGAAAGGAAGAGGTAAAAAACATCACTCTTTGCAGATGACGTGATAGTGTACTTGAGTGACCCCAAAAATTCCACCAGAGAACTCCTACAGCTGATAAACAAGTTCAGCAAAGTGGCTGGATAGAAAATCAACTCAAAAAAATCAGCAGCCTTCCTATATTCAAAGGACAAACATGTGAAGAAAGAAATTAGGAAAAAGATACCCTTCACAATAGTCACAAAAACTATGAAATACCTTGGTGTGACTAAAACATAGTCTAATGTGATTATTTTCAGTAAATTCAAGTCTATCATTTCTGAGCACAGTTCCTTTTCAGAGCATCTCTGTCTTTACACTAAGCCTTCATGAATACATGTGTACTTAACTCCCCATTCTTTCAGTTTTATTACTTTGGAAACTGGTAGCCAGAGAAATCATTTCATTCTGTTAAGGGTATAAAAATGAATGGGTTGAAGATACCCAACAACCTCTTTGGGTAAATTCTTTAATTATACACATCTTTGCTGTGATATCTGATAATCATGGCATTTGAGAATATGGCATTACATTATTTTGTCACGTCAAGCATCATCTGATCATTGCCATTTCATTAGCAATTTTACCACTCTTGTTAGTGAGGATTGTTAGCTTGCTGTTTACCTAGTTGGAGCACTATACTGTATAGATGATCTCTTCTGGAGTAGGAGTTACCACACACATGACTCTAGTTCCTTCTAGATTTCAAAGGAGCACAAGGACTGCACGGATGTAGCCACTGCATCTTAAATCTTAATGATGTTAAGAATTAACATTGATTATTTGCTGATGTGCCAACTCAGTGGACTCATTGTGAAATCTGAAAATCTGTCAGTAAAAGAACTGATACCAGCAGGAACATGCATTAGAAATCCAAACCCCATGGGCTTGGGGCCATCATAATCAATGTTTTACTTAACACTGTACACCTTTAAAATGGACACATGGAAATGGAAAAATAAATATACCTGCAGAGAAGATGCAACCACCTCTTTTTCTTTTCTCTTGAGTTCTGATGCATGTACCCTTTTCTTTGCTAATCAAGAAACCATCAGACATTAAAGTCTGATGAATAGTAAAATTGTGTCAGTCTCAGAACAGTCATTGAGGTGGAGCTGCTGTCAGAACATGACAAAGAAGTTTTCCGGTAAATTCTCTGTGCACCAGTAATGCTCTGCTTCATGCTTTGAGTAATGAAGTAAGGCAACACTCATAATAGGCAGCTGTTCATAACTCAGCAATCCGGGATGATTATTTTGTGAAAACAAGCACTTCTCAAAAACACTTTAAAAGAAGATAATGCTGGCAGATTGGAATAATGATAAAATTCGCTTGTTCCATCCTTACCTCAAGCTAATTAACAGCTTGGCACATCTAACATTGAAAGCAACCAATTATCACAGGACAAAATACTGGCCGTCAACATTTCTGTAATGCAGTTGGCACAGAAAGTGTCATACAAATAACTTCCAGCAAAGGCTAATGGGGACAGACACTAATGCCCAGGCCAGCTTGAAAATAAAAGCTGGAACCCAAACCAATTAGACCTTTCATTATAGAAAAAGTAACTATGGCCATTCAACAGTGACATGGTTAAGATAGCCAATTGCTTCTCAGAAATAAACTGTGACCATCTTTCATTCTACTCTGGGCGAGGCTGAACGTTCACCCTGTCAAATGTCCAAGGATATATGCAACGGCTCTGTCAGAAGGAAAGCCAAACATGGGAGGATATGGATATATTCCAGAATGCTATGAATGGGTTTTCCTAATCACACACTTGATATCTGGGGTGCACATGTGTGCATGCACACACTTGCATGCATACACACACACACACATACAACACAGGTTCTGTAAACCCCTTGTCCACAGAGATGACCTATGCAATGAGTATGGTAATGTAACAAGCACTGTGGTAATATTCTGTCTATGAAGTGCTTTTTATGGTGGCAAAATAAATAAAACAAACAAATATACAATGTGAATCAAGTCCTGTCTTTGCTCATTGCCTTTGTTTTCGATGGTCTCTCATCTTTCTGAAGAGATAAAAATTAAGTGGTTCAATATTAAAGGATCCAGGTTATCAATGTAGAGTCTTGAGGACAGAGATAAGGGGAGAATTATGTGGGTATTTGAAACAAAGCCTGTGGTAGCCTTTATTTTTATTTTTGCTATTCTCATGTACAAATTTATGGATTTGGGATCCACTTGTTTACCCTACTGGGACCTGTGTGAAGTACCAGCTCCTGTCACTGAGAGGTGGCTGTTTATTTCCTGGTATGAACAGAATGGGTGTGAGAGATTATACTATACCTCTCCTGTGGGAGCCAAATATAGCATATTGAGTACTCCCTGAAAATGTTGTTTTCTGCTAGAAGAATGTAAGAAGTTCCAATATGCCAGTTATATTCAAAGACACCTGTGAGTGTTCCCTAACACAGCAGAGAGGAGATTGTAGAAGACAGCACTTTAAGGGGTTTGAGATGTCAAGATTAATCTTGATTATCTGACATAATTTTAAAAAAAGTTCTTCTAAGTGAAATAGGGTGATGGAAGAGTCTATGTTGGAGAGGGATTTGAGGATGCTGAGATATAAGAGGCTGTAACAATATTTACTCCACAGGAACCTGAGTTACCTTAAAAACCATTCATTCCTGATGACCCCACTCCAGGTCTTCCAGATGACTCCAGTATTCTATAGCTGCTACAGATGTCCTTATTCTGGGGTTACAAAGACCCTCCTCTCCTAATGATACAAACTGTGCATGAGCCATTGTCTCCACCTTGGTACACAGAACTTTTATCACCCATTCCAGGTTCCTCTGTTTACTGCTGACTGGTAAGCTGCAGCCTAATGCCTAATAAATCCTCCTTTGGAACAATTTACTGAGCCTGCAATTTATATCCAGTAGACCAAGCTGAGTTGGCTGCACTGAAAGCTTGTAATACTGAAGGTCACTGGCACCATGTGTGCGGTTAGTAAACAGTGATGAAGAGCAGCAAAGAGTAGTCGGTAGCTTGTTGGTTCTGGTTGCTAGAAAAGTAAATATACAGCAGCAGACTCTAGGAGATGAGAGACATACCACTCAATGCTCACCAGCTACTATTGGGGAAGCTATGTTTTTTCAGCTCATAATTTATACCTAAATTGACCAAAAGAATATTCATCTTATAATAATGATTATGACAGAATCGGAAGAAACAAAAGGATGCCATAAACCAAAGAATATTAGCAGGTTCTAGACAGGTGGTTTCTCAATCTCCCTAATTCTGTGGCTGTTTGATACATAATTCCTCATGTTGTGAGTCTAACCATAAGATTATTTCACTGCTACTTCTTAACTGTAATTTTCTATTAAGAAACATGACATAAATATATGATATGAAGGATAGTCTCATATGTAACCCACAAGGGATCACAACCTACAGCTCTAAAATGTAGAAGAAGCAAAGAGATTGTTCTGAAAGAGCTTCCAGAAAGTACCTGTTGACAACATCAGTTTAGTCACTTGGAGTTACTTTGGGCTTCTAAAATACAGGACTATAAAATAATAATTTTGGTTTTAGGTATTACATTTCATATAATTTGTTAAAGTAGTCCTAAGAGATTATAATGGCTGTTATGTTTAATTTTCATTACCTATCTTGATTAAAATAGTATCAATAAAGTGTTACTCTAGGTGAATATTTTATGGTGCTTCCAAAAGCAACTAGATCACGAAGGATTTAACCTGATGAACAAATTAATCCCAGGAAAACCTCCTAACATGACAGAATACTAGAAGGAAGTGAAAGCAAGAGTTGGTATCTACATGGAGACAATGTTTTCTGAAGGTATGTTCTTAGAAGCTATTTCATTTCTATATATTCTCCTGTGTTCTTTTTATACTTTCAATCCACCAAGAGTTTAACATCTCATCTACATCACAGCTTCTACTACTGTTGTGGGGCCATGCAACAGTGGGCCAAACTTTAAGCCAGTGAGGCAAAAATAAATCTTTCTTTTAAGTTGATTCTATCAGGTATTTGCATGCAATGGAGAGAAAAGTTGCCATATCTTGTGTGCTTTGTGCTCTTGAACCATGAGAATCATGAAAAGACAGGTGGGTAGGCAAAAAGAGAAATCTGGGATGAAATAGAAGTGGACTCACTAGTGGAGAACACCTATCAAACCGAAACCCAGAACCTCAACCCATTTATCATGTGCAGTTTCAGAGGAGGAGTTAGGCAATTTTGGAAGAAACAAGCTCAAGTTGCCATCCTAATGTTCAATAAAATAGACTTTCAACCAAAAGTTATCGGGTGTAATGGGGAAAGACACTTCATATTCATCAAAGAGAAAATCCACCAAGAGAAAGTCTCAATTCTGAACACCTATGCCCCAAATTCAAGGGCATCCACATTCATAAAAGAAACTTTATTTAAGCTCAAAACACACACTAAACCCCAGACAACAACAGTGGGAGACTTCAATACTCCATTCTTGATAATTGACAGGCCACTGAAACAGAACCAAAACAGACGCAATGAAACTAATAGAAGTTATGAACTAAATGGATTTAACAGATATCTATAGAACATTTTCCCCTAAAACAAAAGGATGCACCTTCTTCTCAGTAACTTATGGTACAGTCTCTAAAATTGACCATGTAATTTGTCACAAAATAACTGTCAACCCCTGTGTATTAGTCAGGGTTTTCTAGAGTCACAGAACTTATAAATAGTCTCTATATAGTGAGGTATTTACTGGTGACTTACAGTCTGTATTCCAATCCCTTAACGATGGCTGACAGCAGCTGTGAAGTCCAAGGATCTAGCAGATGCTCAGTCCCACAGGGCAAGCAGGCAGAGTCCCACAAGGCAAGCAGGCAAAGTCCCAGAAGGCATGCAGGCCAAGAGAGAGAGCCTTCCTTGTTCAAATGTCCTTATGTAGGCCTCCAACTGAGGGTGTGTCCCAGATTAAAGGTGTGTGCCACCACACCTGGATCTGGGACTTGCTTGTCCCAGAAGACATTGAGCTCAGTGATCTCCTTGCCTTAGTTTCCTAAGATTCTTAGCCTCTGTGCCTCAAGATCAAGATCAAAGCTGGGCTTCCCAATTCTGGATTGTGGTTCATTCCAGATACGGTCAAGTTGACAACCAGGAATAGCCACTACACCATACAAGAAGATTAAAATGCCATAATGCTATGCATCTTATCAGATCACAATGGCCTAATGTTGGTCTTCAATAACAACAAAAACAACAGAAAGTTGACATACATGTAGAAACTTAACAACTCTCTACTTAATAATAACTTGCTCAGGAAAGAAAGAAAGAAAGAAATTAAAGACTTCCTGGAACTCAATGAAAATATTGACATTAAAGACCTAAACTTATGGGACAGAACAAAAGAGTTAAATGCTAAGAGGAAAATGCATAGCACTAAGTGTCCTGGTAAAGAAACTGGAGAGACCTTACACTAGCAACTTAAGAGCATACCTGAGAGCTCTATAACAAAAGAAAAGAAGCAAATACACCCAAGACAGCTAGATGGCAGAAAATAGTCAAACTTGGGCTGAAATCAACCAAACAGAAGTGAGAAAAACAATACAAAGAATCAAAAAATAAAAATTAAAAAAAAAAAAACCCATAAATTGATTCTTTGAGAGAATCAGCAGGATAGATAAACCCCTAGCCAAAATAACTAAAGGGCCCAGAGGCAGTATTCAAATCAACAAAATCAGAAATGAAAAGGGAGACACATAAACAGAGAAAACTAAAAAAAAAAAAAAAAAAAAAAAAAAAAAAAAAAAAAATCAGATCCTACTACAAAAGCCTATACTCAACAAAACTGGAAAATCTATATGAAATAGATGGTTTTCTAGACAGACACCTCATACAAAAGTTAAATCAAGAGCAGGTAAACTATCCAAACAGGCTCATATCCCATAAGGAAATAGAAGATGTCATTAGAAACCTCCTAAGTACTGAAGGAACTGAAAAGGCTTGCAACCCCATGAGATGAACAATATTATAAACCACCCAAACCCTCAAGAGCTTACAGAGATTAAAACATCAGTACATACATATATAGAGACTCGTGACTCCAGTTACATATGTAGCAGAGAATAGCATTTTCTGGCATCAGTTGGGAGAAGAGGCCTTTAATCCAGTGAAGATTTGTTTTCCTAGTGTAGGGGAATGCCAAGGTGCTGAGGTAGGGGAGGGAGTACCTTCATGAAAGTAAGGAGAGAGGGGGGGTGGGGAGTGGAGGAAAAGAGGATAACATTTGAAATGTTAATACAGAGAATATACAATAACAATGAAAGCAAAAAATAAAAAATAAAAATAAAAAACAAAAAAATCCTAACTCAAACTAGCCCAGGGTCAGACAGATTTAGTGCAGAATTCTACCAGACCTTCAAAGAAGGCCTAATACCAAGATTTCTAAAACTATTCCATAGAATAGAAACAGAAAAAAACACTACCTAATTCATTTTATAAAGCCACAATTATTCTGGTACCTAAACTACACAAGGACTTGAACCAGAGAGAGAGACAGAGAGAGAGAGAGAGAGAGAGAGAGAGAGAGAGAGAGAGAGAGAGAGAGAGAGAAACTTCTCCCATATAAATCTTGATTAACCCAATAAATTCTGGCAAACCAAATTCAAGAACACATCATAACCATCATTTACTATGATCAAGTAACCTTCATCCCAGGGATGCAATGTTGGTTCAATATATGAAAATCTGTTAACATCATCCACTATATAAACAAACTCAAAGGAGAAAATCACATAAAAAAATCTCCTTAAATGCAGAAAAGGCATTTGACAGAATACAATACCTCTTCATGTTAAAAAAAATTAGAGAGATCAGGAATTAAAATCCATACCTAAACATAATAATAACAATTTACCACAAATCAACAGCCAATATAAAATTAAATAGAGAGATATTCAAAGCAGTACCACTAAGATCAGGGACAAAATAAGGCTGTCCACTCTCCCCATACCTATTCAATACAATGCTCAAAGTGTTAGTTAGAACAATAAAACAACAAAAAGAGATTGAGGGGACACAAATTGGCAAAGAAGAAATAAAAGCATCAGCACTTGCAGATGGTACAGAAGTATACATAAGCGACCCAAACAATACTACCAGAGAACTTTTTGAGCTAATAAATAACTTCAGCAAAGTGTAAGAATATAAAATTAACTCAAATAAATTAGTAGCCTTACTTTAAACAAATGATAAACAGACTGAGAAAGAAATTAGTGAAACAACTCCCTTCACAATAGCCAATAAAATATCCTGGGATAAGTCTAACAAAAAAGAAAAAAGAAAAAAGAAAAAAGAAAAAAGAAAAAAGAAAAAAAAAAAAGGAAAAAAGAAAAAAGAAAAAAGAAAAAAGAGCTGTATGACAAGAACTTTAAATCTCTCAAGAAAGAAATCAAATATCTCAGAAAATGGAGAGATCTACCATGCTCATGGACTGGCAGAACAAACATAGTAAAATTGGCCATCCTACCAAAGGCAATGTATAATTTCAATGCAATGTCCATCAAATTTCCAACTCAGTTCTTCACAGGGATAGAAAGAGCAATTCTCAAATTTATCTGGAATAACAAAAAATTCAGGATAGCAAAAAACCTTCTCAACAATAAAAGAACTTCTTAGGGAATCATCATCCCTGACCTCAAGCTATATTACACAGCAATAGTGATAAAAATGCATGGTATTGGTACAGAGACAGGCAGGTAAATAAATGGAATAGAATTAAAGACCCAGAACTAAAACTACACATATGTGGACACTTGATCCTTGACAAAGAATCCAAAAATATACAGTGGAATAAAGAAAGCATCTTCAACAAATGGTGCTGGTGTAACTGACTGTATGTAGAAAAATGAAAATTTATTGAGTATTTTTGCATCAATGTTCTTGAGGGAGATTGATCTGAAGTTCTCTTTCCTTTTAGGGTCTTTGTATTGTTAAGGAATGAGAGTTATTGTGGCTTCAAAGAATGAGCTGGGTAGTGTTCCATCTGACTCTATTTTATGGAATAGATTGGAGAGTATTGGTATATATATATTCTATCATCTATAAATGCCTGATAGAATTCTGCATTGAGCCCACCTGGTCCTGTTTTTCTTTTTCTTTTCTTTTCTTTTTTTTTTTTTTTTTTTTTTTTTTTTTTTTTTTTTTTTTTGATTGGGAGGCTTTTGATGACTGCTTCTATTTCTTTGGGTGTTATGAGAATGTTTAAATGATTTATCTTGTCCTGATTTAACTTTGGTATCTGGTATCTGTCTAGAACTTTGTACACTTCCTCCAAATTTTCCAGGTTTGTTGAGTGTAGACTTTTGTAGCAGGATCTGATGATTTCTGGAATTTCCTCAGTGTCTGTAGTTATGGCTCCACTTTCCTTTCTGATTTTGTTAATTTGGATACTCTCTCTTTGCCCTCTAGTTAGTCTAGTTAAGGGTTTATAGATCTTGTTAATTTTCTCAAAGAACCAGATCCTGGTTTTGTTGATTCATTATATGGCTCATTTTGTTTCTACATGGTTGATTTCTGCTCTGAGTTTGATTATTTCCTGCCATCTAATCCTCTTGGGAGCATCTGCTTCTTTTTCTCCTAGAGCTTTTAGCTGTGCTGTCAAGTTGCTAGTGTATTCTCTCTCCAGGTTTTTTTTTTTTTTTTTTTTTTTTTTTTTTTTCTGGAGGCACTCAGAGCTATGAGTTGTTCTCTTAGTACTGCTTTCATTGCATTCCATAGGTTTGAGTACATTGTGCTTTCATTTTCATTAAACTCTAGAAAATCCTTAATTTATTTCTTTTTTTTTGGTTTAATTGTTTATTTTTAAAAAGATTTTCTTCCATTTTTTTTTACTGAAGAACTTTATTTAAAAAAACAAAGATAAATGTACAAATTTTAAGCATTTTTGCATAAAAGTATATGAATACATTTAATTCATTTCTTTATTTCTTCTTTGACCATGCTATTGTTGAGTAGAACATTGTTCAGCTTCAATATATATGTGGGCTTTTTGTTGTTTTTGTTGTTATTAAAGACCAGCTTTAGTCCATGGTGTTCTGATAGGATGCATGGGAGTATTTTGATCTTCTTGTATCTATTGAAGCCTGTTTTGTGATCGATTATATGGTCAATTGGAGAAGGTACTGTGAGGTACTGAGAAGAAGGCATATTCTTTTGTTTTAGGATGAAATATCCTGTAGATGTCTGTTAATTCCAATTGGTTCATAATCTCTGATAGTTACACTATGTATCTGTTCAGTTTCTGCTTCCATGATCTGTCCATTGATGAGAGTTAGGTTTTGAAGTTTTCCATTATTATTGTGTGTGGTGCAATGTATGTTTTGAACTTTAGTAGGGTTTCTTTTATGAATGTGGGTACTCTTGGATTTGTAACATATATGTTTAGGACTGAGAATTCATCCTGATAAATTTTTCTTGTAATGAGTAAAAAGTGTCCTTCCTTATCTTTTTTGATAACTTTTGCTGGAAAATATACTTAATTCAATATTAGAATGACTACTCCAGCTTGTTTCTTGGGGCCATTTGCTTGGAAGGTTTTTGCTCAGCCTTTTACTCTGAGATAGTATCTGTCTTTGTTTCTGACATGAGTTTCCTGTATGCAGCAAAATCCTGGATCCTGTTTTTATATCCAGTCTGATAGGTTATGTCTTTTTACTGGGGAATTGAGTCTATTCATGTTAACAGATATTAAGGAATAGTGATTGTTGTTTCTTGCTATCTTTGCTTTTAGAGGTAGAAATATGTCTGTGTGTCTTTCTTCTTTTGGTTTTCTTCCTTAGTTATTCTCTTGTTTTTTTTTTTTTTTTTTTTTTTTTTTTTTTTTTTTTTTTTTTTTCTAGGTTGTAGTTTCCCTCCTTGTGTTGGGTTTTCCATTTATGTTTTTTTTTTTTTTTTTTTTTTTTTTTTGTAGGGCTGGATTTGTGGTCAGATATTGTGTAAATTTAGTTTTGTCTTGGAATATCTTGGTCTCTCCATCTATAGTAATTGAGAGTTTTGATAGATATAGTAACCTGGGCTGGCATTTGTGTTCTCTTAGTGTCTGTATGATGTCTGTCCAGGCTCTTCTAGCTTTCATAATCTCTGTTGAGAAGTCAGGTGTAATTTTGATTGGTCTGCCTTTATATGTTATATGTCCTTTTTTCCTTACTGCTTTTAGTATTTTTTCTTTGTTTTGAACACTTGGTGTTTTGTCTATTATGTATTGGGAAGAGTTTCTGTTATGTTCCAATCTTTTGGGATTTCTGTAGCCTTCTTTTATGTTAATGATCATCTTATTCTTAAAGGTAGGCAAGTTTTCTTCTATGATTTTGTTGAAGACATTTTACATTAAGAGCTTTTAAGTTTTTGCATCATTTCTGACTGTTCTTTCTATGTTTTCTATGTTGTCTTTGGCCCCTGAGATTCTCTCTTCCATCTCTTTTAGTCTTTTGGTGATGCTTGCATCTGTGACTCCTGATTTATTTTTTAGGTTTTCTATCTCAAAGGTTGTCTTTTTATTGTTTTGTCTTGTTTTCCTTATTGTTTCTATTTCCATTTTCAAGTCCTTCACCTGTTTGGTTGTGTTTTCCTGTAGTTATCTGAGTGATTTTTGTATTTCCTCTTTAAGGGCTTCTATTTGTTTATGTGTGTTCTCCTGTAATTGTTTAAGGGAGTTATTCATGTGCTTCTCCAAGATCTCTGTCGTCTTTGTGAAGTATGATTCCAAGTCTGAGTCTTGTTTTTCTGGAGTGTTTGGCAATCCACTACTTGCTGTGGTGGGAGAGCTGGGTTCTGATGTTGCCAGGTTGTCTTGGTTTCAATTATTTAAGTTCTTTTTCTTTCTTCTTGCCATCTTGTTATGTGTGATTATACGTGACCTTGGTGTCCGTGACTGGTGCCTGTCTCTCCCATGGATCTGAGGGCCCATGGGCTCAGGATGAAAATTGCTTCTGAGCATTCTTCTTTTTGTGGGAGAGCAGTGAGTTCTGGTGGCAGTGGCTCAGCTTTGTCTTTGTGAGCTCAGGTGTGGGAGCTTTTGTGAGGCTGTTCTGGGAGCTCAGACATTTGCCCACAGGTCCTGAGTAATATTGGTAGGGACCTGGCTCTTTCTCTAGGCCAAAAAGGACCCTTTTCCAGAGATCACAGCACTCTCTTCTCTCTGAGAACTCCAGGTGTGTCCTCCCTGGGCCTATGTGTCAGGTTCACCTCTAGTCCAGGTGTGAAAGCTCCTGTGGAGCTGATCTTAGAACACCTTTTTTTTGGGGGGGGGGGCAGATCCTGATTCCCTCTGACAGAGGCCCAACACTTACTGTGGGCTGAAAATGATCCTTTTTCACAAGCACCACTAAGCACTGTCTGCGCTCTGGGTACTCATAGCACAACCTTTCCAGGCCTGTGCCCCAGGTTCTCTGCTGGTCCAGGTGAAAAAGAGCCTGGGTATGTCTCAATACCACTCTTATATCCAAAAGATGCTCCAGGAGGCAACATGGGCACATGTTACATTAAGTGTATAGTGGCCTTATTTGTGACAGCCAGAAGCTGGAAACAACAGATGTCTTATGATAGAAGAATGAATACAGAAAATATGGCTCATATACACAATGGAATACTACTCAGCTAGTAAGAGTGAGGACATCCTGAGTTTAGTAGGCAAATGATGGAACTAGAAAATATCCTGAGTGAGGTAACTCAGACCCAAATGGACATGTGTGGTATGTACTCACTAATAAGTGGATATTAGCCACAAAAAATTATACATACCATACCCAAGTTACAGTCCACAGAATTCAAAAAGTTCAACAAGCTGAAGGTCCCTAGTGAGGATGTCTCAATCCCACTTGTGAGGAAGAAGAAAGCAATCAAAAGGGAGGTGGGAGGGAGGGAGGGAAGAAGGAAAGGACATGGGTGGGAAAGGGGACAGGGGTAGGAAAGAGGGGAACATGATCTGGTATTGGTTGGGGGAAAGGTACTGAAGCTCTTAGGGCCAACACAAAGAATGGAAGCAGGAAAGCTCAGGAGGTGGGAGGTAGGGGGACCCTCCGGAATATCCTAGAGACCAGGAAAATGAGAGACTCTCAGGACTCAAAGAGTGGGACCTTAGATAAAATGCCCTACAGTGGGGAGAGGAAACTTATAGAGACTATCTCCAGTAGAAAGTCAGGGCATCAATTGAGAGATGGGGTTGTCATCCCACAGTCAAAACTATAACCGTAATTGTTACTGTCTGAAAGAACTGCAGGAACAGAAATGGAGAGAAGACTGGGAGAAAGGATGTCCAGTGGTAGGCCTAAAGTGGGATACACCTGAAGGGTAACCCCCAAGGCCTGACACTATTACTGAGGCTATAAAGCACTCACAAAAAGGGACCTATCATGACTTTCCCCAAAAGACCCAATAAGCAGTTGAAAGAGTCAAATGAAGATATTTACACCCAACCAAAGGAAAGAAGTTGGAGACCTCTGTGATTGAATCAGGGAAAAGCTGGAAAAGACTGAGGAGGAAGGCAACCCTGTAGGAGGAACAGCAGTCTTAACTAACCTGAAACCTCAAGACCTTTTAGACACTGGACAACCAACCAAATAGCATATACCAGCAGATATGAAGTTCCCAACACATATACAGCAGAGGACTGCTGGGTCTGGGTTCAGAAAAGAGGCACCTAACTCTTAGGAGACTGGAGGCCCCAGGGAGTTTAGAGGTCTGATGGGGTAGAAGGTGAAGGTATGGGATAGGGAACAATCAGAGGGTAGACTAGAAGAGGGATAAAATATGGAGTGTTAAAAAAAGATTAAATAAAATTTTTAAAACAAAAAAAAAGAAAGCAGAAAAGTGTCTAGGGCTAGTGAATGACTCAGTAGGTAAAGGTGCTTGTGGCCAAGCTGACACTTGGGACCTACATAGTGGAAGGAAAGAAGAGACTGCCTCAAATGTCCTCTCTCCTCCATTCATGCACTGTGGAAAATGTGCATGAACATCATATATATATATATATCTTTTCTTTTTAAAAAAACATCATCATATCTTTTTAAAAAATTCAAAGTGGCCAAATAAATATATATTCATTTTGTACCCTTTAATTATCAAGAATACTTTTGTTTTTCATATATATTAATGGTTTGAAAAGTTTTCAATTGATAAAATTTTAATGTAGAGCAATTCATTTTTTTCTTAAACTTTGTTATTGAAGTAAAAGTAAATCTGACAACTTGATCATCTAGCTAGCATGAGTTAGTGAAACCACATATTGTAACTGTGATTTCAAGAAATAAAAATCAAAAAAAAGAAATTCATTTTTGCATGTGCTTGGGAATTGAATTCACCTTTTGATGATATTATAAATGACTACTAAGGCTTTTCTTATCTCATACCCCACTGTCTGCTTTAAGATCCCTAGGTGCCAGGATAGAGCACAGGACCAGACCATTTCAAATATATTAAAATTTCCAGTTTACTTCAGCTGTGTTTTTTTCTAATCCTCCTTTGCAAAAACTTTAAATGCCCCTCAGCATTCAAACACATCAATATTGAGGGCTTTGTGATTTTCAAGGTTGTTGGAAAAAACAGGTAGGAATATTTAGGTCTATGCTTATTGTGCTGCACTATATTGTATTTGCTTTCTGTCCTGGCCAGTGAATGGCTGTTTAGAGACCTGAGCCAGCAGTACCATAACAGCTCATTGAAGGCTTACTCTATTCTACCTTCAATCTGTAATTTTAAAGTACTTTTGTGAGAGATTCAAATCTAGGGCTCTATGCTGCTGGGTAATGCTTTATCACTGACAGATCCTCTAACCGTCCCCCATCAACTACCACTGGTGTTGGATATATATCTAATCTCTCCTTTCTGCCAATCAGTTTTGTTCTTGAACTGAGAAAAATAACTTTGAAATTATGTTCTAGACTGACATATTGTAGGATATCAGAGATAAAATTTGAATATGTGGCAGAACACTTCTGCTTTGTCCCTTGTCTCTGGCTTTTGGGGACTCACTTACAAAAGAAGATTTTGTGATTTATTGATGTTGAGAGGTATTTGTCTGCTTTAACTGGAATTGCATTGCAGGACCCATCCATATTCTGTGTCTTTAGTTTTTCTAATTGGTGTTCATTTGTTCCCAAGCCAATAGACTACCTATGGACTGGTGCTAACTGTAAGTGCAACGTTTGCTCCCTCAGATGAAGTGATGAGACAAGAGCTGGGTGAAAGCTGCTGTGTGAATGCATGGCACCTCTAGGCCTAAGCCTGCAAGCACCTAGCTTTTGTACAGTCTAATCTTTCAGGTTGACTGATTCAATCAGCTTTTCTCTGCTTCTGACCAAATTGTTCTGCCTGGCCTCATACTAACTTTAGCTAATCTTGTGGCTTCTTCTCATTCTCTGGCTGGTTATGTCATCACATATGTTTAACCTGTTAACCTGTCTTTGTAAAACTGTCCCAAGAAAACTATCATATACAAACACCATACACAGAATATGAAATGCAACATACCATGTAACACAGACACACACACACACACACACACACACACACACACACACACACACACACACACACATACATTTTTTTTCTCTGCTTTCAAGTAGCCTTTATTCCTGGCTGTTCTTGGGTGTATGGGCATATGTTGTCTCTCTCTGACACATTCTGTCAAATATTTCTCTGATTCACCACCTTGCCTCTCAATCAGACATCACTTTCAAACATGGCTACTTCCTTCTACAAATTAATATTATGGTAGTTGTGAGGAATTAAAAGTGTACACTAAGGGCATATCTATAGTCCAGAAAGATCATACTCTAATTCAAGGTGTGTCTGTATTCTGACTGGATCATATCTTAGGATGTGATCTCTTCCCAGAGAAACCATGTTGCTGGATCAAAATTCCTCTACACATAACAGTTCACTAAAAACAAAACAAAAATTTCACTATGTAGGCTTAAAGTATAAGATAGACAAGTGCCTGTCGAAAAGTATGTTGTTTTAAGTACAAATTTCTTACTGTAATTTTAAGTTATACCAACTTATAAGGCAAGAAAACAAAAGATTTTCAGGCATATACAAGTTAGAATACAGACTTTAACAAAAACAGAGTCTCATAGAGATACTAGTGTTCCCACAGAGGACGGCTCCACAGGAAATGGCTCACTATACACGCATAAGGATGTGAGTACTGATCCCCAGAATCCACACCTAATAGTGTACATCTATAATCCCTGTGTGTATGCACGGGCAAGTATACCCCACTACAGGAACATGAATACAACAAATATGTGTGTATGTAATCACATGTGCATGCTTGCACACACAAGATACATGTAAACAACAGGGAGCAGAGAGATCTCTGCCGAGTGCACACTGAAAGCACGCCCCTGCCCTGCCTGATCCAGGGACCAGGATCACAGCATTGGGACTTCTGTTCCCACCAGCGGCTTTGAGCACAGAACAGGGCTCGGCCCAACTGCCACCTGGACCAGCAGTTCCCAAAGGTTTAAAGACTGGTGAGGAGGGGATCTGGGCAGCCAAGGAGCAGATGATCTCTGCCAAGTGAGCACAAAAAACACACCCCTGCCCTGCCTGATCCAGGGACCAGGAACACAGCATTGGGACCTCTGTTCCCACCCAGCTGCTTTGGAGCGCAGAACAGGGCTTGGCCCATCTGCCACCTGGACAAGTGGAGATCCAGGGACAAAGACCAGATACAAGGAAAGGCAAGAACATATCACTGACAACAAGATGGCAAAAGGAAAGCGAAAGAGTATATCCCAAGGAAACCAAGACAACCTGGCAACACCTGAATCCAGCTCTCCCTTAACAGCAAACATTGGAATGCCAAACACTCCAGAAAAAAAAGACACAGACCTAAAATCATACTTAAAGACGCTGATAGAGATCCTTAAATAAGAACAAGAGGAAAAGCAAAAAGATTCAGAAGCTTTTATAGAGGAAACAAGTAAAACATTTAAAGAACTAAAAGAACTAGAGGAAAACAGAACCAAAGAGATGAAGGAGTGGAAGAAGGAATTTAAAATGGAAATTGACACAATAAAGAAAACACTACAAGAGATAGCCCTAGAGGTAGAACACCTATAAAAGAAATCAGGAGTCACAGAAGCAAGCATTTCCAATAGATGACAAGAGATGGAAGAGAGAATCTTGGGGGCAGAAGACAACATTGTAAACATAGACAAAACAGCCAGAGAAGATGCAAAAACCAAAAAAGTTCCTAACCCAAATGTCCAGGAGATCCAGGACACAATGAGAAGACCAAACCTAAGGATAATAGGAATAGAAGAGGGAGAAGAATATCAACTGAGAGGCACAGTAAATATCTTTTAAAAATTTTAGAAGAAAACTTCCCTACCCTCAAGAATGAGATGACCACGAGCATAAAAGAAGCCTTCAGAACTCCAAATAGGTTGGACCAGAAAAGAAATATCTCCCGACACATAAGAGTCAAAACACCAAGTGCCCAAAGCAAAGAAAGAATACTAAAAGCAGTAAGGGAAAAAGGTCAGGTAACCTATAAAGGCAGATCAATCAGAATCACACCTGATTTCTCAACAGACACTATGAAAGTTAGAAGAGCCTGGACAGACATCAGGCAGACCCTAAGAGAGCACAGGTGCCAGCCCAAGCTGTTATACCCAACAAAACTATCATCACCATAGATGGAGAGATGAAGATATTTCAAGACAAATCTAAATTTATACAATATCTGACAACAAACCAAGCACTACAATGAATTACAGGTGGAGAACCCAATAAAATGAGGGGAACTACATCCTAGTAAAAACAAGAAAACTCTTAACAAGATAACCAAAGGAAGAAAAAGACACAGACACAACTCAACCTACAAAAGCAATAATAGCAGAAAACAGAAACGACTATTCCTTGATATCTATTAAAATAAATAAACTCAACTCCCCAATAACAAGACATGGGCTAGCAGACTGGATACATAAACAAAATCCAGCATTTTGCTGCATACAGGAAACTCATCTCAGAGACAAAGACAGACACTATCTCAGAGTAAAAGGTTGGGAAAAAAACTTCCAAGCAAACAGCCCCAAGAAGCAAGCTTGAGTGTCTATTCTAATACCGAATAAAGTAAATTTCCAACCAAAAGTTATCAAAAAAGATAAGGAAGGAAACTTTTTACTCATTACAGGGGAATTCTGTCAGGAGGAACTCTCAATCCTTAACATATATGCTCCAAATACAAAAGCACCCACATTCATAAAAGAAACCCTACTAAAGCTCAAAAAATACATTTCACCCCACACAAAAATAGTGGGAGTCTTTAATACCCCACTCTCTCTAATGGACTGATCATGGAAACAGAAACTGAACAAGGACACTGTAAAACTAGCAGAGACTAAGAACCAACTAGAATTAATATATATCTACAGAACATATCATCATAAAGTAAAAAAATACACCTTCTTGTCAGCACCACATGGCACCTTCTCGAAAATTGACCACATAATTGGACACAGAAGGAACCTCAATCGATATAAGAAGATTGAAATACTCCCATGCATCCTCTCAGTTCACCATGGTCTACGGCTGGTCTTTAACAACAACAAAGACAACAAAAAGCCCACATACATATGGAAACTAAAAAACGCTCTGTTAAATGATAGCAGGGTCGAAAAGAAATAAAGAAAGAAATTAAGGATTTTCTTGAATTCAACGAAAATGAAAACACAACATACCCAAACCTATGGGATGCAACCAAAGCAGTACTGAGAGGAAAACTCATAGCCCTATGCGCTTCAAAAAAGAAAGTGGAGAGAGCATACATCAGCAACTTGACAGCACAGCTAAAATCTCTAGAACAAAAGGAAGCAGATATAGCCAAGAAGAGTAGATGGCAAGAAATAATCAAAATCAGGGCAGAAATAGACCAAATAGAAACAAAAGAACCATTGAAAGAATCAACAAAACCAAGAGTTGGTTCTTTGAGAAAATCAACAAGATTGATAAACCCTAGCCAGACTAACTAGAGGGCAAAAAGAGAGTATCCAAATTAACAAAATCAGAAAGGAAAGTGGAGACATAACATCTGAAACTTAGGAAATTCAAGAAAACATCAGATCCTAATACAAAAGCCTATACTCCACAAAGTTGAAAAATCTGGAGGAAATGGATGAATTTCTAGACAGATACAAGATTCTAAAGTTAAACCATGATCTGGTGAACCATCTAAATAATCCATTAACACCTAAAGAAATAGAAGAAGTCATCAAAAATCTACCAACCAAAAAAGCACAGGTCCAGACGGGTTCAGTGCAGAATTTTATCAGAAATTTATTGCGGATATAACACCAATACTCTCCAAACTATTCCACAAGATATAATCCGATGGAATACTACCAAACTCTTTTTTTTGAGACTACAATAACCCTCATTCCTAAACCACACAAAGACCCTACAAGGAAAGAGTAATTCAGACCAATCTCACTTATGAAAATGATGCAAGCATACTCAACAAAATCCTTGCAAAGCAAGCCTATATCTTTTTATTTGGAAGTTGAGTCCATTTATGTTAACAGATATCAAGGAATAGTGGTTGCTGTTTCCTGATATTATTGCTTTTGTAGGTTGAATTGTGCCTCTGTGTCTTTCTTCTTTTAGTTTTCGTGCTTAGGAGTTTTCTTGTTTGTTCTATGATCTAGTTCCCCTCCTTGTATTGGGTTTTCCACCTATAATTCCTTGTAGTGCTGGGTTTGTGTTCAGATATTGTGTAAATTTAGTTTTGTCATGGAATATCTTAGTCTTTCCATCTATGATGACTGATAATTTTGCTGGGTATAGCAGTGTGGGCTGGCACTTTTGCCTTCTTAGGGTCTGCATGTTGTCTGTCCAGGCTCTTCTAGCTATCATAGTCTCTGTTGAGAAGTCAATATGATTCTGATTAGTCTGCCTTTAGATGTTACATGACCTTTTCCCTTACTTCTTTTAGTATTCTTTCTTTGCTTTGGGCTCTTAGCGTTTTGACCATTATGTGTCTGGAGAAATTTTTTTCTGGTCCAACCTATTTGGAGTTCTCTAGGCTTCTTTTATGCTTGTGGTCATCTTATCCTTAAGGGTAGGAAAGTTTTCTTCCAGGATTTTGTTGAAGATATTTACTGTGCCTCTTAGTTGATATTCTTTGCCCTCTTCTATTTCTATTAACTTTAGGTTTGGTCTTCTCATCGTGTCCTGGATCTCCTGTACATTTTGCGTTAGGAACCTTTTGGTTTTTGCATCTTCTGTGACTGTTTTGTCTATGTTTTCAATGCTGTCTTCTGCCCCCGAGATTCTCTCTTCCATCTCTTGTAGTCTGATGGAAATGCTTGCATCTGTGACTCCTGATTTCTTTCTTAGGTTTCTACTTTAGGGTTGTCTCATTTAGTGTTTTCTTTATTGTGTCCATTTCCATTTTAAATTCCTTCTTCCATTTTTTCAACTCTTTGGTTCTGTTTTCTTCTAGTTTTTTGAGTTCTTTGAGTATTTTTCTTTTTTCTTTTTAAAAGCTTCTATTTCTTTTCGCTTTTCCTCCCGTTCTTGTTTAAGGATCTATATCATTATCTTGAGGTAGGATTTCTGGTCTGAGTCTTCTTTTTCTGGAGTGTTTGGCATTCCTCTGTTTGTTGTGATAGGAAAGCTGAATTCTAGTGTTGCCAGGTTGTCTTGGTTTCCCTGCGGTAAGGTACATTCTTTTGTTTTCCTATTGCCATCTTGTTGTCAGTGATTGGTTCTTGCCTTTCCCTTATACCTTGCCTGTGTCCCTGAATCTCTGCTGTACCTGGTGGCAGATGGTCAAGAACCTGTTCTACACCCAAAAGCTGCTGGCTGGGAACAGAGGGCCCAATGCTAGGTTCCTGGTTCCCTGGACCAAGCAAGGCAGGGGCACACTCTCCACTTGCTCGGCAGAGATCTCTCTGCCCCCTGGCTACTTGGAACGCCTACTTACCATGCCTATCTAGTACATACTTTCAACGTGTATTTGTACTTTTTTAAAGTAAGCACTATGTCTTTTTAATTTAAAAATATTAATGATTTTTGTCATTAAGAAACGGTTCTTAAAGAAATCAAAATATCACTATTTGTAGATGATATGATAGCATATTTAAATGACCCCAAATATTCTACCAGAAAACACCTACTGCTGATAAAAATTTCAGCAAAATTCCTGGATATAAAATGAACTCAAACATATCACTAGCCTTCCTCTACTCAAAGAATAACCCGCCTGAGAATGAAATATAAAAAAGGGCATCCTTCATAATACTTCCAAATAATATAAAATACCTGAGTGTGACTCTAACCAAGCAAGTGAAAGATCTGTATGATAAGACCTTCAAGTTTCTGAAGAAAGAAATTGAAGAAGATTTCAGAGAAAGGAAAGATCCCCAATGCTCATGGACTGAAAGGATTAATATAGAAAAAAATGGCCATTTTGCCAAAAGTAATCTACAGATTCAATGCAATCCCCATCAAATTTCCAGCACAATTCTTTGTAGAGCTAGAAAGAGCAATTTGCAAGTTCATTTGGAATAACAAAAAAAAAAAAAAAAAAAAAAAAAAAAAACCCAGGATAGTGAAAACTATTCTCAACAATAAAAGAATTTCTGGAGAAATCACCATCTTTGACCTCAATCTCTATGACAGAGCATTAGTGATAAAAACTGTATGGGATTGGTACAGAGACAGGCAGGTAGACCAGTGGAATAGAATTGAAGACACAAAAATGAACCCACATACCTATGGTCATTTGATCTTTGACAAACCATCAAATGCGAGAAGATAGCATTTTCAACAAATGGTGCTGGTCCAACTGGGGTATCAGCATGTAGAAGAATGCAAATATAGCTATTTTCATTGCCCTGTACAAAGCTCAAGTTTAAGTGGATCAAGAACCTCCACATAAAACCAGATACACTCAAACCAATAAAAGAGAAAGTGAGGGGGGGAGCTTTGAGCACATGGGCACTGGTGAAAAGTTCCTGAACAAAACACCAATGACTTATGCTCTAAGACCAAGAGTCGACAAATGGGACCTCATAAAATAAGGCTTCTGTAAGGCAAAGGACACAAAATAGCAACCAACATCTTGGGGAAAGATCTTTGCAAATCCTATATCTGATAGAGGGCTAATATTCAATATATACCAAAAAAATCAAAGTATAGAGAATCAAATAACCCTATTAAAATAGGGCACAGAGGTAAACAAAAGATTCTCAATAGAGTAATATCAAATGTCTTAGAAGCATCTAAAGAAATGTTCAACATTCTTAGTCATCAGGGAAATGCAAATCAAAACAACCCTGAGATTCCTTCTCACACTAGAATAGCTAAGATCAAAAACTCAAGTGACAACAAATGCTGGAGAGAATGTGAAGAAAAAGGAGCACTCCTTCATTGCTCATGGAATTGCAAGCTGGTACAACTGCTCTGGAAATCAGTCTGGAGGTATTACGAAAAATTGGACGTAGTATTACCTGAGGACCCATCTACACCACTCCAGGGCATATACCCAAAAGATGCTCTACCATATAACAAGGACACATGTTTCACCCTGTTTATAACAGCCTTATTTACAATAGCCAGAAGTTAGAAAGAACCCAGATGTCCTTCAGCAGAGGAATGAATACAGGAAATGTATTACATTTACACAATGGAATACTATTCAGCTATTAAAAACAATGACATTATGGGATTCCTAGACAAATGAATAGAACTTGAAGCTATCATCCTGAGTGAGGTAACCCAGTCACAAAAGAACATACATGGTATGCACTCACTGATAAGTTGATGTTAGCCAAAATAGTCGGATTACCCAAGATACAATTCACAGACCACATTAAGCTCAAGAAGAAAGATATTCAATGCGTCAGTCCTTCTTAGAAGTGGAAACAAACATATTCTCAGGATGAAATATGGAGACAAAGTTTAGAGAAGAGACTTAAGGAAAGGTCATCCATAGATTGTCCCACCTGGAGATCCAGCAGATATACAGCCACCAAACCCAGACAATATTGCTGATGCCCAGAAGTGCAGGCTGACAAGAGCCTGATATAGCTTTCTCCTGAAAGGCTTTGCCAGAGTATGACAAAAACAGAGGCAGATGCTCACAACCAACCAATGATCTGAGAATAGGGTCCTTAATGGAAGAGTTAGAGAAAGAATTGAAGGAGTTGAAGGGGTGTGCAACCCCATAAGAACAACAATACCAACCAAAAGAGCTCCCAGAGACTAAACCACTATCCAAAGAATATGCATGGAGGGATACATGGCTCCATCTGCACAAGTATCAGAGGATGGCCTTGTTGGGCATCAAAGAGAGGAGAAGCCCTTCATCCTGCCAAAGCTCAATGCCCCAGTGTAGGGGACTGTAAGGGCAGGGAGGTGGGAGTGGTGGATTGGTAAGTGAACACCCTCATAGAAGCAGGGTCGGGGGAATGGCATTGAGGATATGGAGGGGAATCCTGGAAAGGGAATAACATTTGAAATGTAAATAAAATATATCCAATTATAAAAAGAAAAATAAAGAAAATACCTCTCATATTTATCATCTCCAGATTCTTTATTGTTCTTGCATTTAATATTTAATATTATATTTTAATTCTAGAAAGCTTTGAATTTAGGATTAAGTAAAAAATGTTACAAATTAGGTATGCAAATAGATGGTCTCAATTAATTGTACAGTTTGGGGTTTCATAAATCTTATTCATTGTCTATTCAAAATTACCAAAACATGGGCTAGGCAGATAATTTTGCAATCAGAAGAGCACACTACTCATAGAGGACCCAAATTCACTCTCTATCACTAGTATTAAGTAGCTCATAATTGCCTGTAACTCTAGCTCCAGGGGGATCCAACACATCTGGCTTCCATTGGCATCTGTGTTCATACACACATATGCATATGAACAAATACTTAAAATTAATACAAAATAAAAAGACAAAAAAATTCTCAAAGTTACCAAAACTATTTTTAAATTACCTGAAATAAAAAGCAATTAGATAGATTTGGGGCACACTTTCACATGCATAATAAAATCTCTAGGGTCTGAAATCAAATGTCATGGTTTTACTATGAAAGGTTCATGTATTTGAACATTTGGTCCAATGTTGGTAATGCAGCTTGAGGGAACTATAGAGCCACTGGGTGGTCAAGTTCACCTGAAGGAAATGAGTTGACAGTAGATGGCCTTAAAGCTTATAGCCTTGCCCTACTTATTTTATCTCTGATTCCTGAACTAGGCATATCTGTTCTGTCACCATGATTTTTAAAGCATGATAGACTATAACTCTTATAGCTGTGTACCCCAATAAAACATACCTTCAGTAAGCTGGTTTTTAAATAAAAATTTTATATCAATAATGAGAAAAGTAAATGACAAGAAAATTGGTAATGAGACATGGAAAACTCTATGGCCAAGCTGGCCATCTAGTGCACAAGGCTTTAAAATTAGATTTTGGGAAGAGGGTAGAAATGTCTATTGTGGGTTAGAAAAGTGCTAAAATACTGAAAAATCAGAACTTAATGAACCATTTTTGGTGACATCTTGCAAGGTCTAAATGCCAAGGAAAATGTAAACCGCCAAGGAAAATGTAGACAGTGGCAGCCAAATCCATGAAATTTCACAGAAAACTTTGCTAGCGTTCTTCGGTGTTGTATTCTGCCAAAATGTCTAGCTGTATTCAACATTTGTCCTGAAACTTGAGTGAAGATGAATTTAGAAATAATTGACTAAACTCTTAGGCAGAAGTAAGTTAAAGATGACATCACATTTAAACTGGCACACTTACTGCTCACCGCATTTAGCCATAGTTTATAGTGAGGGATAGCATGCATATGTAGAAATATGTACTTGGGTAAGAAAAGGAGTGAGAACAAGGCTAAAGTTAAGGTCAAGAATATAAAGCATGTTTTGATTAAAAAAAAACAATTGGGATTGTTAACGGTATCACTGAATTTAAAGATTAAAATCCAAATTTTTCTGAGGCAATGGGAAAGGTGTCTTGATGGTAAGGGGCCAATCACATGGTTTAGCTTTGTATAAACACTTGAACAAAGAGATGGAAGACTTCTGCAAGATCAGCTGCTTAAATGTTGCTATAACTTTGGTTCAATTATGTCAAGCTGAAAGTAGAACTTTACATTATCTTTTTTTTTTTTTTTTTAGTGTTTCTTTAGGCTTTCTTTAAGGTTCTATAAAGACCCTAAAGTCTGGTTACCTGTAACAAGTCTGATTCCATAGTGAGTTTCTAAATATACCATACAGGAATCTGTAAAGGTGAAGCTTAAGTTGCTGTGAAGATTCTAGGATATCGAAGTTGCCAAAAACGTAGGATGTCTGCCAAGGACAGTTGCAAGTACCAACTGAAAGCTGCTGAAGAGAGGCTGCACATGTTATAGACAGTAAAACTAGATAGACGATGGAGACCATTACAAACACTAGGTACTAGACACATTGATACAGGATATGCTGTTTTCACTCCTGGGTGTTCAGCTTGTTTTTAATTCCATCTTTTTGTAAAAGACAAATTTTGACTACAACGTGTTACATCATTAGAACGTTTCACTTTTTGGGTTAAACTGACACTCATTAGGCTTTAGATTTGGGAATGTATGTAATTTTAAATTTAGATAGAAGGTGTTCAAGGTCTAAAGTTGTATAGACCCAAATATTAGCATAAATACATCAATATAAGCTGATGTGTAAAATAAAAATTACCAGTGCAGTTGCTACATCTGTATAACAAAACTGGGCTTTCATTTCCTCATTGTTTTGCAATAAATTTAAAATCTACAATATGAGGAATCAGAATCAGGTCTATATTGTTTCCAAGCACATAAAATGTTTGTAGTCCTTTCCACATTTGGTTAGTGGTTTATTGTTTTTAATCATTGATTTTAGGAAATATTTGTGCTTTGTAGGAGCTAGCATCTATTTTCAGAACCTCTGCTCTTCTCTGAAAAGGTTCCCTTATTCTTATATACTTACAACGAAAGGCTTTGAACAGGTTTTGAAGTCACTTTCATCTTGTAGTCAAAGTTGGCATGCTGTTTTTGTTAGTTTTATGTTAACTTGACATGGGCTAGAATCATCATAGAGGAGGAAGCCTAGTGTGAGAAAATGTCTCCATGAGATCAGGCTGTAAATAGTGAACTGCATCTTAGACCGAAGGACTGAGAAGCTGTCTGCAAGTTGTTTGAGTTGTTTGAGTGTCTTCAGAATCTTTCCAGCTATTTCTTTATTTTATTTTTATTTTTAAATTTAAATTTTATTTATTTTCATATCAAATGTTATCCTTTTTCTCAGTTTCCCCTCTGCAAACCCTCTATCCCATTTTCTCCTTACTCTGCTTCTATGAGGGTCCTCCGCAGTCCACACACTCCCACCTCACCTCCCTACCACTTCTGTACACCTGAGCATCAAGCGTTCACAGGACCAAGCCCTTTCAGCTCCTTCAGTTTGTCCCCTATCTCCTCCACTGGAGGCCCTGTGAATAGTCAGATGGGAAAGACTTGGAAAGAAGAGAAGAAAGGGAGGGAAAAGAGAAGCAGAATCAAATATGGGAGGAGAGGGAAGAGATGCACAGCTATTTCTTAGTAGCCTTATTCCTTTACTGTCTGCGAGTTGGGTAGGAATTTTTTGTTTTGAGGACCTCAGGTGGAAATGGGCATTACATTTTTAATATTTTTTACCTATTCAATTTTGAATAATATTCAATAAATATCTGTCTATCTACTCATTCATTCATTCATTCATTCATTTTTACATCCTGATTACTGACCCTCCTCTCCTGATCAAATGTCAGCTTTTGTTTTTTTTTGTTTGTTGTTGCTGATGTTGTTTTCTTTTAGAGCTTTTTTTAACTTTTAAGAGAGATAGTATATTTTTCTCACTATCTAGAAGATCAAAGCCTTTCATTGATTCTCTTCTGAAGAGGAGAATGGCTCAGTACAGCCAGAGCACAGAGAAGCAATCATATCTTCATCCAGAGCAGAGGGGAAGCCAGACAATATTCACAAAACCATTTGAGGGCATTCCTGCACCACATGACCTATCGACCATTGTCACGGCCAGACCCAGCCGGTCAGTCAACTCAAAAATCATGATTTGGGGAATGATGATGATTATAGGAAAAGCAGAGAAAAGATACAAGAGACTGGGGTGTGGGGTGAAGGCTGCTGGTTAAAATCATGCCAGCAAGCAAGTGCATTTTCTCAGCATCTTAAAGGCAAGCTACACAAAGCATGACCAATTCTAGGAAAATAAATAATGACCACAAATGCTTGCATGGCAAGTTTATGGTACACAGTATCTATGTTTGGCTCAGGCCATTGAATTAAGGCTAGGACAGTGTCTCAAGGACATGTGTGAGTTGAGGAACTTGGCAGAGTATAACAAGTGTCTTAATTAAAAACAAAGACAGATGTCAGCAAACTCATTGGTGATTAATCACAATTAAGAGGCCAGTCAAAGTTAATGCCAGAAGTGCTCCCCACAGATCATCCACCACCCTACTTCCTCAGTACATGTCTTATTACGTTTCTGTTGCTGTGATGAAATGCCTTATAATTCCACCACTGCAGGAAAGTCAAAGCCAGAACCTGAAGCATCGAGTCACATCCTCAGGTGAGAGCAAAGAGAACATGAATGTATGCATGTTCATGGCTCAGCTTGCTTTTCTCTAATATCACCCAATTCAGAACCCCAAAAGAAGGAACAATGCCACCCACATTCCTCCTGGATCTTCTCACACCAGTTAACAGACCAAGGTAAACCCCCACAGACATGTAACCAGAACAACCTAATCTAAATCCCTTTTAATCATTTTATTTTTATTCTAGATGTTGCCTCTCTTCCTGTCTTCCCTCCCAGAATTCTTCATTCCATTCCCCCTCCCCTTTGCTTCTGCCCCACCCTACGCCACATCCTTCTTCCCTGGGGCAGCAAGTCTCTGCTGGATTAGGCACATCCTTTCCATTTGAGGCCAGACAAGGCAGTCCTCTGCCACATATGTGCCTCAGACCACCACATATATGTTCTTTGGTTAGTAGCTTAGTCTCTGGGTGGTCCTAAGGGTCCATATTAGTTGACACTGTTGTTCTTCCTGTGAGGTTGCCATTCTTTTCAACTCCTTAAATCTTTCCCCCAACTCTTCCAGAGGGGATCCCAATCTTAGTCAATGGTTGGCTGTAAGGATCTGCATCTGTCTCAGTCAGCAGCTAATAGGGCCTCTCAGAGGACAGCCATTTTAGTCTCCTGCCTGTAAGCACAGCAGAGCATCAATAATAGTGTCAGATTTGGTGCCTGACCATGGGATGCATCCCAAGTTGGGCCTGTCACTGTGTGGTCTTTCCTTCAATCTCTGCTCCATTTTTGTCCCTGTATTTCTTTTAGACAGGAACAATTCTGGATCAAAGAATTGGAAGGTAAATTGTTGACTCCATCCCTCCACTAGGGGTGGTCCTCTCTGTCTACTGTAGATGGTTTCTTCCGGTTCCCTCTCTCCACATTTGGGCATTTCAGATAATGTTACCCCCATTGTGTTCTAAAAGTCTCTCATAATTTTGGGAAGGATTTTTCTAGAGGTTCTTCCAAATCTCAGAAACTGTATATTTTCATTCATTCCCCTGGTACTCTGGGCTTTTCTCCTGTTTCCCGTCATACCTGATCCTAAACCCCCCCTTTCTCTTTCCCCTCTCTTCTTTCACCTAAGTTTCTCCATCCAACTGTGATTATTTTGTTGCCTCTTCTAAGTGGGATTAAAGCATCCTCACCTGGGCCTTCCTTCTGCTTAAACTTCTTAAGTTCTGTTGGTTGCATCATGGGTATTCTGTACTTTAAAGTTAATATCCACTTATCAGTGACTACATGGCATGCATGTCCTTTTGGGTCTGAGTTACTTCACTTAGGATGACATTTTCTAGTTCTATCCATTTGATTGTAAAATTTATGAAATTCTTGTTTTCAATAGTTGAATAATGTTCCATTGGGTAAACGAATCACATTTTCTGTATCTATTCTTCACCTGACAGACATCTGGGTTGCTTCCAGTTTCTGACTATTATGAATAAGGCTGCTATAAACATAGTGGAGCATGTGTTTTTAATATAAACAATTACTGACTTCACAAGTAATGTTACACCACCCTATTATGTAAGATATAATATTCTTATATTTTCATATAACACTTATAGCTTTCCAGTTTTAAAAAACTGAAAATCTTGCCTTAAACAATTCTATGCTTTTTGTTTGTACCGTTAAGACTCTCTGCAGCGTTACAGGTTAGTGTTGATTCCAAAATACCTCCAGTCAGTGAATAATTTAAAGTTTTAAAAAGTTCTAGCCTGGCAGTGGTGGGTCACATCTTTGGTCTCAGTCCTCCAGAAGCAGAGGCAGATAAACCTCTGAGTTCTAGTTTTCAGTGTGAGTGGCATAACAACCAGGACTACAAAGTGAAATCCTATCTTGAAAAACAAAACAAACAAACAAAACAGAACATTCTCGTCAGACACTTCTTCCTTTATAAAATAGTCTAAGCAACATGAAACCTTGTTCTCTATTTCATAAAAAAAAAATCGTTGCAAAAGGGAGAGAAAAATGAATACTTTTAATTCCACATTCTCATAGCAAGAAAAAAAAGGGGAGTGTTGAAAAAAAAAAAAAAAAAACTGGAACAGAGGCCAAAGAGAAAAGATGGGAAGAGAAAAGAGAGACTCCTATAAAGAAAAAAAGGAAGTTCTATGTCAAGAATAGTACAAGGAAGTTTATCAATTTGATTTGTACACAAAAATAAGATATCAGTGAGAAAGCAATATGTTGTTTTATAAAAGAGAGTGAAAATATGTGTGCTGCTACAAGGACAAACACATAAAGCTCTATGATAGGAGTTCTGTCCCTGAGTAAACATCCAACATAAGTTTGTTTATAATAACCCCAAATTAGAATCTATTCAAATACACATCAAAATGGATGTATGGATGAACAGATTGGAGCACAATGAGACAGGACAGTGGAATACTATACAGGAACACAACACGGTCAACTAGTAATGCATGCAATAATGTGTGTTTGAGCATGTGTGCTCTGGCATGCTTGTGGAAGTCAAGGAGCAGCTTATATGCATTTGTTGTCTCCTCACACATTGTAGGTCTTGGGAATCAAATCTAATCATTACACTTGGAGAAGAAACAGAATTTAAAGGACCTGAAACCATTGCTTCTTTTCTAATTTCTATGCTCACACATGAGCTTTCTCAAAATTCACTAAAATACAAAAGTAGCATTTAGTGTTGGACATCTCTTTTTGTTTAAACCTAACTGTATTTTGTCATGTTAAATTAAATTCTTTGATTTTTCTTTTTAGCTATAAAAAGAAAAAAAATGTTTAATTGTCTAGACCACTGTTTGACAATTTATCTGTCAAGGCAGGTCCTTCACCTTCTTATTCTTTTAACAGTTTTAAGTATACCAAATCTAATATTTCAGGTAATAATAAAATCAACAGAAGCATATTTTAAATATTTCCTGTGTCAGAGCCGTCCTACCACCACCAGAACTCCCAGCCTGGCTTCAAAGAGCTGAGTACCCAGGAATACTTTTCTTCCTGAGCCCAAGGATGAGACCCTTCTTTCTCTCCACTGACTACCTGGGGAGAGACCTCCAGGAACTCTCAGGGCACAGGCATCACAGTGCTGCCTGGGACCGGAACACTTCTAGCCTCTATCTGTGCTCAGAGCTAGATCTGGTTCTCTGCCATTGGCAAATACAACCTGCCCACAAAGAGCTGATCACTCAGGACTACTCTCATTCCTGAAACCACAAGCCCACAGGCCCACAGGAAAGAGAAGCTTCAGTCAAAGACAACAAGATCAACTAGCATAGAAGATATCAAGATGGCAAGATGCAAGCATAAAAGCCTAAGCAATAGAAAACAAGACAACCTGTGGCAACATCAGAACCCAGTTTTCAGCAAGTAGTGGATATCCCAAAACACCAAAAAAAAAAAAAAAAAAAAAAAAAAAAAAAAAAAAAAAAAAGATTTGGACTTAAAATCATACCTCAAGATGATGATAAAAAGCTTCAAAAAGTGCATGAATAAATTTTTTTGGAGAAATACAGGAGAACACAAGCAAACATTTAGAAGCCCTTAAAACAGAAACACACACACACTTACACACACACAAAACCCACAAAAACCCTTTAGAGAATTACAGGAAAGCACTAGCATATAGGTGAAAGAATTGAACAAAAACTATTCAGGATCTAAAAAATGGAAATAAAAAAATAAAGAAATCACAAAAGGAGAACTCTGGAGGTAGAAAACCTAGAAAAGAGACTAGAAGTCATAGACACAAACATCACCAACAGCATACAAAAGATGAAAGAGAGAATCTCAGGGGCAGAATATAACATAGAAAACACTGACGTGACTTCAGGACGCAGAGCAGAGCCTGGACCAACTGCCAGCCGGAAAGGCGGCTCGTACAGGCTGAGCAACTGTGACCGGGAACAAATCTTAGGAACTTCTGTTCCCACCCGGAGACGACTTCAGGAAACAGAGCAGAGCCTGGCCCAACTGCCAGCCGGAAAGGCGGCTCCTACAGGCTGAGCAACTGTGACCGCGAACAGATCTTAGGAACTTCTGTTCCCATCCGGAGACGACTTCAGGATGCAGAAAGGAGCCTGGCCCAACTGCCAGCCGGAAAGGCGGCTCGTACAGGCTGAGCAACTGGTGAGTGGGAGACCTAGGCTGCTGGGGAGCAGAGGGATCTCTGCGGAGTGCACACGGAAAGGGCACCCCCTGCCCTGACCTGCCCTGTCCTCCCCGATCCAGTGACCAGGAACAGATCTTAGGAACTTCTGTTCCCACCCAGAGACGACTTCAGGACACAGAGCAGAGCCTGGCCCAACTGCCAGCCGGAAAGGCAGGTCATACAGGCTGAGCAACTGTGACCGCGAACAGATCTTAGGAAGTTCTGTTCCAACCTGGAGACGACTTCAGGACGCAGAGCGGAGCCTGGCCCAACTGCCAGCCAGAAAGGCAGCTCGTACAGGCTGAGCAACTGTGACCAGGAACAGATCTTAGGAACGTCTGTTCCCACCCAGAAGCGACTTCAGGATGCAGAGCGGAGCCTGGCCCAGCTGCCACCCAGAACCTGGGCTGCCGGGGAGTAGAGAGATCTCTGTGGAGTGCACACGGAAAGTGTAACAGGGACACAGACCAGATACAAGGGAAAGGCAAGAACATATCACTGACAACAAAATGGTAAGAGGAAAGAGAAAGAGTATATCCCAAGGAAACCAAGACAATCTAGCAACACCAGAACCCAGCTCTCTGATAGTAGCAAACATCGGAATTCCAAACACTCCAGAGAAAGAAGACACAGACCTGAAATCATGCCTCAAGATGATGATAGAGTTACTTAAACAAGAAAGGGAGGAAAAGCAAAAAGATACAGAAGCTTTTAAAGAAGAAACAAGAAAAACACTCAAAGAACTCAAAGAACGAGAGGAAAACAGAACCAAAGAAATAAAGGAATGGAAGAGGGAAATTAAAACAGAAATTGACACAAAAAAGAAAGCGCTAAAAGAGATAACCCTAGAGTCAGAACACCAAAAAAAGAAATCAGGAGTCACAGAAGCAAGCATTTCCAACAGATTACAAGAGATCGATAAGAGAATCTCGGGGGCAGAAGACAACATTGCAAACATAGACAAAACAGCCAGAGAAGATGCAAAAAACAAAAAGCTCCTAACCCAAAATGTCCAGGAAATACAAGACACAATGAGAAGACCGAACCTAAGGATAATAGGAATAGAAGAGGGAGAAGAGTATCAACTAAGAGGCACAGTAAATATCTTCAACAAAATCATAGAAGAAAACTTCCCTACCTTCAAGAATGAGATGACCACGAGCATAAAAGAAGCCTTCAGAACTCCAAATAGGTTGGACCAGAAAAGAAATACCTCCCGACACATAACAGTAAAAACATCAAGTGCCTAAAGTAAAGAAGGAATACTAAAAGCAGTAAAAGAAAAAGGTCAGGTAACATATAAAGGCAGATCATTCAGACTCACGCCCGATTTCTCAACAGAGACTATGAAAGCTAGAAGAGCCTGGACAGACATCATGCACTCCTTAAGAGAGCACAAGTGCCAGCCCAAGCTGCTATACCCAGCAAAATTATCAATCACCATCGATAGAGAGACAAAGATATTTCAAGACAAATCAAAATTCACACAATATCTGACCACAAACCCAGCACTACAACGAATTATAGGTGGAAAACCCAATACAAGGAGGGAAAATACAGACTAGTAAAAACAAGAAAACTCCTAAACAAGAAAAATAAAGAAGAAAAAAACACAGACACAACTCAACCCAAAAAAGCAAAAATGGCAAGAAACAGAAACAATTATTCCTTGATGTCTATTAACATAAATGGTCTCAACTCCCCAATAAAGAGACATAGACTATCAGACTGGATACATAAACAAAATCCAGCATTTTGCTGCATACAGGAAACTCATCTCAGAGACAGAGACAGACACTATCTCAGAGTAAAAGGGTGGGAAAAAAATTCCAAGCAAACAGCTCCAAGAAGCAAGCTGGAGTGGCTATTCTAATATCGAATAAGTAAATTTCCAACCAAAAGTTATCAAAAAAGATAAAGAAGGACACTTTTTACTCATTACCGGGGAAATCTGCCAGGAGGAATTCTCAATCCTTAACATATATGCTCCAAATAAAAAATCACCCACATTCATAAAAGAAACCCTACTAAAGCTCAAAAAATACATTTCACCACACACAATAATAGTGGGAGACTTTAATACCCCACTCTCACCAATGGACAGATCAGGGAAACAGAAACTGAACAAGGACACTGCAAAACTAGCAGAGACTTTGAACCAACTAGAATTAATAGATATATACAGAACATACTATCCTAAAGTAAAAGAATACACCTTCTTCTCACCACCCCATGGCACCTTCTCAAAAATTGACCACATAATTGAGCACAGAACGAGCCTTCATCGATATAAGAAGATTGAAATACTCCCATGCATCCTCTCAGATCACCATGGTCTACGGCTGGTCTTTAACAACAACAAAGACAACAAAATGCCCACATACACATGGAAACTAAACAACGCTCTGTTAAAGGATAGCAGGGTCAAAGAAGAAATAAAGAAAGAAACTAAGGACTTTCTAGAATTCAACGAAAACGATATCACAACGTACCCAAACCTATGGGATGCAATGAAAGCAGTATTGAGAGGAAAACTCATAGCCCTAAGTGGTTCCAAAAAGAAACTGGAGAGAGCTCACATCAGCAACCTGACAGCACAGCTAAAAGCCCTAGAACAAAAGGAAGCAGATATACCAAAAAGAGTAGACGGCAAGAAATAATCAAAATTAGGGCAGAAATAGACCAAATAGAAACAAAAAGAACCATTGAAAAAATCAACAAACAAAGAGTTGGTTCTTTGAGAAAATCAACAAGATTGATAAACCCCTAGCCAGACTAACTAAAGGGCAAAGAGAGAGTATCCAAATTAACAAAATCAGAAAGGAAAGTGGTGACATAACAACTGAAACTAAGGAAATTCAAGAAATCATCAGATCCTACTACAAAAACTCATACTCCACAAAATTGGAAAATCTGGAGGAAATGGACGAATTCCTAGACAGATACAAGGTCCCAAAGTTTAACCAGGACCAAGTAAACCGTCTAAATAACCCTATAACACCTAAAGAAATAGAAGAAGTCATCAAAAGCCTCCCAACCAAAAAAAGCCCAGGTCCAGACGGGTTCAGTGCAGAATTTTATCAGACATTTATTGGGGATATAAAACCAATATTCGCCAAACTATTCCAAAAGATAGAATCAGATGGAATATTACCCAACTCATTTTTTGAGGCTACAATAACCCTCGTACCTAAGCCACACAAAGACCCTACAAGAAAAGAGAACTTCAGACCAATCTCACTTATGAACATTGATGCAAAAATACTCAACAAAATCCTTGCAAACCGAATCCATGAACACATCAAAACCATTATTTATCATGACCAAGTAGGTTTCATCCCTGGGATGCAGGGATGGTTTAACATAAGGAAATCCATCAATGTAATCCACCATATACACAAACTTAAAGACAAAAATCACATGGTCATCTCACTAGACACTGAAAAAGCATTCGACAAAATCCAACACCCCTTCATGTTAATAGTCCTGGAAAGAACAGGAATCAAAGGCCCATACTTAAACATAATTAAAGCAATATACAGCAAACCAACAGCCAACATCAAACTTAATGGCGAGAAACTTGAAGCAATCCCACTAAAATCAGGGACTCTACAAGGCTGCCCACTCTCTCCCTACCTATTCAACATAGTACTGGAAGTCCTGGCTAGAGCAATTAGACAGCAAAAGGAGAGCAAGGAAATACAAATCGGAAAGGAAGAGATAAAAACATCACTCTTTGCTGATGACATGATAGTGTACTTGAGTGACCCCAAAAATTCCACCAGAGAACTCCTACAGCTGATAAACAAGTTCAGCAAAGTGGCCGGATACAAAATTAACTCAAACAAATCAGTAGCCTTCCTATACTCAAAAAACAAACATGTGGAGAAAGAAATTAGGGAAAAGGTACCCTTCACAATCGTTACAAAAACTATGAAATACCTTGGTGTGACTCTAACTAAGGAAGTGAAGGACCTGTATGACAAGAACTTCAAACCTCTCTAGAAAGAAATTGAGGAGGATCTCAGAAAATGGAAAGATCTCCCATGCTCATGGATTGGAAAGATCAACATCTTAAAAATGGCCATCCTACCAAAAGCAATCTACAGATTCAATGCAATCCCCATCAAAATTCCAACCCACTTCTTCATTGAGTTGGAAAGATCAATGTGCAATTGCATCTGGAATAACAAAAGACCGAGAATAGCGAAATCCATCCTCAACTTCAAAAAAAACATCTGCGGGAATCACTATCCCTGTCCTCAAGCTATATTACAAGGCAATTGTGCTGAAAACTGCATGGTACTGGTACAGAAATAGGCAAGTGGATCAATGGAATAGAATAGAAGATCCAGAAATGAGCCCTCATGTATATGGTCACCTGATTTTTGACAAAGGAGCAGTAAACATTCAATGGAAAAAGGACAGCCTATTCAACAAATGGTGCTTGTCCAACTGGCACTCAACATGCAAAAGAATGAAAATAGACCCGTTCTTATCTCCTTGTACAAAGCTCAAGTGTAAGTGGATTAAAGATCTCCACATTAAACCAGATACACTGAAACTATTTGATGAGAAAGTAGGGAAAACCTTAGAACACATAGGCACAGGAGAAAATTTCCTGAACAAAACACCAATGGCTCAAGCTCTAAGGTCAAAGATTAACAAATGGGACTTAATGAGATTGCAAAGTTTCTGTAAGGCTAAGGACATCGTCAAGAAAACAAAACGGCAACCAACAGAATGGGAAAAGATCTTTACCAACACCACATCAGATAGAGGCCTAATATCCAAAGTGTACAAGGAACTCAAAAAGCTAGAGACCAGAGAATCAAATAACCCTATTAAAAATGGGGTACAGAGCTAAACAATTCATTTTCAGTTGAGGAACACCGAATGGCCGAAAAACATCTGAGGAAGTGCTCGACATCCTTAGCCATCAGGGAAATGCAAATCAACACAACCCTAAGATTCCACCTCACACCAGTCAGATTGGCCAAGATCCAAAACTCAGATGACAGCAGATGCTGGCGAGGCTGCGGAGAAAGAGGAACACTTCTCCACTGTTGGTGGGGTTGCAAGCTAATACAACCACTCTGGAAATCTGTCTGGCGATACCTCAGAAAATTGGATATAGTTCTACCTGAAGACCCAGCTATTCCACTTCTGGGCATATACCCCAGAGACACTTTAATACACAACAAAGATATATGCACCACAATGTTCATAGAGACTCTATTTATAATAGCCAGAAGCTGGAAGGAACCCAGATGTCCTTCAGAAGACGAATGGATACAAAAATTGTGGTACATATACACAATGGAATACTACTCAGCCACCAGAAACAATGACTTAACCAAATTCTTAAGAAAATGGCTGCATCTAGAGAAGATCATCCTGAGTGAGATAACCCAGTCACAAAAGAACAGACATAATATGCAGTCACTGATAGTGGGATGCTAACCCCAGAGGCTTTCACTCCCCCAGAAACAACTCACAGACTGTATGAAGTCCAAGAAATAAAGAAAACAAAAAATATACATATATTCACAAAACAAGAAGACTTTGACTATTTCCATGTTGCGTTTTGTTTTGCATGTACTTTACGTTTATTGCAACTAGTAGGTTTTCAATGCATACTGTCAAGCCCTTGAAAAAAATCAAGTACTGACTAAAAAACATATTCACATGGTTTTATGTAAAATTTATTTTAATGTCTGAAAAAACAGTACTGACCAAAATGTATAATTTTAAGCAAGAAATGTTTAAAATCTGTACATTTATCTTTGTTTTGCAAAATAAAGTCGTTTAAAAAAAAAAGAAAGAAAACACTGACGCAGCAGTCAGAGAAAATCTAAAAAAATCAAAAAGTACCTAAACCAAAACATCCAGGAAATCCAGGACCCAAACAGAAGGTGAAATCTAAGGATGATAAGTGTAGAAGAGAGCAAAGATTCTCAACCTAAAAGCCCAATAAATATCTTCAACAAAATCATAGAAAAAGAATTCACTAACATAAAAGTGTTATGCCCATAAACATGCAAGAAGCCTACAGAGCTTCAAATAGATTGAAACAGAAAAGAAATACACACAATAGTCCAAACACCAAATGTGTAAAACAAAGAAAAAAAATTAAAAGCACTAAGGGGAAAAGGTCAAGTAACACACAAAGGCAGACCTATCAGAATTACATCAAACTTCTCAACAGATGCTATATAAGCTAGAAAATCCTGGACAAATGTTATACAGACCCTAAGAGAATACAAATGCCAGCCCAGGATGTTATATACAGCAAAACTATCAATTTCCATAGGTGAAGAAAGCAAGATATTCCAGCACAAAACCAAATTTACACAATATCTGTCTACAAATCCAGCCCTACAAAGAATAATAGATGGAAAATTCCAACAAAGGAGGGAAATTTCACCCTAGGAAAAGCAAGTAAGTAATCTTCTTACAACAAACCCAAAAGAAGATAAGCACACAAACATAATTCTACCTCTAACAACAAAAATAACAGAAAACAACAATCACAATTTCTTAATATCTGTTAACATCAATGAACTCAATTCCTCAATAAAAAGACATAAACTATACTTAAATAGGACCCAGCATTTTGCTGCATACAGGAAACCCATCTCAGTGACAAAGAAAAATACCATCTCAGAGCAAAAGGCTAGGAAAATTTTTTCAAGCAAGCTGTCTCAGGAAACAAGCTAGAGTAGTGATTCTAATGCATATAAAATAGATTTTCAGCCATAAGTTATCAGAAAAGATAAGAAAGGACACTTATTACTCATCAAAAGAAAAATATATTGAGACAAACTTTCAATACTGAACATCTACACACTAAACACAAGGACACCCACATTCATCAAAAAAAAAAAAAAACTTTAGTAAAGCACAAAGCTTTATTATTATATTGACCACACATAATAATAGTGGGACATTTCACCACTCCACTCTCATCAATGGACAGATCATGGAAGCAGAAACTAAACAGAAACACAATGAAACTAACAGAAGCTATAACAAAATGGATTTAACAGATATCTATAAAACTTTTCATCCTAAAACGAAAGCATATACCTTCTTCTCAGCAGCTCACAGTACCTTCTCCAAAATTGACCATATAATCCGTAAGAAAATAAGCCTCAACAAATACAAGAAGATCAAAATAATTCCCTGCATCCTATCAGATCACCATGAACTAAGGCTGGTCTTCAATAACAACAAAAACAACAAAAAGTCCACGTACACCTGGAAGATAAATAAAACTCTACTCAATAATAGCATGGTAAAGGAAGAAATAAAGAAAGAAGTTAAAGACTTTTTAGAATTTAATGAAAATGAAAGCACAACACACCCAAACTTATGGGATACAATGAAAGCAGTGCTAAGAGGAAAACTCATACCTCTGAGTACCTTCAAAAAGAAACAGGAGAGAGCATACAATAACAGCTTAAAACCTCTTGAACAAAAAGAAGCAAATGCTTCTCAGAGGAGTAGAATGTAGAAAATAATCAAACTCAAAGCTGAAATCAACCAAATAGAAACAAAAATAACTATACAAAGAATCAACAAAACCAAAGAACTGGTTCTTTGAGAAAATTAACAAGATTGAAAAACCCATAGTCAGACTAACTATAGGGCACACAGAGAGAATCCAAATTAACAAAATCGGAAATGAAAGGAGAGACATAACAACAGAAACTGAGGAAACTCAAGAAGTCATCAGATCGTACTACAAAAGCCTATACTCAACAAAACTTGAAAATCTAGAGAAAATAGACAACTTTCTAGACAGATACCAGGTACCAAAGTTAAATCAGGACCAGATAAACCATCAAAACAGTCCCATAACCCCTAATGCAATAGAAGCAGTCATCAAAAGTTTCCCATCCCCCAAAAAGCACCGAACTAGATGGGTTCAGTGCAGAATCCTATCAGACTTTCATAGAAGACCTAATACTAATATTCTCTAAACTATTCTACAAAATAGAAACAGAAGAAACACTACCCAACTCATTCTTCCAAGCCACAATTAAAACTCATCTAAACCACACAAAGACCTTACAAAGAAAAAGAACTTCAGACCATTTTCTCTCATAAACATCAATGCAAAAATTCTCAATAAAATTCTTGCAAACCAAATCCAAGAACACATCAAAATCATGATTCACCATGATCAAGTAGGCTTCATTCTCGAGATGCAGAGATGGCTGAATATACAGAAATCTACCAATGTAGTCCACTATATAAACAATATAAACCATATAAACAAACCAAAGGAAAAAATTTCTTAGATGCTGAGAAACCATTTGACAAAATTCAACATCCCTTCATGTTAAAAGTCTTGGAAATATCAGGAATTCAAGGCCCATACCTAAACATAGTAAAAGCAATATACAGCAAACCAATAGCCTACATCAAACTAAATGGTGTGAAGCTTGAAGCAGCAATACCACTAAAATCAGGGACTAGCCAAGTCTGCCCACTCTCCCTCTACCTATTCAATATACTATTGGAAGTTCTAGTCAGAGCAATTAGACAACAAACAGAAATCAAAGAGATAGAAATTAGAAAGGAAGAACTCAAAGTATCATTACTTGCAGATATGATAGTATATTTAAGTGATCCCAAAAATTCCACCAAAAAACTTCTATAGCTGATAAAAAATCTTCAAAAAATTGGCTGGATATAAACTTAACTCAAACAAATCAGTAGCATTCCTCTACTCCAAGAATAATTAGGCTGAGTAAGAAATTAGAGAAACAATACCTTTTACAATAGTCACAAATAATATAAAAATACCTTGGTGGTACCCTAACTAAGCAAGTGAAAGATGTATGACAACAACTTTGAGGCTCTGAAGAAAGAAAGTGGAGATCTCAAAAGAAGGAAAGATCTCCCATGCTCATGGGTTGGCAGGTTTAATATAGTAAAAATGACTATTTTGCCAAAAGCAATCTACAGATTCAATGCAATCCACAACCAAATTCCAGAGTAATTATTCATAGAGTTAGAAAAAACAATTTGCAAATTTATTTGGAATAACAAAAGTCCCAGGATAGCAAAACCTATTCTCAACAATAAAAGAACTCCATGGGAAATCACCAACCCTGACCTCAAGCAGTATTACAGATTAGTCGAAATAATTACTGCATGCAGTTGGTGTACAGAGAGGCAGGCAGATCAATTGAATAGAACTGAAGAAATGAAAACGAACCCACACACCTATGGTCACTTGATCTTTGACAAAGGAACTAAAAACATTCAATGGAAAAAGAACAGCATCTTCAAATATGGTGCTGGTTAAAATGCAGTCAGTGTATAGAAGAATGAAAATTTATCCATTCTTATCTCCTTGTACAAAGCTCATGTCTAAGTGGATCAAAGGCCTCTACATAAAACCAGGTACACTGAAACTACTAGAATAGAAAGTGGGGAAGAGCTTAGAACACATAGGCACAGGGGAAATTTTTCTGAACAAAACATTATTGGCTCATGCTCTAAGAGTCTACAAAAGAGACCTCATAAAGTTGCAAAGCTTCTGTAAGGTGAAGGACACTGTCAATAGAACAAAATGGCAACCAGCATATTGGGAAAAGATCTTTACCACCTACATCTGATGGAAGGCTAATATCCAAAATAAACAAAGAACTCAAAAAGTTACTCTAGAGAATCAAATAACCTTATTAAAAATGGGGATTAGAGCTAAACAGAATTCTCACTGAGGAATACCTAATGGCTGAAAAGCACCTAAAGAACTGTTTAACATCCCTAGTCAACAGAGAAATGCAAATCAAAACAAGCCTGAGATTCTCCCTCACACTAGTGAGAATGGCT
Source organism: Micromys minutus (assembly GCF_963924665.1). Taxonomy (NCBI): domain Eukaryota; kingdom Metazoa; phylum Chordata; class Mammalia; order Rodentia; family Muridae; genus Micromys; species Micromys minutus. The sequence continues at coordinate 30,595,293 of NC_137963.1, forward strand.
AAGATCAAAAACTCAGGTGACAGCAGAAGCTTATGGAGAAGGAGGAACACTGCTCCATTGTTCATGGAATTACAAGCTGGTACAACTACTCTGGAAATCAGTCTGGCTATTCTTCAGAAAATTGGACCAAGTACTAACCTGAGGACCCAGCTATTCCACTCCTGGGCATATACACAGAAGACACTCCAACATATAGTAAGGACACATGTTCTACCATTTTCATAGCAGCCCTATTTATAATAGCCAGAAGCTAGAAAAATCCCAGATGTCCTTCAGCAGAGGAATGTATACAGAAATTATGATATATTTACACAGTGGAGTTGTACTCAGCTATCAAAAACAATGACTTCATAAAATTTTTAGGCAAATGGATGGAACTACAAAATATCATCCTGAGAGCGGTAACCCAGTCACAAAAGAACACACATGGTATGTACTCACTGATAAGTGGATAGTAGGCCAAAAAACTCAGAAGGAAACAATTCACAAACCTTATGAAGCTCAAAAAGAAGGAAGGCCAAAATGTGGATGCCTCAGCTTTTCTCAGAGGAAAAACAAAACACCCACAGGAGGAAATACAGGGACAAATAGAGGACCAGAAATTGAAGAAAAGATCATCCAGAGACTGCCTCACCTGGGGATCCATCCTATATGCAGCCACCAAACCCAGTCATTGTTGCTAATGCAAAGGAGTACTTACTGTAAGGAATCTGATATGGATGCCTTCTCAGAAACTCTGCCAGAGCCTTACTGACACAGATGAGGATGCTTGCAGCTAACCATCAGACTGAGTATGGGAACCCAATGTGGAGTTAGAGAAAGGACTGAAGAAGCTAAAAGTGTTTGCAACCTCTTGGGAAGTACATTATCAATCAACCAAACCCTCCAGAGCTCCCAGGGACTAAAATACCAACGAATAAGTTCACATAGCGAGACCCATGGCTTCAGTTGCATATGTATTAGAGGATAGTATTGTCTGGCATCAATGGGAGAAGAGGCCTTTGGTCCAGAAAAGGCTTTTTTTTCCGGTGTAGGTGAATGCCAATGTGCTGAGGCTGGAGTAGTTTGTTGGGAAAGGGAACACCTTCTTTCAATCAAGGGGAGGGGGAGTAGCGATGGGGTGTCGGGAAAGGAGTTAACATTTGATATGTAAATACAGAGAATATCTAATAAAAATGAAAAGAAAAAAAATCCTTGTGTCTTCATTTTTCTTCCTTCTGTTCCATTATCCAGAATGCAAGTACCTTAGATTATTTTGTTGGTGGTTATAGTTTTTTGTTTTGTTTTCTCCTCTCTCTCTCTTTCTCTTTCCAACCTTCCCTCCTTCCCTCCTTCCCCCCAGTCTCTGTCTTGCTCTTTGTCTGTCTGTCTGCCTTCCGCCCCCTCAGTTGCCTGGTATTTCTCTTCAACCTGGAGGATTGTTAGAAGTTCTGTTTGTGCAGCTCCTCAGATGCTCTTCCTGTGCCTGCTGAATTTTTTGTCTTATGACATTTTTCTCTCTTAAGTGATAAAAAGTACTTCCAGGCTCCTTTTTAGGCAGAGGACATGGTAGGATACAGATTGGTGTTTCTGTCCCATCCAGTGATAATCACCAATGTAAGGGCAGGCTTTGGAAGCAAGCTGAGGAAATGGGTTTTAGTTGGTACTCTGCAGATGGGCATTAGGTGGCTGTGGATAGAGTGGTGAGCACCAAGGCCATTGGTGTGGTTTGTTTCCTTCAGTGCAGTAAACACCATATAGATATATCTTCATTTTATTAGTCTTAATTTGTGGTTTCAGATATTGCTCCAGGAAGGTTAATCCTGAGCCTGATTCTTTTATTATCCAGAAAATTACATGGTTTTCCAATACTCTTTTAACAAATGCTTCTCTAGTGGGCAACTACAATTGACTCTTACTTATACTAATATAAGCATGTTGAAAGCTTCTTTAGTAGAAGTGATAAGATTTTACCTTGTACAATTATCTTATTACTAGTGACAGCTTCTTTTAGTTATATAGTTATATTATAATGATATGCTAATATTTTATTGTCTAAGCTTTTTAGTTCATTCTCATCAGCCTTCCTTTCTCACTTTTTATTAGAAGATATTAACCCTTTTATCCACCTCACACTTCTGCCTATTTCCTTCTCACCAAACACCAGCTACACCCATACATTGTCATCTGTGGTCACATTGTGTTCTGCACCCAGATGCTGTGCTTTGTCTGTAGCAGGAGGATTCCAAAACAAAAAGCCATGGTCTTAAATGTATGAATACCATGGATTTTCAGGCATTGTTTTTCTTCTCTTTAAAACAATATGGCTGTCTCCTGAGAGGCTCTACCAGAGTCTAACAAATACAGAGGGAGATGCTCACAGCCAACCACTGGACTGAGAATGGGGTTCCCAATTGAGCAGTTAGAGAAAGGACTGAAGGAGCTGCAGGGGTTTGCAACCTCATAGGAAGAACAACAATATCATCTAACCAGAACCTCCACCACCCAAGAGCTCCCAGGGACAAAACTACCAACCAAAGAGTACATACATATGGATAGACCCATGGCTCCAACCACAATGTAGCAGAGGATTGCCTTGTTGGACATCAGTGGGTGGAGAGGTCCTTGGTCCTGATAAAGCTCAATGGCCCAGTGTAGGGAAATGCCAGGGTAAGGAGGTGAGATTGGGTGGGTGGATGGGGGAGCACCCTCATAGAATTAGGGGAAAGATAGGATAGGAGGGTTCTGGAGGGGAAAACTGGAAAGGGGATAACATTTGAAATGCAAATAAAGAAAATATACAATATAAAAATGAAACAATATTAACTTCTATGCTAAGGAAAACTGAATAGCATTAAAGCAAATGAATTACTACTGCTTAAGTTCTAATGATTGCTTGAAATAGATCACCTATCAAGTTAGTTTCCTATTCTTAGACTACTTGATCAACACTGCTCAGTTATGTTTAATTTGTCATGCTTCCCATTCCAGTGCCCTTTCCTTTTTATTTCCTTCCTCCCACTTTCTTTCTCCCTCCCTCCACTCCTCATTCCTCTTTTCCTTCCTTTTCTTCTGTCTTCTTTCTTCCCTCACTCCCTACTTTTCTTCCTGTGTTCAGTACTTTTCTATTGCTGAGAAGGGAAACTATGGCCAAAGAAACTTATAGAAGAACAAGTATTAGGAGCTTGCTGCAGTTTCAGAGAGTGGATCCATAATCACAGTGGCAGGAAACATGGCAGGATCAGTAGCAGATATGGCAAAGGAGCAATAGTTGAGCACTTACATCTTACCCTAACATTGGAGGCGTAGAACAAAGAGCAACTGGAATAGCATGAACTTTCTTAACATCAAAGCTCACACCCAAGTGATACATCTCTCTAACAAGACCATACTATCACCAATAAAGTCATACCTCCTAGTCCTTCCAAATAGTTCCATCAACCACAGACCAAGCTTAATCTTATTTAAATCACATACTTTTTCTTTCTTTGCCTCCCTTCCTCCTTACCCCCTCTCTCCCTCATTCTCTTCCATCTTTTTTTTTCATTACCTTATCTTGGACTTTGTAAACATTCCTTAGACTAAGCCAATTCTTTCTTGATTGATTCAGTGTGTTGTTCTTTTAGTCTCTATTTCTAATTTTCTGCCATAATTTTAATTATTGATGACATCTGTTGCTTATTAATTGGCACTTAAAATTCTGAGCTATATCATTAGTTGTTTATTTGAGATATGTCTGACGTTTTAATTGTAAACTTTTATATCTGTAAACTCTCTGAGAATTTTTTTAGCTGTATCTCAGAGGGTTTGGTAAACTGTAATATTATTTTCAGTTGATTCTAGAATTTTTTAAAATTCCTCCATAATTTTGTCAATGTCCTACTGATCAATCAAAAATGATTACTCACTCCCCACAGAGATGTGTGGTTTCTGCATGTTCTCAGTGTTGGCTTCTGGTTTTACTGCACTGTGATCAGATAAGATTCAAAGAATTATGCTAATATTTCTATATTTGTTAAGCCTCACTTTGTAGCTTATAATGTGATCAACTTTTGAGCAGTTTTGGTGGGACACTAAGAGTAATGTGTATTCTGTCTTTTTTAATGGAATATTCTACACGTACCTGTTAAATACAACTTTCTATGGTATAGTTTAGCTTTAGATTCATTTGCATACTTTTAGTTTATAATACCCATCTAGATATGAGAGTAGATACTGATGTTATTTTACATTGCTATTATATTAGAACCTTATAGTTTTTAGGCTTTTTGTATCATGTATGTAATTGTAAACTTAATATTGGTTGAATACAAATTTATAATATTTATAACTTCTTGATGAATTGTTTTGTTTGTTAGTGTGTAGTGACCCCCTTATCTCTGCTGACTAGTTTTGGTTTGAAGTTTACTTTATCAGATGTAAGAAGTATTCTAGTGGCTTGCTTTTGGCTTTCATTGATTCTGAAGGTTGATTTTCATCCTTTGACTCTCAGTTTACAGAAATCTTTGCCATAAATATTTATTAGTGACAATGTATAACTTAGATTTGTTTGATAGCAGCCCACTCAATTATCTCTTAAATGATGAGTTTATAGACATCTGTGTTGAAGGTTATTATTGATAAGGGTTTGTTTATGGATTCATTGGTGGTTGTTTTTGTTGTTTAAATTATTTTGGTTTTTCTTTTCTATTCTATGTAAATGTTAGGAATTTAAAGGTTCACTATGTTAGAAGTGATGGATTTCTTCACAGCCGGTATCCTTTCATCTGTTTCTGTCATGAATTCTTCTTTGTGCTTTCACAAGTAAGACTTTCTTCTTCCTCTATACATGGTCTTCTTTTAAGTATCTTCTGCAGGGTTGGCTTGCTTGTTACTAATCATCCACATTACTATCTGTCTTGAAATAGTATTATTTCTCTAGAAATCTTGAGTGATAAATTTCTTTCAAATAAAGAGATACTACTTTTAGGGGTTGAAATATATTATTAAGTTCTTTGTTGGCTTTAAAGATTTCTGATGATTCCTGAACAAAACACCAATGACTTATGCTCTAAGATCAAGAATCCATAAATGGGACTTCATGAAATTGCAAAGTTTCTGTAAGGCTAAGCACACTGTCAAAAAAAACAAGACAGCAGCCAACAGACTGGGAAAAGATCTTTACCAATCCCACATCTGATGGAGATCTAATATCCAACATATACAAAGAACTCAAGAAGTTAGACTCCAGAGAATTAAGCAATCCTATTAAAAAATGAGATAAAGAGCTAAAAAGGAATTCTCAGCTGAGGAATATCAAATGGCTGAGAAGCACCTAAGGAATGCTCAACATCCCTAGTCATCAGGGAAATGCAAATCAAAAAAACCCTGAGATTCCACCTCACACCAGTCAGAATGACTAAGATCCAAAACTCAGGTGACAGCAGATGCTGGTGAGGATGTGGAGAAAGAGGAACACTCCTCCACTGTTGATGGAATTGTAAGCTGGTACAACCACTCTGAAAATCAGTTTATTGGTTCCTCAGAAAATTGGACATAGTACTACCTGAAGACCCAGTTATTCCAGTTCTGTGCATATACCCCAAAGATGCTCCAACATATAATAAGGCACATGCTCCACCATGTTTATAGCAGCCTTATTTATAATATACAGAAGCTGGAAATGTCTCACAATGGAAGAATGGATACAGAAACTGTGGTACATTTACACAATAAAGCTATTAGAAACTCAGCTATTAGAAACAGTGACTTTATAAAATTCCTAGGCAAGTGGATGGATCTAGAGACTATCATCCTGAGTGAGGTAACCTAGTTACAAAAGAACAGACATAATATGCAGTCACTGATAATTGGATACCCAGAAATCTCTGAACACCCAAGAAACAGCTCACAGACTATGTGAAGCTCAAAAATAAGAAAGGCTAGAAGTGAAGGTTTCAGTTCTACTTAGGAAAAAGAATAAGTATATAGCACTCTCTCAGAGTGTGGTACACCTAGACCTTAAATCATTAATAATTCAAGACCTAAGAATTCAGCCTTGTGGCAATTCTTGGTATTTAAAAATCATTGTGTTTAATCTTTACAGACCAAGAAAACTTTGACTGTTTCCATGTTTTGTTTTATTTTACATGTACTTTTTGCTCAATGTAGCTAGTAAGATTTCGATACATACTGTCAAACCTTTAAAAGAATCAAGTACTGACAAAAATATATTCATATAGTTTTATGCAAAAAAATGCTTTTAAAATCTGTACATTTTATCTCTGTTTTTAAAAATAAAGTTGTTTAATTTAAAAGAAGAATAAGATAGAAGGAAAGAGGAGAGAAGGGAAGGGATCTGTATATGTGTATATATATATATATATATATATATATATATATATATATATATATGTGTGTGTGTGTGTGTGTGTGTGTGTGTGTGTGTGTGTGTGTGTGTATGTATGTGTGTATATGTAGTTTAAATAAAACTTTCTCAAGTAGAAAAAAAACAAATCATGAAGTATTAACAAATCTACTGAGGGTTAAAATACAAATAATTTAGTAACTGAATAAAATATATTCAAGAATACAAAGGTAAATCACAATAGAAAAATATCACAGTCAGCCTAATATACTTCTGTGATTCACAGTTGAGAGGAATGGGCATGAATGAGAAAAGGCTAATTCATAGGCTACACTTGCATATAGAAATTTCAATGCATTTATAAGTATTTTGAGTATATACATGTTTGTATACATGTGTGTGTCTGCGCATGTGTGAATGTACATGCACTTGGTTATGTGTAAAGATGCTGAAATTTGACATTAATGTTTCACTAAATAGATTTACTCATCAACCTGACATAACCTGGAGTCACCAAAGAAAAGATTCTTGACTGATTGACTAGACTGTGCCTAAGGACATATCTAAGATTTTCTTAACTGTTTATAAATGTAGGAAGGCTAGCACACTGTGAACAACATTATTTCCTGGATAGGTGGTCCCAGAGTGTACTGAATAGCAAGCAATCATCAGGCAGTATTCTACTTCTCCATGGTTTCTGCTATACTTCCTTGGCAATGAGTGAAATCTTTGGTTAAAGGTAATGCAAACATCTTGCCTTCATATTCTTGCTTGAACTCCCTTCTGCCCAGACTCCTTTCGATAATAAATTGTAATCTGCAAGCTTGAATAAACACTTCTTTCCAAAAAGAAAAAAAAAAGTTTCTGATGAGAAGTCTTCTGGACATGATGGGATCACTATACTTGTAAACTGACAAGAGCCTTAGTTCCCTATTCAAGAACAAGCCAGTCAACATTCAAACATAGAAGGTAGCAAAACCCATAATATCTCACCTTGGGTAGTAGCGCAACTTGGGATGAAAGTATTGTCCTGTTTTTATTTTGACATACTTCCACACTTCTTTGTGGTTTTTGTTTGTTTGCTTGTTTGCCTTTTTTTTTCCTATTTTTCTGGTGACTGATCGTTATTTGGGTTTATGTCTCCCCTGCTCTTTAGGAGAGATCCAAGTACAGAAACTCATAAAATGCTTTGATAGAGTTCCAAGTATCAACTTGCAGTAGTAGACACCCATATCCTACATTAGGTTAAGGCACAGAGACATTAGTACTGTACTTTCCTGGAAGGTTTGTCTTGGCTCAATTCATAAGAAGGCTGTGTTAAGTTTAATAATGCACTTTCTCTGTTCTCTGTAGCTCACTCAGGGACTCCTGGGAATGATTCCTCTTTAAGTTATGACTACAAAGTACCCATAGAGAATAATATCTTCAGGCTTCCACACCACATTTCTGTCCCTGACTCCATAACCTGTTCTATCTAGTGATCTCTCTAACAGAGAACATACAATCCTTGCTTGAGTGTGCACAACTTGGACAACCTGTAGCCACAGAGCCTTCTGTGTTCCAGGTGTCTATTCATAAAGCATGTGTGTAGTCCCTAACCCAGTCTCTTTCCAGCTCAATGTTATTGTCATGCTTGTATCTAAGAGAAAGTGGCAGCTAACACTAAACTTGGCCTGGCAGCATGATGTAACTGGGTGTGCCTGTCATTTGCAGTTGGCCTCTTCTTTGTAACAAAAAGCCCACTGAGACTTTCTGATTTTTATCTCCTTTTCTACTCGAAGTTGTACCTTTTCTTTTGCTATCAACTTTCTCCTTCACTATGCTACATAAAATGGCTTCTAATCTACCATCTTTCCCAGAAGTCCAGTATCTTTTTTCCATTTTCTAAACTATTTATTTACTTATCTATGCATGTATCCCTGCATGTATATGATTTGTTTGTTTTCTTGTTTAGTGTTTCTAGATTTTATGTGTTCTTTCTTCCCTGTACACTCTATCATATGTTGGTGGTTCTTTATAGAGCCTTCTACTTAAACATAATGATAATAAAGTTCTCGTCAAAAACCAAAATGACCATCAACAAAATGGTGATCTCTGTTATAAGATGCATCACTGATAAAGAGTTTAAGTCAGGCAAAACCAACCCCTGGTGCTAGATGTCTATAATAGGTTTTAGATGTTGTAGATGTTGAATAAGACATGATATTCTAAGAATCTGTTTTCCAGATGGAGATACTGACTATGGAGTCACATTTCCTTTATGGAAATGTTTCAGCTGTGGTGTTATAACTCATTTTATTTTATGTACACATTTGATATTAAGTTGGAAAGTATGAAATTTACAGGCAAATGGATGGAGCTAAAAGTAATCATTGATTGTGTCAGCAAAACCCAGAAAGCCAAATGCCCCATATTCTGTCTCAAATGTGGGTTCTAGCTTTAGATATTTCTGTTTAAATTGGAGTAAGGATTGTGGTGAAGTTTTTTAGGGAAGGAACTGCTGAGACACCAGTGACATAAAGGGATAAAGAGGACTAATGGAGCATGAAGGGCTGAGAGGTCAAGGGAGGATGAGGTCATCTTTTGAGATTTGGGGAAACAGAAATTAGAGCTTCAGTTCAGCGGGAGGGGTGGGAGAACAGCACTATAAAGCCTAAGAATCTCTCTCTCTCTCTCTCTCTCTCTCTCTCTCTCTCTCTCTCTCTCTCTCTCTCTGTCTGTCTGTCTGTCTCTCTCTCTCTCTCTCTCTCTCTCTCTATCTCTCTCTCTCTCTCTCTCTCTCTCTCTCTCTCTGTGTGTGTGTGTGTGTGTGTGTGTGTGTGTGTGTGTGAATCTTTTCTAGGAGTACCTCAGTTAATTCATAAAGTACCATTCACTGAGCAAACCACTAACACAATTTATGAGGAGCTGTTGAAGATTGGCGGTTGAAGGGTAAATGAAAATCACTTCTCTTTGGGAGTGTGGCCACAGAAAGGTTCCCCAAGAGTCAGGGTCTGACCCCATGCCCATGTGCATAAAGAAGCACTACTAGGACTCTTGAGTTTTTAAAAAATAAAATTTCTAAAAGGAGGACATGAAGTTGAGAATATGGAGGGTGATGCAGTCAGGAGTCAGCAGAGGGCAGTTGAAAAAGAAATGGAGAAGAGCTAAGTGAAATATTAGCACTAAATGGATCACAGAGGTTTTCCTACTTCATACCTGATAAGAAATAAAGAAAAAAATGGAAAATTAATAAGTAAGAAAAATGCAACCATATTTTAATGAAGCTATTGGGAGAAGAATATATTATTATAATCTGAATCTTATGGTAAACAAGTACATAAACATTAAAGAATTGCCTCATGACTGAACATGTAAACAACATGCTCCGTGGAGTAATTTTCATGTAAAATTATTATATTTTTACAATACAGAAAAGTCAATAAATTTTTCTTTAAAGGAAAAAAAAACTTTAACCAAAAGAAATCAATCAATCTTTCTTTCCTATGTCCACACAAAGCTGAGCCCACAATAATCATTTAAAACATCTAAAAGTAGCTGTGTTGGAGAAATGAAATACAATTTCAAAATTTAGTATTTTTTGATGACTCATATATTGGTCATCAGAAGTAAAAGTTTTATACATTAGCACTGCTGTCTTTAAGTAAGAATATAAATATTATATTTAAAGTGATGAAAATATCAGTTATTATCCCTATCAGGAAAAAAGCATCAGTGATAAAAAGAAATATTTGGAACCAAAATTAGAGAAATAGCATGCTGTATGGCAGGTTTGACTGACTGCTCATGGGGAGAGAGTCTCATTTCTGTGAACAGCTGAATATATCTGTGGATAGGTTGTTACAAGAGTTGAATATGGAGGCCTTGAACAGAATAACTGAGATAAGAACAGTAACTTTTTAATATTTTTGCATGACCTTGTATATCTAGAATCTTCCAATAATTGCCCACTCTAACAAATATATTGATTGATGCTGTTCCTTCCTCCACAGAAGTACACTGGGTTTATAGAAATACGCTATAGAATGCTCTAAATAGATGCCTATTTTTGCATAAGGTCAAACTATTCATTGGAGCTTTGTTTTAGCATCAAGAAAAAAGAGTTTTGGACTCATCAAGACATCATTAAAATATCAAATTACACACTAACAGAAAATGCCTGTTTTTATAGCTGCAGAATTCACCTGGTATAATTTGAGAGCTGGTTGATAATGAGAACAAACTCTTCTGGTTGAACTCACACCTGAAAGAGGATAACAATAGGCTGTCTCACAGGGTTTGCATAAGGATTATTTGTTGTAATACCTTCAAAATCTCACATAGTAAGCATAAATGGAATGAATCTGGGGACATGTCCCAAGTGGCAGTGTTCCATTCATTTGAAATAAGAAAGCTCATGCAAGGTGGTGGAGTGGCTACAACAACAGAAACCAAAACCAAACAAACAAACAAATGAAAACACCACAGGACTTCTTCCTCATAGACAGAAGCCTATGATATTAGCACACAATTACAGTGATCCAGAAAGTCAGGACTACTTGTACCGTACAGTCTTTTATCATTTAAAGTTCTTTTTGGACAATTTATCAGTCACATAGATATTCATGAATATTCATAAATAGTCAGGCCTCTCTTTATGGGTCAAAATTTCCTTAGCAGGAAATGCCTTCATTCCAATATTTTTTTATAAGTAGCTGTTTAACCATTTCAAGGACTATATTCATGTTAATTTTTCTGAGTTTTCCATTTTACACAAAATCCACATGTCATACATAGTAGCCATCAGAATTGGACCACAATGAAATTCTTTTGTGCTGTTACTTATCAACTCTATGTGATTACTGCTTCTCATGTAGAAATGCCTAAAGCCTCTCTGTTCTCATGGAAGTATTATTGATCAAGTCCCAACTGACTGAGGATTCACTGCTTTAACCAGTGTATTCACTACCCTGACCTTTGATTCTTCTCGTGTTTGTGGTGTGTATGTGTGTGTGTGTGTGCGTGCACACACATGTCCACATGCATGTCCACATGCAAATGCATAGCTGAATGTGACAGTACAGGTGAAAATGTGCTTTGTCTCTGAATGTCAAGTGTAATTCTTTAGGTATCACCCACATTGCTATTTTAAACAAGATCTCTCAGTGCCTCTCCTGGAACCCATCAAGTAGGTAGGCTGGCTAGCAGGTATGTAACAGAAATCCACCTGTCTCCACTTTCTCTAGCATTTGCCTTATGCATTCAGAGTCTTGTTTTGTTTTGTTTTTAATGTGTAATCTGAGAATCAAACTTAGGTCCTAATCTTACAGATCAAATGATCTGTGGATAGAGCTTTCTCCCTAGCCCCAGTCTTATATTGATAAGTAACACCTTCCTTCTATTCCACTTTTAAACTTGACTATTTAGGCTTTTAATGAATTCATTTATTTTCTGAGATGGGGTTCACTTTGTAGTCCAGGCTGGATTGATGATATTCTTTATGTAGCTCAGGGTGGCCTCTGACTTTCTGCCTCATATTCCCCAGTGCTAGGTTTAGATTTGTGAACCACTACACACAAGTCTTTATTTCTTTTCAATTCATATTTATCCACCATTTCTGTATGGTAGCAACAAGTTTCTTTCATACAGTTGAGTCCATGATATTGTCTGAACCACCATATTTATTCAATATGTCACTATTTTTTAGAATATTTGCTTTTCTTTTTTTCCTACAGTTTAATTTTTAAAAAATGAGTGTTTTTTTAATCTATGTGCATTTGCCACAGGAGGTCTGAAAAAGAAGTCAGACCACTGGAGTTATAGATAGTTGTGAGCTGCCATGTGGGTGCAGGAAACTGAATCCTAGTCCTCTGCAAGAGAAGCATATGTTCTTACTTACTAAGCCCCACTATCTGCTTTTCTATCACAGCCTCAAACTTATTTCTCTAAGGAAACATTTTAACTTGCCTTAAAAAATCAAGTTCCACAACCATAATCTGCTCACATTCTTTACATGTCATTGATCAAAGCTGCCTGTGTAGAGGTTGAATGTAAAAACTAGCCTTGTAGATGTAGCAATCACAGTATCTCTTGACATCAGCTCACTTGTGCCTCATCCCAAGGATGATCAGTGCCTCTCACCCCAAGATAATATGTGCATTCTGAAAATATTCCCTGAGGTGGCTGACATAGAGAGCTCTTCTACTCAGTAAAGGCAATGCTCCTATTTGACCAGTTTTAGTGTGTCTTCGTCTTGACTGATGTACAGAAGAGTCATTGCTTCAGTTTGTAGACAAAAAAATGAACACATCTCTTACCACTGCTCGGTAGCACTAAGGTGCAGCCTTCTTCATTTCGCAGGGCAGGATTACTAGAAGTGATTAATAATGGATAAAAGATAGCAATTAAATGCAATGAAATGAATTACAACTTTGTGGAGAAATTGAATTTCATGTTAATTTGGTGATCAATAACGGCTGTTGGAATTCTCTTTAGCTTTATAATTTAACATTGCAGCAAAGCTGTGTAACTAAACTAATTTACGTGAGACAATTGCTAGTACGTGAAATATGTAGCTGCTCTAGATATTATGAGCATACGGTTTGTCTTCTCAGCTTCAGCCAGCTCTTGATTATATTCCATAAATAGTCTCGTTCAATTTTTTTTGTCTTTTATTCTTAGATTTATCCTGAATGTCTCTCGCAGTTGTAGCCTAATAAAAACCATAATATTGTCAACAGGGGGAAATTAACACATACTGTTTGGTAGGATATTTACCTGTGGACCAGTAAAATTCCACCCACTTGAACTATTAGCACAGAGTGACATCAAATTTCCTCATGCTATAACGGTGCAAACAAATCCACTCACCCTGCTCTGTGATCTTTGCTCCATGATTGGTTTTCTTGCAATGTCCATTTTGTAAGCAGATGTTAAAATATCTAACTGCTTAGCTACAAGTATTTGAAATATGATTTATTTGATATAAAATAGTTCATTTTAAGCCATTTGCATGGAAAAAAACAATGAAGATTCAAAGAATAAGGTCCATAACCTATAAGTAGAAAGCTTAAACATTATTGAAAATAAAATCTGTAGTAGCTAAACTTATGGAGAATATTTTTAAACATGCATTTTATGTAAAAGGAGATGGCAACACATTTAATTATTTATTCTTTCATTAGTCAGGGCTTCTCGTGGCGAGTGACGGGTTGTAGAGCAGTTAGGGAGTGACAGGTCTCTCTGAGGCAAAGTCGGGAAAGGGGAGTGCTAGTTTCCCAAAGACTATCACATCCTGTGTGACAGTTCATTCAGCAATGTTGACTGTGTAAGTGAAGGCACAGGGAAGTACACACCCCAGCAATGGTTTCCATGCTGGGAACCACCAGTTTCCACTATCACCAAATAACAAGAGAGGCGATGCTAGGGATGTAAAGGGTGAGCCAAATCAAAAGAGCAGACATTGGCACCTCAATGACCAAGTGTGCAGTTAGCCTACCCCTGACCAGACATGATGAGAGGAAACAGGGGGCCCCTTCACAGACTCACAGTTTGAATTGACTGGCTAGTGTCTCTACAATGAAACAAAAGCCATTTAGACTTGAGATGCAGAAGTACTGGTGGCACTGATAAATTTCAACAGTGACATTCTTGCCTCCCATTCAGTTCTTCCTCCAAACACTCAGATCTGATAATAGCTCTCCAACTAGACATTAGCTAGGTGATAGAAATCAGATAAAATATACTCTGGAGCATCTGTACAAAGCAAGTAAATATTTGTCCTTGGTAGGTATATTCTTTATCTTCTTCATCTATTTTAGTAAGAGTTTCATTCAGAGGACAGGTGACATCAATTGCAAATGACATCATTCATCATTTGATTTGGCCACCTTCCTCTGTGAAGGCAGGTACACATTCAAGAAACCTGTGTGGGTTTCAGGAAACAGAAACTCCTCCTGACAGTGGTGATGTTCAAAGCTATTGTCAGGCACACTTCTGTTATATCAGCAGAGATTCTGGGAGCCAAAATGGTGTCTAATGTTGCCAAGGTTTTCTGTAAACTCATGGCTTCAATTTTTACTACTTAACATCTTTTAAGATGTATCTGTACAATCTTGTAATCCATTTTACAGTTCATAACTAGAGATACTGTTTTTCAGAAGAGATTATCTGTTTTGCTGTAATTCAGCTCTACCAAATATTAGACAAATTAATTTCTAGATTCTCAAACTTAGACACAGTTTTTTAAATACTTTCAAATCAAATGACAAAATGATTTATAATAAATTAAATTATATATAATAATGATTCCATAGCATTATATTATTGGATTTGATATCATTCATATTATATCAATTAATATCAGCTCTTTTCTTTTAATCATTTTAGCATGAACATATGTGAAAGGTTCCCTCTTACCATAGCCATTGCTTCTGTTAGTGTACATTAATGACATAAAATATAGACTTCACATGACATTTAATATTTTTTTATTATGTACTTCAATCATACTCACCCCTCCCATTATCCTTTCTCGTCCTCTGTCTGAGTCTTTTCCTATATGGCCAATTTATTTTTACCTAAGGTCAAGAACCATGACATCAATTCATTACATTTTTATGTATATAATAAAAAGTAATTCTGGAAGGCATTTTAGAATTGAAATACTGCTAATTATGATAAGTAGCTCATGAATTTAAAAACCTTATGGTAAAAGTACAAAAAGTAAGTAAAATGGACAGCATCATATGTTTGACATAGTACTCAGCATGGAGTTATCAAATGGATTTTTCAGAAAATTTCAAATGTCTGTTTCCATAGAAACAAAAAAGTGTTTTTTCCAAAGTCAGATATGCCTATAAAAGCAAGCTGAGAAATGTCACTGATATACAGCATCCTAAACATAGAGAGGACCAAAGATAATTAGGATGCACTAGCCCATCTGTGATTTCTGAGATGTCACCTACACCTCTTGGGTCTCAGTTCTAAAGTATGTAAGTGAGAAAGTTTGACCGTTGGAGTATAAACTATTAGAATTTGCTTTCTGTTTTTTCACAGGTGTTCTCTGTCCTCAGTAAATTAAATGCATTCCCAACCACAGGAAGAACAGCGTGGGCTGTTACCTCACTTTTAATGATCCTAATGTTCTATATATCTGAATCAGCATAGCAATGGGATTTACAGGCAAGTGACTGTTTCATGGTACTAACCTATATGCTAGGAATTATGTTCATATTGGACATAGGAATCTGCCTCTTGTTTATATATGCTATGGTGCTAAGGTGTGTGTGTATGTATGTGTGTGTGTCAGCTTACTTGCTACTGTATCTGTCACTGCTGTATCCTTTGTGAGTAACTCAGTCCCAGCATACCATACACACAGAAGAAAGTATTTATAAGCTAATGAAAACCTGTATTCTACAAATCTTCTAGGGACACATTTTAAATATCCAACATCTTTTATTGTGGTTGTCACATGGGACATAATAAATAAGTATTTGTTACTTGAATCATAAAATGTCTCCTCCATTAATGAGAATACATATTTATAAAGAAGCTTCCATAGCAATTTAATAAAGTAGATCTCAGAAATTAATAATAATAATAATAATAATAATAATAATAATAATAATACATCTGCTGATTCTACCAGCAATCATCTTTTTTCTGAAAATATAAAATAATAGTTCAAGAAAACTAGGTGTAATAAGTATATGGTGTTTCCTTGCTTTGTGGTGTGGGGTAATAGAAATTAGTAACAAAAACAAAACTAGCTGATCCTGGACAAAGACTCTGGCCAGGTGTCTTGGAAGGCAGACACCTGGAAGGCACATAGGTGAAGAAGAAAAAATGTAAGGTAGAAGAAAAACTCCTTGGATGAGGAAATGATATTACAAGTCGCTTCAGGTCTCCTCGGATTTCTAATTACAGTAAATCATTTAGTAACCTGTAACAGCTTGGAAAATCTAATATGTGAGTTCTAAGCTAGATGATGTTAAGTTACTCAGTAATTAACTAGGTTGTGGTGGTTAATTCCAGAGGGAAGCGTAATTGAGAATCTATTTAGCTGACTTGACTTGCACTCAAAGGTTTGAAAATAGCCTAACAATGACAGAATTTAGACCAAAGTTCAGAAAAGAAAAAGCGATTATTAATTGAATATATCTTTAAGACAAAACTATGTTTAAAGAAAGCTGACAATAACACACATAATTGAAATTTTGTTGTTGTTGACATCTATCTGCCACTGGCATAGATTGTACATCTATCCCTGTAGACATGGGAATTGTACTAAAATACCAACCAGTGAGTATGCAGAGACCCATGGCTCCAGCTGCATGTATAGCAGAGGATAGCACTGTCTGGCATCAATGGGAGGAGTGGCCTTTAGTCCAGTAAAGTCAGTGTAGGGAAATGCCAAGTCTATGAGGTGGGAGAGGATGGTTGGGAGAGGGAGCACCTTCATGGAAGCAAAGGAAGGGAGTGGGGCAATGGGAGTGTGGGGAAAAGGGGATAACATTTGAAATGTAAATGCAGAGAATATTCAATAAAGTGGGGTACAGAGCTAAACAGAGAATTCTTAAATGAGGAACTTCAAATGACTGAAAAGCACTTAAAGAAATGTTCAAAACCCTTAGTCATCAGGAAAATTTAAATCAAAACATCCCTGAGATTATACCTCACCCCAATCAGAATGGGTAAAATACATAGGTGACAGCAGTTGTTGGGGAAAAGAAACACTTCTCCATTGCTGGTAGGACTGCAATCTGGTAAAAATCACTTTGGAAATCAATCTGGTGGTTCCTGAGAAAATTAGAAATAGTTTTACCTGAAGACCCAGCTATACCACTACAGGACATAAACTGAAAGATGTTCTAACATATAACAAAGACACATGCTGCACTATGATTATTGTAACTTTATTTATAATAGCTTAAGCTGTCCCTCAAAAGGAGAATGGATACAGAAAATATGGTACATTTATACAATGGAGTATCACTCAGCTATTAAAAACAATGACTTCATGAAATTTGCAAGCAAATGGATGGAACTAGAAAATATCATCCTGAGAGAAGTAACTGTCACAAAAGAACACATGTGATATGTACTCACTAAGTGGATATTAGCCCAAAAGCTAATACCCACAATACAACCCACATGCCATATGGAACTTTAGAAGAGGGAAGACCAAAGTGTAGATGCTTCAATCCTACATATAACAGGGAACAAAACAGTCCAAGGAGATGGGGGAGGGGAAGACCTGGGAGGGAGAAGAGGGGAGGAAAAACGAGGGCAGGATCAGGTATTGGACGGAACAGGAGAGAAGTACAGAGGGTCAGGAAATTGAAGAAAAACACATAGCAGTGGAAGACTGGGAACTGGACTAGCCACTCAACAGTCCCAGACTCCATGGAAGTGAGTGGTTCACAAGACCCAACAGTAACGATTTTAGTCAAAATACCCAACAAAGAGGAGATAGAACCTATAGATCCCATCTCTAGATAGGCACTGCTACCCGTTGAGGGATGTGGCCTCCCACACATCTAAAGAATTTTAACCCAGAAACGTTCTTGTCTGAAAAAAAGACAAAGACAAAAATAGAACAGAAACAGAAGAAAAGACGATCCAGAGAATATCCTACCTAAGAATCCATCCTATCTGCGGACACCAAACTCCCACATTATTGCTGATGCCAAGAAGTGCTTGCCTACAGGAGCCTGTTATGGCTGTTCCCTGAGAGGTTCTAACAGCACCTAGCCAATACATATGCAGATACAGCCAACCATCAGACTGAGCCTTGGGACCACAATGGAAGAGCTAGGGGAAGGACTGAAGGAGCTGAAGGGGATTTCATCCCTATACAAAGAACAATATAAACTAATGGACCACCCAAAGCTCCTAGGAACTAAACCACCAACCAACGTGTATACATGAAAAGAACCACGGATCCAGATACATATGTAGCAGAGGATGGCCTTATCTGACATCAATGGGAGAAAAGGCCTTTGGTTGTGAGGAGGCCTAATGACCCAGCATAGGGGGATGCTAAAGCAGTGAGGTGGGAGTGGTTGAAGGAGCACCCTCATAGAGGCAAAGTGGAGGAAGGAAGGGCAGATGGGATGGAGTGTTTGTAGTGGGGTAACTGGGAAGGGGATATATTTGAAATGTAAATCTCAGCATGCTCCTCCAACTTCGATAGCTATTATTTTATAAGATTTTGTTTTGACCCTCTAGGTTTGATTATGGTTCCTCTAACTTTGATATTTGTCATTTTGTAGGGTTTTATTTTGACCCACCGAAATTGATTATGGTTATTGATAGAATATGAAGGGTATTTACCCAGTATGGGCAACTTATCAGTGACTACACAGTTGAAGAGAATGTCATCCCCTTGCCAGCATTAATTAAATGCCACAATAAGCGATGGGGCCTTTTAAGTCCCCCACTCATGCCTGTTGCAATAATAATGGGTACAATCTTGGCCAAGTCTTATGCAGGTAACAGTAGATGAATGTAGTTCATCCATGCAGTGGCTAACATGTCTAGAAGACACTGTCTCAGCATTTCTTTGCTACCTCTAGTTGTTAAATTCTTTCTGCCTTTTCTTCCTTGATATTCCCAGAGCCCAGGGAGGGATGATCTAGAGATATTGTTTATGTTTGAGAACCTCACACTCAGTACAGATGTTTCTTCCTTAACTACCGCCACTGTAATAGGAAGCTTCCCTGACAAATGCTGAGAACATTTGGATAACACAAGTATTTCAAAAAAAGCTAGCTAGTCTTCATGGTGAAAGAGGGTACTATGCAAAATTTCATGAGAGAAAAATTACAGACGATTCATACAGCTGTGAGCTCTACAAGGTATAGTAGATGATATGCCTAGAACGAAAGGGCCATAGGTACAAGAGAGCATTACCATAGTAACCAACCACTATGGATTGCATATGTTCTACAGGAAGGAACTGATGTCAGTCCATCTGTGTAATCGCAAGGAAACATATATAAGCATAAAGGGAAAGTTACAAACAAATAAATAAAAGCTAAAGTAGAAAAGAGAACACCTTCTCTGTAAACTTGTCTACAATTACAAACATCAACAAATTTCAACTCCTTTGTTGATAAATGCCCTTTTCTCTCAGGAACAAACTTTTCTTGAGTTTGTGACCCTAATTCCTTCTCATTATGCAGGTTCTTTGCTCTATCAATTTCAACTACAAGGCCTTTTTTATCTTTACTGTCTTCTCCTCAGCAGAGCTAAATATAGCTACTTCTCTCTAGCTCTCTCTCTTTCTCTGTATAGATAGATATAGAAAAATATTCTCTACTGCGAAGACAGTAAATATGTGTGTGTGTTTGTGTGTGTGTGTAGAGAGAGAGAGAGACAGACAGACAGACAGACAGAGAGACAAACAGAAATTCCTCTGCATTCTATTTGTTTTTCTGATGAATTCTCAACCATTGTTTCACTTTCCTAATCACCATCCAGCACTCAGCTGGTTTTTACTCTTCCTGTCACCAGAAACAGCCCATCTTCATTAACAATCCCAAAATATTTATGATATTGAGTACCAAATAGACCTTGCTTTAAATGATTGGTTTCTATTGTATCCCTCTTCGTTTTGTTTTCAAACTCTCACTTTTTAAAAACCCCTGTTTCTCCTTGAAGCAATCCCACTAAAATCAGGGTCTTGACAAGGCTGCCCACTCTCCCCCTACCTATTATTACAAGGCAATTGTGCTGAAAACTGCATGGTACTGGTACAGAAATAGGCATGTGGATCAATGGAATAGAATAGAAGATCCAAAAATGAGCCTTCATGTATATGGTCACCTGATTTTTGACAAAGGAGCTGTAAACATTCAATGGAAAAAGGACAGCCTATTCAACAAATGGTGCTGGTCCAACTGGCACTCAGCATGCAAAAGAATGAAAATAGACCCTTTCTTATCTCCTTGTACAAAGCTCAAGTGTAAGTGGATCAAAGATCTCTACCTTAAACCAGATACACTGAAACTATTAGATGAGAAAGTATGGAAAACCTAAGAACACATAGGCACAGGAGAAAATTTTCTGAACAAAACACCAATGACCCAAGCTCTAAGGTCAAAGATTAACGAATGGGACTTAATGAGATTTCAAAGTTTCTGTAAGGATAAGGACATTGTCAAGAAAACAAAACGGCAGCCAACAGAATTGGAAAAGATCTTTACCAACTCCACATCAGATAGAGACCTAATATCCAAGGTATACAAAGAACTCAAAAAGCTAGACACCAGAGAATCAAATAACCCTATTAAAAAATGGGGTACAGAGCTAAACAAAACGTTCTCAGTTGAGGAATATCGAATGGCTGAGAAACATCTGAGAAAGTGCTCAACATCCTTAGCCATCAGGGAAATGCAAATCAAAACAACACTGAGATTCTACCTCACACCAGTCAGCTTGGCCAAGATCCAAAACCCAGATGACAACAGATGCTGGCAAGGTTGCGAAGAAAGAGGAACACTTCTCCACTGTTGGTGGGGTTGCAAACTAATACAACCACTCTGGAAATCAGTCTGGTGATACCTCAGAAAATTGGACATAGTACTACCTGAAGACCCAGCTATTCCACTTCTGGGCATATACCCCAGAGACACTTTAATACACAACAAAGATATATGCACCACAATGTTCATTGCAGCTCTATTTATAATAGCCAGAAGCTGGAAAGAACCCAGATGTCCTTCAGAAGATGAATGGATACAAAAATTGTGGTACATTTACACAATGGAATACTACTCAGCCACCAGAAACAATGAATTAAACAAATTCTTAAGAAAATGGCTGCATCTAGAGAATATCATCCTGAATGAGATAACCCAGTCACAAAAGAACAGACATAATATGCAGTCACTGATAGTGGGATGCAAACCCCAGAGGCTCACACTGCCCCAGAAACAACTCACAGACTGTATGAAGTCCAAGAAAAAAAAGAAAACAAAACAAAACAAAAGAAAATAGTCATGCTCAATCCTTACCCACCAAGAACACATTGACAAATTCCGGGTTGTACCCTGTATTACATGTACTGTCTGCTCATTGTAAAAAAAAAAAAAAAAAAAAAAAAAAAAAAAAAAAAAACAAATAAAACAAAACAAAACCCTGTTTCTCCATCTTTCTACTATATACTTTAAATAGTTTTATTTCTCCAAAGATGCCCACCACTTCTTACTTGTTATATCTCCTTTTTACTGGATGATTTCATACATATTCATGATTTCAGCTAATTCTTCTATTGTGATTTCAATAAGTTGTCACAACCATTAATCATTCCTCTGAATTGTAGATAGCCAACTGCCTGCTGTAACAACTTAACATCAAGAGATTTCAAGCAAATGAAGTCCAGCTTGCAAAGCTGACTTATAATGTCACATTAACTTCAGATTTACTCTTGTCATGTGTCCTTTACTCTGAGGCATTTTGCTATTAACTACAAAAGGGTTCCAAATATTTTTTTATCAGTCAGCAGACAACTTAAAAAACAGAACCAGAGACAGAGGGAGAGAGGAACCTTGGTGGGAGATAAGAGGAGGATGGGAAAGGCAGTCAGGGTCAGGTATTGAGGAAACAAAAGAGAAGCCCAGAAGGCCAGAAGAATGAGTGGAAATATGCAGTTTCTGGGGATGGGAGGAACCTCTAGAAAATCCCAGAGACCTGAGATGTGATAGGCTTCCAGAACACAATGGGGGTGAAATATGAAATGCTGAAATGCTCAAATATGGGGAGAGGCTTCCTCCAGTAGATAGACAAGCCCCACCCCCAGTGGAGGTATGGGGTCACCAACTTACCTTCAAATTTTCTGACCCAGAATCATCCCTGTCTAAAAGGAATACATGGACAACAATGGAGCATAGACTGAAGGAAAGGTCATCCAGTGACCAGCCCAACTTGGGATCCATCCCATAGGCAGGCACCAAACCCTGACACTATTACTAATGCTATATTTTGCTTGTAGACAGGAGCGTAACATGGCTGTCCTCTGAGAGGCTCTGCCAGCAACTAACTGAGAGAGATGCAGATACTTACAGCCAACCATTGACTAAGATTGGGGACCCCTATAGAAGAGATAGAGGAACAATTTAAGAAGCTGAAGTGGATGGCAACCCCCTAGGAAGAACAAGTATTAACTAGATGGAATTCTGGGAGCTCCCAGAAACTAAGTTACCAAACAAAGGTCATACATGGGCTGGTCTGAAGCCCCTGGCAAATATGTATCTCAGGACTGCCTTTATGGCCTCAGATGGAGAGGATGTGCCTAATCCTCTAGAGACTTGATGCCCCAAGGATGAGGGATGTGGGGGTGGAGGTTAGGGGGTGGGGAGGAGCACTCTCTCAGAGGCAAAGAAGAGGGAGGAGGAGATGAAGGACTCTGGGAGAGGAAATCTGAAAGGGGAGGCATATTTGCAATGTAAATAAATACATTAATTAAAAGAGAAAAACAATATCATTTGAAACAACCATTTTTAGATTTATTGTGGAATCTGGACAGAAATTATAAAGAAAGTTAGCTGTCTTGCAACAATACAAACTCATCACAATATCCACGTAGCAAGTTCTTTTTTGTTATCTACTTTACTTGTGCAATACTTCATTGTGTCAGTTATTTTTATGTCCTGCCCTTCATAAGGTTCTCCTGTCTTGGCTTTCCTCACTAGACTGTGAATCAGAATATGTAAACGAAATAAGCCCTTTCCTCCCTAAGTTGCATTGTGTTTCAGCAGCAACAATAATTGCCCCCAAACAATACACCCAATTCAATATGTTAAACTCCCACTTTGATGAACAATAATCCTTCCCCTGTTTACTCTTATTTAGCCTACCTTATAGCTCAGAATACCTTCATCACATGTCAAACCATGTTTCTAGACAGAATAAACACTAAGAAGTCATAGATTCTCATATTCATCCCATATCACCCACAGAATTAGATCTAATTTCTTAAGCCTGATAGAAAGATCTTGGTATCTGCTTGCCTTTTATTACCAGATACATTATTGTTCATAGCTTGCTTGAACTTCAACATGGTGTGACCTGATACTCTGAACAGACAAAACCACATCGAAAAGAAATGAAGTCACAGGAGTAAACAATAGAATGACATTTAAAGTCAGTAAAAGAGAGACACTAGTAAAGTCCCTGATGATTGAGAAACAATGCACTGCAAAAACAATTTTTCAGCAGATGTCGTAGTAAACTAAATTAACATTACTCAGGTCTCCCAGCAAATGTAGTCTAGGATAGACCTCATGATACCAAGGAGGGAGAAAAAGAGGACTGACTCTGTGTCTGTCAAGAAGAGCTGTCAGTAAGATGTTGATTCTTTCCAAGGTATTATTTTTCTAGAACTTCTCTTTGGAAAACTTTTGATAAGATGAGAAAATTAAAACCCTTAGAAAATTATAATGATTGTTCTCTCTATGAAGAGATAATAGCTTTGTGTAAAATTTTACATTTTTCTAAAATTCTTGCATTAAAATAGATTGGCTCACCCAACGATATTAACTTGAAGGTATAATTTATAATAATTTAAAATAATTTTGTTAGAAATATAATTAATATGAGAAAGTATATAAGTTTCATTTAAATTAGCCATAAACAGTCAGCAATAGATTGAAATTTAAAAAAACTGTAATTTTCAATCTCAATAGCAAAGATCTAAATACAAACTTAGCAAGAAACATGAGTTTTATGAAGAAAACAATGTAACTCCCTTTAGTTTCATATGGGGGAATAAATGACTCTATGCCATCCTTGTAAATAACAGTAGTTCTTGAAATATTCTCAGTTCTTTCCACTGTGATTAATAAGTTCAATATAATTTTGCTGAAAATCTAAAGGAAACAGTTAAAGACCTTCACAAATCCATTTAAGTGTTCATTTAGAAACCAAAGTGGAAAATAATGAATATGTAAATTTTGAAAGACAATTATTACAGGGATCCAAACTTTTCAAATATTTTTAAGTGTCTCATAAAGATAAAAACATGATTAAAACACCATGGAATTGAATGAAATATTAATGTACTAAAAATAGCCCAAAAGCATATACCCAAAAGTAGTCCAACATCTAACAAGAACACATGCTCAACAATGTTCGTAACAGCCTTATTTCTAATAGCCAGAAGCCGGAAAGAATCCAGATGTCCTTGAACAGAGAAATGGATACAGAAAGTGTAGTACATTTACAAAATGGAGTACTACTCAGCTATTAAAAACAGGTTCATGAACTTTCTAGGTAAATGGATGGAACTTGAAGCTATCATCCTGAGTGATGTAACTCAGTCACAAAAAAAGCACTCATGGTATGAACTCACTTATAAGCAGATACTAGACCCCCCCCCAAAAAAAAAGTTCTGAATACCCAAGAAATCACCCACAGAACTTAGGAAGCTCAAAAAGAAGGAAGACCAGAATGTGGATGCCTCAGTCTTTCTTAGAAGGGAAAACAAAACAGAGGAGAAAATACAAAGTCAAATACAGGAGCAGGGATTGAAGAAAAGATCTACAGAGACTGCCTCAGCTGGAGAACCACCCCATTGGCAGCAACCAAACCCAAGGACTATTGCTGATGCCAAGAAGTGTTTACTGGCAGGAACCAGTTAGGGATGTCTTCTCAGAGGCTTTCCTAGAGTCATACAGATACAGATGAGAATGCTTGCAGCCAAATGTAAGACTGAACATGGGGACCCCAATGAAAGAGCTAGAGAAAGGACTAAAAGAGCTGAAAGGTTTGCAACCTCATGGAAAGAACAACATCATCAACCAGCCAAGGCACTGAGGTGGAGAGGGAGACTGGGAGAGGGAGCACCTTCATGAAAGCAAGTTGAGGGGGAGAAGGGAAGGGTATGGAGTGGGAAAGGGTATAACATTTGAAATGTAAATACAGAGAATATCTATAAAATTGAAGAAAAATGGGCACTGAAAAAAAAGTAGCCTCCAAAACTAAACTAAATAGAAGAAAAACAAAGCTGAAAAGAGCATTCCAAGTCAGTGGAACAAACACTTTATACCCAGCAGAAGCATCTTTACCGAGAAGCAAAATAAGGTGAGATTTGCTTTCATTCCTACCCAAATTTATCCCAAGCAGGTGAAAGGACTACACTTCTTTGAATACTCTAATTCAGTGGTTCTTAATTCAAAAACATTTTGAAACTGCTAAAGGTGCTAATTGTCAGGACAGCCCCTCACAGACTTCCCCAGTTCAACTTTCTTCCATGTAAGAAGTGTTGAACTAAGTAAAAAGACCAACGTTGATAATGGGTAACTATGCAAAATAATAGCATATTTCATGCTATAAGAACTCAGTTAATGGAGTAATTTTACCAAGTGACTGAGTTTTTTTTTTTTTTTAAGTGTAAGAAATATGACCTTAGTCTGGACTTTAGTTAAAATAGGGAATAGAATATGTCATTCAGGGCCCATTAGTAGATAAAGACCTTTAATATGAAACATTATTGAATATAATTGGACTTGGAATGCTGAGGTGTTAGTCTGCACAAAGTTAAAAATAATAAATATTATTTGTAATATAAACTAATAACTTTGAGGAACAGTCACTCTCCAGAGAGCTGAAACAGGAAAGTCTGGGAGGGAGTCTATTATATTGCTGATGTGAGCTTGCTGGGGAGGGGAAGGTACTGAGAAGTGTCTGAGTCAGCCATCCTCATGGAACTTGCTATAAATCTATCCTCTGGATTAAAACAAAAAAATTACACACAAACATCTGCAGATCCTAAATCACAGTGGTAACGTTTTCTCTCCAAACAGAAACTAGAAAGAAACTATGATTGGTTGGCTGTATCCTTGTTAGATATTCCCCATTGACAGGACCTGGTTTTCTGTTTATCTTTAACTCAAGACCCCTGTAATAATCAGGTTATTTGGGGATGATGAGCTGTATGAAATACATGTGTACTTTAAGGCCTCTGCCTTCTGTTTAAGGAGAGTGGAAGGAAAGGTCATTCAGACACTACCTCAGCTGGGGATTTATCCCATATACAGACACCAAACCCAGACACTATTGCAGATGCCAAGAAGCAGATGCTGACAGGATCCTGTTATAGCTTACTCTTGAGGCTATGCCAGAACTTGACAAATACAGAGGAGGTGGATACTCATAGCCAACCATTGGACTGAGCACAGGAACCTCAATGAAAGAGTTAGAGAAGAGACTGAAGGAGCTGAAGGGGTTTGCAACCCCATAGGAAGAACAACAATATCAACTAACCAGACTCCCCTCCTCCGAGCTCCCAGGGACTAAATAACCAACCAAAGAGTACACATGGAGGGACCCACAGCTCCAGCTATATATGTAGCAGAGGATGGCATTGTATGGCATCAATGGAAAGAGAGGCCCTTGGTCTTCTAAAGACTCAATTCCTGAGTGTAGGGAAATGTCAGAGCTGTGTGATGGGAGTAGGTGGGTAGAAGGGGGAACCCCCTTTATAGAAGCAGGGAGGTGGTGATGAGATAGGGTGCTTCCAGAGGGGAGACCAGAAAAGGGGATAACATTTGTAATGCAAATACATAAAATAACCAATAAAAATACAAATTAGTGGACAGTGAGCATAAAATAATTACTACCTTATACAATTATCATAAGATAGTAAAAATATTGTACATGAAAATTAAAGAACCTCAACTGGATAATAAATAAAAAAAAAAATCACCAAGCTTCTCAGTTTCTAACTCTGGGTAGTTTGTTTCTCTGTTGTTTGTGGGGCAGGAAGGAGCTAAGGTGAGGTTTGGATGGCCTTGAACTCACTCTATAACAAGAACGATGAGAAATGCCAGTGTCCTTGCCTCAATCTATTAAGGACTAGGTGTGTTCCAACATGCTCAATTTTTCATTTCTGATTCTTAGCACTATAATATTTCTGAGTGTTATACACACTTTAAGAAGTCATGCAGAGCTTGTTCAGATGATGTATGCACCATTTTCTGGCTTCCCATTTTTTATCTCAGTGAAGAAGACATTAGTGGTGTCCTGATGCTGGACAAAATGCTCTCATAGATGTAATTTTAGATTTATTCCTTCAGTCAATGATCTAGATGAATTAAGATGTTAGCAGCATTTTAGCAACAGGAAGTCACCAGGGAGCATAAAATTTAAAAATGCAAAATAAATTTTTTGTCTGCCTGAATTAATTGGTCTAATCAGAAGCATGTTGTGGCTGAAGCATGATTACTGTAACACACCCATGGGAAAGCAGAAGCCTTTGTTTGCATTGTGATAAACACTAACGTAGGATTTATTGTAAAATGGCTGACACATTTTCAAAACACTGCATCAAAATTAACAAAAAGCTGTAACCATAGAGTTGAAAAATGAAGATCAAATATTCAGCATACCAAATAGTTTCATGATATAGATTTAAGACCACAATGACCGAAGAGCTTAGAACGTATGAAATGACAGGTATGGTGGCCATGGATATATCATTTTCTTTTGAAAAGCTAGGGAGTCATTATCTCTTTTATGAATAAAAAAAGTATAAACAGAGGACAAGAAAAAATAATGTATTGCGGAATTTTCCTCCAGTATGGCATATATGTAACTGTATGCATATATCCATACTGAGATAAGATGACATTTGATAGTTAGAATCTATTTAAATTCCATACCTTTATGCTTATCCGTGTCAGATGGTAACCTGAGCCTTATAGAAAAAGCAAAGTTACAGAGTGCCTGGTGTTTTAGGTATGTAACTAAGTCAGTTCTATGTTTTATAGTTTATGATTCTTGAATTTCATACATGGTTATATGTATTATTATCTTTACTTCATCTGTAAATATCATTTTAGTAATTGATGGTAAAGTATAGCTCAGGAAAACATATGAACAATTAAACCTCAGAAAGACATATTTTCTTCTTTTGACACACACACACACACACACACACACACACCACACATATACACACACATACACACACATATGCCAGGCTCTCATGTATCCCAAGGAGGCCTAGATCCTTTAGGCATCCTTCAAGTGTGTTAGGCAAGCACTCTACCAACTGAATTACATCCTTGGCCAGACAGGA
Organism: Micromys minutus; assembly: GCF_963924665.1. Classification (NCBI taxonomy): domain Eukaryota; kingdom Metazoa; phylum Chordata; class Mammalia; order Rodentia; family Muridae; genus Micromys; species Micromys minutus. The sequence continues at coordinate 30,623,684 of NC_137963.1, forward strand.
CACTTAATAACTCTTGGGTATTACTTATTTTTAACATATAGAAAAGAGAAATGTGTGGTCTTCTTGCCTTACTTTTAATTTTTTCTTCTTTTTCGAGTTGTTGAGAATCTGGACAGGCCCTGGTTAACACAAAAGAACTTTAAAAAAAATAGTAGATAGCTTACAACTTTAAAAATACAACTAAGCAAGGCAGACTCAGCTTAAAGATGATGCTAGAAATTAAGGAAGCAGGAAGTAACAGAGAGTGTCTTCAGGTTCTTCTGCTTGATAAGCTTGGCCTAGACCCTTGTTTGCAGAATTTTGACTGTCCTACTGTCCAGACAGGTCCAGTTCCTGTAAGACTGTTTGTGGTAAGAATCGCTCCTCTAAACTAAAGTACTAGCCTAGAATAGCAGATGTATCTGTGGACTGCTAATGTCTCTTCCCCTAGATTAGCAGATGTGTCTGTGGACTGCTAATGTCTCTTCTCTCTTCCTTGCTGTTGTCCTCAACTACGAACTGTCCTTTTCTTGTATCATATCTTTTTTTTCTTCTTTTCTGTTGTTTTAAGAACCTGCCTAATAATCTATCCACACTTACTTGCACAGTCACCATCTTTGGCATTACTGTCTGTATGTATGTTCCTGTGGTTTAATTTGCTTTGCCCTTTGCCTGTGTCTTACTGTTCACTGCTAGTCCTACTGCTTTCTTGTCTTCTAATTGCATCAACAAGGTCCTTGACATCTTCTGTTGTAAGATACTACATATGCAGTCATTCACAGTCTTCTTTTGGGTAGTTTGTTGCTTAATATTTATAGAAACTTATGGGATCTTGGTAACATCTCATGTTCTCTAAGGCCATGTTGTCAGCCCATGAACACAAAATGCTGTTTTAAAATCTACACTATTTTCCCATACCCTCATTTGGTCTTTACTGCTTCCTTCCAATGAAGATTTGACTCCATCTCTGCTCTCCTTGGCAGAAGTTGTGGGGCAACAGAAGGAGACAGTACATGTCATGACTGCTCTTTGATGAATCAAAAATAGAATTTAAATACTTAATACATTGAGTAGATACAAATGACAAGTCTTAAAAGAACTCAGTTTTAACCTCTTACAAATGAAATATTCAAACAACTACAAAAGCAGAAAATAAGTCTGTTTAATGTTTCAATAATTAGCAGGCTACTTTAAAGTACTTAAAGATCAACATATACAAACAGAATACTTCACAATCAGCATTTCCCTGAGAAGTGCTTCCAACAATCTGTTTTGGAAAGACCTTCCTCAATGCTACAGATCTCATGCTGCTAAGAACAGCGGTTTAACTCTCCCTGTCATCCATCAATATCTATTCAGCACTGTGGGAGATATGAAGATAAATGAGATACGTGTACATCTAGAATTAAGAACGATAGCTGAACAATGTAAAAGGACTGAGTTAACTTTCAGCCATTTTTGGATAATCTGTCTTTGGATATGTTAAAGCTGGAATGTTAAGATTTCTTCTTAAAGAGTGGGAGAAACAGTATTGCCCTGGAAAGAACACACCAAGAGAATTATCTGTCATCTATGGTCAGCCCTAAAAATAAGCATATGGCTAACATTATACTGACTGGGCAGGTTGTCTATATAAATATTTAGGAACACATACAGCAGCAGTGAAATAAAAGGGAGGTCATGAATTTTAAAGAGCAAGGAAGGATAGAAGACTATAAGACAGGTTTTGGAGGGAGAAAATAGAAGGGCAACATGATATATTATATTATAATGTCAAAAACTGAGATAGTCCAAAGATGATTTCATCTTAAAATTCAAAGAAAATGAAAGTTTTACATGGGTCACACAATGCCCTATTATATTTAACAAATGTACCTTTCTTACCCAAAACATTAATTATATCTAAATGTAAGATTTACAGAACTCACAGCTGGAGTGAGCTCAGTTGGTAGTCACTTACCTTGCAAGCATAAAGATCTGAGTGCAGATAGTCAGGACCCATGTAAAAATCTATGTGGTATCATGCTGTGCTTGTAATTCCAGAAGGCAAGGCCAGAGGAGGAAATAGAATCCTGGATTCAGATAGGACAGCTAGCTTTGGTCAATAAGGTGAAATTCTAGGCCAATATGAGACCCTGTCTCAGTCAAAAAGTAGAGGGTGCCTGAGGACCAACACTAGCCTTTGTCCTTTGACATCCACACCATGTATGAGATGCATACATGTGCACAACATTTTTTTAAATTACAGAATTTGCCTGTTATCAACTTCAAGCTAACCATGTCAAGTTTTTAGTCACAATACATAATGCCAACTTTTAAAACAATCTTACTTTTATCAGTGTGTGTGTGTGTGTGTGTGTGTGTGTGTGTGTAAGGTTGAAGCTAAGTTCAAAATATAAGTTCTCAAATCAAACCTGAAGGAAATTTATCTGAAGTGCACTCTGAGTATTTTCTCTCACAAACATCTATGTGATATTAGGTGATGGTAAGAGTGAGAATCCAGAGAAGACTAGCCAAGAAATACTTCACGTAGAAAAATCACAAACAGACAAGGATTAGGTTCCAATGTAGGCAGAGGAGCACAGTCAACAAACATTTTTTTCATTCAGCAAAACTAGAGAAAGCGTTTCATGTCCAATCTAAAGAAAAGTATCTGCTATGTTACAAGAAAAGATTAAAGTGAACAAACAAAAACCATTTAATATTTCTATTGGGTGCTTGAAATATCTACATCATTAATATTTGGGTTTTCAGGACTTCACGGCAGTATGTGCATAAAAATCTGTATCATGCACATCAAGCTCTTAAAACACAACATAAAACCACATAAACCATAACCAACTATATAGAATACTGGGGCTTTTATCTTGTTTAGTTTTTGTTGATTTTGGATATAAAGCAACAGGATAGGAACAAAGGAAGCAGCTAGTATACTAAGATGATGAGAATCTCCTGTCTTCCTCTTTGAATTTCCTTGATGTTTAAAGCTGTGCAATAAAGTTAAGAAATAAGAGTATTTAAGAACACAGTGAGGCTGAGTCACATCACATTCTATTGGCTAGGCCTGACTCTCACTAAAAGGCTCCAGTGAGTATAGTCTCCAGTAAAAATGCCAGGGTTATTTCTTGAGCTGACTTTTTTTTTTCTTGCATTACTGTGTAGAGGGTAGAGCCAGAGTTTAACTATTTTAAAAAAAAGTCATGCAGCTGGTACTGGGAAATGAGAGATTTGTTTTGGAGACAGACTGATATTGGTTAATCATTTTTTTTCAATATGTGACTAGAATGACTGTTATTGGTCGGGATTTTGACCATTAAACCTACTTAGCTCAGAGCTAGGGCCATCCCACTGCCATCGGTACCCACAGCCTGCCCACAGAGAACTGATGACCCAGGAGTGCTCTTACTCCTGAACCCACAGGTGAGACCCTACTTTCTCTACACTGATTTTCCCAGGAGGGGCGTGCAGGGAACTCTCAGGGTGCAGGAGTCACGGGGATGCCTGGGACTGGAGCCTTCCAGTCTCCATCTGCACTGAGAGCTGGGACCGATCCACTTCCATTGGGATCCACAACCTGCCCGCAGAGAGCTAATCACCAAGGAGCACTCATACTCGTAAGCCCACAGGATCACAGACCCACAGGAGAAACATACTCCAGTAAGAGACAGCAAGACCAATTAACATCACAGATAACAAGAAGGCAAGAGGCAAGTGCAAGAATTTAAGCAACAGAAACCAAGACAACCTGGCAACATCAGAACTCAGTTTTCCCACCACAGCAAGTAGTGGATATCCCAACACTCCAGAAACACAAATCTGTACTAAAAACCATAGCTCATGATGATGATAGAGGACTTTAAGAAGGGCATGAATAACTCCTTTAAAGAAATACAGGGGAACACAGGTAAACAAGTAGAAGAAGAAATACAAAAAAAAAAAATCACTTAAAGAGTTATAGAAAAACACAACCAAACAGGTGAAGGAATTGAACAAAACCATCTGGGATCTAAAAAAAAAAAAAAAAAAAAAAAAAAGGAGGAATAATAAAGAAAACAAAAAAAAAGACAGAACCCTGGAGATAGAATACCTAAAAAAGAGATTGTGTGTCATAGATGTAAGCATCACCAAGAGAATACAAGAGATAGAAGAGAGAATCTCAGGTGCAGAAGATACCATAGAAAACATTGACCCACTAGTCAAAGAAAATGTAAAATGCAAAAAGATCCTTACCCAAAACATCCAGGAAATTCAAGACACAGTGAGAAGATCAAACCTGAGGATAATAGGTATAGAAGAGAGCAAAGATTTTCAACTTAAAGGCCCAGTAAATATTTTCAACAAAATTATTGAGTAAAATGTCCCTAACCTAAAGAAAGATATGGCCATAAACATACAAGAAGCCTACACAACACCAAATAGATTAGACCAGAAAAGAAATACCCCATGTCACATAATAGTCAAAACACCAAATACACAAAGCAAAGAAAGAATGTTAAAAGCAGTAAGGGGAAAAGGTCAAACAACATATTAAGGCAGACTTATCAGAATTACACCAAACTTTTCAACAAAGACTATGAAAGCTAGAAGATCCTGGACAGACAATAGGAGAATACAAATGCTAAGGCTACTATGTCCAGCAAAACTCTCAATCACCATAGATGGAGAAACCAAGATATTCTATGAGAAATCCAAATTTACATAATATCTATCCACAAACACAGCCCTATAAAAGATAATAGATGAAAACCTCCAACAGAAGGAGGGAAACTGTGCCCTAGGGAAAGCAAGAAACTAATCTTACAACAAACCCAAAAGGAGATAGTCACACAAAGATAATTCTAACTCTAATAACAAAAATAACAGGAGCTAGAGAAAAGCTTTGGTCCAGTGAAGGCTCGTTTTCCCAGTGCAGGAGAATGCCAAGTTGATGAGGTGGGAGTGAGTCAGTGATTGGGAGAGGGAGTGCCTTCATAAAAGCAAAGGGAAGGGGGAGAAAAAAAATGAGAGAAGAAGGGGATAACTTTTGAAATGTAAATACAGAGAATATTTAATAAAAATAATAAAGAAAATTGCCAGTCTATGTTTTAAAAGGAATAAAAAAGAAAATAAATGTACTTAGCTGTTACCTCGGACCTCTTACTTCTTAGCCTTCCATTCTTTTAAGGTGCAGTTTTCATTATCATCATCGAAGAAGGAGAAGTTGACCACATAGATATTGCTAAAGTCTGTGGATATTTCTTGATTAATAATTGATATGGGAGGGTTCAGACATCTATGGGTGGCGCCACTCCTCTACAGTGGTCCTGGATTATATAAGAAAGCAGCAAGATAAACCATGTAGAATGCAAGCCAGGAAGCTTGCCCCTGAATGCCTCCATGAGCTCTCCTGCCTCCAGGTTCCTGCCCTGTTTAAGTTCCTGCCTTAATCTCCCTCAGTGGTGAACTGTGGGCAGGGATAGTAACCTTTCCTTTCAAACTTGCTTTTGGTCTTGGTATTTATCAGATCAGAAAGCAAACTAGGAGACCCAATAATTGTCATCACATTCAGGGAGCCAAGTTTGAAGAAATCCATTGGTGGTTAAGAAGACATTTGAAGGTTGAATAATACTTCCTACCTTGTTGGAATCAGGTACTCTTTACATATGAATATATCCAGTTTATAGTAAGTGTTGATTTTATCATCTTGATACATATTAAAGACAGAAAAATTTAATTAGAAGACAATCGATGTCAAATTACCATTTGAGTTTTAGTTTGGAAATAAATATGTGGATGAACCACAAATTTAAAAATGTGATGCAGTTTGATATTTTAAGAAAATGTTTGCACTATTTCCGTATTCATTTGCTTCACCTAGAAATATGATATCGTAGTCAGAATGCGAAGTGACATTAATCAGGAAGGGTGACTCCAGAAATGAAAGAAAAATGTTAAGCAGAGAGAACTGTATTTGTACCTTTCTAATAAATTTGGGCATTATACAAATAAAATATTCATAGGTCTGGCATAAAGTTTCTAACAAATGAATTCTGTACCGTGATAAAGCAGTTTCCAGTGTAGTGTACTTTGGAATTCATTTTTCATTGCCCAAAATTTTGCATCCTGAAATAAGAGTGAAAGTATATCTTTCCCCATGAAGGATTGTGACAATATCTTAATTATAATTGAGGAGCTTTCTAAAAATGAGTGAGTGGGTCATAAGTTATATAACTCTATATTCACCTTCAGGATAAGGGAACAGGTCTTTAGCTGTATATAGATGGGGGGAGAGATTGAAGGTGGTGCTTTACACAGTAAGCCTTCTACCATGGAGGGTCACACTATTGTTAAAGCTGGAAGCTTTAGAGGGGGCTAACTTCTAAAACAAAGACTCAAACTTTCAGAAACATTGTTTCTCTCACATATATAGCAGTGTAATTCTGGTTAGAGGAACATCCTCTGGGAATATTTGGGAAACCAGGCTAAGAACTTCTCATGTTGAGATCTGTCTCCCATGCTTTAACCATTCTTCTGACCAAAGAACAAGATCAGTGAAGGAAAACAAAGGGAACATGCAAAATACAAACACCCTGTGAGGTTTGAACCCTGGCCTGCAGGAGGATTTATATTTGATCATTTGTGTTTCCTTAGTCTGGGAAATGAGAAAGTATCCCAAGACCAGCTATTTACACAATACTGGCCTTATTTTCTATATCATAAGGTCCCTTGCTTAATGTAAACTACTGTGTTACAATATATTACCCCAAAGTTCTTCCCTTGATGTTTTTCAGGGCTACTGGACCTCAATAAAGTTAGTTAACTATGAATAGAAAAAATAAAAAGCACAAGAGAGTGACATAGGATTCAGCACCACTTAAGTTTCTTATTACCACTCATTGGCTTTAGGTGTCAGAAGTATTAACCGCTTATGGTGAGGTTCAAATGCTACTTAGTGGTGGAGCTGAAATCACCCAGTCACATGATGTTGCCTTCGGTGTTCTATCTATACACTGGGTGATCTTATTAAGGGATTTACTTGTAGTACAAATACCTTACTAAATTCGGTATAAATTTAGAAGTCAAATGGAAAAGCAAGTGTTTGAAGATAATAGAAGTGACTTATTTTTATACAATATAAGATGTCCCCGCCAAAGAAAAAAAGTGCTACTTACTAGTAATGAATTTACCATTAATGGCTTATATGGTGAAAAACTCATGGCCAATTCTAAGAATGTTACTGAAGTGAAGATTTTTATCATCAGGTAATCTCTAGAGTTTGACTAAAACAAAACATCATAAAAACATTGTCTGTTTTAATTTTTCCAGCCATAAATTTTAGGTGTATGTGTGTGTGTGTGTGTGTGTACATATTACTATTCTTTACTAATAATCTCACCATGTAAAATGCTATTTTGTTTTTGTTTTCAAAAAACAAGTTCTTAGGACTAGTGAACACTCATGAGTTCAGTCCATAGAATCTAATATCAAGTCTAACAAGATGGGAGCCAAAAAACAGGCTGTACAATAAGGAAGGACGTAGAGATAGAAATATTCCCGAGTCTCACTGGCCAGACAGCCTAACCCACTAGGACAATCCAGGGTAATAAGAAAAGTTCTTAAAACAAAGGTAGATGGGACCTGGGAAACTGCACGCGCGCACACACACACACACACACACACACAGAGAGAGAGAGAGAGAGTTATTAGACCATTCATATCCCTCTCTTTCTCTCTCAAAATTTGATGAACAGCGTAATAAAAATCAAAGCTAAACATGAACATGGTCACATGCTGGTCTGCCTGTCTGCCAGCACTTTGCTCAGGGGAGGCAGAATGCTGCCCGTAATGCTGTCCTTGTTTCCCCAGGTGGAAAACAGAGGAGTCTGGGGTGGTTGTTGTGGTTTCCAGTCTCCTGTGTACCTGCTGAGAGTTGGGAATAGAGTCCTGACTTCCCTTCAGGGGGGTCCATTAGCCAGGCAGGAAGGGGAAAGCAGTATCCTTAATGAAGAAATGGCCCTTGTTTGTCCAAACTGCTTCATCTGATGATGGATGTAAATGTATACACCTTATTCAGGGTGAACCAGGGATTGAATACCTTTTGCAGGAAGGAATATTCAGGAAGGGAAGCTCATACGCTGAACAGCTGGGGCTTAACTAGATAGTTCGTTAACATGGAGAACTTCAGGTTTTCATGCTACATTACTGATTGCTATAATCCGCTCAGAGAGGTGTTGTGATTATAAATTCCAGAGCAGGTAGTTTGGCAGGAGATGGCCCTACGCCTACCTAACTTGATTCTGAGTGTCATGGTGTTTGGACTCACTCAACCTTACCAGTTTCTCTGTCTGGTGGTGTGGTTCATTGGCCCCACAAGATGCAGAAAAAGAAAAAGAAAACAAACAAACAAACAAAACAGGGGGAAAAAAACCTCATTTGGCCTTCCCCAACCCTAAAGAAAATATTATACAAGATACTTGGTGTCATTAGCCCTACCAACAACAATGGTCCATGAAAAAGGAATCAATGGATGTTCTGACCCTTGTCTCTAACTCCGGATGACCATCACTGGACTTCTGAGTCATTTTCTTTCCTTGAGATGTGTTAATGTGCTTAGTGCAACATAAACACAGAAAAGAAGTTGATTTGACAAACTGAATCTAGACACCTGGTGTATCTTAAAGAATAAGTCACAATTTCCTCTATGCTTTCCAATATCTCACTAAGGATGTGTTTGTAGGGAAAAGCAAACAAACTCTGATGCAATAATATATTCCATGGTAGATTTTCTGAAGAGGAAAAGTACTGCATTTAAGCAACAATAGATGTCAAATTCATTTCAAGATTATTCTCTGGGCCAAGGTCTTATTTTCCCACAATATTCTAATCTGACTTCTTCAGTGTCACAAATTAACAAACATTTCAATGTACTGAGAAACCATATGTAACTTCAGTAGGATGCCCTTTGTTACAAGTGTAGCTATGACAGCAAGACCCTCTCTCATGAATAGAAGTGTGCAGTGACACATAATGAAATTAGCATTTTGAATCATTTTCTCTGTCACAAAGTAGCTTTCTGTTCTTTAACTTTGCAATGCCTCTTGATTATGTCTCTGCTCTCTAGTAAAAATGGAAATGCCCTATACTTGCTTGCAGTGTTTAAATGCATTTAACTTTCCTATTATCCTTTGACAATCATTTTTGTAGAGACATGAAGGTGGAACTTTTATAGACAGTAAAAAATAAGCCTAAGATATTAATGTAGATATAGCTGACTCCAAAGACCCATCTTTATAATGTTCAAATGCAAGAAACGTTTGTGAAACTGAATTATCGCATTCTCTCCTTTAAATTTCATCACAAAAACAAACCTGTTATGGAAAGCCATCTTAATCTATTCTCCCCATGAACTCTCCAGAAGACACAGAGCTCAACAAGGACAAATAAAACTACCCCTACATGTGCAGCTTAATTAAAAGACAAAGGACACTAGAGACAATTTATATGCATACAGACATTTAAAAATGGCATACATAAGACAATCCTTCACATGAGGACATGGTGTTTTATGTGAGACACAGCTAAAACTTAGTGAAGAAAGATAAAATTTGTTAACTTTAGGCAACAGGAAAAGAAAGTCTATGCAGCAAGAAGATATGGTGGGATGAGGGCTCATTTTTGTTGTTGTTGTTGGCTATTGGTATTTTTGAAGAAAACTCAGCCATGTATATAATTTGTTTAAAGTAGTTTGTTCTATTTAAGAATCATGATATATAAATGCATGTTTTGTAATTTTATAAAGGACTCTAAGAATAGGAAAGTGCCACATTTTTTAGCATATTCTATTCAGACTCTGGCTTTAAGCAAATTGAGGAAAAGCACAAGTATTCCTTAATTATACAGTACTTAAAGCTGCCTTGCTTACATGTTTGGAAATTCTTCAAATCTCAAAAAACATAGCAGTTTAGATGCTTTTATCTATGCACATTGGTGGGCTATTTCATCTTTGCCAAATACTGAAGACATTAGGATATTCCTGAAATTTTAATAATGTGCTATTAAACAAGATTTACATATTTTGTGGAAATCACTAACATTCAGTTTTTATATTGCATGTTCTAGGAGCTGCAAGGTGCATCTCTGAAAAGCACTGATGCTTGTCACAATCCTTTTTAATCAGGATGTCATGGAGGATTTTTTCAAAGTTTATTGTAATGATGTGTGTTTTCATATATTTTTATATAAATCATAATATAATTACAAATAACTCTCTTAGTTGTATAGGTTTACAAATTGTGGTTTTGTACATTAACAATGGAGAAACCCCTGAATATTTGTTGTTTGTAAAATGAGCTTAATTATTCTCAGGATTTTATTGAAACATTACTCTCTGAGAGTTAATGAAGAACTAACTGCAAATCAGGTAAGAATGGCTAGAAAGAGATGACCAGGGCAAAGAGTATACTTGTAAATGTCCTGCTAAGGGAACTTTAGAATGCAGTAAATAAATTTTGCATAGGCTTGAAAGGATAACATAGCTAAAAGTCTGTCCATATGCCTCTGCAGGTCACCCGAGGTCCTCATGTCTCTGTATGTAACCTGAGGTTCCCAGGTCTCCTAGAGAAGTCCCTTTTACACAGAGGTCCTGAAAGCTGTGCTGTCCTTTGGGTTAATTTTTCTTTTTTTGAATAGGTGTTTTGGCCTGTATGTATCCCTGCAATCCATCTGTATGTAGAGCCCTCAGTAGTCAAAGGAGCGCAGGGGATACCATGAAATTGCAGTTTCAGATGGCTTTGAACTTCCATGTTAGTGTAGGGAATCAAACCAGGTCCTCTGGAAGATCAGCTAATGCTCATAAACAGTGAATCATTGCTCCGATTCCCAAAGATTGTTTAATCTATGTTTGGCCAACTTATGCTTTCTTTCTTTTTTCTTTTCTTGGATATTTTCTTTATTTACATTTCAAATGCTATCCCCTTTCCTAGTTTCTCCTCCAGAAATCCCCCATCTCATCCCATCTCTTCCTGCTTCTATGAGGCTAATCTATTGCAAGCCAAGGCAAAATCTGTCAGAATGATTAGCTATGGAAACACAGAGTCAATGGCGCCTAAAGAGTACAGATTATCAAGTCTGAGGACAGAAGCAAAGTCACAGAGCATCTCAACCATTAGTTGCAATATTGACTGTGGAGCTGAACACATAAGGGAAAGTAGGCAGCCTTGAGAAAGAAATGCATAGAGCAGGAAGCAAAACTGACAGATTAAAGGATAGATTGAAGAAGACACTTGAGAGATTCACAAGTTTATCCAGGATAAGGGTCTTTCTCAACACATTCCACACAGGTAGTGAGTCTTTTGTGCTGAGTAATTATTTTGAGTGAGATAAATATATAAGGCAGACATTAAGCATTATACAACCTGAGCCACCATATATAAGCTCTGACTTGTGTTAGATAGGGTCTGTGTGGTTTTCATATGTGAAATTTAAAGAGCAGAACTTGTGTGGGAAACATAGAACGGTGCTGAAGGGTGGAGAAATGAGGAAATGTTGGCAAAGGGGCATAGAGTTTCAACTATAAGACAGTAAATTCTACACATCTATAATATAGTGTCATGACTAAAGTCAATGTATTGTATACTTGAAATTTGTCAGCAGAGTGATTCTCATGTGTTCCTACAACACACAGAGAAATACTAACTATAGGAAATGCTGGATATGCTAACTAGTTAAATTTAGGTGGCCATTTTATAATATATGCATTTGCCCAAGAATCAAGTATATGTAATTTATATTAGGCAATTATTTTCCAGTAAAGCTGCATAAATAAATAGATAAATAAATAAATGGAATAAAATTGGGGTGTTGTTCTTTCTCTTTGTTTTTTCTGAAGCTTTGAGCTCAGAACTCATATTATTTTCTTTATATCTAAAGAACTTCTCTTAACATTTCTTCTAAGCCATGTCTCCTGACAACAAATTCCTCAAATTTGTCTGAAAAGTATTTTTGCTTTCACTTTTGGAGGGTAATTCCACAGGGTACAAACTTCTAGGTTGATGGTTTTTTCTATCAGCACAGTAAATATTTCATTCCACTCTCCTCTTGCTTACACAGCTTCTGAGAGAAATGAGCGTAATTCTTCTGTGTGCTCTTCTGAAAGCGAGGTGATTTTTTCTATGGTTACATTCAGAAAATGCCCTTTTCTATTTCAGATTTTCTATAACTTAAAAATGCTATGACTATGTGCAGCTTCCTGATGTGTAGTTCACTGTTCTAGATCATTGGATCTGTGTTTTCATGTGTAACATTTAATTGAGGATACCCTAACCATTTTCTTTCAGTGGTCTCTTGTTCCTTATCTTTTCTCCATTGCTATTTCCAGTATGTGTGAGTGCATTCCAAAATTTTTTACCTGATCTACAATGCTTACATTTGTTTTGTTGCAGGCTGTATTAGGGTTTTACTGCTGTGGACAGACACCATGACCAAGGCAACTCTGATAAGGACAACATTTAATTAGGGCTGACTTACAGGATTGGAAGTTCAGTCCACTAACATCAAGGCAGGGACATGGCAGCATCCAGGCAGGCATGATGCAGGAGGAGCTGAGGGTTCAACATTTTCATCTGAAGGCTACTAGTGGAAGAATGGCTTCCAGAGGGCTAAGATGTGGGTCTTAAAGCCCACACTCACAGTGACACACCTATTCCAACAAGGTCACACCTACTTTGTACTAGCTGATTTTGTGTGTAAACTTGACAGAAGCTAGAGATAATCACAGAGAAAGGAGTCTCAGTTGAGGAAATGCCTCCATGAGATCTGTCTGTAAGGCATTTTCTCAACTAGTGGTCAAGGGGGGAAGACCCAGCCCATTGTGGGTGGTGCCATCCCTGGGCTGGTAGTCTTGGGTTTTATAAAAGAGCAACCTGAGCAAGCCAGGGGAAGCAAGCCAGTAAGTAACATCTCTCCATGGACTCTGCATCAGCTCCTGCTTCCTGACCTGCTTGATTTCTAGTCCTGACTTCCTCTGGTGATGAACAGAAATATGAAAGCTGAATAAACCCTTTTTCTCCCCAACTTGATTCTTGGTTTTAATGTTTTGTGCAAGAATAGAAACCATGACTAAGGCATACTTCAGCAGGGTGACACCTTCTAATAGTGCCACTCACTGGGCAGAGAGTATACAAACCATCACACATGCAGTTCATTATCTCTTCTCATTGCTTTTCAGTTGTGAGCTTTTCCACAAGTGCAACAATACTTTCTTCAGTTGTGTTCACTCTCATATAAGCCCATCAAGATACTTCAGTGATATATATCACAAATAGGATATATGTTTTATATGTGTGCGAGTGTATGAAATATCATGATACAGGAGTGATACAAGTTGCACTGAATCAATAGAACTACTTTAGTTAAATATTCATATTTAAATGCACAACTCTGGCCTCATTAAATCGCTTTATTATATTTACTTTACATTTATCTCAGGTGAGAAGTTCACTGTTACATATAGATATGAAAATGCCTGAACGATGCAGGTACAGTACAGAAACACTCCTGCACTCCGATGGAAGCTAGATTGCTAACCCTGTCTGTTAGCAATCTAACAAGCAGCAACATGCCCTCTTCTGACTGTCCAAATCTCCCTCGCACATGTCACCTAGAGGTGGTGTATCCATTTCTTGTAGAAACACTGAAGGCACCTCCTATACTGAGAAGTAAACATCTCTGTTCTACAGCACTGGATCAAAGACATGACAGTCCCTTCATTTTCTATATTATTTCCTCTTAAAGTCTTTTCTTTCCCGAATGGCACTGACATGCTAGGTACCTTTAGATGTGTACCTAGAAATATGTTGAATTACCCTGACTGGCTAGTTTTCACAGTACTGAAGGGTGCTATGCTAGCAGCTGGGGAGAAAACTGTCAATGGTCTTTCACTCTTTTCATGTTAGAACACTGGCTAATGGGCAATGGGGTTAACCAACTGCCTTCCTGCTTGGCTTTGGACCTCGCTCTATAGGAGAGAATTCTAGCTGTACTGTAATATAAACAGGATTAAAACCATGGCAAGAACAGTTTTAGGCAGAAGAGCGGCATCTACTAATGTTGCTCTGATAAATAGTCCCATATCAAACTGCCTTCTAAGAGGTTTTGTTTCCATTCACAGATGTTTTGCTGTTCTAACTTGTATCATAGAAGCTTTTGATAGCAGTTGGTAATGAATGAGTACTTAGCTTTATTTAGATTATGTTAATCCACTACCCAAGGCCCAGAGAACAGCAAGTAGAGGTGGGGGGGGGCATCAAAAATAATTTAAGAGATAGAGCATGCGGGAGAGTGCTGTTAAATTCTGTCCTCTGGACCGAATGGATGGTGCTCATACGAACTCATAGTAGCTATAATTACATGCACAAGATCAATCTAGTTAAAAATTCCAGTAATGAGCTAGAAAGGGCTCCTAAGATCCTACCCCCAGCTGAGGAACTGTTAGCAGTTGGTGGATGCCTGGGAAGGATGAGTCACTTTTCTTGCAGGGAGGGTGGCCTCTGGTAGGCATGACACCCATGTGCATATGGGCAGCCCTAATTGTATTCCATGTGTTATTCTAAGGGGATATTTGAGCACAGGGTGAAATGAAGTTAGTCAGGGGAAAATCCAGTTATATGGAGCATAAATTTCAATGCAGAAGTGAAATTCCCCAAGGCTGAGACAAGTTTTCTGTACTGAGGAATAACTCCTTGAAATGATGTCTGGTTACAAATGAGAGCTCGGCCACAGCAGAATTAGAGGGAGAGGAACTGAGATCAGAGGAGTCCTGAGCCCTCAACTGTCGTGGAAGCTCCTGGGAGGGTTCTCTCAACAACCATTGAAGTCAGATCAACAGCTACAGCAAGAGCTGGGCTGAGTCAAGGATTTCTTTCAACCCAGTAAAAGCTCTCCAGGGACTATGTCAGTGCTTCTCGGAGATTAATGCCATGTGAACTGCTTGAGGATCATTACAGCTCAGATCACGTAGGTCTGGTGTGAAGTCTGAAGCAGAACATGCCCTTGTACGAATAGCTGCTGCTCCTGTCTGAAATGATATCCTCAAGTCGGGGTCACTCTCATGCTCAGGTCTAACCTCCTTTACACATCCCGAAGAGCTTTTGGCTTTATCTCTTGTTTCCTGCTCCTACCACCCATCTTCTTGCCAATGTGCTCCAGGTATGTAGCTTTGTTTATTACCCAAAAGAGTTCTTATCCCTTGGCCTTCATACAGTCAGAGACTTTGCCTAGAGCAAACATCTCTGTATTTATTAGGCTTTTACTTGTTTGCCTGTTCCCAACTTGACTCTTAATTCCCTAACATGCGGGTTAGCTGCCTTCCCACAAGGTATCAAAGTACCCCACATCTTCCACAGCACAACCTTCATTTTTTTTTCTTGGACTTTATCTCATTTAGTCTTGTCCATGGGGAGGGAAAGGAAAAATCATGACTCTATCTCATTTTTATAATCCTAGTAAATGTAAAGTTTAAAACAAAAGTTCCCAACACAAATTTAGTGGGCAAATGTCTGACTGAAAGAGTTAACTCAACCACCCTGTATCAATCTATAGAGAAACAGTATTTTTCTAAAACATGGCAGACTCTAACAATTATGTAGGCTAAAAATATAATGAATAATTTTTCAGTAAACAATTCAGCATCTTGACAATATTTCACTGTTAACTAGATGAATTAACCTCATTAAATTGAATGATACATTGTGAATCACTTTTACATTTTAGTAAAATATGATAAATAACAAGAAGTACTAATGCGTTATTTAAAAAAAAACTACTCAAATGTCTTCTTTGCAAATGAAATCACCACTCCATAAATATATTCCATTGTTTTTATAGTTGACTTAATGAAATTGCCAAGACAGTGAGTCCAAAATAAGAGATCAAGTAGAAAATCAGACAGAAGTTAATGTAGTCTTGATTTGAATCACCTACAAATGGAGGAGAATCTGACCCTGATGTCTATTAAAGAATTTCTTCCTCAAATCACAATTTTTATATCTCAAGTCTTTTGGTGATTAGACAAAGGCTACTTCATCATGAGAATGAATCTTTACTTAAAAAAACAACTGGTTATGACTGCTAATCACATCTACAAAGTGCTGTCATAACAATGTTTACACAATTTTTGATTAAGTAACTATAGAGTACATTCTAGGAGTACTGACAAGTGAAAATAATTGTCAGTCTGAATAACAGTTGGCAAGTATCTACAAATAAGAGACACAGAAATTAATAATGACCTAAAGTACCAGCCATCAGCCTACTCCTTATATCAATGTAGTAATGTAGCCCTGTAAGTGGGAGGACAGCCAAGAACTGGTTACCTGGGAAGAATCTAGCCTCTAATGTAGGAACTCGGAAACACAAATGGCAAACACTAAGTAATGGAACACTTAGCGAATGGCAAATACTGTGACAGGATGCTTGCTATAAAGAGGATACAAATGAAATGATGAGATTTAGAGTCAGAGATCATGAACATAACAAGTTATATCTGTAATCCAGACACCTGTATCAGAAGAACTGGGAGATGGCTACACAACAAGTTTGAGGAATAATATAAAATATATATTTAAGATAGTTTTCATAACAAATTTTCATCGGTTTTTAAATTATTAGTTATTTTATTCATTTACATTTCAAATGTTATTGTCCTTCCCAATTTCCCCTCTG
This sequence comes from Micromys minutus, assembly GCF_963924665.1. Classification (NCBI taxonomy): domain Eukaryota; kingdom Metazoa; phylum Chordata; class Mammalia; order Rodentia; family Muridae; genus Micromys; species Micromys minutus. Next base: position 30,640,361 of record NC_137963.1, read on the forward strand.
GAAACCCCCTATCCCACCCCTCCTCTCACTGCTTTTATGAGGGTGATTCTCTGCCCACCCACCCACTCTTGCCTCATCACCCAAGTATGATTCTCCTGCACTGGGACATCGAGCCTTCACTGGACCAAGGACCTACCTTGATACCAGACAAGGCCATCATCTGCTACATATGCAGCTGGAGCCATGGGTCCCCCCATGTGTACTCTTAGGTAGGTGGTTTAGTCCCTGGGAGCTCTGGGAGGTCTGGTTAATTGATATCTTCAACTTTTAAAAACCTCCTTTCCTCCTGATTTTGAAGAGAACAACGTGAGCCTGGAGCAACTGAGGTCCCACGTAAAATCAGAACCAATGACAATTGTTCTCAACTCTAACCTGATATAATGAAGGATCTTCTTCGCCTCCCCATTTTCATTTTTCCGAGAATCTGCAGCTGTTTCTCAGTAAAGGCAAGGTATAGCCCTGTCTCAGTAATAAAGAGGAAGCTGAAAATTTCTTATAGTTTAAAAATTCATAGTATCACTAAATAACCCTATAACACCTAAAGAAATAGAAGAAGTCATCAAAAGCCTCCCAACCAAAAAAACCCCAGGTCCAGACGGGTTCAGTGCAGAATTTTATCAGATATTTATTGGGGATATAATAACAATATTCGCCAAACTATTCCAAAAGATAGAATCAGATGGAATATTACCCAATTCATTTTTTGAGGCTACAATAACCCTCATACCTAAACCACACAAAGACCCTACAAGGAAAGAGAACTTCAGACCAATCTCACTTATGAAAATTGATGCAAAAATACTCAACAAAATCCTTGCAAACCGAATCCAAGAACACATCAAAACGATCATTCATCATGACCAAGTGGGCTTCATCCCTAGGATGCAGGGATGGTTTAACATAAGGAAATCCATCAACGTAATCCACCATATAAACAAACTCAAAGACCAAAATCACATTGTCATCTCACTAGACGCTGAGAAAGCATTCGACAAAATCCAACAACCCTTCATGTTAAAAGTCCTGGAAAGAACAGGAATCCAAGGTCAATACTTAAACATAATAAAAGCAATATACAGCAAACCAACAGCCAACATCAAACTTAATGGCGAGAAACTTGAAGCAATCCCACTAAAATCAGGAACTCTACAAGGCTGCCCACTCTCCCCCTACCTATTCAACATAGTACTGGAAGTCCTGGCTGGAGCAATTAGACAGGAAATGGAGATCAAGGGATACAAATCGGAAAGGAAGAGATAAAAACATCACTCTTTGCCGATGACATGATAGTGTACTTGAGTGACCCCAAAAATTCCACCAGAGAACTCCTACAGCTGATAAACAAATTCAGCAAAGTGGCTGGATACAAAATTAACTCAAACAAATCAGTAGCCTTCCTATGCTCAAAGTACAAACATGTGGAGAAAGAAATTAGGGAAATGATACCCTTCACAATCGTCACAAAAACTATGAAATACCTTGGTGTGACTCTAACTAAGCAAGTGAAGGACCTGTATGACAAAAACTTCAAACCTCTAAAGAAAGAAATTGAGGAGGATCTCAGAAAATGGAAAGATCTCCCATGCTCATGGATTGGAAAAACCAACATCTTAAAAATGGCCATCCTACCAAAAGCAATCTACAGATTCAATGCAATTCTCATCAAAATTCCAACCCAGTTCTTCATGGAATTGGAAAAATCAATGTGCAATTTCATTTGGAATAACAAAAGACTTAGAATAGCGAAATCCATCCTCAACAACAAAAAAACATCTGCGGGAATCACTATCCCTGACCTCAAGCTATATCACAGGGCAATTGTGCTGAAAAGTGCATGGTAGTGGTACAGAAATAGGCATGTGGATCAATGGAATAGAATAGAAGATCCAGAAATGAGCCCTCATGTATATGGTCACCTGATTTTTGACAAAGGAGCAGTAAACATTCAATGGAAAAAGGACAGCCTATTCAACAAATGGTGCTGGTCCAACTGGCACTCAGCATGCAAAAGAATGAAAATAGACCCGTTCTTATCTCCTTGTACAAAGCTCAAGTGTAAGTGGATCAAAGATCTCCACATTAAACCAGATACACTGAAACTATTAGATGAGAAAGTAGGGAAAACCTTAGAACACATAGGCACAGGAGAAAATTTCCTGAACAAAACACCAATGGCTCAAGCTCTAAGGTCAAAGATTAATAAATGGGACTTAATGAGATTGCAAAGTTTCTGTAAGGCTAAGGACATCGTCAAGAAAATAAAACGGCAACCAACAGAATGGGAAAAGATCTTTACCAACACCACATGAGATAGAGGCCTAATATCCAAGGTGTACAAGGAACTAAAAAAGCTAGACACCAGAGAATCAAATAACCCTATTAAAAAATGGGGTACAGAGCTAAACAAAACGTTTTCAGTTGAGGAACACCGAATGGCCGAGAAACATCTGAGGAAGTGCTCAACATCCTTAGCCATCAGGGAAATGCAAATCAAAACAACCCTGAGATTCCACCTCACACCAGTCAGATTGGCCAAGATCCAAAACTCAGATGACAACAGATGCTGGCGAGGCTTCGGAGAAAGAGGAACACTTCTCCACTGTTGGTGGGGTTGCAAGCTAATACAACCACTCTGGAAATATGTCTGGCGATACCTCAGAAAATTGGATATAGTACTACCTGAAGACCCAGCTATTCCACTTCTGGGCATATACCCCAGAGACACTTTAATACACAACAAAGATATATGCACCACAATGTTCATAGCAGCTCTATTTATAATAGCCAGAAGCTGGAAGGAACCCAGATGTCCTTCAGAAGATGAATGGATACAAAAATTGTGGTACATATACACAATGGAATACTACTCAGCCACCAGAAACAATGACTTAACCAAATTCTTAAGAAAATGGCTGCATCTAGAGAATATCATCCTGAGATAAGCCAGTCAGAAAAGAACAGACATAATATGCAGTCACTGATAGTTGGATGCTAACCCCAGAGGCTTGCACTTTCCCAGAAACAACTCACAGACTGTATGAAGTCCAAGAAATAAAGAAAACAAAACAAAACAAAAAAAATATTTACAAAACAAGAAAACTTTGACTATTTCCATGTTACATTCTGTTTTACATGTACTTTAGCTCATTGTAACTATTAAGTTTTCAAGGCATACAACCAAACCTTGAAAAAAATCAAGTACTGACTAAAAAATATATTCATATAGTTTTATGTAAAACTTATGTTAAAATCTGAAAAAAATACTGACAAAAATGTATAATTTTAGGCAAAAAATGTTTAAAATCTGTACATTTTTCCTTGTTTTGTAAAATAAAGTTGTTTTATAAATAAATAAATAAATAAAATGCTTTGCAAAAAAAATTCATAATATCAAATTTGAGTTGATAGCATGAATCCCATATGTCTCCCAGTCAGAAGCTTCTAGATTCTAATTCAGTACTTACTGAGCAGGGCGGTAATTCCTGTAACATCATCATGATATGGACCCAGGTGGGGATCTAAGAACTAACATTGTAACTGTAAGACTCATTTCAAGGATGAACACACTGGAGTTCTGAAGGGTTATCTAAGAGAAATAATTCCTTCAACTTGTTATCCAGGTTGGCCATATGGTCCAAACTCTCTGAGATAATTCTCCCACGAGGGAATGGTCCAGGGTCATTTCACATCATTCATGAGAGCCACCTGGAGGCACAAAGTGTACCTGACTCATCACAGTATTAAAGTTGGGAACAAAGAGAAATTCCGGAAAAAACATCAAAGGAGATAAGGTGGCTTTGCTGTTTGGACACAGGCCTTTTACCAGTTATTAAGATATGTATAAAAACGTGAGAGCAAACGAAGGCATCTGCATCATCCCACTCTGTACATCCCTAACAACTTCCCAAAAGAATATGCAGCAAAACAAGCCATACGACAACCAGAAAGCCATGAGCACAAGTGCACTGCTGTCATACTACTGCCAATGGCTGCAGGAAGCTGTGAGGATTCTACGTGTATATCGACCGGGATGCAGAACACGCGGTTCCGTGAGAAGCACTCCAGCTCTGTGTGGTTGACTTCCGTAAACATTAAGGAAGGTGAGGTGGAAAGAGCCATAACCACCTTTCATATACCGTTCATCTGTCACAATTTCCATCTAAGTGTTTGGCTTCGTACTTCATGTTTTAGAGTTGTAATCATTGGTTGACATTTCATTCTCTGATAATTTAAACACAGTGATTTTTCACTTTAACAAAGGTTTAAAATTGTTACATGTCTTGTTAGTAATGCCTTTTGTTGCATTTTATAATTCTCCAGATTATAGAAGATAAGTCTTTCCTTAATACATACAGAAAACTAATAGGAATCTGACTGTCAGTGGCACAGAGGGACATCTGCTGCAAATGGAAAAGGAGTCATTGCAATGGAGACGGTCCAATGCCGCCCAGGCTCCTAGTGTAATGGGTACAGACTGTTTTATGCACAGGGATGATACATGGACAAGATAGCCCTTTCTGGGAATTTTTAAACTTTATAGATCTTTTATTTATAAATTATGTTTTCCAGTTTTATTGGGGTTTTTGTGTGTGCAAGAGTGTAAATCTCTGAATCAGTGTGTCTCTACATCTATCTCTGCATCAGTGTATGTCTCTGCATCATCTGTCTCTGCATCAGTGTGTGTCTCTGCATCAGTATGTGTCTCTGCATCATCTATCTCTGCATCAGTGTATGTCTCTGCATCATCTGTCTCTGCATCAGTGTGTGTCTCTGCATCAGTGTGTGTCTCTGCATCATCTATCTCTGCATCAGTGTATGTCTCTGCATCAGTGTGTGTCTCTGCATCAGTGTATGTCTCTGCATCAGTGTGTGTCTCTGCATCAGTGTGTGTCTCTGCATCATCTATCTCTGCATCAGTGTGTGTCTCTGCATCAGTGTTTGTCTCTGCATCAGTGTGTGTCTCTGCATCAGTGTGTGTCTCTGCATCAGTGTGTGTCTCTGCATCAGTGTTTGTCTCTGCATCATCTATCTCTGCATCAGTGTATGTCTCTGCATCAGTGTGTGTCTCTGCATCAGTGTGTATCTCTGCATCAGTGTTTGTCTCTGCATCATCTATCTCTACATCAGTGTTTTTCTCTTATCTCTTCTTCAGCTCTTTCTTCCGTTTGTTTTGCCCTCATCTGGTTTGTTGTAGTTGTTTGCTTGTTTGCTTGTATTTTCTTCTTGGTTTCTTGATTGTCTCTAGTTGCCTGATTGTTTTCTAATGAGAGAAAGAGAGAAATATATGGTGTGAATTTGGGTGTGTGGAAGGGTGAGGATAATCAGAAAGCATCTGGAAAACAGTGATCAGAATATACTGTACGAGAAAAACCTAGTTTCAATAGAGATTAAAATTATATAGAAAAGCAAGTTAATAATTAAATCTGATGATTTCTTTTTATTGCCTGAAACTTATATGGCTTTTGAGTGTAGTTTTTGGTAGCTTTCAATGTAAAATGCTTTCATAAGATTTGTTTAAGTTAACAAATCACTTTATTAGAAACCTAATATATTGCTTGCTTGTTCGTCTGACTCCTTCTTCTCTCTCGGATCATCATAGACGTTCCTAACCTTCCACTTTCCCATTTCTTAACTCCTGCCATTGACTCAGCTCTTGTTTTCTTCTGCACATTGAAGAATAGTGAGCGCTGTATGAATCAATGTGACTTTCTACTGTCCTTTATACACCTTCTTGGGAATAAACATGACAAAATCAATCAGCTTAGTGAGCACAGAAGATAATGTTCTTAGATGTGTATGACTTAGAAAACACCACCTACAATCACAGAGTCAGAAAACAAATAAATCAGATGATTTTTCAATCACAACTATTAGTATAAGCCAAAATTTATGTAGGCATAAGCCAGAACTATATGTTGTTATAAAGAATAACCACAGAAAGATGAAAGGGCTTTTTTTATTTGGAAAAGCTTCTTTGAGAATGTGATACCTAAGGTACCTGAAATAGAAGCCTGTCCTGAATAGGATAGGGCAAGGAGTGTTCCATGTGGAGATGACAGCAAAGAGGGCAATCCATCTTGAAAAGTTTGACAAAGAGGAAGGTGCCCAGTGAGTCTACAGATGACAGTAACAGAGATAACTGCAAAACAAATCTGGAAGGTACACAGAGGCAAAGTTACTTATTGAAGCATGGAAAGCCAGGTTAAATAGAACAACAGTATTTTATTTGATCTTGAAACTATCATTCTTTCTTTAAAGAAAATGGCTCAGAATGAGGCCAGTAGAAATAAAGCACCAATTAGAAAAATGTTTGTCTTCATGTGAGAAAAATATGGTGATTAAAAACAAAAAACAAAACAGGTCTCGTTCCCTTGCTCTTGCTATCTTGCTCTCTTGGTCTCTCGCCCTTGCTTTCCGCACCCCCCACCGCCCCTCCTTCCCCTCCTCTCCATATTCCCTTCCTTCCCTCTCCACATGCTCATGGCGGGCCTCCACTTCTCTACTCCTCTCTTCTCTCTCTCTGCCCCTGAAAGGAAAATGAGATATCTGGTCCTAAGGAAATCTAATCTCCTCACACAGGGCACCAATGTTGTTAAAAGATGTTGTCCCAGGTTTTGGTACCAATGTTAGGAAAAGGATGAAGAGAGTGGGGGGGCGCATAGGGAAGGACATGGCTCATGGAGGTGTGGCAAGGCCTGGAGGCAAGGTAACTGACTCTGGGGGGCCCATGTTGGGAATCCCTTCTTTTTGAGGAACCAGCCACACGATGGTATAGTATACAATAGAGTTTATTTAGGTCATGGGGGAGTTAAAAAGGTAGTATAGGCAGAGAGAGAGAGAGAGAGAGAGAGACAGACAGACAGAGAGAGAGAGAGAGAGAGAGAGAGAAATAGAGGAATATAGGCCGGCCATGAGCACGTGGATGAAGAAGGGGGAATGGAAGGAGAAGAGCAGGGGTAAGGAGGGAGAGTAAGAGCAAGAGAACAAGAGAGGCAAGAGAGGGAGGAGGGGGCAAGAATCCCCTTTTATAATGTCAGGTCACTGGAGCAAGCACACCTGACTATTGCAAGGTAACTGAGGGGTGGGGTTTACAGAATCCCAACAGCCCCTACTACCCTCTTAACTCCCTTCCCCACACCCTGAATAAACTCTATTCTATCCTAAAACAAAAATCAACAAGAAAGAAAACAAAAACAAAAACAGAAATCATTTGGAAGCCTAGGAGATATTTCATGCATATTCTGTGCACATTTTCACTAACGGGAGTTAATGATATGTTGGTCATGACATGAGGAGGAAAAGAAAGGAATCAAAGGTGATTCAATATTTTGACTCAAAAACGTAAGGCAGCTTGCAATTGGCTGAAAGCAGGGAGATGTTTAGTTGTTGGCTGAATCTTTAGAGCTTCTCTTGGGGCACATTAAGTTTCAAATGTTTATTACAATTCTGGGTGAAGATGACAGTTGATTCATCTAAATTTAGACACAGAAAAAGGCTACTGTATATGTTAGGAAGTTATCAGAGTGGAGATGCAAACAATGAGATGTGAGATTTAAACCCCCCCCCCAAAAAAAAAAGAAAAAAGAGAAAAAGAAAATAAAGAGGCGAAAAAGATGAGAGTCAGCCTACAGTGATGGCTGGAACCCATCAACATTACAGGACTACTAAAAAAGAAGGCAACCGAGAGAACTGGAAAGAGACATCAGATGAAGGTGGAGGGAGGGCTGCATCAAAGATGCAAAGAAAGAAGCACTAAAATGAATGGTTTTAACAGCTGACAAAGACTGTGGTAATGTAGGGACTACCAGATGGGGCAAGCTGAAACCCACAGGTGGTGGTAGCACTGTGGCTTCTGGGAGCTGGACAGCTTGAGGCAATGTCACTGTTATTCAGAGTAGGTCATACAATTAGTCAATACTTCCACAGTTCTGCCAGCTACTTGACATTTACTCTGTTAGTATAATGCAAACTTACAAGATAATTAAGAAACAGTCCCTGCCATTGAAAATGTATTTTAGATAACTCAGAATGGCCAGGAATATACCATTCTGGTGTGCAGGGCTTTGTTTTGTTTTATAATGCCCTTATTCAGTTTTGTTTCTACCAAAAAAAAAAAAAAAAAAAAAAAAAAAAAAGACTTAACATGTAACATCTCCCACACACTTTATTCAATGAAGACTGGGACTAATGCTTGACTTACTCACTCAGCTTTGTATGTTTGTGTGTGTGTGTGTGTGTGTGTGTGTGTGCCTATCTGATCTTGAAGACCATGGGTAGGGGGGGTCTTAGGAATTAAGAGTCTTGGTCTATCATTGTACATTAAACTACATTAAGTGCCATACTGAGCAGATCTCCAACATGTTTAAGGGCTAGTACCTACCCAGTATATCTGAGTTAAACAATCTGTCTATTTTTAATTATCTGGTTTACATTTTACTTTGCAAACATAAAACAGGAGACTAAATAAAGCTTGATCTTGAAATTAAATGTTTCAGTTCTTAGTATGAATATATATAGATATAGATATAGAGATAGAGATAGAGATAGATATAGATATCTTAGCATGAATATACATCATATTAAAGGATTTGATCATTTATAAGGTTACTGACTATAAACTTGCATTTCCTAATTATAGTAGCTTTCATGAGACTAGGACTTTAGGTTCCATTCCTTAAAGGTTTGAGTCTTTTTCCCCCCAGTACTCAGTCTTTATTTATTTATCGTCCTGATGTCCAGGAGAGACACACCCACAGCAGGGTCCTCAAGACTCCAAAACTCTTGTCACTCTTTTAGACGAAGACATCAAGTGTGATAGTCATCCATATCCATTTTCTCAAAGTGGAAGGTGTTGTCAGGAGGCAGGCAGGAGCTGTGCCTCTCCAGTTCTGGGTGAGCTTGGTGGCTGCACCTGCTCGGCACTCTGCATGTGTTCCGGCACAATTGCCAACTGCTGCCTCATTCAAACGAAGACACTCTTCAAAGGCTTCAAACGGTTCACCACCGGTCTGCCTGATCTGGTAAATGATGGGGTGGGAGGACATGGCGAGCAATGCTCATCTTAAGATAGTGACAATCTAGATGCCACGACTCTGGCTTGACTGCCACACGTTGGCCATACTGATCCGGCTCCCGGCTGCAGTATGGAGCAGTGACTTCCAGGGCTGCCTGCCTGTGGAACAGGGTAAGCTGAAGATAATCGCAGGAGTAAGCAAGACAGAGCTCTGATTTTGGTATGTGATTCGACTAGGGATCCAGTCTGGACTGGAAATTATAAAAATCCTGTGATAGGGACAACCAATGAGGGGAAGAAATAAGCCCAATCCCTGGGCGCTGTGGAACAAGGTGGGATTTCCCAGGAGACAGTGTAAGTTCTAAGACAATGTCTGCTACTGTGAGGCAGGCTTGCAGTATCTCCCAAGAGTCTTGAGTACAGTCATTTCACGTTGGGGACCATACAGCCTGACAAGTATGATCAGAGTTCCCGAGTTGTAACTCACATCTCCAGGTGAGTTCAGGCGCCGATCTGTCAGGCAAAGGTTTGAGTCTGAAATATCATGATTTTGAATTGAAGATACTCCAGAATCAAAATAAAACTGTTCAATCCATAACCATAGTCCATATAGAGAATGGAAACTTTTCTGATCTATATATGAAATGTCAATATGGAACATACCAGTTTTCCCTGTAATTAAGCTTAAATAAATGTTTGAATGATTAAGTTAAGCTGTAGGTAGTGTCAGGACAGAAAAGACTTAACAAGTTGGGAAAATGGCAAGGACCTTCGATGAGGAAGCTGTTATCAGACGGTCATCGATTGTAGCTTATTTTGTAAAAATTAGCTTTAGGAAAAGAGGAGCAGATGTACACTGGACTGAGAAGAGGGGTCTGCTGGAGCCTTGCTCAGGAAAACTAAAAGAGAGGGGTTAGAATTTCAGGAGCCATTGATTCTTAGCAATTTAAATAGTGTTAACCTCTACATTGTTTTAATCTCTGAATTGTTTTATTTGCTTGTTTGTTTGTTTATTGGATATTTTATTTATTTCAAATGTTATCCCCTTCCCAGTGTCCCCTCTGAAAATCCCCTATCCCATTTCCCTCCCCCTGCTTTTATGAGGGTGCACTCACACCCACCCATCCACTCCCACCTCCCTGGACTGGCATTTCCCTACTCTGGGGCATCAAGCAGGAACAAGGGCCTCTCCTCCAATTGATGCCCAACAAGGCATATGCAGGTGGTGCCATGGGTCCCTTCATGTGTACTCTTTGGTTGGTGGTTTAGTCTCTGGAAGGTCTGGGGGGGTCTTGTTGACTGATATTGTTGTTCTTCCTATGGGGTTGCAAAGCCCTTCAGCTCTTTCAGTTCTTTCTCTAACTCCTCCATTGGGGACACCCTACTCAGTCCAGTGGTTGACTACATGCATCTTCCTCTGTATTTGTCTCAGGAGAGAGTTATACAAGGCTCCTGTAAGCAAGAACTTAGTATCCTCAATAGTGCATTTTGTGTCTGTATATGGGATAGATTCCCCAGGTTGAACAATCCCCAGGTAGGCTTTTCCTTCAGTCTCTACTCCAAACTTTGTCTCCATATTTCCTTTAGAAAGAAGCAATTCTGGGTTAAAAATTTGGAGATGAGTGGGAGGCTCCATCCCCCAACCAGGGGCCTTGCCTAACCTCAGGATATGGTCTCTGCAGGTTCTCCTTCCCCTTTCTTGAGAATTTCAGCTAATGTCATCCCCATTAGGTCCTGGGAGCCTCTTACTTTCTTGGCACCTGGGACTTGCTAGTGGGTACCCCCAGTTCCCCATCCCCCATTGCTACACACCTGGCCCTCTGTATATCATCCCCATCTCTTTCCATACCTGATCCTGTACCCCTTTTCCCTCCTCATCCTCCACTCTTCCTCCCATGTCCCTCCCACCCTCTACCTCCTTTGATTATCTTTTTCCCCTTCTATGAAGGACTCAGGCGTCCACACTTTGGCCTTTATTTTTGAGCTTCATGTTGTCTATGAATTATATCTTGGGTATTTTGACCTTTTGGGCTAGTATCTGTTTATCAGTGAGTGTATACCATGTGTGTTCTTGTGACTGGGTTACCTCACTCAGGATGATATTTTCTAGTTCTGTCCATTTGCCTAAAAATTTCATTAAGTCATTGTTTTAATAGCTGAGTAGTACTTCATTGTGTAAATGTACCACATTTTCTGTATCCATTCCTCTGTTGAAGGACATCTGGGTTTTTTCAAGCTTCTGGTTATTATAAATAAGGCTGCTATAAAGATGGTGGAACATGTGTCTTTCCTATAGATCAGAGCATCTTTTGGATATATTCCCCACAGTGGTATAACTGGATCCTCGGGTAGTACTATATCAAAGTTTCTGAGGAACTACCAGACTGATATCCAGAGTGGTTGTACCAACTTGCAATCCCACCAGTAGTGAAGGAGTGTTCCTATTTCACCGCATCCTCACCAGCATCTGCTGTCACCTGAGGCTTTGATCTTAGCCATTCAGACTGGAGTGAGGTGGAAACTCAGGTTGTTGCGATTTGCATTTTCCTGATGACTTAGGATATTGAACATTTCTTTAGGTGCATCTCAGCCACTCAATATTCCTCAGTTGAGAATTCTTTGTTAAGGTCTTTTTTTAAACGACTTTATTGTGCAAAACAAAGATAAATGTAAAGATTTTAAACATTTTTTGCTTAAAATTATACATTTTTGTCAGTACTGTTTTTTCAGACATTAAAATAAATTTTACATAAAACCATGTGAATATGTTTTTTAGTCAGTACTTGATTTTTTTCAAGGGCTTGACAGTATGCATTGAAAACGTACTAGTTGCAATAAGCTTAAAGTACGTGCAAAACAAAACGCAACATGAAAATAGTCATAGTCTTCTTGTTTTGTGAATATATGTATATTTTTTGTTTTCTTTATTTCTTGGACTTCATACAGTCTGTGAGTTGTTTCTGGGGGAGTGCAAGCCTCTGGCGTTAGCATCCCACTATCAGTGACTGCATATTATGTCTGTTCTTTTCTGACTGGGTTATCTCACTCAGGATGATCTTCTCTAGATGCAGCCATTTTCTTAAGAATTTGGTTAAGTCATTGTTTCTGGTGGCTGAGTAGTATTCTATTGTGTATATGTACCACAATTTTTGTATCCATTCGTCTTCTGAAGGACATCTGGGTTCCTTCCAGCTTCTGGCTATTATAAATAGAGCTGCAATGAACATTGTGGTGCATATATCTTTGTTGTGTATTAAAGTGTCTCTGGGGTATATGCCCAGAAGTGGAATAGCTGGGTCTTCAGGTAGTACTATATCCAATTTTCTGAGGTATCGCCAGACAGATTTCCAGAGTGGTTGTATTAGCTTGCAACCCCACCAACAGTGGAGAAGTGTTCCTCTATCTCCGCAGCCTCGCCAGCATCTGCTGTCATCTGAGTTTTGGATCTTGGCCAATCTGACTGGTGTGAGGTGGAATCTTAGGGTTATTTTGATTTGCATTTCCCTGATGGCTAAGGATGTCGAGCACTTCCTCAGATGTTTTTCGGCTATTCGGTGTTCCTCAACTGAAAATGAATTGTTTAGCTCTGTACCCCATCATTTAATAGGGTTATTTGATTCTCTGGTGTCTAGCATTTTGAGTTCCTTGTACACCTTGGATATTAGGCCTCTATCTGATGTGGTGTTGGTAAAGATCTTTTCCCATTCTGTTGGTGGCCGTTTTGTTTTCTTGACGATGTCCTTAGCCTTACAGAAACTTTGCAATCTCATTAAGTCCCATTTGTTAATCTTTGACCTTAGAGCTTGAGCCATTGGTGTTTTGTTCAGGAAATTTTCTCCTGTGCCTATGTGTTCTAAGGTTTCCCTACTTTCTCATCTAATAGTTCCAGTGTATCTGGTTTAATGTGGAGATCTTTAATCCACTTACACTTGAGCTTTGTACAAGGAGATAAGAACGGGTCTATTTTCATTCTTTTGCATGTTGAGTGCCAGTTGGACCAGCACCATTTGTTGAATAGGCTGTCCTTTTTCCATTGAATGTTTACTGCTCCTTTGTCAAAAATCAGGTGACCATATACATGAGGGCTCATTTCTGGATCTTCTATTCTATTCCATTGATCCACTTTCCTATTTCTGTACCAGTACCATGCAGTTTTCAGCACAATTGCCTTGTAATATAGCTTGAGGTCAGGGATAGTGATTCCCGCAGATGTTTTTTTGAAGTTGAGGGTGGATTTCGCTATTCTAGGTCTTTTGTTATTCCATATGAAATTGCACATTGATCTTTCCAATTCCATAAAGAACTGGGTTGGAATTTTGATGGGGATTGCATTGAATTTGTAGATTGCTTTTAGTAGGATGGCCATTTTTAAAATGTTGATCTTTCCAATCCATGATCATGGGAGATCTTTCCATTTTCTGAGATCCTCCTCAATTTCTTTCTTTAGAGGTTTGAAGTTCTTGTCATACAGGTCCTTCACTTGCTTAGTTAGAGTCACACCAAGATATTTCATAGTTTTTGTAACTATTGTGAAGGGTACCTTTTCCCTAATTTCTTTCTCCACATGTTTGTCCTTTGAGTATAGGAAGGCTACTGATTTGTTTGAGTTAATTTTGTATCCGGCCACTTTGCTGACCTTGTTTATCAGCTGTAGGAGTTCTCTGGTGGAATTTTTGGGGTCATTCAAGTACACTATCATGTCATCGGCAAAGAGTGATGTTTTTATCTCTTCCTTTCCGATTTGTATACCCTTGATCTCCTTTTGCTGTCTAATTGCTCCAGCCAGGACTTCCAGTACTATGTTGAATAGGTAGGGAGAGAGTGGGCAGCCTTGTCGAGTCCCTGATTTTAGTGGGATTGCTTCAAGTTTCTCGCCATTAAGTTTGATGTTGGCTGTTTGTTTGCTCTATATTGCTTTTATTATGTTTAAATATGGGCCTTGGATTCCTGTTCTTTCCAGGACTTTTAACATGAAGGGGTGTTGGATTTTGTCGAATGCTTTCTCAGCGTCTAGTGAGATGACCATGTGATTTTGGTCATTAAGTTTGTTTATATGGTGGATTACATTGATGGATTTCCTTATGTTAAACCATCCCTGCATCCCAGGGATGAAGCCTACTTGGTCATGATGAATGATGGTTTTGATGTGTTCTTGGATTCGGTTTGCAAGAATTTTGTTGAGTATTTTTGCATCAATGTTCATAAGTGAGATTGGTCTGAAGTTCTCTTTCCTTGTAGGGTCTTTGTGTGGCTTAGGTATGAGGGTTATTGTAGCCTCAAAAAATGAGTTGGGTAATATTCCATCTGATTCTATCTTTTGGAATAGTTTGGCGAATATTGGTGTTATATCCCCAATAAATGTCTGATAAAATTCTGCACTGAACCCGTCTGGACCTGGGCTTTTTTTGGTTGGGAGGCTTTTGATGACTTCTTCTATTTCTTTAGGTGTTATAGGGTTATTTAGATGGTTTACTTGGTCCTGGTTAAACTTTGGGACCTTTTATCTGTCTAGGAATTCGTCCATTTCCTCCAGATTTTCCAATTTTGTGGAGTATAAGTTTTTGTAGTAGGATCTGATGATTTCTTGAATTTCCTTAGTTTCAGTTGTTATGTCACCACTTTCCTTTCTGATTTTGTTAATTTGGATACTCTCTCTTTGCCCTTTAGTTAGTCTGGCTAGGGGTTTATCAATCTTGTTGATTTTCTCAAAGAACCAACTCTTTGTTTTGTTTCTTTTTGTTTCTATTTGGTCTATTTCTGCCCTAATTTTGATTATTTATTGCTGTCTACTCTTTTTGGGTATATCTGCTTCCTTTTGTTCTAGGGCTTTTAGCTGTGCTGTCAGGTTGCTGATGTGAGCTCTCTCCAGTTTTTTCTTGGAAGCACTTAGGGCAATGAGTTTTCCTCTTAATACTGCTTTCATCGCATCCCATAGGTTTTGGTATGTTGTGTTATCATTTTCGTTGAATTCTAGAAAGTCCTTAATTTCTTTCTTTATTTCTTCTTTGACCCTGCTATCCTTTAACAGAGTGTTGTTTAGTTTCCATGTTTATGTGGGCATTTTGTTGTCTTTGTTGTTGTTAAAGACCAGCCGTAGACCATGGTGATCTGAGAGGATGCATGGGAGCATTTCAATCTTCTTATATCGATGAAGGCTCGTTCTGTGTCCAATTATGTGGTCAATTTTCGAGAAGGTGCCATGGGGTGGTGAGAAGAAGGTGAATTCTTTTACTTTGGGATAGTATGTTCTGTATATATCTATTAATTCTAGTTGGTTCAAAGTCTCTGCTAGGTTTGCAGTGTTCTTGTTCAGTTTCTGTTTCCCTGATCTGTCCATTGGTGAGAGTGGGGTGTTAAAGTCTTTCACTATTATTGTGTGGGGTGAAATGTATTTTTTGAGCTTTAGTAGAGTTTCTTTTATGAATGTGGGTGATTTTTTATTTGGAGCATATATGTTAAGGATTGAGAGTTCCTCCTGACAGATATACCCGGTAATGAGTAAAAAGTGTCCTTCTTTATCTTTTTTGATAACTTTTGGTTGGAAATTTACTTTATTCGATATTAGAATAGCCACTCCAGCTTGCTTCTTGGAGGTGTTTGCTTGGAAGTTTTTTTCCCACCCTTTTACTCTGAGATAGTGTCTGTCTCTGTCTCTGAGATGAGTTTCCTGTATGCAGCAAAAGGCTGGATTTTGTTTATGTATCCAGTCTGATAGTCTATGTCTCTTTATTGGGGAGTTGAGACCATTTATGTTAATAGATATCAAGGAATAATTGTTTCTGTTTCCTGCCATTTTTGCTTTTTTGGGTTGAGTTGTGTCTGTGTTTTTTTCTTCTTTTAGTTTTCTTGTTTAGGAGTTTTCTTGTTTTTACTAGGCTGTATTTTCCCTCCTTGTATTGGGTTTTCCACCTATAATTCGTTGTAGTGCTGGGTTTGTGGTCAGATATTGTGTGAATTTTGATTTGTCTTGAAATATCTTCATCTCTCCATCGATGGTGATTGATAGTTTTTCTGGGTATAGCAGCTTGGGCTGGCACTTGTGCTCTCTTAAGAAGTACATGATGTCTGTCCAGGCTCTTCTAGCTTTCATAGTCTCTGTTGAGAAATCGGGTTTGAGTCTGATTGGTCTGCCTTTATATGTTACCTGACCTTTTTCCCTTACTGCTTTTAGTATTCTTTCTTTACTTTGGGCACTTGATGTTTTTACTATTATGTGTCGGGAGGTATTTCTTTTCTGGTCCAACCTATTTGGAGTTCTGAAGGCTTCTTTTATGCTCGTGGTCATCTCATTCTTGAGGGTAGGGAAGTTTTCTTCTATGATTTTGTTGAAGATATTTACTGTGCCTCTTAGTTGATACTCTTCTCCCTCTTCTATTCCTATTATCCTTAGGTTCGGTCTTCTCATTGTGTCTTGTATTTCCTGGACATTTTGGGTTAGGAGCTTTTTGTTTTTTGCATCTTCTCTGGCTGTTTTGTCTATGTTTGCAATGTTGTCTTCTGCCCCCGAGATTCTCTTATCGATCTCTTGTAATCTGTTGGAAATGCTTGCTTCTGTGACTCCTGATTTCTTTTTTTGGTGTTCTGACTCTAGGGTTATCTCTTTTAGCGCTTTCTTTATTGTGTCAATTTCTGTTTTAATTTACCTCTTCCATTCCTTTATTTCGTTGGTTCTGTTTTCGTCTCGTTCTTTGAGTTCTTTGAGTGTTTTTCTTGTTTCTTCTTTAAAAGCTTCTGAATCTTTTTGCTTTTCCTCCCTTTCTTGTTTAAGTAACTCTATCAGCATCTTGAGGCATGATTTCAGGTCTGTGTCTTCTTTCTCTGGAGTGTTTGGCATTCCAATGTTTGCTGTTATGGGAGAGCTGTGTTCTGGTGTTGCTAGATTGTCTTGGTTTCCTTGGGATATACTCTTTCTCTTTCCTCTTGCCATTTTGTTGTCAGTGATATGTTCTTTCCTTTTCCTTGTATCTAGTCTGTGTCCCTGGTACATTTTCCGTGTGCACTCCGCAGAGATCTCTCTACTCCCCGGCAGCCCAGGTTCCAGGTGGCAGCTGGGCCAGGCTCCGCTCTGCGTACTGAAGTCGCCTCGGGTGGGAACAGACGTTCCTAAGATCTGTTCCTGATCACAGATGCTCAGCCTCTCCGAGCCACCTTTCTGGCTGGCAGGTGGGCCAGGCTCTGCTCTGTGTCCTGAAGTCGTCTCCGGGTGGCAACAGAAGTTCCTAAGATCTGTTCCCGGTCACAGTTGCTCAGCCTGTTCAAGCCGCCTTTCCGGCTGGCTGTTGGGCCAGGCTCTGCTCTGTGTCCTGAAGTCGTCTCTGGGTGGGAACAGAAGTTCCTAAGATCTGTTCCCGGTCACTGGATCGGGGAGGACAGGGCAGGTCAGGGCAGGGGGTGCCCTTTCCGTGTGCACTCCGCAGAGATCCCTCTGCTCCCCCACAGCCTAGGTCTCCCACTCACCAGTTGCTCAGCCTGTACGAGCCGCCTTTCCGGCTGGCAGTTGGGCCAGGCTCCGCTCTGCGTCCTGAAATCATCTCCGGGTGGGAACAGAAGTTCCTAAGATCTGTTCCAGGTCACAGTTGCTCAGCCTGTACGAGCCGCCTTTCCGGCTGGCAGTTGGGACAGGCTCCGCTCTGCGTCCTGAAGTCGTCTCCGGGTGGGAACAGAAGTTCCTAAGATCTGTTCCCGGTCACAGTTGCTCAGCCTGTACAAGCCGCCTTTCTGGCTGGCAGTTGGGCCAGGCTCTGCTCTGTGTCCTGAAGTCGTCTCCGGGTGGTAACAGAAGTTCCTAAGATCTGTTCCAGGTCACAGTTGCTCAGCCTGTACGAGCCGCCTTTTCGGCTGGCAGTTGGGACAGGCCAAGGTTAATTTTTAATCGGGTTATTTGGTTCTGTGGAGTCTAATTTCTTTATATATATTGGATATTAGCCCTCTATCAGATGTAATATTGGTAAAAATCTTTTCCCAAAGTATTGTTGCCATTTTGTCTTATTGACAGTGACCTTTGCCTAGTGTCTGTCTTCAGCAATTTGAAGTTCTTCTCATAGAGATCTTTAACATGCTTTGTTAGTCACACCAAGGTATTTTCTATTATTTGTGACTATTGTGAAGGGTGTTATTTTCCTAATTTCTTTCTCATCCTGTTTATCCTTTGAGTAGAGGAAGTCTAGTGATTTGTTTGAGTTAATTTTATATCCAGCTATAAATCTTCAAAGACATAATATCAATACTTTTCAAACTATTCCACAAAATATAAACAGAAGAAACATTACCCAATTAGTTCTAAGAAGCCATAATTACGCTTATACTTAAACCACACAAAGACCCAACAAAGAAAAAGAATGTCAGAGTAATTTTCTTTACTAACATGATGCAAAAATACTCAAGAAAATCCTTGCAAACTGAATCCAAGAACACTTCAAAACGATCATCCATCATGATCAAGTAGGCTTCATCCCAGGGATTCAGGGATAGCTCAAAAAAAAAAAAAAAAAAAAAAAACCAAAAAAACAAAAACAAAAACAGAAATTTATCAATGTAATCCCCTATATAAATAAACTCAAAGAAAAAAAAAACACATGATCATGTCATTAGATGCTGAGAGAGCATTTGACAAAATTCAACACCCATTCATGTTAAAAGTCTTGGAAAGATCAGGAATTCAAGGCCCATACCTAAACATAGTAAAAGCAATATACAGCAAGCCAGTAGCCAACATCAAACTAAATTGTGAGAAACTTAAAGCAATCCCACTAAAATCAGGGAGTAGACAAGGTTGCCCACTCTCCTCCTACCTATTCAATATAGTACTGGAAGTACTAGCCAGAGCAATTAGATAACAAAAGAAGGTCAAAAAGATACAAATTGGGAGGGCAGAATCCAAAATATCACTATTTGCAGATGATATGACAGTAAACTTAAGTGACCTAAAAAATTGCACCAGAGAACTTCTCCACTTGATAAACAATTTTGCTCACCTTTTAAATTCTTTGCCTTTGAGAATTTTTATTCATTATTTTTTTCATGGCTAATATACATTTAAAATATCCTCTTGTGGACTGAAGTTAAATATAAGAAGGCTATTTACACAAAGTCTTTCTCTAACAAGTTATCTTCATTTGCTCTGGATCTTGTCCTAAATGCCTTGGCAGTTTGGGGTCAATAACTGACTATGAATAGATAATGTAATTAAATCCCCTACTTTTTCAGTAACACCAGAGAATTCATTATAATAAATGAGACTTTCTTAGTACAGTAATTAGAGCATTTGACAATGATTTCCTATGCTTTGACAATTGCTGGCATTTCTGTGATAAAAATAACTATCATATTTTGAGAATGTTTTAATAATAGAAAAATATACAAGATTGAAACATAGATGTTTCAACTATTTTGTTAGAAGTTGTTAACTATTTTCTCTATCACTTGAAGCTATAGAGGTGTTCTTTTCCTTCCTTCCTTTAGTGAAGGTAGAATACATTTTCAAAGATGATTACTTTTAATTTAAAGATGTTGTGTATTGTTTTTACTGATACTAGGCAAAACTCAAAAATTTTGACCAGATAGAATCAATTTGTATAATATTCTACTATGCATAGACCTGGATCCCACCACCCAACACAAGAAAAACCTAAGTTTTGTGGTATACTTCTTTAATCCCAGGATTTCAAGGTCGATTTTAGATTCATAGTAATTTTTAGACAACTCTGGAATACATGTGACTCCTGCCTCAATAAAGATTTTTTTAAAGCATCCAATGGCCTCATCAGAAATAATTACTTTTAAAAATGTTTTATATATGACTTCTTATAAAAATGGTATGCTTATGACTTTAAGTTTCAAAGCTAAGCAAAAGCAGACCTAGCTTAATAAAATAGCACTTAGTGTTTTTCTTTGATTGCACTATTTTTTGTAAGAAATCCAAATTCGTAAAGAAGCCTCTCGACATCTATCTTGTCACTGTTATCTTTTACAAGAGCATCCTTCCAGGATTTTGCATTCTTAGTTATGACACTTTATAATGGAGTGAAGATATAGTACGGTCTTTCCATGGCTAAAACTTGTCATTTAGTCCATTAGTGTAGAGCATTTAAGTTCTTTTCTGTGACTTTTGGTGTTTAAATTGCAGGGAACAATCTTATATTCATATCTCATCAGATTATCAACTGTTTTTTTCTTTTATATCAAAATAACTCTTCAATTATGGTTCAGCTGCTTTTAAGATGCAGATGATGGTGGCAGTAAATATTTGTGATATTAACATTTTCTCATAGGGTATCTTGGTTCTTACCTCTCCTTAGTTTTCTTTCCTAAGGATGTGTGAGCACGGCCATAATGACCATGGTATTGAAACATTAAGGATGAGTAAGAGGGGACCTTGTGTTGTTGATAAATGAGTAAGAACTTACTAATTTCTTGTATATAAATTGCTGCAAATGCAAATAAGTCTGTAGAGGCAGGAGCCTTGTTTTGGTAGGACCTAAGGGAGGAGGGGAATTATGGATGTGAGAGACTTTTGGGGGTGATGACTATAGTAAGCAGTGCTACAAGTTAATCATCTGTACATTGTACATCATGTGTCAATCATATCTTCATATATCTGTTTAAAAAGCTAAGAAGAAACATTAGTAATTTTCAGTGACTTTTCAAGTAGAAGATGAATTATTATCCACTACATTTTATTTTTCAGCATATAATGTTATTTTCATCACAATTTTCCCTTTTTTGTCATACTGACAGCTTGGTGGAATGTTAAGCAGAAATCTTATTCACATACACAGATGAGAAACTGAGATTTAGGAAAATGAAATTTCCCTAACACAGTAAGGGCTTAAAGACAAGCAGGATGGCTCATCAGGAAACAGACCTGGCTGGCAAACTTGACAGTTGCAGTCTGATCCCCCAAAGACCATATGAGGAAAGAGATAACAGACTTCTGAACAGTTGTGTCCTGAGCTCCATTCCTCCAACATAATACCTACTTTCTCTAAGTACGTGAATAATAGATGCAAAAAGGGCCTTTTTAAGCATTTGCTTTAACTTTTACACTGTAGTGACCTTACATTCTGGGTAGTTTTCTACCACACACTGTCACTAAACGAACACATCTTGGTTCTCCTTGTGGTCTCTAATCCCAGCTATTAGGCTGTATTTGAATTTGGAGTTTTTAGCCAGGTGTGGAATCACATATTGATAATTCCAGCACTAAAGGAATTGGAGGAGGAAGATTGTGAGTTCAAGACCAGCCTAGAAGAGTTTGAGCTGCATAGGAGAAACAAAGGGAAGAAAAAGCCCCAGAACTGAAAAAAAAAATCATTACCAAAGCTTACAAAGTTTTTATCTATAATAACTAAAACATGTGCTTTAAAAATAAGTACCTTTCACCTATATTCACAGCATCCATATTAGCTAAAATACCAACAGACAGAAGCAACCCAACTGTTGAGTGTGACAACCATGGTTGAACAGCTGAAATGTGGTATTTGCATGACTGGAATGAAATCCAGCCTTGAAGACGCTCACTATGGAGACCAACATGACATTTTACTAAGTAAGATAAGCCAGTTACAAAAAAGTAAACGTTATTCTGCTTTTACAGGAGATGCTTAAAAATTCCAGAATATTGGGGAGAGAAAGTAGGACTTTGGTGTCCAGGAATAAGGAAGCAAGAAATGGGCACTGAGTTTCAGTTTGGTAAGATAAACAGAATTTTGGAGATAGATAGTGGTGACAGTTGCATGGCAGTGACATGCCATGAACTGAGCACTTGGAATAGTTAAAATGACAAATTTTGTGTGTTTTACAATAATTAATTTTTTAATATGTGAGCTGCATGTGAACTGGGATATTTTGTAAGCATGTTGGTCTCACTACAAAATAGATACAAAGCCTTAATTATTATTATTTTTCTCTCCATATGCACTTCTGAACCATGATAGAACCCTCTAAACACCTCAGGCTATGGTGGTGGCAGGTAGAATGGGGCAGCATGCGCGTGCCCTCTGCTTGGTGTGAAGAATCTCGTGATTTGGAGCCTTGTTCAATGGCAAAAGTCAAAGTCAGTTGCTTCATCAATCCTACCACAGGCTTTAACTGAAAAATACCCATAATATTCATCCATTTCTCTGTGTCACTTGCTGTCACACCAAGCCAGTTCATCATCATGTCTCATGTAGACACAGCCACAGTTCTTACTTTACCTTCTCAGCCTCCTTTTGTCTAAGTTCTTCATACAGCTGGACGTTCTCTTATATCACCTTCTGCTTCCTGTCTTTTAAACTCATGGAGGCTAAGGTTAGAGTTCCTCTTGCTGCCAGTCTTAGCACCTTATGCAGCTGGCCATGTTTCATCTTTTCCAACTCCACAGGCTCCTCCCACAGGACATTGTAGATGCTAGCATTGTCAGAGAAGCTCTGTCCTCCATGTTTCTGATAAGGTATCTGTGTGTTTGGATCTCAAATATTTACTCTAATCAAGGTTTTACTGAACACTCCCTGTAACTTCAGATCTCTTGTTATTCTCTGTCTCTTCCTGTTTATTTCATAACATTTAACAGAAGTAGATTAACTTTGTTTTCTGTTCCTACTGTTGGAGGTCTGGAAATATATTTGTTTTATCCTCATTCTGTGCCAAACAGAAAAAAAGTACATAATAGAGAATTTGTGAGCTCATTATATAAATCAATCAATCAACAACAATAAAGTGACACTTAAGTGGACATTAGTGAAGACATGCTTTGTCTACTAACAATTAATTATTAAATGAGTGAGAAATGTTTCTGTGTTCTATTGTCAAAAAGAAAGTTTACACTACAGTGTACTACAGCAACATTTTTATAAAGTTTGAACAAGCATGTATAAATATATATACATATACATATACCTAAATATATACTTACATATGTATAAGTGAGGAGGCAGATAATACTAACACTAGTTATAGTCAGAAAAAAGAATTATTTCAGAGAAGTTAGGAATTGGATGATAGCAGATTGCAACTTTTTATTTTATTTATTTTTATTACATATTTACTCCAGTAATATTTAGTTTTGTGTGTTTGTAAGTCAGTTATCTGTTTTGCAAAAAAATTACATAAATTAAGTAATCAAAAGCAGGAAAACATTATCCAAATCAACATATGGTGTAAAACAGGGTTGTTATATTTAGTAACTAAGGCTTTAACCTGAGATTGTTAGATAATAATAAATTTTTAAAATAATTTTCACAGTTTTACTGCTTCAAAGAAAAACCAAACTGTTTGTCACTGTCCAGAGTTTTAAAGCCTGAAATATTGATTTTTTTTATTCCAACAGAAAATAATTTGTGAGTTTTTACATTTATTCAGCAACACTACCATTGATGACAGGCAGACATGAGAAGATTCTACAGTCAGGCAAAGACAATCTGGCCTGTCACATTTACTGAACTTCTAAAGCAAACTATCACATAAAACTTTTACCTATGTATTTAGGATGTTGGCTCAGTTTGGCAATAACACATACAACCTTTACATAACTATGAATTCAAATAGAAAAGATGATTGAGGAAATTCAGTGTGGGTTTCCTGAAAGCATGTTAAAGGTCATCACAACATATGAATTGGCGTTATCTTTATGTATTTTACTATGGATTCCCCATCCCACAAACATCACAAGCTATTGCCAAAGCCATTGGTTATTCTCCACAACTTGATGATTAGGATCTTAGGGCCTATTGCTAATACTAACACTTACTTATATCAGGGAACATGGAGAAGTTAGCTGGTACCCAACCAGAAGTTTCACCAACTACTGACTAGTATTTATGGTACTAGAAGGTACACTGCATGCTACCTGAGGAGACAGGTAATCATCAGTGTCACCAAGCTTGCAAACCTTGCAACCTAAAATCTACAGTATCCTGCCTGCAAGATAAACTGGTGCGATAATGGTACAAATGTATTGTGAGTAGATAACCCCTTTCTACAATGGAATTTAAGGCTCACTCTGCAAGGTGTGCTTGATACTGCTAAGTAGCCAAAAACTTGAAACTAGATGAGTTATAGACTTAGGGAAAACCCCAATACTCTTATTCTGCTACAGAGACATGTCAACAAAGTGGCTTCAAATAACATGTTGCTATACTGATCAATTAAAATTACTTCTAAGTGCCCAGAGGCATTGCAGGTGTGGCTGTTGTGCCACCTGTGCATCAGAAGGTGGGAGAGAGGAGTGAGAATATTTCTACACTCAGTGTCCTGACCTGTAAACAGCTGAATGATAAGCAGTCTAACACTTCCTGAAAAAATCAAGCCTGAGAAGCCCTCCAGTCGAGTGCTATGCAAATACAAAGGAAACAAACCAGAGAGTAGAAAAACACCAGTGGAGTGAGCACAAGTTGACCACCAGTCTGGATAGGGAGCTAGCCTGAGATGATCATCTCAAAGGGCGAGACCATGCCTGAGAATACCTCTGATCAAGTGGGGCATAACACTTCTGAAACCACTCCTCAAATGACCCTAGATTCTTAGAGACCCTGGGCACCACTAAGAGAAAGAAGCAAGTAGGTGGTGGAGAAATGGACAGAACAAGGGAAGAATGTGGACACAACAAAAAAGAGGCAAAACTGGAGGCTAGTGAGGAAGAGCCTGATGTGAGGAGCCAGTGACACCATCTGGGACCATGGTGGAGTCCTGGCCTGTGATGCCACTGGGGGCCACATCTGGGTTCTTATCCCTGAAGCAACAGGGTTCTATTACCATCAAAGGGCAGGCAGATGTGCTGATCTAGGTTGCCACCCAGGGACAAGTTGATATCTCCAAGCTATGCAGAACTGGCCCTACCTATCTCCTGGGCATGCTGGGAGAGCTGGTCTTGCAAAGCATGAGAGCAGGAAAGATGAGTCCTACCTCAAGCCAGCTGTAGTACTCTGCACATGGCCCAGAACCACCCCCTGGGCAGCACAGTAGAGCTGGCCCTAATGGCATGAGCATGGACAAGCCAGCCCTGAGGGCATAGGAGCAGGAGAACTTGCTCGGATGACCAGGCTCAGATCCAGGGCTTTAAATTGGCCCACCCCAATACCTACCCCATTGATGAGCTGCTTGAATG
Organism: Micromys minutus; assembly: GCF_963924665.1. Lineage (NCBI taxonomy): Eukaryota > Metazoa > Chordata > Mammalia > Rodentia > Muridae > Micromys > Micromys minutus. The sequence continues at coordinate 30,665,458 of NC_137963.1, forward strand.
CATAATGGGGCTGGCTTTACAAATTCAAAACTACAGGATCTGCATGACTCGGGCAACAACAGGATATCTGAGAGGAGTTCCAGTACTGATAATGTAGCAGAAGCCAGAGGCCTTGAACCAAACCAAAGACTCATCACAATGAACATTTGCAAGCAAAGAAGGTAGGTGAAAGGGTGAATTGTGGGACACACTGTGCCACACTGCAGCTTCCACAGGATTTTTTTTTTTTTCTTTTCTGGGACAGGCGAGTTGGTTGGGCACATGATGTGAAAATCACAAACAACCAATAAAAAGTTTTAAAAGCGTATCTTAAAAATAAAATTAGACAGCCAACTCATCAGTCAATCCCTTCAATTTAGTATAATTATTATCTAGTTATGTCTTTTTAAAGAGAACTCCACTTTATTGACAGAATTTGAAATGTTCACTTTCTCATCTAGAACAGGTACCTGTTTAAACCTCAGTGCTTGAGCAAGATCATCAGGCTGCCCTGGGGACTTCTTCAGTGATAATCTGCAGGCAGCTTCATTTGCCTTTATCTACCCCCCTGTCCCCCAGGAACAGAGTCTCTCTTTAGTCCTTTTCATTTTTTCAAGTTTATTTGAAGTCCTTTTCATTTTAATTGTTGTGAGCAACAGCTCTGCCCACTTATGTGTCTAACTAGCCTATTTGAAGAGAAGGACAAGCTTCCTACTATCCCTTTAATGTGCTGAAAAGAGGATCAGACCCTGATGTTAGGGGAAGGATGAAGAGAGTGGGGGGCATATGGCCCATGGAGGTGCGGCGAGGCCTGAGGGCAGGGGAGATGCCTCTGGGAGGTCCATGTTGGGAATCCCTTCCCTGAGGGACCAGCCACACAACAGTATAGTACGGAATAGAGTTTATTCAGGTCATGGGAGAGTTAAGAGGGTGGTAGAGGCAGAGAGAGAGAGAAGTAGAGGAGTAGAGGCCGGCCATGAGCACGTGGGAGAGAGGGGGGAAGGGAAATGGGAGAGCAAGACTGCAAGAGCACAAGGGCAGGAGAGGCCAAGAGAGAGAGGAGGGGTCAAGCAGCTCCTTTTATAGTGTCAGGTCACTGGGGCGGAGCATACCTGGCCACTGCTGGGTAATTGAGGGGTGGGGTATACCTGGCTGTTGCTAGGTAGCTGAGGGGTGGGGTTTACAGAATCCCAACACCTGAGACTAGAGACACAACATAGCTCATAAATAGTGAGTGCTTCGTAGTCCCAGGCTAAGTGACAGTGGTAGGAAAGGACAGTTTAATGGTGCACTAGAAGAACTGTCTAAAACCAAGCTACACCATTTCCAGCCTTCATCAGAGCTGAACAGACTCCAGCACCGTGTAGCTCACTGGTACCTTTAAGAACTTGGGTTTGTAAAGAGTGCTTTCTAATTGAGACAGAAGGCAAATGAAATCTATATCCTCCAATTGCTGACTGTAGGAACAGGAATCCTCCCATGAGTCCTCCAGCCAACTCTTAGCCAGCAGATACTACTTTCTTGAACATATTAGAAAAAATTCTCTGCCTCTCCCCACCTCTTGCTCATGCAACTTACAGAAAGAAGGTCTTAACAATGCAAGAATGTTACCAAGAGGTGGGCTGCCACCCTTCTCTAAGAACTTGCTGCCACTAAAGTTATATACACCCATTCCCTTCTTTTTAGAGGACACAGGATTGTTCTAGTTGTTCTCTGCCTGAAAGGACAGCTAAATTCAATTTGGAGAGAAAACAACATGAGTTTCTTCAGACCTTGACTCCAGGCTACAGACATTTTCCCCATCCAAAGTAACATTGGTCAACATGGTAAATGCATCTTCTTATTTCTTTCGTATTACTTAATATTTCTTATTACTAACAGTGTAAAACCCCATGTGTTATGTGTAAAATAAACATTAGACTGGAAAGTCAAGAGAAGAAATGCAGACCTGCTAGAGTCCAAAAGACTCAAAGAACAAAATAATGGTGAATTTATATCTAGTATGATTGATTTGGAAATCTAGTAACACCAGTGAAGGCAAATAGTCAAAACACATAAGCCACATATCACCAGACGCAGAAGAATTTGAGACATCCCTACTCATTCATAAGCCAGTTGAAAGTGTAAGCTATAGTTAGCTATATGTCCCCAAGATTGACATGAAAGTCTTCAGCCCTCCAAAAAAAGACTAAATAGAGATCTGAGATTGTATCCCAGTAGCCATGAGCTACCTTTGCTTAATCACATCACTGGAGGCCATGTGGAGACCCTGCTCTCCCCTCCCTGGCTTGGTGGCAACAAAGCATCTCTTTCCTTCACTGCTGGTATCGGACAAGGTGGAGCTCCCATCACCCAGGGTTGGGAATGCCATCCTCACCCTCCCTTGCTAATCATTACAGGAGAATCAGAAATGCTGTGTCCATTTTTCTCTCAGCCATGGTGAGATCAGTAACAGTTTCACAGACAAAGCCTCAATCATTCACTAGCTGTAAGACAGCCCTGCCCTAGGCATAATGTGTCTCATAACATAGAGTACAAAATGCTCAGGCTTCAATAAAACTCACCCATTACACCAAGGACCAGAATTATCTCAACAACAAAAGAGAATCAATAGGCGTTAAGAGACAGGGCACAGATATTGCAGTTGTCTTGTTGGATTTTAAAGCTCATACTTCTGATAACTTTTCAGAACAGCTTGAAGGGGGAAATATAGTCCAGAATGATGGATAGGTCTGTGGTAGGCAGACCACACATTAATCAGGATGGCCATGTGATGCACACCTCTTGCCATCTCTTTAAACTTAAATCTCATTGCAGAACTTGGAAGATGGACTTAGAGGTTACTTTACTCTTTATTTTTCCTTTTTCCAATGTGGCCACACTGCAGAGATCTCTTCTTTCTGCTTTTCACTACTAATTGTATCTTTAATTGTTCTATGGAGGGCAGGTGGATGAGCCTAGGGCATTAGGGCTGCCAGAACCAGAGAAATCAGACTGCCAAGGGAGTTATGGTAATGTTGTGGGTAGGTGTCTGCCTTGAGGCACAGCAGATCTTAGAGGGAGGCAGAAAATTAAAAAGGCAACCACTGGACATGCTTAAGAATTATGTACATTTTCAAAACTTTCTTGTGAGATAGGAATAGCTTTTTTCATTTAAAAGTAAGAAGTGATATTTAAACAACTCATTCAACTCTATGATCTGATATACTGTGTATCTCTCCAAATATTTGCTTCAACAATTAAGTAATTGAATGTGGTCTATATTTGGTGTAATTAAGTATGCATTGTCTTTCCATATGTAAGTTAATTGACTACAGAAATTGTTTGCTAGTGCAAAAGAAATGACTTTTCTCTCCTGAGATGCCAAAGGCTAATTAGGATTAGGAACTAAGTAAAGGACTGTTTAGGATTGGAGCTCAAGAGCTAAGTAAAAGGACAAGATTCCTTTTCCCAAGAGGCTGACAGTATGCTTCCCATCTGCCTTGGAAGAATGTTCTTCTGCCTTGATCTCTGTGGTTCAGACAGACAGTGTTATCTTGGTGTTCTGAGGATACAGCTCATGACCCTAAATTCCTGTTTTTGCACAAACTGCACTTGAACCAAGACTGCCTCGCCTTTCTGTCCACTTGATGTAAAAATCTAATACAAAGAACATGTCTTGCTTGCATGTGCTGTCTACACCTTACCGATGTCCTGGAACATACAAATCAGCTTGCAAATGAACTAAGCAGGGAGAATGAGAACTGGGCTATGGAGAGTACACTCTCCGAGGGTAGGGACTTGACACTGAACTAGGCTAAGTATTAGAGGCAGACCAAAAAGAAGTTCAGAATAAATATTGCTGACAAAAATGTGTGGTGTGCACCTCACAGAGATGGATTTGTCCCTTTGAGTTGCCCTTAACGCTGTAAACGGCACACGGAGCCATCCAAAGCCTCCTTTGTATTTGTTTTTATTTAATAATTTTGTCGGGTTCTTAAGCCATCTTACTTTTTGTGTTATTCCTCCTTTTTACCAATTTACAGTGAAAGTGCTCCAATCAATGACACTGATAATGAGGGAACATATATGAGTTTTTGCCTTAAAGAATGAATGCATTTATTTATTTTTCATGAGCTATTATTTGCTTAAAAAAACTGACTAGTCATAGAGTGCACATCAAAATGTGTTGTTCTCAACACTCCACCTTCTGGATCACACCCCATATTTATTTGGAGTCCCCTGCGTATGCTGCTAGCTAAGGCATTGTAACAGACATCGTAGAGGCTACGGAGATGAATAAATTATAGTTTCCAGCATGAGGAAGTTCTTAAAAGTACAGAAAGATAATAAAATAATACATATAAGACACCATGATAAAGTTATGTTGTAGAACAAAGAGTTTATTATGGGCTTAGGATTTCGGAGAAAACCTGTCCTGACAACAGGGCAGGGGTAGCCAGTCGCAGGTGGCTGGAGCAGCAGCTGACAGCTCACATTCTGAACAGGAAGCCCTAGGAATGGCAGAAGGCTTTTGAAGTCTCATAGCCTTCCTCCGGGTGCCACACCTCCTCTAAAAAGGCCACATCTCCTAATTTTTCTAAACACTTCCATCAACTGGGGACCAGTATTCATACATGGTCTATAGAGGCCATTCTCATTCAAACCACCACATAGTCAAATATAACAAAAAATTCTAAGTCCAAACCTAACTGCTCTCTGCTAAAGAGATGAGAAAACTCACTTCTGATTTAAAAAACAGTAAGAAGTCCTTTCTGATATTCTTTTTTATTGTTTTCCTATGAAATATCAATAGTAAATGTCTTCTATATATCAGCTCATATATTTCATAGTTATAATCTGTAAATAAAACTGGTCTACACCCCATAATCTTTGTGATACCACCTCAGTATGATGATTTTAAAGTAATATTTCATTTTGTATATAGCAAGACCTTTAAAAGGTGTCACAGTGTACAGTTCAGGGGGATGTGGTGGAGCAGTGGTTACTGTGGACTAGAGCCGCTCAGCTCAGAACTAGCTGGAGAGCTGTCTTGTACACTCACAGCTCTTCTGTAGACTTTTAAATACCAGTTGATTACTGTAGATTGGAATTTTTTACATACAAAGTATAAAGAAGGTTGCCACACTGCAAAAGAAATTCCTTCTTTAAAATACCAAGTATCTCCAGGGTGAGTTCTTCTTTTCCCCAGAGACAGCTGATTCCCTCCCACCAGGCCTTGTCTGGAGAAGCTTCAAGCTGTCTTCTGCAGAAAGGTAAAAGACACTCGAGTCATCTCTATGTTCAGGCTTTCTGTGTTGACAATATTTCAAGGCAGCCTTTATATTTCAGGGCAGCCTTTATATTTCAAGTATCCTACCCTCCTGAGTTCTCTAAGCATGGCTATTTCCCTTCATTCCTGACACTTGGCAGTCATTCCCTCTATCTCAGAGTTAGTAACTTCCTTCTTCATGATGATACACTGCAATAAACAGCCCAATCTCCCCATCTTCCACATTGTCTTTCCTTCTGTATCTGTTATGGTATGGCCATAAAGTATCTCACTAGAAGGCTCTTGGGTTGAAATCTTTGTTCTGTGCTGATGTATCAGTTATTGAGAAGAGAATACAGTTTGTTGAGGTCCAGCCTAACTTATGGGTTAACCTGCTGATAAATTCATAATTTGATGTCAATATTGGGGATTGACACCTTTGGAGGTGAGGCCTAATCAGAGGAAATCACTGGGGCTGTGTACTGGGGGGTTGCAAATACTGACACAGGTCTCTTGGCCTTTTTCTGATTCTTGGTTATCATGCAATAATATGCTTACCACCACAGACCCACAAACATGAGACTAAGCAAACATGGGTTTAAACTCCTGAAATCCAAGTCAAAACATTGCTTTCTCTTTTGAATTAATGCAGCAATGACAGTGTGGTTTGTCACACCAGAGCATATCTCGGCTAACAGCTCCATTGAGTTTCCATTGTTGATACACAAGTTTGTTCTTCCTCATGTGTGGTCTTTGCATTCCCAGGAGCAGTGTTAAAACAGCAAAACTGCTATTACACTATGCATTTAGGAGTTATGCTAAGCTCTATGAGCCTGATGATACTTTGCCATTTCGACCTGCAGACATGGCTGCTCTTGCTTATATTTCATTTTACCCTAAAACTACTACTCACAATTCTGTCAAAAAATATGAACCAAGGAGGGTGGAAACATGACCTAGTGAATAAAGTGCTTGCTTTGAAAGCACAAGCACCTCAGTTCAGCTCTCCTGGCACCCATGTGGAAGCCACGCATAGTGGTTCAGTCTGTAATTCCCAGATTGGGAGGGTGTAGGCACAGGTGGCTCTCCAAAACAGTGAGGTCCAGGTTCAGTGGAAGATGCTGTCTCAAGCAATAAGCTAGAGAGTGAGAGAGAAATACACCAAATGTCAACCTCTAGCTTCTACCCATTCATGTACTGTCAAGTATGTCCACAGACACACATGCAAAACCACACACAGACACACAGACACACAGACACACACACACACACACACGCATGCATACCACACATTTCACTAAGAGATACTCTGCTCACCAAATATTTTTGAACATTTATATTAGAAAATATAATTGTTAGAAACTCTATTGCCACTGGGTGATCACTTGTCTATAGGCAAATGGAAACATGCTATTTCATGTAAACATGAAAAGGACAGGGCTCTTGATAGTACAACGATAGATGGTGGAACTTTAGACTGGTCTTCTGATTATACAAGGAACCAAATTCTCATATCAATACATCATGTCTTAAAGAATGACTAAGGTGCTAATTTCAGCCTTACTTACATAGTCAGATTAAATAAGTTTGCAGAGGAACCAAAATCAAGGAAAGTAGAAAGGAAACACAATCCCATTTAATCCAATGCAAGAGCTGTGTCCTCCATGCTCTAAAACGATGCTACTTCCCTCCTAAGTTTCCATGTGGCTCATTTTTCAAGGTGACTTTGACTTCTCACCAGTTTGTGTGTGGGGTGGGAGATTGCACATGTGTGACTGTATAATTATTTTAGACTCTTTTCCCCACTGGTTTACTGTATTTGTAGGCATTTTTTTTAAATCATATTAATTTATGTGTGAAAAGATCCTCACTGCTAATAGCCAACAAGAAAGTGGAAATGGAGGTATAACATCTCACCCTTTAGGAAGGCCATGAGCAAGCACACAAAAGATGACATACATGGTAAAATTGTAATTGACAGTGAGAAAAAATGAGGGAACTGGAAACCTTATATTAAGAAGGTAACACAAGATCAGAAAGACAAATAGCATGTTCTCTCATGTGTGGAGTTTAACATCTGGACTGCTTAACATGTGTAACTAACTGGGAGAAAATGTCAGTTACGTCCAAAAACACTACAAAGAAGACCATGAGACCGGAAAGAGCAAGCACTGGGAAAGAAATGGGAAAGATAATAGTACAAAGAAGCAAAGGGGAGATGCTGGGAGAAAATGGGGGTCACAGAGAGGGAAAGGTAGATTGTTTAAAAATTAGGGTCCAGGCCCAATTTACCTTGCTTGGAATAGTCGTCTATTCATAAAGGATGATAGATGTTTTGTAGAACTAGAAAGGATATGCCTAATCTTCATTAGGTGATTGATATATGTAATGAATTTAATTAGAGATCCAGTTTGGTCCCACTTGGATATTTATGTACCTACAACAGGCATTCAGATATTAAAAACTCCTACTTCCAAGAAACAATCTACCAACATGGAAAATGTATAAAGATACACACAGAGAAATTTGCTTCTCTGGAAGCCAATGTAAAAGAAGAGACAAGAGATAGTATTAATGAGGGATTTCTTTAGTGTTTTGGCAGATGATAAAAGGTAGTAGCTAGGATAGAAAACAATATAGAAGTTCCTTGAAAACTAAAAGAATTGACATACAAACCTAGCAGTCTCACTTTGGGGTATATATTTTAAAATATGAAATCAGTATTTCAAAGAAGTAACTGCATTTTGCTATGTGATTGCAAAATTATCCCCAATTAAGAGATTTGAATCAATGTAATTGTTCAAGGACAAATGAATGGATAAAGATCACATGGGGGGGGGGTTAGTTACAGGAGAAATAGAGATGATAAATATCATCCAGCCATAAAAACATAAGCCATCCATTTGTGAGACCTTCGGTGGACTTTGGGAATATTATGCCAAGTAAATAGGTGGGCAAAGAATATTCTGTGTTATTCATTGATATGGACTCAAAACTCAGAGATCTCATGCAAGTGCAGGGAGAACTATGGCTGCTAAGAGGATGGAATTAAGAAAAATAGGGAGATGATGATCAGAGGGCACAAAGTTTCAGTTTTATAGTGAGCTCTGGTAGAATGCTATCCATCATGCCATATTTAATACTGCTACTAAAGTGTTTACTTGAAGTTCAACAGAAAGATTTTCTGCATCTTCAGAGCATACACAGAATATCTATGGGCAGCAGGTTACATCAAACAGTATTAACAATTCCTTTTCATCAGCTTTACAAACAGCATGATTCAGATAATGAAATAGAATAATCTCACTTTTTACATAAAATGTCTTCCTCCAGAATGAAAAGAACACTGTTATCAAAGTGAACATTCATTTTAAGAAGTGTGCATCTGGGAACCTGTTCTTTTTAGAAGACCTGAGTTCAGTTCCCAGCACTGGATCACAACTGCCTAATTCCAGTTTCAGCCTCACAGGATCAAATGCCCTCCGTGGTATCCACAGGCTACTGCATTCCTTCCCTCAAACACACACACACACACACACACACACACACACACACACACACACACACACACACAAATACACACACACATACACACACACACATACACACACACACACACACACACACACACACACACACACACACACACAACAGGCACACACGCAAGCCAGAGAGGACATTTGGAAGCTGCCAGCTTCTAAAACTAAGAAAATAAATGTTGGTTAAACAAGCAAACAAAATCTGTTGTCATCTGAACAATCAGACTCCACTGGAGTCTGCATTTACTATTCAGTCTGGTGATCTATAAATGCTCTTTTGTACATTTATAAATCACCAGGCTCTTGGTTTAGGTTAATTACAGAAAAATGTCTCAGTAGCAGTACAAATATAGAATCATTGTTCTGTAGATTAATGTTCTTGGGAATAGCTACTGGCCAAAGGTGGCAGTAGCTGACCCTCAATGAAAGCACTGGCCTATGCCAAGATCTAAATGCCTGAAAACCATTTCCTCGATCAATAAATATCTCTGAAGTCATATTTCAAATACAGAGTTTTCTAGCGAATTGATTAGTAAAACAGCAGGGTGAAGGCCAGACCATACCTACTTGCAAAATTTGTGTTTAAATACCCAGGGACTTTGTAATCAAAAGACATGAGGATTGGAAAATGGTTTGGATAGAATTATTTAACCTCATAAAGTCTAGGCTTCATCATTTCCAAGTTGAATAATTTCTCCCAACAATACTGTGAGGTTTAAATAAAAATATTTTGGAACACTTATAGATACCTGTTAAAACAGCAACAACAAAAACTACACTGGCAAAACCAGTAGCCAAAAATGGGAAAATATGCAAGTTCAGTGAGCCCTTGGATATCTTAATTTATAATATACTTCTATTTTTTATGACTTTTGCTTTTTATTGAGAGGGACATACACTGGAAAATAATACCATGGTAGAAATGAAAAGACACAGGCTTCTAGTCCAGCTGTGATGTGTAATAACCCTGTCTGGTTTATTACTTTAACTGAAAAGCAAGACAGTTATGACCTTATATTTTCTATTTCTAACACACAAACTTCATGATGAATCCAGCATGAACCAAGAACAGCATCCCTCACCAAGACTGCCTTTTCAGTCTTTAAGTATCCCTGCTGCAGGTCAGCAGCAAAGTCATGAAGGCTCCAGGAGAGAACTTGGAATGCTACAATGTAAATTTCAGCATAAACTGTTGCCCATAAGGCCACTGGCAAACACATCTGTCTCTTCCTCAATTTCCTTATCATGTACTGGGTGCTGAACTAATTGTGTCTGATTTACTAGATGTCTCTAGTGACATCCAGGTCACTGGCTAAGCTTTTACATTATCCTTAAAATCAGTAATCCTTAAGTCCCTCTGGTCTTCAGTCTGGGCCTTGGGTATCATATAAACATCATTCACCTTGATTATCTGAGCTGGTGACCCTTTTTTTGAACTCGTTAGAGCTTCTGGGATGTTTTCTTTTCATGCTCCCAAGTGAAATATCTTTCACAATTGAGATCTCAGTGCCTCAGATAAGAAACAATCTAAGGTACTTTAGGCTCATTTTTTTTTCTTCAAGAAGATATTATTCCCATAATATATTATTTTCTTTCAACAGAATTTCCCCCATGAGACCTCTGTGTATCTCTCGGTACCTTTCAGTAGAAGCATTTTAAATTTAATACAAAAGATCCACACTGACAGTCCATGCTAGAAGTCTAAGTTGCTTTGTAGATTATGTTTATAAATTTACCAGGTGCCTCTAAAATTGATTGAATGTTTCTTTTTTTGGCTATGAGGCCACTACATTAACTTTGTTTATTTCCTAACTGAAATTCTACAATTTATTTATGAGGCAACATGGTAAGGAGGAAATAGCCTATTATTTTTGACTTATGAGTTGAACACTGGGGTCTATATGTTCTAGAAAGTTTTCAGCAGAGAAAACCCAGATGAACTCTAACAGCAAAAGGCCCTGCTGCCAGCGAGGTTTCCATCATATGTGTGTTGACAGGATAAAGTCCAAAGTATAGGATTCCTATGAAAGAAAGAGCAGCTGCACACAACCTAAGACAAGGTTTCCGCTACACAGTCCGGTCTCTCCAGTTGCTGTGTGGAAAATAGCCCAGAAAATGGGTTTCTCCAAGAAGAGGCTGGAAGGTTTGACCAACTGGACAAACTGTGGCCTCTCAGTGTGGGTATGTGTGCATAATTTCCTGGCAGTATATGTATGTTGGTGAGTGAGGCCAGGAGAAGAGAACAAGGGATCTGTGAAATCCTGGAGGTGATGTGCTATCTGTGGGCACATGGATAACAGCACACACAACTTCTCATTGTGATGTTTGCAGTGCTACCCAGAGATGACATTTTTCCAGCCCTGTCTGGTCTAAACCTAAACAACGCAACCTGGAATAGAATACTCCTTCCTTCTATGGGTCTTGGTTGAGCAGAAGTGAATTCAAGGTCTAGTGTGACTGACTATAGACCAGAATAGTGGTCTACAGTGAATTAATTCCCTCTACTTTGTATCTCTTGGTTTTGATCAGGCAAAATAAACTAAGTCAAATAATAGTGGATTAGACAAAATAACAACGTAAGTAAGTGTGAGGATTAAATTGCATAGCATGTGTAACATACATACAGAAAACTGTAGTTTTTAAAAAATGATAGCTCAGTTGTAATACGGAAAAGACAGGGGTGAAAGATAATACTGAATTTGAAGATACTTGGCACAACATTCATTTTAGCCCTGTGGCTATTACCTCAAACCAAAATAATAGTATATACTGCTTACAGGCTTTTTCTCTAAAGCCCAAAAGAAAAAAATATTGCATATTTCACTTACAAAATTGTCAAAATAAGTTCTTCAAAATCTTCTCCTCACAAGACACCCTATTGTGTTTTGAGATAGGACATGAAATTGGAATTTAATATAGTTAAATTCATTTGGCACTATTGTTTGGAAATTCACAAACTCATGTTAGAGTTATCTTTCTCTGATATTCAAAGAACATTAATTGCACCCTTTATTACTTTTGCCTCCACTGAAATTATAATTAGTAGCTACCACCTGAGAACACTTACCATGAGTGGGTATACTATCTCATTTAATCCTTGCAAGTCCATAAAGTGATTACTATCACTATTCTCAATTTACAGATAAGTGTAATTTGGCTAATAATAATAATATGATAAATCTAGACATGTAGGCAATAGGGCAGAGTTAGGATTTAGATTTCTGAGTCTTATATCTTTTCTTATACTCATTAAGCCATTAAATCTCAGCAAAGATGGAAACTCTACCAAAGTTTATACTCTTAGTGAGCTATAAAATAATAAAAATTGAGTGCATCAAATGTCATCTTGTTCATTAAGACACAAAGTACAAACAATATAAAAATGATAAATCACAGTTGACTTCTTTTTACAACCTTGCTGTTCCGTGTGAAAACTAAACTCATCAATCTTCCTCCCAACTAATCTTTTCAACATTAATGATTTCCTAAAGTAAATTAGGAACTGGGAATTAATGAGATTTCCTTCTTAATGACACAGCTTCATATCATTCCATTTCCAAAACAAATTGCTGTTAAAGTTATCAAAGAGTGTGTGGATCACAGTCCTCTTTGGGCTTTAGTTAAATATACACATTAATAATTAAAATTTCTCACTAAAGTGGACACTTTTCATTCTTAAGAAAAATTATGAGCTTGAGCACAGAGGCCTCATTTCCTGAGCAGTGTGAGGATGTCTGTTTCTTGTCATGTGTAACTTGGTCCACAAACACATGCTTTCAATATAAAATATGACTTGAATACATTTTTAAATACACAATTATAATTTTCAATGAGCCATATGCAAGAGATGCATTGATTCCTGTCATCTTCCTGAAATGCCAGTCAAACTGGCAGCTTGTTCACCCTTTTGCTGTCCTTGAAGTTGAGCACAGAATGCCAAACTCCACACAGTCATTAGTGATGCCAGTCACAATAAGAACCACTTACTTTTAACTAGAGGAATGAAAAGTGAAATTGCCCCAGATTGGTCAAATCATCTCAGAAAGTAACAATACCAGTAATAAATCATGCAAGACCTACAGAGACCGGCATTCATAGGCAAGTCATTGTACTGAAGAAAGATGAGTAAATCAAAAGACTGGGAAGCTTTATGTAGTCCTTCAGAGGACTAGATAACTCAAAGTCTTATCTTTCTAGTTATTTTATGTATTTTTTTGTTTTGAAATTATACCTTTTCAAGAGAGTCAATACTAGTTAATATCCAAATAGTTAAAAGGTGTCCCTATGCTAAGGTATTCTAGAAAGTTCATAAAGGAGGTAGAAGAAGATGTTGAAAATGTTGAGACCCGAGAGGAATGGTTGAGGAAACTGAATTTACTTAGCATCAAGAAGACTCAGCAGAGGATATGCTTTTATTTTTATTTTTGGAAACTTTCATATGGGAATGAATTAATAAACAAAGGTAAATGTGTAGGAGACACATCAGGCAGGCTTCCCAGCAGCATCAGGAAAGGCAGTAAGCATGAGGGCCGTACTTAACCGAGTAACCTGGATACCTCTGAAAACTCCAACTAAAGGTTGAGAGGCAGAATGCCATAGAGAAAAACCACCACAGCACATCAGAAGAGAGCTGCACAAATGACCATCGATAATTCTTTCAGTCCTAAGTGTTTGTCTGCACTATGTTTGTCTACACTGTAAGAGTTTGTCTAAACTGGAGGAAAAGATGACTCCAGTGTAACTATGACTCAAGGACAATTTCTTTCTTTTTTTCTTACAACTTTATTTTAAAAACAGAGACACATATGAAAATTTTTAAAGGCATTTTGACATAAAACTATATGAATAAAAATATAAAAAACTATATGAATATATTTTTGTCAGTACTTGATTTTTAAAGGTTTTATATATGCATTGAAATCTTACTAGTTACAATGAGCATAAAGTACATGTAAGACAAAATGTAACATGGAAATAGTCAAAGTTTTCTTGGTGTGTATAGATTAAACATAATGATTTTTAAATACCAAAAATTGCCACAAGGCTATCTTCTTAGTTCTAAGTGTACCCCACTCTAAGAGGGTGCTATACACTTAAAGTTATTTTGTTTGGTTGGTTTTTTTTTTTTTTTTTTTTTTTTTTCCTCTAAGTAGGGCTGAGCATTCCACTACTTTTTTGGCCTTTCTCTTTTTAAAGCTACTTATAGTCTGTGAGTTGTTTCTTGTGTATTCAGATCTTTCTGGGGCTAGTATCCAATTATCAGTGACTGCATATTATATCTGTTCTTTTGTGACTGGGTTACCTCACTCAGGATCAAGGACAATTCGAATGAAGTGAATAGACTGATATAAATGAAACAAATAATTAAATAGTGTAAACTACTGTCTTAGATTGGCTTCCTCCAGGAGCCAACTCCAAGCAATCAGTTTGGATTACTGGCTGTCTATTGAAGAGTTCCCTCAGGAATGATCTCTGTGAAAGAGTTAAAAAAAAAAAAAAAATGGAGGCAGAAGTAAAATTTCATGAAGTACTGAGGAGAGTTTCAGCCTACCCTTTAGAGATGTGTTTGAGATAGACATTGCTAGTACTGGAGAGTTGTGTTAAGAAGACCAGACTTTTCCCATTCTCAGTGTGGTCTATTATGTTATTTTTTAATTGTTTGTTTATTTACATTTCAAATGTTAGCCCCCTTTCTAGTTTCCTCTCCAATAACCCCCCACCCCATGCCCTCCCACTTGCCTCCACCAGGGTGTGCCTCTTCAACCCAACCACTCACTGCCACCCCACACCCCTAGCATTCCCCAACAAAGGGAAAGAAATCAAGCCTTCATAGGACTAAGGGCCTCCCTCCCTTTGATGCAAGACAAGACCATCCTATGCTACATATGCAGCTGGAACCATGGGTTCCTCCATGTGTACTCTTTGGTTGGTGGTATAGTCCCTGTGATTTCTGGATGCCAGGGCTGTGTGTCTGGTTGATATTGTTGTTCTTTCTATGGGGTTCCAAATCTCTTCAGCCCCTTCAGTCTTTCCCCTAATTTCTCTATTGGGGTCTCCCTGCTCAGTCCAATAGTTGGCTGCAAGCATTCCCATCTGTACCACGAAGGCTCTGGCAGTGCCTATCAGGAGACATTAATATCAGGCTCCTGTCAGCAAGCACTTCTTGGCATCAGCAATAGTGTCTGGGTTTGATGGCTGCATATGGGATGGATCTCCTGGTTGGGCAGTCTCTGTCTAGATGGCCTTTCCTTCAGTCTCTGCTCCACTTTATATCCCTGTATTTTCTTTAGACAGGGGCAATTCTGGGTTAAAAATTAGACGGGTACGTGGCCCCATCCCTCAACTGGGGCAGTACCTAATCTAATGACTGGATATGGCCTCTACAGGTTCTCTCTCCCCTTTGTTGGGTATTTCAGCTAATGTCATCCCCATTGGGTCCTGGGAATCTCTTGCTTTTCGGGCATTTGGGACTTGCTGGTGGCTACCCTCAATTACCCATCCCCCATCAGTACACACCTCTGTTCAAAATCCTGGACTCCTCCCACACCTGATCCTGTTCCCCCTTTTCCCTCTTCTCCTTTCTCCAAAATCCCACCCACCCTCTGCCTCCTGTGATTATTTTGTTCTCCCTTCCAAGTAGGACTCAGGCATCCACACTTTGGTCTTTCTTCTTCTTGAGCTTCATATGGTCTGTAAGTTGTATCATGGGTATTCCAAGCTTTTTTCCTAATATCCACTTATCAGTGAGTACATACCATGTACTTTTGTGATTGGGTTGCCTCATTTAGGATATTTCCTAGTTCCATCCTTGCCTAAAAACGTCATTAAGTCATAGTTTTTAATAGCTGGGTTACTCCATTGTGTAAATGTACCACACTTTCTGTATCCATTCCTCTATTGAAAGACATCTGGGTCTTCCACAAGCTGAACCAGTATCTCCATTCTGAACAGCTGTCAGCAGCACAATGAACTATTACATAAACCCCGTACCTCTGTACCCATGATAGGAAGGCTGGAAGCACAATCTCTCTGAGAGCTGCTCAGCTCACCTACCATTTAAGCTCTTTGGTGCCTCTTCCTTGGTGGAGATTCTCCAGTGGTTCAAGCCTGTCACAATTCCTCTATCTTCCCAAATACTTCACTCTGCATACCGTTGTCTATGGACGGATTGTACTAATTTGGCTACGACCTCTCTTTATTCTCTGTAACCAGCCAAGATATTTACTAGTGCCTGTGAATCATTGTATATTTTTAACTTTAGATTTTATTCTCAAAGTACAAGGCCAACTGTAACATTTAAATCTACCCACTGGAGTTTTCACTTGCCACCATCTTTCAGGGTGTTCAGTCTATTCTACTTTTACTGTAAACTAAATCCACAAGCAGTGTTTTCATCTGTGACCTGAAATCACACTTTCTCGTTCTGCCAACTTACTATATGGGATTCCCCTCAAATCATGGGTTCACATCGACGATAGTGGATTATCTAGAAATCCTGGGCTCACTGAAGCGATTTAATACACCAACTTCATCATTTTATAGATCATGGTTAGAGGCTCCTCCTCTACAAGGGTCTGGTACACATCAATGCCCTTCAGAAGCTAGTGGAGTGGCTGCTGTAGACAGCATAGTATTGTGGACTCTGCCTGGTCCTATTGCTAAAGCTGCTTTACTTTTTACTGAGCCTTTTCTTGTAGTGTCCTTGAAGCTACAATGTTACTTGGTACAAAGGTTAAATACTATTCCCAATCATTCAACCTGCTGCCTGTCAGAATCAGAGCAGGCCCAGGAGGCACTGTTTCCTCCTTGGTGATATAAAGTATAAAATATAGTAACTATATAATAATCATTAATATAAAGTTTGTCCTTGTAGTCTTTTTAAAAACTGGCAGTTACCATGGATTCAAACGTGAGCTCATAGGTCCTATTCCAATGTCAATGTCTGCCGACTTGCAGTGATGTTCTTAGCAATGACAGTCATTAACTCTAAATTCTCTAGATCCACTTGCCTTAAATATTTTCTTGTATAAGTTGCTTTTCATGGAGTTTCACAACTGTATTTTAGGATAAATGCCTGTGTATTGTGTGAAATGATCACCTATCAATAAAATCTAATAGCCAGAAAGGTAAGGCAGGATCAGAAGGCCCCACTTCCAGCAGGGGAGTCAGGGGGAGATTTTGAAGGACAGCTGAGGAGAGGAAATCAGCCATGTAGATGAATCAAATCCAGATTAGAATAAATGGGATAACAAATTGATTAATCAGGGAACAAGCCTGGTTCATGGCCTAGGCATTTACTAGCAATTTTAAGCCTTTGAGTGGATATTCAGGAACTGAGGCACAGTAGAAAAGTCCATGGATATACAGTATTAGGAAAATAAAAATGTATCCCCCAAATCTGATACCACTAAGTGTTGTTACTGTGTGCAATTTATATAACCTCTGTTCAGTTTCCTCAGTAACAGAATTCTGATAAAGATTACCTTATTTAGTTATATGAGGATTAAATAAGAAAATACATATAAACAAGAAGTGTTTGGCTTCAGTTATGTTAGTTAATCTGCCTTCTTGTGAATATATGAAATGTTTATATTTAACAGCTTCGCTATATTAAAAAAAACAGTAGTATTACAAAAATTCAATATGCCTCACAGAAATTTAATATATGCACAAAATTTTAAGTGAAATTATATATAATACAAAAACAAAAATAAGCAAAATGTAATGCATACAAGGAAATAATTTATAGACAAAGGAAATCACACAAAATAGTCAACCTTATAAGCTTATTAAGACAAGCAATTCAGTGCTATTTTATAACTACCTAATAGAAAACATTAACAGCTGGCATTGATTAGATTGTGATCAAATTAGAATACTGTATCAGTAACAGTGTAAATATACACAACTGTTTTGACCAACAGTTTATATAACACCTTGGAAAGCACAGCGTGAGCAGGACCATTATCTGTGATCTATACTGTCAGTCAGTATTTACAGCGCACTGTCTTTTCCCTCCACGTGATATCATCTCCAAAATGTCCCAGGATACAAATTACTTAAGGTCTGTATAACATAACAGATATATATGGCAAATGACATTTGAGAAATGACCAATTCAGGGCCTGTATGACACACAAAGAAAGTAGATCATCAAAGAACTAAAAGTTGTTTCAGGAAGAAACATGAGACTACAATCTGTAAAATCAAATTAGATTACATTAGAACTCTAAGGATTATGAACATGAGGGTGCTAATGTGGAAATGCGCACAGAGACAGTAAGAGCTGCAGGGTTGCAGGGTGTGTACTGGCCCTTCCTGCTTTCTAAAGGATAAGCACAAGGCACCAACAATTTCGTTCTTCATTGAGCTTTGGAGGCTTTTTGGTAGAAAAAGCAGACTTATGTGGGCTTAGCAGACTTTTATAAAATATACTTTTCATTTAACCTGCTAGGTCCTACATTCACCAAAAATTATTAATTAGAAGTCTGATAAAAATCTTAAAAAAATATTTCAGAACTTTAGATGGAGCTATCCAAGTATAATACCGTGTAACACATTTCTTCCCAGGCTTCTACTCAAATACTCAAAGATAAAAAGATCTTGTTGAGATCAATTATTAAACTTACATAAACATGATAGTCCAACAACATTAAAGTGAAAAGTTGTCTCCAGATCCATTTCCCATCCACAATTCTGGCATGGTCTCCCCACAAGACTAACCTCAAACAGCTCAGTTAGACATAATTGCTTTGTGTTCCCTTTGTTGGTCCAGTGACTTTCTTTACAAATATTCTGTATTCAAATGATTTTATAAGCAAAAGAAAACTCATTAATACTGTCCTTCGAAATTAAACTCGCTAAAAGCTGACTATCAGCCATATTTATCCTATAAATTCATCTGTTTTTTTAGACTTTTGGAATTTGCATACAGAATTTACCAACTAGGTGTACTCCAGGTTCTTTAATACATAAAAAAGATTTTTGTAAGAAAAAGATGACTATATATATGCAATCACAACTACAATAATTGGACCATAACCACAGTAGGTATAAAAAGAAGAATTTGTTCTTTAACCAGTGCTAAAAAGAATTACATATAAAAATAATGTTAACATTATTATATAAACAACTTTAGAATCCCAAATTCTTGAAAGTTCGTGTGTAAAAAGGTCAAGGTGAGAAGTCTGTAGCTGAACTCGTAGCACCCACTCAGTTGTGTCCTTTTCCCTTGGACTTTGCTTCCTTTGGAATTCTCCCATTTTGACTCTGTGTAAATCTGGCTACTGTAGAAACGCCATCCACAAACTTGGTTTTGAAGAGAACATTTGCATTGTTGAACATACCTTCTTTGAGGGATACCACAATGAACTAAAGGAAAGAGAAAGAAAAAACATTAAAGAAAATATTCTTAAAGAAGTTCACTCTCTAGAGAGGATTTAAAAATTGAATGGAGCACAAAAGCAAAAAACTAAAAACATACCATGGGACAGGATGGAGGGTGATGTGGGTGTGTGTGCTTGTGTGCGTGTGTGTAAATATGCATTTTCTCACCTGGACTGACAATGCTACCCTCCTAAGGGCTAAGGACTAACACACTAATACTAGGTATAAGAAACTTGAGTTGACTGTAGGGTTTTCCAAGAAACTCAGGAAACATATAGGCCATTACTATTGCCCCTGGTTACGTCCCAGAAGTGGAAGGTACCTTACTGCTAAGGATGTTATGAGTCTTGGACAAAGGATCTGCGGGATAGTTGCTGATTGATTCTGAATTGAAAGCCTCTTTCCTGGGGTTTAGCTTTCATGGTATCAGAAGGTGCCAGGCAAGTTTTCAAGGAAGGTGATCAACCAATAATACTACCCAGCATGGCAATGATAACCCTGAGGCATGTACAACTTGGCAGACATCAACAGCTCTCTAATTATATTTATAGCTCACAACAGGAGGTGAAATCATGTCTGGTAGTGGACAACTACACAAGACTAATGAGGTCATGGATCTTGGAAGAGAACCTACAACTGCCATTTACTAACTCCTGACTTAGCTAAATGTTTACCCTTTTATTCACAGATGAATGTACCCCGTACCCCTTATCAAAGAAGCTTCTCTTAAGACAACCACAGCTGATCAAAATGCAGAGAACGAGTGATTTCACAGTACACAGTACTGATACACTTGTGATGCAATTCCTGAATCTAAGGCCCAGGCAATGTCAACGTAGGGGCAGAAGGTTCTAAGAGCTGCAGGAACAGAAATGTTGCTGAAGTTGCGTCTCCTAGAAATGTTCAAGAAGCCACACCCATGAAGTCTCAATGCCATGGCTACATAAACAAGATGCAAATAAGCACAAGAGACAGGCATATAGTAGAGAATGTCGTGGGCCCACTGCAGACTACCAGAGATAACTAAGGAAGAGCCTCCCCTGAGCTGGCTGTTCAATACCAAGTGGTTGGGGTGTGTGTGCGTCTGTGCGTGCATGTGTATAAATATAAATTTGCCCATCTGGACTAACAATGCTTCCCTCTCCTAAGAGGCCTCACATACATGTAACATTATATGAATCAAGTAAATTATATTTATATACTTAGGAATATGTAAGTATGTTTGTGATTGTGTGTCTAACAAGAGAGACCATGAATTTTAGAGAGCAAGGTTGGGGGTTAAATGGGAGGAGAGTTAAGGGAAAAGGGAAAATGATGTATGAATTATGTTCTCTACTTAAACACATGACACCAAGAAAACGTACATTTTCAAGTAGCAACTGAAGCCAGTTGTAGCACCATGTACCCAAATGAATAGTAATGTTCTTTTATCTGTGCAGCTTCTTCATTTTACCTTCAGTGTTTCATTACTTACAGCTACTATTTCCCAGGAGTGACTCTTGTGGTTGGCCTTCCCTATTTTATTGCTAGCTCTCTAGCTCTAATCATTTAGTGACAGAACATTCTGTGATAAATGTAATATCAAAGTAGACTGCAAATTTCTACAGTTTTATCTCTGTCCAAACATCACCTTCATATAGTAGGAAAAGGCACCACTAAAAGCTGCCATAATAAACATTAATATTATAGAGTGAATAGAATGAGTAGATATTCCAGAATTTTATAATATATAGTTTTATTCAACCACCTCCAGAAACCATGGCTTTTGTAGCAATAAAAACAAAACAAAAAACCCTCTTTTTAGCGTTAAGGGAAGTTCTCTATGTGTCGCCAAGTTCCCCCCTTTTGCGCCACATTGTTTGATGACTCAAGTGCATTCTTGAGGCAGCTGTATTCAAGTGGCATTCTTGTGGCAAATAGCTAAATAAAGCAGTTGTATCATGACTAATCAATTCTAAGCTGTGCTCTTCGCTGTGTTAAAAACAATAAGCAGTGCTGAGTCTGCTGACCGCTGCTCTGATTATTTGCATAGCACTGAGCAAGGGCCAACCGCCAACATCTCATGTGGCGATGATCACTAATAAAGCCTTAGTTCCATAAGACAAACCAAAAACCTATTTGACTTCTACTGAGAGAGCTTTTAGAGTGGTCCTTACTTGAGAATGTGTGAAATGAGTGCGCAGCATCTGTCCAATATTCTGAGTATGAGAAAGATCCAAGGCTGCATCCACCTCATCCAAGATATAAATTGGAGCAGGTTTGAAGAGGAGCATGGACAGTATTAGTGAGAGAGCCACTAGAGACCTGAGAAAATGGTGGAGGAGGTAAAGACATAAGTATTTATGACACAATGAACTAAAACACTAACGCAAACTTCCAATGTCCTTAGCATAATAAATAGTAGACTCATCTTAAACTTCTCATCACAAGTGTATTATTTTCCTGAGACAACTTTAATACATTTGGCATTTATACTGAAGATCAAGTTACTTTTAAAAAATTCCTTTTAATTTGTATGTACTGGTGTTTTGCCTGCATGTATGTCTGTGCACTACAGGACTGCCTGCTGCCCTCACATGCCAGAAGAAGGTGTTATAACCCCTGAGGCTGGAGTTACAGATGGTTGTGAGACATGTGGGTGCTGGCAAATCTATGTCTAGAAAAGCAGCCAGCCCTACCTAGCTTTCCGGGCAGCCCCAGATCATACCACATTATAACAAGTGACATTTATCCCTACCTCAACTGCTTATTTAGAGCCTAGGTATCAGGTAAGAGAGTGGCTATACATTTATTAAGGAAACTATCAACTTAATTACCGTTTAAAAACTTATTATACATGTACCCACACATATATTATATACTATATGTGTGTGTGTGTGTGTGTGTGTGTGTGTGTGTGTGTGGTGTGTGCCATACATGCATATATAAATTATAGATTATATCTCTACTCAAAAGATGACAACTTCATAAAAAACCCACAGGTACTTTTTTAAAATGATTTTCTGAATTATGACTTTTTTTTGGCTCTGTTTGGATAAAGTCTATTAGCTTCAATAATGAATGTTTCTCTTAGACACAGAATTCCAGGCTGATCCATTCAGCCCTTTCTAAATGCTCTAAAAGTTCCAGCTGTCAGTTTGGGATAAGAAGTATAAAGTCTCAAATCACTCTATGCTAAGTGTTTTTTTTTTTTTTTTTTGGGTGGGGGAATGGGGGGTGGCTGCCTCTGGATTTTCTAACATAAACATGGGTTTCCAGTCATCTTGTAAGTCTTGCTGTGTGTGCCTATGAGCTTATCTTGCCACTAGCTCAAATGACTGTCTCTACAGATTTCATCATACGTGCAAGATCTGATGTCATTATTTAAGTATATGTGTCCCATTTTCATCCAATTTTGGAACACTAATTTCATATGTGTTGGGCAGCTTTGGCAGGACACCAAATCCCTCCTCGGTTAAGCTTGATTAGATATGACTGGTATAACAAGTTAACTCTTTCTCATTTTATGGTATCTAACTCATGAATCTTGTGAGCTTTATATTTCATTCATGTTTTATCTCTACATTTCCACTTCATTATTTTTTAAAGGGTTTTATCTATGTTAGCATTTTTTTAGTGCAATTTTTGAAAAACTTACTCTACATTTTACACTTATTAATCTTCCTAGCTCAGTTTCTTTTTAAAGAATTATTCTTCTCTAGGTCACCACACTTTGGGTTTTCTCTTGCAAACTTATGAATACTATTATTATTTTAAAATCAGTTTTGCTGTGCAGCTCAGACTGAGCTCACATCTTGTATAGCAAGATGGACTCAAATTGTGGCAGTCTTTTTTCCTTTGCCCTTGAAGTCCTGAGAATACAGAAGTGTCTTATAATTCTTATTAAATGTTACAGACCATGTGCAGTGTCTATTTTGTTATCTTCTTTAAGGAGGTAGTATTCTTTGTGATAAAATTGATGTCAGGGCTGACTGTTCTGTTTTCTAGGGTTTGTCTAAAAGTGGTTACTTTAGGAACACACAGACCTAATGCTAACTTCTCTGTAGTGTCCTCAAACTACAGTCCCTGTGTCCTATTAAGTTCTGGTTGTTAACCCTTGCTAATAGTCAGGAGGGAGAAACCTGGGTAAGCACAGGGCTGACACTTCCATTTTTCCTTTCAGGTACTTAGGGCCCTACATGGCTTGCTCTTAGCTTTTGTTTAGTTATCTGGTTGAGTTTTTTTTTGTTTGTTTGCAAATATTCAACTACATTCAACTCTTAGCTATGTTGGTAACGTTTGCCAATTTACACAAATATTTTAACCCAATCTGTAGTCCCATAATTGGGCTTCAGAAACTCTTCAAAGGCAGCCAAACAAATCAAAACTGAAATAGAATTACAAAGTAAATAAAACAATGAAATGTAATAAAATAACCATGAAAATAATAAATTGTAAGGGGATTACATACCTCTGACCACCACTAAGCTCAGTTAGGTTTTCTTTCCACGTATTTCCCAAGGCAACCTTGAACTCCAGGCCATCTAAAACTGTCTGCCCTTCTGGTGGTGCAAGCATAGCATTGGCACCAGGCAAAAGGGTAGAAAAAATAGAGCCAAAATCTTTGTTCACCTAGATTAAAAAAAAATCATGTTACAGCATCAGAATATTTTCCAGTTGTTAGGATATTTACATGCAACTCAATAGAACCACAGTGTTGTTGGGAAGAAAATTTGTGGAAGCCATTTGAGCTGCTTGAATTGCCATAGCAGGTCTATCCTGGTGATTCAAAGCACATCCACATATACCTGATCAGCATCTACCATCTGTCTTATGAACATGACCAATAACCTTTAGAGTCCAGAAAACAGTTTGTGTATCTCTAGGGAAATCTTCAGAATCAGGGCAGGCACATAAAATAAAATCTCCTAGAGTCAAGCAGTATTTCTGAATATGGACCTAACTAAGGAACACATTTTACCTCAGCCAAAAGTAGTAATATGCCAGTAACAGAAGCTTCTATCACGTTACAGTAGTGTTCAAAATCAAGAAAACAAAAAAGGATGACTGCCATGCTGAATACTGAGTAATCAGGAAAGAGCAAAATCAACTTGTAAAATACAATCTCATTTGTACTAAATCTGGGAACTATTGGGGGGCATTTTTTATGGCCCAGTATTAATCTTATATGCTCTTCAGGAATGCCTAAGTCAAGTTTCTGTATATGAAAAGATTGAACTATAATTTTCTGTTGTATTGCGTTTGCTTGAGTCTTTCACAAGATTACATATGATTACATATGACATCCCTTTTAATTTCATAGAATAATATGAGAAGTACTGGTATTAGTTCTTTATAGATTTGGTGAGATTGAGCAGTGATTCCATCTGGTCATGGAATAATGCTAGATTTTATATAAGTAATGATAGATATTATATAAATAAAGATGCAGTTTAAGACTAGTAGTATTCCTGATTATGAACTAGATAATTTGTATTATCTCAGCCCAAAAGCTATGTGCTAATATTAATAGCTTCGAACAGTCACTTACTGTTGGATACAGAGAGAGGGATGATGACTTGGAGGCTGAATATTGGATGGCTTTAGTTATACTGGTGAATCTTGAGGATTAGGAAAGAGCAAACTGAAGCCAACAACTGTTAAGCAATACTTTATTCAGTTCTATTACTTGTTACATATTTGGTTGTTCATCTCATCTTGGTTTAATTTTGGTGAGTATGGCAATTTGAATGAGAATAGCTCTCATAGGCTCATACATTAGGTCCTCAGTTGGACTGTTTGGAAGGGATAAGGAGGTATGGCCTTGTTGGAGCTGCTTCCTACCTGAGTATTAGGACATAAGCTTTCAGCTACTTTTCTACTGCTGTGACGGCCTGGGTGCCACTGTGCTTCCTACCATCATGATCATGAACCCTCTGAAACTCTGAGCCCCTGACAGAGTATTTCCTTTTATAAATTGCTGTGGTCAAAGTGTTTCTTCACAACAGAACTAAAGTCATGAGTATGAATCTACAAGCTCCTGTAATGTTCTAATTTAGTAGAATATATTTTATTAAAATAAGGCCCGATGATTTTCTGAATTATGTTATCTGTTGTATTAACTCTTTTCCTCCCTGTTATATTTTCTTTGTCATTCATTTCCTATCCATTCATTAATTCCTCCCTAACACTGACATTCCATCCACCAATTTGTCCTTTGGCTGATCATTTTTCTAAGGCTCTGAGCTGCACTGTTAGATCAAAGTTTCCCTCATAGCACTGTTTATATTACACCCCTTACATTTTGGCATGCTTACCTCATTCAATTCTAGAATTAAAAAGCTCCTGTAAGTTTTTTAATGACCTACTCATGATTCAGTAGCTGGACACAAATCTGTAGAGCCCATAGGGTTTTTTTTTTTTTTTTTTTTTTGCTATTTCAATACTTTTATTTTATTGTGTACTCAGATAAAATACATAAAATTATTTCAATTTTGCTAATATAAAATGATAATTGAAATTCATGAAAACAAAACAAAACAAAAAGCCCTACTAATCAAGATAAAGCAAACCTTCCATCAGAAAAAAAGAAAACTGTACTGAGGTAACGCAGAAGGTCCTGCTTTAGGTTCTCCACTAGGAATAAAGGGACAATGAATACAATACAGAAAACAAACACGAGTTATAACACACCAAAACAGATGCAAATAATAAATAAGAGAAGAAAATTCTACCAACACAGAAAATTACCAAATCCCAAAGATGACTGAAAGAGAAAGAAAGAAATGATGACATTATAAAAATGGAAATGTTTAATAGAATGAGATAATATATCACCATCATAACACCTTTGAGGGTAAAAGGGTTAAATTTTTAAGATACAAACTGGGTGATAAAGACAACAGCTAGATACAATGATACAATGCCTAAAAGAAACTCAAGTTTACCCATAAAATATATGAACAAAGACTGAAAATGAGAAAAAACATGCAAGCAGAAACTGAAAGTGAGCAGCAGTAGCCACACTTAAAGTAGTTATAATAGACTTTAAATCAAAAACTGTGAAGAGACGAAGAGAGTTAGAATATGACATTAAAAACTAAAAGTAAGAACAATGAATTAGGAAAAAAAATCTGAACCATGGGGAGATCTATAAATTTACAAAGCATTACTACACCAAATGTACATGTAACTTAAACTGAAGAACAAAACCTGATTTAAAAATGGGTAAATAACCTGAATAGAAATTTCTTCAAAAGGAAAAAAATTACAAAAAGGCCAAAAAGGGAAAAAAAAACTATCAACATCACTAATATAAATCAAAACCATAATGACCTACTATCTCACTCAAGGTAATAAGGTCGATATGAAAAAAATTATAATGCCATCAAAATGTCAAATCTGAAACCAACATAGAGGCCTATTGATCAATAAGGATATAATGAAAATGATATATCTGATACACATACAGAGAAGAATATTAACTAGCCACAAAAGATGTACCATTCTGCTAAAGATTATGCTAAATGAAATAGTCAGCACAGAACTACAATCACTGCATATTGTTTTATGTTGTAGTCTTGCCTGACACGCTGACAAGATTTACAGTCACTTAAGAGAAAACTCCTGGTCATATCTGTAAGGTCACTTGTAGAGAGTCTTAACAGAAACAAGAAGACCTATCCTGAATGTGGGTCGTACTGAACCAAAGACTGAGCAAACTATCCAACATCTATCTCTGCTTCCTGACTGTGGGAACAATGTGCTCAGTGGCCTGCTACTCCTGCCTCGTGACTTCTCTGCTGTGATGGAGTATACCCCTAAAATGTGAACCAAATTAACCCTTCTTTTTGTCACAGCAACGAGAAAGGTTAACTAATCAATGCTAAAGCTTTAGAAAGAAAGGTCCATGGGAGTCTGATAAGGATTCCCCAGGGAAGGGGACTAGAGAGAAGATAGCTAATAGGTGCAGGTGTGCCCTTAGATGAGAGGACTAACTTCTCCTGCTTTATATCACAAGATGAACTATTGTTGACTGCAATTAATGGATATATTAAAAGTTAGAAAACAGGATTCTGATGTTCTTAGCACAAGCATTGGATGTCTGAAGTGAGTACATTCAATGCCTGTGTCATTACCACACACTACACATACTCAAATGTCACTGCATACCCTTTAAACATGTACAGTTATTAATATGTCAACTAAAAATAATTTTTAAAAGGCTTGCTATTTATTTTCAGTGTCAACTTACAGAATCTGCAAATCATCATCATTACACTAAAACTAACTATACTCAAACCTGTATTTTGGTATAGTAGTTTATTCAGATACATAGATTTACAGTACAGAAACATTTTAGAAATGGCCAGAAAAGCAATGAATGGTAAAACCGAGTCCTTAGAAGGTTCTTATTTCTAACCCTCCTGTTACAGTGCAATGTGCTGCTTTTAGTGTTAAGCAGTAGTGAAGGGTGTGGTTTCAAAGAGGAAAGAGAATAAATGGTGTTTCCTTTGAAAGTAATAGTCATGAGAGATGCTGATGTGAGAGAAACTTATCCACATCCTTTAGTAAAGTCAAAAAGACAAAGCACAGTTTAAAATGTCTTCTAGGTTGCGAATGTGTGCCTCATTCAAGCCACACTGAGCTAGCTGCTTTCACAGTGTAAACCTTCACCCTTGCCTTGGGATTACATTTTGGGATTCAACTACCTTTTGCCAAGCAATATTTAGGGCCTGATTTTTCTTCTGGTCAAGATCTTCTATAGTTGCAAGGATTTTGGATTTGTCATTTTCTACAATTCTCTTTTTCTTCATCAAGTCATTATACTGAAAGAAAAATAGAACAATTTATTTGTAAGATACAAAATTTCTTCCTCATTTATAGGTTTAGTCAGCCATAAAGAAATTCCACCCTATTTACTAGAAAGATACAATGTACCAGAACTATAACACAAACAAAAGTATGAGAAAAGTAAACATACTTCTGTATCAACATACAGAAAAATTCAACTTCCAAACCAAGAATTTGTTAAGTTCATACTAATCATCCCTTTTCTTCGTAGCATTTGAGGCAAACTGAAAAATGTCACACAAAAACTTAAGTATAAGTTGGTTAGTTTTACCAATGCCATGAATAGACTTTTAATTCTCTGCAGTGACATATATGCCCCATGTTTTCAATTAGGATCAATTCCATACATATCTATTCACTCTCTAATATAAATTACAAAATTAATTTTGCATAAATTAAAAGGAAAATATAAAGTTCCTGAGCATGCTCTTTCCCTGTGAGCTTCTCAGGAGTAGGGAGTTTTCCTTATACTACTTCATCTCATTTCATCAACAAGTGATACTAGATTCGCCTCCTAGACTATAAAAGTTTTGTCATGAAAGAGGAAATGGATACACTCTCAAGTAACTGAGAGTATTAGAAGCCAGTAAATGCTGCTGGATTTACAGTAGTAAAATGGTGGATAGTACCCACTTAGCAGTTTTAGTCATTACTTATAAAATGGTTTCGTACACTCTAGAGGCAGAAGAACTCAGACCTTACCAAGGATATAAGGATGAGGTTATAGACCAGCAGCAAACCTTATTCACAAGGCAAGTCTAAGAGTAAGCGGTTTGCATAAGAATGGCTCTATTTGCTCATATATTTAAACAAGTAGTCACCATGGGATCAAACTATTAGAAAGTACTAAAAGGATTAGGTGTGGCCTTGTTGAAGAAAGTGGATCACTGTGGATGGGTTTTGAAGTTTCAAAAGCCCAGGCCACAACCAGAGTCTCTCTTGCTGCCTACACAAAGCAGGATATAACTTTCAGCTACTGTTTCAGCACCTGTCTGCATGATGGCCGCCACCATCATGATGATAATGAACCTCTGAAACTGTAAGCAACTCCAATTAAATGTTTTCCTTTATAAAAGCTGCCTTGCTCATGTTTCTCATCACAGTAAGGCAAATATGTTTAGAGCAGACAGCAAAAGTCACCTATACAAGACAGCATAAAGAGAACTGATCTACAAAATAGCATAATATCAAGGAAGAAATAAAGAAAAGGGAGGAACGGGCAAACAAAAAATAGACAGAAAGATCCTACTACATTAGGCAAGAGACCATATACCGTCACAGATGCTGTGCTGTTCTAATATGACCAACACTGCTAGGAAGCCGACTCACCCGCTCCTCAGCTTCTGTCAGCACATTCATAGCTCTCATGTTGACATTTCTCCCTAGCTTCTCTTTTACTTCCTGTAACTTCTGAAGTCTCTGGCCAGCTTCTTTTGGGTTGTTTGTTTTGAAATCATATGCACTATTAGGTTGGCCAAAGAGGTGTTTCTCTGCATTAATCCAGTCATAATCATTCAGCATTTTGGATACCTGATCACATATGCAAAACAAATAAAATTATATTCAAACCAAACATTTTCAAACCAGTTTCCTAAACGCTTACAATTTTTAAAAGAAATTATTTTAGAGGAAAAAAAAAAAAAAACAGAAAAAGGAACGGTGAACAGCTCCTCTATAGAACAGGATGAATTCCTAGCTGAGGATTGTGGACTTATGAAGCACACACAATACACAGAATAGTCTCACCACCAAGTATTAGCAAGCACAAGTGGGTGTCCATTATTCTAATATACTCTGGCCCAGAAATGCTTTGGTTTGGTTTTGTTATTCCAATTTTAGAATATTTACATATATACATATATCTCAGAGATAGGATCTAAGTCAAAACAGAAAATTCACACAAAATCTGAAGATGATTTTACATGACATTTTTACTGTGTCTTTACTTTTGCTCTGACCTGGTATAGTAGACAAGGTCTTAAATTTTCTCCATATGGCATGCTGGCATACAAATGTTTTAATTTTGAAGCACTTAATATTTCCAGATTGAAGATGCTTCATTTGTATATTCAAAACATCTGTCAGTTGAGGCTCATTCAGATTTTACCTAATTCAATCATAAAGTAATTTGTGTATAGCTAAAATTCCTTAGAAATAGCCACAATATTTGATGAAGTCATGAAAGCCTAATTGTGACTACATTTTTTCGGAATCATAATCTAAGGAGGAAAAGCCTCTTCTGGGAAGGTAAAATGTAACTTTTTCATATAATATACGCACTCCAAATTTGAAATTATAATCTTTAATGGTTTTCCTCTAAAACTGTGTGAGATTCATTCATATCAGTAGAGTGTAATCCTTGTCTAATCTATTTACTTCCACTGTGTGGTAGATCTAAAACACAAAGTAACCTTTCAACTACAGTCTAGCTTCTGAGGTGACTGGTAAGGCCTTTGAAGGTACTGGACGGATGTGTTACTTATTCCTATATCTTCAGGATAGTGTCTGATATAATAATTTTTTATAAAGGTAACCATATATTCTTTAAAATACTTATACTGTGACATAGCAAAGGAAGACATTTCAAGTGTGATTAAAAACTGAGATAATTTTGAAATAACTGCATTGCACAAAATCATATTGGATACCTGAAAAACCAATGTCTTTTAAAATGACACATACATACATTTTTGAGTTCTTCAAATTCAACTTGCAATAAGATAATGTATATTATTAGTATTAATAAGTTGTATCAGTAAGTATGAATAAGAATACCAATCACATTCAGAAATATTACAGAAATACATCTTACAGAAAGAAATAAATGTCTACAATTAAATTTAAACCAAATCATTTGGGTTATTATTGAAAATGCAGTGACAGGCAGTTATCACAGCTGTAACTCAAATACACAGTAGGCTATCTTCCTGCCATTTGTAGCCAGTTTCCTATTGAGCAGTTACTAGAACTGTTCAAGAGCTCAGAAACAAAAACTTGACCATCTAGACCGTGAGACTAAACACAACCGTACCTTTGCAGCAGCATCATCAGCTTCCCGCTTATGTTTGCTTATGCTGTGGTCCAACTCCTTAATTTTAAGCTGAGAATCATTGTTTTGCAAATTGTGTTTTGCCACTTCTGCACATTTGTCTTTAATTATGTTGTCCTGGGCTGTTATTATTTCTTTTTGCTTCATCAGCTCATCCTGAGCTTTATTAACTGATTCCTAAAATAACAAAAAGAAAAATTAATAAATATAAGTTAGGTAATTAGTATTTTAATTCTGCTCCAAGTGCGTCTGACAGACTTGCAAAGCATGTCAATGGCTACATTTAATGGTTATATAAATTTTCACATTTTAAACCCAGAAAATGAGTCATGAATACAAGCATAAGATAAGCCTCAGTTTACCACTAAAAGGACTAAACTGATAACAGTCCATTCTATAGACAAGACACTTTACTACCTGTAGTGTAAGGGGAATGAATGCCTGGAAGGAGGGACTACAAGGGGTGATCCGCCACTTCTCAGTTTAAAAGTGCAGTTACCTATCCAGAAGATAAACTGAGAGGTTCCCCAAAGAACAAGAAAAAGCAAAGATAAGACAGCACAGCCTAGGAAGTTTCCCTCTGCAAACAGAAGGTGATTCTGTTACTGCTGGTAACAGAATGTCACAGCATTGAACACAGGGGTCAAAAGAAAAATGAACAGACTCAGTGCAAAGAAAAATTTCTTACCCTGACTTTCAGGGCCACCTGCTCCTCCTAACTTTCGAAAGACTAATTACAGGTGTGGTTTCCTCTACTACCACCTCCCTCTACTCCTTGGCTTTACCCTGGATTTTGAAGGTCCCCATAGTAAAGATAAGATCACAAACTCACAGGACAATGTTTATATGAGACAAAAGGAGAAAGACCTTAGCTCATCTTATACTTACATTAGGGGGAAAGAAAATTAAGACAAAGCCAAGTTAAGTACAATAATCTGTCAAAAGACTCTAAGAAATGATTTCCTTAAGTAATCACCAATAATAATTTAGATGGGGGAAGGGGGCATATTAGGGAAATAACATAATTCCGAGCAACAATGTTCTACACCTCAGATTGTTACATGTGCTCAGAGTGATTTAATTTCTTTATAATCTTCTATAATATTAATGTGTTCATTAATGATCTGCACGAGGAAAACAAATTCAAGACTTATCTTAAAATCTGAAGATATTTTAGCTCTTAAAACTCTTTGAAGAATAACATGAAAGTGAAATTCTAATACATTAAAGGGAACTAACACACAGTCTTATCAACTCTAAGTGCATGTGACAGGCAAGCTTAGGAAGACTCATGCTGAGACTAAAAAGGAGCCCCACAGATGTAGCTGCCAGTGTTTTTTGCACTGGGAGAAAATACACATGAGCCCTATCACTTCAGCCTGAGCAGAAATGGAGTTTTAATCTTGTTTGTCTGGAGACAATTAGTAGGACGATAATTTCTTTCCTTGGCTCCCAGGGAGTGTGCTTATCTGCTCCATCAGCAAGAGGAAATAATCTGTAAGGTGAAGCTTGACTGAACAACCTTTAAAAACTAACTCATCTATCTCACAGTTTCCTAGTTAAAAAAAAGAAAAAAAACAAAAAAAACACAACATTGATAGGGCATGGTATAAGGCAAAGAAAGAAATTAAGATGAAAAAAAAAAAAAAAAAAAAAGATCAAAATAAAGGAAACCAGAACAGCAATAATTAAAATTTACCTTGTAGGCAAGAAAGGAAAATTGAACAGAATCTATGCAAAAAAATCCAATCAACATGAACTATAATGTTGAGACAAATTATAAATTCTTAGAAAAGAAAGTTAAAATTATTCTGCTACTAATATAGTATGTAATAATGTGTTAGCAAAATGGAATATAATCAGGAATAAAGTCAAGAGCGAAGCAAATACTTTCTAACATACCACAGACTACATGAAGCAATCATTCTCATGGAAACCAAAAACACGGCATCTCCGGTGAATAGTTCTCCTGGAACGAGGAGGATACAGGGAAGCTATGGGGGTAACTGAAGCTGAGGTCTCTACCAGAACGGGATATAAAGACTGAAGTGGCTACCTCATGTGGGTAGGTAGAACTTCAGAGGAAGGAGGGTGATATCAATCCATGCACAAAACCTTCAACACAAAATGTGTTTTGCCTACAAGATGTGCAGTGATAAAGATGGAGTAGAGACAGCCCTGCTCCACCTGTTAGTGGACCCACATGAAGACCAAGTAGCACATTTGCCACAAATGTATAAGGGGTCTAGGTCCAGCTCCTACATGCTCCCTGAGGATACAACCAACCAACTGTTCCAACTCAGGACCCACTCCACGTGAGAGAGACAACCCCACACTATTAATGATGCTGCTCTGCTATGTTTGCAGTCAGGAACCTAGCATAACTATCTCCTGAGCAGCTTCATCCAGCAGCAGATAGAGGCAGATGCAGAGACCCACAGCCACACATCAGGAGGAGTTTGGGGAGTCTTGTAGACAACCTAATAAGTGGAGTGGGGGCTGTCTCAGTCTCTGTTTCTGGCCATCGGATCCCCTACCTGGACTGCCTGGTTGGGACTCAGTGGGAGAGGATATGTCTAATCCTGCTGGGACTAGATTTTTCAGGGTGGGGTGGTACAAGAAGGGACTGCTCTTCTCTGAAGTGAAGGGGAGGGAGCAATTGGGGGAGAGATTTGTAAGGGTGGAACTGGGAACAGTGGAGGGAGAGGGCTGTAACTGGGATGTAAACTAAAAAAATAACATAAAAATTTAAAAACTCAATCATTCTCAAGGGAAAAGATAACAGGAAACAACAGACATAGATGGCAAAGGTAAAGGGCTCTTTACTATGAAGTTCCTATGTAGATGGAAGACCTCAGTAAATACCATGTGTATTTAGTTAACACAAAACTCACGTCACTTATAAGAATGACATCTCAGTTAAAACCCAAATAACTTGAAGAATGAAGGTTATACTAGAGATGCAGATGTAGAAATACTACAAAAGTCAATTGACAACGAATAAAACAGGTTAAGACCAAGAGTCTGTGCTTCTGAGAACTGTCCATTTCTCACTATCAAATGCAAACATCATTGCGGCTTTATGTTACCTTACTATAGAGACACTGTAGAAAGGCAGAGCTGTACTTGCTGGTTTCACTGTGCTTGTCTTAAAGATAGGCTTACCAAGTATAGGGTACAGTGCCGTGCATGTCCTAGCATGAGGCTTTACATGGTTCCAGACTGGATATCACCCAAAGACCAGTGCTCAGAGATATTTGTTTCTCAGTAGCTACATATACAGCCCTGTGTGGAAAGCTTTTTCTAGCAAACCTAAATCATTGCCCAATTAGTCACAGCTCTGCAGTTAGATCTGTGGTCCTCAGCCTTGTGAATAAAGTGGGGCTCCACGGCTGTATCTGTGGATCAATCACCTCAGTTCTGAGGTAATACCCACTTCTTTCTGTTGTTCCTATGTACCTTAGAATTCTCTTTACCTCTAGTGATCAATCCTTTCACCTAAGCAGTTAATTTTTTTTCTTTAAACTCTGTTCATTTTACTTCATGTATTTGAGTAGACTAAGAATGAAAATCTGCTGTGATTTTATAACTTTCTGGAAAGACTTAAAGTACTAAATCAATCATGTTAATTAAACATTTCATAAGTAGATAAGCATTAAATTGGGAGCCAAGGACAAGGCCCACCATAGCATCAAACTGCTGTGCAGAATATGGCAACACCACACCAAAAACTTCTGGATCTGAAACCGTAAGAATCTCCCCAAATGACCAGTTTCAGGAAAATAGCAGGGACATAATCCTCACTTTCTTAAGAGATCTACAGGCTCAGGTTAGAGGCAGTAAGAAAGTGAGTGTGACCCTGACACAGCCCACACTGACAGTGGGCACACCTGAACTCCTCTCTACTCCCCGGCATCCTGTAAGTCAGTAACAAGATGCCTGCCTTTCTTCCTCACACTACAAGCCCCCAATTTTAGCCAGAGCTCACCTGAAAGACATTTCTGTGGAATACTTGGCACCAATGACAAGGGACTGCCCTCTTGCTCTGCAATCAAAGAAGGGATCGAAACTCTCCCGGGAGCTGTCTACCACATCATGCTGTGGATCCATTAGCTCTGGGGCTTGGACTCTCAGACCCCCACTCCCACTTACACACACACAACATGCCATCTTCTGTGAAGTTAATAACCGACTCCTAGTAAGTCTCTAACCCCAAGGACAATCTGCTTCAGTGTGCTTCTTGAACCCAAGCTTCTCCAATTTGATAACAAGTCTTACCTTATTTTTAGTGACCTCAGCTGCCATTATTTCAATCTGACCTTCGTAGGCTCTGATGGCTTCATTCACAGCATCAAGCTGCTGTTCATTAGACGAATGCTCTCTTTTGAGTTCCTCCAGCTCTAGAGTGATGGCTTCAACCTCCTACAGAAGCACACACTCACGGTTAACTGCTGGCCAGTCATTTAGCTCCACAGAGATTAAAATTAACATTATTCTCTTTTAAGTATGACTGCTCAGTATTAAACTCCCAACAAACCAAGCTGTTACACAGAAGAAAGAGAAAAGAAGCTAATAATCTCTTTTAAAATCGTATAAATTTTGAGTTTAGAAAATTGTATAATTATTTTACTTATCTGTAATTATACTATAGAAAAGTTATAAAACTCTACATAACATATGAAGTAGTGAACTTTAGTTACATTTTTCAGTGTGCAAGAGCCTTTATAACTTGACTTTGTTTCTTAACATAGACTTTTAGTTCACTGGAAAATTTCTGTGGAGCTAGTTAATGGAAGAATTTTAAGATGGGTTGAGAGTTTGTAAAATTTAGAGTATAGTCTTTAGAGACATAAATACATTCAAATACCAGCTCTGTCACTATGCAAAAAGTATTAAAGATCAGTCTTCAATTTTATGACACCTTGTTAATATAGCATGCTTTACTTCAGTAACTAACAGTGCACATCCACAAGGTAATGGTGAACGGGAACATCACCCCGTTAATGCTCTGATCAAAGACACATACAACATCATGATTTGCTCCAGATTTGCTTGACTCAACTGCAGTGTTTTTGGTATGGCTTGTAAAATGCATATTTACTATTTATATAACTTGTGTAAATTTTGGAATCAAGAGTGATGAGTGGCCAGCCTGTGACATATCATCACCTTCTGTTCTACACTGATTTTAAAAGATTGCTAAGTAAGGTCTTACCTGTTGTTTTTCTTTCATTTTCTTGCAAGATGCATCTGCCTTTGTTTTGGCACAATCAAGTTTTTTCTGAGCATCCTTCAGTTCTTTCTCTCTTTCAGCTTCTGCATTTTTCATTTTATTCTCCAATGCTTCATATTTTTCTTCAGCTTTCTTTTGGATTTCTTTTGTGTTTTTTAATGTCTCCTCACTTTCCTCTGAATCACAAGGTAGTTAAACATAGCTAACTTAATAATAGACAAAAGCTTATAAATCAAATCAATCTAAGAAATGTTTTGAAACATTAGAAGCTAGAGTTTGAATATTTTAAATCATTTTAGCTATGTTCTGGAACTGGCATAATGAAACATAAGCCTTATTAAAAGCAGTATTTGAATTATCTAACAATCTCTGAAGTTATTTCTTCTGAAAGATTAATTTGTATTTGGGGAAGTAGAGGAACATTTTTGTTTTTAAAATGATGATGATGATGACTCAGCCTTGCATTAACAAAGCCCATGCTGGACTGCTGAATTATACTTCCTGGCAGCTCAAATCAACACTGTGTTAACACTATTGTCCATGACTTTAGTTATCCCTACCTTACACTGATTCTGCCTACTTATGCCCAACCATGACACTGGAGAAGGACCAGGGCAACAACATGTTTAAATTGAAGTAAACAAGGAAGAATGGATATATGCCTGTCATGTGTGACATTTGTCAGAGCTAGGATCACAGTACAAATATAATTCCAGAAGCTAACACTGGACAATTTTCTATTGCTTTTTAGTGAAGAACAGAAATAATACTACAGAAATGCACATGTAGACTTTTGTCATAAATGATGATAAAAATAAAACAGGACACTATATACAATTAAATTATAATGAAGGAGGAAAAAAGGGCTTCTTAAAGATACGAAACACTTCAGGAATTGCATAGAAAAATATCTGAACACAGTACATAAATGACGTTGTGTATGAGATTTCTAAGACCTTGTGAGAAACCTTCAAGTAAATAAGACAAGGGTCTTGTAATCCCTATTCCTCCATTATACCGGCTGTTATTGGAATATGCTTTCATGACCCTCCTAGGTGTAGCAACAGGAATGGGCCTTACCTCAGATTACCCATCATCTTATTATTATTTAGAATGATGTCACCAAGAATTGTCCTCCTGATAAGTATACAGCTTAAACTGGTAACCTTGTCCTCCTAACTATGTACAGCCCAAACTCAAGTGACTTTTGTTCACATAACCTTGCTTAACCTTCAAGAATACCCTCAGAGTATAAGTTGTCTGATGCTCTGAATAAAGTTGAGCATGAGACTTTAGTTAATCTCAATTTTAGGATCCACTCTTCCACATCCCTGTTGCCAAATGAAGTAGCAAGACAAAAGTAGCTATGAAGTGCATTAGATTGAACATTTTTGTATGTAAACAATGAGAAAAAACAAATTGCCTACAGTAAAAATGGGCAAACAGGAAGCTTACAAGAATAGAAACCCAAGATCCCATAAACATACAAAAAGTATCCCAAACATTAATGATGAACAAAGTACAAATTAAATACTAGCTTAAATAATCATGTCACCTATTCACAACTGTGAGATTAGAGAATCCTAAAATGTCTAGAAAAAGATTTAAAGGAATGATATCTTTTCCATACTGATGTTAGTGATATTGATTTTAAAAAGAGACAATTTTGGTAATGCATAATAAAAATAAGGATGATCACAACCTAAGACCGGAAAGTCCCATGCTTGAATCTGTCCTACAGAAAAATCCCATGTGCGCTCTGAGAATCAAATCTTTTGAACGTAAAACAAATCAGAGCAGCACAAAGAGATTAGGCTGAGTGGGTTTCATCTTACCAATGGTTTTTTTAAGGGCATCTAATTCTTCCTGTTGCTTATGATAAGAACTTTGCTGAAGTTTCGTTTGCAACAAATC
Source organism: Micromys minutus (assembly GCF_963924665.1). Taxonomy (NCBI): domain Eukaryota; kingdom Metazoa; phylum Chordata; class Mammalia; order Rodentia; family Muridae; genus Micromys; species Micromys minutus. The sequence goes on from NC_137963.1 coordinate 30,703,641, forward strand.
TCCCTCTTCTGTCTTCATCTCCCACTGCTGTTTCAGTTGGCGATACCTTAAAAGGACAAGTTTATAAGTACGCTTGGTGTCTGAGACATGCATTCAAACATGAGGCTCTTACCTGAAGCAATACAAATAAAATAACCTCACGTAATACAAACAGAAAGTGATGGCAATGGTTACCATGGAGAGCTGTCACTGAAGGCAAAACGTAAATCATCAGGACACCATCAAACAAACTTTAATTTTACAAAGCACTAGAAATGATCTTGGAATAAATTAAGTTTATGCAAATGTATTAGTATACCTGTAGCTATACAACCACTAATTACTAGAAAAATAAAGTTAATGCCAATTTATAATATATAAATACATAAAAATACATGAACAATACATAAAAATTGCTTAAATCTGGCTACCTCCTTATTAATTTCTATTTTTAAATGTCAGAAATGATAATGTTACTTATGTCTTTTGAAACAGATAGTTTAAGAAGTCATGGGACTCGCCATCAGCATCTGGAATAAGCCTCTTTACAATGCTTCTACTCAGATTCTGGCTCCTCATCTCATTCAAAGTATTTAGCTAACTCAGTTGCAGTGAAATTTCAAGTTCATATAAATTCACAACACTATAAATTCCTAAGCTCTGAGGAGAAAGGATTGACCTAAATATAAACACTGTCTTGAGTATTTTTACTTGAAATTGTCTGACAGTAAATAAAACAGCACTTTCTTTTCCAAGTCACTAAACATTTGTAGAACACAGAAAGGATTTTGCTGATTCTTACATTTTTAAAATTTCAAAATCAGTTTCTTTTACCTCAGTGCTCTAATTAGTTAATAAACAAGTCTGAAGAATAATTAATCTCCTGCATCTAAAAAAAAAAAAAAAACAAAAAAGATGCAAAACCCAGGGCATTACAAACTCGCCAGCACCTTGATAAAGCTACAACAAGATGAAAAAACTCTGCTGCATCTTTTTTTACAGAAAAAAATTTCAGTTACTCTACAACTGATTAAGGTAAATAAAGATATGGGGGAAAATGGATATTTTCACACAATTTCACACTGGCATGGCCACTCTAACGAAATATGAACTTCTCTTCTATGCATACAGTGGATCTCACATCTTGATACACAATTTTAAACTTCAGGAACTGAATGCTACTGACTTACACGAATCATTTTATCATTTAGATTTATTTTACATGTATTCAGTATTGTAAATTCTAAACAAAATGCTTTTTCCTCAGTCTCTCTTTACCATCATCAGAGACTGGGAAATTACTATTATATTTCAGCAAGCACCGACCCGAGGCTGACTATTCGGCCTGTATTCATAGTGAGGCCTTTGTTTGTTCAGCAGTTGTGTTTGGCAAGGTTTTCCTGGTCATCCTACCAAATTTTCAGTACTGATTTCCTGAACAGTTCCTAGATTCTTTCCTGGTTTACCTTTTGCTTTATACAACTATTTAAAATATTTTACCAATTTATGTTTCTCCTCAGCTTTAAAATGCTAGAAGGCAGAAATAGTTTAATCACTTCCATATGAAGGGTATTTGGCATATACAAGTCACTCATTAAATATGTATTTGAGGATGTAATATCAAGAAGAGGTGAAATTCATGATCTCAATCAAGGAAAAAGGAGCATCTGTCTGATATAAACAAGTGAACCCAAAAGTAGACATGCAGGCCTGGGGGCACACCTTTAATTCAGGCACTTACGAGGCAGAGCCAAATGAATCTGAGTTCAAGTCTCAAAAAAAACAATACCTACACATACTCAGATTCTACCATCGGTATCGGCACATCCACAACAGCAAAAAAGTAAAAACAACTTAGATTTTCGTTCACCTGTGCGATGCATATACACAATAGGACTGTATTCAGTAATTAAAAATGAAATTAAAGAATTTACAATATAATTGATGAGGGAGCGGAGATGAGAACTTAATGGGTTGGAGGGTGGGTGGAACCACGAGAAAACGTGCTATGTGGTATGTTAAATAAAAGAATAAAATAACCTTACTGCTTACTTCCTGGCATGAACTGATCTGCCTGTTCCTCAGGCAGCTCGATGATCTCTGTTAGAAGAACAGCCACAGTGCTGCTCATTTAGGCTGACAACTCTTGAAGGCGATACCACACTGAGCAAACTCTAAGATCTCAGGTATTCTCTGGAGCATGCCAGTATTTCAAAGTATGCCCCACCAACCTCACCAACACCACAGATATTTTTCAAGAGGATTTCTTTTGTATTTAGTTAATTAGACCCTGGTAACTTCTTTAACAAAGGTAGCCTTTTAAATCAAAAAAAAGTAGGTAAAAAATAGACTCAAAATTTATTCAAAAATTAAAAATAAAATCAAAGTCAATTTCCAATAATTTTTATCATGCAAAATGCATATAGCTTAATCCAAAATATACTCTTACTTTTCAGCAACATTCTTAAGACCCGCTAATTCCTCTTCTAGAGCGTGCAGTTCATTCTCCTTTGTTCTCAGCTCATCTTGAACATCTTTGAGTTCTTGAAACTTGGTTAAAATAGAAGCTGCCTGGGACCTAGCACCTGTATTGAAGCAAATTAACAGAGGCTTTGGATACTAAGTTACTACATGCTTATTAAATATTCTTTTCTCAAAGAATTATACTAGAAATGATGAAACAGCAAATCCTACAGTAAATTTAGGATGAAAAGGAATCTACACTGCAAAGTAAATTATTCAATTTCTTGAGAAAAGGCGTAGTTAGGCTAAGAATTTACAAAGTTAAAAAAAAAAAAAAAAAAAAAAACCTTTGTGACTGCAACTGAGCAAAAGCAACCCATATTCCCACCACTACCTGTGGTGGTTTGTATATGCCTGGCCCAGAGAGTGGAACTATCAGGAGCTATGGCCTTGTTGGAGTGAGTGGAGCCTTGTTGGAATTGGTGTGTCATTGTGGCTGTAGGCTTTCAGACTCTAGTCCTAGCTGCCTGAAAGTCAATATTCTCCTAGCAGCCTTCAGATGAAGATGTAGAATTCTCAGCTCCTCCTGCACCATATCTATCAGGATGCTGCCATGTTCCTGCCTTGATGATAACGGACTGAACCTCTGAACCTGTAACCCAGCCCCAACTGAATGCTGTCCTTTTAAGAGTTGCCTTGGTCATACTGTCTGTTCACAGCAGTAAAACCCTAAGACACTACCCTAGTGTCTGGACTAGCCTAAGAACAAACAGAAATAGACTTTAGAGGAATGAGCTACTGAGCTGATCCTTGATAGTGGATCATAAGCTACTTGAGGGCTTTGACACTATTCTGTACTTTAAAAAAGCAACTGGGAAAGAGAGAGAGAAACTGCCTCAGAGGCACAAACTATTTACCACAGAACTAACTGCTAGCAGAAGTGGATATATAACATACCTCCACTCAGTGTTCCATGAGGATCAAATACATCACCCCCAAGGGTTACAGTTCTGGTCATTATCCTTTTATCAAATGCCACTTTTTTGGCATTATCCATATTGTTACAAACAAATGTTGTTCCAAAGACAAATTCCATTGCTTTCTGAAGTTCTGGTTTGTAGTCAACCAAGGAAAGAGCTACATGAACGTTGTTAGGACCAACCTTCATGGAAACAAAAGATATATCACAAGACACACTACTTTCTTTGAAATATAAACTAGTAAGAACTGCAACAATATATATTTAAACTATATATACCTAGTAATAATTTTTTATTTAAAATACAGTTTTAATACCAAAAGACTTATTATCAACTAAAATAATTTAAATACTAAGCACTAAGGTACATTAGGTCACCCCTTTAATCTCAGTCCTCTGAAGGCAAAGGCAAGTGGATCTTTGAGTTCAATGCCAGCCTGGTCTACAAAACGAGTTCCAAGACAGCCAGGGCTATACAGAAAAACCTTGTATTGGGCAAAAAAAAAAAAAAAAAAAAAAAAAAAACAAAACAAAACAAAACAAAACAAAACTAAGCACTGTAAGTTTCTTTTAAAAAAGGCCATACCAAGTTCTCATATCTAAATGGACTATACAAATACAATGATTAATTAAAGTAATCTCTATGTCAGCATAGTTATAGAATGTTTGGGTTCAATTATTAGTAATTTGTTTCAGTGAATGCTTTTTTTATTCAAATGAACTATAGCAGCCACTTTCAAAAACCAGAAATGAACACAATGGCTAACTGAAAGGGTAAAAAGAACAGGCAAGGCCCTAGTCTTCCTCTGCAATCATGGCCTCTTGTGAACTCAATATTCCCATGTTCTTAGAAGAACTTAGCATTGCTTTGACAACAGCAAGACAACAACAGCAGCACCATGCCCAAATCTTCTTCTGAGCCAGAGGCACCACTAACAGATCTGGCTACAAACTCTAAGAAACAGTGTACTTGCTGGTAGAGGTTTGAAATTCCAAGTCACTAAACCACACAAACTAAAACAAACAAACACAAGCCACTTTCAACTACAAGGGCATTTTGAAATTATTTTGATTGAAATTTTCTCAGCAGTACTAAAGACCCTGACTATCTGCTTAGTGTCTTAACTACAAATGCTACTATTTCTCGGTTTCACGTAACTTTTGAACTCAAAACCCTTACAAAGGGGCTCAATAATAAGATCATTTTGTTGAAAACATATTTGGCTTCTTCTTTAAAATTATTTTTTAAGTGAATTCGTGTTTTTCTGCATGTATGCCTGTATGAGGGTCTTAAAGCCCCTGAAGTTAGACAGTTGTGAGCTGCCATGTGAGTACTGGGAATAGAACCTGGCTCCTCTGGAAGAACAGGCAGTTCTCTCAACAGCTGAGCCATCTCTCCAGCCCAGCTTCATGTTTTTAATCAGCATTCACCACGCTGAATGAATGGTGGGGCACTGGAGAGAAGGCTGTTGAGAACACTGGCTGTTCTTCCAGGACAGTTCAGTTTTCAGTACCCAGTCAGGCCGCTTGTAACCCCAGCTCCAGGGCAGCCAAGAACATGAGCATATAGCATATATTCATATAAATCCTTAAATAAAACAAATAATAATAAAAATAAATCATTTAAAAATAATAAAAATGCATTTTCATATATACATCTATTTTCTTAATAGCAGACACACAACAATTGAGGCCACCTTATCAGTTAACTAGAATTCTATATGAGTATACCCCTTAAAATTATTATTTCCTAAAACTAAAAGAGATGAACATTTAATAAAGACAAAGAAAGACTTACAAGATTCTGAGCGACCCTCAGAGTTTCAGGAGCAATACACCTGGCTGAAATCTTATTGAGAGGAATGATTGTGTATCGACGCTTCAATTCCCCCTTTTCTAGTAGCTTCTTACCAGTAACCTAAAACACGCATATGAAACTTTTAGAAATAAAACACTAAAATGGGATGCATACAAGTAAGAATACATCATCAAATATATCTGTGGGGTGTTTTCCCCAATGTAGATCTTAAAAGTACATAAAGCAGATTATAATTCAGCCTTACATAAGATGTTTTTGTGGGCATAGAAATGAATTTGGAAGGTGTTTTGCTAGGTGATGTAAGTCAGAAAAACTACTATACAATGCCATCTACATACAGAATCTTAAAATGAAAAGCTGATATAGAGAACAGGTGACACGTAGCAAGGAAGAACAAATACATACGAGCAGATAAAGGGTGTGAGTTTGCAATCAGAAAAGGGAAATATATCTGGAAATATGATGTTCATGTAGAATGCCTTCTCCTGGCTCCTGCATGCACACACACATATATATGGTGTGTATACAAGCAAATGACACACACAAAACTAAAAGATAAATCATAAAATGTACACAATAATAAAGTTAATTTACACAAGTAACAGTGAAAACTAAAGAAATGTACATAAATCTAATATTACTGTAATAAACACATTGACAGATTATTTTATAAATTTAAATAAATATAAATTTACAGAGCAAAACAGAAAATAAATTAGAATTAAATTTGTCAAAAAGAATTAAAAAAATTAAGTGGCTTGGAAAGCTACGAAATCACACAATTTTTCTGGCATTATGTGATTTTTTTTTTAGGCAGAATATTCATATGAAATTTTCTTTAACTAAAATTCATTTACCTCTGTGTCTACTATGACATTGTAGAGTCGCTCCCCAGCCACCAATTCCAGAGCTGTGGCTGCAGCATTATCTTTCACACTTATCAGAGAAGCTACAAGTCCTTTTACACAATTTCTATTCCAGTTCTTCTCTGGGTCCCTAAAAATTAATGTTAGATAAAGAATGTAGTATCCTAGATAAGAGCTCCAAACAAATAAATTAGAATAGTTACAAAATGTCAGCTATTTTCTGAATTACAACTAAAATATTTCAGTAAATTAACAGATTTATTGTTTACCTTTAATTATGTGTATGCAGATATCCATGGGGGGGGAGGGTAAATACATGTGAGTGCAGTTTCTTGTGGAAGCTACAAGAGGGTGTTGGAGTGAAAGGTAAGACACCTGACGTGAGTGAAGAGAACTGAAATTGTGAGCTCTGAAAGCTCCTAACCACTGAACCATCTCTCCAGTCCCTTTCTGCACATTTCCAATGTAATGAATACACCTTTGGTGTTCTAATCTCTCTAATACATAACTATGGTTGATCTACAAAGCCCTAACAAAGCAGTAGCAGTAGCTCAGTAGTTGGGTACTTCCCTCACATGCCTGATGCCCAGGATTCAATGTTCAATATTGCCACTGAAAACAGATGAAAAATGAATGTCTTAAGAATCCTGTGTAGTAAAACAAATTAGAAGATGCAAGAGTAATAGCAGAATAAATTTGAAGGTAGTTTAAACTGAAATTAAATCACCTCATCTGATTTAAAATTATTGATGCTAGTATCTGTTATTTTCACAAGAACCCAACATTTCATATACTTCAATTAATCAATCAATTCATATTTTAAAAAATGCATCTTAAAAATCTTTTGTGTCAGATTGCCTTTCAGCTTACATAAAAATGTGTGGTGGCTATTACTGTGTAACATGTAAGGTTTAAACCTCTTACTTGTATGCAAATCGAAGATTGGGAAATTTTGCCAAGAGCGCTTCGTATGATCCATTTAGATTACTGATGTCACGAGACAGCTGCCTGTGCTTTTCCAAAAGCCATTCCTCTTTGTTTTCTGAAGAGCAAATCACAAGGAGCTTGTAACCAGTCTGACAATATCACTTAAAAGAAGTAGAGCCTCCACCTCTATAAAGTACTCCAAACAGCAAATGTAAACTTGTAGCTAGTATTAAATAAAAGGTTGCTTACCATACAATTCCTATCAAATATTAAATGGGCATGTTTCCAACACCAAACATAAAAAAATTAGTGCCTACTAAGTGAAATAGACAAATGCCAGTTTTAAACATTCAAGTGATCAAATAAGAAATTATCAAAAATGCATAGGATAACTTTATGACTAAATAATAAATAAATAAAGTACTAATAAATAGGTAAAATAATGCTTATTCATTTCCTTTTTTAGTCTCTATGAATAAAAACATACTAAAGATTTGACCTTAGGGACCTTTAAGACAGACCTTCATAATTTAGCTTCTTCATTTCAGTTTCAAGTTTTTCTTTAGCTTTTTTGACAGCTTCAAAAGCTTCTTGATCCTTCTTGTAGCCACTGTCCATCTTCCTGACTTCTGCTTGTTTACTCTTTAGTTCTTGTTGGGCATGTTTCAACTTCATCTGAGCCTGTGATGGATGGATGGAACAATAGCAGTAGTAATTAAACCAAGATTCAAACTGATTTAAGAGACATCAGAATTGAAAATGTAATTGCATGGTATCCTAAGTTGATACTAAAAAATTATTCTTTTGTCTTAAAAATATTAATATAAATGAATTAATGCTTTATTCTGTATTAATACAGTCTGTCTTTAGCATAAAATGTGACATAGTAATAAAGTTGAGAAATTTTCTGAAAGAATGACTCCAGTAGCTAGTTAACCATACACCAGAGAGGGGCATATCACTGTTTCTGTTCTCTTCCTTTTCATCTCATGCCTTTTTTTAACTTTCTTTTCCTGTCTGTGAATCCTGCCTCTCGGTGAGAGACAAGACAATATGGAAAAGGGAAGCTAAACTGAAAAAAATTCAATGTCACAAACTGATTTTCCAAAGGTGACAATTTTTACCCTTATGAATTTATACCAGTCAATACTGCTTCTTAAAGCCATACGTTGTTTATCCTCAGGGTATCCTTGCTTTATAACTGAGTGGTAAATGATTAGTTTTTCCCAATTCCTTCAAAGTAAGTTAATTAGAAACAGTAATTTAAAACTTTTACAGTACTGATGAGTTCTTACAACTTTATGCCTGTCAATTATGAAGTTAAAAATACATTTTAAGTGATTAGGATTAATAAATAAACATATGAATGTTTCCAAGTACATATTTTAAAGGTGGCCCTTCACTGCATAAAAAGCATACATGTGTAATCACACGCAACACTATAGGCTGAGCCGAGGGCCTCTAGTATACAACTCTTTACAGTCAACATTACTGATATACGACAATGAACTCATATTAGAGACTAGAGATGTACATACAGCAGCAGTTACACCATGCTTAGCACCTGTCCTTACCTGCTTGGCCTCCGTCTGAGCTTTACTGATGTCGTTTTTACAGGTTATCATCTGACCGGCCAGAGTTGCTTCTGCTCCATCTTCATTGCTGGACAGCCCAGCAGACACCGCATTGAAGTGCTGCTGTGCAGCGGCCAAAGCTTCAGCATCTTTATCACTCGCTTCGCGGAGGCTCTGCAGCCCATCGGTTATCTTCTTAACTTCTCTTTCCTTTGCTGCTAATGCTTTAGAGTCCTTCAAGAAGAATGTCAAAATGGAAAGGTATTTTAGAAAACAACTTTCAATTTATTTAGTTATTAAATTTCATAATTATGAGTAAGCACAGTAAAAAAAAGTAATTTAACTGTCCTAACTTTAACTGCTGAATTCTCACTTTGAAGCAGGCTGTTTTGGAGATGTTACACCTATACAATTCAGTATTTTCATTCCAAATGGGATAGTAAAATCCTGGAGAAAATAGGATAAAGTTACTATATATAAAAAAAAATTTCTTAAGAAAAAATAAAAGTCAGTTTTGAACTCTATAAAAGTAAAATGATAGTCTCCCTATGTCACACTTGAAAGTTTTAAGGATGAAAAATACATATAAATATTTTTTTATGAAGTAGCATTACTATTCAAGCATTACGGGCAGCTCCTAAAGGTTGGAAAACTGGTGAGTAGGAGATCTAGGCAGCCAGGGAGCAGACAGATCTCTGCAGAGTGCTCACAGAAAGCGCACCCCCACCCCCACCCCGCACTCCCTGCTTGAACCAGGCACCAGGAACAGAACTTTGGAACTTCTGTTTCCACCCAGAGGCGACTTCAGGGCGTAGAACAGGGCTCGGCCCATCTGCCACCTGGACCATTGGAAATCCAGGGACACAGACCAGATACAAAGGAAAGGTAAGAACATATCACTGCCAACAAAATAGCAAGAGGAAAGCGAAAGAATATATCCCAAGGAAACCAGGACAAACTGGCAACACCAGAACCAAGCTCTCCCATAACAGCAAACATTGGAATGCCAAACACTCCAGAAAAAGAAGACGCAGATCTGAAATCATACCTCAAGATGCTGATAGAGATACTTAAACAAGAACGGGAGGAAAAGCAAAAAGATTCAGAAGCTTTTAAAGAGGAAACAAGAAAAACACTCAAAGAACTAGAGGAAAACGGAACCAAAGACATGAAGGAATGGAAGAGGGAATTTAAAACGGAAATTGACACAATAAAGAAAACATGAAAAGAGATAACCCTAGAGGTAGAACACCTAAAAAAGAAATCAGGAGTCACAGAAGCAAGCATTTCCAATAGATTACAAGAGATGGAAGAGAGAATCTCAGGGGCAGAAGACAACATTGTAAACATACACAAAACAGCCAGAGAAGATGCAAAAAACAAAAAGCTCCTAACCCAAAATGTCCAGGAACTCCAGGACACAATGAGAAGACCGAACCTAAGGATAATAGGAATAGAAGAGGGTGAAGAGTATCAGCTAAGAGGCACAGTAAATATCTTCAACAAAATCGTAGAAGAAAACTTCCATACCCTCAAGAATGAGATGATCACGAGCATAAAAGAAGCCTTCAGAATTCCAAATAGGTTGGACCAGAGAAGAAATACTTCCTGACAAATAATAGTCAAAACACCAAGTGCGCAAAGCAAAGAGAGAATACTAAAAGCAGTAAGGGAAAAGGGTCAGGTAACATATAAAGGCAGGCCAATCAGAATCACACCCGATTTCTCAACAGAGACTATGAAAGCTAGAAGAGCGTGGACAGACATCATGCACACCCTAAGAGAGCACAAGTACCAGTCCAAGCTGCTATACCCAGCAAAACTATCAATCACCATCGATGGAGAGACAAAGATATTTCAAGACAAATCAAAATTCACACAATATCTGACCACAAACCCAGCACTACAACGAATTATAGGTGGAAAACCCAATACAATGAGGGGAAATACAGCCTAGTAAGAACAAGAAAACTCCTAAACAAGAAAACCAAAAGAAGAAAAAGACACAGACACAACTCAACCCACAAAAGCAATAATGGCAGGAAACAGAAACAACTATTCCTTGATATCTATTAACATAAATGGACTCAACTCCCCAATAAAAAGACATAGGCTATCAGACTAGATACATAAACAAAATCCAGCATTTTGCTGCATTCAGGAAACTCATCTCAGAGAAAAAGACAGACACTATCTCAGAGTAAAAGGGTGGGAAAAAAACTTCCAAGGAAACAGCCCCAAGAAGCAAGCTGGAGGGGCTATTTTAATATCAAATAAAGTAAATTTCCAAACAAAAGTTATCAAAAAAGGTAAGGAAGGACACTTTTTACTCGTTACCATGGAAATCTGTCAGGAGGAACTCACAATCCATAACATATATGCTCCAAATAAAAAAGCACCCACATTCATAAAAGAAACCCTACTAAAGCTCAAAAAACACATTTCACCCCACACAATAATAGTGGGAGACTTTAATACCCCACTCTCACCAATGGACAGATCATGGAAACAGAAACTGAAAAAAGACACTGCAAAACTAGCAGAGACTTTAAACCAACTAGAATTAATAGATATATACAGAACATATCATCCTAAAGTAAAAGAATACACCTTCTTCTCATCACCCCATGGCACCTTCTGAAAAATTGACCACATAATTGGACACAGAACGAGCCTCAATCGATATAAGATTGAAATTCTCCCATGCATCCTGTCAGATAACCATGGTCTAAGGCTGGTCTTTAACAACAACAAAGAAAACAAAAAGCCCACATACACATGGAAACTAAACAATGCTCTGTTAAACGATAGCAGGGTTAAAGAAGAAATACAGAAAAAATTAAGGATTTTCTAGAATTCAATGAAAACGAAAACACAACATACCCAAACCTATGGGATGCAATGAAAGCAGTACTGAGAGGAAAACTCATAGCCCTAAGTGCTTCCAAAAAGAAACTGGAGAGAGCTTACATCAGCAACCTGACAGCACAGCTAAAAGCCCTAGAACAAAAGGAAGCAGATATACCCAAGAAGAGTAGACGGCAAGAAATAATCAAAATTAGGGCAGAAATAGACCAAATAGAAACAAAAAGAACCATTGAAAAAAAAATCATCAAAACCAAGAGTTGGTTCTTTGAGAAAATTAACAAGATTGATAAACCCCTAGCCAGACTAACTAGAGGGCAAAGAGTATACAAATTAACAAAATCAGAAAGGAAAGTGGAGACATAACAACTGAAACTGTGGAAATTCAAGAAATCATCAGATCCTACTACAAAAACTTATACTCCACAAAATTGAAAAATCTGGAGGAAATGGACGAATTCCTAGACGGATACAAGATCCTAAAGTTAAACCAGGACCAAGTAAACCATCTAAATAACCCTATAACACCTAATGAAATAGAAGAAGTCATGAAAAGCCTCCCAACCAAAAAAAGCCCAAGTCCAGACGGGTTCAGTGCAGAATTTTATCAGACATTTATTGCGGACATAACACCAATACTCTCCAAACTATTCCAAAAGATAGAATCAGATGGAATACTACCTAACTCATTTTTTGAGGCCACAATAACCCTCGTACCTAAACCACACAAAGACCCTACAAGGAAAGAGAACTTCAGACCAATCTCACTTATGAACATAGATGCAAAAATACTTAACAAAATCCTTGCAAACCGAATCCAAGAACACATCAAAACGATTATTCACCATGACCAAGTAGGCTTCATCCCTAAGATGCAGGGATGGTTTAATATAAGGAAATCCATCAATGTAATCCACCATATAAACAAACTCAAAGATCAAAATCACATGGTCATCTCACTAGATGCTGAGAAAGCACTTGACAAAATTCAACAGCCCTTCATGTTAAAAGTATTGGAAAGAACAGGAATCCAAGGTCCATACTTAAACATAATAAAAGCAATATACAGCAAACCAACAGCCAACATCAAATTTAAAGGTGGCAAACTTGAAGCAATCCCACTAAAATCAGGAACTCGACAAGGCTGCCCACTCTCCCCCTTCCTATTCAACATAGTACTGGTAGTCCTGGCTGGAGCAATTAGACAGCAAAAGAAGATCAAGGGGATACAAATTGGAAAGGAAGAGATAAAAACATCACTCTTTGCTGATGACATGATAGTGTACTTAAGTGACCCACAAATTCCACCAGAGAACTCCTACAGCTGATAAACAAGTTCAGCAAAGTGGCTGGATACAAACTTAACTCAAACAAATCAGTAGCCTTCCTATACTCAAAGGACAAACATGTGGAGAAAAAAATTAGGGAAAAGGTACCCTTCACAATCTTCACAAAAACTATGAAATACCTTGGTGTGACTCTAACTAAGCAAGTGAAGGACCTGTATGACAAAAACTTCAAACCTCTAAAGAAGGAAATTGAGGATGATCTCAGAAAATGGAAAGATCTCCCATGCTCATGGCTTGGAAAGATCAACATCTTAAAAATGGCCATCCTACCATAAGCTATCTGCAGATTCAATGCAATCCCCATCAAAATACCAACCCAGTTCTTCATGGAATTAGAAAGATCAATGTGCAATTTCATATGGAACAAAAAAAGACCTAGAATAGCGAAATCCATCCTCAACAAGAAAACAACTGCGGAATCACTATCTCTGACCTCAAGCTATATTACAAGGCAATTTGCTGAAAACTGAATGGTACTGGTACAGAAATAGGCATGTGGATCAATGGAATAGAACAGAAGATCCAGAAATGAGCCCTTATTATATATATGGTCACCTGATTTTTTAAAAAGGAGCTGTAAACATTCAATGGAAAAAGGACAGCCTATTCATAAATGGTGCTGGTCCAACTGGCACTCAGCATGCAAAAGAATGAAAATAGACCCTTTCTTATCTCCTTGTACAAAGCTCAAGTGTAAGTGGATCAAAGATCTCCACATTAAACCAGATACACTGAAACAGATGAGAAAGCAGGGAAAACCTTAGAACACATAGGCACAGGAGAAAATTTCCTGAACAAAACACCAATGGCTCAAGCTCTAAGGTCAAAGATTAACAAATGGGACTTAATGAGATTGCAAAGTTTCTGTAAGGCTAAGGACATCGTCAAGAAAACAAAACGGCAACCAACAGAATGGGAAAAGATCTTTACCAACACCACATGAGATAGAGGCCTAATATCCAAGGTATACAAAGAACTCAAAAAGCTAGACACCAGAGAATCAAATAACCCTATTAAAAAATGGGGTACAAAGCTAAACAAAACATTCTCAGTTGAGGAATATCCAATGGCTGAGAAATATCTGAGGAAGTGCTAGACATCCTTAGCCATCAGGGAAATGCAAATCAAAACAACCCTGAGATTCCACCTCACACCAGTCAGACTGGCCAAGATCCAAAACTCAGAAGACAGCAGATGCTGGCGAGGTTGCAGAGAAAGAGGAACACTTCTCCACTGTTGGTGGGGTTGCAAACTAATACAACCACTCTGGAAATCAGTCTGGCAGTTCCTCAGAAAATTGGACATAATACTACCTGAAGACCCAGCCATTCCACTTCTGGGCATATACCCCAGAGACACCTTAGTACACAACAAAGATATATGCATCACAATGTTCATAGCAGCTCTATTTATAATAGCCAGAAGCTGGAAAGAACCCAGATATCCTTCAGAAGATGAATGGATACAAAAATTGTGGTACATTTACACAATGGAATACTACTCAGCCACCAGAAACAATGACTTAACCAAATTCTTAAGAAAATGGCTGCATCTAGAGAATATCATCCTGAGTGAGATAACCCAGTCACAAAAGAACAGACATAATATGCAGTCACTAATAGTAGGATGCTAACCCCGGAGGCTCGCACTGCCCCAGAAACAACTCACAGACTGTATGAAGTCCAAGAAATAAAGAAAGCAAAACAAAACAAAACAAAAAAAAAAAAAAAATAGTCATGCTCAATCCTTACCCACCAAGAACACATCGACAAATTCCGGGTTGTACCCTGTATTACATGTAATGTCTGCTCATTGTTACTGGTGGGATGTTTATCACACTATCAAACCTTTAAAAAAAAAAAAAAGTACTGACAAAAATGTATTGTATAATTTTATGCAAAAAATGCTTAAAATTTGTACATTTATCTTTGTTTTGTAAAATAAAGTTGTTAAGAAAAGATTCAAGCATTACAAAGTACTGCTAATACTTAACACCTTTTAAGGAATATTTATGAGATATTTGATATGAGACTAGATACCAACTATGATAGGAAAAAAGTTCTTATTTACATGAAGGTGTACAGTATTTTGAACCACTTGATTGTGATTCACCTAATATTTACTACTGTTTACTATACAAACTATATGTGTAGGGAGTCTTATTCTACAGAAGAAAACATGATAAAATAAAGCAAGGTCAGGAGACATCAAGTAGTGGAAGCTACTATATTAGGAATAGAGGAAAACCTGGCTGCCAAGACATTTGAGAAGCACAGGTAAGACTGAGCATGGAAGCAGCCAGCGCTGTACTTGGTGACAGGATGGTTGGAGCACACAGAGCAAGAATATAAAGACGCCAGAAGTCACAGTACAAAGCACAGGAGGCTAGGATAATCACTTATTTAATCAGCATTGACTCTGAAATAAATTTTAATATAAGCAAATTAAATTTTAGTTTCTATAGAGAACAAAGTATAGAGTGGCTAGAGAAAACGCTGGGCAGCTACTAAGCCAATAGCCCTAATGGGAGGCAATAGCTCAAATGAGCCTGCAGTGATGGATGGGAGCTCACAAACTCTAGGTTTTCTGGCCTAAACAGGAAGAATAACGGTGCCATTAACTGATGTGGAAAATTCAACATTGATGGGAAAATTTATGACTTTCATATTGGATGTGGTTAAGTTTACATAGTTTTGTTAGTCCCTCAGGTAAAAATATTAACTAGTTGGAAAATAAATATATAAGTAAAAAACTATTCCTCAGATGGCTTTGTTTGACCTATTTCATTCCCCCTGTTTAAACACAGTTCTTAAAAAGTAGCTGAAGAATGTGCTAGCAATGTAACTTCCTAAGCCCGTGTTCTAATCCTCTCTCCCCCTTAGAAATAAGAAATCCTGTAATGCTTTAACACAGCCTTTCACATCACCATAGATTCATCCCATTTCGTTCCAGTGATGCCTGATCAGGATGTTTCATCAGCTGCATGTCAAATGGACAGACACCATACACCCATGACAACTTTCCAAGGTTATGTGGAAATGGCCCACAATATAACCCAAACTTCGCTTCTACATAATTACCATCTATATGTGAGATATAGATCTGATTCCCATAACTTGCTGAGTGACATCAATACAGTCAGTCTGGTAACCAGTGCAGTGAATGAGAATGCTTCACAAAACCAGGGATCCAGTTTGGTTTACTAAAAAAGCCCAAGTGGCCTTAGCCTGTGACACATAACACAGATGAACAAATAAATGGCCTGACAATTTAGGGAGAAAGACATCGTAAATAAACCTTGGTTACTCTCTCCAGATGTTAATGAGCTTGCTACACACATCTGATGGGGATTGGGATGTATAAATGTGGGAGTTTAGCCTAAGATCAAATTTTGGAGAAACATGTAATTTCATGTCCCAAATGTTAGAATTCTTAAGTAGGTTACTCATGCCTGTGCCATCTGGGAGTGAAGTAATACACAGTACAGGGTGACTTAAGAAAAACAGAAAATCTAGAAGATAGGAAAAGATAAGAAAGATTTATGCAACCCAACTAAGGTGTCTGTTTGATGAAGAGATATTGTAGACCCAACTGGCTGGCTGCTTGATTTTTCATCTCAGTTATCAACCGGATGAGAATTAGTATCACCTGGGAGACAGTCTCTGGACATGCTTGTGCAAGAGTATCTTGATTAGGTTAACTGAGGTGGGAATGCCCGCCCACCGAGAGCGGCACCATTCCCTGGGCTGGTATTCTAAACTGTACAAGAGGAGAAAGTGAGGTGAGCACAAGCATTCAAGCATTCATCACTATTAGCTTCATGACTGAGTGCAGTATGAGCAGCCAATTCAACCTGAAACACTGATCCCCAGGACCACATAAACCAGAAGTGGGAAACACACCTATAATCTCAGCTAGTCCAAGGGAGGTCATTCTTAGCTACACAGTTATACAGCACTGTTAAAATACATGAACACAAGCCCTCTTATTAGAAAGGCCTTTAGAGAATGGGGACAACGCTATCACAACAGGCTGACTATCAACACCATTTGGACAAAATGTCCAGGAAGTATCCTAAATTCAGTCTAAATAAAAGTCTTTGCATTAGTGGAACCTATTATGAAACCCATGTCTAATACCTTTTAATCCTCTTAATTAAGATGACAATTTTGAACTGGGCCCTTTACTTTTAAAACCTTGTGAGTCTGACATGTGTAATGGAAATAGAAGCATCTTCAACCTACATGCTTTCTGACTGGAGCCTATGCAAGCCCTGGGTTAGCAAAAATATCATGCCCTAGGAGCTGGCAGATGATGGAATCTTGTACACTAGTTATGCCAGGGGTACCTCAGGGTCTAACCCCAAAGATGTGATGAACCACTAGGTCAGGAGCCTGCAACCCTATGCTAAGAACAGTAGGAACCCACCCAGAGGTAAAATCACCGTTTATGTCTGTTATCATACAAAGGAATCAGCGTTCTTAAAAGAATGACATAACGATATAATACCATGACAGATCATAGCAGCTGATGTTTTACCTTGTCATGGTCCTGGCAGCCCTTTAGAATCCTTCAATTCCTCAAACACTGCATTTAAGACAACAGAGTTGCTGTAAACCTATTAGCCAATGTGATTGTGTAAATGAAAATTCCCGAAAAGCAGCTGTGGCTGGCTGTGAAAACTCTGGGAGGACCTGGTTTCTGCAGAGCTGATGCACCAAGTGGAATTTCAATACTATGGAGATTGGAGACTAACTGCTTTATCTTGGACTACTTTTAGCCCTCTGGAATAGCCATGCTTTGTCCCACCATGTGACAATAATTTAAAACATCTTATAAGCTATTAACTTAGCAGAACACTAGCTTCTGCCAATCCAAGAGTTAGGAATGTCTTCAGATAGCGTCTTAGGTTTATAGACTAGCTCCCCCATCTCACTGTATCTGCCTCTCTGCTGTACTCACCAGTGTATTTTAAACTTGTCCTGAGTCATGACCTTTTTGTTCTGTAAAACTGTTTGCATGTAGGAACATGAAACTGTCAACCTAAATCTGTGTTCCCAGGCCATGGTCACCCAAAATACCATCAGAATGAATTATCTTTTGCTCCCTTAAGATGAGGGACGTGACTAGGTGTGATGGCAGACATCGGTATAATCCCAGAATTTGGGAGGCAGAGACAGAGTTCGAGTCCATTCTGGTATGAGTGTGAGGACAGATGGGCTGAAGAGAGAAACCGTGTCTCTCCATCTCAAACACACACACACACACACACACACACACAGATGAGAACTACGGTTTTTACATCAATAATTGCCAACTCTTGTTGAAACACAAGCAGAGGAAGCTCTGAAGACAGCTCTCCAACTTGCTTTTTGATTCTTTTGAAATGGAACTTGGACCACCAAGATTTGGGCCAAGTCAGTGCTCTAGGCAGATATGATCATTCCTATCATCTTGCATGTGGCAGTGGTTCTCCTGTGCCTAGTTACATATGTTCTGGCTGAGGCTCAACAATGTTGCAGTGTGTATCTGGTATGAGGTAAAAGCCTACTGGAAGACAAATCTCCCCCTCTAGACTTGAGGTTAGCCTTAGGCAAAGGAAACATACTAACTTTGCTAAGGGGACTTTCCTGAGCCATAGGAGAGAACACAAAACAATTTTCCAGCTGGCTCTGGACTAACTGAAATTTGCTCTTTCTGGTATGATCCCAGTGAATGGCTGTAGAATTTGTTGGTAGTGTAACATCCTGAGTTATGAAGAGATTGGTATTCTAGTCCTAAGCAACTGATGCTCAAATAACCCTGGGATTAATAATCTAGGGCAGGCAGCTTCTGTGGTCCTGTGACTACAGCTGTGATGAAGATGAGTCTGAACTCCCCTGGGGAAATCTTTCTGAGCATGAGGAAATCAGCTCGAAATTCTGAACTGTTCCTGACCTTTTCTAACTAATAAACTTAAGCCCAATTTACAAAATATTTTGTGTATGTATAACTTCTGTCTGTCTTACCAGACTTCTTTTCAAGAGTTGCTAACCAGACAACCAGTACATAATCAAATTGTTATACAGAGTTCATGAAAAATTTAAGCCCAGCTTCGATTTGAAAGCACTGAAACTGACTGTATCTAGAGATACAGGAATAAGAGTCCTCCTAAAAAAACAAGTGTACATAGAAGATGGAGACGTCTATACACTAGCCTGGGGCATGCAAACATTTACAGATCAAGAATAAAGGATGAAGAAAAGGAAACAAAAAAAGAAAAGAGATGGAACAGCCTTGTAACCCTATGTTAAAGCTAAAGGACCAAGCAAAAATAAGGGAAATAAGCCAAAACCAAGGCAGAGAACCACACATTTAAGCCTTAATAAACCCAATTTAAAAAACAAACATAAAATCAATAGATTTCTGTAGTTGGGTACCACAAACAGAATTGTTAAAACATACTTAACCTGCTTTGACACTTTATTTAAAATCTTCCCATTGCTTGTATTTAAAATTGTTCTATGTATAACAACAGCATCTAATAGGACAGTGTGAAAAAATATTTTGTTTTCATGACTTTCTACTTTCAATCACCCAACAGGAGCATCCTAGAAGTGCTCTATCACATACACCACCTTTGAGATTAGACACTTAACTTAGTTATATGAATGACCTACCTTTATCAGCCCTTGCACAGACTGCCTACTCAAAATTTGCACTCATATCTATTCTATGCTCACCCTCTCCTGTCAGTTTCTGAATTATGAATGTTTCTTTTCCCCCCATTCTTTAAAAAAAAATAAAACAAAACAAAACAAAAAAAAACAAAAAAACAAAAAACAGGGTCTCATATAGAAGCCAATGCTGACCTCAAACTGGTACCTCAACCTCCTAGTGCTGGGATTAGAAGTCTTGAGTCACTCTAACCATCAGCACTGGATTTTACTACCAGTGTTTATCTTATTATTTAATGTATTTTATTAATATTCCAAGTAAAACCAAGCTCCTCCAAATTCTCATATACTACCAGTCACTGTGTCTATTCTTTCCTTTTCAAGGAAATGTATCTTAGGAATTATTTTTATTCACGGGCATGAGTCACACCTACAATCCCAGTAAGCATGAGGCTAATGTAGGAGAATCACATCAGTGTTCAGTACACAGGGAATTCTAGAACAGCTTGTAGTAAAAAGTAAGAGCCTTTAAAAAATATAAACAAAATGAGGAGAGATGGGGGTTAAAAGATGCATCTTTATTGGTGGAGTTCTTCTGCCTAGCATGAATGAAACGCACATAAATAGGCATGCTAGTGTACCGTTGTAATCCTAGCATTTGGGAGGTAAAATCAGGAGACCAAAGTTCAAGATCATCCTCAGCTACAAAGGGTGTTTGAGTAGTGTGTGCCGGGAAGTTAGAACCAGGACCTCACTTGGCCTTCTGAACACTTATGGGCACAGCTTTCCGTATAATTCTTCTTTATTCCCACTTCAGTAATCATTGTACAACAACTATCTATTTACTTAATTCAGCATTTCTCTGGACACAAAAGGCAGAGATTTTTAAAAATTATTTTTTCCCAATTTTGTATTCCTAACCCAAACAGTTAAACTTACCCTGTAGCTGACATTAAATATGAACAATTTAGACAAATAAACATTTGGAAATACATACTATTTGCTTACCTCGGCCATGTTTTTTTCTAGCTCTTTGCGCTTGGTTTCTTCACTAGCTAGGTTTTTCTTCTTGAGGTCAAATGCACTTTGAGACTTAGTATTTACTCGCTGAGCTTCGGCA
The DNA here is from genome assembly GCF_963924665.1 of Micromys minutus. Lineage (NCBI taxonomy): Eukaryota > Metazoa > Chordata > Mammalia > Rodentia > Muridae > Micromys > Micromys minutus. The sequence continues at coordinate 30,724,238 of NC_137963.1, forward strand.
AAAGCACCCTCTAGAGATCGGAGTATACCTCCAGTTTCCTATAATCAACACACACATTTCACATCACTTACCCTATCATGTTACAGTTTTCCCGTGATTTTTAAGTTGTGCTCACTTTTTACAAGTTAAAACACTGCCCAGTGACCCCTAAAGTCATGGTATAGTTTTCCAGAGTGTTTATCTATTTTGTTTGTTCTGACCTTATCTTTTCTTTTCTCTAATTCTTCTATTTCACAATTGAGAGCCTTTATTTTTTTTTCATTCTCTGACAGTACTTCTTGAAGCTTTAATATTTTATCCTGCATTTCCTTTAGCTCTCCAGCTGAGCGTTCCTTGGTATCTTCAGCCAGCAAAAACTGATAGGCAATATATAAACGACTCAAATGTTCTATCTCTCGCATTACTTTCTGGTACTCCAAGTAAGAAGATCTTTCCTGAAAGAAAAGTCACAATAAGGAGTAATTCAAATTCAAATTTTTAAAACAAATCTGGGGAGACCCTCACTATAGAAAACTTGGATCAATTTCTCCTTTTATGATCTGATTTTTTAATTGTTGTTAAGTAGGTTATTTAAGACTATATTCTCAGAACTCTGGCTTTTAAGACATTACACCATCTGTAAAGAATTCTATAAGGCCTTTTGTGTGTGTTCAAAATATGATCAAGTAGTCCACTGAACAAGGAAATGAATTCCACAGTTCATATACTGGTGGTAGCAGTCTACAAAGTGCATACAGACACCAGGACACATTAAAGGTATTTGGCAATAGTGTTACTATGACTCCTACAGAACATCCACATACCACAACCACCAGCTCCCACATTAGTGAAGCTGAGTCACAGAAGGACCCACAGAAGCAGTATAGCAACTAAACTCTGTAAGCTACAAAGAAAAATTTAAAGTGACTTCACTGCCTCCCCCTGCCATAGATTTAGAAAGAATATGACAAAAAAGGAATCTGAAGGCTAGACTTAAACTTCTAATTTATAATTTGCCAAGAGTTCTATCATTTAAAATGTCAATATTAACTATCCAGTAAAACTAGATTTGCTATTCTTCACTAAAGTATTAAAACCTGTCATTAACATTTCTAAGATAATGAAGACTATTCTTTAATATCATTATGATTTAACAGAAGAAATCTGCAAGACTGGACTAGAGAGTACTAATTTGAATGTATTTCATCTCACAAAAAAACTCCCAAAAAATGATAGACACTTCATCAGTACTTATAACGTAGGATCTGTGACCAATCCTAAGAACAATCCCAACTATATATTCAAAGATACAATATATACCTCTTTTAATTTTTGAATTGTTGGAGTGATCTCTTCTTCCAGTATCTAGAATACAAAAGGAAGCCAGTATTTTAGTAAAACAGGTACCAACACAAAACATATCTTGATGTCTGTTCTTTAAGATATAGAAAAGAACTGAGAAGAGAAACATTTTCTTGATTTACAGCATAAAACTCCAAATGCAAGATTCTTCTCCAAAACTGTTTCATTTTTAATTACCGTTTTTATTTCTTTCAGCTTAGCCTCCTTTTTTTCTATAGTTTTCTGGGCAGCTATTTTTTTATATTCATACATCCTGGTTCCAGCAGCTTCTTCAATCATGGATAATATCTGGAATAATAATTGTATTAAGAATTCAAAGCAATGTCCCACTGGAATTTACCACTAATTATAACAATACACTGACCTCAAAAAAACTTTACTATGTAATATATATATACATATATATGTATGTATGTATACTGTACTATAAAAGTTAACCAGATTACAATATATATGGCCATGGCCATAACATTTAATTTAAAGAAATAGTTATAGCTTCACTCGTTCCTGAAGCAAGCCTTCTGCTACACTAATTTACCGATGCTTATTTCTAAAATGAAGCTGCTGATTTTTACTTTCCTTCAAATATAAGTCTAAAAAAATGCAATAAAAAAGAAAAAAAGAAAGTAGCCTCACTCAGCTTCTATTTTTTAAGTTGGCTCTTAAAACTATTTTACATTGGACTTCACATGACATATCTGCCTACTGACTGTGGCACTAAGAGTTATGACAAGTAACTTTCTCTGTACTTCCATTTCTCTTTGCTGAGTGTCTTCTTACACCATGTCTAGTGACTAAAACAAAGCAATGCAAATGCATGCCAACACCTTTTAAAACAGCTTTTATTCTACTCCAGTCCCAATCTCTACAACCATCTTTCTCAACCTTCCTACTGCTGTGACCCTTTAATACAGTTCCTCATGTGTGGTGAATCACAACCACAAAATTACTTTCATTGCCATTTCATAACTGTAATTCTGCTACTGCTATGAACAGTAATATAAATATCTGATATGCAAGTTATCTGATATGTGACCCCTATGAAATTAGACCACTAAAAAGGGTTGCTACCCACAGGATCAGAGCCACTGCTCTATAAAATTTTGTTTTTCTGAATCCATTATAATTTGTCCATGTTAGCAAGGTTTTAAGCTCACAATTTCTCACTAAGGTAGTACCTGAGTGAAAGTAATTATAATCTCTTTAGCTCCTTCCAATAACAAGAATAAAAATAAATCACTTGATCATATCAACTACTTTCAAGGTACTTATAAGTTCTTTGTTTCATATAATGTATCTTATACATTGTTTCCTATCTGTTTTTTCCTTAGTAATTTATCCTACCACAGAACACTACTTAGCTAGGCTGCTCTATATACTCAAGATCCTTTAACTATGGACACCATGCTAAACATGAGGTTATTTTCTAATCATTCTCAGCACTCTTACCTCTGGTGGTTTCATATTTAATACTTTCGTAATTCTGCCCTAAAAAAACAAAAAAACAAACAAACAAACAAAAAAACAGAAAAACAGCAAATTTAATATAATTTCAATGAACTATAGAAAATGTCACCTAAGTTGGACATTCAGTGTTTAAGTGGAAGTGGCTGCTACTCATCAGTGTGACACAAATTATTAAATCATACAAAAGATAACATAAATTCCAGAAGTTTAACTCAAGACATTCCTGGCAGGATCAGTAATAAAAATGTATGGGATTTTAAAATAGACATGTGGACTTAATAAATATTTCATTTTTTTTTAATGCTGCAAATATATCTTCAGAAAGCAGACCACCTGAATCCAGGTCTTTAGTGAAATCATATTTTGCTCAGTGGAAGGAAATCACCAACTACATTCATTTCCAAAATCAATCTACTCAGGCCTCAGATTACAAGCCACAATTTAGAGTCACTTGCAAGTAAGCTGTTATCTTTGATGCCAGACTATAGTGGATATATTTCCATTTAAGAGATTTGGATATGTCTCTCATAATTCATGTTAGGGCTTAGTCTCCAATGAGACAATGTTGAGAGGTAGGACTTAGTAACAGTTGTTTAGTGAAGAGATTAATGATATTAGAGTGGTTTGTCGTTGACTAAACACATAATAAAAAGCAAGTACAGTCATATTTCATCCCTCATTCTCCTCCCATTGATACACCTGTGTCATGTTCATTGTCCTAAATGACAGGTTAGGCATGAACCAACAAAATAAAATGAACAAAAACTTCTGTTGGTTAGAAAGCACTCAGTCCGTGCTGTTCCTTATAGCAACATAAAGTGGACAAATGGTCACATCAGGATCCTAGTTCTGACTCCTGCTTTGATTCTCTTGAGGGTTAGAAGAACCAGATAAAATAACACTTTTATTTATTAACAGTGTATTACTTTACATCTGCTTAAGTCTTAGAAGGACAGTTTTCAGTTTATTCTTGAAATGAAATGCTTTAAAATGGAACATTTAAAATAAGGTGACAATTTCATGGTTTTGATATCAGGTACTCCCCTACGGGATTCATGAGTTAAAGTTCATCAACTTCAATGAAGCACACAGAGGTGGGACTGCAGGGACATGACTGGATCATGAGAACACTGACCTAATCAGTAGTCTAATCACTGATGCATTTATCATTGAAATGTTAGAAGCTAGAAACTAGGGAAGGTGACAGTCTCACTAGATAAACTGGGTTTAAAAAGGCACGTCTTGTCTGTCTGTCTCCGCTCCCCCTTCTCCCCCCACCTCTGCCTCTCTGTCTGTCTCTGTCTGTCCCTCCCCCCCTTCCCCTCTCTCAGACACCAAGAAGTGAACATGCTGTTCCACTGTGGTTTTTCAGCCTCACCTTAGAGAGGAAGTGAATAGTAGGCAACAGTAGGCAAGAAACCTTGAAACTACAATGAAAAAATCTTTTTTTAGGGGTTAGAGGTGGTGATTATTTTGTCAACTATAAATGTCTGACACATGACTTTTCCCCCTAACTTAGTACCTATTGGCTTCGGTTATAAAAATCTGCAAACAAAACACATATCAAAAATTCAGAAAATGCAAATAAATATAGAAAACAGATATAAAGAAAAATTCCAGTTCTCATATGTAATAAAGTAATGATAACAGGTAATAAAACTACTCTGAAAGACACAAAATGATGCCAACAAGATACCTGCATGATGAGAAAGTGAGGGTTGTTCACATTCAGGCCCACAGAACAAAAGAGATCCTGGACTCTAGTGTTGTTAGCATTCACTCCATTGATTAAGTATTTATTTCTGCCACCAATAACAACCTAAAAAGAAGCATTTCACAAACTTTAAAGATACAGGAACACTTGTACCAAAATAATACATTAGATTCTATTAATTTGCAGTATTTTGTGTAACTAGTGGCGCACCCAAACCGCAATAACAGTAGATATGACACAGTCAAAAGGAATACTGATTTGGGTTAGGACAACTCAGGCACGTTCAATAATTTATGCACAAGTCTCCTCAACTGCACTGGACTAAGTATCTCAGTTCCCATCTAACTTTATTTTTCCAGTATGTATACAATACATTTTTCTTTTCTGATCATCTTCTGAAAGTGACCACACTTAGAAGTTAATAATTGTCTTTCCAATGAGAACAATAGATACTTAAAGACATGCATTTTGGTATGAATTCTTGACAAAACTCTAGAAGAAGGTCATTAATAAAATGACATTTGGAAAATTGGACAGAGAGAGTAGTGGTGCTTTGCTTGGGCTCATCACAACTTCGTAGAACTTGTCTTGTTTAGATTTTACAGTAAGTCCGCAACTGCCACTTAGAGTCTGACTATTGCACTGACCTGTCTTGAGATTTAGCTCACTGAATTTAACAATCTCCAGCATACATCAATAATTAGTAAATGCTTAATACATTTAATTTACTTTCTTTTCAGAATTAGTAGATTGGGAGGTGTATACCAAATAAAAGGAGAAATTTGTTCATAAGAATTTGATAAGAATTAGTCTCATGACAAGGAGAAAAATTATGGATCTAGACAACCCCCAAAAAGTAGCTGTTTATGGCCACCTAAAAACTCAACAAAGAAGTGAGTTTTGTCCTGATCTAGCCAAATTAAAAAAAAAAAAAAAACAAAAAAAAAAACAGAAGCTTGATAAAATAAAGGAGAAAGCCTATATTAACAAACTAAGATAAAAAGTTGAGATTTAACAGAACTTATAAAATTAGCATAAATCTTAGAATTAGTTTTACACTTAATTTAATTAATTATACAATAAATTAATTATATATAGTTAATAATATAATAAATTAATAACATAGTTAATATATAATTATATAAATCCTATTTTTAAAAATAGAATAAAATTAATAAAAAAAACTGAGAAGCTGAGAACTTTGATATAAGAAAAACAATTAAGGACTCATGAAAGGCCCTTAATAATTTTAAAAGAAATAGCAGTAATGAAGCTAAGTAATGACATATAACAAAATTCAGAGTGGTTTCAAGTCTTAGGACGCACACTGAAATGAAAGCCTAAGAAAACTAGCAAGAGTGTCTAAAGGAAGCAACCCTAGTTTTGTTCATGCCTGTTTCACTAGCCCTTTCTGCCACTCTAAATCTGAGGCCATATAACTAAAGAAAATTATATGTGTATGAGGAGGAGGGGACAGAGAGGCTGCTACATACTTGGTATGACTGGCAAATGAAGGAACCGGAAATAAGTTCAGTGAAAGCCCTAGTAAGGTTAAAATATTTAGACCTGCAGACAACTTAAATATTGAAATATACTGAAAAATCAGTTTTCATCTTGAAAGTGTCAAGAGAACCAAGATTAATGCATAAAACTTTAAGTTTGTAGACTCCTGCTGAATTTAAGATTAGTTTTTAATAACCTCTTTACAAACCCAGAACAAAATGCTAGATCTGAGGTAACAGGAGGCATTCACAGTGAAGAAAGCTAAACACGGCACAGTTAAAGTTCTAATTATACCTTAGTGCTTCCATGAGAAGGAAGACTCAAGATCTCTTTCACTTCTCTTAAAGATGATACAGCTTATGGACCAAATACACACTTCATTATTGACTAAGCAATGTTATACAGCTGTCCAAGACACTATACAAAGATATTCTAATGGATTCTAGTCAGTATTCCTAAGAAATGCCCAGGCAGTTTTTACTGAGTCATACTTCTAAACACATTAGATTTGAACAGTGCTATGGAGCAATTTCCTCTAAGAGACAACATTCCATCTTGGTGAGAAGCTTCTTCAGACTCAGGGTGTTATTTCTAAATGGAGGTGAGACAGTGCATCCTATAGCAAAGATCCTCAACATTCAGGAAGTAAACCGTTTAAAATCTTCAAGAAATCCCTGGAACTGAAGAGACTCACCACCCACTCCCACACTCCATTAAGCTTATATAAGAGGTACTGTTGAGAGACTCTCAAGTAAGATTGATTCCAAACTAGAAACTGCTTGAACAATGCTGGCATCAGCCAAGCTGCCTTAAAGAGAAACTCTAATTCAGTTGTCTTCAAACTTACTAATGACTACCCTTTAATACAGTTCCTTGGGTTGTAATGACTGCCCCCCAACCATAAAATTATTTTTGTTACTTCATAACTGTTATTTTGCTACTGTTGTGAAACTGTAATGTAAATATTTCCCCCATGGTCTTAGGTGACCCCCTGAAAGTGTCATTTGACATCCACCCCAACCCCTCCAGGTTTAGAATCACTGCTTTATCATGGTACAGTGTTGTGAAACAATTTCTTCCAAGATTGAAACGTTCCATTCCCCAGGGAGGTTTGAACAGAACAAAAGTAAACAACTCAAGGTAGCTTCAGGATGTTTCTGAAACTAACCAGATTCACTAGGTGCCTTCCTGTGAGGGCAAGCAGTAAAAACTGACTCCCCCAAAAAGCTGAAGTAGAAAGAAGATTGAGAGGAGAAAAGCTACAAAGACCACTAGACCAGACCACCTGCCTGAAAGAGTTTTGGACCCACTGAGGTTGGTCTAAAACTAGCCCAGATACTAGAAAAGATACTCTTATCTGTCCAGTTGCCTGCAGGCTGTGCAGTATGCTGTATGTTCCGAGCTTTGTGAGTTGTCATCCATGAATGATGCAGCTGTCTTTGAGTCAGTCATTTCTACTTCTATAAATAATTCCTCACCCCAAACCCTGTACATAACTCTAGTGAAATTCAATGGTTTACCAAGCTGAACTTCGGTGATATTCATACTTTGGTCTGTTGTTAGTTTCTTTTCTGGAGTGAGCAAATCTCCTAAGAAACAATGTCACACACAACATAAGGCATCTAGATATTTGACACTACTCACCTGCCTTGTTACTGTGATTTCATCATGAGCTTCAAATCCTAATGGACTCTGCTTTTTGTCGGAATTATCAAAAGTGATTGAAACAGAGGCTTTGGTAATTCCAGCCTGTCCATTTTTATAAACTAGATCTTGTAAATTTGAAGCCCGCACCTATAATTAAAGAGGAAAAGGAAAGTTCCTTGACAAAACATCATATTGCACAAGTATAAGATTAATACTGTATGTCTTGTTCTGAAAAACCAACCAGTATAGTGTAGTATAAAGTAAAAACAGGCAGTCACATCTGTCAGCAAGAAAAACAAGGATACAGACAACGGTTTGTAATATGTACTTTTTTAAATAGCTCGTTCTGTTCTGAACTTTTTACGGACTTAGCAAGAGTTAATTTGCAAAACTCAAGGAAGTAGTGTCTATGAACATTACTAGCCATCCCACCCATTAGTTCACTGTAAAGAGCACTAAAAGCAGAAGTAAAAGGACCAGTATTGGCTCATGACACCCCAAGACAATGTCCTCAGCACAAAAGAGATTATTTGTCCCAAAGGGCAAGGAAGGGAATAAGAGACAAAGACAGGAGATAAAGGAAGAGTGAGAGAGAAGATGGAATAGGACAAGGGAAAGGGGAGAGGAGTATATATCCTGGGGCTAAAGGTAGAAACAACAAAGGACTTGCTCTGGATAGACAGGAGATAGCTGCGGTCCACAGGCAAATGGCACTTTATAAACAGAAAGGGAAAACACCCATGCTAGGATGAATTGGTTGATTTTGATTGGGCATTTCAATTAGATGCACCAAAAGGGGGCTTCTGATTGCTGGACTTCAATACTTTGATAGCTAGACCTTGGTAGTCAGCCTCAGGAGGTGGAAACAGACAAAAATGGACCTTAGTGGCTACATTTAGGAATAATCTAATAATTTTTAGCAAGGCAGAGGGAATATGTGAGAAAGGCAAGGCCTGCCAGAGCCATGTTTCCATGAGAGGTCCCTTCAAGGACAGCTGGGATGGACTAAGGACAGAAACTTCCTGAGGTTAGTGCTGGTATGGGTGCTACTCCCAAATGCTTAAGAGGACCAACCCAAGGCAAAGCCTCTAAATCTGAATAGCAGATTCTCTTGCCAAATTTCCCGTAAATCAGAAAGTTTACACTTTACCTGAGACAAGTTGGAGATGCCTAGGAGAAAGCATATAGAGTCCAATATATTGGATTTTCCACTACCATTTAAACCAGTGATTGCATTGAAGAGGGGGTCAAAACCATTGACTTCAGTCCTTTGTGCATAGGACTTGAATCCTTCCAGAATGATTGATTTAACATACATTTTCTATACTGTCTTGGGTTAGTAAGCCTGTTAGGTAACAAGCTACAAGCTGTATAAAACAGAAATAACATCATATAAGTAGAATGTTAAAAACCCCAAATCACAGTAAATATGTCAGGAAACACAATAATATAAATAAAGGGAAAAATACACTTGCCAAACTACCTTTTCTCCAAAAGCAGCCAGCCTGGATTTTAAAATATCCAGCCGTTGTCACTGCCTGGAAATTAAACCATCCAACCTGAAAATCACCTTTATCACTACTGTCGGTCCACATTCCTAGGCTCGTGTTGCACTTTAATAATACTGTAGTCAACAGAGACTACTGATTATTTCGCATTTCATTCTCCTTGCCACAGATAGCACTGGACTGGGTACTATTTACTGCACACGACTTTTCATAAATGTCACTTTACATGATAATCTTTCTGGGTCTCCCTAAAAGCATGCACATCCACCCTCTCCTTCCTTTTTCCTCCATAGCAGTAAAAAAATGACATCAGTCGGCATTTATCCATCTTTCCAACTAATCCTCAGTTCCGCTGTGCTTTTTGCCTACATTCGACCTTAACTCAGTGAACACTCGACAAACTCTCCGAACCCGGGTGGTTAATGGACCTTAAGAACGAAGTGACTCCATTCTACAGCCTCGTTTTAAAATTCCGTGTTCTCTAACTTCCCCCAAGCCTTTCTCGTTCTCCTTACGGATGAACAACAGTAAACATCCCTAATTATTTCCTGCAGTCCCTCCTTAGAATCTCGCCCTCCCTCGTTCCCCAACTCCCGCCTAATACCAGGCCGGCCAAGGGCCACACTACGCACCCGCCACAAATCAGCCAGTCAGGGGAACCAGCAAAGTTCCGACTCGACGCGAAGGGGGACAGCGAGGCCACCCGATCTGTATTCGGGCACTACCGGGCAAGCGCCACCATACCGGCCTCAGCATCCGCCGTAGCCAACAACTGTGCCGGAACTGTTCCTTTGAATTTCGGCGCGAGCGTAGGACCTCACCCCGGAGACGCCTGCCCTCTGTTGGTGCCTAGTGTCTGCCTGACTGAAGAGCTTCAACTTTTGTCCCAAGGAAAAAAAGCACAGAAACGACATGGCGACAGTAAATAATAATTTAAAGATTGAAAGGTAGGAGACTACACGGTTGTTTGCATGGGGAGTGCAAATAAAGATAGGTCGTCCTGACATCGCGTCAGGCGTGATTCGGGCAGCACGTCTTTCTGGTCTGGGGCTCATCCGTTGCTGGCCCCGCCCACTTTCTGGCCCTTTCAGGCCACCGGTTCCGGGCCCCCGGCTGCCGCCCGCAGGCTCCGCCTTCTCCTTGTCTACGTAGTTTTTTGGAGAGGTTAGGATTTTTTTTTTCCTCTGAGGTTACCTCGTAGAAACCAAGACTGGCCAGAAAAATCTTATGAGGCCTCTTTTTCCACGGACTGCTGATATTTCTGAGAGGCGGAGGCTGTAACTAATTGAATGAGAAAGGTGCTGGGTTATGTGCCTTCTGCAGTCTGAGCTTCTTGATCGTGTCCTTTTCCCAGTACGGAAGCCCTTGTACTTCTTATTCTTGTAACAATGTGCAGTTTATGAGGGTCCTGGGGGTCCCCACCATATTTTTCACGATCTAGGCTGAAACAGTTTATCTGGAATTCTTGATCTTGTAAATTTGTGATGAATCCATTCTGTACCAGTGAGAGATTCTGCACCTTTCTTCACAGACTGTAGTCTGCCTGGAGGCCACTCAAATGTAGAACCCCAGCCATAGGTGTGGTACATCTTCTCTTCTGAGGCAGCAACAATGTGCCCTAGTAATGACATCTCCTTCTAGCTGTTAATCACCGTTAATCACTGTGTTTTGATGCTGGAGTCTAGATATCTGGGTTTGGGATGGTTGTAATTCTAGATGTTGTCTTTTCTGTTTCTTGGTTTCTGTTGCCCTTTCTGGATCCTAGAGTGTAGTAGATGTGGGTTGTCTGGTATAGTGCTTTTGAGTTCCTTGCCTGGTGTGGCCACTAGGGGTCCTGGGGAGAAAGTGTTTCTAGGTGTTTGGAAGAAATGGGGAAGAACGAGATAAAATGGGGGTGGGGCAGTGACAGTATCCACTTGAAGCTTGGTTTGTCAGGAAAATTTGTTGAATCCCCAGGGAGTGAAGTCAGAGAAGAACAGCAGATCCCTGCAGATGGTCTTCTACAGGACTGGGGATGAGATTGGGAAATTTACAGTGGTGGGCAGGGAAGAAAGTGGAGACATCCCAGTTAGGGCTTAGTGTCCAAGATCTTACTCTACGTATTATGCAGTTGTGGGTCTCTATGTGTTTCCATCTACTGTAGGAGGAAGCTTCTCTGATGATGGCTGGGCAATATGAGTATAGCAGGATGTTAGGAGTCTTGTTATCACTTTATTGCTTTAGCGAAACAGTAATACTTGGTTTCCCTCAGATCCATTTTCTACATAGCCTCAGATTCTTGGCTTCCCAGGCAATGTTGGGCATGGGTTCTATCTCATGGAGTGGGCATTAATTTCAGTCAAGACAGTGGTTGGTTTCTCCCATAACTTTTGTGCGACTATTGTACCAGCTTATTTTAGAGGCAGGTCACTATTGTAGACCTGAGGCTTTGTAGCTGGGTTGGTGTTTACCTTTCTGATCTGGTAGTGTGCAGAGTGTCTTCCCGTACTATGAAAATGATTCAGTAGGCGTGAAGGTTCTAGGTAGGCACCAGCTTGACTTCTCTATGTTGGGTGAGTTACGTAGGTGCTCTCTTCAGCATTTGGGCCTCAGCATCAGATGTGGAGAGAAACCAAGCCTGTGTTGTTTGGAAATTTTTATACAGTACCTTTCCAGAGCAGGGATTCTCAACCTGTGGATCACAATCCGATCAGGGTTGAATGACTCTTTCACAGGAATTACATATTAAATATGCTGCATATCAGATATTTACATTATAGTTCATAACATTAGCAAAATTAGTTATGAAGTTTCAACAAAAATAATTTTATGGCTGGGGTTCACAACAAAATGAGGAACTATATTAAAGGGTCACAGCATTATGAAGGTTGAGAAGCACTAAAAGAATACAGGTCTTAACAGGCTTAATTTATAAAGGCCAATAAATCCCTAACCAACTGTCCAAAAGGCTCCACCTGCTAATACCATTGCTTTGGATTAAGGATTTCAGAATGTGAACATTAAGGGGGGAGGTTTAAATTATAGCATTATGGATATGTATTTTAACATTGCCCTCTTGGCTTTATAGCAATTTGGAACTAGTTTAAAATGCCCAAGTGTAGATCTTTTGTTTTGAAATTGTTATTAAACTTTAGCTAAGTTTTAGGGTGTTTTGTTTAAGAAACAGTACAACTGTCTATAATAGCATGCTACCTGCCTTCCTGTGGTATCAGCCAATTTGTCCTGTGAAATTAGCTAATATCACTCTAATAAAGATATTTTGTCTGCTGTCATTTTTATTACTCTTGAACTCCAGTGACTTCATTTATTTATATTGGCTCTGTTGAATTATCCATTTTTACCTTCAGCTCTGCTATATTCCTTTGATCACTTTTTTATGAATAAGGAATTTTGATTTTTAGACAAATCTAAAATAGATTTTTCCAAATTGTATAGTCTATTTGAGGAATTAAAAAATTTAAGACAGATATTAAGATAGACATTATTAGTATGCTGGTTACTTTAATAGAGTAATAGCTAGGTGATATTCTTAAGTCAAATAGATAAGAGTGTATAGGTACTTACGTATTTAAGTGTACTTTTTATGATGCTATCTTATCATACAAAATGATAGGTTCCATTATGGCACATTCTTACACACAAAGTATGTGTACATTGCTCATATCACACCTCTCCTTTAATGCCTACCCCACTTCCCTGCTGTTAATCTTCATTCTAAATTGTCTAAAAACTTTATTTTTTAAATCTAGATTCCACATATAAGCATATTAGATATGGTTCAAAACCTTCCTAATGATGTGACCCTTTAATACACAACACCATGTTGAGGCGATTTTCCAACCATAAAATTATTTTGTTACATATAAAATTACTTAACTGTAATTTTGCTACTGTTATGAATCTCAAAGTAAGTATCTGATTGAGGGTTATCTGATATGCAGCCCCTGTGAAACGGTTATTTACAACCCACAAGTTGAGAAACTTTGATAAAAGAGAAGACAGTATTTGTCTCACTGAGGCTTTTATTTTACTTAACAAGATGATCTCATATTCCATCCATTTCCTGGCAAATTACATGATTTGTTTTTCCTATGGATGAAGAAATTGAAGTCAACATACAAAAGAGAAACTTGGACATATGTTTATGAATGAACTGTTTCTCAAGGACATTGAGATGATTACTTCCATCAGAACTGTTTATTAAAATTGCTCACAAAGGTTGTGATTTCATCGGTTTTAGCCTTGATGCATTCCAGAAACAAGAATTCTTGCTGTTTGTGGTTCAGAGGGACTTGAGAAATCACTAAGGGGTGAAAGTTCTATGGGTTTGTCTTCTGACATCACAAGTAGACGGCACAAACCCAGTTATACAAATCCATGGACAAGTTAATTAAAGCAAACAAAGTAAGTGTTTTAAAATTAGTATATACACAGGCTGTGTCTTCTAAGAGAGGGTTCGAGAGGTCAGTATTTTGGATGTAAGGAAGACAAGGTTTTTTTATAGCCCAAAGGTAGAGGGTTTTCAAATGAGAGGTTTGGGGTGCAAAATAGGTGGGGTTACAGGAGCAGAACATAGACATAACAAGTCGTTCCCAACTACCTGTAACAAAAGTTACGGTTGCAAGGAGGACATATCAAGATGGTCATAGGTGATGGTCATATAAGCTTTGGAAACAAAGGTAGGGTGGCAAGATGGTTATAAACAACTTTTTGAAACAATGACATGATTGCCATTCCAGGAACAGGCAGTAGAGGACCATTTACAGTTAAGGTTACAGGTCCAACTTAGCCCAGTCCTTGGAAAACGAATGTTGAATCATAAACAGACCTGGTTTGTCTTTCTGTAAGTTTTACTTTACTTAAAAGGTGGCTTTTAGGACTAGACTAGAGGCAGTCTGGTTCCACCGTTACTGTATCAGACATGAGATCTCTCTTCTATAAACATCTTTGGTGATCATTTTTATTAACTTTGACTTCTTTCTTCGAAAATGTCTTTTATTATCGTGTCTCAAACTATATTACTATTGTCATTTTTCTTCAGATTTTCATCTCTTGTATGATTGTAGCCAAGCATCAACTGATGACAAAAGGAAGGACTTGGAAATTTTGCTAATGAATAGGTGAATTAAAGAACAAGGGCCCAAAAGCCAGTTATGAAGCATTTAATGTACCATCTGAACTTTAACTTTAATATTCCTAATGGATTTATATTTACATCTCCATCTATCTTATTATAACCACTTATATGTTCACTTAACTATTTATACACTTCTGCTGACATATATTCCTTTTGTGATAGACCTTTTGACATACCTCCATGTAAAACAGGTAGTAAAAATGACCAAACACTGGTTAATATGAATAAATTATTATTTGTGTGTCTATAAGTCAAGGTTTAGTGAAACCACTGAACTAGACCATTCTGTGGGTAGAAAGTTTTACTGGGGAATCAAACAACTGGGGCTGTCTCTCAGAGACTGGCTAGAGAAAACAGCAAAAAAAAAAAAAAAAAAAAAAAAAAAAAAAGTTTAATCAATTTTAAGCAGGGGTTATCGTCTTTATTAAAAGATAGTGAAAGGAAGTATGCTTGGTGGATGTGTGGTAAGGTGTGGGGAATGGGGTGCATCTGTGTGCCATGCTAAGGAATTCTTTTCCTGTGAGGGACCAGCCACATGGTATGGTATAGAATAGAGTTTATTCAGGGCATAGGAAGGGGAGTTGAGAGGGTAGTAGAGACAGAGAAAGAGAGCAGAGAAGTAGAGGAGTAGAGGATTAGAGACCATGAGCATATGGAGAGAGGTGGGGGAGGGGAATAGGGAGAGAAGGGGAAAGGGGGGAGGAACAACAGGAACAAGAAGGCAAGAGCAAAGGGGGCAAACAGCCCCTTTTGTAGTGAGTCAGGCACACGGCTGTTGCCAGGTAACTGGGCAGAGCTTAGACAAAATGCTAATGGGTGAGCTGTGTGGCAATGGCACACCTTTAATACCAGCCCTTCAGAGGCAGAAGTAGGCAGATCTCTGTGAGTTTGAAGCCAGCTTGGTCTATAGAGCAAGTTCTAGGACAGCCAGGGCTACACAGAGGAACATGTCTGTCTTGGAGAAAGAGAGAAACAGACAGAGACACAGAGAGAAAGGGGGAGGGAGTGGGAGAGGTGCTTGTATGCTAGGACAGAACAGCTTGGGAATTAGAGCAGTGGGAGGTGGGGTGAGGGCAGGAACAGCCTGAGGGCTAGTGTGGGGGATTTTGAGCTGTTACTGACCTGAGGTGACTGGAAACTAGATACCCATTGCTGCTGGTTGGCTGTTTCAGGGCAGATAAGGGAAGTAATGGCTTTTCTTGACAAACAGAAGCCTGCTTCAGAAGATCTCTGAGGAATGCTGAGTTTAGGTTTTTGTTTACTTGCCAGCAATCGTATTTACCCAGTCAGAGTGCCGCTGAGCTGAGCCAGACTGTCATATAGGATATTGTTAGTGGCACTGCTATTTTGGGGGGGCAGCTTTGAACCCAACAATGTGGGAAAATATGTAATATAGTCCACAAAATATTTGAAGGTTCAGCAAATTGGTAATAGTGGTAGCTTTTCTTAGCTCTCATGTTGAAGACCTTGAACACTCTTCACTGGCTAAATGATCTGATTGTGTAATACCTTCAGTGGTACTGCAGCATTCAAACAACATTCCAGCTTTAGGCTGCAGAGAACCCTTCGCACATTTCCTTCTCCACACATCATTTGGGGAGAAAAGGCTATAGGATTAGAAACAAGCCTCTCCTCTGCTATAGGTCACATGCTATTTCAGATCAAAAGAATAAAATTCTAAAGCAGACATTGTGCACACACCTGTAATCCCAGCCCTTGGGTAAAAGCAGAAGCTTCAGACACTCAGAGTCATTCTCTGTGTAATTTGTGTGAGTTTGTGGCCAGACTGGGATACACATGACCTTGTCTCAAAATAAGTAAGGGTCTGTAAAAGTGGAATACATTTACCTCATCAGCAGCTGCCACTGATTCACTCTAACCCTCCTCTGTGCTCCTTTATTACACATACTGAATCCTGCTAAATATTCCATCCAGCTTATCTTCTCACTTTCTTGGGTTCATTTCATGTTGTGTTTATAAATTACCCTGACAAAAATAACTTAGAGGATAAACGATTTTATTTCAACTCAGAGTGCAAGTGTAAACCCAACAATGACAAGGAAGTCCAAGCAATAGGAGCTTGAAGAAGATGGTCACATGACATCCACAATCAGGAAATACAGAGATGAGAACATAGTGTGCTCAGTTCCTTTTCCAGAACACATATGTGTACAGTTAATAATCACAGTGTGAGTAATGCCCACAGTGGGTGGAACATCCCACTTTATTCGAAAATAATCTAGTTAATTCCTATTGGCATCCCCATAAATCTATCTGTGAGTGCATTAAAGTCATCATTGGTCTTGCCTTCTTAGTACTGAAAATCTCGAAACTAGCCAGGATTATGGCTGATGAACGTTTATTAAATAGGCAAGAAACTACATAAACATAGTCAAACACAAAGATGGCCATTTTTCCCAAGACACCGAGAACTTGTTTCTGTCCTGTCTGTGCTTTTCAGATAGTAGCTGGTGGGATTTCTTTCTCTCATATTTAAATTTCTTAGTGATTATCTCTATACCTCATCAAAAACTAAAGTGATGGACAGACAGAATTATGATGGTCACTGCTTCCCTGCCCTTTCTCATTCTGACTTTATCTTAGAACATTGAATTCTATTTTACCTCTATCCAACTGTGCATATCTGTGGGCAGATGGCAGATTGAGAATCCATACACTCCTTTTTTTCCCCCTTTAAATCTCTACTCTCCTTATCCATAAAGAGAGTGGTTTTGCCCTTTGGAGTTTAATGGTCTTCAGAACATGACTGGGTGTCATCAATACATTCTTTTAGAGTTTAGAGTCTGTTTTTTTTTTTTTTTTTTTTTCTCTTAGAAGTGTGAGCTTAACATTGATGCCTACTTCTTTTTTATATGACTTTCCAGTAGTTTATAAAAATCGTGTTTTTGGGGCATCCTCTTTCACTCTTCCTTGGGCAATTACTTGAGGGAAAACAAGCTTTTATGAAAATAAGTAATAATGTATAGATCTAGTATAACCTAGGAACATACATAAAAGCCAATAAGTTATGATACTAAGAAGGCAATTTACTTATTAGACTACATGTCTAAAGCATTTTGTTTTGCACCTAGAATATTGTTATAAATGATATAAATTTAAATATCTGTTCAAATAGTTTTTAAATTTTATTTTATTTTATTACATTCCAGCTTTTGCCCCCACTCTCAGTCCCTCCTCCCAGAGTTCATCACATTTCTCCTCCCCCTTGTCTCTGAAAGGGCGCTTCTCTCCCCCCTTCCCTGGGGTTTTGAGTCTCTCTGGGATTATGTGCGTCTTTATCCACTGAGGCCAGACCAGGCAGTCCTCTACTATATATTTGCCAGGGGCCTCAGACCAGCCCGTGTATGATCCTGGTTGGTGGCTTGGTCTCTGGGAGCTCCCTGGGGTCCAGGTTAGTTAAAACTTCTGGTCTTCCTATGAGAGTTGCCCTCCCCTCTGGCTTCTTCAATCCATCCTCCAATTCAACCATGATGGTCCCCAACTTAAGTTCAATGGCTGGGTGTAAGTATCTCCTTCTCTATCAATAAGCTGCTGGTAGGGCCTCAAGGAGGGCAGCCATGCTAGGTTCCTGTCTGTAAGCCCATCACTGTATCAATAATAGTGCCAGGTTTTGGTATGCCTCCCTCCCCTCCATGAGATGGATCCTGAGTTGGGCTGGTCACTGAACTGCCTTTCCTTCAGTCTCTTCTCCACATTTGTCCCTAAAGTTCTTTTAGACAGGAACAACAATTCGGTGTCAGAAATTTTGACTGTGGATTAATAAACCTGTACCTTTATTTGAGGCTCTGTTTATCTACTAGAAGTAGAGTTCCCTTTCCCCACTGTTGGAAATTTTGGCTAAGGTCACCCCCATTGAGTCTTGAAAGTCTCTTACATCATGTATTTTCTAGAGGGCTTCCCCACCTCCAACACCCCCTCTCCGTGGTTGCATATTTCTATTCATCCTGCTGGCCCTTAGGGCTTCTCTTCTGTCCCTCCCCTCAATACCTGATCCTGTTCCTCTTTTCCCTTCTCCTCCCCTTCTACTACCCAGGTCTTTCCTTCTCTCTGCTCCCCAACCCCGTGATTACTTTCTTCTTCCTCTCAAGTGGTATTGAAGTATCTTTACTTGGGCCTTCCTGCTTGTTACACTTCTTCCTGTCTGTGGGTTGTATCTTAGGTATTCTGTACTTTTTAAGGTTAATATCCACTTACCAGTGAGTGCATACCATGCATGTCCTTTAGGGTTTGTGTTCCCTCACTCAGAATGATATAGTTTAGTTTCATCTATATCCCTGCAAAATTCATAATGTCCTTGTTTTTAACAGCAGAATGTATTCAGTTATGTAAAGGAACCACGTTTTCTGTATCCATTCTTGGTTGAAAGAAATCTGGGTTGTTTTCAGCTTCTAGCTATTACAAATAAGGCTGCTCTAGAAATCAATTTGGTCATGCCTCAGAAAACTGGAAATAGTTCTACCTGATGACCCAACATTCTTTGGTATATGACCACAAGATGTTCATATAGTTTTTACAAAAGTAAAAGCTTTGTTAAGGCCAAAATGTACATTTTTTCACACTTTAGAATAAAAAATGTTGCTTGCATTTGTAGATATTTTCACCTCACTATCCCTCACTGGAAAAATGAAGTTAACATTACATTTAGACATATGTTATCTAAGATCATTATTAATAGTAATCTTTTTGTTTAAAATCTTGACTTGTGTTTCACTGAGTCTCAGTCACTTTCCATAAACCACTTCATGAAACACTATTTATTGTTTTTCATTTCTGATTTATAGATGAGGAAGTGGAGTCTCTGATCTTTGAACATGGAGCATTGCCACCACTGAAAGTCCATCAATTCCTTCCCAAATAAGACAATGTCCGTGAACCGTCACAGTTCCTGCCTCTTAGACCTTGTGTTTTAGTGGACGCAGCTCTCTGTGATTTAAAGCAGAGGTGTTTACAGTAATCTAGGCCACCCTTGCAGTGGCTATTAGCCTTAATACTTGAAGCTACTGCGCTTCCCCTGTGACTCCCAAAGCCCCCAAATCATTGCAACCCCAACTGTTTCATTTCAGTAGCTGGTCAAACTCTTTCAATCTAGTATGTGTTTATAGTTGGTGCCTGGGCTTCAGACAAGAACATAAAATTGGAACTGTTGTAAACAGTATAGAATGCTTATTGTAAAAGCAATGTTCATTAAGAATAAAAGCCATAACAAGTTAATAGGCAGCTCTAGATATCTTTCTAAAAACCCAATTGAATGTAGTATATGTATCGGTGCTGAGCAAGGGAGAAAGACAAGATGTTCCTATTAGTGCTGGTTGGTGGCATCTTTTTATACAAAGAAATGATGTTTGCAATTCTGCTTGGAAGAACTAATTTGAAGTAATTTTTATTTTGTATATTTTATGAGTTAATGGTATCTAGGAGTATAATAACCTGGTGAGAACTTTTCTGCAAATGGCAATGAAATTAGTCTTATTCGTGGAACTCATAAATAAGCTATAATTCAGCATTTTATGTCGAGGGAAAATAAAACTGGGGTCATGCTGTTTAAGAGGATAAGGGAATTAAACAGAACATTGGGGGATCCATAGCAGATTTATGATGAAGATACATTCTAACTGGAAGCTTAATTGTGATTTAAATTACAGGTCAAGCTGTGCAATGTGTTTGCTGTTTAAGGGAAAATCTTTGGGGAGATAGAACCTGCTTGGTTAAAAGGAAGCAGGAAGCAAATGAGAAAACAGATTGCAGTTGCTGCTTTCCCTTTGAAATTTCAAGCTGCTCTAAGTCAAATTGCCTCTGAGTTTCTAATGTAGGTTCTTGTAAGGAGTCCTTGTTCCACTGTTTTTCCAAAGCAGTTCTTTCTCCTGACAGCAGCAAAAAATGATGTAGGCAGCGTTTTGCTGGCACACTGACGTCAGAACCATGGAAAAAGTGCTCTTATCCTTCCTAGAACCCTGACATTCTGTCATTTCAGGCAGACTCACATAAAATCCGCAAGGTCTGCAGACAGAAGGGCCTTTGAAGAGTTATAGCTACTCATTTTCACAAATGGGGAAATTAAGGCTTCTGGTGATTTCCCCAAATTTACTTTTTAATGTCAAGTAACTTCAAGTCTAATTAGGCAGTAAAACTTGTGTACAGATAATTTTCATTGTATGTGTGAAGTGATTGCTTCTCTGGAAAATAAAACTTAAAACAAATAACTGAAGGTGGTTGACTCTATGGCAAAGGAAGACACTGGACTAGGGCAAAGGCATGGCAGCCCGGCTTACTGCCCGGTGTTGCCTTCTTTCTTGGCACAGGTCCTCAGTAACCAACACCATGACCAAGGAGTAAGGCAATGATGGAAAACCAACGGTCTAAGATGGAATTGCCATGATCTGTTCTGTTTAGAGAACTGAAGTTCAGAATAAGACCTAGTCAAGGCTTTGTGACTAACACTTGACAAACAGTTTGCAGGGAGATGAAAAGAGGATTATCTGGCTTATCTTATGTCTGTTTACAAAGAAAAATGGGATGCAAAGGATTGGAGTTATCTGTGTAAAGCCTCTGAAAACACAAGACCTGGAACACGGTTATTACTGTACTCCAGTCTCCTGTCACTCCTATTTTTTATCTCAAAGCTGAGGAGCTGTCAGCTCTACCATCATCAATTACACATCAATTACATCATACAAGTCAGACTGATAAAAGGGGATTAGTATACAGTATAAGAATGTCCACAAGAAGAAACTTCCTGGAATAATTTTCCTAGGTGATAGTTGGGGTGGGTCTTAATTATAGATATGCTTTTTCTAGTTGGAGACAGACATAGTAGTCAATTTTACATACCAAAACTGAAGTAATAGTTCTAATAAAAATGACTTGAAGTTGAGTTGCCCATCATATTACTAGAAATTTATGGGGCTAGGAAGATGACAAAATGCCTTTTGTATAGGGATGAGCATCTGAGTTAGGATCTCTAACACCTATGTAGAAAAGTCAGGTTCAGAGGCATGAACTTGTAACTTTGGTGCCAGGGGATGGAGTTGGGTGAATCCCAGGGGCTCTGTGGCCAGGCCAGGCCAGTCAATCTAGCAGGAATAGCAATGACTAAGTTAAGAGACCTTTTCTCAGAATATAAGGCATAGGACAATAGAAGAAAGTACCCAGTGTTAATCTTTGTCACCTATATGTGCACACATGTGCATATGTACTCTCACAGACATGTGCACACACACATTTTAAAATGGAAAAAGAAATGTATGTTGCTCGTATGATAGGTGCTATACTGCTACATGCAGAAACCCTGTCAGAACAGTTTCCTTCAGGCTGAACATGACAACTGAAACCTTATTACTGAGTCCTTTCCCAGACCTTGCCTTCATTGAGAGATGCTGTCCGACTGGGGTGATCCATATCCTAGACTATTTCATGTAGGCATATAAAAATGCTTCTTTACCCACTACAGCACTAACGTATCCTCCAAACAGCCCTTATCCCAGTCAGGTGAGGCCTTTTGCTCTGCTGCCGTGCAGTTCAAACTCTCCTGCTGACCAATTATATCTTCTTTACTTGAGCACAAATGTTTTGGATGGCTCTCCAAAGGAAACTCTCTCAATAAAATTTTCTCATTGAGTTTTTACCCTGAGGAAATTATCAAAGACAATTCCATATGTAATTTGGGATACAATTTTAACATAATTTAATGTAGAATTTGGAAAGCTTAAAGACTGCATATGATTCAGTCATTAGATGTGTTATGTGGTCTCTATGGTAACTATTTGGCATTCTAACTTCTGTGCTGAATTGCTGAAGCAATTTAGATTCTACTGATAACGATTGTAACAGAGAGAAATTTTACCTTAACTGTAATTTGTCTACTATCAAGCTTTGCCAAACTCATCGATCAGCTGTGGTCACTAAGTGTATCAGCAAGGCTATTTCAGAAACTTACACTTAAGGGCAGGGCAGATAACTAAATATCAAAGCTTACAAAGTAACAATAATTTATTTTGTGCTGATGCTATATTTCTGTTTCTGGTCAGAAGGAAGAAGGCATTTCTGGTTAAATACCAAAGAAGCAGGGGTGTTGTAGGAAATATTTAATCTTAATTGGGGGCTTTTGCCCACCTTGGATTATTTAGTTCTCAGATTAAAAACCACAATTTTTATTATTATAATAAATCTTAAACAGCTGAGCAGGAAACAACCATCTTTGCTATTAGATTCTATTTTCCCATTAATAACCCCAAATTATAACTTGCTATGTTCCATCTGGGCTGCTCTTAACACCAGTTGGTCAACCTTCATGGTCATGTATTCATAACTCACTTACCCTATGGCAACTTCCTCCTCTCTCCTCCTTCTCCCCTTCATGGTTCCCTTAGACTCAAACCCAGTAACCCAAGAAACCTGCCTAGCTGTAGGCATCTTTATTCACCAAGCAGAGATAACTTGGGGGGCAAGATTACATAGCTTCACTTGGGCTTGCCACTTGGGTAGTTGCAGTCTCCCTTGATCCTGAGTACAACCAACCTTGAAGGTCAGTATTTAGCATTACAATACAAGCAGAATACCAAATTTAACACAGAGCTAATGGATTAGCCAAGGAGAATCCTGTGAATCTCTGCCACAAGAGACAGGAATTCTGGGGTTAAATAAGTGCCCCACCCAGTGCAACACACATCACTCAATTTATAATTCACTGCAACTACTTATCACATGGAGCTCAGAAATCTAAATCCCAAATGTGCCTGAACCCTAGATGGGAAGAAAGAGGCTAAAGCTGGAAAATTTGGTAGGTTGTTAGAAAACAGAAAAATTTAAAAACTGAAAAAGTAAAGAAAACTAGGGAAAGTGGGTAGTTGAATTTTTCATTTTCCAATAAACAGCAGATTAGTAATAAAAATCCTCATCAAATGGTATTTCTACTTTTAAAAATTTATTCTACAAACATGTTTGAAGTATCCCTCCCACAAATACTATTATATTTCCAGGGTTTGACATTGAAAAATCCCTACCCTATTTGTTTGAAGACATTTACATCTAGTTGGAGTTACAGGCATTCAACTTATGGGCAGGGAATAAAAAGCAGATGGTGGCAGGCAGTGCTCAGTAAGAATAACATGGGACTTAACTCTCAAGTTTACATTTTCAAAGCAGAGAGGATAAAGTTGTATTTCCCATAGATATACTTGTAAATGCCCTTTTAATCTGAGATAAACAGAAGGACTAGATTAAGAAAGACAAGCATTGTATCATTGCTTTCAAATCCATTTGCTTTTTATTTTTCAATTTCCATTCAAAAATGTCTATTTATGTTTTTGTGGTTAGGATAAATAATTGTAAACTGAGATCTAATATCATTCTCCTTGAGGTTAGCAACTTGCTTTTTTGGTATTCTGTACAATCAGCTCCTAGCTAATAAGGATTTATGGTGATAATTATAATAAATTGTGCCTTCAATGCCTCTTACAGCTTGTAAAAACAAGTTTACACATACTATTAATGTTTTTTCCTCAATATGGTTAGATGTAAGATGAGTTCAGGGGGCTTAGAAAATACTCCCATGTAATAGATCAAGACATTGAGAATGAGAGAATCAATATCATTAAATTATTTTTTAAGCTACTTTATACTTGCACAGTGTACCCTAAAATAATTGCTTAACACAATAATTCATTTATTTTGCTCAATGGAAATTTGTTGTGACTCAATCAACTTTACTTTGTAATAATATATTTTGATTATATGTTCCCTCCCTTGACTCCTTCCAGGCGCCCCTCCTTCCACTTGATATTTTTCCTCTTCTTAAATAAACAAAAGGAACTCACATACACAAAGCCAACAAGAAGTCTTATTTGTGTTGGCTGACTACTCTTACATATGAAGTGTACCCTGTGGTGGAGTTGATGTATTCAGTGTCACTCCATTAGACCGATTTTCTCTCTCATAGGAGTTGATGGTTTCAAGCAGCTTCTTGCCCAGGGTTGGGAGTTTGTTTCCACTTCCCATTCTTCTGTTGGAATTTCGGTCTGGCTTGTACTTGTAAATGTCTCATGCATGCTGTCACAGTTCATAAATGCCTCAGTTCTGTTATGTGTGAAAACTGTTTCCTTGGAGTTGTCCATTACCTGTAGCTCTGATATTTCCACCTTCTCTATTGCCTCATTCCCTGAGGCCTGTTAGGAGTGTGATAAAGACATCCCATTTCAAGCTTAGTGTTCCAAAGTCTTTCACTTTCTACACTTGTTCAGTTGTGTGTGACTTACCATCTACTGGGGAAAGAAAAGTCTTCTCTGATGATGGTTGAGCCGATCTATGGGTAGAGTAATGTGTCATTGTGAGTCACCTTATTGTTTTGTTTGTTTAGCAAAAGTGGGGGTTTTTCCCCCCTTAGGACCATAGCCTATCTAGTCTTAGGTTCTTGGCCTCATTAACAGTATCGGGTATGAATTACATTGCACAGAGCAGGCCTTAAATCACATTCTAAAAAGAGGTTCAATACTTCTGTAACTTCTGTGCCACTATTGCACCAGTGGATACCCTTGCTGGCAAGTTGCTATTACAACAGCAAAGGGTCCATGCCTGAGTAAAATCAACAATTACTTTTCTACTCAGAGGTGATTTGACTTTCAGGTTGAAGAAGGTAATTGATGTCATTGACAACAACCTATAAGGTTTGGTTAGGACCCCTTTGGCAAACAATTAAAAAGATGAAACCATTTCTGTCACTGTGGTTTTATTTGGCAGCAATCACAGCCCATGGAGTTGCAACTTTGTATTGGCTGGAACTGTGTTTGCCCCACATCTACACATTTGATGACTGCTCAAGGACAATGTGAACATCTGGGAAGTAAGAACAGAGTTCTTCAGACATGAGTTTTACTATGGTCTTGCTGCTTGTTATACATCCATGGCAGATACGTGGAAGTTAAATTCCTCACATGATAGCAAAAGGCTTTCAGAATGAATGTCCCAACAAAAAGTATTGCCACATGTTCTTTACTCCCTAGCCCCACTATCATATGTTACACTAATGCCTTCCCTACTATTTCTATTTGTTCACTGAGACAGCTCTACGTCATTTTTACAGCTTGATATGGAGTCTCTACCATTTAGAATAGTATCAAAAGCTTGGTGGATGGGTTTTCAGCCAAACACAAATAATATTTATGTGGTAAATAATGGAACTAAAAAATAACATGGGACATTGTGAGATGGGTTCACTGAAGAGCAAATGTCAGCACAGATTACAGTCTATGGACTGTTTACTCAAGTCTGTCTTTGCCATCAACATCTGTGAAGAAAGGAAGAGTAGCACAGTACTGATTGCAAGGAACAGCTGTGCTCCAGGAAGTCGTAATGATAGGAAACAACACCAGGATGATTCGATGTGTTCTTTACAGCATCATATCAAACTAAATCTAGATGCCTGCTCCAGTTTGATTTCAGATGTGATAATACCCCTTACCAAAAGCAATTTAGGAAAGGAAAATGTGTATTTATTTGACTTATACTTCTAGGCAATAGTCCATCAGTAGAGAAATTAGAGAAAGTGCTCAAGCTGGGCCATGAAGCAGAAACCACAGAGAAACAAAGATTGGTGACTCGTGCTCATGTTGACTATTCTCCTTATATAGCCTAGGACCATGTACCTAGAGAATGGTGATGTCCACAGTGGGTAAGCTATCCTACATCTATTAACACTCAAGGCAATCCTGTGTAGACATGCCTACAGTCTGATCTAGGCAATTCCATACTAGAGGCTTTGTTCTCAGGTGATTGTAGTATGTGTCAAGTTGACAAAAATAAGGCAATAATACCCCAGCATTTATATTCTTTCAAAGGTCTGTTATAAGTTGTGAACTAACAGGAGTATGGCCTTAAGAAATGTGACTATGGTGTCTGGAGATGCCCAGTGTTTAAGAACACTTGTTCTTATAGAAGACAAGGTCTGATTACCAGCTCCAACAAGGTGCTTCACAACCATCTATCACTTGAGTACAGGAGACTTGAACACTCTTCTGCCCTTGACAGGCATGTGGTGCATATGTATGCATATATATATATATATATATATATATATATATATATATATATATATATATATATATATATATACATATGTGTGTGTGTGTGTGTTCATATACACTTTTTAAAATTAAATGTATCTTTAAAAGTAAGAATGGTAACTATAGCTGAGTCAGTCCTTCAATGTGTGAGCAAGGTGTGCCCATGTGACTCATGTCTCACATCAGTTGAAGCTTCCTTGTAAGGCCATTATGATCTAGTTTCCCATCCAGAATCTTCCCATTATATTACAATGTTTCCACTAGTGTAATTTGTCTGTAGACATTCTACAAATATTAATATTTAGCTGTTGGAAGGCACTGATTTTAAGGTTGCACTCTATTATGACCACATAGCTCTCTGAGCTTAGCATAAAATGGAGCACTCCTTTTCTCAGCAGGGTTTCCTCTTCTCTGCCTAACCTTGATTGGAGAGTGTCTCTGAGCACAGAAGCCTGACCTTAATTGAAAGATGACCCCCTCCCCCTGCACCAAGCTTTATGAGAGCTCTGCTCTTGCCTCTTGTCTGTATGATAATTAGGTTGTATGTTATTCCTTTCTGCCTGCAATTCTAAGAACCCTTGTATACTTTACCCTTGGAACAATAAAATAAACTGTCTCTCTGAAGCTGATCCCTAGAGTTTCTTTCTGTCATACTCATGGCTGTCCAAACCTGCTTGATAATTCTGCTTGCTTTACCTTTGTGGACTGATGGCCAGTGACCCACAAGGAAAAGGAAGCCCCATAGCTGGCACTTGACCAAAAACACCTGGACTCTGAAGAGTTTGTGCGTGTTTTCACTCTCAGGTTAGCAGCATTTTAGACTGACCATCCTGCCTGAGGATCAGCCATCTCCTTTCCTTTTAGATTGTACCATCACAAGAGACCATACATGGTTTGCAGACAACCGAAGCCTCTAGTTTGGGGCAACTTAACAGACCCTGACAACAAGACTGAGTGTAGGTAATAACCTTTTCACCTCTTATTAAAAAAAAAAAAAAAACATGTAATGTAGCAACCAGTTAAAAGTCTCTAGGACAGTGGTCAGTCTCTTAAATCTGTGGAAAGGCACCTGCTTTTTGGTGTGTTTTCAACCCCTCACTGGCAGATTTGTCTTGGGAATGTTGAGCATCACTGACTATACTTCTCTTTTGTATAATGGAGAACCCAACATCACATCAGAGGAATTTCCAAATTTGTTTTCTGACAGAGCCCTACTTAAATCAAGAGGACTCAAAATCTCCCAAAAGGATAGCCTAGAATTGTAGAATGAAGTGCTTCAACTCATACCATGGGTCCTATTGGCAGATATTTCCATCTTTGACATCTGAATCCACGTTACTTACCTGGCTTGCTAAAAGGATGTGCAGAAAGTCTATCTTTGCTTCTATACTTCCTTCCCATGATAGATGCCACCAGGCAATGAATAGGAAAACACCCAAGCCTGAGGATGACCATTTAGAGAAAAACCCAGAGAAGGATAGATGGAAAAACTTGAATGAGGAAAATATCTTGGGGATTGTCCAGTAGTTTCTTTAGTCATTCTAGAAAAAGCAATTGATTTGATCAGACACATAATTGATTATTCCCCAACACATAACACTTCTCTCCCCTTTACCCACTCCCCCCACAAAAAAACCCTCATTAGCTACAGAAGACAAAGATCTGGAAATTAGGACAAAGGCTCTTAAACACATCTAGATGAGCCCTCCCATATCATCTATGCCACTGTTTGCAGCACTCCCGCCCCACTGCCACTGAACAGCTCTGTAATCTTAGATATACTGAGAACAGTTACTTCCAGCTACAGTGGTCCAGGGATCCAGAACTTCCACCCACATATCTTGTTAATATACCTGTATCAAGAAAAGATTCACTGGTTTGGTATCCCTTCCCAGCAACAGCCTTTAAAGAGTTATACCAAGCTGTCTTCAAGGACAAAATTCATGCCCCAATAACCAAATCTGTTTTACAAAGTTTTCATAGCAACATCTTAATTCCTCAGTTTTCCAGAGATAACAAGCTGATCTACATTCACTAGTCCTCTATTTGTACAGTGAGAAGCCTTGTTTAGAGATGAATGTAAGATGAAGCCGAGAAAAAATTAATTACATAATCAACAAACAAGACCACCACAAGGACCCTACCCCACTTTCAGGGTAATTTCTCCACAGGAATTCAGCAGGCTTTACTCTCTGGTGCTGCTTTGAGCAGATCCACTTTTGTGTATTCCAGGCCTAAAACTGCTTGACTCCCGGTTTACAGAGCCTGGAGAGGCCTCTTCCCTGACTTTCTTTAAACAAAATTCAAGCAAAGTCTCCCAGATTTTATTCTGAGGGTGCAAGCCAGACCTAATAGAAACTGTAGCCAAAGTGATGCTCCTAAACAATCTTATCTAGGAAAGAATAATCCTGGAACTCAGGCAGGCATACCAGAGACTGAAAAGTGAACATCAAGACAAATGGATCATTGCTACCTATGACATTTCTACTGCCTTACCTAGGCCTTCTCTTCCTCCCAAGCCTTTTCAGCTACAACACAGACTAATTAAAAATGTTAAAAATTTGGAAAGACTGGACACTGTCCCACTTCCCAAATGACTTCCCTTAAACCTACTAATCTATCTTTCTTTACTTCAAGAAAGGCTTTCATTGGAAAAAATATTGCAAATCCAAATATGGCAAAGATGGAAAATCTCTGCTATCTTTAAACTCCTCGTAGAGCAATACTCAGACCCACCAGTAAAAGAGGAAAACCCACAAGTCCATTGGATCATTAACATACTGGAAAAAAATCTCCCCCTAAATTTTCAATAAAAATTGATAATAATAATTTTAAATGCCTAATAGGCAGAGGAGCAAATAAGACCAGCCTAAGATGAGCTAAGGTTCCTCCATATTGGACCATCTTACCAAGGTCTCAGTGAATTGGTTAAGTGGTCTCTTCAAAGCATCCATTACCCAAGACTTTTATAAATGGGAATATCCAGACAAAATAAATGGGACCATTAGACCCCTGTGTCCATAAATCTGCTGGATAGAGACATCTTAAAAAACTTAAATAAGATCCTTGCTAGTGAAGAAGATAAAGAATGCCTTAAATATGTCAAGATCAAATCCCCAATTCTAAAAGCAGCTGTTGAATACCTTACTCCCTGCCTAGAATGGATCACAAAATATCCTATGTGGGTGGAACAATGGCCTTTAAACAGGGCAAGATTACAGTTTTATAACAATTAGTTAAACACAAATTAAAAATGGGACATATTCATATCTCTCGAAGCCCCTTGGATACCCTGGTTTTTGTAATTGAAAAGCAGACAAAGACCCTGATGCTCCTCCAGGATCTTAAAGCAATTAATAAAGCCATAAGAATTTGGGACTTGCCTCAATGTGGCCTCTCTCTTGCCATTCTGTCTGCTATTAGTCTTAGATGTTAAAAACTGCTTCTTTTCAATACCACTCCATGAACAAGATTGCAAGCACTTTGCTTTTTCAGTACCTAAAATCAATAATTCAGGACTAGCTGATAGATATGAATGGAGATTACTCCCTCAAGGCATGGCTAATAGCCCTACCATTTGCCAAGAAACTGTAGCTGGCACATTAAAACCCCTTATTAAATCAGGGCTTCATATATATCATTACATGGATGACCTATAAATATGGCAAAGCAAAAGACAAGGTCAAAAATTAACTTTAGAGAATCTTAAACAGCAAGCCATAAAAACACTTAAAAAAAGTTTTTACAGTAGCAAAAGATAAGACCCAAATCATTCATCCCATCATATTCCTAGGAACAGAAATTACCCTAATCTTAGTCCAGCCAACTAAATATGTCATTGACTTTCCCAACCCATTGAATCCTAAATACTCTTCAAAGTTTTTAAGGCAATATTAATTAACTTAAACCATGGCTCCCAATCCTGACCAGCTGATTACTGCTTCTATTTTACTTATGTAAGGGTAACAATGACCCTCTCCTCTCCTTGCCGGCAGATAAGGTCCTTTGTTTTATCAACTACCATATTAAAAATACTTCACAGACAACATGAAATGCAAGAAGGAAGACCAACGTGTGAATGCTTCAGTCCTTCTTAGAAGGGGGAAAACAAATATTCACAGGAGAAAATGTAGATACAAAATTTGGAGCAGAAACTAAAGGAAAGGTCATCCACATCCTGCCCCATCTAGGGGTTGATTCATCCCATATACAGCCACCAAACCCAGACAATATTGCAGGTACCAAGAAGTGCTTGCTGACAGAAGCATGATATAGCTGTCTCCTGAGAGGGTCTACCTGAACCTGACAAATACAGAAGTGGATTCTTGTAGCCAACCATTGAACTGAGAACAAGGTCCTCAATGGAGGAATTAGAGAAAGGACTGAAGGAGCTGAAGGGTTTTGCAACACCACAAGAACAATATCAACCAACCAGAGCTCACAGGGACTAAACCACTATCCAGAGAGCACACATGGACAACCTCATGGCTCCAGCTGCATATGTAGCAGAAGATGGCCTTGTTGGGCATCAATGGGAGAAAAGCCCTTGGTCCTGCCAAGACCCAATGTCCCAGTGTAGGGGAACATCAGGGTGAGGAGGCAGCAGTGAGTGGGGGCTGGGGGGTAGGTGAGAGAATACCCCTATAGAAACAGGGGGATGGGGGAATGGTGTAGGAGGTTTCTGAAGGGGAAACCAGGAAAGGGGGTAACCTTTGAAATGTAAATTAAAAATATTAAAAAAAAACCCTTCTCTAGCTCACTATGATTCACAATAAACAATTCAGATTCTACTCCCCCACATTAGTAGTTGGACCCTATAGCAATGTCAGGGCATCCTAGAATGACTTCTGTTGCCTCCACCTTCATGGGCCAAAAACCACAGCTCAGGAAGTGAAGGGAGACCCATATTTAGCATGTCTTCACAGAGCTGTGATAGGAAGAGTTGCCACAAAGAGACTATAAGTCAGGCCAAGCAGCCCTAGTTGCCAGCCTGTTTATTTCAGGATGCCTTGTTAGTGCACCCAGTCCCTCATCCCATGCTTGCTGTAGTAGAGATCATGCTGTACTCCAACCTATTTGTCAAGCTCCATTCTCGTGTGTCCATCTGCCTAATCTTTATTTCCACTCTCTTGTCAGTATCCTCAAATTTACTTTGCTTAAAACCAAAGGCCTGATTTGGGGCTTTTTGTGAAATTCTTTTTTTTTTAAACCATGATATAATAACCTTTAATGAATAAATATTGCAAAGAAGAAACAAATAAATAGAAATAAAATTATAACTAATGAATCAAAAATACACATTTCTACATATGACCATAATTATTATAGGTTTACTAATTCAACTTTTTTTTTCCCTCTTTTTTTTTTTTTTACAGTGAGCAAAAAGTATATGTAATACAGGGTGTAACCGGGAATTTGTCAATGTGTCCTTGGTGTGTAAGGATTGAGAATGACTTTTTTTTTTGTTTTGTTTTGTTTTGTTTTTTTCTTGGACTTTACACTGTCTGTGAGTTGTTTCTGGGGCAGTGTGAGCCTCTGGGGTTAGCATCCCACTACATTACCTAGTATAACCATTCATCTTTATTTCCTTGAATGTAATTTTAGAATTTACTTACTATTTGTTCCTTATTCTATTTAACTACAAAGCTTACAACACTGAGCAAGTAGCATAGATTCTTTAGATTTTATTTTATTTTTTACATTATCTCATCTGAAAATGAAGAATGTTGAGTCAGCTTTATGGGGGTTGGATTCTGCCCTGAATCTCTGTTGCTGTAATAGTCAATAAGTTGAAAAAATGTTTCAGTCCAGGATACTGCCTATGTGGGTATATGCAATGCTTGGTTAATGGAGATTTCATTGGAATAAAACCAAGATAGATGACACCCAGTTGTATCTTCTTCTTCCCCTTCCTTTTATTTTTCCTCTCCCTCCTGCTTCCTATACATACATACATACACACACACACACATACACACACACACACACACACACATACACACTTCTACCTGGATCTCTATATGCCCATCTGAGGAAATTGTACCGAGACATAACCATCCTTTAATCAGATATTTACTCCATATGGGGATACAGAGAAGTGCCTGTTCTCACACTGCTAGTGTCAAAGCAACACAAAATAAAAGCCTTTTTTTTTCTGTGAAGCAAGGGATGGTTGCTGATATGGATGGTTCCTTTCTATTTTATCACCAGGTTTTACAGCACTGATGAGACAGGTGGGCTAGTGTTAGAGTGGAGTCCTAGACTAAGTTCCTAGTAAAGAAGACAAAAGAATCACAGTAGGCTAGAAGAATTATAGTCCCATGACAATAAGCTGGAAAGAAAATTTGTCAAAACCCATATATTTTTAGACACAGCAGAGATTATAGTAATGCATAGTACAGTTGAAAATGTATAACATTTATAATATTTTTTGTAGAGAAACCTTCATACACAAAAGAAGATATGTTCAAACTTTATGATATCATTGCTGGAAAAGGGTAAGCACTGTAAATATTGAAAATGCTCATTGGGCTGGAGAGATGGCTCAAAAGAGCATTGACTGCTCTTCCAGAGGTCCTGAGTTCAATTTACAGCAACCACATGGTGACTCACAACCATCTGTAATGGGATCCAGTGCCCTCTTCTGGTGTGTCTGAAGACAATAACAGAGTACTCACATATATAAAATAAATAAATCTTAAAAAAAGAAAATTCTTATCAATACACATAAGTAAGTTACATATACAGTATGTTATCATTTTTATATTACTAATCCTTCAAGATCAATATACTACTCATGTATTTATAGATGTTAAGTATTGAAAATATAAATATAAATGATGAAAATTTAATTAGTGAAGGATTATCTTTGAGAAGCAAAGAATGCAGAAACACAAAGGCTTTTAGAAAAAACTACAGCCAATATTAAAATGAATACATGATACTTACTTTATATCTTTCTTATGAGTGGAAATTAATTATTCTGGGATGGCCTGGGCTCACTCCTTAGACTTAGCTGGCCTTGTAATCACAGCAATCTGCCGGCTCAGGATCCAGAGCTCTGGGTTAGATGTGCATGAGTACACCTGGCTGAAGTGGTGTTTCCCTGTTCAAAAGGAACATTCCCAACCTGTGGTTGATTAGTTAGGGAGGAAGGATGTTTCGTTATTGTTGATGATTATATTCTCCCATTGTCTCAAATTTCAGCTCTAAATGTTATTACATATAAAAACACCAGTATTTTCAATCTTCTTTAATATACCAATTTATAGAAATACATATTTTTCCAAAGTTCTCTGACAAAGAAAAATAGCTTCTAAAATTATAAACAAAGTGACATTTGTTTAGCTGTACACAGCTTATATGATTTCTTTCAACAAGTAGACCTGGTGGGAATGTATTTTGACCATGTCTGTTACTGACACACAGAGGAGGCAGTGAAGTTCAAATGGGTCATGTTTGTATAGATTTTTATTGTAACAAAAATCCTTGAAGCATGAGAAGGTGTAGCCATAGTGATTTTATCCCAGCATGCAATGAAGAATTGATATACTCTATTTCCCTCCTATAAAGAAAATCTATTGCCCAAAATAATGGTCCTGCACAAATTACATATTGAGTATGATCAAATATCTCCTTTTAAAAATCCTTACTTCTTATGTGCCTGCAAGTATAAATTAGGAAACTTAGGAATTGAATAAAAGTAGCTAAGTTGCTAAAGATTTTAGCATCAGTATTTATTTGGCTGAATATTTTACAGAACATGAATTTAAATATACTTTTGTGGTGATAATGTATAGAATTAACTATATATTTATATCAAAAATCTTTAAAATCTGTTTTTAGAATATATTATAAAATATTTACTATAATCTATACATTTAGTATTCTGTACAGACCTAATGTGCTGTTTAGCTTTATGTAAACTAGAGCTATGGGAGATGAGAGATCTTCAGCTGAGAAAATGCTTCCATAAGGTCAGGCTATAAGCAAACATGTAGGCATTTTCTTAATTGGTGATTGACGGGGGAGAGTCCAGCCCTTTGTGGGTGATACCATTCCTGGGTTGATAGTTCTTGCTTCCATAAAAACAAAACAAAACAAAACAAACAAACAAACAAATCCCCCCAAAAAACCCACAGAAATCAAACCATGACCAGCAAGCTGGTCTTCCATGGCCTCTGCATCAGCTACTGATTCCAGGTTTCTGCCCTGCTTGAGTTCTTATCCTAACTGTCTTGACTTCTCCCAATAGTGAACAGTGATGTAGAAGTGCAAGTCAGACAAAACTTTTCCTCCACAACTTACTTTGTTTTATGGTGTTTCAGCACAGCGAAAATAACCCTATCAAGTCCCTACTACCATTATTAATTCTAATAAGACACCTATGACAGGCAGGGCTTTGGTGGCAAAATTATACAATGGATACAAGTTTAGCACATACTAGGAATGTGTTAAACACAAAACCATTGCTAACATCTTTGTAATCAAGAATTGGCCTAATTTTGTAATAACCTTGAAGAGTACACATTTCCTTATGAGAATTTCAATGCTACAAGAGATGCAAGTTTAAATGTTTACTACCTGAATCTGAGTATGTGAGGCTAGTGTTTGGCTAAGAGAGTCTATAGGTGTGACTGTACAATCATCATCACCACATTGTTTTAGTTCAAGTCTGTATTAGGAACTCTAGAGGAACAGACCCAATAAAAATCTATGTACACACACACACACACACACACACACACACACACACACACACACACACACACAAAGTCAGCTTTAAAATAGTAAAATGGTAACAGCGAAGTCACATCTGAGAACTGAAACTCTGTCTAGTAGTGGTCTTGAGACTGGGTGCCTCCGTAGTCCGACTAGTGTCAAAATGATGTCTCTTTCTCTGAGGTGAGGAGTGGAGAACTGGTACCATCACAAGGCTCTATACCTAAGCAGTCTCAGTCAGGTGCCAGAAGCCCAGAAAAGTGCTGGTCCCTTGTTCAGGATGAAAACTTGGAAGTGTCTTCTCTGATATCTGCCTAGGCAGCTATCCCTGCAGCCAGGGCAGCCACCATGGCAACAACATGCAAATTAACTCTGTGGAAGATCAAGTGAGAAGGTGAGATGGTACTCTTGGTACTGTTTCCTGATTATCTAAGCTGCTACAGCAAGGTGCTGCTCACAACTGGTAAAAAAAAAAAAAAAAGAAAAGAAAAGAAAAAAGAAAAAAGAAAAAAAAAAGCAACAACAACATCAAAAAACAAAAAAACAAAAAAACAAAAAAACAAAAAAACCCCAAAAACCCATACTGATAAATTAATATACAGAATTATCACCTCTGTGTCAGACCTTGGAATACCTTTTTTTTTTTTAGTATCCCAATATCAGTGTAATTACCCATCTACAGAAATGCTTTATCTCCCTTATGGAACATTCAATTAAATGTTCTTGAAACAGTAAACTAAAAAACAACCTAAAATTAATTATACAAGAATAATTAGCTTGACGTCAGTATGCATTAGGTAGAATTATAATGCATGATAAAAGAACCCTGAGCCAGTTCTTTTCTCCAGACTTTATATTGGAAAGGAAAAGAAACACATTCTGTAAAAATTATTTATGCATCAGTTATGTTTTGAAAAAGAAAAGATACTTTTTAAAAAAAATAAAATTTGTTATTTATATTTTATCTAATTATACAATTTATCTTTTAAGCTCAACTTACACATTAAGGTATATTTTCCTCATTTTTCCTCTTTGAGTTAATTTTATGTAAAGACTTTTTGATGGATAATCTTGATTGGCAACTTGGTTGGGTGGGGAGGCAAGTAGGAGATTTGTAAGGAACACTTCTAGGTCTGAGGTGGGGGTGTTTTTAGGAGGATTGTCATATTGGGGAGGGGGAGATCTGCCCTGAGATGAGTGCCCTGCCTCGCCCTGCCTTGCCTGGCCTTGTCAGCTTGAGTAACTGAAACCTCTACAGACAGGAGTTCACATAAGACTTTCCTTTCCTCAGGATTTTCTTGGAGACGAAAAGCTAAGGCAAAGATAAGTACTGAACATTCGAAAGCATAATCTTTATAAACACAATGCTTTGATTTATGTTTCTGGTCTTTTAGAACTGTCAGTTTTAACAGGTACCGTGCTAATTAGAGTGCATTCATAGGGGAGAAATATTCAGCTATGTGTAAGTAAGCATATCACTTGCAAGCTTTGCTTTTTAAAAATTTGACAGTTGTTGTTGCTATTACACACACACACACACACACACACACACACACACACACACACACACACACATGCATGTTCATGTGGAAGTCAGAGGTCAGCTTCTGTGAATCTGTTCTCTCCTTCTACTGTGGGTTGAGGTATTTAACTCCACCAGTGCCTTTGTCCACTGAGCCATCTTAACCGGCATTTTTCTTTTTCAGATGGATTTTAGCTTGTTAAGACATTGTTTTTCTTTCATTTTTAGTTGTTCTGATTGCACCATGAAGAGATGTTGAGTTTTGGAAAATGATACATATACATCTAAGAGATAATCATAAGGGTCATATAGATTTCTCAGTGTAATATGGCCAGTTATTGCCTCATGGTTTATTATCCATTTATCTATATGAATGTATGTATATGTATATGAATGTATGCATATATATGAACATTGTTGACTTCTACTTACAAATATTTTGTTAATAACATTTAATTATGTATTAAGGAATGTTAATTTATAGTTTTGTTCTCTTAATGTCTTTTTAAATTTAATATGTATACACATATATTATATATATATATATATATATATATATATATATATATGTATGTATGTGTGTATCTACTTACATATTCACTTTACATTCTACCCACTGTCTTTCTCCTGGTCACCCCCTCCTACAATCCTTCTTCCATATGCCCTCCCCTTCTTTTCTGAGTGGGTGGGGCTCCTCTGGGTATTTCCTGATTCAAGGCACTTCAAGTATCTCTGACACAAGGCACATCCTCTCCCACTGATGCCAGACAAAGCATCCTGCCAAGAACATACACAAGCTACAGGCAAGAGATTTTGGGATAGCTTCCACTCCCTGTTTGGTACCCACATGTGCAGGGAGGTTCAGCTTGTGTATTTATATGTCCTTTAATTGGTGGTTCAGTTTCTGAGAGTTGCCAGGGTCAAGGTTAGTAGATTCTGTTGGTCTTCCTGTGTGGGTATGGCTATATGCAGGTGAGGGCATGCACAAGGTAAGGCAAACCCTATGATTGGACAGTGAAAAAGTAAGGTGGGCCCAGAGTTTTTGAAAGTCAGATGAAATAGGAGAAGAGGAAAAGAAGAGAAAATGGAGAAAGAGGATGATCCACTCTCGTGTGGCTTTAAATAGCCATAGGTAGCTATGACTATCTTATAAGGGATAGATTATTACAGGACAATCTGTCTTATCTAGGTGGGCAGTTTATATCAAGATCAATTGGCCCTAATTTATTGTGTGGACGTTCTGTGGCATAAAAATTTACTGATATAAATCTGTTTGATAAATTACAAGCTTCTAGTGTTTTGATTTTGTCAGGTTACTGGGAATTGTGACAATAATAACAGGGAACGAATGCTGGAAATGTGAGCAGAGTTCACAGCAAAGAGAGTTGCAAGAAGGTGGCTGCTGCTGGGGACAGAGAGCAGCAGTGGGTAGTGGACTGGTGCATGGAACCATTGCCTTTTCAAGTAATTACCACTACATTCCTGTGGAGTTCCTATCCCCTTTGGGATCCTTCCTCCTATTTTACCCTAAGAGTCCGAGAACTCTATTCATTGTCAGCTGCTGGGTGGAGCCTCTCAGAGAACAGCCATGCTAGGCTCCTGCCTACAAGCATAACAGCTTACCATTAATAGCCTGGGATTGGTGCTTGTCCATGGGATGGATCTTAAGTTGGGCCAATTATTGTCTGGCCATTCCCTCAGTCTCTGCTCCATCCCCTATGTCTGCATTTCTTCCAGACAGGATAAATTTTGGGATGAAAGTTTTGTGGGTGGGTTGGTGTCTCTATTGCTTCACTGCAGTTCCTGCTTAGTTGTAGAAAGTGAACACTTCAGGTTGCATATCCCCAACCCCACCTTCTTTGTTTAGCTTCTTTGGGCCTAGGGAGTATAGTATCGGTACCCCGTACTTTATGGCTAATATCTATAATGCTCACTTATAAGTGAGTACATACTATAGTCTTTGGGACTGGGTTACCTCATTCAGGGTGATGTTCTCAAGATTTTCTTTATTTATCTTCAGTTGAAAGATAGATACACCTAGGTTGTTTCTAGTTTCTGGCTATTATAATAAAGGTGCTATGAATATAGTTAAACAAGTGTCTTTGTGAGATGGTAGAGCATCTTATGGTTATATGCCCAGAAGATGTATAGCTGGGTTTTGATGTAGAACTATTCCCAGTTTTCTGAGAAACACGAAATTGATTTCCACAGTGCTACAATTTCTACCATTACCAGCAATGGAGGACAATTCTCTTGCTATACATTGCATGTGCAATCTCTTGAGTTTTTGATCTTAGCCATTCTGATGGTTATAAGATGGGACCTGAGAGTTGTTTTGATTTGCATTTTTCTGATGATTAAGAACTTTGGACATTTCTTTAAGTGCTTCTCTGTCATTCAATTCCTCTGCTAGGAATGGCTACCGAAAGTGTGGTACATTTACACAATGGAGTATTACTTGGCTATTAGAAACAACGACTTCATGAAATTCAGAGACAAATGGATGAAACTAGAGACAATCATTCTGAGTGAGGTAATCAAGTCACAAAAGAACACACATGGTATGCACTCACTGACAAGTGGATACTAGCCCCCAGAAAGCTCCGAATACCCATGAAACAATTCACAGACATTATTAAGCTGAAAAAGAAGAAAGGCCAAAGTGGGGATGGCTTGGTTCTTCTTAGAATGGAGAACAAAACACTCATGGGGAAAAATGCAAGGTCAAATAGAGGAACAGGGATTGAAGAAAAGATCATTCAGAAGCTTCCCCACTTGGGGATCTAATACATATGCAGCCACCAAGTCCAAGCACTATAGTTAATGCCAAGAAGTACTTTCTGGCAGGTACCAGATAGGGACTAAGTTAGAGTCATACAGATACAGCTGAGCATGCTTGCAGCTAACCATCAGACTAAACATGGGGACCCCAATGAAGGTGCTAAAGAATGGACAGAAGGAGCCAAAAAGGGTTGCAGCCTCATGGGAAGAACAACATTATCAACCAACCAAACCCTCCACAACTCCCATGCACTAAAACACCAACCTTTGTGCACACATTGAGAGCTCTATTGATCCAGTTGCATATCTACCTGAAGATACCAGTGTCTGGTATCAATGTGAGAAGAGGCTTCTGGTTCAGGGAGGGCATGATTTCCCAGTGTAGGGAAATGCCATGGCAGTGGGGTGGAGAGGGTGATTAGGGGGAAGTGCACCTTTGTGAAGGCAAATGGAGAGGGAGGGGTTGGGAGCAGGGTGGGGGAGGGATAACATCTCAAATGTAAATACAGAGTATTTAATTAAAAAAATTCTTCTGCTGAGAATTCTGTTTAGCTCTGTAGCCAATTTTAATTTGGGTAATTTGGGTTGTTGGTGACTAAATTCTTGTTTTCTTTATAAATTTTGGATATTAGCTCTCTGTCAGATGTAGGGTTGGTGAAGATCCTTTTTCCATCTGTAGACTATTGAAAGTGTCCTTTCTGAGAAGGAGATCTGAGCAGCCAGGGAGAAGAGAGATCTCTGCCAAGTGCACAGTGAAAGAGGGCCCCTGCCCTGCATAATCCAAGGACCAGGAACCCAGCATTGGAACCTCTGTTCCCACCCAGCGGCTTTGGGGCACAGAACAGGGCTCAGACCATTCGCCACCTGGACCAGTGGAGATCCAGGGACACAGACCTGGTAAAAGGGAAAGGCAAGAACATATCACTGACAACAAGATGGCAAGAGGAAAGCGAAAGCGCATATCCCAAGGAAACCAAGACAACATGGAAACACCAGTACCCAGCTCTCCCATCACAGAAAACAGCAGAATGCCAAACACTCCAGAAAAAGAAGACGCAGACCTAAAATCATGCCTCAAGACAATGATAGAAATCCTTAAACAAGAACGGGAGGAAAAGCAAAAAGAATCAGAAGCTTTTAAAGAGGAAACAAGAACATCACTCAAAGAACTCAAAAAACTAGAGGAAAACAGAACGAAAGAGATGAAGGAATGGAAGAAAGAATTTAAAATGGAAATTGACAGAATAAAGAAAACACTAAAAGAGATAACACTAGAGGTAGAACGCCTAAAAAAGAAATCAGGAGTCACAGAAGCAAGCATTTCCAATAGACTACAAGAGATGGAAGAGAGAATCTCAGGGGCAGAAGACAACATTGTAAACATAGACAAAACAGCCAGAGAAGATGCAAAAACCAAAAAGCTCCTAA
Organism: Micromys minutus; assembly: GCF_963924665.1. Taxonomy (NCBI): domain Eukaryota; kingdom Metazoa; phylum Chordata; class Mammalia; order Rodentia; family Muridae; genus Micromys; species Micromys minutus. The sequence goes on from NC_137963.1 coordinate 30,765,081, forward strand.
AACAAAATATACAGGAGATCCAGGACACAATGAGAAGACCAAACCTAAGGATAATAGGAATAGAAGAGGGAGAAGAATATCAACTAAGAGGCACAGGAAATATCTTCAACAAAATTGTAGAAGAAAACTTCCCTACCCTTAAGATTGGGATGACCACAAGCATAAAAGAAGCCTTCAGAACTCCAAATAGGTTGGACCAGAAAAGAAATTTCTCCTGACACATAATAGTCAAAACACCAAGTGCCCAAAGCAAAGAAACAATACTAAAAGCAGTAAGGGAAAAAGGTCAGGTAACATATAAAGGCAGACCAATCAGAATCACACCAGATTTCTCAACAGAGACTATGAAAGCTAGAAGAGCCTGGACAGACATCATGCAGACCCTAAGAGAGCACAAGTGCCAGCCTAAGCTGCTATACCCAGCAAAACTATCAATCACTATAGATGGAGAGATGAAGATATTTCAAGACAAATCTAAATGTACATAATATCTGACCACAAACCCAGAACTACAACGAATTATAGGTGGAAAACCCAATACAATGAGGGGAACTACATCCTAGTTAAAAAAAGAAAACTGCTAAGCAAGAAAACCAAAAGAAGACACAGACACAACTCAAACTACAAAAGCAATAATAACAGGAAACAGAAATCACTATTCCTTTATATCTATTAACATAAGTGGTCTCAACTCCCCAATAAAGAGACATAGGCTATCAGACTAGATACATAAACAAATTCCAGCAGTTTGCTGCATACAGGAAACTCATCTCAGAGACAAAGACAGACACTATCTCAGAGTAAAAAGTTAAGAAAACAACTTCCAAGCAAACAGCCCCAAGAAGCAAGCTGGAGTGGGCATTCTGATATCAAATAAAGTAAATTTCCAACCAAAAGTTATAAAAAAAGATAAAGAAGGACACTTTTTACTCATTACAATGGAAATCTGTCAAGAGAAACTCTCAATCCTTAACATATATGCTCCAAATACAAAAGCATCCACATTCATAAAAGAAACCCTACTAAAGCTCAAAAAATACATTTCACCCCACACAATAATAGTGGGAGACTTTAATACCCCACTCTCACCAATGGACAGATCATGGAAACAGAAACTGAACAAGGACACTGTAAAACTAGCAGAGACTATGAACCAACTGGAAATAATAGATATATACAGAACATATCATCCTAAAGTAAAAGAATACACCTTCTTCTCACCACCCCATGGCACCTTCTCGAAAATTGACCACATAATTGGACACAGAAGGAGCCTCAATCGATATAAGAAGATTGAAATACTCCCATGCATCCTCTAAGATCACCATGGTCTAAGGCTGGTCTTTAATAACAACAAAGACAACAAAAAGCCCACATACACATGGAAACTAAACAACGTGCTGTTAAACGATAGCAGGGTCAAAGAAGAAAAAAAGAAAGAAATTGAGGATTTTCTAGAATTTAATGAAAATGAAAAAAAAAAAACATACCCAAACCTATGGGATGCAATGAAAGCAGTACTGAAAGGAAAACTCACAGCTCTGAGCTCTTACAAAAAGAAACTGGAGAGAGCATATATCAGCAACTTGACAGCACAGCTAAAAGCTCTAGAACAAAAGGAAGCAGATACACCCAAGAGCAATAGACAACAAGAAATAATCAAAATTAGGGCAGAAATATACCAAATAGAAACAAAAAGAACCATCAAAAGAATCAACAAAACCAAGAGCTGGTTCTTTGAGAAAATCAACAAGATTGATAGACCCCTAGCCAGACTAACTAGAGTGCGAAGAGAGAGTATAGAAATTAACAAAATCAGAAAAGAAAGTGGAGACATAACAACTGCAACTGAGGAAATTCAAGAAATCATCAGATCCTACTACAAAAGCCTATACTCCACAAAGTTGGAAAATCTGGAGGAAATGGATGAATTCCTAGACCGATACAAAATCCTAAAGTTAAACCAGGACCAGGTAAACCATCTAAATAACCCTATAACACCTACAGAAATAGAGGCAGTCATCAAAAGCCTCCCAACCAAAAAAGCCCAGGTACAGATGGGTTCAGTGCAGAATTTTATCAGACATTTATTGCAGACATAACACCAATACTCTCCAAACTATTCCAGAAGATAGAATCAGATGGAATACTACCTAACTCATTTTTTGAGGCTTCATTAACCCTCGTTCCTAAAACACACAAAGACCCTACAAGGAAAGAGAACTTCAGACCAATCTCACTTATGAATATTGATGCAAAAATACTCAACAAAATCCTTGCAAACAAAATCCAAGAACACATCAAAACGATCATTCACCATGACCAAGTAGGCTTCATTCCTGGGATGCAGGGATGGTTTAATATAAGGAAATCCATCAATGTAATCCACCATATAAACAAACTCAAAGATCAAAACCACATGGTCATCTCACTAGATGCTGAGAAAGCATTTGACAAATTTCAACCCCCCTTAATGTTAAAAGTCCTGGAAAGAACAAAAATCCAAGGTCCATACATAAACATAATAAAAGCAATATACAGCAATCCAACAGCTAACATCAAACTTAAAGGTGGGAAACTTGAAACAATCCCACTAAAAACAGGGACTCGAAAAGGCTGCCCACTCTCCCCCTAATTATTTAACATAATACTGGAAGTCCTGGCTGGAGCAATTAGAGAGCAAAAAAAGATCAAGGGGACACAAACTGGAAAGGAAGATGTAAAAACATCACTCTTTGCAGATGACATGATACTGTACTTAAGGGACCCCACAAATTCCACCAGAGAACTCCTACAGCTGATGAACAGGTTCAGCAACGTGGCTGGATATAAAATTATCTCAAACAAATCAGTAGCCTTCCTATATTCAAAGGACAAACACGTGGAAAAAGAAATTACGGAAAAGATACCATTCACAAGAGTCACAAAATCTATGAAATCCTTGGTGTGACTCTAACTAAGCAAGTGAAGGACCTGTATGACAAGAACTTCAAACCTCTAAAGAAAAAAATCCAGGAAGATCTCAGAAAATGGAAAGATCTCCCATGCTCATGGATCGGAAGGATCAACATTTTAAAAATGGTCATCCTACCAAAAGCAATCTACATATTTAATGCAATCCCCATCAAACTTCCAACTCAGTTCTTCATAGAGTTGTAAAGATCAATGTGCAATTTTATCTGGAATAACAAAAGACCTAGAATAGCGAAATCCATCCTCAACATCAAGAAAACATCTGCGGGAATCACTATCCCTGACCTCAAGCTATATTACAAGGCAATTGTGCTGAAAACTGCAAGGTACTTGTACAGCAATAGGCACGTAGATCAATGGAATAGAATAGAAGATCCAGAAATGAGCCCTTATGTATATGGTCACCTTATTTTTGACAATGGAGCTGTAAACATTCAATGGAAAAAGGACAGCCTATTCAACAATGGTGCTGGTCCAACTGGCACTCAGCATGAATGAATGAAATAAAATAGACTTTTTCTTATCTCCTTGTACATATCTCAAGTGTAAGTGGATCAAAGATCTCCACATTAAACCAGATACACTAAAACTATTAGATGAGAAAATAGGAAAAACCTTAGAACAAATAGGCACAGGAGAAAATTTTCTGAACAAAACACCAATGGCTCAAGCTCTAAGGTCAAAAATTAACAAATGGGACTTAATGAGATTGCAAAGTTTGTGTAAGGCTATGGACACTATCAAGAAAACAAAACGGCAACCAACAGAGTGGGAAAAGTTCTTTACCAACCCCACATCCAATAGAGGCCTAATATCCAAGGTATACAAAGAACTCAAAAAGCTAGACACCAGAGAATCAAACAGCCCTATTAAAAAATGGGGTACAGAGCTAAACAAAACGTTCTCAATTGAGAAATATTGAATGGCTGATAAACATCTAAGGAAGTGCTCGACATCCTTAGCCATCAGGGAAATGCAAATCAAAACAACCCTGAGATTCCACCTCACCCAGTCAGATTGGCCAAGATCCAAAACTCAGAAGACAGCAGATGCTGGCGAGGTTGCAGAGAAGGAGGAACACTTCTCCACTGTTGGTGGGGTTGTAAACTGATACAACCTCTCTGGAAATCAGTCTGGCGATTTTTCAGAAAATTGGACCTAGTACTACCTGAAGATCCAGCTATTCCACTTCTGGGCATATACCCCAGAGACACTCCAATATACAACAAAGATACATGCACCACAATGTTCATAGCAGCTCTATTTATAATAGCCAGAAGATGGAAAGAACCCAGATGTCCTTCAGTAGATGAATGGATACAAAAATTGTGGTACATTTACACAATGGAATACTACTCACCCATCAGAAACAATGACTTAACCAAATGCTTAAGAAAATGGTTGCATCTAGAGAATATCATCCTGAGTGAGATAACGCAGTCACAAAAGAACAGACATAATATGCAGTCACTGATAGTGGGATGCTAACCCCAGAGGCTCGCACTGCCCCAGAAACAACTCACAGACTGTGTGAAGTTCAAGAAAAAAACAAAACAAAACAAAACCAAAAAAACCCAAAAAAAACCAAAACAAAACAAAAACAAAAACAAAAAAGAGTCATGCTCAATCCTTACACACCAAGTAAAGTTGACTAATTCCGGGTTACATCGTGTTTTACATGTATTTTTTGCTCATTGTAACTAGTAAGACCTTAATGCAGAATATCAAACCTTAAAAAAAAAATAAAGCCAAGCACTGACACAATTGTGTTTGTATATATTTATGCAAAAATGTTTAAGTTTTTTCTTTTATCTCTGTTTTTTAAACTAAAGTTTTTAGAAAAAGAAAGTGTCCTTTCCCTTGCAGAAGCTTTGCAGTTTCATGAGGTTCCACTTATCAATTGTTGATCTTAGAGCTTCAGTCATAGGTGCTCTCTTCAGGAAATTATCTCATGCACCAAAACATCCAAGGGTGTTTTCCACTTTGTCCTCTATGAAATTCAGTGTATCTGGTTTTATGTTGAGGTTTTTGATTCATGTGTATTTGAGTTTTGTTCAGAATGGGAAATATAGATCTATTTGCATTTTTCTACATGTAGACATGCAATTAATGTCCCCCTGCTTTTTAAAAACTGTTACAAACATAAGGCTGGCCTCAAAATGAGTTTGAGAATGTGTGTTCTTCACTCATGCTCATAAAAGCTTTTGGTTTCCTGTTTTGAGTTTTTGTTTGAATTTAGCTCATGAAATCCTATGAGTGTGTGCATAATTTGCCTTTTTTCAGAAACACGTGACATATGCCTTTCTTTGGGACTTGATGTAACTATCCAAGGTGTAGCTACTTCTGCTTGTTTTTCAATATTTTATCCTAATGAAATTCTTAATTTTAACGCTTGTACTATATAGCTTGTCTAAGGTAAAATTTCAGATATGATCCTATTTCTTCCTATCATTATCATTAACAATTTGTTTTAGTGATGTGTGACAGATTTTAGGCATGATTATTAAACCTGATTGCTGTGATTGTAGTGTGTGTGTATACACATATAAGATCTATATAATTAGTACTTGAAGGATTCCACAATATTTTGGCTCCAGAAAACTATTAAAGTCAGTTGATTGTGTGAATTAGAAATTTTATTCTTTGATATTTTGTTTTTGAGCCTTGGTCTCATGTATTCTTGGTAGGTCTTGAACTTGTAAAAACATTCTGAGTACAACTGAATGTCTGTTCTTTTTTCTTTTACCTCAATTTCTGAGGTTCCAGACATGTGCTTTTTACCACACCTGACTTATGAGGTGCTGGGTATAGAACCCAAGGCTTTGTGTATGCTAAGCAAGCAATATGCCAAGTGAACTGCATCCCAGCCTCTCCTTGATCTGTTTCAGTTGAAAACTGAATAAAAGGGGATATGCAGTTTATCTACAACTGTGTATCTAAGGAGTGACAGAGGTAGAATTTCATTAAAACCACATTTCTATTTTCTATAAGATACATAATGTCATAAATACAAGGTTTTGGCATTTTTCATTCCTATAAATGTGTTCATATTAGTCTATTTTGTGAAAATGACATGTTGGTTCTGTTAGGGATCAGGGCTTTCTATTGTAAGGTCACAGCCTCTCACTTTACCATACATATATATATATATGTATGTATATATATATATGGTATATGATATATATGGCATATGATATATATGGTATATTATATATGGTATATTAATATATATATATATCATGGTTCCTGTATTCTGGCCTTAGACCATTTTGAGGTCTGTCACACTTTAACAAGTAGAGAATTACATTTGCTTTCATTAAGCCAATGCTGAAATCACAGCTATTGTTTTCTGTAATTGGAGTACATTCACATTAAACACATTAATTTTAAGGCTTAGTTGAAAGATTTTTTTTCTGAACATTTTTTGTCCTTATTACTATTTGGTGATTCAAAGATGTCTGAGCATGTTGTGTACTTTTCGTTTTTCTTTCAAGTAATAAAAGTGCACACCTAATTTGACATGATTTCTTTGGCAGCTAATAAGTACACAATGTGCAGTTTAATGAATCTGAAAACTAAGTAATGGTTTTAGTGGGTGTGAAAATAGGGATATTTAAATGCATAAGGAAATTTTGCATATATCCCAGTGCCCATGTAAACAGACTTCTGATTCTTTCGTAAATTGCCAATATTTTCTTGTGCAGAAGCGTAGTGAAAAATAGTCCTGTATCCATACATAGTGCTTAATTCCATACCTTGGGATGCTCACTGCATGCCTATTATCCACTTAAAAGCTCCATTAAGACACCCACTCTTTTTTCAGTGAAGCTAAACTGGTCAAAACTAAGCTTCATTTGTCACTATTTATCCCTAGAGATTAAGAACAGCTGTATTAGTGAGGTGAATTTAAAATTACATTTCCAGCTATTTTGATAAAAAAAGCTTTTGAATATGACCTGGTGTCATACCAAATCAGTATTCAAAAGCCCATTATCAGCATAAATTCCAGAATAGACAAAACCAAGAGGAATGTGCATAAAGAGAAATGATTTTGAATAATGAACATTTAGTGGATTGCACTGTTAGCTTGCTACAAGAAATGTAAGCCTTTTGGTGTAATAGTTGTCAACTGTCATTTACAGTCTACATGCAAAGATGTGGAATATGGTCAAAGCTTCACATGGAAGTAAAATAATTAATGAGATAGCATGTTGATGAGAAACAAAAATTGGAATTCAGCACAGGGCCAAGCAAAGATGCTCTTACACACAAATAGATGGTATTCCAAAAGTTCTACAAGGCGATACGTTTGAAAAGGAATGGGGTTTCTTGAATTATTCATTTACTTACTGCTTGTTCACATACATGTATCTGCATGTCATTGTGAGTGTGTTGAGGTCATAGGACCAGATGAGGGAGTTGTTCTCTTTGCACTATGTAGCTTCTCAACATCATACTTACATTTTTCAGACTTGGCAGCAGGCACCTCTCTGCACTGATCCATTTTGCCTGCTAGCAGTTGGGATTTTACAAACCCTGGCAGTTCTTGCCCCCCTTTTTTGCTTGTCTTCATCTATCTTCCACACAGTACCATTGATGGCTGTTTCATAATTTCTGTATTGCACTAAGTTGGCAGAGGGTAACATAACATAAATTAGAGTGAGTTTGGTCATGCTTTTAAAACAAAATATACAGATTGGCATATGCAGATGTAGTAATTATATTTATTGAGATAAAATATTATTACTTTCTGAATCCATTGTACTGTATTTTGGGGCAGATATGATTATTAGAATATCAGTGCATAATTTCAGCATATTTTTTAAGAGTGAGTGTCAAGGAAACATTCATTAGAAAGTAACACATTTCACAGTTTAAGTCTTACATTTAAGTTTCTTTCTCTACTTAAAAAAGTGAAATAACACCTGGATAAAAGCTACCATTTTGCCACCTCATGAATTGTAGATTTAGATGTTAGCTGCTTAACAACCATGCACTCACTCTCCTCCATTCATTAAAGGAGATCTTTATTTAAACAAGGTTTCATTTAACTGGAAGGGTCAGACTGAGTTAATGACATCAGGCTCAAGTTAAACTCTCTCTTCTATATTAGTGACCAGTGAAGGAATGAGTTACCTGGACAGGCAGGTTTTCTTTGAATTTATTTGTGACTAGAGAGCTGAAAACAAAGAGGTACTAAATTATTCAGGATCCTCCAAAGGAACAGAAAAGATAGAATGAAATAAAAGGGGGTTATTATCTTGGTTTACATGCTCTAAAACAGCATTCAGTAAGTGTTCAGTACCTGAGGCTGGATGTCTCTGTAGTCCCAGTCTGGTTCTGGAGTCCCAGAGTATTCCCAATTACTGGGATTAAAGGCATGGACCACGGGGCAGAAACATACTATTCTGACACTGAACAGTTGTATTATTCCACCTCCTTTAATAATGTCTTACATAAGACCTTTCCTTATCCCAGACTCTTCCTCCTCCCTTCCCTCCCCCTCTCCCTCCCACTTCTCCTCTCCTCCCCCTCTCTCCCCCTTCCCCTTTTCCTCACCCTTTCCTCTTCCCCTACCTTTCTTTTCTTCTCCACCCACTTCTCTCTGGCTACCAGTTTAATCTGGTTGCAGGCCTCTAGCCTCCCCTTGTCTTAGGCACCTGCTGGTCTCACTGTTGTTTCTCAAGATGGTACTTCCAGTAATAGTCTATGTCCTGGTACTACATCAGACTAAGTATTCTGACTTGGAGAGTTTATTTTCCTCAGCTTCTTGTCCAAAGAGACTAAGTCGAACAATTGAATAATTTTATTTTTCTACAAAAATGTATTTTTTTCAAGAAATCACTCTTAAATGAAATGTAATGAATTTATGTGAGAAAGTTTTTATTTTCCCACTGTCCAAGTATTAATGTGACGGGCATGATAATGATGCTACAAAGATGTCCTGATTGTAATTTCTTTTGTTATTTTATTTGTTCATTCAGCAGTTCTTCTCTCTTCTTTCCTCTTCTCTCTTCCCAGTTCCACTCTTACACATCTCTCCCTCCATTATCCCTTCCCTTTATTCTCAGAGAAGGGGAAGCCACCCTTGTTTACCACCATTCCCTCGGACACTAGACACACTCACTGAGGTCCAATCAGGGGGAGGGACAGTCCCAATGTCAGGCAGCAGAGTCAGAGACAGTCTGTGCTCCAATTGTTACTGGATCCATGTGAAGAACAAGTTGCACATCTGCTACACATATGTGGAAGGCCTAGGTGGAGACCCTGCATGCTCTTTGGTCAGTGGTTCAGTCTCTGTGAGCCCATATGGGCTCAGGTTAGTTGGCTCTGTGGGTCTTCCTGTGGTGTCCATGACCACTCTGGCTCCCTCAATCCTATCACCCATTCTCCACCAGTCTCCCCGAGCTCTGTCTGATGTGTGGCTGTGGTCTCTGCAACTGGTTCCAGAGCTGCTGTATGAAGCTTCTCAGGAGACAGTTATGCTTGGCTCCTGTTCTGTAATTTTAGCAGAGTATCATTAGTATTGTCAAAAATTGACTCTTTCACATGGGATGGGTCTTAAGTTGTGCCAGTTACTGGTTGGCTGTTCCCTCAACCTTTGCTCCCTTTCTATCCTTGCACATCTTGTAGGCATAATGAATTTTGGGTTGATGGTTTTGTGGGTGGTTAATATTCTCTTCGCTCCACTGGAAATCTTGCCTGGCTTCAGGAGGTGATCATTTAAGTTCCCATATCCTCAGTTGCTAGGAATCTCAGCTAGTCTCCTGTGCATAGACTCTTGGGAAATTCCCCAGTCCCAGGATTCCAGCTAGTTCCAGAGATGTGTCCCACCAATTTTCATTCTTATGCCCAGCCCTCTGCCTCCAAACCTCTCCCCACACCTAATTCCCAATCCCTATTTCCTTCTTTACTCACTCTCCCAAGTAGTTCCCTTTCTCCATCTATCTTCAATGTTTATTTTATTTCCCTTACCGAGATTTAAGCATCCTCTCTTGGGCTCTTATTATTACTTAGTTTCTTTGGGTCTGTGGATTTTAGCATGTTCCTTTATGGCTAATGTGCACTTATAAGTGAATACATACCATATGTCTCTTTCTGGGACTGGGCTACCTTACTAGGGATGTTATTTTTTAGTCTCTCTAAAAATATCTTGTTTCTAGCTATTATGAATAAAGCTGCCATAGGTATAGTTGAGCAGGTGTCCTTGTGGTACAGGGGGGAATCTTTTGAGTATATGCAGAAGAGTGTTAAAAATGAGACTTGAGGTTAAACTAGTCCCAGTTTTCTGAGAAAGCACCAAATTGATTTCCAGGGTGGTTGTACATGTTTGCACTCCCACCAGCAATGGAGGAGTGTTCCTCTTTCTCCACATACATCCTTGCCATAATTTTTGATGAACGTGAGGTAGAATCTTAGAGTTGTTCTAGTTTGCATTTCCCTGATGACTAAGGACATTGAACATTTCTTTAAGTGCTTCTTAGCTATATTAGATTTCCATGGTAAGCTTTCTCTGTTTAGGTTTGTACCTCATTTTTAATTGGGTTATTTGGTTTGTTGGTATCTAATTTCATGAGTTCTTTATATATTTTGGATATCAGTCTTCTGTCAGACATAGGGCTGCTGAAGATATTTTCCCATTCTGTAGGCTGCCATTTTGTTCTATTGATGGAGTACTGAGCCTTGCAAAAGCTTTTAATTTTCATGAGGTCCCATTTATTAATTATTGACTTTAGTGCATGAGCTATTGGTATTCTGTTTAAGAATTTGTCTCCTCAGGATCATCCAGAGACTGCCTCACCTGGGGATACATCTCATATGCAGCCACTAAACCCATGCACTATTGCTGATGCCAAGGAGTGCTTACTGGCAGAAATCTGATATGGATGCCTCCAAAGAGGCTCAGCCAGAGCCATACTGATACAGAGGAGGATGCTTGCAGCTAATCATTTTGATTGAATATGGGGACCCCAGTGAAGGAGCTAGAGAAAAGACTGAAGGAGATGAAATGGTCTGCAACCCCATGGGAAGAACAAAATTATCAACTAACAAAACCCACCACAGCTCCCAGAGTCTAAATCACCAACCAGTGAGTTTGCATGGAGAGACCCATGGCTTCAGGTACATATGCAGCAGAGGATGGCATTCTGTGGCATCAATGGGAGGAGAGGCCTTTGGTCCAGAGAAGGCTCATTCTCCAGTGTAGGGGAATGCTAAGGTGCTTTGGTGGGAGAGGGTCATTGGTAGAGGGAGCACCTTTATGGAGGCAATTGGAGGGGAAGGGGGGATGGTATTGGGGGAGAGGGAATGACATCTGAAATGTAAATACAGAGAATAAAGATATATCTTTAAAAAAATAAAGTCTTCTGTGCCAATATATTCAAGGCGTTTCTCCCACTTTCTCTTCTATCAGATTTAGTGTGTCCAATTTTATGTTGAGGTCTTTGATGCCTCTTTTGGGTCAGGGTTATAAATAGAGAACTGCGTGCATTCTTCTACATACAGATATTGTGTTAGAAAAGCACCATTTATTGAATAGGCTTTCTTTTTTACATTGTATGATTTTCCCTTCTTTTGTCAAAAATCAAATGTCCACAGGTGTGTAGGTTTATTTCTGGGTCTTTGATTCTATTCCATTGATCAACTGGTCTGTTTTTATGCAAATACCATGTGCTCTGTAGTATAGCTTAAAATCAGGAACTGCAATACCTCCCGAAGTTCTTTTATTGTACATGAATATTTTAACTATCCTAGGTCCTTATGTTTTTGTATATGAAGCTGAAAATTGTTCTTTCAAGATCTGTAAAGAATTGAGTTGGAATCTGAATTGCATTGAATCTGTAGATTGCTTTTGGTAAAATGGCCATTATCACTGTTTAATCCTACCGATCTAAGAACATGGGAAATCTTTTTATTTTTTTGATATCTTTCTCAATTTATTTTCTCAGAGACTTGAAGTTCTGGTCATACATTTCTTTCACTTGCTTGGTTACAGTTACACCAAGATATAATATATTATTTGTGGCTATTGTAAAGGGTGTTTATTTCTTCATTTCTTTATCAGCACATGTACTGTTTGTATAAAGGAGGACAACTGATTTTTTAAAAGTTAATGTTGTATTCATACCTTTTGCTGGATATCAACTGTAGAAGCCCTATGGATAAATTTTTTGGGGTCACTTATATATCATATCAAGCTATGGGCAAATGGCAATACTTTGACTTCTTACTTTGCTATTTTTATTCCCTTTGTCTTATTTCTCTAACTAGAACTTCAAGAACTATGTTGAATAAATATAGAGAGACTGGGGAGCCTTCACTTGTCCCTGATTTCAGTGAGATTGCTCTAAGTTTTTTTCCCATTTACTCTGATGTTGTCTATTGGCTTTCTGTGAATTGCTGTTACTGTGTTCTACCTTGTAACTCTGATCTCTGCAAGACTTGTAACATGAAAAGGTGTTAGGTTTTGTCAAAGTCTTTTTCAGTATCTAATAAGATGATCAAATTATTTTCTTTCAGTTTCTTTATATGATAGATTATATTGATGGATTTTGGTATATTGAACCATCCCTGGAATGAAGCCTACTTGACCACGGTGGATGATGTTTTTGATGTGTTCTTGAATTTGGTTTGAGAGAATTTCATTTTTTATCAATGTTCATAAGAGAAATTAGTCTGAAATTCTTTCTCTGTTGAATGTTTGTGTAGTTTAGGTATCAGGGTGACAGAGAATTACTTTGACAATGTTCCTTCTGTTTTTATTTTGTGGAACAGTTTGAGGAGTATTAGTATTAGTTCCTCGTTGAAAATCTGTTAGAATTCTGTGACAAAACAATATGGTCCTGAGCTTGTTTCTGTTGGGAGAATTTTAATGACTGTCTCTATATTCTTAGAAATTATAGGACTACTTAAATTATTTACCTGATCTTGATCTAACTTTGATAAATATATTGATTAAGAAAATGATCCATTTTGTTAAAATTTTTCAATTTTGTGGAGCATGTTTTTCTGAAAGAAGACCTAATAATTCTTTCAATCCCTCAATGTCTGTTATTAGGTCTCCTCTTTCATTTCTGATTTTGTTTATTTATGTACTGTCTCTATTTTAGTTAGGTTGGCTACGGGTTTGTTTATCTTGTTGATTTTCTCAAAGAACCAACTCTTGGTTTTGTTGATTCTTTGCATTTTTTTTTTTTTTTTTGGTTCTAACTTATTGATTTCAAGTTTGAAGTTATTTTCTGTTGTCAATTCCTCTTGGATATGTTTGTTTCTTTATGTTCTAAAGCATTCAGTTGTACTTTCACATTGTTAATATGAGAACTCTTCAATTTCTTTATGAAGGCACTAAATACTATAACATTTCCTCTTAGCACTGCTTTCATTGTGTTATATAAATTTGGGTATGTTTTGCCTTCATTTTCATTGAATTCTATAAATTCTTTACGTTTTTAAACCAATGGTCATTGAGTAGAGAGGTTTTCAGTGTCCTTGAGTTTATAGGCATTCTGGTGCTTTTGTTGCTGCTGAAAACCAGATTTAGTCCACGGTGATCTAATAAAATGCAAGGGGTTATTTCATTTTTTTTTTTGTGTGTGTGTCTGCTAAGGCTTGGTTTGTGACCAAGAATATGGTCAATTTTAGATAACGTTTCTTTAAGTTCTGAGAAGAAATTATATATTTTTTTTGTGTTTGGGTGAAACATTCTGTAGATATCTGTTAGGTCCATTTCATTTTTAACTACTGTTAATTTTATTATTTTATTGTTTTGTTTTTATTTTGATATCCATTGATAAGATTGGGGTGTTGAGGTCTCCCACTCTTAACATGTGGGGTTTGATGTATGATTTAAGCTTTAATAGTGTTTCTTTAATGAATTTGAGTGCCCTTGCATTTGGGGCATAAATGCAAATAATTGAGTCTTTTTTTTCCTTTGATGAGTATGAAGTTTATTTTTATAACTTTTCTTATTACTTTTGGTTGAATGTTTATTTTATTAGATATTAGAATTGCTACTCCACCTTGTTTCTCAGGTTTATTTGCTTAGAAAACCTTTTTCTAGCCCTTTATTCCAAAGTTGTTTCTATTTTTGTTACTCAGATGTGTTTCTCATATGCAGTAGAATGATGAATCCTGTTTACATAACCACTGTGTTAGCTTGTATCTTTCTATTGGATAATTGTTTCCATTGATGTTGAGACATGGTAATGATTAATAAATGATAGTTAATTCTTGTTATTTTCATGTTGTTGGTAGGTGTTTGTGTGTGTGTCTGAATGTGTGTGTTTGTGTGTGTGTCTCTGTGTGTGTGTGTCTGTGTGTTTCTTTCTCTTCTTTTTATTTTGCAATTAGAAAATTATTTATTTCTCTAGATTTTTTGGGGGGGCTGAAATTACTCTCATTCTGTTGATGTTTTTCTTTGAGAATTTCCTGTAGGACTGGATTTGTACATAGATATATTTTACATTTGGTTTTGTTTTAGAATATCTTGTTTTCTACATGTATGGTGATTGAAAGTTTTGTTGAGAATAGTGGTGTAGGTTGGCATCTGTGCTCTCTTAAATGCTGCAAGATTTCTGGTCAGATCCTTCTAGCTTTTGGAGTCTCTATTCAGGAATCATGTATAATTCTGAGAGGTCTGCCTTTATATGTTGCTTGGCCTTTTTATCTTGCAGTTTTTAATATTCTTTCTGTGTTCTGTTGATTTAGTGTTTTGACTATTATATGATAGGAGAATTTTTTTTCTGGTCCAATCTAATTGGTGTTTTGTAAGCTTCTTGTATGTTTATAGGCACTTGTTTCTTTAGGTTAGAATTTTTTTTCTATGATTTTGTTGAAAATATTTGCTGTACCTTGGAGCTGAAACTCTTTACCTTCCTCTATTTCTATAATTCATAGGTTCTTCTTAAAAATGTCTTAGTTAATACTAGAGGCTATCTTCTGATCAATTTGTAAAATGGTTTTAAATGGAAATTGTCTTAATACTTATAGCTACATTTAATTTTAAGAAACAGAAAATTGTAACTACTATGAAAGTCTGTGTTTATTATTGGCTGGATTTTAAAGCTGGGAAGATTGTGAAATAAAAAGTCAAATCCTGAACCTGGTAAACTATACTTATTAACTATATTAAATGACCATTTTCCTTAGCACTAATTTCATTGTGTCCCATAAATTTGGATATATTGTGCCTTCATGTTCACTAAGTTCTCCCTGACAAAGTTATCACTGAGAGTTGTTCACCTTCCATGTATATGTGGGCTTTCTATTGTTTTTGTTGTTGCTGAAAACCAGCCTTTGTCCATGGTGATCTGATGGAATGCATGGGATGGGATTATTTCAATCTTCTTGTATTGAATGGGGCTTCTTTTGTTTCTAATTTTATGGTCAATTTTGGAGAATGTACACAGTTATCCTGATACCTAAACCTCACAAAGACCCTACCAAAGAGGAGAACAATTTTCCTCATGAATATTGATGCAAAAATACTAAATAAATGTTTGTAAACCAAATCCAAAAATACATCAAAATGATCATCCTTTGAGATTGCAGGAATGCAGGAATGGTTCAATGTATAGAAATCTATTAACAGAACCCATTATAGAAACAAACTCAAAGAAAACCCCTCCCCCATGATCATCTAATTAGATGCTGAAAATGCCTTTGAAAAAACTACAACACTCATTCATGCTAAAATTATTGGAGAGATCAGGAATTCAAGGTCCATATATAAATATAAGAAAAGAAATGTCAATAACTAACATTAAACTTAATGCACAGAAACTTAACACAATACCACTAAAATCAGGAATAAGACAAGGCTGCCCACTCGCCCCCATCTATTCGATACAGTACTCAAAGTTCTAGTCAGTGAAATTAGGTAACAAAAGGAGATCAAAGGGATACGAATTGGAAAGAAAGACATGATGATATCATTTTTTTAACAATAACATAGTATACATAAATGACACTTTCCCCCTAAAAATCCACAGAATTCCTGCAGTTGATAAAAAATTTCAGGAAAGTGACTAGAAATAAAATTAACTCTACTCAAAGAATGAACAGGCTGAGAACAAAACTAGGGAAATGTCATCCTTCACAACAGTCACAAACATAAAATACCTTGGTGTGACTCTGACCAAGTAAGTGAAAGATCTGTATGACAAGAACTACAAGTCTCTGAAGAAAGACATAGAAGAAGACCTCAGAACATGGAAAGATCTTTCAATGCTCATGGAATGGCAGGATTAACAGTAAAACTGGCCATTTTTACCAAAAGCAACTTACATATTTGATCCAATCCCCATCAAAATTTCAACTCAATTCTTTACAAAGATAGAAAGAGCAATTTCCAGATTTATCTTGAATAACAAAAAAACCCAGGATAGTGTACAACATTCTCAACAATAAAAGAACTTTTGGTGGAATCACCATCCCTTACCTCAAGCTGTATTAGAGAGTAATAGTGATAAAAACTGCATTGTATCAGTACAGATACAGGCAGGTTGATTGGTGTAATAGAGCTGAGGAACCAGAAATGAATCAACACACCTCTGGTCACTTGATTTTTGCTAAAGGAGCCAAAAGCGTCTATTGGAAAAAAAAAGACAGCATTTTCAACAAATGGTGATGGTTCACTGGGTGTTCTGCATGTTGAAGAATTCAAATTGACACATTCCTATTTCCTTGTACAAAGCTCAAGTCCAAGTGCATCAAGGACCTCTATATAAAACCATATATGTTGAATCTAATAGAACAGAACATAAAAAAGAACTTTGAACACATGGCACAAAGAAAAAAATTACTGAATAGAACAGGAATGGTTTATGCTCTAAAATCAAGAATAAACAATTAGGACCTCATAAATTTGAAAATCTTCTGTAAGACGAAGGACACTTTCAATGGCACAAAACAGCAACCCATAGATTGTAAAAAGATCCTTAACTGTGTATTTGATAGAGGTATAAATCCAAAATATACTCAAGACATTAGACTCCAGAAAACCAAATAATCCTATTACAAATGGGGAACAGATTTAAACAGAGAATTTTCAAGGGTGGAATATTTCATGGTTGAAAATTACATTCTTAGTAATTAGGGAAGTGAAAACCAAAATGACCCTTAGATTCATTCTTGTAACAGTCAGAATGGCTCAGATCAAAAACTTAGGTGATAGCAGATGCTGGCAAGAATGTAGAGAAAGAGGAACACTCCTCAATTGTTGGTGGGATTGCAAGCTGGTAAATCAGTAATCTGTAAATCAGTAATTACTCTTGGGTATATACCCAAAATATGCTACAACATGCAACAAGAACACGTGCTCCAATATGTTCATAGCAGACTTATTTATAATATTTTCAAGAAGTTAGAAAGAACCCAGATGTCCCTCAACAGAAGAATGGATACAGAAAATTTGGTACATTTACACAATGGAGTACTAATCAGCTATTAAAGCCAACAACTTTATAAAATTTGCAGGCAAATGTATGGAACTAGAAAACATCATTCTGATTAAGGTAACCAAGTCACAAAATACACATGGTATGTACTCACTGATAAATGGATATTAGACAAATTAGTCAGAATACCTATAATACAACTCACAGACCATGTAAAACCCAAAGAAAACAGAAGACCACAACAAATTGTGAATGCTATATTCCCACTCAGAAGGGGGAAGCAAATAATCTTGGGATATAGAAGGAGGGAGAGATTTGAGAAGGAGAGAGGAAGGAGAGGGAAAGGGAGTGGCTGGTTTACATGGGAGCAGATGGTGGAGAAGTACATAGAGTAAGGAATTTGATAGGCAGAATGCAGCAGTGTGGGATGGGGCAATTTGTGGGTAGTCACCTGAAAGTACTAGATGCCAGTGGCCCAAATGATTTCCAGGATCCAACAGGGAGGGCATTAGTTGAAATACCAAACAAAGGGGAGATAGAACCTGTTGAGACCAATTCCATTGGATAGGCATGGCTTCCCAGTTCAAGGATTGGGCTACCCATCCACCTCAAAAATATTAATCCAGAATTCCTTCTGTCAAAAGGAAAGAAAGAAACAATATGTGCAACAGAGAATGAAGGAAAGGCCAATGCATCCCATTGACAGACACTAAGCCTAGACACCATTGCTGATGCCAAAAGTGCCTACTGACAGGAACCTGATACAGTTTTCTCCTTAGAGGCTCTGCCAGAATCTGACCAATGGATGTGGATGCATACACCCAACCTTTTGACTGAACATAGAGACCCCAATGGAGAAGTTAGGACAAGAACTTAAAGAGCTGGAGGGGTTTACAACCTCATAGACCACAAACCACATGGAGGTACTTGTGGCTCCAGCTGGATATGTAGCAGAGGACTGCCTTATTGGGCATCACTGAGAGGGCAGCCCCCTTTTCCTGTGGAGGCTTGATGACCCAGTGTAGGGGAATGCTAAGTAGCTGAGGCAGGGGTTGGTGGATGGGTGGGTGGGGGAACACCCTCACAGAGGCAGGGGTAGAGAGGAGGAGATAGGAGGTTTGTGGAGGGGAATCTTGGAAGGAGAATAACATTTGAAAAGACAATGAATAAAATAACCAATAAAAAAGAAAAAAATTCATGAGACAAAGAAAAATTAATGGTGGAGGACCTTTAGTATCCTTTCAAATCATGTACTGTACCCAATAAAATAATTTTCCCCCACAAGGCCTTATCATTTTTATAAGGTTGGATTTAAGGTCATTTTTCTTGTGGTTTGATTGTGTTAGGCTATCCAGGGCTTTCTGTATTAGGATAGCTGTGCTCTAGAAGTGTCAAATTGCCCTGACTCTCATTGATGGAGTTCTTATTCTGTCCTTTAGCCATTAGGAATCCATCCCACGGATATTTCTGGTATAGCACATCTCAGGGAAGGTGGGTTGACCCTGGAGAGTTCTGGTGCAGTAGACTTCACTTGGGCAGCTTTAGAATGGAAAGGTTACTCTGGGTGTGGGTCACCTGGGCATGACCCCTGAGACTAGGCAGGCAGAAGATTGTGGTTAGACAAGATAGAATCTTTTTTTTTTAAACGACTTTATTTTACAAAACAAAGATAAATGTACAGATTTTAAACATGTTTTGCTTAAAATTATACATTTTTGTCAGTAATGTTTTTTCAGATATTGAAATAATTTTTACATAAAACCATGTGAATATATTTTTTTCGTCAGAACTTGATTTTTTTCAAGGGCTTGACATTATGCATTGAAAACCTAATAGTTACAATAAGCGTAAAGTACATGCAAAACAAAACGGAACATGGAAATAGTCAAAGTCTTCTTGTTTTGTAAATATATGTATATTTTTTTGTTTTCTTTATTTCTTGGACTTCATACAGTCTGTGAGTTGTTTCTGGGGGAGTGCAAGCCTCTGGGGTTAGCGTCCCACTATCAGTGACTGCATATTATGTCTGCTCCTCTGTGACTGGGTTATCTCACTCAGGATGATATTCTCTAGATGCAGCCATTTTCCTAAGAATTTGGTTAAGTCATTGTTTCTGGTGGCTGAGTAGTATTCCATTGTGTATATGTACCACAATTTTTGTATCCATTCATCTTCTGAAGGACATCTGGGTTCCTTCCAGCTTCTGGCTATTATAAATAGAGCCGCTATGAACATTGTGGTGCATATATCTTTGTTGTGTATTGAAGTGTCTCTGGGGTATATGCCCAGAAGTGGAATAGCTGGGTCTTCAGGTAGTACTATATCCAATTTTCTGAGGTATCACCAGACAGACTTCCAGAGTGGTTGTATTAGCTTGCAACCCCAAAAACAGTGGAGAAGTGTTCCTCTTTCTCCGCAGCCTCACCAGCATCTGCTGTCATCTGAGTTTTGGATCTTGACCAATCTGACTGGTGTGAGGTGGTATCTCAGGGTTGTTTTGATTTGCATTTCCCTGATGGCTAAAGATTTCGAGCACTTCCTCAGGTGTTTCTCGGCCATTCGGTGTTCCTCAACTGAAAACATTTTGCTTAGCTCTGTACCCCATTTTTTAATAGGGTTATTTGATTCTCTGGTGTCTAGCTTTTTGAGTTCCTTGTACACCTTGGATATTAGGCCTCTATCTGATGTGGTGTTGGTAAAGATCTTTTCCCATTCTGTTGGTTGCCGTTTTGTTTTCTTGACGATGTCTTTAGCCTTACAGAAACTTTGCAATCTCATTAAGTCCCATTTGTTAATCTTTGATCTTAGAGCTTGAGCCATTGGTGTTTTGATCAGGAAATTTTCTCCTGTACCTATGTGTTCTAAGGTTTTCCCTACTTTCTCATCTAATAGTTTCAGTGTATCTGGTTTAATGTGGAGATCTTTGATCCACTTACACTTGAGCTTTGTACAAGGAGATAAGAACGGGTCTATTTTCATTCTTTTGCATGCTGAGTGCCAGTTGGACCAGCACCATTTGTTGAATAGGCTGTTTTTTTTTTTCATTGAATGTTTACTGCTCCTTTGTCAAAGATCAGGTGACCATATACATGAGGGCTCATTTCTGGATCTTCTATTCTATTCCATTGATCCACATGGCTATTTCTGTACCAGTACCATGCAGTTTTCAGCACAATTGCCTTGTAATATAGCTTGAGGTCAGGGATAGTGATTCCCGCAGATGTTTTTTTGTTGTTGAGGATGGACTTCGCTATTCTAGGTCTTTTGTTATTCCATATGAAATTGCACATTGATCTTTCCAATTCCATGAAGAACTGTGTTGGAATTTTGATGGGGATTGCATTGAATCTGTAGATTGCTTTTGGTAGGATGGCCATTTTAAAAAATCATTTGATTTTTCCAATCCATGAGCATGGGAGATCTTTCCATTTTCTGAGATCCTCCTCAATTTCTTTCTTTAGAGGTTTGAAGTTCTTGTCATACAGGTCCTTCACTTGCTTAGTTAGAGTCACACCAAGGTATTTCATAGTTTTTGTAACAATTGTGAAGGGTACGTTTTCCCTAATTTCTTTCTCCACATGTTTGTCCTTTGAGTACAGGAATGCTACTGATTTGTTTGAGTTAATTTTGTATCCAGCCACTTTGCTGAACTGGTTTATCAGCTGTAGGAGTTCTCTGGTGGAATTTTTGGGGTCACTCAAGTACACTAGACAAGATAAAATCTAACCTGGATGTTTCCAGTGCAGCAGGCAGGGAGAAGGTAGCCAGAAGGGGGACCACACAATTGACAGTGTATTTTTTTTTTTTTTTTTTTTTTTTGTTCAGTGTGATTTCTCATATTAATTCGAAGAGTGAGGACATTTTTTTTGTTTATTTCTGATTGTACGGCTCTTAGTACATTTTAAATAAGTAAATGTTTTCTAAGTAGATAGTAAATCAAAAGAAAATGTTTACTTAAGTTTTGGCTTTAAAGCTACATGTGAATCTACCAATAAGATTATATAGCTCATTAAATTACCACAGATTCTGAACTTTCTGTCTTTACAGTTTACATTACAGAATAATCCCCTCAGTTATGAAATTTTAAATATTTAAGTTTTCTTCCCTTTTATTAAATATTATTTTAATATCTCATACCAACAGGTGCTCAGTTTTGGATTTCTGCTTCTGTAAGAATATTGTCTTTCTCTCCCTCCGTCTAATCACAACATTGCCTCCATCTTCATTTGTCATATCACTTCTTATCATATTTTCACTGGTGTTCACTTTCCCTCTGTGTGTGAGTTTGTGATAATGTGTCTGCATGTACATACATGTGATGTATGCACATAGAAAGGAAAGAAGTTACAGTCAGTGTCATTCCTCGGGTGCCCTCTGTCTTTATGGTTTGTTTGTTTTTATGTGGTGATATCGGTCCATATTCTCTTCCTAGCCTTGAGCTTGTTGGTTAGGCTAGGGTGACTGGGTGGCAAGCCCAAAGGAATCACCTGTCTCAACTTTCCAGCACTGCCACTTAAAACATGTGCTACTGTGCCTCAACCTTGTTTTTTTTTTTTTTTTTTTTTGCACATTGATTTTAGGAATTGAGGTTAGATTCCCATGCAAGAATGTCAAAACTATCTCCCTGATAGACAGAGAGAGCTATCTGAGTCCATCTCTGGATGTTCTTCACAATACTAATGACTGGTTAATCACTAAATCACCTATTTTATACTCTAATTATTAATGACTATAACTAATTTAAGTTTCCTAATTATGTAGTTAATTGTCAATAGACAAGCTTTTCAGATGGAATAAAAAACACTACTGTTTCTTGGAGCATCCAGTATGAAACAAACTAGAATTGTCCAGACAAACAAGAGTACATTGGATTTTAACTGTGACAGAATTTATTAATAGCCTATTTAACAATTATGCCTTCCATTTATAAAAGAAAGGCAAAATAAAAAGAAAGGCCTTTTCTGTCATACATTTCTTCTCAGTATGATGAATTAGTCAATATTGACATCCCATTCCTTTGATCAGTACCTGATTTAGGAAGGAGCAGAAGGCATTTGTTACCAAAGTTGATGACCTCAGATCAATCCTCAGGACCTGCATAAAGGAAGGGGAGAAGAAAGCCCTGAAATGTGTCCCATATTACCATTTCTACACACACACACATGTGTGCATGCAATAGGTAGAGACAGACAAACAGAGAAAGACAGAAAGAGAGAGAGGGAGAGGAAAAGGGAGACGGAGAGGGAGAGAGAGATACAGAGAAACTCAGAGAGACACAGAGACAGAGACAGAGAGACACAGAGAGACAACACATTAATGTTAGAAAACCTTTTAATTATTCTTTAGAAATTCAAAGTTTAATTGTTGAGTTAAAGGAGATAAGAATAAAAGGGAAACATGTTTGGTATTGGATTCATTTTCTGTGCTAAAACCTCTACACTCATGTAGGCCGAGTGGCTCTGACGAGTCATCAACATACTCAGATATCTGTGATCACTATCCTTAGAACAATCAATCATGGTGGCCATTATAATTTCTAGTTTAATTAGATACCCAGCTTACATTTTCTTCGGAAGTCACAAATAGTCATACCCATTAATATCAATATTAAGGACTGAGGCAATATTTAAATTTAGGAAACTAGATAGGTAAGGCTAGGCAGCTCTTATTAATTGTATAGATATCTTATTTTAAATTAAGGGTTAACAGAAAATCTCAAGTTAACACAAGAGATAAATATTTCTGGAATGTTCAAATGCACTTGCCTACTGAGCCCTTGAATTACTTGGTAGCCAGCTATATGTTTAATAAAGACAGAGAATCTAAAAATAGAAGAAAGAATGAAAAAAAAATTAAGGAATCAGCTTTGTACCCTGTGGCATCGCAGGTGCATGTGAGTCATGCAGACATGATCCAGGACCTCTTAAAGAAAGGACAGTGTTGGCATTCTGTTGTCACCCTTTCTTAGCTGTTGGACTTGATATTCAGCATCACACATTTGATACATTTTCAAGGACCCTTTTCCTCAAGAAATTGTCTATGTGTATAGTATTAATATACCCTGGCAGCTCCACTAATCTCATACATTTCCTGGCATCATCTGTCCTCACGTGCTTCCTAGTTTTGTGCTGAGATGTGATTTCTCTTACAGTTTTGCATTTACCTTGTTGAACTGAGAGTATTTGTCACAGAAGCTGATTCTGTTTTGTGACTCCCTCCTCCTCCTTAGGCCCCCAGTGTCAAAACTAGATTTAGAAAGTTGTTTTCCTGTGGACTGCCCTGTGTTTTAGCATATCACAGGATAATATCATGTATGTTTCTAGCGAATATAAAATGCGCAGTCTAAACAGGTGGGCTCAGGCTGTTGACATTAGCAACCTTAAGATTATTTTGCCTCATACAGCTTTGAAAGTGAGATTTTTTTCTTTTTTTCCAATCACTATTGTCAATTAATCTAAGACCTCTGTGAACAGTAAGGTTCCTATGATAGTTCCCAAGGTCTGTTTCTGACATTTAAATTTACACTTACTTAGCTTTAATTAGATTACAATACTTAGTTAAAAATTTTTAATTGTGTTGAAGTTTACCTTTGTGCTAATGATAAAGAAATGCTTTATTAGGTGAATTAATAGAGCAAAACCACAGTGAGCACAATGCATAAAATTTATGACTAATTCAGAGAAAAAATTACTTGCAGGCAACCTCAAGTACTTTGGAAGCATCATTTGCATATAAATACCTTAGATGATAGGCTAATTACAATGGTTTTTATTTATTCATTGAGACCATTTCCCCCAAAGCATTCTTCTTTTTGTTTTGTTTTCTTACAACTTTATTGAAAAAAAAGATACATGTACAGATTATTAAAAGCATTTTGGTGTAAGTATATATGAATATATTTTGTCAGCACTTGATTTATTTAAAGGTTGGATAGTATGCATTGAAATCTTACTCTTTACATTTACAAAGATCATAATTCTTTTGTTTTAAGATGAAATTTTCCCTCTGCTAGTTTCATTGTGTCTCTGCTCAGTTTCTGCTTCCATGATCTTTCCATTGATTAGAGTGGGGTGTTGATGTCTTCTACTATTATTGTGTGTGGTACAATGTATGTTTTGTGCTTTAGTAGGGTCTCTTTTATGCATATGTATCCTCTTGAATTTGGGCATATATATTTAGGATTGAGAATTTATCCTGATAATTTTTTTTTCTGTAATGAGTAAAAAGTGTCCTTCCTTATCTTTTTTTGATAACTTTTGGTTGAAAGTCTGTCATGCACCCCACTTCCTGCCGGCAGAAAAGACGTGCAACAACAGGATTCTTTTGCAAACAACCTTTATTGTACAGTTTTCTGAGCAGGGGACCCACGTGGCAGAAAAATGCACTGCTTATATATGCCCCGAGACTTGTGTTGCTACCTGATTGGTGGTGCGTCCTCCAGTAGCTCATTAGCATGCCCTGAGAGCGGGATGTGACGTCTGTGATATATGAGCACTATGTCTCTTGAGCCTGGCAACAGCTCTGTTAGCTAAATCATACTTGGGAAGCTGGCGCCATCTATTGGTGAGGCACCAACGGCTCCCAACAAAAATCTACTTTATTCGATATTAGAATGGCGACTCCAGCTTCTTTCTTGAAGCCATTTGCTTGGAATGTTTTTTTTTTCCCCATAGCCTTTTTCTCTGTGGTAGTATCTGTCTTTGTCTCTGAGATGAGTTTCCTGTATGCAGCAAAATGCTGGTTTCTCTTGTTGTATATAGCCTGACAATCTATGTCTTTTTATTGGGGAATTGAGGCCATTTATGTTAAAAGATATTAAGGAGTAGTGATTGTTGTTACCTGTTATTTTTGCTGTTAGAGGTAAAATTATGTCTGTGTGTCTTTTTTTTTTTTTTTTTTTTTTTTTTTTTTTTTTTTTTTTTTTTTTTTTGGTTTTCTAGCTCAGTTATTTTCTTGCTTTTTCTAGGATGAAGGTTCTCTCTTTTTGTTGGGTTTTCCATCTATTATTGTTTATAGCGCTGGATTTGTGGTCAGATATTGTGTAAATTTAGTTTTGTCCTGAAATATCTTGGTGCCTCCATCTATGGTGATTGAGAGTTTTTCTGTGTATAGTAACCTGGGCTGACATTTCTGTTCTCTTAGAGTCTGTCCAGGATCTTCTAGCTTTCATTGTCTCTGTTGAGAAGTTGGGTGTAATTCTGATTGGTCTGCTTTTATATGTTACATGACCTTTTTCCCTTACTGCTTTTTGTATTGTTTCTTTGTTTTGAATACTTGGTGTTTTGACTATTATGTATCGGGGAAAAATTTCTTTTCTAGTCCACTCTATTTGGAGTTCTGTGGCTTCTTTTATGCTAATAGTCATCTCATTCTTGAGGGTAGGGAAGTTTTCTTCTATGATTTTGTTAAAGATATTTACTGTGCCTCTTAGTTGATATTCTTCACCCTCTTCTATTCCTATTTTCCTTAGGTTTGGTTTTCTCATTGTGTCCTGGATCTCCTGGATATTTTGGGTTATGAGCTTTTTGGTTTTTGCATCTTCTCTAATTGTTGTGTCTATGATTTCTATGTTGTCTTCAGCCCCTGAGATTCTCTCTTCCATCTCTTGCAGTCTGTTGGTGATGCTTTCATCTGTGACTCCTGATTTTCTTTTTAGGTTTTCTATCTCCGGGGTGTCTCTTTTTGTGTTTTTTTTTATTGTTTCCATTTTCATTTTCAATTCTTTCCCCATTTTGGTTGTGTTTTTCTGTAGTTCTTTGAGTGGATTTTGAGTTTTCTATTTAAGAACTTCTATTTATGTGTGTTCTCCTACAATTGTTTAAGGGAGTTATTCATGGTCTTCTCCAAGATCTCCATCATCATCATGAAGTATGATTTCAAGTTTAAATCTTGTATTTCTGGACTGTTTGGCAACCCACTGCTTGCTGTGGTGGGAGAGCTAGGTTTTGATGTTGCCAGGTTATTTTGGTTTCCATTGCTTAAGTTCTTTTGCTCTCCTCTTGCCATCTTGTTATTTGTGGTCTTGTTGTCAGTTACTGGTACCTGTCTCTTTTGTAGATCTGAAGGCCCATGGGCTCAGGAAGAAAATTGCTTCTGAGTGTTTGGCTTTCTGTGGGCAAGCAGTGAGTTCTGGTGGCAGGTACTCAGTTGTCTTTGTGGGCTTTGGTGTGGGACCTCTTGTGAGGCTGTTTTGGAAAATCTGTCCTTTGCCCACTGGTCCTGAGTACTAGTGATGGGGACCTGGCTCTTTCCCAGGGCCAAAAAGGACCCTTTTCCAGCAAGCACAGCACTCTCTGTCCACTGAGAACTCCTGGTGTGCCCTCCTTGGGCCTACGTGTTTGATTCCTGGTTTTTCTAGGAGCTGTGTGATACAGGGCTACTTATCCTCCCTGTTCTTCAGTTCCTCTTTCATCAAACAGAGATGATAATATTATCAAGATATTACGATAATATTGTCAAAAGTGTTTCCATAACAACAGCATGTATAAATGCTCAATACATATGTATGTTTGAATATTTTAATATGTCTAATAGTCAAAGAGCTAGACAGAGGCAGTGTTTATCTCTGTTTGCATCCTAACTCCTAGCAGCTACCCCAAATGAGATATGTATTCTTTTTGAATTTATTAATGAAAAATTAATGAATGAATGAGTAAAGTTAACAGAAACTGGAGGAAGTAAAGCCTCTGGCTTGGAGACCAATCACATTCCAAAGCCTCCAGGGCCTCTGTTGTCTCAGGTACAGAGACCCAAACCCCACTCAGCCTACCTTCCACAGGCAGGAGCTTCCTCAGCCTGCTCCAGCAGAAGCTCCATCAAGATAAGCCACCCACATCTGCTCTGTTAATGGCTTTTATGCAGAAGCAGCACTACGCTGAAGGAATGGAAGAGTCTTTTCTTCTTGGGAGTACCTCATATGGCACCTAGTGAGGAAGGGTTCAGGGTTGTCAAAGACTACAGGACAAGGTAGTGTCAACCACGGTGTGGGATTTGATCTCTATGGACAGTCAGTGTCCACTTTTTAAAATATTTATTTCTTTGAAAATATACACCATAAAACATATGTTTTATTAATTCAGAACTGGTCCATTGACTTCACACTCCACTCAAACACATGCTAGTTTTATAATTCCTATATTTCCTGTTCCTACCTTCTAGCAGTTCATTTCCTGTTCCTACCTTCTAGCAATTCATTTCAACAGAAAATACATAAAGAAATTAATTTGGGCTCATGATAAGGAGATAAGTCTAGAAGGTTGGGATAAGCTTTTTGATGGCAATGTTTAAGATTATATAGAGCCTCTCAGGACAAGAGATTGGGTATGTGGATGTGCAGTCTGTTGTAAACCCATTGTGTTTAGACACTGGGACCCCACTCTACCAACTTTATCCAGTCCAAATGACCTCTCCCAACCTCAAATCCATAAATACCTCAGCTGGTTTAAGTTCCTACCCCTTATAACTTGCAGTAGGGGTTAAATATTAGTACTTGAAGCTTGGAAGGACTCAGCTTAAACCTTCTTGCCATACTGAAATCAGCACATACCTTGTAAGCATAGGCAAAGCAAAGTAAGGTGATCTACATGAGTAACAGTGATCTCATAAAGCCTCTCTTCTTATCTCTCCCTCTTACTGTTCAGAGCATATACCAGAGAGAGTTTCATACGTTTTGCTCCCCACGGATCACCAACCTAGAAATGCTGAGTCATGTCTGTTCTATAAAGACCAGTAGCTGATTGACGTACCCTCACGAAAACAGGTAACAGTTTTACACTTGGACCTTGTTGAAGCTACGTTTTTCTCTTGTTGGTCTTTCTATCCTTGGACAAATTTAAGCTCAACTGAGAGCAGACATCAAGAAAAAAATTTTAAAAATAATTTTTCTATATTTTTGTCTTCTGTTTCAGAAAGTCCCTTCACTGGCTTCAGTGAGCAGACATTAAGCATAGGCAGGGTTTTTAGTCACCGATCATGAGGAACACTGTAAGAAGGATGCTGCAGTAATTACAAGGTGCACGCTTATGGTTCTTAGGTATTAATCGCATATATTTGACAAAATTGATTCTGTTTTCACTGGACCACTTGTCTAAGTGACAGGGCTCATAATCGTTCTCATTAGAAAGCAATTTAGAAAGGTAATTTTCCAATTAGCATGAGTACACCAATGTAGTATGTGTTCCTATGATAAAATAATTATAATAGCCGTTGACAAGTTTCAGAAGAAAACAGGGAGTTTTGTGAGTGGTAGGACCTAATGAAAAATCTGATGGGCTAAAATAGAAAAATTGACAAGTACAATTCCACCCACAAGAACAATTTGTGCCTGACGATGAAACTGAAAAATAAGCAGAATGAAAGTTGTGAAATTTGTAGTGAAAGCCTGGAGGGTAAAATTAATTTCTTTATAACACAGTTTAAAGGCAAACAAAAGAAAATTGCCTGTGCCAGATGGGAGAGGAAAGGCATTGTGAATAAAAATGAGCCTTTCTTTTCTGCCTACAAATATTTGAATTAAGATGATACCAGTGTGTCTGGTTCATGGAAAGGCAGTATTGATGGTTGCCCCACATTCAAAGGTTTTCTCATTCTTTTAAAAATGGACTTTGTCAACACAAAATATAATTTAAGCAATATATTAACTGTGGCACTTGCTATCACAGTACCTTTTATTTTCTGTGATTTTGTGTTCCAGAAAGAGCAGGAAGAATAAAACAATAGGGCCCTGGGCTCTAAGCTCTTCTTCAGGCTCTACCCATTTACCCCTGTGCAGAAGGATCTTGGGCAACTCTCCATGTGCCAAAAGGACAGCTTCCTCACTAGCAAATTGAGGCTGGACCTAGTCTTCCATCAGCTAATTCTATGCTCCTCAAGGAGGTAAGGGAGACTAGTGTATTTTATAAGCCACAAATCATATGCATGTAAACTTTGATTTCCGTGGTTTAATTATTCTGGAAATGGCCCGAAAATTACCTCCAGTTTGGTCCTATATTTTATTGGAACTGTTGTTTCATGGCTGCTGGCTTTCTTTTCATCAGCTCGGGCATGTTTATGCATAACAATACAAGGCTAATCATCGAGGCTGCAGCTGATGGTGCCCTTTTCTGCTCCGAGCACCTCCAGCATTATTTAGCACTCACCACACCACTATTCATCTTCATACACACTTGTCTTTTCCACTTGGCTGTAGTGTAAACTCTTAAATATTAGCACTGATACTAAAAGTATTGCTACTAATAGCTAATGCTTATTGTTTACTCTCTGCCCTGCATTGTGCTAAGCATGTTAAATGGACTATCAAATTTAATAAGTAGAAAATTGCATCATATTTTCCACTAGGCTCACATAATGCATCTGTACTATAATGCATATTAGCACTTCATGTCTACCAGCTCTCATTATATAAAAATGAGATGCTAAAGGTATAAATATGAATTTATATACCACAAGTATTTATCCTACTAGCCCATCCCAGGAGCTGATGCCTCTGAGTGAATGTGAGATCACTCAGGATCAGTTCCCATATATCTCACATGGCATGATGATCAGTCAGTTTGAAAAGATAAATAAAGACATTTGGGTATTAAATAGACTGAGAACGCAGACTATAGCTGTTACTAAACAGAAGAAAGAGTTTTAATGTTGGAGGAAAACTGCCTATATCAAACTTACCAAAGACAGTGGATAGCCATCTCCACTATGGAGATGTACAAGCAAACACTGGGTATTGTTTGCCTCTAGGAAATTTCTTCCACACTTAGAGTTATCAGTGAAGTGAGGAATAAATGGATCAGCTTAAAGTAAGAAGGAAGGGACTTGGAAAGAATGAGTATGTGAGGACTGTGAAATAGTTTCTGGCTTTGTATAATAGAAAAAGTACACACACAAGTACCAGCTTGTCTAGCAGCATGCAAATGTCTTTGCTCATGGGCAGAGAAAAGAGATCACAATCCTCATCTACAGCTCCATTCACTTTGTCACACTTGGCCAACACTAAAGGCTATTCAGTCAATATGTACAAACAAGGCCCTACCAATTGCAAAAGCAATGAAAGAAGCCCATGCAATTTGGTAAATAACTATCACTTTAAGGCTTTTTTGTGTTTACTAGCTTAGCCTACCATAACATTTTCCCACATTACACTCTGGTCTTCCCCCAAGCAGTAAAGAAAGCCTTAAAATCACCCCAGAGAAAGCTTCCAAGACTCAATCCTAACAGTTTCACTTGTGTGCTCTGTCTCCTGTGATTGACAAGGTCAAATCTGCCAACATTCTAAGTAGAATGTTCACATCATGTTTACCCCATAGCCCCTTCCACACAACTGTGTGCTTCTTCACCACCAATCTTCTCTCGTTGTTGTTTGAGTTACTGCAAAACCCCTCCTGTTGTGTCTCCTAATGGAGGACATCAGGAACACGAGGCAGGAGTGTGATTTGTGTGCATCTTGAACCTCCTTTCTTCAGTTTTACAGTGTTATGTTACCTAGTCCTAACACGTCAGAAATTGTTCCAGTACATTGAAGCCTGCAGAATGCAACACGCTTTAGTTCTGCATTTAAAATTGAAAATACCTTTCCCCCCACAGGGCTGTTTCATCTTGCTGTGCACGTGCATGTGTGTGTACATGTGTGTACAGAAATATATATATATATATATATATATATATATATATATATATATATTTCTGATATACCTAGCTCAGTTCCATTATGTAGCTTAAAAACATTTACACTTGGTTATATGGTATAGTTAAATGTTAGATTTGGTTTCTCCATGAGATTTGCATATAGCATGGGTTATGTCTGCTTTTGTTACTCTTATAATCCTTAGCACATTCCACATGTCTTGTTGATTATATGTATTTAGTAATAGTTTATGAATAAATTAATTGCCATGATTAGCGATAGCAATGTGATAATACCTTAAAACTACCAGATCATAGAAGTGAATATAGACTTCAAATACCTAATTTTTCTAGGAGACCAGCTCTATCCTCATGGGATGTGAGTTCAGAGAGCTGTGGCCCAGGGCCAGCTCTGGGAGCAAGCAGAAGCCAGAAAAATTCTGTCCCTGCTCCTCAGTTCCTGTGTCCTAAGGGCAGTTACTGCTTGGGCCAGGAATCTGAGCAGAAATGGTGGTCTCACCTGTGCTCTCAGGTGTGTCAGCAGTTCTGGGAAACCAGCTCTCTCCCCACGGGACCTTAATCCCTTAATTTTTCAAGTGTCTAAAAAGAGGGTTGTGTTTTTATCTTTTCTCTTTTGCCACATTTATTCATGATTAAAAATCAAAGAATCTTACAAGACTTTTAATTAGTTTAAATTCTTTTTGTTTTAAAGTGTGTGTGTATGTGTGCACATACGCATGCCGGTCTGTGTATTTGTGTGTTGGTATCCAAAATGGCTAAAAGAAGTGAGATGACCTGGGTCCGGAGTCCTGGGCCTCCTGACATAAGGTCTAGAAAACAATGTGGAGTATTTTGAAAGAGAAGTAAGCATGCTTCACCACTGAGCAATCTCTCTAGCTCCTTGCAGTTCTTTTTTTATGCTGGAATTTAGATGTTTTAAATTGAAATTATCAGAAACATATAATCACTAATAAATTATTAACATAAAGTTTTGTTTCAAAGGTAATGTATTTATTTATCCATCAACGTTTGTATTTCCTAAAGTTACACAAAGTACCATAGAGAAAAGACA
The DNA here is from genome assembly GCF_963924665.1 of Micromys minutus. Taxonomy (NCBI): domain Eukaryota; kingdom Metazoa; phylum Chordata; class Mammalia; order Rodentia; family Muridae; genus Micromys; species Micromys minutus. The sequence goes on from NC_137963.1 coordinate 30,797,142, forward strand.
ATTAAGTATAATACGCAATTCACATTCTCATGGCCTTTGTTGTTATATGCTTGAAGAAGCTAGATAGTCTTATGTCATTTTGAAATGAAAGATGACAATATATGATTAAGTTGTAAAAATATCAACCAGTGAATTAGTTTTACTTGGCATTCATTAAAAGTTTCAGTAGTAAGGAAGAGCAGAGATGCAGACACACAGGACTGGAGAGAACCAGGTAAGAATGGATTCCAACTAGCCAGGGGGCAGAGTAATCTCAGCAGAGCACTCGGAAAGAGTGTGCCTGACTGGCTTGATACAGGGATCCAGGAACACCGTAGCATTGGGCCCTCTGTTCCCAGCTGGGGGCTTCCAGGGTGCACAACAGGCACTCAGAACATCTGCCACTAGGAACAGTGGAGATCCAGAGACTCAGGCCAGGTACAAGGAAAAGGCGAGAACCAATCACTGACAACAAGATGGCAAGAGGAAAGCAAAAGAACGTAGCCCAGGGAAAACAAGACAACCTGGCAACACTAGATCCCACTCTCCCATCACAACAAACAGCAGAATACCAGACACTCCAGAAAAAGAAGACTCAGACACAAAATACTACCTCAAGATAATGATAGAGATCCTGAAACAAGAAGGGGAGGAAAAGCATAAAGAATTAGAAGCTTTTAAAGAGGAAACAAGAAAAACACTCAAAGAACTAGAAGAAAACAGAACCAAACAGATGAAGGAATGGAAGAAATAATTTAAACAGAAATGGACAAAATAAAGAAAAAACTAAAAGAGACAACCCTATAGGTAGAAAACCTAAAAAACAAATCAGGAGTCACAGATGAAAGCATTTCCAACAGACTACAAGAGATAGAACAGAGAATCTCAGGGACCGAAGACAACATAGAAAACATAGACAAAACAGTCAGAGAAGATGGAAAAAGCTCCTAACCCAAAATGTGCAGAAGTACCAGGACACAATGAGAAGACTAAACCTAAGTATAATAGGAATAAAAGAGGGTGAAGAATATCAACTAAGAGGTACAGTAAATATCTTCAACAAAATCTGGGAAGAAAATTTTTCTACACTTAAAAATAAGATGACCACGAGCATAAAAGAAGCCTACGGAATTCCAAATAGGTTGGACCAGAAAAGAAATTCTTCCCGACATATAATAGTCAAAACACCAAGTGCCCAAAGCAAAGAAAGAATACTAAAAGCAGTAAGGGAAAAGATCAGGTAACATATAAAGGCAGACTAATCAGAATCACACCCGATTTTTCAACAGAGACTATGAAAGCTAGAAAAGCCTGGACAGACATCATGCAGACCCTAAGAGAGCACAAGTGCCAGCCCAAGCTGCTATACCCAGCAAAACTATCAATCACCATAGATGACAAGACGAAGATATTCCAAGACAAAACTAAGTAAACAAAATATATAACCACAAACCCAGCACTACAACGAATTATAAGTGGAAAGCCCAATACAATGAGGAGAACCACTTCATAATAAAAACAAGAAAACATTCAAAGAAAACTAAATGAAGAAAGACACACAGGCACAATCCAACCTACCAAAGCAACAATAGCAGGAAACAGCAACCACTATTCCTTGATATCTATTAACATAAATGGACTCAACTCCCCAATAAAGAGACATAGGATATCAGACTGGATACATAAACAAATTCCAGCCTTTTGCTGCATACAGGAAACTCATCTCAGAGACAAAGACAGACACTATCTCAGAATAAAAGGTTGGGAAAAAACTTTCCAAGCAAATGGCCCCAAGAAGCAAGCTGGAGTGGAAATTCTAATATCGAATAAAGTAGATTTTCAACCAAAAGTTATCAAAAAAGATAAGGAAGGACACTTTTTACCCATCACAGGAGAAATCTGTCAGGAGGAACTCTCAATCCTTAACATATGTGCTCCAAATACAAAACACCCATATTCATAAAAGAAACCCTACTAAAGCTCAAAGAATACATTTTACCCTACACAATAATAGTGGGAGACTTTAATACCCCACTCTCACCAATGGACAGATCATGGAAACAGAAACTGAAAAAGGACACTGCAAAACTAGCAGAGACTATGAACCAAAGGAATTAATAGATAGCTACAGAAAATATCATCCTAAAACAAAAGAATACACATCCTTCTCAGCACCTCACGGAACCTTCTAAAAATTGACCATATAATTGGACACAGAATGAGCCTCAATCCATACAAGATGATAGAAATACTCCCATGCATCCTTTCAGATCACCAGGGTCTAAGGCTGGTCTTTAATAAAAACAAAGACAACAAAAAGCCCATATACACATGGAAACTAAACAATGCTCTATTAAACAATAGCAGGGTCAAAGAAGAAATAAAGAAATAAATTAGGGATTTTCTAGAATTCAATGAAAATTAAAACACAACATACCCAAACCTATGGGATGCAATGAAAGCAGTACTGAGAGGAAAACTCATAGCCCTGAGTGCTTCCAAAAAGAAACTGGAGACAGCATACACTAGCAACCTGACAGCACAGTTAATAGTTCTAGAACAAAAGAAAGCAGACTCACCCAAGAGGAGTAGATGGCAAGAAATAATCAAACTTAGGGCAGAAATAGACCAAATAGAAACAAAAAGAACCATTGAAAGAATCAATAAAACCAATAGCTGGTTCTTTGAAAAAATTAACAAGATTGATAAACCCTTAGTCAGACTATCTAGAGGGCAAAGAGAGAGTATCCAAATTAGAAAATCAGAAAGAAAAGTGGAGAAATAACTACGGAAACTGAGGAAATTCAAGAAATTATCAGATCCTTCTATAAAAGCTTATACTCAAGAAAGCTGGAAAATCTGGAGGAAATGGATGAATTACCAGACAGATACAAGATACTAAAGTTAAACCAGGGCCAGATAAACCATCTAAATAATCTCATAACACCTAAAGAAATAAAAGCAGTCATCAAAAGCCTCCCAACCAACAAAAGCCCAGTCCAGATAGGTTAGTGCAGAATTTTATCAAACAATTATTCAAGACCTAACACCCATACTCTCCAAACTATTTCACAAAATAGAATCTGATGGAACACTACCTAAATCATTTTATAAGGCTACAATAACACTCATTCCTAAACCACACAACGACCCTACAAGGAAAGAGAACTTCAGACCAATCTCACTTATGAACATTAACGCAAAAATACTCAACACAAAATCCTGCAAACTGAATCCAACAACACATCAAAACGATCATTCATCATGATCAAATATGCTTCATCCATGGGATGCAGGGATGGTTTAATATAAGGAAATCCATCAATGTAATCCACCATATAAACATACTCAAAGAAAAACACCACATGGTTATCTCACTAGATGCTGAGAAAGCATTCGACAAAATCCAACACCCCTTCATGTTAAAAGTCTTGGAAAGAACCGGAATCCAAGGCCCATACTTAATCATAATAAAAGCAATATGCAGCAAACCAACAGCCAACATCAAACTTAACGCTGGGAAACTTGAAACAATCCCACTAAAATCAGGGACTCGACAAGGCTGCCAACTCTCCCTATACCTATTCATCATAGTACTGGAAGTCCTTGCCGGAGTAATCAGACAGCAAAAGAAAATCAAATGGTTACAAATTGGAAAGGAAGAAGTAAAAACACTATTTGCAGATGACATATAGTGTTCTTAAGTGACCAGCCAACTTTCACCCGAGAACTCCTACAGCTGATAAATAAGTTCACCAAAGTGGCTGTATATAAAATTAATTCAAACAAATCAGTAGCCTTCGTATATTCAAAGGACAAACATGTGGAGAAAGAAATTAGGGAAAAGATACCCTTCACAATAGTCACAAAGAATATGAGATACCTAGATGTGACTCTAACTAAGTAAGTAAAGGACCTGTATGACAAGAACTTTAAACCTCTAAAGAAGGAAATTGAGGAAGATCTCAGAAAATGGAAAGATCTCCCATGCTCACAGATTGGAAGGATCAACATTTTAAACATGGCCATCTTACCAAAAGCAATCTACAGATTCAATGCAATCCCCATCAATATTCCAACCCAGTTCGTTCATTGAGTTGGAAAGAGCAATGTGCAATCTCATCTGGAATAACAAAAGACCTAGATTAGCGAAATTCATCCTCAACAACAAGAAAACATCTGTGGGAATCACTATCCCTGACCTCAAGCTATATTACAAGGCAATTGTGCTGAAAACTGCATGGTACTGATATAGAAATAGGCACGTGAATCAATGGAATAGAATAGAAAATTCAGAAATGAGCCCTCACATATATGGTCACCTGATTTTTGAAAAAGGAGCTGTAAATATTCAATGGAAAAAGGACAGCCTATTCAACAAATGGTGTTGGTCCAACTGGCACTCAGCATGCAGAAGAATGAAAATAGACCCTTTCTTTTCTCCTTGTACAAAGCTCAAGTGTAAGTGGATCAAAGATCTCCACATTAAACCAGGTACAAGGAAACTATTAGATGAGAAAGTGGGGAAAACCTTAGAACTCATAGGCACAGGAGAAAAGTTTTTGAACAGAACACCAATGGCTCGAGCTCCAAGGTCAAAAATTGACAAATGGGTCTTAATGAGATTTCAAAGTTTCTGTAAGGCTAAAAACACTGTCAAGAAAACAAAACGGCAGTCAACAGAGTGGGAAAAGTTCTTTACCAACCCCACATCAGATAGAGGCCTAATATCCAAGGTATACAAAGAACTCAAAAAGCTAGAAACCAGAGAATTAAACAACCCTATTAAAAATGGGGTACAGACTTAAACAAAAAGTTCTCAATCAAGGAATTTCGGATGGCTGAGAAACATCTAAAGAAGTGCTCAACATCCGTAGCCATCAGGGAAATGCAAATCAAAACAACACTGAAATTCCACTTCACACCAGTCAGATTGTTCAAGATCCCAAACTTAGATGATAGTAGATGCTGGCGAGGATGTGGAGAAAGAGGAAGACTTCTCCACTGCTGGTGGGTTTGTAAACTGATACAACCACTCTGGAAATCAGTCTGGCGGTTCCTCAGAAAATTCGACATAGTACAACTGAAGACCCAGTTAATCCACTTCTGAGCATTTACCCCAGAGACACTCCAGCATACAACAAAGATACATGCACCACAATGTTCATTGCAGCTCTATTTATAATAGCCAGAAGGTGGAAAGAACTCAGATGTTTTTCAGTAGATGAATGGATACAAAAATTGTGGTACATTTACACAATGGATTACTACTCAGCTATCAGAAACAATGACTTAACAAAATTCTTAAGAAAATGGATGCATCTAGAGAATATTATCCTGAGTGAAATAACCCAGTCACAAAAGAACAGACATAATATACAGTCACTAATAAAGGGATACTAACTCCAGAAAGCTCTGAACACCCCAGAAACAACTCACAAACTATGAAGTTCAACAATATAAAAAGAATATATTTTAATTAAAAAAAAACTGTATCATATCCCCCTTTTCTCTTCACAGCCCCTCCCATTTGCTCTCCTATCCTCTCAAATTAATAGCCTCTTTTCTGATATTATTGTTACATATATACATATGAGTATGCATATGTACCCACATATACTTAATTACAACCTTAAAAATATATTCGTATACTTTTATGCAAAAATGCTGAAAATTTGTATATTTATTTTTGTTCTTTTTTTAAAAAAATTCCAGTAGTTGTACATTTTTTTCCTGAAGAGGGTCAGTTGGATAAATCTATGTTCCTGTTACATGACTTTAGCTACTAATTAGTGTATGATAATCAAGTTGGCTAAAAAAAAATAGGGTGATGATGACCAGGAGATGTGTGAAGTCCAATTCATGTAGGCTTTTATATGTTCTTAATCCCACAATATATCAAACATTATAGACTAAATTTCTGTCAGTCACTCACCCTTGATGGTATCCCAACTATAGAGAAAAATAATCATGAGGAAACCTCTGATCCAGGGAAGCAAATGAGGTATGAGAATTTATAGAACATTACTATTCAACGCCATAACATAGACGTTATTTAATAAATACAGTCAGATGGAATCAAGTGAATATATTATAGAAATTAGTACAACTCCTGAGATTACTGTTTTATTGTTTTGGAGGTTTGAAAAAACATGGGATTATTTAGTAAAACCAAGAAAGCATCTATTAAGTATGGGAATTTATGACAGAAGTCAATCATTCTTTATAAATATATATATATATATATATACATATATATGTATAAATAAAGAATATATATAAATATTTATAATAATATATTTTATAAACATATATTTATACTTATATACTTACATAAATACATATTTATATTTATTATTATATATTATTTATAAATATATTATTTATATGTATTAAAGTGTCAGTGGAAAACCAAATAGTTCACATATATGAGACAATAATAAGTACAAACCCCACCAAAACACATAATAGAGGCATAAGGAAAAGTACTGCTATTGGGTGAAACAAGGAGAAAAAACATACAGTTGAATGTTAGTACGGGGCAAGTATTTAGTGAACAAAATTTAGATTATACCACCCAGGGTCAGTACATGCTTGGAGAACAGAAAAATAAAGACAGCTATGGGTAACTCTAGTAACTGAGCCTGAAGCCTGTGAAATGGCTCTGTGGGTAAGGGTGCTTGCAACTAGGCCTGATGACCTGATTTGGGTCTCCTGCAAACATATAGAAGGAGAGACCCAACTTACTAACTAACTTGCAATTTTATTTTATTTTTTTGGGTATGGGATGACTCACAACACTGAAAGTTCTAGTCTAGGATTTATTGATCACACGACTTGGGTGAGGTAGCTTACTGCAGTGTGAATGGGACAAAAATACTCAATGGCTAGGGAATAAAAGAAAGGAAGTATCTAGAGTCTTACAAAAGTCCTTAAAGGCACACTCCTCTAAACAACTTCCACTGGTACTGGTACTGACTGCTTGTAGGTTACACCCTAATAATATGACTTCTGGACAAAGCCTGAACACACAGGCCTCGGGACACTCAAGATCAAACTGTAGTGCTACCCCTTCTTAGAGGACACATGTTTCTGGGAAAATGATATTTATGTCATCGTATCTCATTCTTGCTATACACCACAACTACAGATTTTTGAACATCTCACTTTATCTTTAGTCTTTTCTTGTGGCCACCAGAGAATGGTGGTGTAGCTATCTGGAATTCTTCTTCTTCTTCTTCTTCTTCTTCTTCTTCTTCTTCTTCTTCTTCTTCTTCTTCTTCTTCTTCTTCTTCTTCTTCTTCTTCTTCTTCTTCTTCTTCTTCTTCTTCTTCTTTTTCTTCTTCTTCTTCTTCTTCTTCTTCTTCTTCTTCTTCTTCTTCTTCTTCTTCTCCTCCTCCTTCTCTTTCTCCTCCTTCTCCTCCTCCTCCTCCTCCTCCTCCTCCTCCTCCTCCTTCTTCTTCTTCATTAATCATTCCATTTGTTTACATCTCATATGATGTAACATTTGGTTACCCCTCCACAAGCCATCCATTCCACAACTCCCTCTCTTCCCTCCCCTTTGCCTCAATTTGAGTGCTCCCCCACTCACCTGCCCTCTCCTGCCCCACCCCTCTAACATCCCTTTATGCTGTGGCTCCAAACTTCCACAGAACCTCCCATTGATGTCAGACAAGACCATTCTCTGCTGCCTTCGTATCTAGAGCCATGGATCCCTCCCTATACACTCCTTGGTTGGTGGTCTAGTCCCTGTCCATAGTTGGGGTCTCACCTGTGATCCTGGATCAGTCAGGATACCTGGAAAGTCAAGTTTTAACTGGCAAGTGGGCTGAAAGTATTGTGATCCATAGCGGAGGCTCTGCTTCCAGCATAGGTGCAAATTGGAAGGATCATGGATCTCTGGGTGGGCTATCTGGACTTCTTAAATTGTAATACAGGGCTTCAAAGAGTCATGCTACAAAACAGAAGGAAAACCAGGTAGAAAGACAGACACCCTTCTAGCCTAGCTGTCTTGGTTAGTGTTACTACTGCTATGATGAAACACCATGAGAAAAGCAATTTGGGGAGGAAGGAGTTTATTTAGTTTACACTTCCATATTGAAGTCTGTTATTAAAGGAAACCATGCCAGAAACAAACTTCAGGAACCTGGAGGCAAGAGCTGATGCAGAGGCCATAAAGGAATGGAACTTACTGGCTTGCTCACACGGCTTTCTCAGCTGGGTTTTTATAGAACCCAGGACCATTAGCCCATGCACAGCCCTGCCCATATGAGATGAACCATTTGCCTTTACATCACTAATAAGAAAATATCCCACAAACTTACTCATCTTATGGTGACATTTTCTTAATTGAGACTTCCTCCTATCTGCTGACGCTAGCTTGTGTCAAGTTGACATAAAACTTGCCAGGACACTAGTTTTGGTATCACAAATCATTTCAGTTTTTAGAAGTTAACCAAGTATTTCATATTATACAGATGCAAATCAAATAATTTTACAGATTGCTTCAGTAGGCATAATAGCTTCTGTTCTTGTGAGATGTCACATTGACACAACCTACACTCATCTGAGAGGAAAGCCTGAATTGTGGGATGGCCTAGATTAGATTGGCAATACTGTGGCAGCTGGTCTTGATCACTAATTGGTACAGGAGGGCCCAGCCCACTGTTCTTCACATCACCCCAAGACAGGTTGTCCAGTGTTGTGTAAAAGAGGTGAGAAAGCAATAGCCTTTGAACAGAGCAGAGATGGAGCCAGCAAGTAGTGCTTCTCCATGGTTTCTGCTTATGGTTCCTGCCTTGAGTTTCCATCCCAACTTTTCTCCATGTAGGACCATGGCTTGGGGGTGTAATACAAATAACCTCTTTATTCTCAAAGTTGCTTCTGGTCAAAAGGTTTGATCACAGTAACAGAAATGAAATGAAATGACCACAACCTCATTTGCTAATTTTCTAATAGAAGCATATGAACTAAGACAGTATTTTTACAATAATTCTATACACACTGTCAGTAAATACTGCATGTAACAATTTGTATGTTCTAAAATAATGTATAAAATTTGGATGCCATATTTAAACACATTAATAGATTTCCACTCCAGATTGGAATGGTAGAAAGAGTTTGCTAAGAACCAAAGAGGCATAGTCAATTTGAAACTGAGTATTGCTCACATGTTATGATACACACATTTTGTGTTAGCTCTTAGAAATTTCTACTTAACTTGGAATACAACTAACATTCATTGGACACTCTTACATTTATGTTTTGGTATGTAATAATTAAATAGAGAAAGCACCTGTTGTGTGACTTTTCCTTGGGAAACAAGAATAAACTTTTGTTCATGCATGATGGCACTGTTAATAGAAGAGAAGGTTGGCCTTGTGAGTTTTGTGACTTTCATGAGCTTCTTGGGTATCATATGTCTGTGGAGATTCTTTAGACTTTGTGTCTCCCTCCCTCTCAAGAAGTGTGGAAGAAATAAGTTAATACTAAAACAATTTGGGGGAAGATTCACAAATAAAAGAATACAGGCCTTTTCGCACACTTTAAAGTAAAGGAAAAAATGAGCAGCTGTCTTGGGGCTTTAGTGCTTCACTGACTTGCATACAGGCAACACACAGATCAGCCAGTGTTGCTAATGTTAGGAACCTATCTGGCTGGAAGTGTTCTGGTTGCTATATTATTTGAATTAGTGTTATATTGCTGGTTATTGGTCTGCTATCTTTGGGAATACTTGTTTCTACACAATGAAGATGTTCTTTCATTGGTAAGCATTCATTTCCTTTCCCATTTTCTGTTTCTTGATTGATATTAGTTGTTTGTCTTTATCTACCTCTCAATTTTAACTTACTCTCTTTCTTTTTCTCTCTCCCTCCTTTCATAGTTCCTTCCCTTCTCCATTTAAATATAAATAATAATAATACACATTTATGTTGAATTGTTCTATCACAATATGAGTTTACAAATTCAGGTTTTTTTCTTTTTACTCTTAATTTTGAAGCATTTTAATTGCATTTATTCTTTTTAAGAGCAAACACAAAAAAATTCCTAATCCAGTGAATGCTTTTCTTAGCATTCATATTCTAACGACACTTTTTGCTCTCCAGTGAGTCTCTGTTCTATGATTGATCAATGTCTCCATGTTGACTAAGGTCACATACAGGGTATATTAATGCCTTTGGATGTTTCAACAAACCACTTATTTCTTAAGTTTGTGATTTAAAGCTTCTGTTTTAAAGATATGCTCTGGAGTGGGGAACTCAAAATGTGAGTCAACGTATGCTTGGAGTCTGTTAAAAACCAATAGAAACTTTCACAACTGGGAGTTAAACTTTCAGATTTAGAAATTCATTCTTGTTTTCCCTACATGCAATAAAGATTTAACCTCAGATCTCTGGTCATATCTGACCAATTTTCATTAAAAGGTATCTGGCAGAAAATATGCTTCTTATAATTTCACCTATATTAAGTTGCCATTTTAAGATACTCAAAATGCAATAACCTAGAGTACTCGACATCCATCCCCCACTGAACTCTTAGATTATTGCAAAACCATCATATATATATGCATCTTTATTAAAAGAGACCTTTAACCACACAGTCAGGTGGTGTAGTGAACTTAATTGTACAGGATCCTCTTTACAGAAACAGTCTTTAAACTCTCTCTAAATGGAAGAATATTTTTAATGAGGCATTTGGTATGAATTCACATTTAAAAATCTCTTGAAGATGTAAATGAAACTCTAGACATCTTTAGGAAAGATTAAAAACACTTTGTGCTTCAACCTTCTGGGCTCATTTAAAAATGGTTATGGATTTTAGTTTGTAATGATTCTGGTTATAACTGAGAAATATGTTTAGTTGTACAAAATAAGATTCCACCCTATAAAACAGCTTTAGATGTGCTGCACGTGTCTCTGTATGTGTCTCACCACTATTTCTCCTACCATTAAGCTATTACATGGATTTTCCCCCTTTGGTCTATATTTCAGGACTTATTAACCTTACTTACTCTGTAAAATGGGGATGCAAGAAAAAGCCACACAAATCACAGTATATGCTACTCTAAAAGTTCATGAAGAACAGTACAGTATAAGATGTGGGGTAAGCTCTTTCAGGACTTAGCCCCATTTCTTGTCTATATGTAACCAAGGATATTGTTTGTTTCCTGGTATCTAGAACTGTGTCAGGTACCCTCTAAATATTTGCTGTAGAACAAGGCATACCTGAACATATTCAGTAAATATTTAAATGCGACATAAATTTATTTTCATTCAGCTTCTTTTGTATAATTAGGACTCAATTACTCTCACTCCTGACTCCATGGTTTTCATCTATTTATATCAATGACAATGGTGACAATAATGAGAAATTCAGAAAGATTTTATTTTTTCATGCTCAAATGAATAGAAAATAGAATGTAAAAACAAAACCACAACACAACATAAAAATATAACCCTCCTTTGAAACAACATTGTTAGAATAGATGTTAGTTGTCAATCAAATTCTCCATTAAAGAAACAAAATTAGCATAACTGAAAGCTGTGTGGTGAAGAATTAATGTCTATTGAATGAAAATCCCAGATCCCAATGGAACTCATCTGTCTCTCTCTTCCTCCCTCCCTCTCTTCCTCTCCCTCTCCCTCTCCCTCTTCCTCCCTCCCTCCCTCCCTCCCTCCCTCCCTCCCTCCCTCCCTCTCTCTCTCTCTCTCTCTCTCTCTCTCTCTCTCTCTCTCTCTCTCACTCTCTCTCACTCTCACTCTCTCTCCCCTCATCTTTCACCTCCCCCTTCTATTTTCTATTTTGGTCTTTGAGACAGAATTTTTGTGCAAACCTAGCTGTCCTGGAACTAGCTCTATGGACCAGCTTGGACTTAAACACAGAAATCCTTTGGCCTCTGCCTTCAAAGTGCTGGGATTAAGGACACAAGTCATCACTACCAGGCAGGGCTCACATTTCTTTACATTTTATTTTATTTTTTTTTGGTACAGTCCTTGGAGTAAACATACAGAAAGATGACACGACACAGAGATAAATGGTCCTGTGTTCTTAGTTTTCTTCCTATGACCTTAAAAGTTTCCTGTATGTCATCAGCTCAAGCTTGGAGATATGGATCCTGTTAGCTACTTAATAAATCCTAGATGCCCTTACAGAAATGTCAAATTCTTCTTTCTATCCTATGGCTCTCATTCTCTCAGTCTTCCTAGCAAATTAAACAACATGATCATTCTATGTAAAGTGGCACACACCTTTAATCCCACCACCCAGGAGGCAGAGACAGGTAGCTCTCTTTATGTTAGAGGCCAGAATATACTGATATAAATGGAAAATATATTTTAGCACATACACACAATTTTTTCTATACATGGAATCTAAATTTCACCTTTAAAATTTTTATTGGGTATTTTATTTATTTACATTTCAAATGTTATATAAGCCCCCTATTCCACCTCCCTCCTCCAGCTTCTATAAGGGTGCTTCCCTACCCACCAATTCCTGCTGCACCTTCCTAGCTTTCCCCTACACTGGAGCATCAAGCATTCACAGGACCAAGGGCTCATGATGCCAAATAAGACCATCTGTTGTTACATATGCAGCTGGAGCCATGGGTTTCTCCATGTGAACTTTTAGCTTCTTGCTCTAGTCCCTGGGAGCTCTGGGAGGTCTGGTTGGTTTGTGTGGTTCTTCCTTTGGGGTTAAAAACACTTTCACCTTCTCCAGTCCTTTCTCTAACTCTTCCACTTGGGGACCCCATGCTCAGTCTAATGGTTGGCTTCAAGCATCCGCACCTGTATCAGTAAGGCTTTGGCACAGCCTCTCAGGAGATATTAATGTCAGGCTTCTCTGTCAGCAAGCATTTCTTGGCATTTACAATACTGTCTGGGTTTGGTGTCTATATATGGAATAGACACCCAGATGGAGCAGCTTCTGGATGGCCTTTCCTTCAGTCTCTGATCCACTCTTTTTCCCAGTATCTCCTTTAGACACGAGTGATTATGGGCTAAAATTTTGAGATAGGTGACCCCATCCCTCAATGGGAGGCCATACCCAACCTCAGGATATGGTCTTTACAGGTTCTCTCTCCACTTTGTTGTGTATTTAAGCTAATGTCAATCCCACTGGGTCCTTGCTTTCTTGGCATCTGGGACTTTCTGTTGGCTTCACCCAGTTCCACACCCCCATTGCAACACAGCTTTGTTCAATTTCCTGAGCCTCTATGAAATGGAAATATATCTATTTCATGAATTTCACCTTCAAATTAATATCATATCATATCATAATCATACTCTGCTACATGATTAGACCTTGCACGTCTCTTGGTTTGATGCAACGTATTCTTCCAAAGACTCATATGTTAAAGGTGTGATCATGAATGCAGTAGTGTTTGAAATGGAGTATTGAAATATGATTAGAGAGCATGAGGATCAAATTTTATCAGTGAACTCTTCACTGTTCAATTCTCACTAAATATGCTATTAAGAGATAGAGCATTCTCTGGACAGTACAACATATAGCTGGCTCACTCTTTCCATTTCTCTTCTCCTTCTTCTCCCTTCTTTTCTTTTCTTCTTTACCTCCTAGATGCCATGTTGGGACCAGCTTTGTTCCACATACTTCTCACCATGCTTCAGAATAGCCCACAAGCAGCTGGGCCAGCCAGCCATAATTTAAAAGCTGGAAACTGAGCAAGATCCAATCTTTACCCCTTATTTTTGTCACAGATTTCATCACTCTAATAGACAAACAAATGAACTCATTTTTCTAGTTTTGCATATTAGACTTCTGCCTTCTCTGTATGTTCTGTGGATCAAATGATGGAAGTTCTTTTTTTTTCCCCAAAGATTTGATAGAGTGCATTAAGGTCGTACTAGTTACAATGAGCATAAAGTACATGTAAAACAGGATGTAACCTGGAATTAGTCAAAGTTTTCTTGGTGTATAAGGACTAAGCATAATGGTTTTTTCATTTTCCTTTTTTTTTATTGAACTTCACACAGTCTGTGAGTTATTTCTGGGGAGTTCAGAACTTTCTGGGGTTAGTATCCCATTATCAGTGACTGCATATTATGTCTGTTCTGTTATCTCACTCAGGATGATATTTTCTAGATGCATCCATTTTCTTAAAAATTTTGTTAAGTCATTGTTTCTGACAGCTGAGTAGTACTCCATTGTGTAAATGTACCACAATTTTTGTATCCATTCATCTACTGAAGGACATCTGGGTTCTTTCCAACTTCTGGCTATTATAAATAGAGCTGCTATAAACATTGCGGTGCATGAGTCTTTGTTGTATGTTGTCGTGTCTCTGGGGTTTATGCCCACAAGTGGAATAAATGGATCTTTAGGTACTACTATATCGAATTTTCTGAGGAACAGCCAGACTGATTTCCAGAGTGGTTGTATCAGTTTACAACCCCAGCAACAGTAGAGTAATGTTCCTCTTTCTCCACACACTCGCCAGCATCTGCTGTCATCTAAGTTTTGGATCTTGGCCAATCTCACTGATATGAGGTGGAATCTCATAGTTGTTTTGATTTGCATTTTCCTGATGACTAAGGATGTTGAGCACTTCCTTAGATGCTTCTCAGCCATTCGTTATTCCTCAATTAAGAACTTTTGTTTAGCTCTGTACCCCATTTTTTAATAGCGTTGTTTGGTTCTCTGGTGTCTAGCTTCATGAGTTCTTTCTATACCTTGGATATTAGGCCTCTATCTGATGTGGGGTTGGTCAAGATCTTTTCCCACTCTGTTGGCTGCCGTTTTGTTTTCTTGACAATGTCCTTAGCCTTACAGAAACTTTGTAATCTCCTTAAGTCCCATGTGTCAATCTTTGACCTTAGAGTACAAGCCATCGGTGTTCTGTTCAGGAAATTTTCTCTTATGCCTATGTGTTCTAAGGTTTTCCCTACTTTCTCATCTAATAGTTTCAGTGTACCTGGTTTAAAGTAGAGATCTATGATCCACTTGCATTTGAGCTTTGTACAAGGAGATAAGCAAGGGTCTATTTTCATTCTTCTGCATGCTGAGTGCCAGTTGGACCAACACCATTTGTGGAATAGGCTGTCCTTTGTTCACAGAATGTTTACAGCCCCTTTGTCAAAAATCAGGTGACCATATAGGTGAGGGCTCATTTCTGGATCTTCTATTCTATTCCATTGAACCATGTGCCTATTTCTGTACCAGTACCATGCAGTTTTTAGCGCAATTGCCTTGTAATATAGCTTGAGGTCAGGGATAGTGATTCCCACAGATGTTTTCTTGTTGTTGAGGATGGATTTAAATATTCTAGTTCTTTTGTTATTCCAGATGAAATTACAAATTGCTCTTTTCAACTCAAGGAAGAATTGGGTTGGTATTTTGATGGGGGATTGCATTGAATCTATAGATTGCTTTTGGTAAGATGGCCATTTTTACAATGTTAATCCTTCCAATCCATGAGCATGGGAGATTTTTCCATTTTCTGAGATTTTCCTCGATTTCCTTCTTTAGAGATTTGAAGTTCTTGACATACAAGTCCTTCACTTGCTTAGTTTGAGTCACATCTAGGTATCTCATATTTTTTGTGACTATTGTGAAGGGTATCTTTTCCCTAATTTCTTCTTTTTTTTTGGAAAAAATTATTTTTATTTTGTTCTTAATGCGATCAACTCCTAGCAAATTCCCTCCGGCTTCCATTATTCAGATACTGATCAAACCAAGGAGAGCAGTCCCTCAGACCTTATCACTTCCCAAAGTTTATACATTTTGGTAACATCACCTTGGGGCTTCAGCTAGTTTTTTGTAGAAGAAGGACACAACATGGAGTGTCTGCAACAATGACATCATTATCCCTGATAGTTATCCTATCTCTGAAATATGTTTTATTAAACAGTGATATAGCTTTCTATGTTTTTTTCAGTGGGTGCTCTAACTATCACTGCATATTTTTTTTATCCCATTAGTTTTCATCTATTTATCTCGTGGTATTTAATTTGTATTCCTTCGAAGAATCATTTACTTGGTTCTTAACTTTTCCTTAGCTCTGAAAATACTGCTTTTTAATTGGTACAATTGAGCTTAAAGCCTGCTTTTCCCTAATTTGTTTCTCCACATGTTTGTCCTTTGAATATAGGAAGGCTACTGATTTGTTTGAGTTAATTTTATATCCAGCCACTTTGCTGACCTTGTTTATCAGCTGTAGGAGTTCTCTGGTGGAATTTGTGGGGTCACTTAAGTACACTATCATGTCATCTGCAAATAGTGATATTTTACTTCTTTCTTTCTAATTTGTATTCCTCTGATTTTCTTTTGCTGTCTAATTGCTCTGGCCAAGACTGCTAGTACTATGTTGAATAGGTAGGGGGAGAGTGGGCAGCCTTGTCGAGTTCCTGATTTTAGTGTGATTGCTTCAAGTTTCCCAGAAGTTTGATGTTGGCTGTTCGTTTGCTGTATATTGCTTTTTTTGTGTTTAGGTATGGGCCTGTGATTCCTGTTCTTTCCAAGACTTTTAATATGAAGGGGTGTTGAATTTTGTCAAATGCTTTCTCAGCATCTAATGAGATGACCATGTGATTTTGATCTTTGAGTTTGTTTATGTGGTGGATTACATTGGATGATTTCTGTATATTAAACCATCCCTGCATGCCAGGGATGAAGCCTACTTGATCATGGTGAATAATTGTTTTGATGTGTTCTTGGATTCAGTTTGCAAGGATTTTGTTGAGTATTTTTGCATCAATGTTCACAAGTGAGATTGGCCTGAAGTTCTCTTTACTTGTAGGGTCTTTGTGTTTTAGAAAAGAGGGTTATTGTAGCCTCAAAAAATGATTTAGGTATATTTCCATGTGATTCTATTTTGTGGAATAGTTTGGATAGTATTGGTGTTATATCCGCAATAAATGTGTGATAAAATTCTGCATTGAACCCGTCTGGACCTGGGCTTTTTTTGGTTGGGAGGCTTTTGATGACTGCTTCTATTTCTTTAGTTGTTATAGGATTATTTATATGGTTTACTTGCTCCTGGTTTAACATTAGTATATGGTATCTGTTTAGGAATTCAACCATTTCCTCCAGATTTTCCAGCCTTGCTGATTATAGGGTTTTATAGCAGGATCTGATGATTTCCTCAATTTAAGTAATTTTGTCTCCACATTCATTTCTGATTTTGTTAATTTGGATACTCTCCCTTTGTCCTCTAGTTAGTCTGGCTAAGGGTTTATCAATTTTGTTAATTTTCTCAAAGATTCACTTCTTGGTTTAGTTGATTCTTTCATTCATTCTTTTTGTTTCCGTTTGGTCTTTTTCTGCCTTAAGTTTGATTATTTCTTGCCATCTACTCCTCTTGGGTGAATCTGCTTCCTTTTGTTCTAGAGCTTTCAACTGTGCTGTTGGGTTGCTAGTGTATGCTGTCTCCAGTTTCTTTTTGGAAGCACTCAGAGCTATGGGTTTTCCTCTCAGTATTGCTTTCATTGCATCCCATAGGTTTGGGTATTTCGTGATTTCATTTTCATTGTATTCTAGAAAATCCTTAATTTCTTTCTATATTTCTTCTTTGACCCCTCTGTCCTTTTATAGAGCATTGTTTAGTTTCCATATGTATATGGGCTTTGTGTTGTCTTTGTTGTTATTAAAGACCAGCCTTAGACCATGATGATCTGAAAGGATTCATGGGAGTATTTCAATCTTCTTATATTGATTGAGGCTCATTTCGTGACCAATTATGTGGTCAATTTTTGAGAAGATGCCGTGAGTTACTGAGAAGAATGTGTATTCTTTTGTTTTAGGATGATATGTTCTGTAGCTATCTATTAATTTCTTTGGTTCATAGTTTTTGCTAGTTTTACAGTGTCTTTTTTCAGTTTCTGTTTCCATGATCTGTCCATTGGTGAGAGTGGGGTATTAAAGTCTCCCACTATCATTGTGTGGGGTGAAATATATTTTTTGAGCTTTAGTAGGGTTTCTTTTATGAATATGGGTGCTTTTGTATTTGGAGCATATATGTTAAGGATTGAGAGTTCCTCCTGACAGATTTCCCCTGTAATGAGTAAAAAGTGTCCTTTCTTATCTTTTTTGATAACTTTTGGTTGGAAATTTACTTTATTCAATATTAGAATGGCCACTCTAGCCTGCTTCTTGGGGCTGTTTGCTTGGAAGTCTTTTTCCCAACCTTTTACTCTGAGATAGTGTCTGTCTTTGTCTCTGAGATGAGTTTCCTGCATCTATCAAAGTGCTGGATTTTGTTTATGTATCCAGTCAGATAGCCTATAGCTTTTTATTGGGGAGTTGAGTCCATTTATGTTAACAGATATCAAGGAATGATGGTTTCTGTTTCCTGCTATTGTTGCTTTTGTGGGTTTATTGTGCCTGTGTGTCTTTCTTCTTTTCGTTTTCTTGCTTAGGAGTTTTCTTGTTTTTACAAGGATATAGTTCCCTTCATTTTATTGTGTTTTCCACTTATAATTCATTGTAGTGTGGGGTTTTGGTCAGATATTGTGTAAATTTAGTTTTGACTTGGAATATCTTCATCTCTCCATCTATGGTGATTGATAGTTTTGCTGGTTATAGCAGCTTCGGCTGGCACTTGTGCTCTCTTAGGGTCTGCATGATGTCTGTCCAGGCTCTTCTAGCTTTCATAGTCTCTGTTGAGAAATCGGGTGTGATTCTGATTGGTCTGTCTTTATATGTTACATGATTTTTTCCCTTACTGCTTTTAGTATTCTTTCTTTACTTTGGGCACTTGGTGTTTTGCTTATTATGTGTCGGGAGCAATTTCTTTTGTGGTCCAACCTATTTGGAGTTTTGTAGGCTTCTTTTATTCTCGTGGTCATCTCATCCTTAAGGGTAGGGAAGTTTTCTTCTACGATTTTGTTGAAGATATTTACTGTGCCTCTTAGTTGATATTCTTTGCCCTCTTCTATTCCTATTATCCTTATGTTCAGTCTTCTCATTGTGTCCTGGTACTTCTGCACCTTTTGGGTTAGGAGCTTTTTGCATCTTCTCTGACTGTTTTGTCTGTTTTCCATGTTGTCTTCGGTCCCTGAGATTCTCTGTTCCATCTCTTTTAGTCTGTTGGAAATGCTTACATCTGTGACTCCTGATTTGTTTTTTAGGTTTTCTACCTCTAGGGTTGTCTCTTTTAGTTTTTTCTTTATTGTGTCCATTTCTGTTTTAAATTCCTTCTTCCATTCCTTCATCTCTTTGTTCCTATTTCCCTCCAGTTCTTTGAGTTCTTCGAGTGTTTTTCTTCTTTCTTCTTTAAAAGCTTTTAATTTTTTATGCTTTTCCTCTTGTTCTTGCTTAAGGATCTCTATCATCATCTTGAGGTAGGATTTTGGGTCTGAGTCTTCTTTTTCTGGAGTGTTTGCCATTCTGCTGTTTGCTGTGATGGGAGAGCTGGGTTCTAGTGTTGCCAGGTTGTCTTGCTTTCTCTGGGGTATGTTCTTTCACTGTCCTCTTGCCATCTTGTTGTCAGTGATTGGTTCTTGCCTTTCCCTTTTTCCTGGCCTGTTTCTCTGGATCTCTGCTGTTCATGATGGATGTTCTCTCCTTCCTTCAGACACCTATGAATGATTTCTTTCTTCCTAACTGCTCCTCTTATCAGGTTGCCTCCTATCACTCTATTTTTAATTTTTTGAGGCAGGGTTTCTCCAGGTGGCCCTGGCTGTCCTTGAACTCACTCTGTAGGCCAGGCTGGCCTCGAATTCAGAGATCTACCTTCCTTTTCTTCCTGAAGGCAGGGATTAAAGTCCTGTGCCTTATTCCTGCTTCTTTCATTCCTTAAGTCCCAGTTAGCTTGTTTAATAGAGACAATTCTGCTGATGATCTGTTTATCTTTTCTTTCGATATGTTAATTTCTTTGAAAAGGTTCAGGGACTTTTGAGCGTCCATTTTGAAATAAATCTAACTGCCGTTTTGGCTTACTTCTGAGCCTCCCATCTTCATAGCAGCTCATTTCTTTACTTGACAGTTTTATTCTGCTTGGATATAGGTAGGGCCCTCAACTACCCTATCTCATTCTCCCCACCCCCTGTGGTAACCTACGTGCAAAATTTGTTTGTTGAATTTATTGTAATTTCATTCTCGAATATTCCTCCATTATAAGTAAAAGTTCTTAATGTTGTTTAACTAGTTTTTGTTCATCTTTCAACTACATATGTAGCTTAGGTGTTTGCTCTCCTCAAGACGTACATTTGTTAGGTGAAGGCAACTGAAAAAAAAATAAAAATTAACTTCAGCCTCCCAAAACTGTGGGCAGCTCTATCACCACAATTCAATTTACACAAATGTGGTTTTCCATCACTTACATTGAAAATATGATTAAAAGGAGTCTTGTTCTAAGAAAATTGTAATAAATTTGAAAAAAGGAAAATATAGTACCCACAAATACTTAATTACAACCTTAAAAATGTATTTGTATACTTTTATGCAAAAATGCTTAAAAATTTGTACATTTATCTTTGTTTTTTATTTTTATTATTTTTTGCATAAAATTATACAATACATTTTTGTCAGTACTTTTTTTTTAAAGGTTTGATAGTGTGCTAAAGATCCCACCAGTAACAATGAGTATAAAGTACATGTAAAACAAGATGCAACCTGGAAATAGTCAAAGTTTTCTAGGTGTGTAAAGTTTTTTTATTATTATTGAAAATATGGTTTTTTATTATTATTGAAAATATAGTTTTCAATAAGAAAAGAAAAATATGGAATGGTGCTTCTGTTACATTTCTCATCATTTGGATAAAATATTTGACAAGAAGCAACTTACTTCCAAGAGGACATGGTTTCACCCCTGTTTGACACAGATAAACTCCATTAGAGCAAGAAATACATTGATGTGTAAGTAGAATTTGCTCATATCTGGACAGATGAGGACTCGCAGAGAGAGAAAGCTGTTCTCAACTTGTGGTCTCCTGCTCCTCCTTTATTTCATCAAAGCCCCCAGGTCCTTTGTAGTGTTCCTGAACTTCAGGGTGAGTAATTTCCTCCTAATCAACCCTTTTTGAAATGCTTTTTAGAGACAATGAAAGAGAAATTCAGTATTCTATATGATTCTGATTCCTGAAGAGGATACCCCAGACTAGCCATCATACATGGGAAGGAAAAAACAAATATGCCTATTCATGATCACATGCTGGAATGGTTTTAATCTGGACACTTGGGAGGCAGACACAGACAGATCTCTGTGAGTTTAAGGACAGTCTGGTCCACATAGTGAGATCCAGGTTAGCCAGAGCTACATAGTGAGACCCCATCTCAAACAAACAAACAAACAACTAGCAAACAAGCAGTTTCCACATATTTCCTGTAGTTATATTCTGAAATGACAGCAATTTCTAGCAAAATAAAAGATGGTAAAAGAGCCTGGGCGTATTACATACTTCCTGTGATTAGAGAAAGAACAAAACAAAACAAAAAACTCTTGTGATTCCAGAGAATAATTAAATCTGTTTTTTAAAGTGCATTAGTTTTATACTGATGTTTCTTAAAATGATCTTATCACCGAGTGGCATAAAAGAAACAGCAACAAAATCTATAATCTTAAAACCATAACAACAATAATAACAACAATAAAACAAATGGGGCAGCATTTATTCTGAGGATAGCTCAAGTAGAGATTAAAATATAAATATGGGTGGAAGTGATCACTTCTTCCAGGTCAGAAAAACATACTTAATTACTGGGTTCTGTGCTAGAAAACCTTTGATAAGTTTCCATCAGTTTGTGATGTGTGCCACGGGAGTGCTTAGTGAATGCTGAGGCATGTGTTCATGTGCCCATGCCTTTCCTGGGTTGTAAGTGTCACAGCTGAGAGGCTATGCTCTAAGAATCTGCTGCTTCATTGTACTAGTCAGATGCAGTATTGATTACATTCTCAAC
Organism: Micromys minutus; assembly: GCF_963924665.1. Classification (NCBI taxonomy): domain Eukaryota; kingdom Metazoa; phylum Chordata; class Mammalia; order Rodentia; family Muridae; genus Micromys; species Micromys minutus. The sequence goes on from NC_137963.1 coordinate 30,818,979, forward strand.
TTTCCTGTGCTCACCACTTTTTTCTGTCAGTTGGAGATGATTGCCTCTGCTTCTGCCTTTCCTTGGAAAATGTATCCCTTTCAAATGCTGCCTGAACCAATTTCTTAGCATGTGGAGGCAGGGTAAAGGTATGCTATCATGAAAAGACATCATCTATAGCACGAACAAGAACCTTCTGGATTTATAGATTTTTAGATCGAAAAAAAAAAAAAAACAATACGTGAACTTTTCTACAAAAAAATGATATTTGAAACCATAAAGAAAATTCACTTGCTATTAGAATTCAGTCAGAAATTATATAACTCTCTACTTGACTTCTTACCTTGTATACTGCAATAAAAAATAATTATAATAGTTTTAGTCTAGCTGAAATGAAAATGGAAAATGCTGAACTCTGATTTTAGAATACACAATATCTCTAAATTTTTCCCCAGCAAATAGTTTCCTTATCCCCCTTTGTTTCTACAAACTTCTACTTCTCAAAATTGGCTGAAAGGATTTGACTAGATAAGTGTATCTCAGTATTATCAGAATGAATATCTGCTTTATAACAAATATTTACTTTAAAAAAGTTTATTTGTGTCTTTATATGCTGTGTATGACAATATATGCAACAATATGTGTGCATCTGTGTGTACTTTGCATGTGGATGCCAGAAGAGAGTATCTGGTGCCTTCCCTATATTACCCTCTACCTATTCATTCGAGGTAGGGCCTACCACTGAACCCGAGTATGCTGGAAGCCAGTGCATCCCAACAAACTTCCTATACTTGTCCATACCACTTGAAACTTGTTATATAGGTGTTGGATCTAAACTCCTGTCCTCATGATTGCACAGTAAGCATTCTCAGCTGCTCAGCAACCATGAAAACTGGGTATATATGAAGATCAACTAAATGGAAACCATTTGTTAAAAATTATAGATGTTTAGGTAGACAGATGTTCAGTTACGACTCTGTGACATGCCATCTTGAGGTGCTAAAATAGATAATTATACTATCTTACATATCTGGACTTAATTTATGCCAGGTAATCAGAAATCAGGTTACAGGAAATCATGAACATAAAATAGACATATGACTATGAACCAAAATTGAAAAAAATAGTGCTAGGATCAATAAAAATAGATAAATGCTAAGGCAGTAAGTGATTTTAATTAAAAGCATACTAATGTGCCAAGACAGGAAGATGGCAATGTAGAGTATGACTGCAAACAGTGATGAAACAGGTCCATTATCAAATTATATGTATTTCCTTACAATTTTACCATGTATACAGTACATTTTTATACAGTACCTTTTGATTACTCCCTATATCTATAATTTATTTCCTTTGCATTCCTATCCCTCCCTCACACCTCCTGTCACTTCTCCATCCCCAGTTCCTTTCCCAGACTCACCACCTTTTTGGTTTTATTTTGTGACCTATTTGGCTTTACTAGGATCTGTGTGACCTTTGGGTTGGTACTATGCCCACTGGAGTGTCGTACGCCCTACGTCTTGCCGGCAAGAACGACGTTCGACAACAGGATTCTTCTGCGAACAACCTTTATTGTACTGTACTCTTGAGCAGGGGACCCCATGGAAGAAAAGTGCACTGCTTATAAATGCCCAGGAGACTCGTATCGCTACATGATTGGTGCTCCCTCCAGTATCTCATTAGCATGCTCCAAGAGCGTGCTGTGATGTGTGTGGTACATGCGCACTACATCCCTCGGGCTGGAAAACAGCTTTGTTTGTTGAATCATCGGCAGGAAGATGGCGCCATCTTTGGGTGCAGCACAAACGGCTTCCAACACTGGAGGCTGGTAGAGTCACTTAGTGTGTGGAAAACTGACAGCAATGACTCCTCCACCTTAGTAGCAAACAGTTCAGCAGTAAGGCACAGGGCCTCTGGATCTTCTACAGCCATGCGTGAGTGTTGAAGACCCATTTCTGTGCAAACTCAGTTCAGACATTCCCAGCTACTCTAGGCTCAAGTGTCCAATTGCTGTGTCTTGCAAAGAAGCTGCTATTTTGCACCTCTGATTTGTATCTTCGGGTTTTTTACATCCTGCTTTTCCCACTGTCTACACTTCTCCCTGAGCCATGAGGGGATGGGATAAATATCTTGTTCATGCATGAGCACTCATCATCACTTTTAAATGACTGTGCACCTTGAATCTCCATTCATCATTAGTTACTGGAGAGGGCTGCGTTACAGGTTAAGGCTGAGAGTAACATTGTAAAATGTAATATGGTATCAGAAAGGGTAATGGTAAGAAACAATGCTCTATCTTGAATCTTATGGATCTCTGTCTTAATTTTGGGTACTATTGCTGCAATAAAACACCATAACCAAAAACAAGTTGAGGAGGAAAGGGATTATTTGGCCTATGCGTCTCCATCCACACTCCATTAATGAAGGAATCCAGGACTCAAACAGTGCAAGAAGCTAGGTGTGGGAACTGATGCAGACACCCTGGAGGGGTGCTGTTTACTGTCTAACTTATGCCTTCCTTAACCTGCTACTTTTGGAACCCAGAACCAATGTGAAGCCTCATTCACAAAAGGTTAGGTGCTCCCACAATTGCTAATTAAGAAAATGCCCTGAAGGATTGCCTACAGCTCAACTTTATAGATTTACTTTCTTAATTGGGATTCATTCCTTTCAGAAGATTCTAGAGTGAATCAAGTTGACATAAATTTGCCTGCACAGTCTCTAGTACCTAAAGAAAAGTATAAACCATATCCTTTAACATGCAATTGGAAAAAGTGTATAGCAGAAAACAGTACTGAACAGGATGTACAGAAGCTGTGTGGTGGATCTTAGAAAACATCAGATTGAGACTGAACACCAGCTCCTGGCTCAAAACAAGTCAATATTTCAACGAGTATTATGCTGTAATAGGACAATGATGGTATTTCTATTCTTAAAATCACTAACATTAGTGAAATATAGAATCACCTAATGTTCACATTTCATTATTGCTTTGGTGTTTAAGTTTATAAGACAAGCTTCAGCCTCATCTGTTATTTACTTGCATAATAAGCATAGTCAGATAGAAGTGTGTGCTACTGGTACTTATATGGTCGCTTGAGATAACTTTTTTACTGGTAATGTAATTTTATGAAATATTAAACAACTCTCATTAGAATTTAAATGCAAGAAAGTAGAAGTCTCTTAAATTATATGGTAGTTAGTTACAATACTACAATAGTAAAGCATTACTCAGTTCTACTAAAACATGCACACAGATGGAACTCATTTAGGGTTCAGATAATTAGAAATAGATTTTGCACTTTTGCACTTCTCTAGAGTTTAAGTTCCCAGTGCAGGGTCCCTGGACCAGAATTGCCAGCATCACTGAGAAATTCTTATACAGAGGCCATCTGCCTTTATGCCAAGAACAGTGAATGAGAAACTTGTCATTCACAGCAGCAGTATGTATGATTGAAGGTAAGGATTAGGGTCTACTGTCTCTGAGGTATATATGCCAGTCACTCAAGATTTGAGACAATGTTCCTTCTGGGCAGTTGTTCCATGAATTATAGACATGAAGCAAATACTTCACTAAATACCATTGTATGCTTGGTAGTTAAAACAACCAAACATGCTACAAAAAACCAGGGCTGACACACATATAAATTCATAGAAACTGTGGCAGCATGCATATGACCTGCACCGGTTTAAGCCAGGTGGGGTCTAACCGCTGAGAGGGCAAAGGGACACAAGAAGAGAGGGGAAAGAGATGCAAGAAGAGAGGGGAAAGGGATGCAAGAAGGGAGGAGAAAGGGACACAAGAAGAGATGGAAAGAAATGCAAGAAGGGGGGAGAAAGGCTCCATCCCTAAGCCAGAAGTGGTCTGGTAACTACTCACAAAAGAAAAAGTAGTTTTCTCTAATGGAGTTTTATTGGATATACAAATCACAGTTAAAGGACGGCCCTATGCCCAACAGTAGATGGCCAACAAGGAGAAGCTCAGTGGTATTTTTGAAGGTTTCTTTTTCTTATAATGCTTTGTCTTGGATTTTTTTCATTATAGGACTATTGCTTATATATTATAGTTTATAGTTTTGTATTCTTGGGGGTTTTCTCTCTGTATGAATGTGTACATCTTTGTTTCTTTTTATCTATTTTCTATTTGTTTGTTTTATCCTATTCAGATTTGTTTTTAGCTTACACAGACACATACGTACACAGGTACATGATCTCTGTTGTAAGAGAGGAGGGGGGTAAGGGAGGGAGGGAAAGAGAGGGGTGGGATGGAAGGAGAGATGGGAAGAGTGTGAGAGAATCTGGGAAGAGGAAAGCCATAATAAGAATGTAGTGTTTGAAAAATATATATATTTCAAAACACAATTATACTTGTAAGTCTCTAAAATGCTCCTGTGTTATGGGTAGAATCTTTCAGTTCTTATGCCTCCCTCAAGAAGAATTAGCAAGAAGTACCAAAGAAAGATAAATTAATAAATTAAGTGAAGATAGGTACCCTCACATAGATGTCAGAGCGCATTCCACAGGAAAAGCCAGCCTAGAGCCCCGCAGTTCCACATTGTACCCACTGGACATATTTTCATCTACACTCTGCTCTCTGTTCCCATTGGTGGGCCTCTTCTCCAAGCTCTGCAATGCTTATTTAAAGCTCGTTTGAATCAGAGGTTTTTTGCTTCTTTCAAAGGCTGCTCAAAGTCTTCTGAGTGATCTTATTATAAGTGTTTTACATAAGATTTATGCGATGCTATTTTTCTGGCTGAGAAACCTTGAGTTAGATAATGGGTGAGGTCTCAGTTTATAATTTTGGTTATGTTCATAGAGGTAGCAGGATCTCAAGAGCCAACAGAATTTATAGATAAATTAGCAACCCACTATTTAGTGATTTTGTCCAAGACACATCTAGCCATACTTGTTTTCCAGATGTAGTTTTAAAGTGTAGTAGAATCAACAGAAATGGAAGGGGTAAAGGAAAACAGGGACAAATTGTGGCTATAAATGTCCCAAACTGATTCATCTCATATGCAGCCACTAAACTCAGGCACTATCGAAAATAGTGCTTACTGACAGGAATCTGATATGGATGCTTCCTCAGAGGCTCTGCCAGAGCCATACTGATACAGAGGACGAGGCTTGCAGCTAACCATCGGACTGAACATGGAACCTTAATGAAGGATCTAGAGAAAAATCGAAGGAGCTGAATGGGTCTGAAACCCCATGGGAAGAACAAAATTATCAACTAACCAGACCCACCACAGCTCCCAGGGACTAAAACACCAACCAATGAGTTCGCATGGGGAGATTCATGGCTCCAGGTGCATAAGGAGCAGAGGATGGCATTGTTAGGCATCAATGGGAGGACAGGCCTTTGGTCTATCAAAGGCTTGTTTTCCAAGTGAAGGGGAATGGCAAGGTGTTGAAGAGGTAAAGAGTGGTTGGCAGAAGGAGCACTTTTATGGAGGTGATGGGAGGGTGACGGGGATGGGATTGGGTGAAAGAGGATAGCATCTGTAATGTAAATACAGAGAACATCCAAAAAACAAACAAGTAAATGCCCCAGGCTGTTGTTCCTTCCACTTCAGACCTCTCGCTAGGTGACTGGTTTTTATTATTAGTTAGATATACTGGTGCACAACATACATTTATATGATAGCTTTATAAAGCAAAGTAATGTTCAGCTTTATGGATTCTGAGGCACTCCCCAGACCTGCCTAATATAGGAGTGTTAGAGTGTTCTGTAGTGAGATTCATGACAAATATTGAAAGATAAAGTTCAGATTAGGTAAGTACACAGTTGTATCAGCAGGGACTTAAGATAACAACTAAAAATGACTTAAAGAGATAGCTAACAGAGATACATATAGAGATTCCAAATAGACTACTAGAGTATTCATTACAACTAGGATATAAACTTATCTTTAGGCTTTTTCTTTTCCAATTTTTAAATTGGAAATTCTCTGCATTTACATTTCAGACGTTATCCCTTTCCCACAATTCCATCACCTTTCCCCCTTCCATTACCTCCATGAAGGTGCTCCCTCTCCCAAACTCCCTTTTTCACCTCGGCACCTTGGCATTCTCCCACACTTGGAAAACGAGCCTTCACTGGGCCAAAGGCCTCTCCTTCCATTGATGTCAGAAAGTGCTATCCTCTGCTGCGTATGTACCTCAAGCCATGGGTCTTTCCATGCAAACTTTTGGTGATTTAGTCCCGGGGAGTGAATTTTTAGACTTCTGAGGTGAGATGTTAATGAACGTCCAAATTGATATAGCTGACAAACAATGGGAACAAATGGCAATTTCATGGAAATGATTGGCTGATAATTTATTTTCAACCCCCCTCCACACACTTCAGTTAATTTTCTCTCCTTTAAAACTGACAAGAGAAAAACTAATTCAAGTGAAATGTGGTCTTGGTCTTATGTCTTTTATGCTAATCAAAAAATGGCTGAAAAGAACAGTCTAGTTTTAAGATAATTGTTGCTCTGACAAGTCTCTAATTGATCAATTGACCTCTTGATCAGATCCAAGAGACACCCAATTTTCTGCAAACATGTTTTGAACTTGTGTGACATCTTTCTTAGATTCTCATTTCACAAATGCTGAATAAATGTGTGTATGTGACTGCTGAAATCTGTGTCAAGTCGCTTTTTCGTCGTCTCTTTCTTCTTTTTTAGAGTTTGTTAGTCTTGACAATTCCTACAGCATGTGTAAGGCTTCAATTAACCAAGGAACTTGTTTTGAGGATGCTATTTAGAATCAAGGCTCTTTTAATTCCTTATGCAGTCCAAAAACATTGTCTGAGTAACTTATTCAGTAATTCCAGTAGGAATATTTGGTGATATAAAGGACTTTGAGACATAAGAAATAGGTGGTGCCCCAAGGTCCAGTATAGAGATCTATGTATAGAGTAGGGGTAATGCATAAAGGCTATGATGCTGATTTATTCTGATTGGTAAACAGACAAGTCTTATCTGAGAAGGTCTGACTAAGGGAGATTTAACAAACACAGTAGAGACAGAAAATGAAGGTGTAAATACTCTCAAACTAAGAAGTAGCAGCTCATTGTTTTGCAGACCATATTATTTCTTTATACTTTATGACATCACTAGATCAATGGAGTCTGGGTTTTGTTTTTCACTTCATGAATTATTTAACTTGCAGTTTTTATTTAGTAATTGATAACCATTCACAGTATATTCTTTTTTTTCTCTGTTGAAATATTTAGGGCATTTTCATCTTCAAAACAACTATTGTATACAACCTTCTAAAGTTCTATTTGCAATTATCTCACCTCTGAAAGTGAGGAAAAGAAATCAGGTGAGAGTCTGTGTAAGAAAAATTGCTAACAGAATGTTGTGGGCTTTCATTACACATTGGAGAATAAAATCATACAGGATATGTGTTGTTAGGGAATTCACAGCAACTCAGTTAATTTGTACTCACCACAGAATTTAAGAGCTGAGCAAGCCCTTTTTATAGTAAATCTAAACATACTTGTTTTCCTACAACTAATTTATTTTCTAGCTGAGTTCCTATTGTAAATGACTAAGAAATTCATAGTCTTTGGATATCAAAGGTGGATTTGATGTTAACTTTAACTAAATTTGGTTTTTATTTTAAGCTCCATTTTTATTTAATTGTAGGAAAATGTAACTAGGGCAAGTCGAGGTTTAAAAAATATAATAGATTTAGTTTTTTCCCCCAGCCATTCAGCATTGTCCTAATTATTGATACTTTTTCTTTTTTATCTTTCCTCCTCAGATATTGCTATATCTCTGCCTCAGTGTTTAGTTAGAAGAAATTCTCCCAGTTTTGGCTTCAGTATTTTCTACTTGTGTGGCTGTAGGAAAGTTACTTATATTTCTAGAACCTTAATCTCCTGATTTAGAAAGTCAGAATTTAGTGAGTAGGAAATTTAGGTATAAATAATACTAAGGAAATGCAAGAAGCTTGAGGTTTGGAACACTAGAAGAGATCAGTCTGTCCTAGTAGAACTAACATTTTCATAACAGATGTAAACAATCCTTAAAATAAAACACTGATGCAGTTAAAAGTCAGACATGGTAACTCCTTGGTGTTTTGAGGAATGTCTTAACTATAAACAATAAATAATAAACATTTTCTGTTTTCCAGAATGTTTGCTTCATGCCAGCCTTTGCTTGGATGACTTTTAAATCAGTCAGTCGATCAATCAATCATTCGTTTGTCTTCCATTCATTCTGGAACATTACACTATTTCTACCTGACGGCACTGTAAAGGACTGTCTCCCATTCTTTGTCTACTTTGGGCCCAAGTTTCTTACAATCATCTTTGGATTAAAACCTCCTCTTTGAAGAAAAAGTTTCTTTTCTGCCAGTCTAATGTGGATTTAGTCAGGACACAGCCTTTGTTTGTTCATAGCATTTTTTATAGTTAATAAAACATTTAAATTTCATTTTGTCTAAAATCCTCATAGGGGCAGAAGCCACATGTGTTTTTATCAGTTCTGTATTCTTGATGCTTCCCTTGAACAGACCTGGGAAATTTTCAATATGTATCAACAAAATAAAGTTTAACATGATGTAAATCCATAATTATAAACTCTAAAGTATTCAACTGAGTTGGAGGCCAGCCTAGGAGGCATAGTGAAACACTGTCTTAAAATGAAAAGACAAACAAAACTCCAAATATACTGACTTATTCTTTTATAGATAATAGGTATCTATCAAAAATTATTAGAATTCATATAAATTTGTACATACAATACAAATAACAATCTAATATAGGTTATTAAGCAAAAATAATTCCTATTGTAAATAAACTAGTCTGCATCAATATGAAATTCCAAAGATGATATTTTATAGATATACTTCAATATGAGTGTGCTTAAAATTACATAAAATATACCAGATGATTTGTGCTCTGTTGACTCTTTAAACGTGAGGGATACCTGAAAGAATATATGAATCCTATGAGAATGTTGTCCATCTCCCAACTGTGGACCTGACTGAGTTACACCTGAAAGAAGTGATTGCTCTCATAAAATAACAGGAGTTGAAAGCGGCAGGGGGGTTGGGGGGATGAGCCTAACTGGTATGGCAGTGCTAAGACTTTTTTTGCATCTAGAAAACAGATGGCATTGTAGTTTGACAACCCAAAGCCATCAACTGCTTATGAAAGAAATGAATTCTGCAGATTAGGAAGTCAGACTATTTACTTTTGAGAGGAAATTATTGGCACAGTTTTCAGTAATTTGGCTTGTCATTCCCAACATCTGTTGCCTTTGCTGTTCTACCACTTAGTTCCTGATGACAAATTGACCAAGATAAAAGATAGGGCATGATAACTAATAGATGTCTTTATGAGAAAAATCAGTTCATATCCAGTGCAGCGCAGTGACATCACATGCGTTCGCTTCTTGAGGTCATCTTCCCATCTTTTCTGTTCATGTATAGTCCTTCTACTTCTAAAGGACTATTAACCCTATCTATTCCAGAACAAACTTTAATGTACCAATTTGTAAAAATAACCCTAAAAGAATCACTTAGTTTATGTAATTATAAGACAGTGTGCTGCATTTTTATGTAGGTTTATCTATCTCTGTCATATCTGTAATAAAACTAAAAAATTCTTCAATGGAAAGAATACAAAATGACTTGGTCCTGCCTTATGCTTTGTCCATCTGCTGTTATTTTTTCCCTACTGGTACAATGATAGTCAATATTTCAACTTAACCTTTCAATGACTGCTACACAACAGAAAAGATACAATGTCCTTTTTATTTATTTATTTTTTACTCTGTTTTCTGTTTCATTTGTTCTTTCCTTCAGTTAACTGCAAGGTTAAGTTGATTATAATGTTTTCATGTCTTAGCAAAATCTCTTTATAAATCTGACTATCATTCATGCTATATAGTGAATAGCCCAGAATTCTACTTTGTAGACAAACTCTCTATCCCCTCCTCTCCCTGTCCCTCCCCCCCCCTTCATGTGTGTGTGTGTTGGTGTTGTTTTAGGAGGAGGATTAGGAGGTTTCAAAATCCAATAAGGACACATGCCAGACATTGAACTAGGATTAAAAAAAAAACCTATCTGTACCAGATCTCAAGTGAGATGAGTCTACAGTTTTCTATTTAAGAAAAGCAGCATTAACATTAAAACATACATTCTAGAAAACAAGAAAAAAGATGTTGCCCTGTACTGCTTTATGCCTATCTTTTTGTTCAGTCATTAAATCTTGTAGTTAACATGAATGAGTTCACACTTACCTAGTCCTGAATAAAACTTTAGGTTACTTACTCTATGAAGTAGTTTTTCAGGACTCTTACTGCATGATGTGGTCAGAAAATATCAGTGTGTTTAGTACTTCTAGCATAAATGTTGATTTCTTGGAACGACAAAAGAGAAGTTTATAGGAGAACAAACTTCCTTTATAACATCTGCTCCGATATTTTGCTACAGGTATGGTCCCCACGGCTACAGGAGAGGGAACCTCAGCACTTGCCATGGCTACTGAGGAAGATCTCTGTAAGAATGCAACATTGCTGAATGAGTAAGTCCTTTGATCCCTGGCCATCTGTTCTCTATTCTAAAGAGCATCATTTCATCCTGCACTAGGATGATTGCTTAGTAAGTACCTCAGTGAAGTTCTGCTGTGAGAATCTTTTGAATTTCTCTTTGTTCCCCATGATACTGAGATTTCTTCACATGCTGACCCTCTTGGATTCTTCCAGATATTGCTGTATGTATGCCATGTCTGGTTCTTATTCTTAAACTGAATTAGAATGCTCATAACTTACCTTTATTTTTCCAAATTCCAATGCAAAATAAAGAAAAAACAAAATTCTAAAAGAAAATTTTCTCTTTCTAATTCATGCCAAGCAAGATTCGAAATGTGTGCCAGCACTAAACAATTAATCATCCAGTCTCTTTCGTATACACTATTGTGTGAAGAACCAGACAGAGCCCTGCCTTCCTTAGAACAACAAGAACAAACCAGAAATCACTTAGAATGACCCAGGCCATATTAAATGCTGGGTCGGTTTTTAAAACAAACAAAGAATTAGCTTCTCCGTTTAAATCTGACATTACCTGGGATTTTATTCACAACCATAAAACTATCAAGCAACAATGAAAGTTACAGAATCAAAATATGAAAAGAACTAGTGAGTTTTTGTTGTTGTTCATGAGAATGTCTATTTCCATGGAGTCCTGCAGCCAGAGAAGAGGTGCTTAGAGAAATTAACAGGTATGGTTGGTACATTAGGCTTGCATAAATGTTGGCTTAAACATCAAGGTAGTGGAAGAAGGCAGGTGTTCCATAAATATGATGAGTATTTAATATCATAGCACTTTTGTGTTCTCAGGCCATCTTTAGGAGAAAGGGTATTTTGATATAAAAAAGGATTAGAGGGAAAAATAGATTGGGGTAGGAAGGTGAAATGGTTTGGATTCCCAAACTGAGGTAATTGGATTTTTATCTTGTTAAACAATAGGTGCCCATTAAGAAAAGCCTGACACATTATTACATTTTAACAAATGAGGAGGTCATTGCCTTAAGACTTTCTCTGCACCCAGAACTCATAAGTAAGCAAACAGAAAGTGAACTTGATTTATTATAACTGACTGCAAAAGAAAACAAGACAAAGCAAAAGAAAACCGCAGACAGCCAAGAAGCTGCTTGGTTATAGACTCTTTAAAGACTCATGCCCACACAACTGGCAACTTAGTTTCATCCAGAGAATTTCTCTGCCTTGCAGCTTTATTGAGCAAAAGAGAAAAAGCTTGACATTCAAACTTGCTGAAGAGCAGCCCACGCCCCTGCTTTCAGTTTGCTGCTTCCTGATTTATGAATTAAGGCTCATTCAAATAAGTTCCTTTATGTGGCATTGTTAGGCTGTAACTCTGGAACTATGTTGGAAATGAAGATGAAGTAATGATGATGCCACGATATGTTCTTTTGTCCTTGAAAGACTTAAGGGAATAGATGGAAAGGACCTGAATTAAAGATGGAAATGGAATAAAGAAACGGAATCCATTTTTTTTAAGGATCGTAGGGTTTGAGTGACAGAAAGAATGAGAGTGTTGTAGTTTTATCATTTTTCAACTTAGGATATTAGGTCAAAGAGACCTGGAGGGTAAGCAGAGAGGGATGTGTTAGTTTTTTAAAACTTCAAATCAACACTTTTAGATTTTTAGTTGAAGAACTCTCAAACATTATTATTTTTTTTTTTTTTTTTGGTTGGAAGCTGTGAATATATTAATGTGCATGGTAAAATGACACAAATGGCTGCTTAAGGGTTATTTGGCTTCTTCTGCATAAAAACAATGAGTAGGCAAGGCACAGCATCCTTCCTGTTGGCAGTGCTGAGTACTGGGGTGCCAGATGGATGTAGGTTGGATTTACAAACCCAGAGGCTTATTGCTCTAGGTTGTGAGGACTCGAGGCTTAAGGCTCTCCAGGTTTTAAAAGCCAGAAGGTTATAGATCTCTTGGCACTCACAGATGAGACTTTGCTGTGGACTTTTAATGCCAGCAGCCAACAGCTAGCAGCTAGTGTTGTAATTTCTGATCACTGTGTGCTGGGACCCATAGCTTGTAACCCTTGGTAGTTCCCAGGAACTTTTCCAGTACTTGGAGCCTTGGGCTTTCATTTTTGGTTGTTTATAGTCTCTCACCATCTGTCCTCTCAGCTCTTTGCAGGTTCTGTTCTCAGCTTCTCTCTGGAACTCTTCAGCTACCACCCCCTACTTCCAGGGAAGTCCAGGGCTAAAGGTACTAAGGGTACATTTTTGTGTTTGAGCAGCCAGATCAGCCCATTTTACCCCCATCCCACACCGTCAAATCACACATAGATAAAAATAATTTTTGAAAAGTCTTTAATTGGAGTCCTACTGGGTTAATGCATAGGATAGAAATCTGGCAGGCTGACTCACCTAGACCAAGGAGATTGCTCATGTAGGTAGTATTGGGCTTGGCAAATTTGTGTTCAGATGATTTTTCCATTTATCACAGGGTGATAGTGCAAGGCATCCAGTTCCATCAGTATCAAGATTTCATATTGCACTAAGCACAGCCCCCCCCTCTCTCTGTGTGTGTGTGTGTTACTGGAAGGTGCTCTTTCTCCAGTGCTCTGTGAGAAGAACTGCAGGCTGAACAGTATGTCATCTAGAGTGCACCACAGCTTGCCTTGCCTAGAGGAGAGTCTTCCAAAGACCCTTGTGCTGCCCACAGAGGAGGCTCCCTATGCCAGTGCAACTTCTTGGAATGATCGCTAGTGGGACAACGTCCCCCAGAGCCAGCAATGCTTTGTGCAGCAGAGAGAACTGGCTGCAGTGGCACTTGCTCCTGAGTGGTTCCTCAAAGTTACTGCGGACTGTTCAGGAAGACAAAGAAGGAGCCTCTGGCAGCCACTTTCTGTTTAAGCATAACGGGAGGGTCTTCCTGGTCTCATTTAACGGGTCAAATGTCTCATTTTCGTTTTATTCATCCCCAGGAAGAATGCTTACAACACATACTCAGTGAATTATCCTTCCTCATGTTTATCAATATCTGAGCACTAACTACTCCAAGTTCTTAAGAGTGCCTCTAAGGAGATTTTACAGTTATGACGTTAAGGGATCTGTGATGGAGTCATACTGGATTACCCAGGTGGGCTCACTATAACCAAAAGAGCCAATATAAGGAAGGCAGGAGAGTCAATGTTAGATAGAACATGTCATAGACTTGTGCTTTGAAGATGGGAGCAAAGAATGCAGACTGGCCAGATACTACAGAAATGAAATGCCTAACTATCTTGTAATAAAATACCTGAGAAGAAGCAAGAAATGGGTTTATCTTGGTTACAATTCAAGGGTATCATTTAGTCTACCTATGTGGGGGTGGGGACCAAGGCAGCAGGGACCAGACACTGCTGCTCACATTAACATTGGCCTTCAGAATACAGAGAACAGGAGGCAGGACTGGGCTATGAAACCCCAAGGCTAACCCACATATCTGCCAGTCAGGCTCTGCCTCCTAAAGGTTCTCCAACTTTCCCAAACAACACCACCAGCTTGGGCCCAAGTGCTAACACATGAGAGTCAGTCAAGTAACCTGTTATATTCCAATCACATGAGTAAAAGATAGAAGATTTTCCCCTTAGAGCTCCAGACATCTTGATATTAGTAAACAAGATTCACTTCAGGGCCAGAGAGATGGCTCAGTTGTGAAATGCCACTAAGCCTGATGTGACATGACATGACCTCTGGGGCCAACATGTTGGAAAGACTCAAATCCCACAACTTCTACACACACACACACACACACACACACACACACATACACACAAAGTAATAAATTTTGAAAAATAAAAAAATCTTTGAAACTTCCAACCTCCAAAGCTCTATGTAATGCAAAAATTTTGTGATATCTACACAGATAGGATTTAGTAGTAAAACAGTATATGTACTCATTTCTCTACATTTTAACTGAGGAAAAATGTGAACATTTCTCATGTGGCAGAAATGAACTTTTGTATAGGATTAAGCTTTACTTATATGTCAAACAACCTTAAGAGGAGAGTTCCAGAGAAACTGTGCGAAGTCCTTCATTCTAAAAGCTGATGAAGTGACCTCTTGAACTCTTCATGCTTGCTCTTCACCAAGTTGGTGGCATTCATCATTTCTGTTCTCCAGATCAATCAGCCTGGTGACATCAAAGCCCTATTGCTAGCAATAGCTGCCACCTTTGTTTTGGGGACATTTGACTTACTGCGTCTTGTTTCTTGTTCATGTATCTTTTGCCATGGCCATTTCTCTGATGACCCTTCTGGACTTCCTTTTTTTGCAATGTCCTTGCTTTACTGAATTTGTGTGAACATGTAAACAGATTCAATCTATAAGTCTCTGTGTTGGAGGATTGATTGCTTGTCCTTAAAATGAAAGAATAATTCTAAGTTCCATGATTCAGGGCTTGTGGATTGATGTGGTTTCTTGATGTACATCAGTAACAAGCCAAAGGGTCCAGAGGAAAAGCAAGTGCCACCTAATTTCTCTGACAGGCTACAAGGTTTCCTACTACTCTTTTCTCCCTCTAGATCATGGTTTTATATATAATTTGGTTTCCTTCAGATGTGTGAGTGGGAAGACAATGAAGGAATGAAGCGTTTCCTGAGGAGGTCATAGGTCTACTCAGTGTTTGAAAGACTTCATCTTAATGACAGTTTACTGAAATAGAGAGAGTAATGTAAAGCCTAAAATCAGACAGGGGAGCTTGCACCTTTAAGCTAAGCACTATTGAAGTGGAGACAAAAGGATGTTTGAGGGCATCCTGGGCCACAGAAAGAATTCCAGAACCACCTGGGTCACAGTGTAAGAAAATGTCTCAAAAATCGAAACTGAAACAGCAAAGCTTTCAAAGCCTCCCTGTGTCTCAGGTTGAAATGTATTCTTGATGGGTGAAAATTTTCTGAATGTACCATTTTCTTTTTTCTCTAGTACAGCTTCTACCTCTGATTTGAAGACACAAGGTGGTGGCACATGTAGTTTTCACAGAATAAAACTATTTTAAGTCAATGGCATACTGACAGTTCACACCCTATAGAATTGGAACAATTGATGTGGATATCAAAAACGGCCAGGCTAATGTGCAGAATGCTTGGTATGTGCTTGGTGTGTGGTTGACATGTCTCTTCCTTACTGGAAACTCACATCAAAGCTCTTGCTGCCTCTGTCTTTATTTACTCCATTGTTAATGAATATGCAGAGGTTTCCTGAGAATTGCCTATCACCAATCTACCTAGTTATAGTACTGAGATTAGAATCTTTGTTCTTTTAATTCCAGACACAACAGTTGCTCCTTCATTCTGTTCATTCCTCAATAGGAAATTCTTTTACAAGCTAAAAGCTGAGGATTCTTTTTCAGCCTGTCTATAGGTGTATGGTTCAGAAATCAGACCTCCAGTGTGATGTTTGGAATGTGCATAGAATATTGTTACCAGCTATCTGCATGGCGAGCTATTACTTTCTCTCTTTGAGTGTTATCCTCGTTGGTGATATAATGATAAGTGGAATACCAGTTGTTTAAGTTTGGAGTTTAGTTTCATAATTAATTAGCAGTATGGGAAGAAGAAATCACTTAACATGCCTAGGGTTTAAATTCATTTGTTTTTCCTCCTTTTTTCTTCTTATATGCAAGGAGACAACTATACAAAGCTTGTTCTTTTTAGGTCCATGGTTGTATTCCATTAAAGGTTTCTATTTCAATAATCACAGTTTCACCCAGGCAGCTAATTGGGCCAAGTCTAACAATCACCTAATACAGACTCAGTCTTCTTCCAACAATGAAATACTATGCCGGCAAGCCTGGACTTCAGCCAGATATATTTGCAGCACATCCTTTAGCTTGAAATAGAAATTTATTGCTCAGCCATCTGTTACAATTAAGAAAAGGTTTGAAAATGTTTCTCTGTGTTTGACTAATCATGTTTTAGGGTCCTGTGGGTGCTTTACAAATAACATGCATTCCCTTCCTGGCATCACCAGAAATCTGGACTCTGCTTCAAACTCCTACACACACACACACACACACACACACACACACACACACACACACACACACACACGAGTTCTCTTTTTTCATAGAAACTTACTCAGAGTCTCACATAGGGACAATGCAATCACGCCTAACTGTGCTTTAAGACAACTATTGGCCTCTGGTGACTAACTACTTTGGATGCAAGCAACTGCTTAGATGTTATAGCATAAATTCCTGTAATTCACTGGATATGATTTGGTATTAGCCCAAGAGATTAAGTAATAAACATGCACCCCTTGTAGATGGTTTTTTGTTTTTCACTTAAAAATGTGGTGTTAGAATTTGATGTGGTTTGTTCCTATAACACGTTCCACATGTGAACTGTGTACAGGAGCAAAGAATTACAAGGGAAGGCTCTGAAACTGTCACATCTCTTTATTCCTCTTCAGTTCTTCTTATCTATTTTGGCCTCCGTGCTCCTTCCCATACTGGCCTAAAGAAGGTGTGCTATAAGCTTTTTTAAAATATATTTATTTATTTCATGTATCCTCAGACACACCAGAAGAGAATATCAGATCATTATTTCAGATGGTTCTGAGCCACCATGTGGTTGCTGGAAACTGAACTCAGGTCTTTTGGAAGAGCAGTCAGTCAGTGCTCTTAACCTCTCTGAGCCATTTCTCCAGCCTGAGGTATAAGCTTTTACAATCTATTTTTTTCCCATAAAAATTCAATTTCCCTTACAGTCAAGATTTCTTTAGTTGTGTTCATGGGAAAAAATAGCTGCTTTCTGTATCATTTATTTATTTTTTTTAAAAAACAAAGCATTTAAGATGATGCAGTTTCTATTTTTTGAAGTAGATGTTTTGAAGGTAATTTTTTTGAAAATTATTTTGGAAGTAATTTTTTGAAGTGCTCTTCAAAATCAAAACCCACATTGACAACTTTTCTATGTTCAGCCAAAAATTTCTGCATGGAGAGGAAGGTTTGATGCTTTATGCTCACAGGGTTATGCAGGCTTCTCCCCGCCACTACCCCCAATGCCATTTTAAAGCAATCTTGGCTTTTGCTTATTTATAAAGTGAATTTTCTTGTAGTATTGTGCACTTAGTGATTCATTTAATTATAACCTCTCTGAGGATAGAGCAAAGTTAGTGGTGGAGGCCATGTTAGGACAATGTTTCAAAATACTTAACATAAGAAACTCTTTCATAGTTCTCTTCATTGATAGGGTAGGGTTGGGCTAGATGCCAGGGCAGTTTCTCCAAGAAAGCTAATTTTTTTTTTTTTTTTTAGTAGAAGTCAAACAACACTATTGCTTTGCAGCAACTGATCATAGCCATACAAATGGACTTGAATTTCTCCAATACTTGTAGCATTGAGCCAGAAAATGTTTGTGAACCCCAGAAGACCAACAAGGAGCCAACACTGATGCAGTCTCATTAGGGTCTTTTTATTCAAGCTTGAGCTTGGGCTCCCTGACAATCCTAACACAGCAAGAAGGTGGAACCCTGAACTTAGTTTCAGGCAAGCATTTATAGAGGCAAGAAGGGGCTACCTAGCTGGGTACACATTTGACTAGGGGGGCATTCTAGCCTTTAACATAATTGGCTGGTGCTGGGAGCCAAACCATAGCTTCTTCTTTCCTCTTGACTGCTGGTTGTTAGGAAGTGAAATGTCAGGGGCAGGCTTGTAACCTAGGGGTGCAGATTTGTTGGGGAATAACCTAGAAGTTGGTGTTAGATACTAGTCTTTTGGGGGCGTAGTCTAGAAACTGGTGCTAAGTTCTCACCTATTAGTTTACTTGAGTTCAACTTTAGGTCAGTTTCTTTAAGATGGAATGAACCCAAAATAGTTGGTCTCTCAGTAGGTGATAGTATCACACTTATTGGCAAAATCTGTTTAATAATTGATCTAGGAAATGAGCTCTTGCTTTTAAGATCATCACATGAAACCTTTTCAGTGTTAAGTGACAGTGTCTCATTGATAATTAACTTATTTGTTTTAAGAATGGGATCTCTACCATTCCTAGGCAGGTAGATTTGGTATGTTTACAGAGGGTTGCTCAATGTGGGCCTGTGATCAAACCAATAAGCTGCACATTTCTCCAAGGTCTCCACATTAAGTTCCTTCCTTAAGTCCCTGGCCAGTCTTCCCTCAGTGATGGACAATGACCTAGCAATGTAAGCTAAATAAACCCTTTTCTCCCTTCAAAGGGAGGTGGGCTTTACAGTTTTTGCAGCTGCATCTTATTTTATTCACTGGATGGTGTTAATTTTTTTAAGCTACCAACAGTATAACTTTCTTTTTTTTTCTTTAAGGCAGTGGGTCTTGTTATTTTGCCCCTCAGTTTGAAACTTTTGAAAAAGTGCAGCTTTCCTTGAGAATCTCCAGGCTGTTTTGAATTCTGATAGCTAATTTTTTTTAAAATCACTTTTCCTTGTCAGATGGATTTGATTTGTAATTAAGTGTCTTTTAAAGATTTCTGAAGACACTGTAACATTGCTCTTGTCTCCCATAGTCAACATAAAAGAACCCCTGTGTAAGGTTATTTACTTGCAGAGAAAAAATTTCCCTCTTTCTTGATGTACCAGTACAGTAAAATAATTTAGATGATTTCAATTCTTATATGCAATTATTGCATATTCTCAAATGAAAATTGTTCACAAGCCTAAATCTAAACATTTTCACATTATATCATATGTTCAGCGATTGCACTTGGACTACCAGACTTGACTAAGAAATACGTAAATTAATAAAACATTAAAATAGGGAAATATAAATAATCAAATGAGAACATTAAAGTTAAAAGTTTTATATGCATAATTAATTTAATTCAAACTTAAAGAATCTATTACTTTTTGCAATATAAATTATATTTTATTTATCACTTCAACTCAGCTAAGTTATAGCTCCAAAGATTTTGTTTTCTATAATGAACACATTGATTGTATATTGCAAAAAAATTTATTTTTCCTCTCCCAGGAAGTCATTTACAGAGGTTCAGGGACAAGAATATAGTGAGAAATGAAAATACTGAGGACATTCCAGAGCGGATCAGTTGTGTAAAGGCAGGTAAAAGCAGGAATCACAGTTCACCAAGACCTTCAGAATTTCACTGGAAAGAGAGCATGTCTTCTCTAACAAGTATCATAGTAGCTCTTCTCTGCAGATGGCAACACTGATGGTCAGACAGATGAACATGATTTTGCCTTGTTAACAGTAATTGACATGGTAAGGTCCTAAAGCCACAGCAGAAGATTGCAGTAGCTCCACTGATTGACAACCAGAGGAACATTTAAAGAAAACTGGGAAAGACTGATAGACACAATACTCCTAATGATAGTATGTACAAGAGTGAGCAACAGTGTTGCTTAATGCTCCAGTCACTTTTGTTCAAAGTCACAATTGTTAATGGAATTTCTCAGCTTAAAAATTTCAGATGCAGAAAGCTTAGTGGGGATAGTCAAGTCCCCATGATGACATGATTTACAAGATTATGACATGTATAATTTTTAATGTTTTTCCATAATAATTACTCAAAAGTATTTCCAGCCATTTGCTTACTCTTCTGTGTTTCGGTAAATGAATGATGGTCATTTGGAAGATTATTAGGTATATGTTTTGAGCTGAATTTGATATCTCACATCTCCATCATTGTCTAGAGTGGCTGCATTTGGACCAAGGTAAAAATCAGGATTCCTAGCTGAATTGGGCTTGTGGCAGTAATATGAACTCTGTGAGTGAGCTCACAGATTCTTTTTTTTTTAACAACTTTATTTTACAAAAGAAAGATAAATGTACAGATTTTAAGCATTTTTTGCATAAAATTATACAATACATTATTATCAGTACTTTTTTTTCAGATTTTAAAATAATTTTTACATAAAACTGTATGAATATATTTGTTAGTCAGTACTTGATTTTTTTAAAGGTTTGATAGTATGCATTGAAAACTTAATAGTTACAATGAGCATAAAGTACATGTAAAACAAAATGTAACATGGAAATAGTCAAAGTTTTCTTGTTGTATAAAGATTTTTTTGTTTTGTTTTGTTTTGTTTTCTTTATTTCTTGGACTTCATACAGTCTGTGAGTTGTTTCAGGGGCAGTGCAAGCCTCTGGGGTTAGCATCCCATTATCAGTGACTGCATATTATGTCTGTTCTTTTGTGACTGGGTTATCTCACTCAGAATGATATTTTCTAGATGCAGCCATTTTCTTAAGAATTTGGTCAAGTCATTGTTTCTAGTGGCTGAGTAGTATTCCATTGTGTAAATGTACCACAATTTTTGTATCCATTCATCTTCTGAAGGACATCTGGGTTCTTTCCAGCTTCTGGCTATTATAGATAGAGCTGCTATGAACATTATGATGCATATATCTTTGTTGTGTACTAAGGTGTCTCTGGGGTATATGCCCAGAAGTGGAATAGCTGGGTCTTCAGGTAGTATTATGTCCAATTTTCTGAGGTATCGCCAGACTGATTTCCAGAGTGGTTGTATTAGTTTGCAACCCCACCAACAGTGGAGAAGTGTTCCTCTTTCTATGCAGCCTCGCCAGCATCTGTTGTCATCTGAGTTTTGGATCTTGGCCAATCTGACTGGTGTGAGGTGGAATCTCAGGGTTGTTTTGATTTGCATTTCCCTGATAGCTAAGGATGCCGAGCACTTCCTCAGATATTTCTCAGCCATTCGATATTCCTCAACTGAGAACGTTTTGTTTAGCTCTGTACCCCATTTTTTAATAGGGTTATTTGATTCTCTGGTGTCTAGCTTTTTGAGTTCTTTGTATACCTTAGATATTAGGTCTCTATCTGATGTGGAGTTGGTAAAAATCTTTTCCCATTCTGTTGGCTGCCATTTTGTTTTCTTGATGATGTCCTTAGTCTTACAGAAACTTGGCAATCTCATCAAGTCCCATTTGCTAATCTTTGACCTTAGAGCTTGAGCTACTGGTGTTTTGTTCAGAAAATTTTCTCCTGTGCCTATATCTTCTAAAGTTTTACCTACTTTCTCCTCTAATAGTTTCAGTGTATCTGGTTTAATGTGGAGATCTTTGATCCACTTACACTTGAGCTTTGTACAAGGAGATAAGAAAGGGTATATTTTCATTCTTTTGCATGTTGAGTGCCAGTTGGACCAGCACCATTTGTTGAATAGGCTGTCCTTTTTCCATTGAATGTTTATGGCTCCTTTGTCAAAAATCAGGTGACCATATACATGAGGGCTCATTTCTGGATCTTCAATTCTATTCCATTGATCCACATGCCTATTTCTCTACCAGTAACATGTAGTTTTCAGTACAATTGCCTTGTAATATAGCTTGAGTTCAGGGATAGTGATTCCCTCAGATATTTTCATGTTGTTGAGGATGGATTTTGCTACACTAGGTCTTTTGTTGTTCCATATGAAATTGCACATTGATCTTTCCAATTCCATGAAGAACTGTGTTGGAATTTTAATGGGAATTGCGTTGAATCTGTAGATTGCTTTTGGTAGGATGGCCATTTTTAAAATGTTGAACTTTCCAATCAATGAGCATGGGAGATCTTTCCATTTTCTGAGATCCTCCTCAATTTCCTTCTTTGGAGGTTTGAAGTTATTGTAGTACAGGTCCTTCTCTTGCTTAGTTACAGTCACACAAAGGTATTTCATAGTTTTTGTGACAATTGTGAAGGGTACCTTTTCCCTAATTTCTTTCTCCACATGTTTGTCCTTTGAGTATAGGAAGGCTACTGATTTGTTTGAGTTGATTTTGTATCCGGCCATTTTGCTGAACTTGTTTATCAGCTGTAGAAGTTCTCTGGTGGAGTTTTTGGGGTCACTTAAGTACACTATCATGACATCGGCTAAGAGTGATGTTTTTATCTCTTCCTTTCCAATTTGTATCCCCTTGATCTCCTTTTGCTGTCTAATTGCTCCAGCCAGGACTTCCAGTACTATGTTGAATAGGTAGGGGGAGAGTGGGCAGCCTTGTCTAGTCCCTGATTTTAGTGGGATTGCTTCAAGTTTCCCACCGTTAAGTTTGATGTTGACTGTTGGTTTGCTGTATATTGCTTTTATTATGTTTAAGTATGGACCTTGGATTCCTGTTCTTTCCAGGACTTTTAACATGAAGGGGTGTTGAATTTTGTCAAATGCTTTCTCAGCATCTAGTGAAATGACCATGTGATTTTGTTCTTTGAGTTTGTTTATATGGTGGATTACGTTGATGGATTTCCTTATATTAAACCATCCCTGCATCCCAGGAATGAAGCCTACTTGGTCATGATGAATGATGGTTTTGATGTGTTCTTGGATTCGGTTTGCAAGGATTTTGTTGAGTATTTTTGCATCAATGTTCATAAGTGAGATTGGTCTGAAGTTCTCTTTCCTTGTAGGGTCTTTGTGTGGTTTAGGTATGAGGGTTATTGTAGCCTCAATTTTGAGTTGGGTAGTATTCCATCTGATTCCATCTTTTAGAATAGTTTGGAGAGTATTAGTGTTATATCCGCAATAAGTGTCTGATAAAATTCTGCACTGAACCTGTCTGGACCTGGGCTTTTTTTGGTTGGGAGGCTTTTGATGACTTCTTCTATTTCTTTAGGTGTTATAGGGTTATTTAGATGGTTTACTTCATCCTGGTTTAACTTTGGGATCTTGTATCTGTCTAGGAATTCGTCTATTTCCTCCAGATTTTCTGATTTTGTGGAGTATAAGTTTTTGTACTGGATCTGATGATTTCTTGAATTTCCTCAGTTTCAGTTTTTGTGTCTCCACTTTCTTTTCTGATTTTGTTAATTTGGATACTCTCTCTTTGCCCTCTAGTTAGTCTGGCTAGGGGTTTATCAATCTTGTTGATTTTCTCAAAGAAACAACTCTTGGTTTTGTTGATTTTTTTCAATGGTTCTTTTTGTTTCTATTTGGTCTATTTCTGCCCTAATTTTGATTATTTCTTGCTGTCTACTCTTTTTGGGTATATCTGCTTCCTTTTGCTCTAGGGCTTTTAGCTGTGCTGTCAGGTTGCTGATGTAATCTCTCTCCAGTTTCTTTTTGGAAGCACTTAGGGCTACGAGTTTTCCTCTCAATACTGCTTTCATTGCATCCCTAGGTTTGGGTATGTTGTGTTTTCATTTTCATTAAATTCTAGAAAATCCTTAATTTCTTTCTTTATTTCTTCTTTGACCCTGCTATCCTTTAACAGAGCATTGTTTAGTTTCCATGTTTAAGTAGGCTTTTTGTTTTCTTTGTTGTTGTTAAAGGCCAGCCGTAGACCATGGTGATCTGAGAGGATGCATGGGAGTATTTCAATCTTCTTATATCAATTGAGGCTCGTTCTGTGTCCAATTATGTGGTTAGTTTTCGAGAAGGTGCCATGGGGTGGTGAGAAAAAGGTGTATTCTTTTACTTTAGTATGATATGTTCTGTATATATCTATTAATTTTAGTTGGTTCAAAGTCTCTGCTAGTTTTGCAGTGTCCTTGTTCAGTTTCTGTTTCCATGATCTGTCCATTGGTGAGAGTGGGGTATTAAAATCTCCCACTATTATTGTGTGGGGTGAAATGTATTTTTTGAGCTTTAGTAGGGTTTCTTTTATGAATGTTGGTGCTTTTTTATTTGGAGCATATATGTTAAGGATTGAGAGTTTTTCCTGACAGATTTCCCCGGTAATGAATAAAAAGTATCTTTCCTTATCTTTTTTGATAACTTTTGGTTGGAAATTTACTTTATTCGATATTAGAATAGCCACTCCAGCTTGCTTCTTGGAGCTGTTTGCTTGGAAGTTTTTTTTTCTACCCTTTTACTCTGAGATAGTGTGTGTCTTTGTCTCTGTAATGAGTTTCCTGTATGCAGCAAAAGGCTGGAATTTGTTTATGTATCCAGTCTGATAGCCTATGTCTCTTTATTGGGGAGTTGAGTCCATTTATGTTAATAGATATCAAGAAATAGTTGTTTCTGTTTCCTGTCATTATTGCTTTTGTGGGTTGAGTTGTGTCTGTATCTTTTTCTTCTTTTAGTTTTCTTGTTTAGAAGTTTTCTTGTTTTTACTATGCTGTATTTTCCCTCATTGTATTGGGTTTTCCACCTATAATTCGTTGTAGTTCTGCGTTTGTGGTCAGATATTGTGTAAATTTTGATTTGTCTTGAAATATCTTCATCTCTCCATCTATGGTGATTGATAGTTTTGCTGGGTATAGCAGCTTGGGCTGGCACTTGTGCTGTCTTAAGGAGTGCATGATGTCTGTCCAGGCTCTTCTAGCTTTCATAGTCTCTGTTGAGAAATCAGGTGTGATTCTGATTGGCCTGCCTTTATATGTTACCTGACCTTTTTCCCTTACTGCTTTTAGTATTCTTTCTTTGCTTTGGGCACTTGGTGTTTTGACTATTATGTGTCAGGAGGTATTTCTTTTCTGGTCCAACCTATTTGGAGTTCTGAAGCCTTCTTTTATGCTCATGGCCGTCTCATTCTTGAAGGTAGGGAAGTTTTCTTCTACGATTTTGTTGAAGATATTTACTGTGCCTCTTAGTTGATCCTCTTCTCCCTCTTCTATTCCTATTATCCTTAGGTTCGGTCTTCTCATTGTGTCTTGGATTTCCTGGACATTTTGGGTTAGGTGCTTTTGGTTTTTTGCATCTTCTCTGGCTGTTTTGTCTATGTTTACAATGTTGCCTTCTGCCCCTGAGATTCTCTTTTCGATCTCTTGTAATCTATTGGAAATGCTTGCTTCTGTGACTCCTGATTTCTTTTTTTGGTGTTCTGCCTCTAGGGTTATCTGTTTTAGTGTTTTCTTTATTGTGTCAATTTCCGTTTTTATTTCCCTCTTCCATTCCTTCATTTCTTTGGTTCTGTTTTCCTCTATTTCTTTGAGTTCTTTGAGTGTTTTTCTTGTTTCCTCTTTAAAAGCTTCTGAATCTTTTTGCTTTTTCTCCCGTTCTTGTTTAAGTATCTCTATCAGCATCTTGAGGTATGATTTCAGATCTGCATCTTCTTTTTCTGGAGTGTTTGGCATTCCAATGTTTGCTGTTATGGGATAGCTGGGTTCTGGTGTTGCCAGGTTGTCTTGGTTTTCTTGGGATATACTCTTTTGCTTTCCTCTTGCCATTTTGTTGTCAGTGATATGTTCTTGCCTTTCCCTTGTATCTGGTCTGTGTCCCTGGATCTCCACTGGTCCAGGTGGCAAATGGGCCCAGCCCTGTTATATGCCTCAGAGTTGCCGGGTGGTAACAGAAGTTCCAAAGGTCTGTTCCTGGTCCCAGGATCAGGCAGGTTGGAGGGTGCGCCCCGCGTGGGCACTCCGCAGAGATCTCTCTGCTCTCCGGCCGCCCAGATCTCCCACTCACCTGTCTCTCAACCTTAGGAGCTGGAGGTCAGTGTGGCAGATGGGCCGGGCTCTGCTCTGAGCCCTGAAGTCGCCGCCGGGTGGAAAGAGAAGTTCCAAAGTTCTGTTCCTATCCCCTGGATCAGGCATGTCGGAGGGTGCGCCCCGCGTGCGCACTCTGCAGAGATTTCTCTGCTCCCTGGCCGCCCAGATCTCCCACTCACCAGTTTCTCAATCCCTAGGGGCTGGCGGTTCGCGTGGCAGATGGGCCAGGCTCTGTCTGCACTCTGAAATCCGAGCTCACAGATTCTTAGTTTATAGCTGGAATTGATGTATTTGGATGTGGGAATGGTCAGTGTGTGGATACCGGTGAAACTATTTTCTCTCCTACAGAAGTAGAGAGACCACCAAACAGACTGGATGACCTTGACAGAGCAAAATTAGACTTAATAATCATTAAGTGTGAACAGACCATTAGGTCATTCAGTTCAATCCCTTACGTTTGATATGCACTTTACAGAGGGAGAAGGAATCTCAAGCTGGCTTGCACATGGGGCAAACTCAACTTATTGGTCAGACCCCAAATGGGTTATGGTTTCAATAGAGTCATATTTAAGGGGAGTCTTGAAATATGGTTGTGAGAAAAATATTTCCAATGAGAAAAGGGTCAAGTAGTCACTTGTACCAACTGTGTGAAGGAGAGGAGTGTTGATGAAGACAACAGTAGATGGGCCCCAAGTGCAAAATTGAAATTGCTGAGTCATAGAAAAGTCCAGATAATCTGCTTGAGTGTTTTTTAAGATCCTCCTGCCTAACTGTTTTTGTGGACAGACACACTCAGCAACTCTGGCCTAGTTGAGTTACTCCCAAAAGATGATTTTAGATCATCTTCAGCTACAGAGACAAGGAGAAAATGAATATGTAGAATAATTGGTGTGGTGGTGTGATTAGGTATAGCCCCCACAGATCCATGTGTTTCAATATTTGGCCATAGAAAGTAGTGATATTAGGAGTTGTATATAGCTTTATTATATAGTAAGTGTTGCTTTGCTGGAGGAAGTGTGTCACTGTAGGGGTGGGCTTTGACGTCTCCTATGCTTAAGCTATACCCAGTATGGCACAGTCTCCTTCTGCAAGATTCATGAGCAGTCTTTTCAACTCCTGTACTTGTTAGCATTCTGATTCTGAACTGCCATCAAAATAACCCATGATGTTCTGTATATCATATTCTAACCATTTCTAAGTATCATATTATCTCCATTCCCCCCTCACAAAATCATTCCAAATGCATCTGACTCACAGAAACAACAAGGGCTATTTCATTTAACTAGTCTTTTGTTACTGTGAGAGAGTACTTAAAAAAACATCTTTAAAAGGAAAGATTCATTAAGGCTCATGATTTTAGAGAATTCAGTCCCAGGTCAGCTGGGTAATTGTCTGAAGCATATGGCAAGGTACAATATCATGTTATAGAGCACAAAGTGTAAAAGGACTCTGGGTTCATGTCAGACAAGAAGAAAAAGATAAAGAGCTAGCATCCAGAAAACAGATACATTGTTTTAAAGACTTAAATGAAATGATCCTGCTCTCTAAGTACATCTTCACCAATGAAGTAACATATTAATGAAGTTACTATCTTCATAATTCAATTAGTTTTCAATAATTCCACTAGATAGGGGCAACATTTTCAACATATGATACCTTTGAGAGGTACTCTATTTTTAAAGCACATTGGTGATATCACCTTGTTATCTTCTTCTTGATTTAATATCATCATCAACTGCTGTTGGCTTTTTCAATCATGTGAAAAACTAGTACGTACTGCCCACGATGAAGGCAGTCCTTGTGGATACTGCAATATGGGGCCAAAGGCTTCTAATGCAAGCACAGACTAGTTGCTAACTTACTGTGTTCCAGTGTGACTTCTGCCTTTCCAGTAACTAGACAGCTTCACAAGCAGTGTTTTATTGAAATTAGAGACATTGTCAAGAATCATTTCATGACATTTTGTAGAGCCCTAGATTTCCAGAGAACCCTACTTGAGAAACTCGGTTATAGAAGATTCTTTCATCCTATTCTTGTTCTGTGTGTTCTGCCCATGAATCTTTCTGTGTCACTTACTCTGTACTTTTCTGTTTAACCTCTTTAATGGTTCCTGACAGGTCATAAACATTCTCCCTTTAAGTAAGTCTATGATATTTGATGCTTTGTTTCTGTCTATTTATTTTAAATTAGATACAATCTGTATTTACACTTGGCATGTTATCCCCTTCCTTCACCCTCTTCCTCTCCCCCTACCCCCTCTACTTATCTTCAGAAAGGTGCATTCACTCCTAATCAGCCTCTCTACCCCAGTGCCTTGGCATTCCCCTACATTAGAAAAAGATGTCCTCCCAGGACCAAAGGCCTCTTCTCACATTAATGCCAGATACTATCTTCAGGTACATACGCAGCTGCAGCCATAGGTCTCTCAGTGTGTGCTCAGTGGTTGTTGATTTAGTCCATGGGTGTTGTACTTATGGTCTGGGTGGGGGGGTGTCCCTGCTCTGCTCCTCCGAGGGAAGGTAGCTAGCTCCTCACACTGCAGGTCCCAGGGAAGGCTGCTTCTGGTGCGTGCTCTGCCTGTCCCAGAGGAGTGCAGGTTGGGAGGTGTGGGAATGAATCCCAGCAGGGTGCTGCCAGGCCTGTGAACTCTGGTGGGCCAAGACTCAGCTGGTGCACAGATTATAGCCCTGCTGGCCAGGGCCATAAACCCCTGCCTAACTGTTAGAAAAGTGCAGAGCCTGTGATAAGGCTCTGAGATAGTGTTCACAGAGGACGAAGGAGTCAGGACCACAAAGGAGCCAGGACTGAGGAGAAGGTTTCAACGTGTGTCTTTATTTTCGTGCCCCTCTCTCCTTTGTTCCGTTCTTTTTAAACAACCTGGGATTCAACCACCGGATTCCCATACGTTTGCCTCTAAGATTGGTCATAATTGCTTTGCTAATGCTATGTGTGTGTGTGTGTGTGTGTGTGTGTGTGTGTGTGTGTGTGTGCGCGTGCGCGCAGGGGAGGGACTTAGGGAGTGACTGATTTGGCTAGAGTCTATGCCACTCTCTCCTATGGAGATGGGGTTTGGGGCTTGCCTAGAGCCTTGTACATCTGCCCCATTGTGGTGCATCCAGGCAAAGTAGATTTGCAATCTGGAGCTTAGAGAGCACCTGCCGGTTGATAGTTACTTGTCCTCAGGCTTCGACTGAACTTGACCTCTCACATTTCCACTCTGGCCCTTCAATCCCACACATGGTAGTTTTGGAGCATTTGGTTGGTTGATAATGTTGTTCATCCCATGAGGTTGCAACCCCCTTCAGCTCTTTCAGTCCTTTCTTTAGCACCTTCATTGGGGTCCCCATGTTCAGTCCGATGGTTAGCTGCATGCATGCTCAGCTGTATCTGTATGACTGGCAGAGCCTCTGAGGAGACATCTCTATCTGGCTTCTGCCAGTAAGTACTTCTTGGCATCAGCAATACTGCTTGGGTTTGGTGGCTGCATAAGGATGGGGTGGATCCCTGGGTGAGGCAGCCTCTGAATGAACTCCTGGGCATATACCATAAAGATGCTCCAACATATAGCAAGGACACATACTCCACTGTTGAAAGAACCCAGATCTCTTTCAACAGAAGAATGGACACAGAAATTGTGGTACATTTACACAATGGAGTACTACACAACTACTAGAGACAATGACTTTATGAAATTCCTATGAAAATGTATGGAAATAGAGACTATTGGCCTGAGTGAGGTAACCCAGTCACAAAAGAACACACATGGTATGCACTCACTGATAAATGGATATTAACCCCAGAAAGCTCTGAATACCCAAGAAACAACTCATAGACCTTAGGAAGCTCAAAAACAAGTAAGGCCAAAATATGGATGCTTTGTTTCTGTTTTAGAGTGGGCTACAGAGGAGAAATTGATACATAGTAGGTTTTTTTTTAAGTTGAGGGAAAAATTAAACTAACAACATTAATATCATAAACTATGATTCATTATTATTCATCTTAATAATAATAAACTTGTGGTCATAAGAACATTCATATAGCCCTAAACTGAAACATAGGAGCCTATTAGGGCTGTCCTCTGAGAGGTTCCATTAGCATCTGAATAAGACAGATGTAGATACACACAGCTAACCATTGGACTGAGCCCAGGAGTCCCAATGGAGGAGTCAGGGGAAGGAATGAAGGAGCTGAAAGGGGTTTGCATAGGAAGAACAATGATATCAACTAATGTGAACCACCAGACATCCCAGGGACTAAACCACTAATCAAAAGTATAAATGGATGGGTCCATACCTCCAGCTACAAATGTAGCAGAGAATTGCCTTGCTTGGAAGCTTTTTGTCCCAGCGTAGGGGGATGCTAGAGGGTTGAGTCAGGAATGGGTGGTGGGCGGGGGAGATCTCTCTTAGAGGCAAAGAGGAGAGAGGATCAGATGGAGGGCTTGCATAGGGGAGACTGGAAAGAGGGGCAATATTTGAAATGTAAATAAACAAGATAACTAATAAAAAATTAAAGTAAACTTATTCTCATAACTTCCAAACACCTATGAGCTCTTTTTGCCTTCTTATCATTGATATGATGTAGGTTTTACTCTTGACTTTAATTCTCTGGCATTTTCCCTTCTGACAGTAAAATGCTATTTTATCTTCTAAGAAAAAATTCTGATTATTTATTTGTCTGATTCTTTGACTGTCCCACCTCCTTTTAAATGTTTAACTGTAGGTAAACAAAATGTGGCTCTGATTTTAGTGTGGGGTTGTGTGTGTGGAGAGTGGTGCATGCTAGTGCATGCATATGTGTGGGGACAGTGGTGCATGATAGTGCATGCATGTGTGTGTGTGGAGAGGGGTGCATGATAGTGCATGCATGTGTGTGTGGAGAGTGGTGCATGCTAGTGCATGCATGTGTGTGTGGAGAGGAGTGCATACTAGTGCATGCATGTGTGTGTGGAGAGGGGTGCATGCTAGTGCATGCATGTGTGTGTGTGGGATGTGGTGCATGCTAGTGCAAGCTAGTGTATGCATGTGTGTGTGGAGAGGGGTGCATGCTAATGCATGGTAATGCATGCATGTGTGTGTGGAGAGGGGTGCATGCTAGTGCATGCATGTGTGTGTGGAGAGGGGTGCATGGTAGTGCATGCATGTGTGTGTGTGGAGTGTGGTGCATGCTAGTGCATGCATGTGTGTGTGTGGAGTGTGGTGCATGCTAGTGCATGCTAGTGCATGTATGTGTGTGTGTGGAGAGGGGTGCATGCTAGTGCATGCATGTGTGTGTGTGGAGTGTGTTACATGCTAGTGCATGCTAGTGCATGCATCTGTGTGTGTGGAGAGGGGTGCATGCTAGTGCATGCATGTGTGTGTGTGGAGAGGGGTGCATGCTAGTGCATGCATGTGTGGAAGACAGCCTGTTTATCATCACTCATCCAATTCCTTTCGACAGGGTGCTTTGGTCTCCCTCACTGCCCACAGTGCTGGGGTTGTAGGCAAGAGAGATAACAATAAAACTCATATCTCATGTTTGTACAAGAAATGTTCCTCCCCACTGAGCCTTTTCTCCGATTTCAGTATTCCATTTTACATCACTTTACATTTTAAACAATTTTTCCTTGTAATAAATTATCAAATATCTCTAACAGTAGACTAAAAAAAAAACCAAGCAACTCACACTTGTAAGATATTGCAGCCAGAAAGATAGCTGTGCACTCCAGAAGGAAGTCTTTTAATTAGATCAGATTGTTCACAACTGTTTTTTAACAAGTCTGTGCTTCTCACACTTAGGTGTCAGAATGATGATGGTCGCATCAAAGACTCAAGATAAAGAGCATTATGGGAAATTACTCATCATTCTTATATCCATTGATGTAGTATGTCAGATCTGTCTCAGAAAAGTGCATTTCCCATTAAATGTACTGATCCCTTTTAAGTGTCAGTTACAATTTTTTTTCAACTCATTTTTGGTGGAATTATATATCTTAATGATTTTCTAAACTGTTTGCGCTTGAACTTCTAAATTTTTATAAGGTCATGCTGCAGCTGTTGTTTTCAGCTGTGGGAAAGTCTTCCTATAATGCATTATTTTCATTATGCTCAAGCTCTGATAATCATTGAGGGAAGGAGAATGACACACAGTATATTATATGTGTGTGTGTGTGTTACATGTATTGCTCATGGATAGAGCCACTGCTCTAAGTTCCTGCTTCTAAGCCTTTAGGCCACAAAGAGACCTCCCTGAACTGCTACTCTTTCCTTCTCTTGTGGCATCAAATACTTCAGGCAACAAAAATGTCTAGCCTTCTTTTTTTACTTACAATTTTATTTAAGAAAAAAAAAGATACATGTACAGATTTTAAAAAGCATTTTGGCATAAAACCATATGAATATATTTTTGTCAGTACTTGATTTTTTTAAAAAGATTTGATATATGCATTGAAATCTTACTAGTTACAATGAGCATAGAGTGCATGTAAAACAAAATGTAACATGGAAATATTCAAAGTTTTTTTGGTGTGTAAAGATTAAACATAATGATTTTTAAATACCAAAAATTGCCACAAGGCTATCTTCTTAGCTCTTGAGTTATTAATGATTTTAGGTCTAGGTGTAATCTCACCTAGTGAGATTTAAGGTCCCTAGTAAAATCTCAGTCCCTAGGAAACTAGATATTTTTGTCCTTGGTCTTTTCTAAGACAATCTCAGTTGTTCATATAAACCACTTTAACCCAAACCACTAGATCCTATGAACAGATTAGACCTTGTCTGTGTGCGACTTTGAAAGAACTAGGTTGTAATTGAATTCTTAGCATTAAAAATATGTGTAAATGTAGTATCTCAAGAACGGTTTGTTTTTATTTACTGAAGAACCCAGCTAGCTAATTCTGCTTCATGTTAAAACCCCATCTATGTCAAGCTTGTCCTCAGTTTGAACTTGGTAACTGGGAAAACCACAGCTTGTTCAAGGAACCAAGACATCCCCCAATTTAACAGCCACTCCACCTTTGATAAGAGGAAATGCCCAGTAATGTCCAGAGTAAATGGCTCAAGCTATAGCAAAGTTTATGATGTTAGTTAAAATTCCATGCAAGTTATGCTTTCTAAAATGCCAATTAATCATATAACTGCCAAGTTAGAAAGCCACCAACTCAGATTAAACTGCATAAAAGATAAGGCTGACACCAGCTCAGCACTGCGCAGGCCCATCCACTGTGTTGGAGAAGATGGAGAAGTCCACACTCCAGTATGAATACAGACTTTTTGCTTTTGCATGTGGGTTGGACTCCTGGTGGTCTTTGGTGGCCTGCTGGGACCCTAGGTCTGAGCATGACCCTTACATCTTTCTCCTGGAATCCATACTACACACCATAAAGTTGTCAAACAGATGCAACTGCTGAGTATCCTGAGCAGTGGAGGCAGGATGTGCAGATGTGCTGGAGGATGGCTGTAGTCAGAGGCACAGAACTTCAGAGGCATTTCTAACATATTTGTGCCTCCTGAAGCACTAGTTAGCTCCTCGTGCATGTGGCACATCATTTAGTGGAAAACTACATTGTTCTGCATTTTGAAATAAATGTCTAATGGGTTTACTGTTATTTTTTCTAGTTTCTAAACTGTTAATAAAAACGCCGATGCTTAACAAATGTGTGCTGTTGAATGTTACATTGTGTAATAGATATGAAACTTTGAATATTATAAATTGTTATAAAGTGTAAGAATTTATAGAAAAGGGATCAGCAGGGTTCACACGCTGTGACTTCCAACTCTTGTTAAAACCTTCCTAAGGGACAAGGGATTGATTTGCTGGCTGCATTTAAGATCTTTACCAGGACCTATTTGATAGGAATACAGATTATTATTTATACATATTCTATATACAAAATATAGGATTGCATATTATTATACTCTATCACTTCTTAAATCTATGTATTTATGGTCATACCTCCTTGAATACACTCAGTCTGGTCTTATGGTAGGAGCTTTGTAAGGTTAGGTATAGTTAATACTTGTAGAGGAATTGTAATTCAGCAACATGGATGGTCTGGCAAGGGATGATATACAAAGATATGATCTGACTGGAATGCAGACATGCCACTAACCTTTAATCCCTTTAATAAACACTACCTTAGTACATTCCTTTGATCCCAAGCAATGGTGTCCAATTGGGGGGGGGGCAGACAAAGTGATGAATCAGAGAAAGATTTGACAGAATGAGTCAGAGACAGATTATACCTCGACTCTCACAAGAATAGACAGGAAAGAGAGGCTACTTAATAAAGAGCAGTGGGAGAGAGAACTGAATGGGACTCAGTTCAGTGCAATTCAGTTCAGTTGGAGATGTTCAGCTTTTGGAGTTCAGAGGCAGGCTTTCAAAGCAAAGCAATTCAGTTACAAACCAAGAGAAGCTAATTTGAATCAGCCAACTTGGAAAGGAGTTTAAGCCACAACAGCTGAGTTGAACCAGCCAGCCAGAGTTTTAAAAAGAGAGAGTAAATTTATTCAGCAGTAAGTCTCAGAGGCCCAAGTTAGCAGATGGAGATTGGAAGCTAAAGCCTTCAAGGTCTGGGCTTGCAGACGATGAGTTTGTATGGATGCTACAAACTTCCAGGCCTAGGCCTCGGGACAGTTAAATAGAAACACTCTAGGCACAGCACAAACCATGTATTCCTACAGCTCGAATACAGCTCCCGGTTTGTTGCTTCATCTGAGGAAATAAGAGTGACATTTACAGGTAATAGATCGGAGATCTGTTTGGAAAATATTTCCATGAAGCTTACCTTAGTTCACCCAAAAGTGCTCCCTGTTCTGTCAGTAGCTAAATGTGTAAAAGGTGTCCCTTTCTCATCTATTGTGGTGGCCATTTTCAGATTCAGAGGAATGAATTAAGCAGTAGTTTCAAGCTTTTTAAGTCTTGCCCTCTCACAGGAGAAGTACTTAACGGAAAAGCCCACATACAAAATGATCAAAGTTATGTATTTGTTAATAAAACCTACCCATTAGTTCTCAATGTCATTTCCCCGTGTGTTTATCCTTTTGCAGAGAATACCTGAAGGGAAAAGGAGTGTCAGCATTTCAGCATCAATACCACAGGCTAAACTCTGACAGTAGGAGAGAAGGGGGAAAAATCAATCACTTCTGTGCTCCTGAAAACCACCTTCTGGTAGGGTGATAAATGTTTAAATAAACAGCTACAGTGTCATGAAGACAGGTGATAAGGATGTGAGAACTGTTTTGCTGCAAGCAGTTCTAAAAGGGCCAGGAAAGATTCCAAACTGCAATGATGCCCAAGTTGAGTCTAAAAGGAGTGGAAAATTTGTAGCAGTTGTTCTGGGAAAAGGGCAGGATTAGCAAATGCACAGGGCTGTGTGAGAAGAAAATCTTTTCATGGTTTGAAATGGTTGGAGAATGAAGAACAGCAACGTATGGAAACTTTAAGGATAATATAACTGGAAACCACTTATAAGGCTCTTGCTGCAGTAATTTTGATCAGAAATACAATTCGACAATGGTATTACATATGATTTGAAAGCAGACTCGTTCCTAGTCTTACTTTGCATATATGCAGATGCTTTGCAAATACGGGCTGAGTTCTTTGGACCCTGAAACAGGAAATCTGGGTGTGTTCCAGATGGGCTGCAGCAACTCTTGTGCTAATTTGCAAACACTGCAGAAAAGTATTTCTAACATACATAGTAATCACAGCACTCACTAGAAAATCATGTATGTCTATGCATTTGTTTTATTTCAGTAACAAATTGCTAAGTTGGAAAATATCATGGCATTTTAGACCAAAATTCTGTCTCACTTTTATCAACATTTTACAATGTGATTTAATATTTCTTATTGTAGTGATAAATAATAGTTTACCATCCCTCTGTTCCAGAAAATGTTTTAAAATCTTGAGGACAGTGATAGCACAAGCTCTATTTACAAATTTCTTAGAAATGAATTCTTCAATTAAATGATTAATAGTATGATCACTGCTCCCTTAGAAACATTGTGCTTAACTACACTTTCTGCAGAGTTAGCTTACCCGTGACTTTCTCCTCACCAAATATAATTCATGAAGTTCACTTGGGTGTGTTCTCGCATATAAGAAAAGTCACAGAATGTCCCAGAGTAGATGAAAAAGGCAAGTTGCTGCTGTTTTCAAAGTGTCCCTCTGGGGCAACCTGAAGTTTCTTGAGATGTAACATTTCCTATTTGCTAGTAAGCAGTAAATTCATTCTGCCTTAGCACTGTTCAGTGTCTGATTGCATTATATTAACTAAAAGGAACCCAAAACCCAAACTAAAACCAAAAGAAACCATGAGTTTGATTTTACAACACGAAGTACAAACATTACATCTTCAGAAGAAATTAGCATTAAGCAATGATTTCAAGAATAGTTAAAAGAGGCATAGGATTGGTTGTGAACAGTTGACTCACCAATAGAGCCAGTAGATACCTCAGGAAAATGCATAGTCTCTATGTGTATTAAAACTCATAAAATCTACCCCTAGAAGAAATGAACAAATAAGCTTTATTCATTTGTTTATTTACTGTGTGTGTGTGTGTGTGCCACTTCTCTGAGGATTAGAGCAGAAGTTGCAGGAGTCAATTCTTTTCTTTCACAGTGTGGGTTCTAGGGATCAAACTCAGGTCTCCAGGACTTGGGGTAAATACCTTTATTGTCTGAGCCAAGTCACCAAGCACTACATTTTACTTTTGAAAGTCAAATCTTGACAAACAATTTTACTTTGGCAGCTCTTGGCTCCTGAGTGAGCATTAAAATATATGTTAGTTAACTCCAATTAAGCTTTTATATAAATATACATATTCTATATTTAAATATTAGTATATATAGAACATGTATATTTATATAAATATATAAGAAAAGACAAAGAAAGACAGAGAGAGGCTGACATACACAGAAATACAGAGACTCAGAGACTAGGGCTTGGTTTGAGCTTTTGAAACCTCAAAGCACACTGCAAGTAACATATTTCAACAAAGCTAAACCTGCTAATCTTTTGAATTCCATTAAATGATTCAACTTCCAAGTAACTAAGCATTCAGCTATATGAATTTGGGGACTATTCTTATTCAAACCATCTCAGGGAGCTTATAGGTCCCAAAGATAAACCTATTAATATTGTATTAAATGGGCACCATATCAAACTTTTTCTAAATTTCTCTCCCTCTCCCCAGAGATGAGCACAGCTCTTAGGTCTCAACAGAGAAGTTTCTTTGTAAAGTGAATGATGATTAACACAGGCACTCACAACAGATCAAAATGCAGATAATCAATGTCAGTGAAATGCCAAAGTGGTGTATCTGTATCAAACATCCTGGAGGCTCTGGGGCCTGTGTAGAGGAGGAGGCAAAAGGGAGCCAGAGGTCAAGGGGAACTGTGGGGAAACATCTTTTGGATATGTCATGACTGTCATGACAGTCACACTAATAAAACTCACAATAGCTGTGCTTATCTACACAGGATCATGCCAATCAATATTCTAGTGTAAAGTGGGAAGAGGTCATCAAATCACATTTCTGGCTATTGGCAGTTGATGGATTCTGGGGAAAAGAGAGTCAGTTTTCTTAAGGGTATGAACCCTAGAGGATCAATTTTATGCCAGTTGGTGGTCCTATACCCAGAAGCACAATTTAGCCTGACCAATAGTGGGTGAACTCGTACTCCAGTAGATGATCCCATACACAGGAGCACAACTTAGACAGGGAAGATTATGGGAACAAAAGCATATAATGTTGGGAGGGGCTGAGAAGTTTGGGGTAGGTCTGGCAGAATTTATAGGTGATGTAAGGATAAAATATGATCAAAATTTGTTGCATCAAATTCTCAAATATTTAATAAAATATTATATTAAAATAATATCTGTTGGTACAATTTTCTTCATAAGATCCAGCTGTAAGGCATTGTGTCAATTAGTGAACAATGGGGGAGGTCCCAGCCCATTGTGGGTGGTGCCATCTCTGGACTGGTGGTTATGGGTTCTATAAGACAGAAAGCTGAGCAAGCTAGGGGAAGCAAGCCAATAAACAGCATTCCTCCATGGCTTCTGTATCCACTTCTGCCTCCATGTTCCTGCCCTGTGTGAGTTCCTGTCCTCACTTCCTTTGGTGATAAATAGCAATGTGGAAGTGTAAGCTGAATAAACGCTTTCCTCCCCAACTTGTTTCTTGGTCATGATGTATGGGACAGACAGGCGGTGCTGGGGGAACAAACTGTTTGAGCCTAGTCCTGTTTTCCAGGAGATAGCAGGTTAAAGAAATGGAACTTTGGGGAAAGATCCTACCCAGTTAAATTTAGATTCTGACATGGTGGTACACAGCTTTAATTCCAGAAGACAAAGCCAAACAGATCTCTGAATTCAAGGTCAGTTTGAGACAAAGTTGGTTCTAGGTGACAAAGAGTTTCAATCAAGATACAGTGGTACACACCTTTACTTCCAGCATAACAGGAGGCAGAGCCATGAAGATCCCTAAATTCAAGGTCAATCTACAGAGCAAGTTCCCGGAAAGCCAAGCTTAGGCAGAGAGGGAGTCAGAAAACAGAAAGCTGGTAATAGGATAAGGGGGGCCATGTTCCAATCCCAGCAAGCAGTTGAACAAGGCAGCTTTATCCATGTGGCTCTGGCTTTAGAGTGAAAAATAGAAGGGACTACTGGGACAATTGATACTGGTTAGCTGGGGCTAAGAAGTTAGCTGTGATTAAGAAGAGATCAACATCACTGAGGTGAAGTCTGGGAAGTATTTTCCAAGAGCACAAAAAGCTCTGATCCAGAGATAGCCAAGGTTGTACATGGTGCTGCAGCTGGACTTGGTAATGTTGTAAAGATACCCAGGTGGAACTGGTTTTGAAGGCATGAAGGGGTCATGAAGAGCAGTTGATGCTTGGCAGTGTGAGAAGCCATGGAAGGCTATTGGTGACTCAGTTGCATTTGACTGAAGAAGTCATGCAGAGGAATCGAGGGTTGGCACCATGAAGAGAACCTATGTACCATGGAATGATCAGCAAGAAAAGTAGCAGCAGTGGAGTGGATCGACCAGAGCTTAGAGTAATACAGAGGTCAGACCCAAAGAAGTGACACCAGCACCTTGGAGAAACCCAAAAGATCATGTGTGGATTCCAGACATTGAAACAAGCTGTAACATTGAAGTTGCCTTTGAGACTCCAAGATGTTTAAGATGCCAGAGCCATGGGCTATCTGCTGAGGAAAGTTGCTAACAGAAAGTAGAACCTGTCCTGGAGAAAGAAGTTTGTTGCAATCAACAAAGATGAAAAGGAAGCTAGAGATTTGAAGATTGCTATAATATCAGACATGGAGATGCAGAGTTTGAAGTTTGCTCAGCTGGTTTTCTGTTTTGCTTTGGGGATTACAGTTAAGTGATTTGACAAATCTCGGAAGAGACTTTTAACTTGGACTTTAAACATTGTTGAGACTGCAATAGACTATGGGGACTCTGGAAGCTGAACTAAATGTACTTTGCATACTATATTTAGATGTGATCCCCATAGACTCTTACACGTTTGAACAAGTCTATGGGGGCCAGGGAGTGGAATTGATTGTATGTATATGCTGGGCCCAGGGAGTGGCCCTATTAGAAGGTGTGGCCTTGTTGGAGTAGTGGCACAATGGGAATGAGCTTAAGACCCTCACCATAACTGTATGGAAGTCAGTCTTCCACTAGTAGCCTTCAGATGAAGATGTAGAATTCTCAGCTCCTCTTGTACCATGCCGGCCTGAATGCTTTCATGTTCTTGCCTTGACGATACTGGACTGAACTTCTAAGCCTGTAAACTAGTCCCAATTAAATGCTATCCTTTATAAGACCTGCCTTGGTCCTGGTGTCTGTTCATAGCAGTAAAACCCTAACTAAGACATCCCTCTGTTGATGAGAAGGATTATTTCCATATGTAGATGAGATATATTTCTAAAACTCTCTTACTTGTCAAAGACTGAGCATGTTGTCGATATTACTTTTTGTTGTTCCTTGCTGTCACTTTCTGATAACTGGTTTTTTTTAAAAAAATTCTTCATCACAATGTAATGCTTTCCCCAAATTTTCTTTGCCATGCTTTTCTTGGTATACAAAACTATACAGGAATATTGCAAGGTATGGCATGGAATACTGTGCTGGATAGTTTTATGTCAACTCAACACAAGCTAAAGTCATATGAGAGTGGGGAACGTCAACGCCCTGTGTAATGATTGATGAAAAAACACCCAGTTCATTGCAGCATTATAGGTGGTGCCATGATATGGCATTATAAGCCAGATAAACCCTTTCCTCTGCAAGTTGATTTGATTATGGTGTATCACCATGGAAATAGGAACCCTAACTAGGACAGACACTTTTAGTTTTCTCTCCATAATGCTAGATGCTTCTGTTTAATTCCAATATTGTTTTTGCTAAGTTTAAGACTTCTGAATCTAAATATCTAGGAATGGCTTTCCCAGCAATTCTATATCTTTTTACTCATTTGTCCATTAAAATTACTATTTATGTGTAGCAGGTCTTGCTATTCAATAAATTAGCCTGAGACTTAGCATAGACTTATAGAGCAACACACATTTATGGTTTCTAAGTTTTCATGAGGAAGGAATACAGCTTTAACTTTCATGGGTGGTTTCAACACAGGCTATACAATGTAAATTAATATCAGTTCCTGTTTCTAAGGCAGTGAGCATTGGGAAGGGTACAATGAGACAGAAAATTTATAACAAGGTGGTTCACTAAGGGCTATAAATCTTGGGAGAAAGTTTTAAGTATCATTTGTCAAAGTTTAAAGTTGTTTATTCATGACAAAGTTTTATGGTCCAAATAAAACTTTTCTTCTATTGTATTTTATAAAATATATGTTTGTTTAAATATTATAAATGGAAAATAATCTAATTTTTAAATATAATAATTAAATTTATTATAATATATTGAATTAATTTATAGACTTTAAAATAATGCTTAGAAAGAATTTATAACAGCTAATGACTTTAATGGCAAATGAACAAGAATCTCATGAAACTATACTTACTGTGTAAGTATGTTAATATAAGTTTATAATGTATTTTAAAGAATATAACAG
This sequence comes from Micromys minutus, assembly GCF_963924665.1. Classification (NCBI taxonomy): domain Eukaryota; kingdom Metazoa; phylum Chordata; class Mammalia; order Rodentia; family Muridae; genus Micromys; species Micromys minutus. Next base: position 30,859,870 of record NC_137963.1, read on the forward strand.
AATACTTAACAATTCTTTTTATGATTGTGTCTGAATAGGAAAGGATCATGTTTTCTTTTGTTTTTGCTTTTCTGCTTCTTTATAACACTATTCCTCTGGTATTTGCTTTAATATGAATTTGCAAACAGCCATGCTGTTTTCATGTATTCAGATAGTAACCCTTAAGTAAGTGAAATTCGCAGAAGTATGAAGATGATTCTCTCAAGAAAGAGAAAGCAGGAGGAACAGGGGACAGAATGGTCCCAGGATGAGCTTCAGGACTATTAGAGGGGTTGCTTACTAAGCTCTATTGTCCCTGTCTACAAAGAAAGAATGATGTGAGTGTGGCGAGATCCTCCCTGGCTTCTCTCTGGTCTCCATTATTCTCCCCATAGGTCATTGAGGAAAGGAGAACGAAATGACCTATTCTTTGTTGAATTTTGGAAAATACCTTGATAATTTGTGGATCAGGCCCCCTATCTCTTCTTTCCTTTGTTAGTTTCTTCTCTTTTTGAAATTAGTTGCCCAAGAGTGAGGTTTCCCCACTTAGTGTTCACTGTGAGTGGCTGAGTTAGTCTTTTCTATTCAGGAATTAAGCATAAAGAATTTGATTGTCTCAGAAAGCTAACTAACTACCTTATCTGTGAGTTGCTGGGTTAGTCTTTTTTATTCAGGAATTAAGCATAAAGAATTTGATTGTCTCAGAAAGCTAACTAACTACCTTATCAAATCTCAGCTTTGTTGATAATAATACAAGTAATTTGATATTGCTGTGCTGACTCCTAGTCTCAGTTTTGATAGATTTAAATACTAAGTGTAGAGAACCCTTGTGTGCATCCTCCATGTTTTCAGGTAAGATACCTTTGTCAGTGTATCTTCATGAGTCTCTTTCCAGCTCCTGCCTTGCCGTTGTTGTGAACGCATTATGGCTATTCCTGATGTTTCAATGCTTAAAAAAATTTCATCGCCCTTCTCTATTTTTCAGATAAAGACACAGTTTTAGAAGCATATTTCTCTAGATTTCAGATTAACAATGTCCAATATGGGAATCAAATCTAAGAATATGTACATGGAGAAGTATATAGGAGTGGGGAGAGGAGGTAACCTTGCATGAACTAAGTTTTGAGTCATTGTGCATTGTTTGACCTGGGCATAACTATTTCAAATCCTAAGGCTTTGAACTTAAGGGAAATTGGCAAAGTCATTACCCATATGGGAAAGGCTTAAGAAGAATGGCAAAGCTTTCTTCATGACTCTGACTTTAAGTGATTATGGTTGACTGAATAGTGTGTGTAAATACTGGCAACTACACTTTCTTCCTCCAGGATGCTTAGAGTCTGAGACGCTTACCTATAGAGATCTCTTACCAAGATTAGCTGAACCCCTCTTCTGTAACTAATCAATACATCAAGGTCTTGTATTGTAGAGACAACAAACTTCTGCCTTATTTCTGCTTCACTGTGTGGATATACTTGTGCCTCCTCTTTTTCTTTTTTTTCCTTCAATTTACATCCCCATAGAAGCCATCCTCTCCTCCCAGTCCTGTCCTTACACAGCACCTTACATTCCACTGTCGTTTTTTCCTCCTTTTTGAAAGGGAATACCACACTCCTGGTACCAATCAACCCTGGCACATCATTATCATTGCAGAACCAGGCACAGCCTTTCCCACTGAGGCAAGCCTATCCTTTCCATATCAGCCACTTGTCAGGGTTCCAGGATACATGAGATGATGCTACAGAAACAGGAGCTTTTGTATCAACTTATAATGACTTCCTAATTCTTTTTAAAGCAGAATAAGACTGATACACAGGTGTTTCCAGTGCAATGAACCAAAAGGTGAATTTAATCTGCTATATAAGTATAGGCCAGTATAAAGAGAACATATACCACACAATAAAAACTATAATAGGCCAATTAAATAATTATTGTTTGTAATAAAATGATATTAAAAGTAATATTTGTAAGTGCTCTGTGAATTGGTAGCTATTATTAGTAACTGGTAAAAACACTGATAATGCCAAGAACTAGTGGACTGAAGAATTGCAGAAACACAAAGAAAAGGCTTAGAGCTGTTCCTTTTCATATAACTGCATTTCTACACCATATATTTCTATCTGATGAATTACTTTAAGTCTGTTTATCTACATAAAGAATGGCCACAGGGCAAGTAAAAACCCTCTCTTTACAGGTGGGCACGTGATGATGGTCTTCAACACACAGAGACATATGAGAAGAAGAGATAAAGGAGTCTTTCTGTAGTGCTGAAATGAAGAAATGCCTGTGGTCACTATGCTTGGATTTGATATTTTTGTGTATTTAAATTCAAATCAAAAGATCCAGATATTCCACTTCTGGACATATACTCCAGAGATGCTCCAACATACAACAAAGACACATGTACCACAATGTTCACAGAAGCCCTATTTATAATAGCCAGAAACTGGAGAAAACCCAGATGACCTTCAGTAGATGAATGGATACAAAAATTGTGGTATATTTACACAATGGAGTACTACTCAGCTATCAGAAACAATGACTTTATGAAATTCCTAAGAAAATACATGCATCTAGAGAAATATCATCCTGAGTGAGGTAACCCAGTCACAAAAGAACAGACATAATATGCAGTCACTGATAATTGGATACTAACCCCAGAAAGCTCTGAACACCCCAGATACAACTCACAGACTATATGAAATTCAAGATAAACCAAGGCCAAAAAAAGAGAGAAAAATCATTATGTTTAATCTTTACACACCAGGAAAACCTTGACTATCTCCAGGTTACATCTTGTTTTACATGTACTTTATGCTCATATTAACTAGTAAGATTTCAATGCATATTACCAAACCTTTAAAAAAAAATCAAGTACTGACAAAATCTATTCATATACTTTTATGCAAAAATGCTTTAAAAATCTGTACATTTATCTCTTTTTAAAAATAAAGTTGTTTAATTTAAAAAAATTCAAATCGAGGTGTAGCCATTATAGGATCTAGACAAAGAGCAATCACATGGCTGCATGAGATACCATGCCAGAGTTGAGGGTTGAGGGTATGAGCATCTTTGTTCAAGTTTTAGAAATGTATATATATTCTTTTGTTATGAATAGAACCATAGTAACTAACTTTATTAAAAAGTTATATGATATAAAACTGATATATCAATTTTAAAAGAAAATAAATTTAATTGCAAATTTTACATTTTGTTTTAATTTTAACATATTATTCCTGTAAGTTTCTAACAAGAAATTTTAAAATTTTCATTTTCATAATGTTTAGTTTTGGTTAATGCTCTCCACGACACATTCTTCTTCCCCATCTTTGCCTCTGCCTTGCTTGTACCCTTCTTCCCCTGAAGTCCACACTTTGAACATTCTTGCCAAGTGTGTTCTATTGCACTCCACATCCCTTTCCTCAAAGCCTCCTTTCTCCCATCATATAAGACTATTTCTAGTTATATGGCATCTCTCTACACTAAACCTTACATATATAACAATTAAAACTAGGACTTACATATTAAAGAGAACATAGTATTTGCCTTTTTGAGCCCATTGTTTCTGATAAAATATTTCCAGTTCAGCCAGTTTTCCTGAAAACTTGATTTTGATTAATATCTGAATAAAATGGCTTTATGTGTATTTACCACATTACATTCCCCAGTTCATGGACATCTAGATTGGTTCTGTTTCCAGGCTATTGTGAAGAGTGTAGCCGTAAACATGGACAAACAAGTTTCTCTGTGCTGGATATACAATTCTTTGGGTATAGCTGTGTCATATAGTAGTCTTATTTTTATTTTGATATTTACAGTGTGTGCTACACATATAAGCAGATAAGTCAAAAATCTAAAGAATGCTTGAGAAGGGAAGACAGAGATAGCCTCAACCTCTTCTCTTTCATTGTCTTTCATTTCCTTTTCTTGAATAACCTCTCCATTCATATCTCTTCTCCTCTAGATCTATCTTTAGAGTGAAGTAAAAAAGATCTTATTTGTAACATGAAAAATTGTATAGTATTGCTTCCATATAAAACCATAATAACTTGCCATTGGGGGCAGAAATTCTAACCCTTTGTGCTGCCTCTAAAGAAATCTCTCTTCATCACAGAAAATGTTTTGTATTTCTTTTTAACAATGCACTTTTATTTTGTAGCAGAACTACCTGTTTGGAAAATTATTTGTTTCCAACTAACCATGGGTACTCTGTTAATAGCAGATGTGGGCACTGGGGGTGGGGGTAGAAGAATCAAAAGACCTGTGTATACATTTTAACCTATTTTACTTTTAGTAAACTCTAAATATCAAAATTCTTTAATGTGAAGTAAAATCACAAAATTCCTATTCTTTCATAGATCTGATAAAATAGATTCAAAAATAAAATTTCGAAGATGCACACAGAAAATGATAAAAAAAAAAACAGAGGCAATACCAAAAGAATATGATAAGGAATGATGTGGAAACCTTAGACTCTATGACTGTAAAACAAACCAAAAGCAACCCAATCTGAAACCAACTCCTCACTGCCCCACCCCCGCCAATAAAGCAACAACAAAAAAGGAAGCACTTACTTAACATTTGGGAAATTACCTGTACCTTAAATTGAGTATATATATATATATATATATATATATATATATATATATAAAATTTGGATGTGGAATATAGTGAAGAACCTGGGTTCCATTTATCTAAATATTGACGTTAGATGGGAGAAGGAGCAGGATATGATTTTTTGTTGCCAGACAGGATCTCACATGTCTAGGTTCTTATGCATTAGAGTGATATCAAGCTGGATTGAAACAAACAGTTCGCAAGTTTCTAAGGAACAGTTAAACTTCTGAGAGACCCTGGTCACTGCCTCCGACAATCCTTCCCCCCTCTGCCCTCCCCTTCTCCTCTGATCAGGTGCCCACACTGGCTATCCTCCCACCCTGGCACTTCAAGTCTCTGGAGGCTAGGCCTGTTCACTCCCACCAAGGCCAAACAAGGCAGCCCCTAGTTAGAAGAACATATCCCTTGTGCAACAGCTTTTGGAATAGCCCCATTGTGCGGGATGTAAAGCAAATAGATTTAAAGAAATTAAATAAGCTAAAAAATTACCTGCCTATAAAAAGAAAAAAAGGAAGAATAAATGTTTGAGCTTGGTGTCTAGGTACCAACTGCAGACTGCTGAATTCCACAGAGGATCTACTATTCTCTTAACAAACAGTTTGGCACTCTTAGTCAACTGCCTCAGCAGATAAACTGTGAAGGTTCCTAAAAGGACTAGGAAGTATTGCTAAAGGTATAGTTAACAACATCTCCTTAAGAAGATACATTGAAACTTGTACTAGTCTTTCTAGGCAATGCCAAGATACCCTAGCTGCTGAACTTAATCATGCAGAACAGATCTTTTCAGTTTAATTTTGTTTTGTTGTAAACTATATTTGAAGAAGGTAAGAGGGGCTGGAAGCCAATGTGATGATTGCTTCCAAGAAAATACGTGTGACAACATGTGTTGACCATGAAAATTGATGGTGAACAGCTCTGCCCTCTATCTTTGATCTCCAGAAAATCTAGCTCCAATGATTTTATTTTACGTCCTTAAGCCACTAGATCTGAAACCATGGTGAAAAACACTGTGTGTGAAAGACCTGAGCTGTGCCTTTGTAAGTTTAGTCCATCATAAGATTTACCCCAGTATTTATGGTATATTAAATTTATGTAACAATACAACCCAAGAAAATGAAATAGCAAAGTCTGATAGTACTCATGTTTAATTTTAGCATTTTCAAAGGAATCACTTTTAACTGCTTTGGGGCGAGAAGTGAGAATGGCACTAAACCCCACAAATCATATTAATTTTTTTGGTGATGTTGTAGGGTCTGGGTTGAGATACAAAAACTCTCAGAGACAGTGGTGTTGCAAGGTGTTTTTACTGTGGCCGGGCCAACTTGTTCTCCACAGGAGTAGGGAAAAAGCACTGTCTAACCTGCAGTAGGGGAAATCTTATATAGCTTCTTCATGGCAAGAATCCAGCCTGTCTCAGGCTCACATCCCCTGTAATGTTTTAACCTTCAGATTATTACACTGCCTACCAAATAAGTGCTATACAAACATTTGTTCTGCGTATGGAACAGCATGATAAATTCTCTTCATATTGGTACCGAGCTTTAAGGCATAGTTTTGACCTGAAGTTGGTCAATATACAAAATACAATGCCCAGATGTGGAATGCTGACTCTGTTTTGTTTCGTAGCTTACACACCTTTTGGATGACTCTGAGCTTCTAGCGCTGTTCCTCTCTTAGAGGCTCTTTATCTTGCAATTTGAACATAATCCAGGTACCTTGTTTTCTATATTTTGGAAGCCGAAAGAGCACATATAAATTTGCCTTACCTACTAAGCTGCAACAATTGCTTTCAGAAGCTTAGTAGGTACAACAGAGCATTATGTATTTCCTACGGGGAGGAAATTTCATTTGCTCTTTCATTCTTTTCCACAGTGATTATATGGAGACCTACAAATGTCTCATTTAGTAACTCTATTTAAGAAACTATTCCAGAAGTTTTTAAAAAATTAGCATGTCTTGCCTCAAGTCAGAAAGAAACAATCACTGCCTTTGATCTTGTATCTGAGCAATTACGAAGTTCATTAAATTATTAGTTAATTAAGCACAATCATGACCTTGAAGATGCAAAGTAGCTATTTTTTTCTCAGCTCCAAAGTACTCTGTGGGCAAACGAGTAGCAAACAAGCAAGCACAGCTATACAGCTATACTGATAAAAGAGAAGCAAAAGCAGTTATAAATCTCAGAGTGCTAATCTAAAGGCTACAGAAGTATCAAAAGAAGTCTTTCATGGGTGGGAGTTGTATGAAGTGGGTCTTTGTTTGCTTGCTTTGCTTTTGCCAAGGTATTTTTTCTTTTATTAATTATTTGGAAATTTCATACAATGCACCCCAATCACACTCACTTTTCAGTCTTTTTGAGTTCACCTTCTGATCCCTGTGCCCTCTGCCCCCTCCCCATAAGGAAAATGCAAATACCTGACCACTGAGAGTTTGAACACTCTCCAGTGAGTTTATAGGCACAAGTGTTTGGACTGGGTGTTTCTACAATAAGTTATAAGTTAGGTCTAGATTGTATTTAAAGGTTCTCCATGCTCCCATGAGGAAAGAAAACTAATCTTATTTTGCCAAAAATGTTTCGACACCTTTTAATATTTGGAAAAGTGGCTGGTGTTTTTAATTTAGTGAAAAAGTCATCCAACTTAATACTTACTACTAGATTTACTGAGACGGTAATTAATATAAGAAAAATTGTTTTGGTTCATTACAGTTTTTTAAGAGGGCCTAAACTTTAATCAGTGAGAATTCACTCAAGCTTCTAGCTGCATAAACAGGCTATTTTTAAGTAATGTGACAACTTGAAAGTTTTAAAGCTCTTCTTCCCACAGTTTTTTATGAGTGTCTGTAAAGTTTTGGATTTTTTCTAATGAAATAATACTTATAAATAGAAGTCCATAAACTTGATAAGATATGCCTCATAGAAACAAACTTATAAGTCTTAAGTTTGGCCTTTACTTATCATTCTAGAGATTATTTTGAGAAGCCAGAGCAAAGCTTATTTTTTCTAGCAGTTCTAAGGTGGGCTAGTCTTTCTGTGCTATTTTGTAGTCATTCTTAATTCAGTATTGGAAAAAGGTAGTATCATGCAAATATGGTTTATACCTGTGGTTCTCAACCTTACTAAAGCTGCTATCATTTAACACAGTTCTTCATGTTGCAGTGATCCCAACCATAAAATTAGTTTTCATTGCTATTTCATGGCTGTAATTTTGCTTTTGTTATAATGTAAATACTTTTGAAGACAGAGGTATGATCCATAGGTTGAGAACCACTACCGATTTTAGATCTCAATTTATATTGATATATCTATCTATCTATCTATCTATCTATATATCTATATATCTATATATCTATATATCTATATATCTATATATCTATATATCTACATATCTATATATCTATATATCTATATATCTATATATCTATATATCTATATATCTATATATCTATATCTATATCTATATCTATATCTATATCTATATCTATATCTATCTATCTATATATATATATATATATATATATATATATATATATATAGATATATAGATATATATGACATATATGCCCTGGAATAAGATCTGAAGCATTTGCTGGTCACACCAAATAAGAAAATAAACCCAATTGCCTTTGAAGCATATACCTTTATGATGTAACACATGAAGTATTTAGTAAGGCTGAAGCATACGAAAAGGAATTGTATTATTGGAAACTTGTTGAAGAAATGCCATTCAGAGGACTCCCATTCTTATCATGGGTCACAGTACAAACACTGAGAGATTGTAGATAGATGCTATTTTGAAAGCCAAGTTTGAGTTGCTTTCTGTTCCACAGACAACCATCATCTTAGAGATGTTACCCCCCAACCCTCACAATAGATTTTTGTTGTCTTCACTCATATGGGAATTAAAGCTGAGAAAAGAATGTAAGTTGATGATGGTCTGATTTTTGTGAATTAAAAAGACAAGAATTGAACTGGAGCATCAAATGGATTCAGTTATTTATTTGATGGCACTTTTCATTTCAGAAATAAAAAGATAGTCATTTAGAATTTAATAATGATTTCTTCAGTGTCTTCTCTTTCTGCTATCATCCACCTTGTCCTTAAGAACCTTCTTGATGGTGTGTATCCAATGTATTTCAAATTTGATAACTGCCAACATATTTTAGTAGTCATCATTTAAATACCATGAGACAATTGGGGAGAATTAAGTACACCCAGTAGCTCAGGGGGAAAAAGAATCAAGATTCTCCCTCTGGTATAGATAAAACATCTAAACTCAAACTTAACATGTCTCTTTACTTTTTCTCTCCATGTATATAGAGCTGTAAAGAGCCCTATATGATTTAGCAGGTTATTTTTTCACAAATATGCAGCAATCCAGAGGTGGCTAATGTAATTTTAAAGAAAATAGCCTTGGTGTGTGTCTATGGAGTAATATCTTTTGCTAGAAGATCAACTTTAAGAATTAACTGGTTGCATCTAGCTGCACACTACCTACCATGCATGAGAAGCTCCCCAGTGCAACAGTGTTTAGATTGTTTTAAGGTAATCAATTGCTTTTCTGCTTTAATTTGAGACCCACCCACTGGAACATATGGAATACCTGCCAGATACAATAATCCTGGTCACAACCTATGGCTGGGGAGGTCAGACACTAGTGAGAAATATTCTTAATAATAATTTGTTAAATAGATGTAAAACCAAACTATAATACCGGAGGGCCAGCACCACTCTCAGCCTGGGTTAGAGAAGCTTCATTTTTCAGTGGTTAATTATTATCAAAACATTCATAACTGGTCAAAAGTCTGAGAATTGGTGACTATGGAATTGGTGTCTATAAATGAGATATCTCTGTCATCTCCCTGTCCAGGGGAATAGAGAAGAGGAATAGAAAGCTCGTCAGAAACAAAGGACAGAAAGCAATGCTGTCTTCTAGGTATAATTCAGCTTTCGCCATCATGAATACCTGTCATCATCTGCATTTAAAAATTCATGCAAGTTAGAAGAGGATTAGTTGAAAAGAAGAAGAAAACAGGAGGAGGAGAGAAAGAAGAAGGTCAGTATGAATGGGAAGGGGATAGTGGGAAGGGTAAGGAGGAGTTGAATATGATCACAATATAACATATATTAAACTGTCAAAAATTCAAGGTAATCAAAACCATTCTCATCATCAAAGAGAAATGACTGGTGGAAAAATTAAAGAGCACCAATGAGAGAAATCAAGAGTAAATATAGAAGTACTTTATTACATTGGGAAGGTGAATAGAAGCCTAATCCCACAGCTCTGCATTATGCTTTGCCACAGGTTTCTCTCTTGCTGTTCATCTATTGCAAAGAGAAGCTGCCTTTGTGAAGAGTGAAGACTACTCTTATATGTGGTGTAAGGACAAATGTTTATAGATTGTTGTTGGAGACCATATTCACTCAGAAAATTAGAGACATGGAGCCCAGTATCAGTGGATTCATCTATAAAATGCTCCAGTTCCTTTGCAGAAGAGGGGGTAGAAAGATTGTAAGAATCTGAAGATTAGGAAGTTTGCCATGTCATTTTGTTTCTTAGTAACCTTAGAAGCTGTAACTGCAATGTCTCAGCAACATAACTGTAGGCTTAGATTTTTCTGTAACTCTATTTAGGATTCTAGCGCACTGACCAGAGCTAAGGGGAAAAGAAGTATTTTAGGAAAAGTTGGTTATGGACCTGTTTAGAAGAGTTCTTTGGGACAATTACACTCTTCATTGTCATCATAGCAGCACTACAGTCTGATGGCAAACACCAAACATAGATTAGTAGCAGTGGCCAGATCCACTAGAAACTGCAAGTGTCTGCTGAATCAGCAGAAGTGGCAAGAATCAGCCATGAGAAGTTCTTTGGTGCGTTTCTTTGTCGCATTTCCCTCTACGAAGTGAAGAGCAATAAAGACAGGGAAGCTTTGAACAACTAGTGGAGAACAGCAAAATATTATAAGGTGTAGCAATGCACAAGTGTCCTTTCACTGTTGATGGGGTGCTAATTAGACTTCAAACATCATGCACCCTCTCAAACATCTGTAAACATTCAGCAAAACACCTTCCTCTTGTGTTTCAGCAGAACATCCTCACACAAGACAGCTTCCAGAAAAACATGACACAACACAGCTGAGTTTCTGAAGAAACCAGATATTTCCACTTCACATACCTGCACAAATGTGAACTGAACAATGGTAATGCACAGGAACATTCCAAACTGCATGGGGGAGAGCTCATTTTGTCTAAGCCCTACATGAAGAAGTATAGGCAACTTAAGAGATCTGGGAGTGGAAGAGATGGTTTTCTCAAGAGAAGTTCATACCAATTGATTGGCCAGTGCCAAACAGTCAGTTCTGAAACATATGTAGTGGTATCGTTATATTGATGGAAAAGGTTAGATTTCTGAGTATAATATATGATGTGTATGTATGTGTATATGCACGTGTATATGTATAATGTATATGATATATATGTATATGATATATGTGTGTGTATATATACATATATGCATGCAATAACTATTACTAAAAAAGAGGTTGCAGATTTGAAGGAGAGTGTGAAGCATATATGGGAAAGTTTGGAGCAAAAAAATGGAAGGGAGAAATTTTTTAATTATATTGTAATCTTAAAAAAAGTCCTAATTTCATATTTTGAGGTTTTGCAGAGGATTGTAGAAGCTTGGGAAATGGTGAAGTTCACACAGCCAAGAGCTCTTGAATCCACTTATTTGAAGCAGATTGTTTTGTTTTTACTCCTGTGAGGTTATTGGCATTTACTTTTTCAGGATGATCAGGAGAAGCAGATGTGTTTGGGAACCATTCAGGCGTTTGGTTAGATATGGGTCGAGCTCACCACTATTTATTGCCAATGTTCTTGGATAGATGCAGGTAGAGTTCAGCACTCTGCTTTACCAGGCTCCTAGATAAATGCAACTTTAATAGTTTAGCTCCCTTATAGTGGAGGAGGCGCTTGGATAGAAGCAGGGAATGTTCACAACTCTGGATTATTCAGTTTTCAGCTAACTCTTTTTAGAAAATGTAAAGAGCTTTCAAATACCTATTTTTGGAATTTATACATTTTCTACTTTATCAGTGTGTTTTCCACACATTCTGTAATGGAGAAATCTTATTTCTGTAGTGTGTTCAAACCATAATAAATACTATTTGAGAAGTGGTGGGGAAAAGTGCTAACTAAGGGAATTTGGCCACAAGGGGGAAGTAGAGTAACTTTCTCAGGAAACAGCATGGGTTACTTGTCTAGTTTCTCATTATTCCTTCCCTCACCTCCACAGTTTTATTCAGAATCTCAAATCAGTTTTTCCAGCTTCTGATTCTAAAAATGCCCACATAGGCCCTATACATGGAAATTTTACTGATGTTAATCACCTTTGATATCAGACTCATGTCTGAAAGTGGAGTTTAACTGTCTATTCTTTAGTTCTACTCTTCAGGATTTTGAAACAAGAGCTGCTCACTTCTGCAGTGTCTTTAAGTATTTATTACTGAGAAGGACTCACTAGTGGTCACAGGAAGGCATTGGGGAGTTAGCACAACACCTATCAACTGAAGAGGTCCATCCAGGTCATTCTTTCTCGGGGAATTGTTATTTGGAAGGTATGTTCTAAGCTCATAAGCATCCTTGAGAATCTCCCTGTCTTGTTATTCTCATTATCACTGAAATTCTCATAGCCAGGGGCTCCTCCTCTTTTTGATTAGGAGAGCTTAAAGTTCATCTTTAAGTTACATAGTCTCTCTCTCTCTCTCTCTCTCTCTCTCTCTCTCTCTCTCTGTGTGTGTGTGTGTGTGTGTGTGTTCATGTACATGTGTGCATGTGCCTATGGAGGACAGAGGCAAACATTTGGTGGTGGTGTTTTTTATGAGTCTTTCATCTTTGTTTTTGGTTTTGAGGCAAAGTCTCTCAGTGGGATATGACATTGCCTGATTTCACTAGACTTGGTGACTAGCAAGTCCCTAGAACCCAGCTGTTTCTGCCACACAAATGCTGGGGCTACAAGCACACACTGTCACACTTAGCTTTTTATGTAGTTGTTGGAGGTTGGATTTAGGTCTTTCTGTTTGGACAACAGGCACTTTCCTTAGGCTCTGGGCCATATATTTGTAATTGATTATTTTCAAGGCTACTTATTTAGGAAATATGTAAGGGTTGAGAAGATAACTCAGTGGATAAAAAGTACTTGCTACATAAATGTGAAGACCTAAATTTGAGCCCCAGACCTGTATGTAATGGATGCAATTGCACATGCGTATAGTCCCAGTGCTGTAGTGGGATTTTAATTCAGTAACATGGCTACTCTGGCGGGAATACAGACATGTTCTTAGTCCACACCTTTGATCCCAAACAATGAAGGTAGTTTGTAAAAACATACTTGTTTGAAAGTGATGTCTAATTATGATGCAGCCAAAGTGATGAATCAGCAAACAATTTGACAGAGTAAGATCTGCCCAACTCTCACAAGAACAGAGAGAAAAGAGAGGCTACTTAAGAGAGAAGCATTGAGAGAGAAAGTGTGAGGACAATTTTACCAGGACAGTTATACAGACACAGGTTACAGAGAGAGAGAACAAGCCAGACAGGGGTGAATACAGAATGAGCCAGACAATAAGGAACCAGAATATTAGGACATATTGTCAAAGTTTGCATAAGGCCAAGCAGAGCAATTCGGTCAGAAGCTGAAAGAAACCAGTTTGAACCAGTTAGCTTAGAGAGGAGTTTTGTGAGAACTACTGAGTTGACCAGCCAGCAAGAGTTCAGAAAGTACTAGAAAGAGTGAGTTTATTCAGCAGTCAGGCTCAGAGGCAGAGAACATTCTAGGTTTAGATAAGACTGTACATAGTCTAGAGCCTCCTTGACTAGGCCAGATGGAGGCAGTAAACCTCTGAGATGACAATCACATCAGCTAAATAAAAGTTACTTTTACACAGTGTTTCTGTGGCAAGATGGGAAATGGAAGCTGGAGAAATCTCCAGAAGTCCCTGGGCCAGCTAGTCTGGTGTACACTAACAGAGGCAAATCCACAAGAAAGCCTGTCTCCAACAAATGGAAGGTAAGTAGCAAAATCCTAAGTTCATGTACATTGAGCACTTCACAAAACACATTTCTATACACAAGCACACTCACACACAGACACACAGATAGACACACTGACACAGAAACACACACACACACACACACACACGCACACACGCACACACACACACACGGAAGAGGGAGGGAGGGAGAAAGAGAGCAAAGTACACATTTTGGACTATGCATGTATTGCATCTTCTGTACCTTCTTCTAGGTACAGAATTGTCAGTAGCTTCTGGTATAACAGGTTGCTTACTAGTAACATATTTACCCAAATGAGAGTCAAAAAAGAGAGTCAAAAAAGCTTTTGCTTCCCGTTTACAACAGAATTAAGCCCAAAGATCACAAAACTATAGGAATGTATGGGCTAGGGTCCTCTGCAGACATAAGACCTTCCAGATAACCTATATACAAAGTTTCATGGGAGGAAGATAAAGGGAAATGAAAAGATGGTAGGAGAGTGTGGCCTCTTATCTCTGAGCCAAGTGACAGTGGCAACTCATTGAGTGCCTCCTGTAGGGCATTTGTATTAGAAAACTTTGGCTGAATCTGAAAAGAAGTGACTATAATCAAGGCCACACACAGATCATTTCTCTTACACCTTCCCTCAGATGCAATCATTGTCAGAACCACATGGAAGTGACAGGGATGAGGAACATGGTATATATCCATCATCTCTTTTTAAACGTAAGTTTCTGTTCCTGTGAAAATACTTAATTCAGCAATTACAAATTACTTTTTTCAGAAAGTTCTCAACATATTATTGTTAAATATTTCTCAAATTACTCTGCATTCCAGACGTGTTTTTAGCAGTTGAGAAATGTCTGCACAGTTCAAGAATTTACTATCCGTTAGTGAGTGATTTCACAAAAAGAATATCCCAATGTTTTATGGTAATACAACACTGATAGCACACACTTGATTAGGGCATTCTGAAAGATTTTTCTGGATGTAATAATGGGTAAGTTTATATATAGAAAATGATGAAACAAAAGGAAAAGTAGAATAAGAAAGATCAGAATTTTTAGGGGGACCTAAATGTCAGAAAGGATACTGGTCTTTTTGTGGAACTGCAGATGCTCATTATGACAGTGTGCAGTTGCAGGGACAGAGGTGACAGTTGAGGGAGCAGAGGTGAGAGAGACAGAGCAAAGGGCCTCAGAGGTCATAGTGGGAGCATGGCCTTTGGGTAATTGGAAAGCACAGACCTAACTCTGCTGCTGAAAAGCTCCCGTCAGAAATGTCTGAGTTTCCCAAGAAAGAAGGCTGCTGAGGAGAAAGCCATTCAGTCTACAGCATGCTCATGATTCTGAGTTCTGTGAGTCATAGTTGCTGTCTGAGTGATTCCCTAAAATGTTACCAGGACTAAAATAAATATTGTTAAAAACCACCCAAATGTTGCTTTTGTGATTTTTGCCATCATTGGGGTGTCTGACTCTCAGTCACTCAACTCTTTCCTCTGGGAAAAGGAGACCACCTTGGCCTGAATGTCTTTTGCCTGCATCTTCAACTTTCTAACTGTCCCAGCTTTAGATCTAGAATCAAATAGTCTACAATTTAACTCAGGGTCTAATGTAGACTAGTTTTTGCAACTTATGAATTTCTTGTAATTTCTCTGAAGCTCACTTTCCTTGTCCATGAAATCTTTAAAAGTTTAATTTCTCTTCTAAAGATTCACTATAGGTTCTTTGAGAAGGAAGTAGACAGTAAATTTAATGATAATCTACCATGCTGCTCGGACTGTGTCTCTCACATGAAAGTTGAAAGTGTCCCTGTGGACTGATATTCAGTGTTTCCAAAGGCATATAACACAGACACTAATTACAGCACTAATAACACAGAAAGGCAAGCACTTTCACAAATCTTCTTTGCAGTATTACACATTAATTCCACTCTGTAAACATTTTGTGGCTCTTATAGTTTGGGATTTTGTTACTGGAAACTAAGAAATTAACTAAGAAATTAATCAAAGACTACCTTGGTTGTCTTAGTTATTATTCTGTTGCTGCTAAAAACATGGTCAAGGCAGTTTACTGTTGAGGTTTGGTCTGTTACTATGCATTGTAATGGTAAATACTGGCCCTGGTTTCTTCAGGGATGAGAGAATCAACACATCCACCAAGAACACTATGTGACCTTGCTCCCTAATTTAAAACTATTGTTTGGATAGAGATACTGACAACTTGTAGCTGTGCAGAAGAGAGACAGGTAGGGTTCTTGCGTTTCTGAGCTTGTGGTCTGAGGCGGGAGACCAAGAAATGGAGAAGGTGAAGAGAGGAGATGATGCCATGGGGTAGGTGAGTCATGAAAATACTGGAGTTAAGTGCAGCCCAGACGGAACATGGTACGTTATAACTCAAAGTTATTGATAAGAAAGTAGATACTTATAACTTTGAAGGTAGGCATCTGCCAAGCTCTAGTGCTGATTAAGGCTCATTATAAATGCAAAAGTTTTGTGTCTTTATGTGAGAACTAAGAAAGCCTCTAATTGGGACCTGGTTGAGAAGTTCAGAGGGTGAGTCCATTCGGCAGGCAGGCAGGCAGGCAGGCAGGCAGGCAGGCAGGCAGGCAGGGAGGGAGGGAGGGGGGAGGGAGGGAGGGAGGCAGGCAGGCAGGGCCCTGGAGCAATAACTTCAAGCTTACATTTGATCCAGAAGAAGGTAGTACAAATGACTGGGCTTGACATAGGCTTTTGTTCCCTACAACACACCTGACACACCTCCTCCAACAAGGCCTCACTTACTAATCATTCCATAAACATTTTCTTCAACTAGGGACCACGTGCTCAAACAAATGAGCCTACAAGAACTATTCTCATTTAAACCAGCACAGTCGTTTCCAGTCGTTTCTTATCTGTTGTTCTGTCCAGTACCTTGAAGCTTATGTTCATATTTCTGCAGAGTGAAGCTGAGGAGCACCATCTCGATACAGTATCCTATGGAGAGGCTGGTTTGAACACTAAGCTTCTTGTTTCTACTCATCTCCTTAAGTTGAGGGAGCAACCAACTTGGTTCAGTGCCAGGAGCACTCTGTAATCTAAACTCTAGAGTGAAAATGACTGAGGTGTACTGTGTCCTGATGCCATTTTGGGATGTCAAAACATCAGGAGATTTTCTAATTCCTTTCAGAATTTGTTGGAGGCATGATGATTAAAACACCAGTGGAGGACTGGTATCGAGGCTGGAAGAAGGTACAGCAAAGGCAGAGAAGCAGGTACATTCAAAACAAAGAAACTAAAGCCCTGATAACAAAGAGCCACAGGGATTTAAGCACAGACATGAAACAGAAAGGAAGAAAGCCCCTATCTAGCCTTCTTTCCTGGATATTGAAAGATAAGCACTGACTTTTTTTTCTTGCACCCCCCCCTCTCTGTTGTTGCTTTGTGTTTTATCTTTTTCATTGGATATTCTCTGTATTTACATTTAGGATGTTATCCCCTTTCCCCGATCCCATTATATCTCCCCTCCCCATTGCTTGCAGGAAGGTGCTCCCTCTCACAACTACCCTTTCCCACCTCAGTACTAAGGCGTTCCCCTACACTAAGAAAACAAGACTTCACTGGACCAAAGGCCTCTCCTCCCAATGATGTCAGTGAATATTATCCTCTGCTGCATATGCACCTAGGGCCAAGGGTCTCTTTATTCTAACTCATTGATTAGTGTTTTAGTCCCTGGGAGCTGTAGTGGGTTTGGTTAGTTAACTATTTTGTTCTTCACATGGTGTTGTGACCCTTTTCTGCACTTTCAGTCCTTTCTCTAGCTCCTTTATAGGGGTCCCCATGTTCAGTCCAATGGTTAGCCACAAGCATCTTCCTCTGTATCAGTATGGCCCAGACAAAGCCTATGAGGAGGTATTCATATCAGATTTCTGCCAGTAAGCACTACTTGGATTAGCAATAATGCTTGGGTTTGGTGACTGCAGTCTCTGGATGATCTTTTTTCCTATCCCTGCTCCACTATTTGTCCCTTCATTTCCTCCCATGAGTGTTTTGTTCTTTCTTCTAAGAAGGACTAAGGCATCCACCTTCTCTTTGAGCTTCATAAGTTCTGTGAATTGTTTCTTGGGTATTCCAAGCTTTTTGGGCTAGTATCTGCTTATAAGTGAGTACATACCATGAGTGTTCCTTTGTGACTGGGTTACCTCACTCAGGATGATAGCTTCCAGTTCCATTTATTTACCTACGAATTTCATGAAGTCATTGTTTTTAATAGCTGAGTAGTTCTCCATTGTATATATGTAGAACAATTTCTGTATCCATTACTCTGTTGAAATACATGTGGTTTCATTCCAGCTTCTGGCTATTATAAATTAACCTAGTGGAACATGCAAAAGATGTTGAAGCTTCTTTTGGGTATATTTCCAGGAGAGGTATAGTTGGGTCCTCAGGTAGTACTATGTCCAGTTTTCTGAGGAATCACTGGACTGATTTCTGGAATGATTGTACTAGTTATGGAGGAGTGTTCCTCTTTCTCCACATCCTTGCCAACATCTGCTGTCACTTGAGTTTCTGCTCTTAGCCATTCTGAATGGTATGAGGTGGAATTTCAGGGTTGTTTTGAATTGCATTTCCCTGATGACTAGGAATGTTGAACATTTCTTTAGGTACTTCCCAACCATTTGATATTCCTCAGTTGAGGATTTTTTTGTTTAGCCCTTTACTCCATTTTTAAAATAGAATTATTTGATTCTCTAGAGTGTTAACTTCTTGAGTTCTTTGTATATATTGCATACTAGCCCTCTATAAGATGTAGGAATGGTAAAGATCTTTTCCTAATCTGTTGGTTGCAATTGTTTCTTATTGAGAAAGTCCTTTGCCTTACTGGAGCTTTGCAATTTCATTGCATTTGCCAATTCTTGATCTTAGAGCATAAGCTATTGGTGTTCTGTTCAGGAAAATGTCTTCTATGCCTATGTGTTCTAAGCACTTCCCCACTTTCTGTTCTATTAGTTTCAATATATGTGGTTGTATGTGGAGGTCTTTGATCCACTTGGACTTGAACTTTGTACAAGGAGATAAGAAAAGATCAATTTGCATTTCTCTGCATGCTGACAGACAGTTAAACAAGCACTATTTGTTGAAGTTGCTATCTTTTTCTTTCACTAAATGTTTTTAGATTCTTTGTCCAAGATAAAGTGACCATAGGTTTGTGGGTTCATTTCTGGGTCTTTAGTTCTTTTGTATTGATCTCCCGGCCATTCTCTGTACCAACACCAGTTTTTATCACAATTGATCTGTACTATGGCTTAAGGTCAAGGATGGTGATTCCCATGGAAGTTCCTTTATTGTTGAGAATGGTTTTTGCTGCCTTAGCTTTTTTTCTTATTTCAAAGGAATTTGCAAAATACTCTTTCTAACTCTATGAAGAATTGAGTTGTAATTTTGATAGGGATTGGATTAAATCTACAGTTTGCCTTAGGCAAGATGGTTATTTTTACAATGTTGGTCCTTCTAATCCATGAGCATGGGATACCTTTCCACCTTCTGAGGTCTTCTTTGATTTCCTTCTTCAGAGACTTAAAGTTCTTGTTATACAGATTCTACACTTGCTTGGTTAGGGTCACACCAAGGTATTTTATATTCTTTGTGACTATTGTGAAGTGTCGATTTTCTAATTTCTTTCTCGTCCTGTTTATCCATTGAGTAAAGGAAGGCTACTGATTTGTTTGAGTATATTTTATATCTAGCTACTTTTCTGAAGTTATTTATCATCTGTAAGAGTTCTCTGGTAGAATTTTTAGGCCACTTATGTATACTATCATATCATCTACAAATAATAATATTTTGATTTTTTCCTTTGCAATTTGTATCCTGTTGACCTCTTTTTACTGTCTGATTGCTCTGGCTAGTACTTGCTTGCAGTACTATATTGAATAGGTAGAGCAAGAGTGGGCTGCCTTGTCTAGTCCCTGATTTTAATGAGATTGCTTCAAGTTTCTCATCATTTAGTTTGGTGTTGGCTACTGGTTTGCAGTAAATTGCTTTTACTATGTTTAAGTATGAGCCTTGAATTCTTGATCTTTCCAAGGCTTTTAGCATGAAGAGATGCTGAATTTTGTCAAGTGCTTTCTTAGCATCTAAAGAGATGTTCATGTGGGTTTTTTTCCTTTGAGTTTGTTTATATAAGTATATTACATTGATGGATTTCCATATATCAGATCATCCTTGCATCTCTGGGATGAAGCCTATTTGACCATGGTGAATGATCATTTTGATATGTTCTAAGATTCAGTTTGCAAGAATTTTACTATTTTTCTATCAATGTTCATGAGAGACATTGGTCTAAAGTTCTTCTTCTTTGTAGGGTCTCTTTGTGATTTAGAAATGAGCATAATTGTTGCATAGAAGAATGAGTTGGGTGGTTTTTCCTTTGTTTCTATTTTGTAGAATAGTTTGAAGAGTATTGGTATTAGGTTTTCTATGAAGGTCTGATAAAATTCTGCACTAAACCCATCTGGCCCTAGGAGTTTTTTGTTTGGGAGTTTTTTTGATTACTGCTTCTATTTCTTTAGGCGTTATGGGACTGTTGAGATGGTTTATCTGATCCCGATTTAACTTTGATAACTGGTATATGTCTAAAAATTTGTCCTTTTCCTCCAGATTTTCTAGTTTTGTTGAGTATAGGCTTTTGTAGTAGGATGAGTTTTTGAATTTTCCCAGTTTCTGTTGTTATGTCTCCCCTTTCATTTCTGATTTGTTAATTTGGATACTCTCACTTTGCTCTCTATTTATTCTGGCTAAGGGTTTATTGATCTTGTTGATTTATTCAAAGAACCAGCTCGTGGTTTTGTTGATTCTTTGTATGGTTCTTTTTATTTCTACTTGGTTAATTTCTGCTCTGAGTTTGAATATTTCTTGCTATTTATTTTTCTTGTGTGTGTCTGCTTTATTTATTTATTTTTTTTGTTCTAGAGTTTTCAGCTCTGCTGTCAAATTGCTAGTGTATGCTCTCTCCAGTTTCTTTTTGGAGGCACTCAGAGCTATGAGTTTTCCTCTTAGTACTGCTTTCATTGCAGCCCATAGGTTTGGGAATGTCAGGCTTTCATTTTCATTAAATTCTAAAAAATCCTGGATTTCTCTCTTTATTTCTTCTTTGACTATGTTATCGTTGAGTAGAACATTATTCAGCTTCCATGTGTATGTGGTCTTACTGTTATCTTTGTTGTTATTAAAGACCAGATCTAGTCCATGGTGATCTGATAGGATGCATGGGAGTATTTTGATCTTATGGTGTCTGTTAAGGCCTGTTTTGTGATTAGCTATATGGTCAGTTTTGGAGAAGGTGCTGTGAGATGCTGAGAAGAAGATGTGTTCTTTTATTTTATGATGAAATATTTTATAGATGTGTGTTAAATCCATTTGTTTCATAACTTCTATTAGTTTCACTTAGTCTCTGTTCAGTTTCTTCTCCCATGATCTGTCCACTGGTGACAGTGGGGTGTTGAAGTCTCCCACAATTATTGTGTGTGGTGCAATATTTGCATTGAGCTTCAGATGAGATCTTTTATGAATGTGAGTACCCTTGTACTTGGAGCATAGATGTTCAGGATTAAGAGTTCCTCTTTATAGAATTTTCCTTTGAAGAGTAAATATTTTCCTTCCTTATCATTTTTAAAATGATTTTTGGTTAAAAATTATTTTATTTGATATTAGGATGGCTACTTCAGTTTGTTTCTTGGGACCATTTGCTCAGCAAGTTTTTTTCCCAATATTTTACTCTGAGATAGTGCCTGTCTTTGTTGCTGAGATGAGTTTCCTGTATGAAGCAAAATGCTGGATCCTTTTTTATGTGCCCAGTCTAGTAATCTATGTTTTTTATTAGACAATTGAGTCCACTGGTACTAAGAGATATTAAAGAATAGTGATTGTTGTTTCCTGCTAGTTTTGTTGTTAAGGTAGAGTTATGTTTTTGTGATTTTCTTTTTTGGGGTTTGTTGCAAGATTAATTTCTTGCTTTTCCTAGGGTGAAGTTTCCTCTTTGTGGTGGAGTTTTCCACCTATTATCCTTTGTTTGGCTGTATTTGTGGACAGATATTTTTAAATTTTGTTTTGTCCTGAAATATCTTGGTTTCTCCATCTATGATAATTGAGAGTTTTGCTGGATACTGAACCCTGGGCTGGCGTTTGTGTTCATTTAGTGTCTGTATGACATCTGTCCAGGATCTTTTAGCATTCATAGTCTCTGTTTAAAAGTCTGGTGCAATTCTGATTGGTCTGCCTTTACATGTTACTTGTTGTTTTTCCCTTACTGCTTTTAGTATTTTTTTCTTGTTTTCAACATTTGTTGTTTTGACTATTATATGTTGGAAATAATTGTTTTTGTGTGTGATTCATTCTATTTGGGACTCTGTAGGCTTCTTGTATGTTTATGATCATCTCTTTTTTTAGGTTAGGGAAGTTTTCTTCTATAATTTTGTTGAAGATATTTCCTGGGCCTTTCACTTGGTCTTCTTCATTCTTTTCTACACATATTAGCCTCAGGTTTGGTCTTCTCATTGGTCCTGAATTTCTGGATGTTTTGGGTTAGAAGCTTTTTGATTTTTGCAAGTTCTCCGACTATTGTGTCAATGTTTTCTATGGTACCTTTAGTCCCTGAAATTTCTATCTTTCATCATTTGTATTCTGTTAGTAATGTTTGCGTCTATGACTCCCTATGTCTTTCCTAGATTTTCCAAATTCAGGGTTGTCTCCTTTTGTGAT
The DNA here is from genome assembly GCF_963924665.1 of Micromys minutus. Lineage (NCBI taxonomy): Eukaryota > Metazoa > Chordata > Mammalia > Rodentia > Muridae > Micromys > Micromys minutus. Next base: position 30,882,252 of record NC_137963.1, read on the forward strand.
TTCTTCATTGTTTCTGTTTTTGTTTTTAATACCTTCACCAGTTTGGTTGTTCTTTACTGTAGCTCTTTAAGAGATTTTTGTGGTTTTTGTGTTTCCCCCTTAAGGGCTTCAACTTGTTTGCCTTTGTTCTCATGGCTTTTCTGTACTTCTTTAAGTTAGTTATTTATGTGCTTCTCGAGGATCTCTGTCATCATCATGAAGTATGATTTTAAGTCTAAATCTCATTTTTCTGGTGAATTGGGATAACCACTACTTGCAGTGGTGGGAGAACTGGGTTCTGATGTTGCCAGATTGTCTTGGTTTCTGTTTCTTAGGTTCTTGCATTTGCTTCTTTCCATCTTTTTATTGGTGATGCTAGGTGATCTTGTTGTGTCTGACTGGAGCTTGTCTATTTTATGGGTTTGTGGGCCCATTGTCTCCAGAGGGAGAATGCTTCTTAGTGTTAAGTTCTCTTGGTAGGCTGTGATTTTGGATGGAAGTGCCCAGTCCTGAAGCAAGTGAGCCTTGGGCCTTGGGCCTTGGGCCAGAAGTGTCTGTTCCCAGGCAGTACCACTGAGAATTCCAGATAGTCTCTCCCAGAATAGTCAGTGGAGAGAGAATGTGGACTCATCCATGGGCTCAGGAGTGAGAGGCATCCTGTAGCTCTTCTGGGCACCCAAGGAATCTGAGGGCAAGCCGCCAGTCCTGATGCAACTGTCTCTTTTTGTGTTTAAGAGAGCATTTCTCTAATAGACTTATCTGTCCAAGAACTTTCCCTGTTCACTGCCTCTTATTAAGTATGACTGCAGACAGGATTTGTGCTTAAATCTTGGTTCTGTGTGGGTGAGCAGCTAATTTAATTGTTTTACACTTACTTTATTCTGTCATTAAATTCATGACTAATGTTCTCCTGTGTGTGTGTGTGTGTGTGTGTGTGTGTGTGATATGTTGTGCCATATGTGTGTTTGAGGGGTTCATTTGCATATAGGGGGTAGAATGCAGCTTTGAATATTATTTGCCAAGTGCTGTCCTTTTTAATATTTTGAACCTGAAGCTCTGCCCATTGACTAGACTTGTCAGCATGCCACACATACATGCCTGTTCCTGTCCCCATGCTAGTGCTTACTGACTACCCTCTTTTGAAGTTGAAATGATTTTTCTTGGAGTCATGCTATTGGTGTACATATAGAAATTTTACACACACACACACACACACACACACACACACACACACACTCACAAACTTCCTGACTTCCTGATTCAGGAAGTTTGGTAAGGTAGAGCAGGTTGAGACCCGATGATTTGGTGGCCACATATCCGAGGTTTAAGCAACTCCCTCCCCCCCTACCAGATTTCTGGCCTGGAACATGTGCCACATTCCTCACATAAAGAAATGTGTCCAATGGCCATAAAGGCTCATAACAGAATTCTCATAATGAGGTACATAGAGACCTGGAGGGCTTAGCCAATAAGCTTCCTTTTCCAGACATTCTTCCTTGCAACAGGTATTTAATCTCTGGCCCACCCTGAGAAGTGGTTATGACTTTATGAATCCATTTTCTACCATGAACAACCAATAAACTGTTTTGAATCATGGACTGTATCTTTTATCACAATAGGCTATGGAGAGCCATGAAGAAGTTTTTCAACTCCAGAACTGCAGCTTAATTCTCCCATGTAAGGCCTCTCTGTGTTCCCAGCTACAACCACTACCAAACCTGCCTCTGCCAAGCTAAGAACTACCACATGTGGGACAAAGTATAGCTCCTCTCTCCCCTGTCCCCAGGCTGGATACTATCCCTGGGCTGGATGCTATTCCCAACCTATGGGCCCTCAAAATCTGTTTCTCAGCTCTTCAGCATATCCTAATGGTGCCTGGATGTCCGAGAGTCTGAAAACTCCATGGCCCAGCCTCATCACAGGCTAGGGGATCCCAAACCAGCTCCAGCTTTCCCACCTCTGGAGTGATTTCTGTGCTTTTCTACTGCTTGGTACTGGCTCCAGTGGCAGTGAGGGGTAAGCGTAGTTGAACTCAGAGGCTGTACCCAGAGGCAGAACAGACCCAGACTGACAATGAACTAATTAAAATGTTGTATAATTAGAAAGCTTGCTTTAGTTACCTTTCATTGTATATCTATTTCCTAGTTATTCAAAATTTGCATTCATAATTTTAGATAAGGTGGCCCAAGTTTTTCCTCCTCATTTGTGATTTTACAGAGTGTAATTTGGTCTACTTTTAGTTTAACCTGTAAATATTGGAATTTCTTTCACTGTCTGCTGAGATGGCTTATGTCTGTAATCCTGACACTTGAGAGTTAAGGGAGGAGGGTCAGGAGTTTAAGGTTTTTCTCAAGTACATAAAGATATCAAGACTAGCTGGAGATACAAAGACCTTACTTCAAAAAGTCAACAACAACATCACCAGAAAAACCAAACAGCAATAACAACACTTTTCTCCTATCTTGATGAGATTTTATTAGCAGATGCAACTAGACAAAGTGTAGACCCATGGGAAGCAAAAGAATTTTCTAAAACTGTGGTAAGAGAGTCTAGTTTTCCATCTCCTATGCTCAATATGTTACCTATGAGCAATGAAGACATCTACAGGCATCCCGCACCTGCTTAGAAGTAACCTACAAGAAAGTTAATTAATTCTTTATCATGGAGATAAAAAGGTCAGGACACCACTGGCCTTTAGTCACAGTATTACAGGATATTTGTCAACCTTTAATGACACATGACAGTACAACAGCTGCTTTGATCCCTTTTCTCTTTCCTTCTCTAGCACAAGACCATTCTTCCCAAATCAAATCATTCAAATCATTACACAGTACAGTCTAGCGTCACTTTTGTAGTGTGGCTTTCCAGTTGAGAAAGGAATGACATGTTGCAAATGGCCAAAATGTCACCAAGTCTGCAAGACTAAACTGTCTCAGAGTCCCGGGACACCCCACCAAGAGAGGAGAATAGGCTGAGAATTAATAAGGAGATTAACAGAAATGCTGTATTTTTCTCTGCTCAAAGAGGTATCACCTCAACTCCATGGAGAGTGTCCCCAGGCCACATTGGCACTGACATCCTTCAGCTCTGTTCAGACTTTTAAATACACCTCACTATGATATCAGTAAAAAAATAAAACGAGAGAAGATGTAGGGGAATTTCCCCCTAAATGATTAAATAATAAAGATGTCAAGAAGCCAATCACTGGGCAAGAAGGAGGCAGGCCTTCCAGTCTGAGAGAAGAAAAGGGAAGGCAAAAGGAGGGGCTTTCTTTTTGGATATCGGGGGCAAGGCTGACAAGATGAAGGTCAGGGACTGATAGTTTTGGTGGCAGAATCCATCAGGATCTTCCACCGGAAAATTTCTAACAAAACAGTTGGTGAATTTAGGATAACAGATTCTGTACCCGGCAATTTTGTTTTGTTGTTGCTAATCTAAGATTATCTTGTCTGGTGGTTTCCTTCCACGGTGACACAGGTGGGACAGAGGGAAAGAACATATCCGAGGAGAAATTTCGACAGGCTTTGGAACTTGTGTAAGGACTGAGTTCTAAGGGAAGGTAAGGAGCAGACTGCAGTCTGCAAAGAGCAAACCTACCACTGCCTGAGGATGGGGAGACGCGGGAGACTAAGAGAGCTATCTCGGAGTTCCGGAGAGGCCTTGGCAAGGGAAAACATGCCGGGCTGGGAACTTGACTGAGACCACTGGCCGATGTCTAGTTGGGGATAACGTGGTTTGTTTTTTTAAATATTACATGCAATAAGAAAGCCTCTGTAGGAGTTATCTGTCTTGTGCTCTGACCAAATATTTGGAAATAACCAACTTAAGAGAGGAAGGGAATGTTGGGTTTACAGCTGGAGGAGACCCTGCTCATCAGAGAAAAGAAGGCCGAGGGCAGAAGCTCAGTGACTGGCTGGTTACATTGCACCTATAATCATTAAGCAGAGTAGGATACAGGTGGATTATAAAGCTTCAAAGCCTAGCTCCCATGACCTATTTCCTCCAACAAGGCTCAACTACCTGAAGGTTCTACAAACTTACAAAGCATTTCCACTGCCTGGGGACCAATTGTTGATAAACATGAGCCTATTAAAGGCGTTCATACCTGAGCCATAACACCCTCTATAGGTCCCAATCATCAATGTCTTTTTATGTACCCTTAAATGTCAGTGCTACGCTCTAACTATAACTTCCAGGATTGCCTTTCTATCCTAAAGCCATACCCACTTGGCTGTGGCTGGTGTTTTATCGCGTCTTTACTTGGCTTGCTTTATTGTAACCCTTTAAAATGGATTTGAGGAGCATTATATAAGTGCAAAAAGCCAGAAACTGAGCTTTATGTTTAAATGTTATGAAATACGTGGGGCTTATAGACATTTCTGTGATTGTGCTATGAATTTAATGTTTTTGAGCCACTTTTAGAACGTAGTGTTAACTGATATATAAAATATAACAATTGTGTTAGAAACCATGAAAGTTTTGATGCATTTGGCTACTTGATGTGCATGATATTGCATAGTATTCAAATAAGGACAAATATATTCATCTCCTCACACATGTATCATTTCCTTATGGAGAAAAAGATTTAACTTTTTTCTTTTAGGATCTATCTCATATGCAGCCTCCAAAACCTATTGCTGATTCCAAGAGATGCTTACTGACAGGATCCTGATACAGATGCTGATATAGATGCCTTCTCAGAGGCTCTGCTAGAGTCATACTTATACAGTTGAGGATGCTTGCAGCTAACCATCAGACTGAGCATGGGCACCCCAGTGGAGGAGTTAGGGAAAAGACTGAAGGAACTGAAAGAGTTTGCAACCCCAATGGGAAGAGCAACTTTATCAACTAAACAAATCCCCTAGAGCTCTCAGGGACTGAATCACCAACCACTGAGCACATATGGAGAGACCATGGCTCCAGTTGAATATGTAGTAGAGGATGGCATTGTCTGGCATCAAAAGGAGGAAAAGTCTTTGGTCCTGTGAAGGCTTGCTTTCCCGGTGTGGAGGAATGCCAGGGCGATGAGGTGGGAGTGGGTGGTTAGGAGTGGCAGCTTCTTCATGGAAGCAAGGGAGGGGGATGGGAGAGTGGTAAAGCAGATAAGATCTGAAATATAAATACATAGAACATCCAATAAAATTATAAAAATAATTGTATCTGTATGAGTGTTTGTTTCTGTGTATTTATGTGTATCACCTATGTGTTTGGTGTCACTTGAGGCCAGAGGATAGTGACAGATACCCATGAAACTGGAGGTCTAACCTTCATTGAGCCACCATGTTGGGAACTGAACCCAAGACCTTTGCAAAAACAGAAAGTACTTTTCACAAGTGATCCATGTCTTCTCCTTCTCAAAATGTCCTTTACAGTAAAAACGGTTAAAAGTATATGACATCCTATGGGCTCTACACACTTTATTGTGCAACCACCACTTCCTGTTTGTATCTAACTAAATAGTCAGTATTCTGGCACTTATGTGGAACTGGTTGCAGGGGAAATTAACATTCAGATCAGAATATTGAGTAGAACATAACTGAACCATCCCCATAATGCAGATGGGCCTCGTTGGACCAGCTGAAAGCCTGCACTATACAGAAAGCCTCCCACCCTGCAGTACAAAGACATTGTCCTTCCTGATTTCCTTCAGGCATCAGGATTAACTTCTTTTTCTGCCTTTAAACTTAAGTTGAAATATCAATTCTTTCTGTATTTGTTCCTGTGAGCCTTTGAACTGCAATCTCAATTCTGATTCTGAGGCTTTTGGACTTGATAGCTCATCCTGTAGATATTGGATTTACTAGGCTCCATAATTGTGAGTAAATTCTTCATAGCAAAACTCCTAGCTTATATATATCCTCTCTCTCTCTCTCTCTCTCTCTCTCTCTCTCTCTCTCTCTGTACACACACATACAGACAGACATGTGTGTATGTGTTCAGAATAATATAATATCTATATATATGTGTACTGTAAACATATACACATATATAGTACATTTTCTGTGTATATAAATTTACACCCTTATATTATGTATCTACACAATATGTGTTTATAAATATGTATTTTGACTATATTCTGTTGTTTTGGGCAAATCTTTAATGTACTTAATCTTCCGAGGACAGTCGCATAGCCAATCATTATCATATATGTCTTTAAACAATCCCAAAAATGTAATTGGGTTTACCTCAGTCTCTTAACAAATCAACCCTATGTTCAGAAGGTACCGAATTTGTAAGTTAGTGAACTCTCTAAGGTAATGCCTGCACATTGCTCCCTTTTATTTGAAGATTCAGCCTTCTTCCTAGCACAGCACTTTCCTGAATGGGTTCCTAAATGTGATACTTTTCCTTCAGAACGATGGGTTTGAAGCTGATATGGAAGGCAGTATCCAACAATTTTTCATTTGCTTGTTTGATTGTTCTTTGTACTGTCTTGCCCCTCATCAGGACAACCAACCCTCCTTTTAGCTCTAAAACTTCTGCCAATTTTCTTAAAATTTGCATGATTAGCTTTTAAATGTGGCTTAAAGTGGAACTTTTAAGTGGTGTTTGTTCATTTCTTTTCTTCCACACAACAGATACTGAAATGCAGAAGAATCTGCATCTTTCCTATAATAAAGCCAGCACTTTAAATAAACATCTAAATACACAGCACGCTTTTTATACCGATGGTTGTGCTCAGTGCTGTGGCTAATTGTGAGCAAGCAGAGCAATTGTCTTTGTTTTCTGGTTTTGTGCACAGAGCCTTGGGCACTAGACAAAAGTGCCAAGGCTTCTAATCTGCTACAAATAAAATGTTCCTCCTCTCTGAGCTTTCATGGAATTGGCTGCTGGCTTTGTTTGTACAGGTATGTAGTAAAACCTTTTAAGAATACAAAATTTGTTTTTATTCAAATTCTCTGTAAAATGTTCATCCCCCTTAAAATTACCAGATGCCTAGTCTTCCATTCTGAACAGCCACAAGATTTTCCAATGGGGAGTGTGCCCTGCTGAGAAGTCTTACTTCCATCTGGTGCTCTCTGAGATGAGTTTTCAAATACCAAAGTGACTGTTTATCCACCCATACAACTCTTAAGCCTCTGTATTTTAAAGTCTTCTGACCCTTCACTCCCCGTGTAAGGCAAACTCAAAGCCCAGACCACCCCTCACTGGTCCTTGACCGGCTCTACTGAGTCAGTAGTGATCACCGTTTGTCTGCATTTCATTTAGCACCTTTCTCACCAAATTTCTGTTTCTTTTTTTTGTTTAGCTTGTACTAACTCCCTGTCTTGCTGTTCAGTCCTTTTTCTTGTATACTTCCTTCTGACTTCCTGGTTTACCAAGCTCAAGTAAGTTTTTTAATCTCTCTTTCTTTCAAACAGAGATGTTTAAGCACAACCTTCATTTAGTTATTATAACACTTGCAAAATAACTTGAATTGTGTATGTGTGCGTATAAAATTTATATACACTATCTAAAATTAAGTGCCCCTCACTTTATGTCTCCTCTGTCTACGTCTCTTGCCTTTAATGTAGCGTTTTGTATATAGTCAGGATGACTTTTTTGTTTAGTATAGTGAATAACCTCCATTCGAACCTCAACCAACAGTCAACATGGTGAGAGTAAGATCATGTACTTTTACAGAGGCTTTAATTCTTGCAATTTATTTTTTTGTTCTATAATTTACTCCATAACTTTTCAGCCACCCAGGTGGCACCACATGGCATATAATTTATCAGCGGTTTACAGTAGGATTCAAGGTTTAGGGTTAGTGTCAGGAGCTATAATCTCTCCTGATACACAGGTGCTCTCTCCAAGAGCTTTGTGCTTGTCACACTTAACTGTCCCAATCCTTCTCCCCAGTCTAAGGTCATTTCAATGACAGAAAGCTTGTCTGGCTTCTGAGGCTCATCCTATTTTTGTATATTGTACAGCAAATGCATTAAGTATCTATTTTGTTTTTACCAAACCAAAAGTCTCAAAATCCTCAGAATTATAAATTTCAAGTTTCTGAGTGCTAAATTGTTGGGGGCAGGCTGGTGTTAGTGGTATACCAGATTAGAAATCAAATTTTGTACCAGAATTTTAAAAATTCTTACCAATTATCACTAATCACATTTCCCCATTTTAAAAGACATAGTAGACCATCAATAACTATTTAAACAGTCCTATTATTCCACTTAATAGAAGGACCACCTAATGCCCTATGTGATGGTGAAGCTTAAATCTATCTTCCTCTAAACAAGAATCTATTAGAGACTATTTATTTCTGCTTATACTGTGACTAGATCTTCTATGTTTGATAATTTTATTGCTTTTGCAAAAAGTTACACTAAGGTTAAAATACAAACAATATTATAAATGAACATATTATAAATGAACAATTTAATGAGTATCCATAAATCCACCTTTGCAATTGCTGTGTTGGTCATGAAAACATCCGCATCCTAGGCACTTTTACTATTACAGCCCAAATGCCTCTATTTCTTCCATTTTCTTCTCTCCTGCTTTTCCAGAAGCCATGGAATTACAACAGCTAGATGAAGAATGGTGCACCATCCCTGAAAATAAGGCTTTTTCAATCAAGCAGAGGAGAAAATCTCCTTCATGCTGGTGCAAGACAGCACATTCAGAGGTTCAGGGTGTAGGTAGTTTATTATGGAAACCCGAGAGAGGGAACAAATAGAGGTCAGCATACACAGAAAATAAAAGTGTTAAAAATGCTGTTTTGAATTAGAAAAGTGAGAAAAGTAAGGTATGATAGCCAAAAGAAAGGTATCCTCAGCAGTGTGATAGAGAGGGGAAAGGTTGACCATTTGAGAATAGGCTGTCTGTTTAATGTAGCATTGCAGCTAACGACTTCATCTTCAGATGTATATCTGCCAGTTTAATTTATTAGTCTGCTTACAGAACATACCTTGAGTCCCAGATTCTTGCCCTTGCAGGGATCCAAGAAGGCAGTCAGTGTATGTGGGCTATTCACAGAGCCTCACAATTGATTTTGGTCACAGACAGGATGGTAAACGATAAAAGCAGAAAAAAAACACACTTTAGGTAATTTGATGAAATATAGGTATATGTAGGATCACGCCCCATCACGAAGGCTTTTGAATGCTAAACTTGCATTTGGGGGAAGTGCTCTTTTGTATTCTGTAGCTTTGTGCTTTCTGAACTTGCACATTCATAGGAAGTCTGATCAAAACTCACTTTTCGTGGCCCAGTTTCAAACCTACAAGATTATATTTTGAATTTTCTGAGCTTTTGGGCTAATATCCACTTATTTGTGAGGACATATCATGAGTGTTCCTTTTGTGATTGGGCCAACTCACTCAGGATGATATTTTTGAGTTCCATACATTTGCCTAAGAATTTCATGAAGTACTTTTAATAGCTGAGTCATACTCTGTGGTGTTAATGTATCACAATTTCTGTATCCATTCCTCTGCCGAAGGACATCAGGATTTTTTCCAGCATCTAACTATTATAAATAAGGCTGCTATGAACATGGTGAAGATTGTGTCTTTGTTATATGTTGAAGTATCTTTTGCATATATGCCCAGGAGTGGAATAGCTAGGTCTTCAGGTAGTATTATGTTCAATTTTCTGAGAAATCACAAGACTGATTTCCAGAATAGTTGAACCAGCTTACAACTCTACCAACAATGGAGAAGTGTTCCTCTTTCTCCACATTCTTGCCCAAATCTGTTGTCACCTGAGTTTTTAATCTTAGCCATTCTGACTGGTGTGAGGTGGAATCTCAGGGATGTTTTGGTTTGCATTTTCCTGATGACTAAGGTTGCTGAACATTTCTTTAGGTGCTTCTTGACCACTCGATATTCCTTAGCTGAGAATTCTTTGTTTAGCTCTGCACTCCATTTTTGAATAGGGTTATTTGGTTCTATGGAGTCTAATTTCTTGAGCCCTTTGTATATATTGGATATTAGCCCTCTATCATATGTAGAATTGGTAGATATCTTTTCCCAATCATTTGGTTGCTGTTTTGTCCTATTTACAGTATCCTTTGACTTATAGAATTCACAGTCCACAAGAAGCTCGAGAAGAAGGAAGACCAAAGTGTGGGTGTTCCAGTCATTCTTAGAAGGGGGAAACAAAATATTCACAGTAGGAAGGTATACAAAGTATGTATCAGAGACTGAAGAAAAGGCCATCCAAAGACTGTCCCACTTGGGGATTCAGCCCATATACAGCCACCAAACCCAGACAATATTGCTGATGCCAATAAGTGTATGCTGACAGGAGCCTGATACAGCTGTCTCCTGAGAGGCTCAGCCAGAGCCTGACAAATACAGAGGCAGAAGCTTGAAGTCAACCATGGGACTGGGAATGGAGTACAAAATGGAGGAGATAGAGAAAGCATCAAAGGAGCTGAAGAGGTTTTCAACCCTGTAGGAAGAACAACAATAACCAACCAGATCCCCCAGTGCTTCCAGGGACTAAACCACCAACCAAAGAGCACACATGGAGGGACCCATGGCTCCAGCCACAGATGTAGCAGAGAATGGCCTTATCCAGTATCAATGGAAGAAGAGGACTTTGGTTTTGTAAAGATTTTATGACCCAGCTAGGGTAGTAAGGCTGGAGGGAGTCCGTGGGTGGGGCAGCACTCTCATAGAGGCAGGGGGAGGGAAGATGAAATAGAAAAATTTCAGACAGAAAACCAGGAAAGGAGATAGCATTTGAAATGTAAATAAAAAGTATCCATTAAAAAATAAATCAAACCTACAAGATAATAGAAGGGCACTAGAGGCTATCCTTCCTTCTTTTCTCCCTCCTTCCTTCCCTTCCTCCCTCAATCTCTCCCTCCATTTCTCCCTCTCTCCTTCCTTCACTCCTTTCTTTACTTCAGTCTCCTTTAATTTCTTGCTCTATAGTAATTTGAAAACCTGCTGGCTTGCTTCCTTTTTCTTCCTTCCTCCTTCCTACTCTTTCTCCATTTTTGTTCCTCCCTCCACCACTCCTTCCTTCCCTCCCATCTTTCCTTTTCTCCCCACATTTCTATCTTTGGCCTTATATCTCTAGTTTTATTCAGCTTTTGTCCGGACTGTAGGTATTTTTATAAATTACTGCTCACACAGGGATTATTATTAGTATTAGCTCACTGGAGGACATTTAAACTCAATTAGAGAGTCTGACTGCTCTATAGGTCATCATTGTTGGAATTAACTGGTTGAGAAAAGGGAAATATGTGTGAATTAGGGAGAGGAGATGAATGCTCAATTCTATCATTTGGGAGCTGTGGGATCACTAGAGAGTTTGTTTTACTTATTAATGCTTATAAGAGAGTAACCAATATGATTATTGTTCAGAACTGTGTTATATAAAAAGATGACTTACTATTTCATCAATTTTTAAGGTAAAATAGGGATGAATTGATAAAATAAGGAGTTGGGATTCAGGAAGGAAGCTGAACACTAATCAGAGGTATCTTCTATGAATGGAAGGGAAGGCATGCAAATTGTGGACACTTGCATCAAGAAATGGATAGTGGATAAGGCCCAAGTCTTAGGCCAGCAAAGAGGAGTCTAACTTCTGACAGTTTATTTCCCATTTGCTTCACTGTCCATTTATAGCCAGAGCCATACTTTTCTTCTTCATGATATCATTAATACAGAGAAAGGCAAAGGAGCAAGGCTAGATGAAATGATGGCTGCCTGAAATTTTTTGTATTGTCTACTGAACAATCCCAATTATATCTGCAACTTTGTACTTGAGTTTGGAATATAAGGGTGAAGGTATAATTGGATCTCATCTTCAAACAACCAGAGTAATAAAAAAGAAATAAGAGTGGAATTTCATAGCAGTTCAATTTGAGAACCCTTGTAGATGCTCAATTTGAGAACTCGCATAACAATTACCTGTGTATTAACAGATCATAGCTGAGTCTTGATTTTTCACCTCAGTGAACATTTTTTTCTCTCGCAATAAAACAAGCAGTACTTTCTTTCCTTATTATGCTAAAACTGCCAGTGGGATTCATTTAATAAGAATTAAGTGTGAATATATTACAACATCAAATTATGCACCATGACATGACTGGTGTGAAAGCATAGGGAGCTGCAGGATTCCTTAAAGTTAATTCAAGCTGAGCTCAGTAGAAAAATTCGTAATTACTTTCTAGAACCTATGGTCCTGTTTTTAGTTCCTTGTGTCACTAGGATTATAGTTTATTTGATCAAATGCTCTTGAAAGGCATTATTAGTAGGAATGGGCCAAAAAAATGGTGTCATTCTTTTTATATGTAGATTTGCTCCTAGCTTTCACTATTAAATGCATCCTTGCAAATTATTTTGAGAAATTACAGCTGGATTTTGACAAATCTATGATTTATGTTTAAAAAGAAACATTGAATTCTACCTCCCATGGAGAATGAACTTCCTTGCGTTGTCATTTCTGACAGATGGTCAAGATCCATTTTTAATAGATTCATGATTAAGATTCATTAATTCTCAAAGCAGCATATTCATTCATAGCATAAAATAGTAGAAGCTGCAGTCAAATTCCAGGTGATTCAATAGTCTGTCTGGAGTGAAGTTTCTCAAGCTTATCTGATTTGTATTTTCTGGAATTGAACCAGCAAGTCTCAACATGAATCGGGAAATCTGTATCTTGGCTCATACCAAATGGTTATTCATGTATAGAAACACTTTGTCAAGCACTTTTCAAATGTGAATGTGGAGGTGAGTCAGCTATAGAATACATTTAAAAACAGAATAATTAAATTATGTGAAATGTGATCTACTGTTCTGTATTCCTTTTGAATTCCCAGGGCATGTTAATGTTGTTTTTCTGTCCACAATACTTTGGATAGTAAGATTCTTGAATAATGGCATACCTCACTTTTAAGAGAATCTTTAAGATATCATGGAAGATAACAAACTTTCATTAGCTCATAGATCATCTTCAAGCAATCTCTGATTATTTTATTAGTTTCTTACACAGTATTAACATGCTATTTCCCCACTACATTTGTCATCTTAATTTCTTCTGAATTCACCTTGACTTGTTATTTTTCATTTTCTGGACTATAATGCACACAATTTTGCAAAAATGTTAAAATTTCCATTCAAATTATCATTAATTAACTTAATCCAATTTTTTAACATCGCTAAAATATAAGAAGCTCTGACTTGGTAACAAATCTAAATTTTTCTTGCTTAAACTACAGGTAAGTTTGGTCATCTGGAAGCCAATTCAATTTATGTTGGGAGTGCTACATTAAACACTATAGCTCATTGTTAAATTTTCCATTTCAATTTTTCTTTAAAAAAATTATTCCAGAATAGGGTCCTTTCCAGCCCACAGTGAGAGCCAAGTCTCTGTCATCTGGACTCCAGATCTGCCCCAAAAGGATGTGCTTTCAGATAAGCTGCACAGGCTCTTTTTCACCTGGACCAGCAGAGAGCCTGGGACACATGCACAATGAGGTCGTATCAGAAGTTTTCAGAGCTCAGAGGGTGCTGTGCTCTCTAGAAAAGGGTTCTTTCCAGCCCATAGTGAGGGCTGGGTATCTGTCATAGGGACTTGGGAACTGCCCAGAAAAGGTGGTGCTAAAAGATCAACTCCACAGGCACTTTTACATCTGGACCAGAGGTGAACCTCATGCATAGGTCCAGGGAGGTCACACCAGGGGTTCTTGGAGAGCAGACAATGCTGTGCTTTCTGAAAAAGGGTACTTTTTGGCCTAGAGAAAGAGCTGGGTTTCCACCAGTAGGACACTGGACCTGTGGGCAGAGTGCTGAGTTCCCAGAACAGCCTCACAAGACAGAACTGAGTCACTGCCATCAGAACTCAATACTTGCCCACAAAGAGCCAAAAACTCAGAAGCAATTTTCTTCCTTAGTCCTTGGGCCCTTAGATCCACAAGAAAGACAGGCACCAGTCAGTGACAACAAGATCACCTATAATCAGAGATAAATAGATGGCAAGAGGAAAGTGAAAGAATGTAAGCAATGAAATCCAAGACAACCAGGCAACAACAGAACCTAGATCTGTGACCACAGAAAGTAGTGGATTGCCAAACACAAAGAAAAACAAGAATTTGACGTGAAATCAACTTAATGATGAAGATGGAGATCTTCGAGAAGTGCATGAATAACTCCCTTAAATAATTACAGGAGAAACAGGAGAAATCACTCAAAAGAACTACAGAAAAACATATCCAAACAAATGATGGTATTGAAAACAGAAATAGAAACAATAAAGAAAACACAAAAAGAGACAACCCAGGAGATTGAAAACCTAAAAAAGAAAAGAGGAGTCACAAATGTAAGCATCACCAATAGACTACAAAAGATAGAAGAGAGAATCTGAGGGGCCAAAGGCAACATAGAAAACATATACAAAACAGTCAGAGAAGATGCAAAAGCCAAAAAGCTTCTAACCCAAAATATCCAGGAGATCCAGGACACAATGAGAAGACCAAACCTAAGGATAACAGGAATAGAAGAGGGCAAAGAATATCAACTAAAAGTCACAGTAAATATCTTCAACAAAATTATAGAATAAAACTCCCTTACCCTTAAGAATCAGATGACCATTAGCATAAATGAAGCCTGCAGAACTCCAAATAGATTGGACCAGAAAAGAAATTCTTCCTGACACATAACAATCAAATCACCAAATGCTCAAAATGAAGAAAGAATATTAAAAGTAGTAAGGGAAAAAGAACATGTAACATATAAAGGCAGATAAATCAGAATTACAGCAGACTTCTCAACAGAGACTATGAAAGCTAGAAGATCCTGGACTCAATCCTAAACATCTATGCTCCAAATACAACATCACCCATATTCATAAAAGAAACCACATTCATAAAACATATATTGCACCACATACAATAATAGTGGGAGACTTCAACACCCCACTCTCATCAATGGACAGATCATGGAAGCAGAACCTGAACAGAGACACAGAGAAACAAGCAGAGGTTATGAACCAATTGGAATTAACTGACATCTACAGAAAATTTCATTGTAAAACAGAAGAATACATCTTCTCAGCACCTCACAGCACCTTTTCAAAACTGACCATATAGTAGGTCACAAAACAAGCATCAATAGATATAAGAAAATTGAAATACTCCCTTGAATCCTATCAGATCTCCATGGACAAAGGCTAGTCTTTAATAACAACAAAGACAACAAAAATCCCACATACACATGGTAGCTGAACAAAATGGTAGCTCTACTCAAATATAACATGGTCAAAGAAGAAATAAAAAAGGAAATTAAAGATTTTTTAGAATTTAATGAAAATGAAAACACAACATACTTAAACCTATGGGATGCAATAAAAGCAGTACTAAGAGGAAAACTCATTGCTCTGAGTGCTTCCAAAAAAAAAAAAAAAAAAAAAAAAAAAAAAAGGAAAAAAAAAAAAAAAAGAAAAAAGAACTGGAGAGAATACACTAGCAACTTGACAGCACAGCTGAAAGCTCTAGAACAAAAAGAAGCGGATACACCCAAGCGGAGTACAAGAGAATAAATAAATAAATAAATAAATAAATAAATAAAATCAAACTTACTGAAAAAAATTAACCAAGTTAAAAAGAAAACTATACAAAGAATCAACAAAACCAGAAGCTGGTTCTTTGAGAATATGAACAAGATCGATAAACTCTTAGCCCGACTAACTAGAGGGCACCAAGACAGTATCCAGATTAACAAAATCAGAAATAACAACAAACTGAAGAAATTCAAGAAATAATTAGGTTCTATTATAAAAGCCTATATTCAACAAAATTGCAAAATCTGGAGGAAATGGACACATTTCTAGACAGATACCAGTTACCAAAGTTAAATGAAGATTAGAGAAACCTTCTAAACAATTTCATAACAACTAAAGAAATAGAAGCAGTCAATAAATTTCTCCAAAACAAACAAACAAAATAAAACAAAACAAAAAAAGCCCAGGACCTGATAGGTTCAGTGCAGAATTCTATCACACATTAATTGACTACCTAATATCAATACTCTCCAAAGTATTCTACAAAATAGTATCAGAAAAAAAAAAACGCTACCCAACTCTTTCTTTGAAGCCACCATTATTCTCTTTCCTAAACAGCACAAAGACCCTACAAGGAAAGAGAACTTCAGACCAATATACCTCTTGAAAATTGATACAAAAACACTTAATAAAATTCTTGGAAATCAAATTCAAGAACACATCAAAACGATCATTCACCATGATCAAGTAGGCTTCAACGCTGGGATGCAGGGATTGTTCAATATACAAAAATTTATCAGTGTAATCTGCCATATAAACAATGCCCCCCAAGAAAAACCCCACACAATCATCACATTAGATGCTGAAAAAGCATTTGAAAAAAATTCAACACCCCTTCATGTTAAAAGTCTTGGAAATAGCAGGAATCCAAGGCACATGCCTAAACGTAATAAAAGCAATATACAGAAAACGAATAGCCAACATCAAACTAAATGGTGAGAAACTTCAGGCCATCCCACTAAAATCAGGGACTAGACAAGGCTGCCCACTCTCCCCCTACCTATTCAATATAGTACTGGAAGTCCTGGCCAGAACAATTAGACAACAAAAGAAAATCAAAGAGATAGAAATTGGAAAGGAAGTCAAAATATAACTTTATGCTTATTACATGATAGTATACTTAAGTGATCCCAACAGTTCCACCAGAAAACTTTTATAGCTAATAAACAAGTTCAGCAAAGTGGATGGATATAAAATTAACTCAAACAATTCAGTAGCCTTTCTGTACTCAAAGGACAAACATGATGAGAAAGAAATTAGGGAAATGATACCCTTTCCAAAAGTCAAAAACAATATGAAATAACTTGGTGTGACACTAACTAAGCAAGTGAGAGATCTATATGACAAGAACTTCAAATCTCTGAAGAAGGAAATTAAAGAAGATCTCGGAAGATGGAAATATCTTCCATGCTCATGGATTGGAAGAATTGATATTGTAAAAATGGCTATTTTACCAAATGCAATCTATAGATTCAATGCAATCCCCATCAAAATTCCAACCCATTTCTTCATAGAGTTGGAAAGACCATTATGCAAATTCATCTGGAATAACATAAAACCTAGAATAGTAAAATTTATTCTCAATAACATGAAAACTTCTGTGGGAATCACCATCCCTGACCTTAAGCTATATTACAAAGCAATTGTGTTAAAAACCCAAGGTATTGGTACAGAGATAGGCACGTAGATCAATGGAACAAAAAAGAAGATCCAGAAATGAACTCTCACACATGTGATCACTTGATTTTTGACAAAGGAGTTTAAAACTTGAATGGAAAAAGCACAGCCTCTTCAACAGATTGTGTTGGCTCAACTGGCAGTCAGCATGCAGTGGAACAAATATAGATCTTTTCTAATCTCCTTGTACAAAGCTCAAGTGCAAGTGAATCAAAGATCTCCACATTAAACCGGGTACATTGAAACTATTAGAAGAGAAAGTGGTGAAAATCTTAGAACATATAGGCACAGGGGAAAAATTTCCTGAACAGAACATCAGTGGCTTGTGCTCTAAGATCAAGAATCAATAAATGGTACTTCGTGATATTGCAAAGTTTATGTAAGTCTAAGGACACTGTCAAGAAGATAAAACAGCAGCTAACACATTCAGAAAGGATCTTTACCAATCCCACATCTGATAGATGTCTGATATCCAACATATACAAGAAACTCAACAAGTTAGATTCCAGAGAATAAAACAATCCTACTAAAAATGGGGTACAGAGCTAAATAAAGAATTTTCAACCCAGGAATATCAAATGGCTGAGAACTACGTAAGAAAATGCTCAACATCCCTAGTCATGAGGGAAATGCAAATCAAAACAACCCTGAGATTCCACCTCACACAAATTAGAATGGCCGAGACCCAAAACTCAGATGACAGCAGAGTCTGGTGAAGATGCTGAGAAAGGGGAACACTCCTCCACTATTGGTGAGATTGTAAACTGGTACAACCACTCTGGAAATCAATCTGGCAGTTTTGCAGAAAATTGGACATAGTACTACCTGAAGACCCAGTTAATCCACTTCTGGGCATATACCCTAAAGATGCTCCAACATATAATGGCACATGCACCACAATGTTCATAGCAGCTCTATTTATAATAGCCAGAAGCTGGAAAGAACCCAGATGTCCTTCATTAGATGAATGGATACAGAAATTGTGGTACATTTACACAAAGGTATACTACTCAGCTATTAGGAACAATGATTTTATTAAATTTTTAGGAAAATGGAATGATCTAGAGAATATCATCCTGAGTGTGGCAACCCAATCATGAAAGAACAGACATCATATGCAGTCATTAATAATTGGATACTAGCCTCAAAAGCTGAGTTGCTTCAGGGAACTCTAGTAATTTTCAGTGCTGTTTACCCCTTCTGGAGGACACTTAATTTTCAGAAGAGTCTGGGCTGATAGTGAAATTAATTTATTTATGCCATTTTACTTTTCTTAGACTACCCAGGCTCTGATTCCCTCCTCCCACTCAATTCTTAATTCATGACTGACACAATAAATAAGCCTTATATGCAGGTGCATTTTGTTGACATGATGGAGCAACCAGCTAGAACTCTTAAGTATTTCCTTGATATCTACAACTGAACCTGACTTAGCCAGATTTGTCCTTTTCTATGACTGAGTCATCAGTCAATCTCCTATGCACAAACTTTGGGTTCATAGCTATCATAATACTATTGTAGCCAAATGCCAGGATATTATATTAATGCTTTTCTTAGTGGAATGTAGGCTTCTTGGTGTAAGAGACATGTTCTATAGATTTTATTAGTCTTGAGTGCCAGGCCAGTGTCTCTCCAATACTATATGTTTAACTAACATATTTGTTTGAAAAATAATACTGTTATGTGTTTAGAATACACCTGCATGTTCAAGCCCCTTAAAATATCATTAAGTTTTACAATAAACAATGTGACATTTTCCCATTAAAAATTATCCCAATTGTTCCCTTATAAAACAAATAATTTCTTTCCGCTTTTTTCATCCTTCCATGTCTTTTCTTCACCTACTTTTATTGGGTATAGCTTTGTGCTACCCCAAACTTTGCTCTGGGATAAAATTAGCTTCCATTTAGATTCCATTAAACCCGCAGGTAAAAGACACAGATATAGTTATTCATTTTCTTTCATTCTTCTGTTAGATATTTTGTTTATATACATTTCAAATGTTATCTCCTTTCCCAGTTTCACATCTGGAAACCCCCTATCAAATCCTCCCTCCACCTGCTTCTATGAGAGTGCTCCCTTACATAACCATCCAATCCCACTCCCTTCCCTGGCTTTCTCTATACTGGGCCAGCAAGCCTTCCCAGGACCAACAGCCTCAACTGCTATTGAAGACTACCAAGGCCATCCTTTGCTACATATATGGCTGAAACCATGAGTCCCCCCGTGTGCATATTTTAATTGGTGATTTAGTCCCTGAGACCTTTGAGGGGTCTGGTTGGTTGACATTGTTGTTATTCCTATGGATTACAAAACTCTTCAGCTTCTTCAATTGTTTCTCTAACTCCTCCACTTGGAATACTATGCTCAGTCCAATGCTTGGCTGCAAACATCCACTTCTGTATTTGTTAGACTCTGGCAGAGCCTTTCAGGAGAGAGCTATATGAAACTCTGGTTATCAAGCACTTCTGGGCACCAGCAATACTGTCTGGGTTTGTTGTCTGTATATGGGATGAATCCCCAGGTGGGGCAGTCTCTGGATGGCCCATCCTTCAGTCTCTGCTCCATTCTTTTTCTCCATTTTTTCCCTTGACTATTTTGTTTCCCCTTCTAAGAATGACAGAAGCATTCACACTTTGTTCTTTATTCTTCATGAGCTTTCTGTGGTCTGTGAATTGTATCTCGGGTATTCTGAGATTTTCTGCTACTATCCACTTATCAGTGAGTACATACCATGTATGTACTTTTGGGACTCAGTTTTCCAACTCAGGGTGATAGTTACATCCATTTGCCTAAGATTTTTATGAAGTCATTGTTTTTAATAGCTGAGTAGTACTTCATTGTGTAAATGTACTACCTTTTTGGTATCTCTTGCTCTGTTGAAGAACATTTGGATTATTTCTAGTTTCTGGATATTATAAATAAGGGTTTTATGAAAGCAGTGAAGCACGTGACATTTTATGTTGGAGCAACTCTTGGGTATGTATTACCAGGAGTGGTATAGCTGGGTCCTCAGGTAGTACTATGTCCAATTTTTTTTTTGTCAGAGATATTGTCAGAGTAATTTCCAGAGCAGTTGTACCAGCTTGCAATTTCACCAACAATAGAGGAGTGTTTCTCTTTCTCTTCATACATGCTACATCTGCTATTACCAGAGTTTTTGATCTCAGTTATTCTGACTGATGTGAGGTGGAACCTCAGTGTTGTTTTGATTTTCATTTCTCTGATGACTAAGGATGTAGAACATTTCTTTAGGTGCTTCCCAGCCACTCTATATTCCTCAGTTGAGAATTCTTTGTTAAATTTTTTATCCCATTTATAATAGGGTTATTCAATTCTCTGGTGTCTAACTTCTTGAGTTCTTTGTATATATTGGATACTAGTCTTCTATTAGATGTAGGATTGGTAAAAATCTTTTCCCAATCTGTTGGTTGTCATTTTGTCCTATTGGAATGTCCTTTGCCTTACAAAAGTGTTGCAATTTTATGTGGTCGCCTTGTCTATTGTTGATCTTAGAGCATTAACCATTGGTGTTCTGTTCAGAAAATTTTACTTTGTGCCCATGTGTTCGAGGCTCAGCCCCACTTTCTTTTCTGTTAGTTTCAGTGTATCTGGTTTTATTTAGAGGTTCTTGATCTATTCGGACTTGAGCTTTGTACAAGGAGATATGAATGGATTGATCTACTTTCTTTAACAAGGTGACCACCAGTGGAACCAGCACCATTTGTTGAAAATGCTGTTATAGAAGAAAACTTTTCTAACATAAAGAGATGCCTATTAATATAAAAGAAGCCTCTCTCTATCTTTTCAATATATCATTTGAAGTCCTAGCCAGAGCAATTAGACAACAAAAGAAAGTCAAAGGGAAACAAGTCAGAAAGAAAGAAGTTTGAGTATGTGTCTAGGAGTGGTATAGCTGGGTTGTGAGGAAGAACTACTCCCAATTTTCTGAGAAACTGCTAGACTCGTTTCCAGACTGGTTGTACAAAGTTGTACACCTATCAGCAATGAAGGGGTGTTCCTCTTCACATCCTCGCAAGCATGTCTGTCAGCTGAGTTTTTGATCTTAGCTATTCTAACAGGTTTCACATGGTGGTTTTCGTTTGCATTTTACTGGTGAGTAAGAACTTTGAACATTTCTTTAAGTGCTTCTCAGCCATTCAAGATTCCTCTGTTGAAAATTCTCTGTTTAGCTCTGTAACATTTTTTTTTTTAAACTGTGTTATTTGGATTGCTAGTGTCTAACTTCTTGAGTTCTTTAGAAATTTTGGATATTAGCCCCCGGTCAGAGATAGTAGTGTTGGTCCCAGTCTGTAGGATCAGATGACGGGAAAGACAGGAACAATGGACAAATGGCCATGAGAATCAATAGAAATCTATTAACTCACACTGATGGAGGCTTGGGAACATCTAGATGACATATAAGAGACTTGGGATAGGAAAGAGTCCTGAGAATTAATGGGAGGTGACTTTAGCTGAGACTGGCAGCATTGGGAATTTGGATCCTGAAGAGGCCATCTCCTGTAGTCAGGTAAGGACCCCAGCAGTACAATAGGGACACCAACCCATTCACAAACTTTCAACACAAAATTTATCTAGTCTTCAAGAAATGAAGGGATGAGGGATGGGTCTGATCAAGGAATAACTGGCCTATCTTGAGACCCATCCTAAGTGCAATCTTCAATCTCTGACACTATTAATGATACTCTGTTATACTTTCA
Organism: Micromys minutus; assembly: GCF_963924665.1. Lineage (NCBI taxonomy): Eukaryota > Metazoa > Chordata > Mammalia > Rodentia > Muridae > Micromys > Micromys minutus. The sequence continues at coordinate 30,904,133 of NC_137963.1, forward strand.
AACTGGATCCTTACATGGTTGTTTTCTAAGCCCCATCCAGCAGATGACACAAAGGAATGCAGAGAACCAGAGCCAAACACTGGATGAAGCTTGGGGACTCTTATGGAAGAATTGGGGAAAGGACTGAGGACCTTGTATGGCGATAGGAACTCCATGGGAAGACCATTAGTGTTAAGTAATCTGGATATTTGGGGGCTCTCGGAGACTGAACTAAACAACCTAAAGGTATGTATGGGCTGTACCTAGGTCTCCTGCAGATATATATCTCATTTGCAGCTGGATCTTCATGTGGGTCCAGAACAACTGAAATGGGGGCTATCCCTAAGCTGTTACCTGTCTGTGGAATAGATTCCTCTTGTTGGGCTGCCTTGTCTAGCTTCAGTGGGACAAAATGTCTAGCCTTACAGAGACTTGACAAGCCAGGTTGGAAAGATACAGGTGGGGGAAGCAGAGCTCTACACTCTCAGGGGGAGAAAGTGTGTGAAGGACTGTAGGAGGGAAAGGCTAGGGGAGGCAGCAATCTAGATATAAAATGAATAAATTCATTTTTAAAAGGAAAAAAATCTAGTCAATTATTTGCCCATTTATTGATCGGATAGTGTTATTCTGATGTTTAAGTTTAGAGCATTTTATACTTTCCAGACATTAGTGTCATTTTAGAATTGTAATTGAGGGCTAAAGACTTGATTCAAGGATTAAGAGCACTCCTTTTTCGAGTAGAAGACAAAGTTCAATTATCAATACTAACAGTGTCTCACAACTTCCTGTAATTACAATATGGGGGGTCCAATGCTCTCCTTGACCTCTGCAGGCATCAAGTATGCATGTAGCACACAAACATACATGTAAGAAAAACACTTCTATACATAAAGTAAAATAAAATAATAAACCTAAGATAATTTTTAAAATGAAGTATAATTGGTAGATTGAAGATGATGTCTTTATGCAGGAAGACAGGTCTAGGATAAAGAGAGGCCTGCCATTGGACGAGAAGGAAAGAGAGGCAGAAACAATGTTTTAGAAAAAGTAAGAGTAGTCTGAGTGAGGAGAAGGAGCAACTACGAAAACAGGTTAAAATTTTTTTTCTATGCATAGATACAGGTTATTATAGACATTTTAAAGAGATGGTGTCTACAGTATTTTGTACTGTGCAGATGGGAAAACTATATCTTATTAATTGCATCACAGGTATTGTATGTTGTGTTCTTTCATGTGGCAAGGAAATTGAATTCAAGAGAAAGTACAGTGGTGGTGTGAACAAGCCCACTGAGGAATTGGGATGTCTATGCCTGGCAAGAAACAAGTAAGTGAAAGACATGTGACAGGGTGCTGCACTGGAGTGGCTCTCAGACCACCCAGATTAGTGAGACTACCTTGCTGGACAGCGTGAGATGTGTGAGCCTAGAAGTGGTAACAACTTGCCAAGAAAATTGTGAGTGAGCACAGCTCAGAGCATCTGGGCCATAGAGAGCCAGGAAAGTGTGGAGTGGTATGTACAGAAACCAGTTGCCATTTAAAAAATAAAATTTACCACAACAGTAGGTTTCTCCCAATTCTATACTCTTTCTTCACTATCATAAACATCCCCTTAAATGTTGAAAACTTTTAAATTTCATTCAATCTCATTTGTTAAATCTTGAGATAATGTTTGTTTTATTGAAGTTACTTTCAGTCCCTTCCATTATCTACATTTAAAATATTTCTTCCATGTTTCATGTTGCCACTTTTAGAACTTCTGACCACATACCAAAATCTTTGGTAAGTTTTAACTGATGTTTGTGAAGTGAGAAAGATTTGGAACTAGTCTCACTTTGGTAAGTTTTCTATATTTCCAGAACCATTTATTAAAGAGGTTCTTTTCTATACCATGTGCTTTTAATATGTTTGTTGACATTTAGATGGCTATTGGTGTATGGGTTTATTAGACTTCTGTACTAAAATATTTGGTGTTTCTGTTTTGTTGTGAATACTGTGTTGGTTTTGTTATCACATCTCCAAAGTATGATTTGAAAGAGGGTAGACTGAAATGGCTGATCAAGTTTTGCAATATTCCATGTGAAATTTATAACTCTCTGTTTCTAGTTCTTTGAAGAATGTTATTGGGATTTTTATGGAAATTTTGCTATCTAATCTCCATTGTTTACTATACTTAGACTCACCTGCATATGCATCTCTAGGTATGTTGGCCAATATATTTTTATGTCAAAGCTTAAATGTAAGGAAAGACTATTTGAATGCAACCCCAGGTAACTGTCTCTTACTGAATAAAAAGAAGAAACTGTGTGGAGCACCGGTATCCATCTCTCAGCTTCAGACTGTAGATTCAATGTAAACAACTCCCTCACCCTCCATGCTCTTCCACAAAGGCAGACTATAGTCCTTCTAAAAAATGAGAGCCAAATTAAATTATTTTTCTTTTAAGAAACATTTGTCTGATATTCATCACAACTAACAGTGAAAATATGTAGATTGCTTTCAGTAATATATTGATTTTTCCCATTAATTCTATCAGCACATGAGCATGGGAAGTCTTTCCAGTTGGTATCATCTTCTTCAGTTTCTCTCTCTGGTGTTTTAAAGAGATATTTTACCTCCTTATCTAAGGTTATTCATGGAAACACACACACACACACACACACACACACACACACACACACAAACACAAACACACCTATAGAAATTTTATTTTAATATTTCTTGGTGGTTATTTTATATATTTTAATTTTTGTCTTATGTGAATGAATGTTTTGCTTGTGTGTATGTATGTGTACCACATATGTGCTTTGTGCTTGCTGAAGGGGTCAAAATGTGTTGAATCACATGTAACTGGAGTTCCAGACAGTTGTGAGCTAAACCCGAGCAAGAGTAGCAACGTTCTTAGTTTCTGTGCCATCACTCCAGCCTTCTTGATAAGTTTTTAAATTTATTTATTGGAAAGCTATCAACTTTGGTATGCTGACTTTATAACTTGTTATTTTGCCTAACGTATTTATCAACTGTAAGAATTTCTTGCAGATCCTTAGCAGACTTAAAAATGATTGTTCTATCTGCAAACAGATAATTTGACATCTTCTGTTCCCACTTCTTTCTTTTTATTTCTACCTTTTGTCTTAGGGCCGTAACAGGTAAACTTTCAAGTGCTCTACTGAACTAGATTATCTTACTGAATGCTTGACTTTGACAAAATGTTTTAATTTTTTCTCCATTTAGCTCTAATTCTGTTAGGGTCATTGTTATGTTAAGGCATGTTCTTTTTATTCTGGCTTCTTCAGGAAGAAAGTTGGATTTTGCTAAAAGGTTTTGATTCTACAATTGGGATGGCCATGTAATTTATATCTTTAAGTCTATTTTTGCAGTGTGTTACAATTGTTGATTTCAATTGGCAATATCCTCAATGTGTCTTCATTATATGGAAATGTACAGAAATACAACTAAAGTTTTCTGTTTTTTTTTTTTAGGTAAATATGTATGCATCAATAATATAGACTTGGATATGTAACATGGAACCAAAAACTAAAAAATATATTGATTTTAAAAATCATAAAAGATTGTAATTAATTATTGAATGTATTAGTCAACATTAGTTAATTTGTCAGGTGCTAGAATTCCCATCCTGGTCAGGACTGTTAATCAAAGTCTTAGGAAAGAGAAACCATTTCTGCAGAAAAGCACTTTGCTGCTGAAAAAGAAATAAGGTGACTAGTTACATCTTTATGCCCAACAACTGATTTTCAGTATTTTAAGGTCTTCTTTTCTGTCAAAAATCATGTTGATTTAAATTAGAAACAAGCCAAAACCGGTCTGATAATAAACAAAACCATTGCTAGTTCTCCTCTTCTCCAGTGCTCTATAGTTTGTTTTTTTTTCTTACTGTTTCCACCTTCTTGAGTCCTTTTGTCTTTTGTTTCCTTATCCATCTGTCTTCTCTGTTTCCTTGAATCTTTTCTATATGTAAAAATGTTGACTCAAAATAATACCATCTTACACTTGTTGATGAATTGGAATCTGTTTGTAGCCTATTAATATTATTTTTGATGCTCTATCAGAAACTCTGCTTAAACAAAGGGACTGAGAATATTTCTCAACAGGCAAACATACATGGGACTAGGATTTGCTGAAAACAAAAAGCATAGACTTATATGTTGTCTGTCACTCAATATCAACTGTCCTCAGCTTCTCTGAGTCAGTCATCCAAAGCTTTTTATTGCTGTGTCAATAGCTTTTTTAGTAATGAGGACTAGCAATGGTGGGCACCTAAGAACCTTTCTTTCCAGTATGAGAGAAGAACCAAATTTCACTATAATATTTATTAATTTCTCCCCCTCTCTGTCTCTGTCTATTTCTTTTAGTATTTTTCTCCCTGTATATCTGTCAAAGAAATTTTAAAGCCTTTATTAATAAGGAGAAATAGCTTCCTTATATGAAAGAAACTATCAGTTTTTCAGATCTAGGTTCAATAAACAAACTGAAGCAGAGATCACAACTCTGATAGTTTCATTTCAATAGAAAAGAAAGTTAAGGAAAGTTTAGGACAAAGAGGTTGAAAGCAGATCTTTTACTGTAGTAATTAATTAAGATTTAAAAATTTTTATGATATGCCATTTGAGATTGTTTTGCCACCAAGATGAGAACCATGATAAATGATAAATAAGCAAGCTGTGTGTCCAGATGAATAAACATTCTAAATTATTCACAAAGATATAAATTAGATTACTGTGTATTCTGAAGCAAAAATGAAATATTTGTTCTTTACTACCTAGTCGTCTTACTGTTTAAAAAGAAAATACTCATAGAAAAAAATAAATCATTGACAACACAGTTGTTTTCTGTTTTCAGTTCAGATGACTAAAATATGTGAAAAAATAACCTTGGTTTTTTAAATAGGTAAGGGCTGTGGTTTAAAACAGAAACTCTTCATCAAAGTTTTACTTAAGTCTTATCCTGCTAAATTCTAGAGAGACTTGAAATTTGAGCTCTATCAGTTTTCTACCAGAAAAAGTTATGAACTCTAGAAGTTTGGCTAGAGATCCTAAATTACATAAGACAGTTCCACACAACCAGGAATGATCCACTCTACCTAAAATGTCAATAGAGTCTTGATTCAAAGAAAAACAGTTTCTATAGCAAATAATGTTAAACAGAAAACTAGTCGTCCAAGACCATATCCAAAGTACACAGATTAGAAACTTTGTTCATGGTATTAAATTCCACAGCTTTCTGTCTATGTTTCAGTTTTACCCCTCAAGAGTATGCATTGATGCTAGGGGCTTGTTACCTAATTGGTTCTTGATATATCAGTAAGAAAAACTATGGGCCAATTGCTGGGAGGAAAGTACATGTAGGACTTCTGGGTCAATAGAGTTAAAGGGGAACACAAGGAAGAAGAGGAAGGGTTTTGCCATGCTGTAGAGGGAGAAGAACCTAGCATCCTGATGAGGTCTCAGGAGAAGTTTTAGCCTGTGGCTATTTCTATAGTCAGGTGGTCTGGAATGTTTGGCAAGAACTAGATGGGGCTAACAGCGGGGAGGTAAAGAGCAAAGTATTGATAATGGCATGCTATTTCAGGCAGGAAACAGAAGTACCTAGGAATTGTGCCAAATATGGAAGTTGAAAATGAACAACTCTGCAGAGTAAAGTCTGTGTCACTGCTCTTCAGAACCAAATTCCACCCAGAAAGAGGTGGTCTCCCTGGATTGCTGACACACCTAAAATTAGAGGCTCACAGGGTCACAGAGTCACAGGGTCAGAGGCTCACAGGCTCACAGGCTCAGAGGAAGGACAGGCTCCAGTCAGAGAAATAAAGAACAACTAACCACATGATCATTCCATTAGATACTGAAAAAACATTTGACAAAATTCAACACCCCTTAAAGGTAAAAGTCTTGGAAAGTTTAGAAATTCAGGACTAATACCTAAACAAAGCAAAAGCAATATACAGCAAACCAGTAGCCAACATAAAACAATATGAAATGAAACTTAAAGCAATCCCACTAAAATCAGGGACTAGTGAAGTCCATATCTGTTCAATATAGCATTTGAGGACCTAGCAAAGCAATTAGAACACAAAAGGAGGTCAAAGGAAGTACAAATTTGAATGGAAGAAAGTAAAAAAAATCACTATTTTCAGATGATATGATAATATACTTAAGTGACCACAAAACTTCCACCATAGAACTCTTAAACTTGACTTAACCAACTTCAGCAATGTGTCTGGATATACAATTAACTCAAACAAATCCATAACCTTTCTCTAATCAAAGGACAAACAGGTTGAGAAAGAACTTTGCAAATGACACCATTCACAATATTCACAAATAATATAAAATAACTTAGGGTGACCCCATCCAAGCAAGTAAAAGATCAGGATGACAAGAATTTCAAGTCTCTGAATAAAGAATTCAAAGAACACCTCAGTAGATGGAGATATCTCCTATGCTCATGGATTGGAAAGATTAATATGATACAAATGGCTATCTTGTCAAAAGCAACCTATATATTCAGTGCAATTCCCATCAAAATTCTAACTTAATTCTTCATAGAGTTAGAGGAGCAATTCTCAAATTTACATGCTATATCAAAAATTTCAGGACAATGAAAACTATTCACAACAATAAAGGAACTTCTGGGGGAATCATCATCCCCAACATCAAGCTGTACTACAGAGAAATAGTGATAAAAACTGCATGGTATTGGTACGGAAATACACAGGTAGATCAATGGAATAGCACTGAAGACCTAGAAATGTACCCACACATCTATGGTCACTTGATCTTTGACAAATAAGCTAAAATAGTCCACTGGAAATAAGCATTTTCAGCAAATGGTGCTGGTTCAACTGGAAGTCAGCATGTAAAAGAATGCAAATCAATCTAATCTTATCTCCTTGGACAATGCTCAAATCCTAGTGGATCAAGGACTAGAACATGAAACCAGATACACTAAAATTATTAGAAGGGAAATTGTGGAAAAGCCTCAAAAACATAGGCACGGGGAAAATTTTTTGAATAGAACACCAATGGTTTATGCTCTTAGACAATCAATAAATGCAAAATTGTGATAACATCTTTAGATAGAAGGTTAATATCCACTATATACAGAGAACTCAATAAGTTAGAATCCAGAGAACCAAATAACACTATTAAAAATGACAAAAAGTGCTAAACAAAAAATTCTCAACTGAAGAATATTAAATGGCTGAGGAGCACCTAAAGAAATGTTCAACATCATTAGTCATCAGGGAAATACAAATCAAAACAACCCTGAGATTCCATCTCATACCCATCAGAATGGCTTAGATCAAAAACTTAGGTGACAGCAGATGCTAGCTAGGATGTAGAGAAAGAGGAACACTCTTTCAATGTTGGTGAGATTTCAAGGTGGTACAACCACTCTTAAAATCAGTTTGGAAGTTTCTAAGAAAATTGTACACAGTACTATCTGAGAACCCAGCTCTACCACTCCTGGGTATGTAGCTAAAGATGTGATATCATGTAATAAGGACACATACTTTCCTATGTTTTCCTGCAGCCATATTCGTGATAGCCAGAAGCTGGAAAGAACTCAGACGTTTCTCAGCAGAGAAAGGTATACACAAAATGAGGTACATTTACACAAATGAGTACTACTCAGCTATTAAAAACAATGACTTTATGAAATTCACAGGCAAATGAATAAATGTAGAAAATGTCATTCTGAGTGAAATAACTCAGTCACAAAAGAACATATGTGGTATGTACTCACTGATAAGTAGATTTTAGGCAAAGGGCTTGAAATTCCCATGATAAAACTCATGGACCATATGAATTTTTAGAGGGAGATAGACAAAAGAGTGGACGCTTTAGTTTTGCTTAGAAGGTGGAACCAAATAATCAAGGGAAGTAGAAAGTTGAAGGCACTTGGATGGAAGAGAAGGAGAAGGAGAAAGGGGCAGAATCTGGTATGGCAGGAGATGGAGGGGGGGTGTGCAGTGTGCCGTGAAATTGAACAGGACTGAGCTACAATGGGGGATGGGGATCTGGGGTTAGAAACCAGAATGCCTTAGATGCTAGGGAAGCAAGAACAGCGCCTCCAAGGACCCCATGGAAATGACATTAGGTGAAATATCTCAGAAAGTGGAGGGAGAACCTTTTGCGACCATATCCAGAGGTTAAGCATGGCCCCCTGGTTGAAGGATATGGCCACATACTCATCTCCAAAATTCCATCCAAGAATTACTCCTATATAAAGAAAATATAGGGATAAAGAGTGGAGCAGAGACTGCACCACCCAGGGATCTGTCCCACAAGCAGACACCAAACCCAGATGGTATTGTTAATATCAAAAAATTCTTGCTGACAGAAGCCTGATACAGCTGTCTCCTGAGAGTCTTCCTCAGATACTGACCAATACAGATGCAGGTGCTTGAAGCCAACCATGGGACTGATCACAGGGACCCTAATGGAGGAGTTAAGGGAAGGACTGAAGGAGCTGAAGGGGCCTTGTCTGGCATCGATGGGAGGGGAGGCCCTTGGTCCTGCGAAGGATTGATGCTCCAGTGTATAGGAATACTAGGGTGGTGAGGCAGGAGTGGGTATGTTGTTGGGGGAGTACCATCATAAAAGCAGTGTAAGGGTAGATGGGATAGAGGGATTTCAGAGGGGAAACTGGGAAAGGGGATAACATTTAAAATGCAAATTAATAAAGTATATAATAAAAAAGGCGGCACATACACACACAATGCTTATACCTCTTCATCTAGGGCTGAGTTCTTGTAAACTTTTCCTCATTTATGTTGAAATTTTAAGTATTGTAATTGTTCATGTGTTACTATTAAGATTTCATGTATATACATGAATCAATAAATTATAATTTTAAAGCTTATAAAATGATAAAATATTAAAATTTGTAAATTGAGAATAATTTTGCACGAGCAATCAACAGCTGTTGAGACAGGAAGAATTAGTTTTCCTCAGGGATAAGCCTTTATAATGAAAAGTCAATGCTGTATAATCAGTCCTAGAGTCATTTTCTTGCAGGTAATTCTGATTATTATTCACTATATGTATACATAACGTATACAGTAGTTAAAGAAGAAGGTACTAATTTAGGAGAGAATTGGCATGGAAAAGGTAGGAGGGAAGAGATACTGAGGGAAATGATGTATTTTAAAAATTTAATTAAAATGAATAAGCAAAAATTTCAAAGACATTCTGATAGTATTTTGAAAATACAATCATATGAAGAGTTCAGCTTTTTAAATAGTGTTCTGTGAGGCAGGATTTGGGTGATTTAAAGAGTTTTGGAATGGTATATTTATTTATTCATTTATTTTTCTTTTGTTGATATAAGTGAGTGCCTCCATGTGTCCATGTAAAGCATATGTATGCCTTTAAGACCCCGTTAAGTTTAATTACAAACAGTTGTGAGACTTCTGATACAGGTGCTAGATACCAAACCTTGGTCCTCTGTCAGATCATCAATGCTCTTCTCTGCTGAGCCTTTTATCTCGCCACTAAATTTTTATTTTATTTTATTTGGAACACTGGTCAGAATTATTTTTGTTATTTATTTTGAATTTATCTTCATATTTTCCCTAGACATTTTACTGTGGACTGCATGCGGTACTCTCTTTTCCAGAATCCAGGGAGAATTTTGGTATCATATACCATATAAATTGTCATTCTTTTTATTACATTTAATTTTTATATCGATCATATGTTAAAGATCAGGAAATAAATACAGTAAAGAGCCAGATTGTTAACAAAGGCAAAGTCAGCCTATGAGTTTCATATTCATAAGAGCAGAATTCAGTTTACTTTTCATTGTAGGAGTGTTATGCTAAATGAGCCTTTATAAAGCAACCAAGAGCATCTTAAGTTACACATCTTGTTTATGTTATTGATGCTAGGAGCTTTTCTAAGAACCAGCAAGACAAACAGATAGATATAAAGTGAAACTAGTTCGTGTGGGTTTAACTATTCAACCAGAGCATAAAGGGCAGTCTCGATAGGGTGGAAGGAAGATGTGATATGTGATTCTGTGTCATGAGTCCTAGAAACGTGGAGCAGGCTCAAATCTTTCCAAGGACTTAAGGTCTAAGGGGTAGGCATTGTATGGACTATTATCACTCTGCGAGCAACGGAGGGGACTCTGGTGATGACTATGACTAATGATTTGGAGCTGAGGCCAGAAACTCAGTATTCCCAGACCAGTCACAAAGAGGTCACTCTGTCACATCTCAGAAGAGAAGCTGCATAGCACCTGCATAGACCAAGAAGTTTCAGCAGGATACTCTTACAGGTACCTGAAAATTTAAACACTATTAGGAATTCATTCATCAGCCATGACAGACATGAACTATATCTAAAAACAACTTGCCAGGAAAAAAAACTATTAACATTTCTTGGGGCCATCTAATTTTTAAATTTAGCCTGTAGATATTCATACATTAATCCTAATGTTCAGGGAGATAAGCTTTAACTAACACTGAAAGGAAGTGAGGACCTAGAATCTAGGATACAGAGACTAGTGACTAGTTTCTTCCCAGATTCTTACAAAATGTCTCTCCTTATTGTTTACAATTTCTGGATATAAGAAAGTCACCTGCCACAGTAAAAAATATGTTTGTTGCCTTTTTAAAAAGTAGACTGTGATCAAAGCATATACTTAGATTCATAATTTAATAATTTAAATTATCCTCAAAATGAGGTGATTAGGTATTATCAGGTTTTATAGATGAAGCAGAGATTCATGGGAGAATAAACACATTTTCTTGGTTTGCATTCAAGTTCTGTTCTTTTGTACATTGATCTACTTCTATCAAGATTGTCTTTTGATGTTCTCAACAATACCTAGAAATGGACTGATAACTAGGCCAGCTAATCTTGAGCAAGGAAGGATTCTACCTTGTTTTATAAGGGTAGCCCAAAGAAAGCTTGATTCTTTTACTTTGTTCATCTTAAACTTTGTTAATGATCACATACATCACTGCAAGACATATTGGATTCCATACTGATCAAAAATAAGTTATATGAAGTAAGTTATATTAATTACTTAGCTCTCTCCTCTTAGATGAAAGAGCAGCCACAGTTGTGTTTTCTTAAATCATTAGAGTAGTTTTGCTATTGTTTTTCAGAACACCAATAGGCCTTCATCTGGCACTAACACTTAGCAGACCATAGCAGTTCCCCTTCTGTGTTCTGCTTAATGTTGAAACATTAAGGTTTTATGAATGAATGCATAGGGATAGCAAGTGCCAAGGCAGCCCCAGTGGCTCTTGTTCAGCAGCATTAGCTCTGCATTCGTTTTCTGAGCTCTGAAAACACTTCTTCCATCTGGCAGCTGGCTTCACTTTCAGATTCCTTCTTTTGTTTAAACCAAATAAAGAAAACCCACAGGCAAAGTCATTTTTTTACCCCTTGGTATTGAGGCCTAGTTGAATAGTCCATTAAAATCTTCTGAAGAAGTTTTCATGTTCAGTTTTCTTGAGCTTCAGATAAAACATGTATGTATATTTGCATACTATTCCTTAGTAGAGTCAATGGAATCTATAAAAGAATCCTTACTGAGTCTTTATTCTCTAATCACTTTTAATGTATGATTTCTCATTGTTGGCATGGCAATATCCTGCTTTCTGCTTAGGGAGCCCTGGTCAAACTGTATTCCTGCATCATTTGGTGAAGACATTCATGTCTGTCTCCTATATCATTCAGCCAGACATGAACCTTATTTGCTCTTAGGAGACTTAGTATATGTGTATGCCTTAGTTGTGCTTTAAGTCTTGTGTTGATATTTCAGTACTTCCCCTCTTTAGTCACACACAGTGGTTCATTTATAAATGAGTTTCTGTTTTAAAATCCGCATGTACATAAAGCAACTCTACTCCTTTATGCTATTTATACAAGTCCACCGCATTCAAGAGAACTTTTCCAGAAAAGTCCCATGTGAGTACCTGTCAAAATGGCTCCTTTCAAAGGAAGTAGCTGAAAAATGAATTAGATTTGCTTACTGATGGTAAGATTGCATTGTGTGTAGAAGCCACATGCTGATCTCATTCTGCTTTTCAAAATTATTATTACTGACATAGTAATATTACAGAATTTACCCCTTCCCTTTTCTTTCTCTGAAAATCCTTTAAAAATCTCTTCCTGCTGTCTTTAAAATTTATGTCTTCTTTTGCATAACTTCTGTGACATACACATATTGGCATGTATATACATATATATTCCTAAATTCAACCTGCTCTGTTTTTTGTATGTTCCTTGGACTGCCCATTTGGTATTGGGATAACCAGCTAGAGACTATTTCTCCCAATCCCAGCATTCCTTAGTTGCCTGTAGTTCTTTGTGTAGGGTTAAGGCTTCATTAGCACTCTCCTGTTCCTGTATTATGTTTATTGCAACTGTAAATTAATAATGTCTTAATTAATAATCCGTAACATCATCATTACTGGTATTATCTACAGCAAACACCCCACTACTTTGCATAACAGTTTCCAAACTTTGAAACAAAGAAGATGGGCCACTGTTCAGAAGACACAGAAAAATTTATCTCTTTAGTGTTCTATTCCAAAGTAACAAAAGGATGTCATCCAGTAAGAAAATTGTGCCTTTTCAATAACTCCTGAACTCTGAATCACAATGGATATGTATCACAGACAAAAAACATGCTGCTGAGTCAGGCCAGCTGAACTTAATTTCTTGATGCCTGGATTGACTTAAACTCTGTGCTTGTTACATCATTCCTAAAATGTCCTTCAGTTCAAAGCAATCCGACAACTCACTGTCTTTAGTTAGAAAACTAGAAAGTCAGAGGAACAACTGTTTTAGTCTATGAATTCAATAGGCGGGCTTTGTAACCAAGCTTACTTTCATATATTCGACACTGTAATTAACAAGGAGTCTCTGGGCTATGTATATGATGGTACTTTTAAGCATCTATTTAACATGTCACTCAAAATTCCAGCTGGCAGTTGAAGAGAGTCTACAAGTAAACATCTCTCTCTATTAAGCAAATGAAATGCTCTCCATGGCACATAAACCTGGGATTGATATGCACTGGAAGCATTACAAATTGAAGAAGTAAATAATGCATTGGTCTTGGAGATAAAACATTTGAAAATACAGAAGCACCATAACACATTGCAATTATTTTTCATCCTTAACAGGTTGTTTGCAATTTTAAAGAAGTGTTGGAAAAACGATTTTGATTAAACGTTGAATCAATCTGGGTTCATAAGGTTACCAAAAACCGAGATTTAGACTTAAAAATCATACTTCATGAAGATGATTGAGGTCCTCAAGAAGCACATGAATAACATGTTTAAAGAAGTATAGAAAAGTTAGGAGGACACACACACACAAGTTGAAGACCTGAAAGAGGAAACACAAAAAAAAAAAAAAAAAAAAAAAAAAAACCCACAAAATCACTTTAAGAGCTACAGAAAAGCTCAACCAAACTGGTGAAGGAATTAAAAACAGAAATAAGAATAATGAAGAAATCACAAATGAGACAACCCTGAAGTTTTCTACCAGGAAAGCCATTAGAAATCATAGATGCAAGCATCAGCAACAGAATACAAGAGATGGAAGAAAGACTCTCAAGGGCAGAAGAAAACATTAACACAACAGTCTGAGAAAATGAAGAAAAAAATCAAAAAACTTCTACTCAAAACATCTAGGAAATCCAGCAAACAATGATAAGACTGAACCTAAGGATAATAGGTGTAGAAGAAAGCTAAGTCTCCCAACTAAAAGGCCCAGTAAATACCCTCAATAAAATTATAGAAGAAAACTTCCCTAACCTAAAGAAAGAGATGACCACAAAAATAAAGCAAGTCTACAGAACCCCAAGTAGATTGGACCAGAAAAAGAATTTTTTCCTGACATATAATAGTCAACAAACAAACAAACAAACACATGTTCAAAACAAAGAAAGAATACTAAAAGCAGTAAGAGAAAAAAACATGGAGATTGGTCTGAAGTTCTCTTTCCTTGTAAGGTCTTTGTGTGGTTTAGGAATGAGTGTTATTGTGGCTTCGAAGAATGAGTTGTGTAGTGTTCTATCTGACTCTATTTTGTGGAATAGTTTGGAGACTATTGGTATTAGGTCGTCAATAAATGTCTGATAGAATTCTGCACTGTAGGTGTTATGGGATTGTTTAGATGATTTATCTCATCCTGATTTAACTTTGGTTTCTGGTATCTGTCTAGAAATTTGTACATTTTCTCCAGATTTTCCATTTTTGTTGAGTATAGGCTTTTGTAGTAGGATCTGATGATTTCTTCAATTTCCTCTGTTTCTGTTGTTATGTCTCCCCTTTCATTTCTGACTTTGTTAATTTGGATATTCTTTGTTTGCCCTCTAGTTATCTAGCTAAGGGTTTATTAATATTGTAAATTTTTTAAAAGAACCAGTTCTTGTTTTTTTTGATTCTTTGTATGGTTCTTTTTGTTTCTACTTGGTTGATTTCTGCTCTGAGTTTGATTATTTTCTGCCATCTACTCCTCTTGGGTGTATATGCTTATTTTTGTTCTAGACCTTTCAGCTGTGCTGTCAAGTGTATGTGCTCACTTCAGTTTTTTTTTGCAGGCACTCGGAGCTATGAGTTTCCCTCTTAGTACTGCTTTCATTGAATCCCATAGGTTTGGGCATGTTGTGCTTTTATTTTCATTAAATTCTAGGAAATCCTTAATTTCTTTTTTTATTTCTTCTTTGACCATGCTATCCTTGAGTAGAACATTGTTCAGGTTCCATGTGTATGTGGACTTTTTGTTGTCTTTGTTGTTATTAAAGGCCAACCTTTGTCCATGGTGATCTGATAGGATGCATGGGAGTATTTCAATCTTCTTATAAATATAAGAAGTTGAGGCGTGTTCTGTGACCAACTATATGTTCCATTTTGGAAAAGGTGCTATAGGGTGCTGAGAAGAAGATGTATTGTTTTGTTTTATGATGAAATGTTCTGTAGATATCTGTTAATTCCAACTGGTTCATAACCTCTGCAAGCTTCACTGCATCTCTGTTCAGTTTCTGCTTCCATGATCTGTCCATTGATTAGAGTGGGGTGTTAAGTTTTCCACTATTATTGTGTGTGGTGCAATGTATGTTTTGAGCTTTAGTAGGTTTTCTTTTATGAATATGTGTGCTCTTGTATTTGAAGCATATATAAACAAGTTTTAAAAAGGAGAAAAGCCCTAAATATAGAAAAAAAACTAAAGAAATTCATGTTTAGGTTCTTTGCATACTATTTACCACCATAAAGGTACATAGAAATATATATGCCTTCAAAACACCGAGAAACCTTATCTCAAAAAACCAAAATAATTAAAAAAGTAAATGAATGGCAAAAACAAATGCTCATACAACTAAACAAATCAATAAAATATCAATATTTTTTAAGTTTAAAAAAGTTATCCTATGTATGTTCTCATTTTAGCGTGTTTGAGTTGTATATAGTACAGATTTTGAAGATAATTGTGTGGATGATGAGTAGAAAGGGTGACTGGACAGTGAAAAGAAAAAATGAAAAATCACGAGACTACTCCATACGTCATAAATATAAACACGACCTTGCTCACCTGTCTTTACTTGTATTCTCAGAATATAAATCACTCAAGAATGGTTCCTAACATGAAGTGTGAACCCTGGGTGATGGTGATACGTCTTTGGACGTCTATCAATTAGAATAATTGCTGCACTGGCATTTCTGAAATTAGAGTATGCTCTGGATGTGAATGTGGACAGACACCAATGAGCACTCCACCCTTTCTACGCAGTTGGTTGTGAATGTGCAACTACTCTGGCAGTCAAATTATTCTAAAATAAAAGTTTCTGTCAGGTCTTCTGAACATACTGTGAATTTTCACTTTGGCTACAATAATGGTGTTTTTTATTTATATATTTAACCACAATTTACTTCTATTAAAATAAAAACAAAAGAATTGACTCAATATTGAAGTAGCAGGTGGTTCTATTTCTGCTTATTATTAACATGTAGTTATTTGCAAATGTTTTTTCTTACAGTTTATGTAAAGTATTAACTAAGACCTTTGCTTATGTTTTGCCACTAGAGATGGTATTACAATTTGTTATCCACAATTTATCTTTGAAATGATCATTGCTCATGGCTGTGCAGCATTCATGCATTAATGCTTCACAATTTAGTAAAACCCTTTGTTCCCACTGAGCATGCACTATTTTCTTGTTCAGAAGATGGCACTGGCCACTCAGTGGGGATATATTTTTTAGCTTTTGTCGGAAAACATCCTTTTAAACAACTGTTGCAAGTCATGAAAATCCTTGCTTTTGGTATGATATACTCCAGTTCTTTTAGATATATCTTATTAATTTGTTCTGTTATAAACTGAGTATCACACTGAAACTATTAGAAGAGAAAGTAGGAGAAACGTTAGAACACATAGGCACAGGAGAAAATTTTCTGAACAAAACACCAAATGGCTCAAGCTCTAAGGTCAAAGATTAACAAATGGGACTTAATGAGATTGCAAAGTTTCTGTCAAGCTACGGACATTGTCAAGAAAATAAAACAGCTGCCAACAAAATGGGAAAAGATCTTTACCAACTCCACATCAGATAGAGGCCTAATATCCAAGGTATACAAAGAACTCAAAAAGCTAGAGCCCAGAGAATCAAACAACCCTATTAAAAAATGGGGTACAGAGCTAAACAAAACGTTCTCAATTGAGGAATATGGAATGGCTGAGAAACATCTAAGGAAGTGCTTGACATCCTTAGCCATCAGGGAAATGAAAATCAAAACAACCCTGAGATTCCACCTCACACCAGTCAGATTGGCCAAGATCCAAAACTCAGATGACAGCAGATGCTGCTAAGGTTGTGGAGAAAGAGGAACACTTCTCCACTGTTGCTGGCGTCGTAAACTGATACAACCACTCTGGAAATCAGTCTGGCGATTCCTCAGAAAATTGTGCATAGTACTACCTGAAGATCCACCTATTCTACTTCTGGGCATATACCTCAGAGACACACCAATATGCCACAAAGATACATGCCCCACAATGTTCATAGCGGCTCTATTTATAATAGCCAGAAACTGGAAAGAACCCAGATATCCTTTGGTAGATGAATGAATACAAAAATTGTGGTACATTTACACAATGGAGTACTACTCAGCTATCAGAAACAATGACTTAACCAAATTTTTAAGAAAATGGTTGCATCTAGAGAATATCATCCTGAGTGAGATAACCCAGTCACAAAAGAACAGACATAATATGCAGTGGGATAGTGGGATGCTAACCCCAGAGGCTCGCACTGCCCCAGAAACAACTCACAAACTAATGTTCAAGATAAAAACAAAACAAAACAAAACAAAAAAAAAAACCAAAACATTATGCTCAATCCTTACACACCAAGAAAATGTTGACTAATTCTGGGTTACACCCTGTTTTACATGTACTTTTTGCTCATTGTAACTAGTAAGACCTTAATGCAGAGTATCAAACCTTAAAAAAAAAAAAGAAAAAAAAGCCAAGCACTGACAAAAATGTATTTGTATACATTTATGCAAAAATGTTTTAATTTTTTTCTTTTATCTTTTTTTTTTTAAAATAAAGGTTAAAAAATAAACTGAGTATCGATGATTTTTACCTACCTATGATATTTTTGTTGATCAGCCCACATCAAATGACTAATTATTACTTGTTTTGAAATGTTTTGAATTTACTCATTTATTTTACAGTAAATGTGGTTTCAATAATAATTTTGCACAGCGAACTCAATATTCCAATATTTTCCAGTGATTATTCTGTACTTGTCTATTTGTGAACATCGTAACTATTTGAGATCAGCTAGTTAATGACTGACAATTTGGCGCCTTGCATGTCAATATATGTAGTTTTGAAAGTTTAAAAGGGGTTTTATTTTAGAAGTCGTCTAAAACTTTCTTTGGTAAATTTGTTAAAATAATTCATCTGCTTAGCAGAACTGCTAACAGTACATGCATCAGAACCTCTCAGTTCTTTACAGCAAACTATCATTTCAGATGTGTGATGTGTCATTACTATATGTGATGAAGGAAGTTGGTAGCAGGCCTTTGACTTGTCTTCATCACAGATATTATGCGTTCATTTTTCCAGTGTAACCATGGCTCTGAGAATATAGATTGAGCTGACTGGCTTTGCAATGCAGGATGGAGTTAGTATTTAAAATTCACTCAAATACAAAAGACCCAGAGGTTTGCTTCTACACTAAAATAGCAAATCCCATTACTTTATAATCCAGAAGAGAATGAAACACCTTATCATCTTCTTCACCTAATTCATTACGTGTTCACCTGCATTGCTATGGACAGCATCCCTCACACTGAGCTGACAGAATAGTTGAGTCTACAGTTAACTCTTGGCCATGTTCAGTAATGAAGCACTGATAGCACTTTGTTGGATGAAGCAGATTCATTCCTACCAATTTGAGGGCGATGTTCTCATGCACCATGCTAACAAATGCTCATAAAATTTAACATGAGCTACACCTTCTGAAGGTATATGGATTTTATGATAAACTTATTAAGGAATTCTTTTTATTATTCAAGAATATTGTTTGTTGTCTTAAATGAACAGAAAAAGATTTTTACTCCAGAACATTTTGTTTATACTAAACAGCATCAGATTTATATTTCCATGATGCTCTGAGTTTAGTGGAGAGAACTGACCTTAAGTTTTCTTTTCCTTAGTTTTTCTGATATCTGCAGCAAATATGTGTGGTGTGAATAAGTATTTGAAACTGCTGGCCATGTTTTTCCAGAAATTACCCTTTGCATGGATAATTAATAATTATGAGTATAAAACCTTATCAAGGCAAATTAATAATTTAACATACTTCCCTGCTTAAATATTTTTATTTTATTCACACATATATAAGAGCAAACCTAGAATTAAAGGTTAAAATGTTGACTTAAAATTAAAATAATGTTTTATTTAATTTTATGCATCAAATCACATAATTGTACCTTTATTATCTGGTGCTGCAAGTTAGAAACAGTAACAGTTAAAAAAAAAAGAGTTACGGTGATAACCACTTCAGGGAAATATTTCCTATTTACTTAGTCTTTGACTATATAATTAAAATGGTAGATGAAAACTCTTTAAGCATTAATTATGCATCTACATATTAAATCTATCTGAAATAATGTGTTCTATACATTTCTTTCTTTTCAAGTCACTGTTGATTCATTCCAATGATTTTTCACCCCCATGAAACCACTGAATGGAATTTGTATTAAGAATAACCTCACTCTCATTTTGTGTATCTCTCTCATTCTCTGACTCTTATACACAGATTTCAGATATTTAAATATGGTGGTAGTTATTTCATCATATATAGTTTAGGTACTAATAACAGCTCCTTTTCCTCTCTCTCTTAAACATTAGTAAGGAGACAATTGTTCTGGGGTGTGCTAAAGTTAACAATCAGAGAATTTGTGTAGAGTGTGATACCAATGGCAATGATATAAAAGCTTTTACCCTCAGCATATTAATGCATTGCAACATGATGTACATATGCTTGTTCATGAACTGTCAACGTGTTTACATGTTAGAGCACAGATGAGTACCACTTCATGACAGTGAGTACTTAATGCATAGACTGACATTTAATAGATGAGATGGGAGACTTAGAAATAAATATGCTTGAACATAAAGTTAATATCCAAGGCACACTGTAAAATTTATAGATACTTCCAGAAAGATTAAGATTAATTTGACTCTAGCTAATTACCCAAGTTTATACTAATATCATAGGGTCAATAAGCTAAAGTCCTTCTCAGTTTTTTTTAAACAATAAATTATTATGATGCCCCAAGACAGCAGGAAGCAGTTTAAGAGACTCTCAGGGCCCTTATTCTTCTTTCACTATCAGCCTCCCCATCTGCTTTTCCTCCTTTCAATGACAAGAAAAGGAGAGAAATGGTAGCTTTAGGAATTTTAAATATACTTAATCTCTACCTATAATGTGTGTATGTGTGTGTGTGTGTGTGTGTGTGTGTGTGTGTGTGTGTTGTGTTCTAGCACCTTGCCAAGTCCAGGTGTTCATTACATCTAAAACAGTTCCAGAGAAGCAACCTACAGATGCTTCAGCCTTTTCTAGAAGATTCAGATGCTTCTATTGGACCTGTTCCTTCTGACCTATCCTCAGATGGTTCCACAGATCCTGGACAACAAGCAAACAGCCAACTGTAAGACTGGGCAAACACCTCCACTCCCACTTTTCTACATTTTCCAAAAACATCACTCCAAAACAGGCGTGAAACAGTTAGAGATCATAACGACCCTATTTCTGCTTCACCATTGCCTCTAATTTTTCTGTTTTAATTAACTAAAAATGGGGGAATGTTGGGATTCTGTAAGCCCCACCCCTCAGTTACCTGGCAACACCCAGGTATGCTCTGCCCCAGTTACCTGACACTATAAAAAGAGCTGCTTACCCCCTCCCCTCTCTCTTGCTTTCTCTTGTCTTCTTATGCTGTTGCTCTCTTGCTCTTCCCCCCTTGCCCCTCCTCTCCCTCTTCTATTCCCCCATTTCTCCATGCATTCATGACTGGTCTCTACTCCTCTACTTCTCTATTCTTCTTTTCTCTCTCTCTCGCACTTTGCCTCTACTACCCTCTTAATTCCTCCCCCCATGACCTGCATAAACTTTATTCTGTACTATGAAAAAGGAATAGATTATTTTTGGAAATTACACAAAAAATTTGTTAAATATTCATAGAAAACATATCGTACAATCTGATGAAAGTATTCTTAATAATAACTAATGAGTACATGTTATGATCACAAGTGTATACTACCTCATAAAGTTCCTTCAATATGCAATGATATAAAGTAAGACTCATTTGAAAGCATTGTATCAGATTACAAACCTATATTTATAGTACTCAGGAGATGGAGGAAGAAAAATCATAAATAAATTTAAAGCCGAGTTCTAGGCCTGCATGAACTACATAAGAGCCCATCATAGAAAAAAACAAAATAGAATTTTAAATAAAATATGAATTGTTTTATAATTCTTGTGAAAGATGAACATTGAAGTCTGTCAAAGGAAGAAATAGAATAAAAGAAGACCTGAAGCTGAGGTTTAAGAATAATTACATTTAATCCCTACATCATGGATGACTTACATGAATTCTGTCACAGTATCTACTGTATCCACAATTGTCCATAATCATGACTTTACCTGAAAAACAAGTAAATACAAGATTAAGCAGTTCTGGGAGAGTAAATGCATTGAAAGGATAGATTATATCACACTTGGTTATTTGTATTGGATCACTGTCAAAATATTTTATTTCTGCTTTTGTATCATAAGAAATGGCAAAAAGATACTTTAAGCCACAGAAAACACCCTTTTTAAAATATTGTACAGCTCAAAGCTTGTTCATTCTGTAGGCATAGGTAAAATGAGGTAGAACAAGGCTATGCAGAAATTTTAGACGTGGGTGAATTCTGGAACTAGAGACTCTGTTAGATTCTTTCATGTAGCCATCCACATTCTTTGACTGAGTTTTTACATTTGCCAACACTTTACATAGGTAAAATAAATAAAATCATGGCTTCTTCAAAACATGGAATGTATCACAAACTCTTCTTCAAAGAATTCTGCTGTATTGACATTGTGAAAAACTAAGATTGTGAAATATGCCCCGAGAAAAATGCTAGATAAAATCTTATGGTATGCTGTAGGACTGAGTGTTGTAACAGTAATTCCTGGAGCACTTGTTAGCATTGGTTCTTTCAGTTTTTGTGTGTTCATATTATTTTCTCTTTTCTTAATTAAATGTGTTTCATTATGTTGGTAGCAAAAAACAGAACAAAACAAAACAAAAACTAGACCTTTGTATTGCATGTATGCATTAGGTAATGAAACAGGTGCATTTTTAATTCATTAGTTTTATATGCCAAATGCCAGTCCCCTTCCCAGTCCCACCCCCACAGAGCCCTTCCACCACAACTCTTCTGTTATTCCCTGAGAGGGTGCCCCCCCAGGTAGCTCTCCCCCAACCCTGGCCTTCCTTCTTGCTTAACTTAGTTGTCTGTGGGGTGCACTATGAGTATTAGTCCTTATGGCTAATATCCACTTATCAGTGAATACATACCATGGCTATCCTTTTGGGTCTGGGTTACCTCACTCAGGATATTTTCTAGTTCCATTCATTTGCCTTCACAATTCATGGCATCTTTGTTTTCAATAGCTGAATAGTATTCTATTATGTAAATAAACCACATTTTCTGTATTCATTCTTTGATTGAGGGACATGTGGATTGCTTCCATTTTCTGGTTATTATGAGAAAGGCTACTATGAACACAGTGAAGAACATGTCCTTGTGGTATGGCAGAGCATCTTTGGGTATATCTTCCCCACTTTCACTTCTATTAGGTTTGTTGTATCCAGTTTTTGTGTTGAGTTCTTTGATCCACTTAGACTCAAGTTTTGTACAGGGTGGTAAATATGAATCTACTTACATTCTTTTACATGCAGATATCCAGTAGGAACAACACCTTTTGTTGAACATACTTTTATCGCATTTGTAATTTTTAAATTTATTTTTTTGCTTCTATGTTGAATATCAAATATTTATAGCTGTGTGTGTGTATTTCTGGGTCTTTATTTGTGTATAGCTGGTTCTTCAGGTAGAACTGAAAGACCTCCGAAGGGAAACCCTCACTCAAATCTCAGGAGAGGCGTGCACCCAGTGAGGCACATACTTGCTGCAATCGCATGAGGAAGTTTATTGAAAGTGAAACAGAGTGAGATCTCAGGCCAGCATGCTGGGGTCGAGACTCATACACCACGCAGGGGTAGAAAAGTTCGACCCCGGCCTGAACTTGTAACGGGCTTATAAAGGCAAAAATCACAAAGGAGGAGGAGGACAGGGGGAATGAGGAAATTCAAAAGGGGAAGAATCATACATTTTTTATCAGTACACCCCCAGGCACACCTAGGGTGTTGGAACATTCCACAGAGGTCATCCGGACCTTCTGTGGTATTTTGGGAACTCAAATCTCAAGAAAGTGGGATTTCCTGGGAGCGATTTCTTGCAGAGGAAATCCCTAGGGCAAGGAATCAGTGTCCTTTGACAACCTTTTACTCTTCAGAACTATTTTTAATTTTCTGAAAAACTGCCAGATTGATTTCCCGAGTGGTTGTACAAGTTTGCATACCACCAGCAATTACACAGTGTTTTCCTTTCTCCACATGCCATTTCTCCCTTTCTTTCTTGCTAGCATGGGCTCTCCCTTAAGTTTTTTATCTTAGCCATTCTGATTGGTGTAAGGTGGAATTTTTAGGGTCCCATTAAGTTGCATTTTTCTGATGACCAAGCACTTTGAACATTTTTGTATTTGCTTCCCAGCCATTTGAGATTCCTCTGCTGAGAATTCTATTTAGTTTTTTCCCCCATTTTTAATTGGGTTATTTGGATTTTGGAGTTGAACTTCTTGAATTTGTTATATATTTTGAATATTAGCACTCTGTTTGTTGTAGGTTAGTAATGATCTTTGTCCAGTCTGTAGGCTGCTGTTTTGTCCTGGTGACAGTGTCCTGTGCCTTAGGGATGCTCTTCAGTTTCAAGATATACCATTTATCAATTGTTCATCTTAGGATATGAGTCACTGGTATTCCGTTCAGGAAATTGTGTCCTATACAAATATGTTCACTATTATTTTCCATTTTCTATCGAATTAGCTTTATTGTATCCAGGTTTATGTTGATGTCCTTGATCCACTTGGACTTGAGTTTTGTGCAGCATGATTAATATGGATCTATTTGCATCAATATGGATCTATTCTATGAGCCAGTATCATCTGTTGAACATGCTTTCTTTTTTTTTTCCCATTGTATAGTTTTGGAATCATGTCAAAATTCAAGTGTCCATAGTTGTTTGAGTTTATTTTTTGGTTGTTGATTCTATCCCATTGATCAATGTGTCTATCTCTGTACCAATGACATGCAATTTTTTAAATCAATATTACTCTATATAGTACAGCTTTTGTTCTGAGGTGGTGATTCTTCCAGAAGTTCTTTCATTTTTCAGGATTGTTTAGACTATCCTGAGTTTTTGTTTTTCCACATAAAGTTGATAATTGCTCTTTCAAGATGTATAACAATTGTGGTAAAATTCAGATGGGGGTTGCAAAAAATCTGTAGAATTCTTTTGGTAAGATGATCATTTTTACTATAGTAAAGCTACTTATCCATGAACAGGGGATATCTTTGCATCTTCTGGTATCTCCTCAGTTCCTTTCTTTAGGGATTGGAGTTCTTTTCATACAGATGTTTTACTTGTTTGATTAGAGCTATAACTATGCATTTTACATTATTTGTAGGTATTTTGAAGGGCGTTGCTTCACTAATTTCTTTCTCTGTCCATTTATTATTTGTATAAAGGAAGGCTACTGATTACTTTTGGTTAATTTCATATTTAGCCACTTTGCTAAAATTATTTATAAGAAGAGATCCGTGGAATTTTAGATATTGCTTACATATCCTAATATATCATCCACAAATAGTAATACTCTGATATTTTACTTTCTTTTTATAAAAAAATTTTTATTAGATACTGTGTATTTACATTTGAGATGTTATCCCTTTATTCTGCCCTGCTCCCATCACTCCTCCTCCTCCAGTTCCCTTCACAAAAGTGTACTCCCTTCTGGTCTGCCTCTCTACCCCATTGCTTGTCATTCCCCTGAATTGAGGCAATATACCCTCTCTAGAACAAAAGCCTCTCCTCACATTGATGCCAGACATTGCTATCTTCAGTTACATATGCAACTGGATCAATAGGTCTCTCAAAGAGTGCACAAAGGTTGGTCTTTTAGTTCATGGGAGTTTTGGAGGGTTTGGTGGATTGATAATGTTGTTCTTCCCATGAGGTTGCAACCTCTTTCAGCTCCTTAGGTTTTTCCTTAGGTATCACAGTAAATTTGGCCTTATAGAATGGGCCAGCTCATGGATTTGTTGATGCTTTATATTATTTCCTTTGTTTCTCATTCTTTGATTTGACCTCTGAGTTTGGCTATTTACTACTGTATCCTCCTCTTGGGTGTGTTTGCTTCCTTTTGTTCTAGAGTTTTCAGGTATGCTGTAAAACTGTTAGTATGAGGTCACCTTAATTTCTTTATGAAGGCACTTAGTGCTATGACGTTTCCTCTTAACACTGATTTCATTGTGTCACATAACTTTGCATATTCTATGCCTTCATTTTCATTGAATTCTAGAAAGTCTTTAATTTCTTTCATTATTTCTTCCCTGACCAAGTTATCATTGAATAGAGAGTTGATCAGCTCCCATGAACATGTGGGCTTCCTGTTCTTTCTGTGGTTTGTAAAATTCAGCCTTAGTTCATAGTGGTCTAATAGAATGCAAGGGGTCAATTCAATCTTCTTGTATCTGTTGAGACTTGTTTTTGTCTGAGTATCTGGTCAGTTTTGGATAAGGTTCCATGATGTTCTGAGAAGAATGCATATTCTTTTATTTGGTTTAAATTATATACATCAGTGTGTGTGTGTGTGTGTGTGTGTGTGTGTTTTAAATATATTTGGTTGATAACTTCTGTTAGTTTCATTGTGTCTGTGTTTAGTTATTGATTTGATGACCTTCCTCTTGGTGAGAAGAAGGTGTTGAAGTTCCTCCCTCATTATTTTTGTGTAGGTTTCAATGTGTATTTTGAGTTTAGTAAAGCAGTTTTCCCTCTAAAAAATGGTATTTTGAGTATAGATGTTCAAAATTGAGGCATCATGCTGGTAAATTTTTCTGTTGATGAGTGTGAAGTATCCTTTTCAATCTCTTTCGATTCCTTTTGGTTAAAAATCTATTTTATTAAACACTAGAATGGCCACTCCAGTTTATTTCTTGTGGATATTTACTTGGAAAATTCTTTACTCAAAGATACTGTCTATGTTTGTTGTTTAAGTGTGTTTCTTTTATGCAGCAGGATGGTGGATGCTGTTTACATATTCAATATGTAAGCCCTTATTGTTTTTATTAGTAAATTGAGTCTGTTGATATTAAGAGATGTTAATGACCAATGATTTTTAGTTCCTGTTGTTTTGATAGTAGATGTGTCACCGTATGTTTGTTTGTTTGTGTGTGTGTGTCTTTGTGTGTGTGTGTGTGTGTGTGTGTGTGTGTGTGTGTGTGTGTGATTCTCTTTTTTAGGTTTTTCTGTGGGATGATTAATTTCTTGTGTTTTCTTGGGTGTAGTTTGTATAAGAGTTTTTCTTTTAGTATCTCCTGGAGGGCTAGATTATAGACAGATATCATCACCAATTTTGTTTTTCAGAAGGATTAACCATGTAGATCACTGGTTTTGAGGTAAAAATTAATGTTTATTCAACACTTTAATTTCTTTGTCTTTCTAGTCATGATAGAAGTGAACCAGTTTCTTTGGATCTGTAGCCCTAGATTTGACTTTCCATATGTCATATTTGGGCTTGGGCTTTGGTTTCTTATTACTTCTCACAGCAACCTTCTCTAGTTTATCTATAACAGGCCCAATAATTTCCTCACTTTCAACTGAAGCTCTTCATGAATTAGCTCTCTATTTTGTATGGGATCTACATTTTCTTCAACACATGTGATACCTTCATCTTTGAAGGCATTTGTTAGATAAAAATTCCTATTATAGGCACTACTATGAGATAAAACCACATTCTCCAAGCTCTGCCCATTATGGGCTTTTTTTCATATGACCAGCAGTATTCACTACATTTAGAAAAGAAAGAATTTTCCTTGATGTTTTATGATATTGGCAAAGAAAGTTAAACCTCTCATCTGGCACAAGCAATCTACTCTCATTAAGATTAATAGTGCAGAATAAGAAGTTTTCTCCTCCAGCCTGACTATTGGCTAATTTATTGAAGAAAGTAGACTTCCCAATCTAACCATCACAATTTTCTGTTAGTTTCCAAGTCTTTTAATAATTGGAGGTGATTTAATTTAATTTCTTCCCTTTTTGGGGGACACTGTTCATGGATTCCTGGATTGCAAAGACTAGTGTTACTGGTGGTTACTGGAGGTGAGGACAAAGGCAGAAGGAGTGTTGGTCTGGACCTGTGCTGAGCTGCAGCTATTTTATTTTTAAGTGTATTTTGTTCTAGCTCCAAGAAGTATGAATTTGATGGTGATGAACTAGCTATCATTATGCATAAAGCTTCCAATTAGAAGTTACTAAAAATACTAACAAACTATTTATTTTTAGTTTTAAAGAAAATGTTTAAAGCAAGTGGGTTTTTTTTTGTTTGTTTGTATATAAATCTTGCATCTGAAAAGCACATTTCTTCTGCATGACACTTCACCAAAGCAAATTGTTATCATCTTTGCAGCTCTTAATAGCATTGAGGCCCAATGGTGCTAAGGATGAAGAGTTTTGAGAGTTTGTAGCATTGAGTAGCCATAATTTTAATATTTAGAAAAAAAGGGGTGTTAAAGAAAAAGGAGCAAAGGATTTTTTGTATATGAAAGCAACTAGTTCCTTATCAATTATCAATTCACATAAGAAAAATAACTATGATGGTACAGGTCAGATACTTGTACATAGGCTGTAAATATAGATGAATAATTCATTTTTCTATTAATTTTGAATTTGTAGGACAACTGATAAGACTCTACTTTTTCCCACTTTTTATGAAGTTATGCCTGGGACAAAACACTGTGCTGCCAATAGTCTGGGAGAAATGTTCTAACAAAAAATATAAAATTTATACCTATATATTTATCATATTTAAATTGTCTCATTTATAGATCCTTATGAGGTTTTAAAAAATTTCTAGTTTTTATTTTCATAATTTTTAATTATCTGTGCTTGTGATTCTGAGCACTGAACATGAGACATGGACACACAAGCCAAGCACTGACCCATCTTAGGTCCATCAACAGCTTCATGTCACTCATTTCTCTGTGGTAATCTTAACCATGGATGCACCTGTCTTAGACAACTGTTCATTGGAAAGGTTTTGGTAAATATTTTCTTCATTGTGTTTGCATTGTCAATTTTTTTAAAAAAATTCTTCTCTCATATAATACATCCTGATTATAGTTTCCCTCCTTACACTTATTCCAGCACCCAACCCCCACATACCTTTTTTCCACATACATTCTTTCTCTGTTTCTCTTCAGAAAAGAGCAATCTTCCCAGAAATATTCAGCAAACACAGCATAACCAAATACATTATCGCCAGGCATAACCCTTCATATCAATGTTGGGCATGGCAACTTAGAAAGAGGAAAAGGTTCCTATGAGCAGGTAAGAAACGTCCTCCACATCCATTGTTAGGAGTCCTACAAAACCTTCACACTACACAACAGTAAGGCATATTACATACAGGACCTATCATAGACCCATGCAGGATCTGATATTGTCTTAGTGAGGTCCTATGAACCCTACTAAGTTGATTCCATGGGCCATTCTCTCCTGGTATCTTCAAGCCCTTTGTCTCATAGAATCTTTTCTCTCCTTCCTCTATAGTGTTCCCAGCTTCTCCTAATTTTTGGATATGAATCTCTGCATCTTCTCCCATCATTTGATGGAGGAATCATCTCATATGATGACTGGGATGGGTACTAATCTTTGAGTATAGCAGAGTATTATTAGGAATAATGATATTATTATGGGAAACAGAGACATTTGCAATGTAAGAAGCATTTGCTTTCTAGACATCCCATTTGCACTATTTGTGTTTGTTTGTTTGTTTGTGTGCTCTGTTTTTTTTAAGTATCAGCATCCTTTTTTCAGGTTCTTAATTCAGCATTTTCCCTCTAACAGTCCTCAGTTAAAATCCAAATGTGTTTTGTTGCAACTCTCTATTTTTCACCTTAGTCAGACAACAAACCTGATGATCAAAAGTTGACATTCATTCAAGGGCATCCTTACTGATGCTTCCAAGATAAATAGCTAAACTTGAGAATCTGGGAGGATCCCTTTCTGATGAAAAAGGTTATTCATGTAACACATTTATTGAAAAGTTGCTTTAATAAAATAGGATGAAGAGGTGAAGAGATTTGGTGCTGACTCTCATTCACTGGGTGTTTACTTGTGCTGATAATAGAAATGAATCCATTATCAACACTCAGCCTGCCTGAGGCAGATCCCATCATCTGTGAAGAACTGCCTAGCAATAAGTTTTTTTCTTACTATAGCTTTGTGTTCAAGTATATCATTTTGACAAAAACAGCTGTTACAAAACTGATTCAAAAATGGCAAAATTTAGCTGGGATACATTCCTGAAAACAACATTGTTGGCACATATTCATGGTCATGGTCATGCTGTAGAAGGACAAGCATTCTTCCAGCAATGAAAACCATACATAGAGTAAATCTGGAGAATACTGTGGGCCTGTTGAAGTTTTGTTTTCCTTGCTCTGAAGTGCAAATAGACTACCTGGGAAACTAATGCTCCTTATAGTACTTAAGTCTTCTGTCTCTGAGGAAAAAGAGTGCTCATTTGCTGGACAGATGACACTGTCAGAGTATTATTAGGAATAATATTAATTATGGACAATGTTATTTATTCTGAGATAAATAGTAGAGCATAAATAGCAATTAAACCACAAACATAATGTTGGAATCAAGTTTAATTGCTTCATATGTATATTTCTTTCTAAGAGAAATCACACCTTCCAAAAAATTCAAGAACTTTTTTTCCTATCTATGTGAAGAATGGGTAATTCCCAGCTATTCAAAAATTAAATGTAGTTAAGATATATTAAATGACTACTTTTTCACTAGGTGCAAGTCTGTTTAAGTTTCCTTTATTGAAAAGGGTAAAGATAATATTTTTAAAAAGTACTTAGCTAAAGTTAGTTATACCTTAATTTTGATTTCTTATTATTCATTATTCTTCAGGAAAGTTTAATGAAGATATGTCATATGGAGTCAGAAGAAGCCATTTCCATTTAGATGAGATCTGTTACTTCACTAAAAGAACAGAGATAAGGAGAATCTCAGAATATGTGATAGTATCAGAGGTCTATTCCTGGTGGAGTTCATTTCTTTTAATTGAAAATAGAATCTTCCCCAGTACAATCCCAATGACATTTTCTTTTTCCCATATTTCTCCCAACCCCCACTCCCACTTCCACTCTTTTTCAGACCCACTTCCCTCTCTACCTTCAAAAAGGTGCAGGTCTCCAAGTGATATCACAGGAACACAACGAAATAAGATGCAAGACAAGGGAAAAGCCCTCATATTGAGAATGGATACAGAAAGTCTGTAGGGAGAAAAGGGTGCTAAGAACAGGCAATGAAGTAAAATCATATTGGTTTCCATTTTTAGGAGTCCCATAAAAACACCAAGATAACAATCACAACCTATATGCAGAGGATATGGTATGGACCCATGTAGGACTCATGCTTGAGTTTCAGTCTCTGTGAGCTCATGTGAGTAGTGCTTAGTTGATTCAGTGGGCCATCTTCTCCTGGTGTTTCCCATTCTCTTTGACTCCTGCAATCTTTCTCTCCTCTTTTCTGAGTGTTACCTGAGGTTTGAAGGGAAAGGTCCCAATGGAGACTTCTAATTTAGACTCACTCCACATAGTGCCTCGCTGTCTGTCTCTGTACTTGCTTACAATTTGATACTAAAAGAATTCTCTGTTATAACTATTGGGCAAAGGACCAATCTATGAGTATAGCAGTACATCTTTAGAAATCATTTTATTAATTTTCCGACCAGTTGTGTTTGACTCTACTCTAGGTCTCTGGTCTATTTAATCTCTGGTTTCTGCCCATCCAGGCATTATAGGGTATGGGTTCCCTGTCTTGGCACATCCCTCAATTTAAGCCACAGAACTCACTGGACACTCAAATGGATTCTGTGTTTCTTGACCCAGCATATCTTTCAGGAAAGACAGATTATAGTCATAGGTTTTATAATTGTGTTAGTTTCTAGGTTTCTTTTTTGGGATCCTGTAGAGTAACTTCCTACACATTAGAATGCAGGGTGAAGTCTCCATGCAGGTACCAGTTCTCTAATTTCAATAAGCTGTGTGGATACTGTCCTCAGCAATGACACCCTTCTGTCAGTTTTCTTGGAAAGTGACCCTCTGCCTGGTATCAGTCTGGGTTGTTTGATGATCTCCATGGGACTCCCTCAGCTAACAACTCGACCAAATTCAACCCTGTCCCACCACTGGAAGCCTTGCCTGGCTATAAATCTTTAAACTCTGCATCTTCCAATACTAAAGTCCTCACCAGAGTCATCCTCACAAATTTCAGGTAGTTTCCACTTCACAAGCTTTCCACCCCACAACAAATGTCCCTGAATTCCAGCTGTCTCTTCCACAGTTTCTTGTTTCACACCTCCCCGATCTGCCATGTTTCTGACCACACCTGACTAGTTCATCCACAGAATCTACCCTATTTCCCCTCATAGGGAGAACCATGCTTACCCTTTAGAGCCCTCTTCTTTACCTAACCTCTCTAGGTTTGTGTATTGTACCTTGATTATCATTTATTGCATCTGGGTTACCTCACACAAAATAATTTGTTCTAGTAGAATCCCTTTGCTTGCAGATTTTATGATGTCATTTTTAAACATCTGAATAATACTCCATTGTGTAAATGTATCATAGTTTCTTTTTCCATTATTATAGATTGTTTCCAGTTTTGGGCTCCTGTGATTAGTGCCAAATGAATATAGTTAAACAAATGTCCTTGTGGTAGAATAGAGAGTCCTTTGGGTAAATGTCCAAGAATGATATAGCTGGGTCTTCAGGTAGTTTAATTTTCAATTTTCTGAGGAACAGCTATATTTATTTTTATAGTGGCTGGACAAGATTGCACTCCCACCAACAGTGGAGAAATGTTTACTTTGCTCTAAATCATCAACAGCATAAGCTGTTACTTGTGGTTTTGATCTTAGCCATTCTGACAGGTGTAAAATGTAATCTCAAAGTACTTTTTATTTGTATTTCTGTGTTGGCTAAGGATGTTGATAATTTTTAAGTGTTATTAAGCTATTTCCAATTTCTTTCTTGAGAATTCTCTATAGATCTGTAATTCATTTTTTAATTGAATATTTTTTTCATATCTAGCTTCTTGAGTACTTTATACACTTTGGTATTAGTCCGCTATTACACGTGGAACTAGAAAATTATCTTTTTCTCATTCTACAGGCTGGCTGTTTGTCTTAATGACTATACCCTTTGCCTTACAAAAGCTTTTCAGTTTCATAAGGTCTTATTTATTAGTTGATTTTAGTGCCTATGCTATTGTTGTTTGGTCCAGGAGAGCTGTTTACTGTGCTATGGCATTCAAGGCTATACCCTACTTTGATTTCTATCACATTCCATGTTTCTGGCTTTATGTTGAGCTCTTTGATCGATTTGAACTTGAGTTTGGGGGATAGATATAGAATTACTTGCATTCTTCTACATAGTGACATCCAGTTTGACTACCACCATTTGTTGAAGAAGCTTTCTTTTATCCAGTGTGTATTTATGGCTTCTTATAAAAAAATCAGCCTTTGGATTTATCTTCAACTTGATTCCATTGATCATCAATATTTCTGCTTTTATGTCAATACCATGCACTATAATCAAGTTAGAAATTCTTTAAGTCTATTTTTAGAATACTAAAAAACATATAATAGGAACACTAGGAAATCAGTTCACTGGGCATGAAATATAAGTGAGTAAAATAACCCTCGGAGCACAGAAGAGTGGCAGGAATGATTTCCATCCTAAGCGGAAGGGTGAGTCAATTTCTTCTGCCCACTTTCTACCTCGGGAAAAGCTGCATAGAATTCTCGCAGTTCAAGTAGCAGAACTGAACGGACTACAAACTTCTGGCCCAAGGCCAGATCAGGCCCAGCTGCATCTGGACGGGTGGCCTGCACATGCACCAGATCTTGGGAGCTCAGAAGAGCAGCAGGAACATTTTTCATCCTAAGCAGAAGGATCCACAGAACAGACAAGCTCCACACAGAGGCAATAAGATCACCTATAATCACAGATAACAAGATGGCCAGAGGAAAGTAAAAAAATCCTAAGCAATGGAAATCAAGACAACCTGGCAATGCCAGAATCCAGCTCTCCCACTACAGCAAGTAGTGGATTGCCAAACACAAGAGAACAACAAGACTCAGACTTGAAATCATACTTCACGATGATGATGTAGATCTTGGAAAAGCACATAAATAACTTGCTTAAACAATTACAGAAGAACCAGAAAAAATCGCTCAAAGAACTACAAGAAAACACAACCAAACAGATAAAAGAGTTGAAAACATAAATAGAAATAATAAAGAAAACACTAAAAGAAACAACCTGAGAAATTAAAATTCAAAAAAAAAAAAAAAAAAAAAAAAAAAAAAAAGAAATCAGGAATTACAGATGCAAGCCTCACAAACAGACTACAAGAGATTGAAGAGAGAATCTCAAGGGCTGAAGAAACATCAAAAACATAGACAAAATAGTCAGAGAAGATGCAAAAACCAAAAATCTCCTAACTGAAAATGTCAAGGAGATCCAGGACACAATGGAAAGACCAAACCTAAGGATAATAGGTGAAGAAGAGGGTAAAGAATATCAACTAAAAGGCACAGTAAATATCTTCAACAAAATCATAGAAGAAAACTTCCCTGCCCTTAAGAATGACATGACCATGAACATGCAGGAAACCCACAGAACTCAAAATAAATTAGACCAGAAAAGAAACTTCTCCTGACACATAATAGTCAAAACACCAACTATTTGAAATAAAGCTGTAAGAGAAAAACAACAAGTAGCATATAAAGGCAGACCAATCAGAATTACACCAGACTTCTCAACAGAGACTATGAAAGCTAGGAGATCCTGGACAGACATCAAACAAACCCTAAGAGAACACAAATGCAAGCCCAGGTTACTATATCCAGCAAAACTCTTCAATCACCATAGATGGAGAAACTAAGATATTTCAGGACAAAACCAAATTTACACAATACATGTCCACAGATCCAGTCCTACAAAAAATGATAAATAGAAAAATCAAACACAAAGAAGGAAACTACACCCAAGGAAAAGCAAAAATTATCAATATTTTATAATTTCTTTTAACATCTATGAATTCAAATCTCCAATAAAAAGACATAGACTACCAGACTGGATACATAAACAGGATCCATCATTTTGCTGCCTACAAAAAACTCATCTCAGAGACAAAGACATACACTATCTCAGAGTAAAATGCTGGGAAAAAACACTTTCAAGCACATGGCCTGAGGAAACAAGCTGGAGTAGCTATTCTAATATCAAATAAAATAGATTTCAACCAAAAGTTATCAAAAAAGATAAGGAATGACAACTTTTACTCATCATAGAAAAAAAATCTATCAAGATGAACTCTTAATCTTGAACATCTATGTTCCAAATGCAATGGCACCAACATTTACAGGAGAAATTCTATTAAAGTTCAAAGCATATATTACACCACACACAAAACAGTGGGAGGTTTCAACACCCCAGTCTCATCAATGGACAATTCATGGAGATTGAAACTGAACAGAGACACAGCAATACTAGCAGAGGTTATGAACCAAATTGAATGAACAGACTTCTACAAGATATTTTATCAAAAAAAAATAAAGATTATACTTTCTTCTCAGCACCTGATGGTACCTCCTCCAAAATGACCATATAGTCTGTCTCAAAACAGGCCTCAACAGATACAAGAAGATCTAAGTACTCCCATGCATCCTATTGGATCACAATGGACTAAGGCTTATGTTTAACAACAACTACAACAACAAAAAAATTTTAAAAAAGCCCACATAGACATGGAAGCTGAAGTATGCTCTGTTCAATGATATGTTGGTCACAAAAGAAATGAAGAAATAAATTAAGGAATTTTTAGAATTCAATGAAAATGACACCACCACATACATAAACTTATGGAATTCAATGAAAGCAGTAATGAAAAAAAAAACCTCATAGTTCTCAGTGCCTCCAAAAAAAAAAAAAAAAAAAAAAAGAGGAGAGAGCATACCCTAGCAGGTTAACAGCACACATAAAGCTCTACAACAAAAAGAAGCAGACACAACCAAGAGGAGTAGATGGCATAAAGTAATCAAACTCCGAGCAAAAGTCAACCAAATAGAGACAAAAATAACTATACAAAGAATCAACAAAACCAAGAGCTGTTTTTTAATTTAATTTTTTTATTTTTTTGAGAAAATCAACAAGATTGATAATCCCTTAGCCAGACTAACTAGAGGGCAATAAGAGAGTATCCAAATTAACAAAATCAGAAATGAAATGGGAGACATAACAACAAAAACTCAGGAAATTCAAGATATGATCAGGTCCTATACAAAACCTATACTCAAGAACACTGGAAAATCTGGAGAAAATGGATACATTTTAGACAGATACCAGATTCCAGATTTAAATGAGGATCAGATTAACACCTAAAGGAATAGAAGCAGTCATAAAAAGCTTCTTAACCAAAAAAAAAAATATATAAAAAAAAATAAAAAAGCCCAGAACCAGATGGGTTTAGTGAAAAATTCTATCAGACATTTATAGAAGACCTAATACCCAACTTGTTTGTCAAAGCCACAATTACTCTCTTACCTAAACCACAGAAAGACACTACAAAGAAAGAGAACTTAAGTCCAATTTCTCTCATGAACATTGGTGCAAAAATACTCAATAAAATTCTTGCAAACCGAATCCATGAACACATCAAACAATCATTCACGATGATCACATAGGCTTTATCCCAGGGATGCAAGGATGGTTCAACGTAAGGAAATTCTTCAATATACTCTACCATATAAACAAACACACAGAAAAAAAAAAAAAAAAAACCACATGATTCTCTCACTAGAGGCTGAGAAAGCACTCAACAAAATTTAACACCCCTTCATGGCAAAAGTGTTGGAAAGATCAGGAATCCAAGGCCTATAGCTAAATATAGTAAAAGCAGTATACAAGAAATCATTAGCCAACATCAAACTAAATGGAGAGAAACTTGAAACAATACCATTTAAACCAAGGACTAGATGAGGTTATCCACCGTCCCCTATCTATTCAATATAGTACTGGAATTCCTGGCCAGAGCAATTAGACAACAAAAAGAAATCAAAGGGATTCACATTGGAAAGAAAGGAGTCAAAATAGCACTATTTGCAGGTGCTATGATAGTATACTTAAGTGATGCCAAAAATTCCACCAGAGAACTTTTATAACTTCAAAAAAGTGGCTAAGTATACAATTAACTCAATCAAATCAGTAGCCTTCCTCTACTCAAAGGATAAACAGACTGAGAAAGAAATTAGAGAATCTACACCCTTCATAATGATCCCAAAGACTTAAAATACCTGGGGATGACCCTAACCAAGCAAGTGAAGGATCACTATGACAAGAACTTAAAGAGTCTTAAGGAGGAAACTGAAGGAGCTCTTAGAAGAAGAAAATAATTTCCATGCTCATGGATTGGCAGGATCAACATTTTAAAAATGGCTATCTTGCCAAAAGTAATCTACAGATTCAATGCAATCCCCATCAAAATTCCAACTCAGTTCTTCATAGAGTTGGAAAAAGCAATTTGCAAATACATCTGAAATAGCAAGAAACCTAGATAGCGAAATTTACTCTCAAGAATAAAAATACTTTAGGGGGAATCACCATCCCTGATCTCAAGCTATACTACAAAGCAATTGTGATTTTAAAAAAAGAAGAAAAAGAAAAACAACAATAGCAACAACAAAAATGCATGGTATTAGTACAGAAATAGGCATGTAGATCAATGGAACAGGATTGAGGACCCAAAAATGAACCCACACACCTATAGTCACTTGATCTTTGACAAAGGAGCTAAAAACATTCAATGGAAAAAGAACAGCCTCTTCAACAAATGGTGTTGGTTCAACTGGCAGTCAGCATGCAGAAGAATGCAAATCAATCCCTTCTTATCTCCTTGTACAAAGCTCAAGTGCAAGTGGAGCAAAGATCTCCACACAAAACTAGGTACACTGAAACTATTAGAAGAGAAAGTGGGGAAGAGTTTAGAACATGTAAACACAGTGGAATGTTTTTTGAACAAAACACCAATTGCTTATGCTCTAAGATCAAGAATCATCAAATGGGACCTCATGAAATTGCAAAGCTTCTATAAGGCAAAGGAAACTGTTAAGCAGACAAAACAGCAGACTACAGATTTGGAAAGGATCTTTACCAATTCTACATCAGATAGAGGACTAGTATCCAATATATACTAAGAACTCAAGAAGTTAGACTCCAGAGAATCAAACAATCCTATTAAATTTGCTGTACCGAGCTAAACAAAGAATTCTCAGCTGAGGAACATGAAATGCCTAAGAAGCACCTAAAAAATACTCAACATCCCTAATCATCAGAAAAATGCAAATCAAAACAACCCTCAGATCCACCTCACACCAGTTAAGATGGCTAAGATCAAAAACTTGGGTGACAGCAGATGCAGGCGAGCATGTGGAAAAAGAGGTATACACCCCCACTGTTGGTGAGGTTGTAAGCTGGTACAACTACTCTGGAAGTCAGTTTGGTGGTTCCTCAGAAAATACCAGAAGATCCAGTTATTCCATATACCCCAAAGTTACTCCAACCTATAACAAGGACACATGCTCTACCATGTTCATAGTAGTCTTATTTTAATAGCCAGAAGATGGAAAAAACCCAGATGTCCATCAACAGAAAATGTGGTACATTTACACAATGGAGCTATTAGAATCAATAAGTTTATGACATTTGTTGGCAAATGGATGTAACTAGAGACCATTCATCTGAGTGAGGTAACCCAGTCACAAAAGAACACACATGTTATGCACTCACTGATAAGCGGATACTAGCTGTGAATACCCAAGAAACAACTCACAGACATTAGGAAGTTCAAAAAGAAGGAAAGCCAAAATGGGCATGCCTCATTCTTTCTTAGAAAAGAGAACAAAACTCCCATGGAAGGAAATGCAAGATCAAATAGAGGAACAGCGATTGGAGAAAAAGAACACTCAGATGCCACCTCACCTGGCAATCTACCACATATGCAGTTACTTAATCCAAGCACTATATCTGGTCCCAAAAAGTACTTACTGGCAGCAACCAGACAGAGATGCCCCCTCAGGGAATAAAATAGGGTCATATAGATACAGCTGAACATGTTTGCAGCTAACCATTGGTCTGAACTCAGGGATCCCAATGAGGTTGCTAAAGAAAGGGACTAAGGAGCTGAAAGAAAAGGTGTTGCAACTTAATGGGAAGAGAACAATATTATCAACCAACCAAACCCTCCAAAACTCCCATGGAGTAATACACCAATCTCTGTGTGAACTTTGAGAGACCTTTTGATCCAGTTGTGTATGTAGCTGAAGATAGCAGTGTCTGGCATCAATGAGAGAAGAGGCTTTTGTTCTAGAGAGAGAATGTTTTCCCAGTGTAGGGGAATGACAAGGCAATGGGATGGAGATGGGGAACAGAAGGGAGTGCACATTTGTTAAGGCTACTGGAGGGGAAGAGGGTATAGGAGCAGGGCAGGGTAAAGGGATAACATCTCAAATGTAAATAGAAAGTATCTAATAAAAAATGATAACAAAAAAAAGAAACCCATGCCTCATACCACTCACATGGCTAAAAACAGGAAACTATATTGTGCAAGGACATAGAGAGAGAAATATCAAATTCTACTGTGTTCTGCTAAAAGAACATAGCAATAAAATGAGTCCTGATGAAAATCTGGTACACTCATAGATCAGTGTTTTTTGTAGCCATCATCAAAGAAATATTCTTTCTTGCAGTCAACGGAAGTGTGTACAGAGGCCTACAACTATACAATGTACTAAGAGTAAGAAACCTTGGAACACTTAGACCTAAATGGGATGTATTCATAAATCTCAAATCCTGGGGAGATATGTCAAAGGCAGAAAGATTGTAAGAGAATTAGCAATTGAAGGTACCAAGAAAAAAGACCTTCCAGATTCAGTGGGGTTGATACACATATGAATTCACAGAATCTAGGGCAGGATGCACATGGCCTACACAAGGTCTGCACCAGATTTAGTCAAAGTACTGAGATGAAAACTGAACACAATCCTCATCATTGACCCAGAAAAATTCTCCAACTCTTAACAGTTCTAAAGGAAAAATTAGGTTTCTCTAAAGGAGTCTTACCATGCAACAAAAACACCCTTAAGGACAGACCCTGTGTCAAGCAGTAGTTGGACAACACAAAGCTAATTCAATGTTATTTTTATTTTTTTTATTCACAATGCTGTGTTTGAACATTGTTTTACCCTTCTGGTTGTTAAATAAATGAGTGAAACATTGGAACAATGAACCTCATACATATTCAATGTAATAAAACTTACAAGATAGATGGCGTGTGGTGGTTCTTCCAAACTGGGTATTGGTAAAATTGTATGCCAGTTTTGCAAGAGGCTGCTGATTAGGCACATTTACCCTAAGCCAGTATGCTTACAAATAAAGTAGCTGCATATGTTCTAACAATATATAAATATTCCCATAGAAAATTTTTCATGGAGGATGGGGTTTCATCTCCAGAAACCATAATGAGATGACAATACCATTAGTTAAAATGCATTTAATATTATTAACTTACTGGAAATCATAGTTTAATGGCACTATGGATTATTGGTTTATTTTTATGATTGGAAATCAAGGTAAAAGACAATACTGAGGATTATAAGAGAACAGTTTACCACATTTCCTACAATGGGAAATTATCAAAATTCAAATTAAATTGAATTAAATTTCTGCTCAATGCATGTCAAACCACAGACTTGTAGAATTGTAAGATAAAACATCTAATTCTAAGATTCTATACTTTAGATTTAAGTTATTAAAAACTTAACAAAGTAATTTTACTTAAAACTTTTATTCATCTTGAGTGGATAGAGCATGATGTCGTTGAAGTGAAGTCTTCTGGTGGTTCTTTCCTTGTGGACACAACAGGTTCATAATCCTTTCTGATACCACACTACTTTCACTGAAACCAATGGAGCCAGGTGACAGCCTATAAAACCCTATTTTACTATATCTAAACATAATGGTAAAAAGGAACAGTAAACTTTACCCAATTTTGAACTTCAAGTAGCCAAATATAAAAAAGAACTTTCTTCTTCTCAGTGGAAAGAAAGAATAAATTCCATATAATAGACTTTAAACTCAATATCTGACCAAACACAGTTCAACTCAGTACTGAGAAAAGGCATAAAATACCAATTCCCATGAATTTCTGTGACTGTTGTGGGCCAGGAAAATAGTTGCAACCACTATGCTTCTCCTAGACTTAGGGTTTAAAGCAGGGAGAAAAAAGTTCTTTGAGAAGTAGGATATTAAATTTCTGTATTGAATATTAGTGTCAGGTCTATTGTATTTAATTGTCTGAGACAGAGTCTTTCTATAAAGGTAGGGCAGCATAATAAAAAAACAAAACTTAGTATTTTGATTCATGGGGTTCCATCTCCAGGTTTGCCTGTGGGGGCAGCCTGTAGGATCACACTGTGCCATAGGAAGATATATATAGCTTGAAGCGATGTGATTTCCATCTCAGTTGGCATCATCTTTGTGGATGGTTGCAGAGTTAGTAACCATATTCCACATCAGCAATGTGGAGTCCTGAGCAGTGGGGTGTTCTGCTAGGGTTGGCAGGATTTGGGATAGGGTTTGACCCATTTCAGAAATGGTGTGTCACATGGCTGGTTGATTGACTGTGATTATGCACAGAACTAAAAATCGCCATGCTGTTTTGCTTTAAATTTTATTTTTCTTGTGTTTTCTACTAGAAACTTCTTATTTCACAATCATATCAAGGTGCTATTCTTTCAAAACAACTTGTTACAATAAAAAATTTATTTCAAGCTTCACAGTAACTACAAAGTAAAGTCTGTAACAGACAAAACAGAATCTCAAACAAAATATCACAAAATATTATGAGAGTAAACCATACAAACACACAGGAAAACTGTAACAAAAATGAAATACAATAAAAGTAAGAATTACAACAATTATTATAAAATCTCAATTATTAATAATACCTTGGAATATGAGTAGGTAAATTAACTATCTTAATAATACATAGATACTAGATAGGTTGGAATTTTTCCAAATTGTATGTGGTTTCCAAAAATTCTCTACCTCCTAAGATTGAAATTCAATTTACATGGAATATTTTATGTAAATGAATCCAGAACAAAGGTAAAATAGATGACTCACAACCAGTTGTATCACAGCTCTAGACAACCTTTCCCCAGGCACTGTGCAACCAGGCAATAAAGGAAACCAGAGTTTAAAGATGATGAAAAGACAAAGAAGAACAGGGGAAACAGCTCAGTCACTAAAGTAGTTGGCATGCAAGAATGAGGAACTGGGTTTAATCTCCAGAAACTTCCATACAGCAAGCTGATCATGTTAGTGTGCTGTTTGTAATCTCAGTTCTGAGAAGCAAAGACAGGGGCATATCTCTATGTTTTCTGGGCCATTATTTTAGCCTGCTTAGCAAGTTTGTTTTTGTTTAGTTTGTCTTTTTTTTTTTTTCAAGAGAACTTAGTTTGAGGAAATAACAGCTGTGGCTGTGTTACAGACACATTCATGTCCATATTACATAACATGCATACATATATACATACCTCAATAAATATATATTTATACTTTAAGTAAACTTCTTTGTATCTATGATCCAAATTGTTCTGGTTATTTTGTGGCAGAAATATTTGTAGAAGAGATGACATTTGAAACAAACTGTTTCTCTGTATCTAGAACGCCTTACTTCTGTAAACTTTACAAGCCCATATCACCTTGTAGTATAGTATATGGCTGATCCCCTTCAACTTAGTAGAACTGAAACTTTAAGTTGATTAGCTTTAGGCAAATAAACTCCCATGTCTTAAAGTCACATTGCAGATACAGAAAGGATAAGAAAGTCTTATACTATATTTACCTTGGGTGACTAGTACATCAAGGACAAAGGCACACCTCTAGTCTTTAAATATAAATCCCACTCTGCTGTGAAGG
Source organism: Micromys minutus (assembly GCF_963924665.1). Lineage (NCBI taxonomy): Eukaryota > Metazoa > Chordata > Mammalia > Rodentia > Muridae > Micromys > Micromys minutus. The sequence goes on from NC_137963.1 coordinate 30,946,131, forward strand.
GTATGAGACACGAAAGAGGCATTTAGTATGATGGCAGCAATAATGAAAACTGTTAATGAAACATGGAGAATGGACATATACAACTGCTCTCAAATATATAGCTACACGAGATCATTAAATGTTTCTTAAATCAATTTAGCTCACTTAGGACTTCACTCATTTTCACTGAAACCTCTTTTCAAAAACATAAAGCCTTTCCAAAATGACTTATACTGTGACTAAATAATATAAATATCAGCATACACTTTATGTGGTCCTCTTTCACATTCCTTTTAGAAAGCTATTAAATCAATGCTTCTTCATCCCTTAGAGAAAGTAACTTTGAAAATGACTTCACTAATTGTTTAATATGATGACTTAAACGTCCCTCATGCATGCTTTTTTGTAGTCCCACTTTACTGGTATTTAATTCACTACGGAAAGTGTTGCCAATCCTGAAGCTATTGTATAATCACAGCATTCACATTTTTTCTAGAATTGCCAAAAAATTATCAGATTAAAAGTTAAACAGGATCTTCCACAGTTCATTAATCGTTCTATTCTGCCTTAAATCATGTCACCTCACTCCAGAGGAAATCCACTTGAATCGTCACCTGCAATGAGGACTCCATTTTTTTGCTATTTTCTTTATTGCTTTTTCTCAGGATTTTATGGTGTGCCAATTACTGTGCGGGCAAACATGAACCCTGATGGAATTTTTAGATCCTTATAAGCAGGTGTGTTTTATTCACTACCAAGTCACTACTTGCGTTCATGCTCAGGCCCCAGGATCAATGCCAGTCACATGTGCTGTTAAGTCATAAAGTTGGTTTGTAGTTGATGTTTTCAGCATAAATTGGGGAGACAGAATTTATTTGTTTATTAAATACCACATTGTGAATCTGTGACAGAGAGCTGGAGCTGGGTAAAAGACAAATAGATATGTTACATCTGTGCATGAATGAACAAAAATTTGAGTACTGTGCTTAAACTAAGGAGGAGAGATAAAGAAATCAAGAGTGCACATCCAACAACAAAAATAATGGACCTAAACCATAGAAAAGAGGTGATATAATGACCATTGGGGCAGAGTGGGTGGTTCAAATATTCTGAAGAATTGCTTACTTATTTCATTTTTGTTATTTTAACATTATGTGCCTATATGTGTCTATGTACAAGTAAGCTAAGAAGTCATAGATTTCATATCCCACAGAGCTGGAGTTACAGGTGGTTTTGAACCACCTGACATGGGTATTAGGAACTGAATTCAGATCCCCAGAAAGAGTAGTATTTGCTCTTAATCACTGAAACATCTTGCCATCCCCATGAAAAATCGTTTATATAAAACACTCATGTGTTGGTATTTGAAGGAAACATACACAATATTCCATATTCCCAATTGATAAAGTGGCTACAATGATTTGAAAGTGCAGTTTGGATGATAAACATATAAAGGTATTGTCTATTAAGATGTATCTGCTGAGTATATATTTTCTGAAATACTTTGGAATAGAGAAATTTTGAATTTAGGACTTTTTATATTTTCAAATATTTGCATAGACAAATTATTTGCAGTTGAGACTCAAGTATAAATACAATAATCATATAGATTTCATAATTTTGTGTTTCTACACTGTGAGTTTGCGTGTTTGTGTGTGGGGGGGGGGTGCTGAGGCTAAACGTTATGTTCCATTACCTCTTCTATTGCTTTTTGTCTTAATTTTTGAGACAAGCATCTTTCATTGAATCCAGCACTAACTGACAGATTATATTGGCTGCCCAGTGAGCTGCAGGACTCTATCTGTCTTTATTCTCATTACCAGCCCTAAGTTTATAAATGTGTGATATGTTATGTGACTTTTATGTAGGCGTTGGAGATCTTAACTCAGGTCTTCATGATTGCTCAGCAGGCACCTGATCAACTCTACCATCTCCATATCCAGGATATATATACTTTATCTTATTTTATGATTTTTTTAGATTTGTTAGTTTATTTTATGTGTATTTATGTTTTGCACAAATCATTTTAACTCACTACCTGTGCCTATAAAAGTCAGAAGAGGTGGTGGATCTCATGGACCTGTAATTACAGATAACTGTGAATTGTGATGTAGATGACTGCTTAGCTATCTATGGACCCACAACCTCTTTTTGTTTTAATAACAAAAGTAATACACACTTCAGTTTATATTTTCTTTTAGTTGAATGTTTTAAGACTTTTCTTTGGGGAGAGCATTCAGAAACCAATATATTAAATATGAAAAAGAAATCTTTTTTTAAACAACTTTATTTTACAAAACAAAGATAAATGTACAGATTTTAAACATTTTTTGCTTAAAATTATACATTTTTGTCAGTAATGTTTTTTCAGACATTGAAATAATTTTTACATAAAACCATGTGAATATATTTTTTTAGTCAGTACTTGATTTTTTTCAAGGACTTGACAGTATGCATTGAAAACCTAATAGTTACAATAAGCGTAAAGTACATGCAAAATAAAACGCAACATGGAGATAGTCAAAGTCTTCTTGTTTTGTAAATATATGTATATATTTTTTGTTTTCTTTATTTCTTGGACTTCATACAGTCTGTGCGTTGTTTCTGGGGGAGTGCAAGCCTCTGGGGTTAGCATCCCACTATCAGTGACTGCATATTATGTCTGTTCTTTTGTGACTGGGTTATCTCACTCAGGATGATATTCTCTAGATGCAGCCATTTTCTTAAAAATTTGGTTAAGTCATTGTTTCTGGTGGCTGAGTAGTATTCAATTGTGTATATGTACCGCAATTTTTGTATCCATTCATCTTCTGAAGGACATTTGGGTTCCTTCCAGCTTCTGGCTATTATAAATAGAGCCGCTATGAACATTGTGGTGCATATATCTTTGTTGTGTATTAAAGTGTCTCTGGGGTATATGCCCAGAAGTGGAATAGCTGGGTCTTCAGGTAGTACTATATCCAATTTTCTGAGGTATCGCCAGACAGATTTCCAGAGTGGTTGTATTAGCTTGCAACCCCACCAACAGTGGAGAAGTGTTCCTCTTTCTCCTCAGCCTCGCCAGCATCTGCTGTCATCTGAGTTTTGGATCTTGGCCAATCTGACTGGTGTGAGGTGGTATCTCAGGGTTGTTTTGATTTGCATTTCCCTGATGGCTAAGGATGTCGAGCACTTCCTCAGGTGTTTCTCGGCCATTCGGTGTTCCTCAACTGAAAACGTTTTGTTTAGCTCTGTACCCCATTTTTTAATAGGGTTATTTGATTCTCTGGTGTCTAGCTTTTCGAGTTCCTTGTACACCTTGGATATTAGGCCTCTATCTGATGTGGTGTTGGTAAAGATCTTTTCCCATTCTGTTGGTTGCCGTTTTGTTTTCTTGACGATGTCTTTAGCCTTACAGAAACTTTGCAAACTCATTAAGTCCCATTTGTTAATCTTTGACCTTAGAGCTTGAGCCATTGGTGTTTTGTTCAGAAAATTTTCTCCTGTACCTATGTGTTCTAAGGTTTTCCCTACTTTCTTATCTAATAGTTTCAGTGTATCTGGTTTAATGTGGAGATCTTTGATCCACTTACACTTGAGCTTTGTACAAGGAGATAAGAAAGGGTCTATTTTCATTCTTTTGCATGCTGAGTGCCAGTTGGACCAGCACCATTTGTTGAATAGGCTGTCCTTTTTCCATTGAATGTTTACTGCTCCTTTTTCAAAAATCAGGTGACCATATACATGAGGGCTCATTTCTGGATCTTCTATTCTATTCCATTGATCCACATGCCTATTTCTGTACCAGTACCATGCAGTTTTCAGCACAATTGCCTTGTAATATAGCTTGAGGTCAGGGATAGTGATTCCCGCAGATGTTATTTTGTTGTTGCGGATGGATTTCGCTATTCTAGGTCTTTTGTTATTCCATATGAAATTGCACATTGATCTTTCCAATTCCATGAAGAACTGGGTTGGAATTTAGATGGGGATTGCATTGAATCTGTAGATTGCTTTTGGTAGGATGGCCATTTTTAAGATGTTGATTTTTCCAATCCATGAGCATGGGAGATCTTTCCATTTTCTGAGATCCTCCTCAATTTTTTTCTTTAGAGGTTTGAAGTTCTTGTCATACAGCTCCTTCACTTCCTTAGTTAGGGTCACACCAAGGTATTTCATAGTTTTTGTAACTATTGTGAAGGGTACCTTTTCCCTAATTTCTTTCTCCACATGTTTGTTTTTTGAGTATAGGATGGCTACTGATTTGTTTGAGTTAATTTTGTATCCAGCCACTTTGCTGAACTTGTTTATCAGCTGTAGGAGTTCTCTGGTGGAATTTTTGGGGTCACTCAAGTACACTATCATGTCATTGGCAAAGAGTGATGTTTTTATCTCTTCCTTTCCGATTTGTATCCCCTTGATCTCCTTTTGCTGTCTAATTGCTCCAGCCAGGACTTCCAGTCCTATGTTGAAAAGGTAGGAGGAGAGTGGGCAGCCCTGTCGAGTCCCTGATTTTAGTGGGATTGCTACAAGTTTCTCGCCATTAAGTTTGATGTTGGCTGTTGGTTTGCTGTATATTGCTTTTATTATGTTTAAGTATGGGCCTTGGATTCCTGTTCTTTCCAGGACTTTTACCATGAAGGGGTGTTGGATTTTGTCGAATGCTTTCTCAGCATCTAGTGAGATGACCATGTGATTTTGGTCTTTGAGTTTGTTTATATGGTGGATTACATTGATGGATTTCCTTATGTTAAACCATGCCTGCATCCCAGGGATGAAGCCTTCTTGGTCATGATGAATGATCATTTTGATGTGTTCTTAGATTCGGTTTGCAAGGATTTTGTTGAGTATTTTTGCATCAGTGTTCATAAGTGAGATTGGTCTGAAGTTCTCTTTCCTTGTAGGGTCTTTCTGTGGTTTAGGTACGAGGGTTATTGTAGACTCAAAAAATGAGTTGGGTAATATTCCATCTGATTCTATCTTTTGGAATAGTTTGGCGAGTATTGGTGTTATATTATCAATAAAAGTCTGATAAAATTCTGCACTGAACCTGTCTGGACCTGGGCTTTTTTTGGTTGGGAGGCTTTTGATGACTTCTTCTATTTCTTTAGGTGTTATAGGGTTATTTAAATGGTTTACTTGGTCCTGGTTTAACTTTGGGATCTTGTATCTGTCTAGGAATGAAAAAGAAATCTTTAGAGACATGACGTTAGTTGTGAAGCTCAACATGAAGGGGAAGCTCCTGTTATTTCTATTTTTTAGTTTTTGATTATTTTCCTGAAAATGGCATTGAATGGACCACTCACAATACATTTTTGTAATTTGACTCAATTTGCACATTTCTTTTCAGGGTTGGCATATTTTATATATCAACAATTCATTCACAAAAAGACACAATGACAGATTATTTTCGCTTGTCCATCTATCTACTCTGGAGCTACAGACAGATCTGTATTATACTTTCTGTTCCTGAAAATGAAATAAAGATGTGGAAATGGTGTGAGTGGAGAATGTTACAGGAAATCTATAATGTAGATAAAACTTCAAGGTTTAGCTGAAAGAACAGCCAATTGCAAGGTTTTATTTTATTAACTTTTCTCTGTTAAAACATAACCCACTTAATCCAAAATTAGGCAAACATTAAGTAAATGCAACAATGTAGAAAGTTTCATTAAATTTTGTCTACATTTAAAGGTCTGAGACATATTTTTGTTTTGTTCTCCATTACTGTGAAACCTGCTATGAGACTACCTATTCTTAATATTTGTTAGACTTTAATAAATCACAGTTTTTATTTTATTTGTAGATGTGTTTGTGTGTATGTGTACACAAAAATAAATCCATCACTCTTCATGACTCATCTCCCTAAACTGCTCCTGAAAAGTCTACTTGGCTGTACTGTATTCTATGCTTCCTGGTGGCCAAACTGGCAACTCAGTTGTTAGGAATTATGTAGAAATTTCAGGATTTTTTTTTTTTATGGAAGACAAAAACCTTGTAAGAAAAACTGATCCTAAGTGAGAAAGAATGAAGACACAGGTATGTGCTGTCACCAGGTTTGGATGAGAAAAAACAAATGGTACCCATTGAGCATAGAACACACCTTGTGTGGATCATTAAGGACAATTATAGTGAGGAGAATATAAATGTCTGAATGATAACACTGAAGGAAAAAATAGAAAGTAAGAGCCTGGTGTTTAGAAGTAGTAGCACTAGAGCTACAATAACACCTAGAAAAGCTAGGAAATTAGAATGCCTAGACTTCTCACATTAGCTCAATCTGCCGGAGGAAGTAGGGGACAGGTTCAGAGCCACTTGTGACAGACACAAATAGCACCTATTGATATTGGCACAAAGAGAACGCTTTCTCTTTTCTCAAAGGAAGGTGACAACTACTCTATTTCAATTATCTTAAGCAAAAGAAGGAAGACACTTACATAGCCTTAGTATAGAGTTAAATAAAGGAAGAGGAAGCAGAAATGAAGCTGGACATCGGATGCCAAGGCAATCTCTAAGGCTCCTCTGCCTTCCCTTTGCTATAGTTTAACTTCATTCTCTTGTGCGTCCTTCACATGGCTCACAGCTGTTGCTAAAACTTCAAGTCCTGATCACTTATTTCTCAGGGAATAATACAGCCTTTCTTAACCCCACTGTCACGTCACAAAATCCTCGTTGAAGGTGTACTTGAAATAAGAATCTAGTACTATGTGACTCATGATGATGAAAGGTTGGTCTGTGTGATTTTTAAAAAGTGGGTCGTTTCCATTTTCCTATTATGTCTGTTCTCGTAAATGATTGTAGGGTTTCCTCTTCAGAGGGGAGAGTGGCAGAGTAACATTGAAGGCCATTATGGGAATACATCTGGTCAATAGGATAAAATCTCTGGCCTCCAGTTGTGTGAGCTTAGTGAGCTGCCTTAGGGATCTGTAGGAAGAGAGGATCATTTTAAATCATGACAAGAGATCATTGGAACAATTAACCCTTTAATGAGTCCAGGAAGAATTCCTTCCCAAAATTCCCCTCATCTTGCAATTCTTACATGGCTACAACTGCAGCTCCATCTTCTTTCCCAAGTCACTCCTTTTTGTATTTCTGTCTCCTTGATGATGAGTTTCCTTAATACTTTGGACTTCCTTACTCTTTCTCTAGAGGTCTTCCCCTACCTGTGGCTTTCTGCTGCTGTGTGCCTGTCCTCCACCCTGGCTTAATTTAAACAGCACGGCCTTTTCCGGTCTACTCTCCTCAGCACATCTGCTGAGATTTGCACTTTGCCTGCCCTCTTTTATTCCTGACTCCAATAAAATTGTACTCAAGCATTTTTTTCAAGCATTTTTTTAATTGGTCATATAGAATTCATGTTCAGTTGTTTACCTACTTACTTGCTTTCCTACTTTTGTACAGTAGACACAGTGTTCCAAAGGGAAATGAAAAGCCCTAAGGGTACACATAAGAATATACACCTAAACGGAGCACATAACTAACTGCACTATTGTTGTACATATGTAAATATGTGTACCAGTGCACATATTTTTAATCTTTATAACCAGCTGTCTTAAGAGCTAAAAGTTTTGATGACACTGGTATCAGATGTCAAAATTTATGCTTTTAAAATTATTCTTGACAGAGAAAAGTATCACACTTAAGCTTCAGTGGAAGAGAAGAAAGAAATATATTGCATTTTAGTGAACTGGGATGGGCTGGTTAGATTTGTTGGAGACAGATTTCATATCTAGGTAGAAGGAATTTCAATAGAGGAATTACTGCCTTCAGCTTGGGCTGTGAGAATGACTGGAGGCATTTTCTTAATTGCTACTTGATATAGGGGGATAGCTATCTCTGGGTGGTTAAGCCTAATCTGTAGCCAGAGAAAACAAGAATTCCTTCCTGGCCTCTGCCTTAGTTTCTGCCTCCAGGTTTCTGGCTTTTGTTCTGTGATTCATGAGTTAAGATAAAGCCTTTCTTCCTCAAGTTGCTTTTGATTATGGCATTTATTACAAGAAGAGAAACTAGCCAAAACACGGAGTCTCACGGAACTTCAAGTTCTTGTTAAATCCCTAAAGAAAAAGATGGTGATGATGTCATACAGTTCTGTGAATTTCCACGCATATAGAATGCTATGGACTAGGAAACATGAGGTTTTTTTGCTATCTCCTTTATCACATGTGGACCTAGCACAGTGCATAGAGGCTCAATCAGAGGAATATGGTGTTGAATTGTGTTATGGGGGGACATATAACTTGAAAATATATATTTATGGCATATTCATCTTCTGTAAACAAAATTTGTTTGTATTTTTATGTTCACTTTTGAGATGATAATTTACTTTCAATATTTTCCACTTCCCTTTCCTCCCTTCAAATCTTTCCATATTCCTCTTCCCACTCTGCTTCAGATTCATGGCTTCCTTTTCCCCACTAATTGCTACTGTTTGCATATATATATTTGTATCCATAAATATATTCCTAAATAAAAACTTTTGAATCCATATAATGCTGTATGTATGTTTGTCAGTGGACAACCAATTGGTGTGTTCTTTCTTGAGGAGGGTCACTTATCTCTCTCCTAGATTTATTTAGTTGCTTGTAGGATGTGTGTATCTGTGTGTGTGTGTGTGTGTGTGTGTGTATGTTTGTGTGTGTGTGTATGTGTGTGTGTGAGAGAGAGTGTTTTGTGTGTGTGTGTGTGTGTGTGTGTGTGTGTGTGTTTGTGTAGTTAAGGCCCCATGGACTTTTTACACATTTATTGCTTCCTCTTTATTCAGTTTATGTAGATGGTCATTTTGGTGAGTCTTTACAGGTGTGGATTCTGATGCTACTAAAAGACTCAGTCTCATATTGACGTCCTTAATTTTTTGATCTTTGTGCACCCTCTTCTTCCGTGGTCCTGAGTCTTAGGTTTGTGAGTGATTTGTGAATACATCTATTGGGACTGACTCCAAAATCTGCATTTTAATTGGTCGTGGGTGCAAAGAGTATCCTTATCCTTGATGTGGGTATAGGATAAATGTTTATAGATTGTTATTAGGGATTGTACTAATTTACCAAACTAGTGATTGTAGCTTTGCCTCAAATAACCATAATTTATGTAGATAGGTTTCTAGTGCCAGACATGGTATCCCTCTTGATGAGTAGGTTTTATGCCCATTTAGAAAGCTGTGGTTACTGCCAAGGTATGTATAACACTACTGTTCATGTAAGGTTAGTGTATACTGCTGGATATAGATGTGCATTCTAAGCTGGTAAGACAGTTGGTTCTCTTCTAGAAGCTTGCATGAAACCTTCTGGCATAATGAAAGCTGGTCTTTAGGGAGGGGGCTTTCAGGTGGATTCTCGACCAATCTAATTGAATGAAGCCAAATTTATAGTAAAAAGATAGGTTTATTGGGGCAGCTCTTGAGAGGTTTACTGACCTCAGAGGACGCGGTCCAAAAGTTGCAAGGCTCAGTTGGGTAGGGGCTTTTTAAAGAGAAGGGAAGTGGTTGTGATGTGATGGTGAGCTACAGAGGTTATAACCTCATTTGGTGAGTTTGGGGCCCTCTATGTGGGCCTTAATAGTGGTCTCTTTGGAATCTAGAATTGGTGGTAAAGTGTTTTGCAATGGATTTTGCAAGTGCAAGATTTTAGTAATGGGTGAAAAATTCTTAACCTACAGCATCTTGCTTTTGTCCTCAAAGTCCTCACCTAACAGTCAGTTCCAGATCCAGAATCTCTGGGTGCTGTTTCTGAACTGCTCAGTGCAGTGTCTTCTACTTCTTGGTGTAGATAATAAACAAGGCAAAAACAGCAGCCTCTATATTTTGGAGTCTTTTAGACAGCTCTGGCCAACAACTCAAAAAAGGGCTTCTCATGTCTGATTATTGGGGATTTTGTTAGGTGGTCTTCAGCTCTTTTAGGGAGCACCATCATCCCAGATGAGAAAAGTTCATTAAAACTATAAATATGCAGCAGAGGATAGCACTGTCAGGCATCAGTGGGAGAAGAGGCCTTTGGTCCAGTGAAGGCTCATTTTCCCAGTGTAGGGGAATGCCAAGGCACTGAGGCAGAGAGGGTGGTTTCCCTTCATGTAAGCAAGGGGAGGGGTATAGGAGTGGGGAGAAAAGGGATAACATTTGAAATGTAAACACAGAGAATATCCTATTAAGAAAAAAAAAAGAACTGTGTATATGTTCTGCATACATTTAAAATACCCTCATTATTCAGCTTGAAGGTGTTGTGTTCATCCAAAATGGGCATGCAGAGCCATAGTGAAACATAGAGACCGGGAATTGTTTATGTGGTCCAGTATGTTAAAACATAAACATTTCTAGCCATGGAATTTTTCTATTTTTTCTTCCCAGAAAGATCCTTGAATCTTAAGTCTGTCTCATTACTTAGCCTTTTTGTGAATGTTTTGTAGCATGATTATTCTTTACATTATAGCTAATATCCACTTATAAGTGAGTACATACCATGTCTGTTTTTCTGGGTCTGGGTTACTTCCTTCAGGATAAGCTTTTCTAGTCCTGTCCATTTGCCTACAAATGTCATGATGTCATTTTTTTAAAAAATAATAAGCAGAAATTGGAAACAATCTAAATGATGTCCCTCAAAGAAAGAATGGATTATTAAAAAATGTGGTAGAGTTACACAATGCAGTATTACTCAGGTGTTTTAAAATGGAAAGATCAATCAATCAATCAATAAAATGGCAAGATTAAAAACACAAGCTGGTGAAAGTGTTTAGGAAGTGGAACACCCCTCCATCTCTGGTGGAAATGCAATCTTGTGCAGCCACTTTTGAAATCAGCAGAACTTGGGGAGTCCAGAGGAGAGAGAAGAAGAATTGGAGGACCAAGAGTAGTGAAGAACACCAAAAGAACATGGCCCACACAATCAACTGACTGTAACTCAAGTGGGTTCACAGAAATCAGAGAACTTCTATAGGTCTGACCTAGATCTTCTGCATACATGTTATGGTTGTAAAGCTTGATGTTCTTGTAGGATTCCTAATAATGAGAGCAGGGGCTGTCTCGGACTCTTTTGTCTGCATTTGAGACTTATCTCACTGGGTTGCTTCATCTAGTCTTGACATGAAAATATTTGCTTGGTCTTACAGTAGTATGCTAGACCATATTTGGTTGATGTCCCTGGGGGCCTGCTGGTCTCTGATGGAACGGAGAGGGGGCATAGATCTTGCAAAAGTGGAAAGTAGGGAGAAGATATGAAAGGGAAGAAGGAAAGGAGAGAAACTGCAGTTTGGATGTAATATATGAGAGAATAAAACAGAATCTGTGACTGAATTTTAAGATGTTATGTCCAAGAATCTAACTTACCCTGATAACGGATAACTGAAAGCTTACCTGAGGATTGGTCAGCACTTTTGAAAGGAATGTGTAGAACGTCATCAAAAAGAGAGAAGGGTACTAGGTAGTATCACTTGGCGGTAAATGGAATAAACCCGTGCAAAGTTTCCTTTACAAATGGAAGGAAACTGAAAAGAAGAGAGATTTAAACTAGAAGGCAAACAAGATCTTAAATACAGAATATTAAATTTTAAGTTTCTTGCTAGTAAAGCTATCTTAGATTAATGTGGCGTAAAAAAAATTTGGCTAACATTGTTGATTTTAACTCTATAGGTGATATAGGTAAGCCATACAAGACTGTAAAAAAGAGAGTAAAACCAATTTATGTTGCACATCATTGAGGATTACCTCTGAAACTTCGGTGGAAGACAGTCTCTAGGCAAGCATGAGCACCATTTGAACAAGTTATAACAGAATGATACATATACATAGAAAAAGAAGAGAATGTTAGCAAACCTTTTGAATTGAAAGACATGTGACATTTGATGTTGTATTTTCCTTACATTTTTCAGAGCTTAGCTGGAACAAATTACAGCATTTCTCTGTTTCCACTTTGCTTGATTAAATTTTAGAGCTGGGATAATAGCTAGTTTTGCAAAGATATTTGAGTATGCCATTTGAAAGAAAGGAGTTTTGATCCATGGCTTTTACTCAGTGGAGCTCTGAAAGCTGAGATTTTACTTTCCTCTGGGAGTAACAGGTTGCTGGATGAATAGTGCAGGGCTCTCCTGGAAGCACGTGGCTACAGTGCTGAGAAATATAGGGCCCTATGTGGCCATCTCCCATTGGCATGGTGCAAGTGCTGTCTTCAATCACACTGTCAGAACAATGACAGCCAGGAGAAGGAGCACATAAAGCTATTCATCAAGCTCTGAAATAGCTAGCACTTTACTTGTCTGGAGTTATTTACTAGTGGTTGATGATGACACAGTTGAGTGAGGCAGGAGCTTATGAAACTTCTTGACTTTCTTCTTTGGTGAGAAGGTCATTTTGAGAGAGACTATGCTAAATCTTTAGAAATATCCAAACCTAAACTTTGGTTTAAAAAGATAAAAGAATGCCAACATGTGACAGTTTGTTGGAAGAGGATTCATTGTGTGTTTTAAAAATCAAGTTTGTATTAAATGATAATAGAGCAGAAAAATGGTGCCATTAGAACATATGTGTTATTTTAGCACTGATAAGAACTTATAAAAACCTATATTAATTTGTTTCCCAAACTAGTTTTACATTTTTGAATAAAAAGTTAAAATCTCCATCTTCGGTCATCATTTATAAATGTGGAGATATAAGACGGTGTCTTTAAGAATGGTTGCGGTTGTTCAGCTTTCTGCCGTCTGTTTACAATTCTAGACAATCTACCAACAAACAAAAAATATTTACTTTGGCATAATTTTGAAGGTTTTAGCCCTTGTTAATTAGACCCATTACTTTTGGGCCTGAAGTGAGGTAATGTATTATAGCGGGAGCTTGTGATGGAGAAAACTACTCAATGCTTTAGACCTGTTTCTAGACCACGACATCCTAAAGATTTCTCATCAGGTTTTTCTTCCTAAAAGTTTACATACTCCTCAGTAGACCGAACCTTCAACACAAAGGCATTTAGGCAGTATCTAAGATCCAAGCTATAGCACTTCCTAGATTTTCTTCACTTTTCTGGACTAGATGCACTGGTATAAGACAGTCTTCACATCGAAACTATGAGGTGGTCTCATCTGCAGATGAATGAGCTGGAGCAATGCAGAAGTATGCTTTACAAATCAATGAAATAAAATGAAGACCTGCTTGAAGTAAAGGACAAGCATTCTCTCTGTTGGTCATAAATCTTGGCCAACTCTATATTCTTTCACAGGATACAGAATTCAACACAAATAGGCTAAACTCTTAAAAAAGATTTTTTTTTGGTTAAAATCTTCACCAGGTTAACTGATGTGTGATCAAATTTCTAGATACATGATCATAGCATCACCACATTGAACTTTAACAGTGTTTAATCAGATATAATAATCTTCCAATATTTATTTCTGAGTCTCTGTTGCCAAAGCTTGCATCTGGTTTTCAAGTTAACAGTAACATTTAAAACCATGTTAGTTTGTGTTTTTCTCTTCATAAGTGTCTTCATTGTATGACCCAAGCTTCTAAGACTTTTAATTTAGAAAAATCTATCATAACTTTCAAATTTGGTTTCAGCTAGTAAGAATAAAATATTGTGTACTTCTTTTAGCTGATAGCCATCTGCTATAGAAAATATTCAAATGTCAGCTCATCTGAATTTAAAAGGACTTCCTGAACAGAAGTTCACAGAAATTCAAGAAACTTTAATGGAACTTCTGTTGTAAAAATGATGCTGTCTTTACTTTAGGCTAATCCTTAAAACACACCTACAAATCCATCTCCAAAAATGTCTGCTTCAGAGAAGGAGCTGGGTTGGTTTTACAATTTTTATGGCAAAGGTTAAAATAAGCAATTTCTACAGCAGCTGTCAACATCCAGTATGTCTTTGGAGGCTGCTTCCCCTAGAGGATTTTATTTCTTCAAATGTCATAATTAGAATTTCATTCCCAGTGACTACTCAAAGGAATCTGGCAGCAGGATACAGAGTGGGTCACATTTTAATTACGAATGCATCCTTCCTTTCTGAAGGGCCAGAAGCTGGTTGCTAGTCATGTCACAGGAATCCTGATGCACTGTGAATAATTAAACACTCCTTTCAGTGGAGAGCATTTGTTTTCTTAAAATTCAGCAAGATTTATCAGAGCCTTAACAGACTTCTCTGTCCCAGTGAAAACTGATGGGCTGAAAAGAAGTTGGTTTCCAGGCAATTAGAGCAGTGAGTTGTGCTCACTTTCATGCATTCCCCAAGACAGATGTGCATCAACAGGAGGGCACTTTTATGTATGCATTTATTTATTTTCTTTCTTTGTTAAACAGACATTCATTGAATATATACTTCGATGTTGAGAGTTGAACTTACTCTTTGGGGTGGAGAAAAATTGAATAGCATCATCTTTTTCCTAAGAGAGGCACACCTGGGTTTGGTCATGAATTATTATCAAGCAAATAATTTAGTAGAGTTATATACCTTGTGCTTTATGACACCAAGAAAAAAAAAGAAGAGTTAGGAAAGACATGATGTGGAAAGTGGAGTCTCAGTTGAGCTCTAAAGGATTATATGCAGGAAAAAATTGTTAGATTGACAAGGGAGGAGAAGGATTCTTTGCAAATAGAAGATAGAAACAAGGGTTAGCTGGATGCACCTGTCCTTGTTTCACTGAAGGTACAATGTAAATTCCTTTGGATAAACAGAAGATGAGCATATATTACAGAGCTAAGTTCTTTTAATGAAGGCATGAGATGTAGATATTGTGGGCAAGAAATATGTTTATTCTAAAGTTATGAGATGACATTGATCTTCTTGGATCTTAAACTAGACAAACAAGACTTTTGAGAAGTTTTATCTTTTATTCCAACTTGAATGAGAAAATGAATCATTCTCCCATTTTCCCCATGAAAAGAAAAAGATTAGTTCACCCGTAAGATGTAATATTATTTAATAATAAAAGAAAACCAACTATTGAAACATGGAAAAAAAGGAATGATGCTCAAATGCATTTTGCTAAAGGAAAGTAGCATAAAAGAAAATACTAGATAATATATGTTTCCATTTATATGGAATCTCAGAAAATGCAAAGCTATGATTATAATAAAATAATTTGGTAGTTGTCAGGACCTGGGGGTTGGATTGATGATATTATCTGAAATGGTGCATAGATGAATTTTGGGGAAAGACAGAAATGTTCTGTCATAACTGTAATGATGATTACAAAACCATAGTTCTCAGAACTCATCATATTATGTGTTTAGAACTAGTAAATGTGTTGGTTATAAATTATTCCTTAAAATCTTATGGCAATATTAAAGCAAAATAAGTTAACAACATGGATTCTAAAGAAACAGACTTTGTATAGAATCATCTTGTGAGACCATTGAAGTGTTGTTCTTCAGCACTAAAAGCAAAAGAGTTTTTATCTATAACAGTATCTTTTATTTGCTTCATGTAATTGTTGTATGGGAGGCTTATTGCCTTCCTCTGCTAATCTAATCCTAGTTCTGGAAGTGTCTAACCTCTGTACAAACTAATCTAGGCTTAGAAAGTTTTCAGACTCTGAGGCCTGCTGCTGAATAAGCTCACCCCTTCCTAGTTCTTTCTCAGCTCTGGATGACTGTGAGAGCTCATCTCACTTATTCAATCAGGCTTGCCACCGGGTCTCTGAATTGTTCTGCTTGGCCTTAAAGTAACTCGAGCAATCTTTTTTAGTCTTCTGGCTCCTTCTCATTCTCTTGTTCATTCTGTCTTTACCTTTGTCTAGCTTGTACTCCACCTACACTACGACTCTGTACAACTGTCTCAGGAAATTTGTGCTCTCTCATTTCTCTCTTGGCACTGCTCTCTGTAACTGTTCCAGTAAAACTGCCTCCTTCTTCCTCTCTGTGCTGCTCCACTTTCAGCTCTACTATCCTGGGCACTAAAAACTCTATTGTATTCCCTTTCCCCCATTATTATTTTATATTATGGAATATTTTCTATATTTGCATTTCAAATGTTATCCCTTTCCTTCCACTCCCATCCCCCTTCCCCTGCTCTTCTATAAAGGTGCTCCTTCTACCATTCGCCCTCTCTACCTCATTGCCTTGGCATTCCCCTACACTGGGAAAAAAGCACCTTCAGTAGACCAAAATTCTTCTTCTCCTATTGATGCCAGACAATGCTATCCTTTGCTACATATGTAATTGGAGCCATGGGTCTCTCTATGTGTACTCATTGGTTGGTGTTTTAGTCCTTGGAGGCTCTGAAGGGTTTGGTTGGTTGATACTGTTGTTCTTCCCATGGGGTTGCAGACACTTTCAGCTCCTTCTGTCCTTTCTCTAACTTTTTTATTGGGGTCCTCATGTTAAGTGCAATGGTTAGCTGCAAGCATCCTCAACTGTGTCTGTATGACTCTAGCAGAACCACTGCAGGGGTATCCATATCTGGCTCCTGCCAGTAAGCACTTCTTGGCATCAGCCATAGAGTTTGGGTTTGGTGGCTTCATATGGGGTGGATCCACAGGTGACACTGTTTCTGTATGATCTTTATTTAAATCCCTGTTCCTCTCTTTGACCCTGTATTTCTTCCTGTGAGAGTTTTGTTCTCTGTTCTAAGAAGGACTGAGGCATCTACAGGCCTTCCTTTTTGAGCTTCATAAAGTCTGTGAACTGCTTCATGGGTATTCAGAGCTTTTTGGGCTATTATCTGCTTATCAGTGAGTACATATCATATGTGTTCTTTTGTGATTGGTTTATGTCACTCAGAATGATAGCTTCTAGTTCCATCCATTTGCTTAGAAATTTCATGAAGTCATTGTTTCTAATAGCTTCTAGTTCTATTCATTTGCTTAAATGTACTACCATTTCTGTATCCATTCCTCAGTTGAAGGACATCTGGGTTCTTTCCAGCTTCTGGCTATTATGAATAAGGCTGCTATGAACATGGTAGAGCATGTGTCATTGTTATATGTTGGAGCTTCTTTTTGGTATATGCCAAGAGTAGTATAGCTGAGTAGTATATACTATGTCCGGTTTTCTGAGGACCTGCCAGAAAGATTTCCGGAGTGATTGTACCAGCTTACAACTCCACAAAAAATAGAGGAGTGCTCCACTTTCTCTACATCCTTGCCCGCATTTGATGTTACCTGAGTTTTTGATCTTAGCCATTCTGACAGCTCTGAGGTAGAATATCAGGGTTGTTTTGATTTGCATTTTTTGATGACTAGGGATGTTAAGCATTTCTTTCTCAGTCTTTTGGTATTCCTCAGCTGAAAAATTTTTGTTTAGCTCTGTACTCCTTTTTTAATAGGATTATTTGATTCTCTGAAGTCAAACTTCTTGAGATCTTTGTATATATTGGAAATTATCCCTCTATCATATGTAGGATTAGTAAAGATCTTTCCCTAATCTATTGGCTTCCTTTTTGTCCACTTGACAGTGTCCTTTGCCTTACAGAAACTTTGCAATTTCATGAGGTCTCATTTGTTGATTCTTGGTCTTAGAGCATAAGCCATTGGTGTTCTGTTCAGTAAAATGTACCCGTGCCTATGTATTCGAAGCTCTTCCCTACTCTCTGTTCTATTAGTTTCAGTGTACCTGGTTTTACGTGGAGGTCTTTGATCTATTTGGACTTGAGATTTGTGTAAGGAGTTAAGAATGGGTCGATTTACATTCTTCTGCACGCTGACTGCCAGATGAACCAACCCCATTTGTAGAAGAAGCTGTCCCTTTTTCTTTGAATGTTTTAGCTCCTTTGTCAAAGATCAAGTGACTATAGGTGTGTAGGTTTCATTTTTGGGTCTTAAATTCTGTTCCATTAATTTTCCTGCCTTTCTCTGTACCAATACCATTTAGTTTTTATCACAATTGATCTGTAACACAACTTTGAGGTTAGGCATGGTGATTCCCTTGGATTTTTTTTTAAGCTGCTACTGAATTTGCTATTAAATGAACTTACACATTGCTCTTTCTAACTCTATAAAGAATTGAGTTGGAATTTTGATGGGGATTGCACTGAATCTGCAGATTGCTTTTGGCAAGTTGGCCATTTTTTACTATGTTGATCCTTCCAATCCATGAAAATGTGAGATTTTTCTACCTTCTGAGATCTTCACTTTCCTTGTTCAGAGATTTGAACTTCATGTCATATAGATCTTTCACATGGCTGGTTAGGGTCACACCAAGGTATTTTGAATTGTTTATGACTGTTATGAAAGGTTTCAGGTTTCCAATTACTTTCTCAGTTTGTTTATCCTTTGAATAGAGGTAGGCTACAGATTTGGTTGAGATAATTTTATATACAGCCACTCTGTTGAAGTTGTTTATCAGCTGTAGGAGTTCTTTAATGGAATTTTAGGTCACTTAAGTATACTATCATATTGTCTGCAAATAGTGATATTTTCACTTCTTTCTTTCTGATTTGTATCATTTTGACTTCCTTTTGATGTCTAATTGCTCTGGCCAGGATTTCCAGTACTATATAGAATAGGTAGGGGGAGAGTGGGCAGACTTGTCTAGTCCCTGATTTTAATGGGATTGCTTCAAGTTTCTCACCATTTAGATAAATGCTGGCTACCGGTTTGCTGTATATTGCTTTTGCTATGTTTAGGTATGGGCCTTGAATTCCTGGTCTTTCCAAGTCTTTTAACATAGGGTCGGAATAGTCTTTTTCCAAACAGCACTAAGATAACTGTGCCTGGAAAGTTCTAGTTAGTCTCTACCCAGATAGTCAATGAAGAGCAAGTGTGGGATCACCCATGGACTCAGAAGGGAGAGTGCTCCTAAGGCTCCTCTGGGTGTTCAACTCTATGCAGGCAGCCTGCAAGTTTTAATGGCGGTGCGCCTGGTCAGCTCTGACTCTGGGCACATATGGAGGCTGGAACAATCCATTACTAGGCAGCACCTTGGTATCATCTGCTCCTTGAGAGTTCCCAGAGGTCTTTCTCTGGATAGTTAGTGTAGAGGAAGTAGGGACTCACCCATGGGCTCAGGACAGAAAGCCTCCTGAGGATTTTCTGGGTGCTCAGGATTCTGTGGGCCTCTACTGTATTCTTGTATTGTACTCGTTTTCTCCTGTGCTGTCTGTCTTTTCATTGAGTAGTTTTTCTTGCCCTTCTTTTCTTATAGGAGTTGAGTATAGCCTATTCCGTCAAGTATTTTTCTGATTAGTCATTTTTTTTTCTGCCACTCAAATCGACAACACTTTCAAACATGAGTGCTTTCTTCTACAAACTACTTTTACTTTGATTGTTTGGGATTAAAGGTGAATACTAAAGGTGTTTTTATATTCCTCCTAGAGGGATTAAAGGTGTTTGCTAAAAGTCAAGACAAATCTTAATTAGAATATGTTCAAATATCCTGTAGTATATTCCACTTTTTAAAAATAAACGTTTAAGTTAAAATTGTATATAGTAAGAAATAATAGAGTAACTCTACAGTGCTGTTGCCAGCTTTACATAAATTAATCATTTGCTTTTCACAGCAACAATATGTCTCTTTTCTATTCTCATGTGTTGCTTAGGAAATTGATGCTCAGATTAGTTAATTAATGTACTCCTGATTCCACACCTACTCAGTTACTGATCTCAAAATGCAGTTACTCACATGATGCTTTATTTCACTTTATTTAGAAAGGCTCTCCTTAGCCTTCTTATGATCTCTTTTGTCTCTTGTCTAACAAGGTCACAGACAAATCTTTCTTGACGTTGATATTCCGCACAGTTGTTTATTCCTAGCAAAGACAAAATATAGCTATTGGCTGCAACAACAGCTAAGAGCTGTCGGCTGTCAGGGTTGTGGTTGTATTTTATTTTTCTAGGTTTCTTAAATCAACTCACCTCGAGACAGCTTGAAAACATTTTTTTTTTTTAAGTAAGCAATAGTAACTTCTGTTAGTTATCATTTATAACTCACAACTGAATTTCAGAATTTCAAGAGAAAGTAAGAATGGGTCATGTACAAAAAGGCAAGTGACTGGCTACTCTTGTGCATGACTGCAATCAATTTTATTTCAAAAGAAACACATACATGCTTGTTCATAGGGGCAATTGTTCAGAATTGCTCCCAAATGGCAAAGATTGCACTGTGCATAAACCTACGGCGGTATATATAAAGAAGCCACTGAATAAAAGAAGATTAATGGTGACAATCTCAGTGGTGGTGGGAATAGAGCTACTGAATATAGAGGTGATCTTTTATGTCTGCAATTCCATCTTAGTTTAGTAAGCTTAATGTTCACAAGCATCCACTTAAGAAGGGCAGTTAGGCCACGCCACCTTCCTCTTCATCATAGTGTACTGCAGCAGCAAGAACTACCTATATTTTTGTACATTGATCTTTTTACTTAAAAAAAAAAAAACACCTCACCATTTAAAGGTGAATGTAAATGTTCTAAAGTATTATAAAATTATTTAGACATAGCCCACTTAACTGAAGTTGGCTTGTTGTAGTTAAAAAAAAAAAAAAAAAAGGATGTAACCTTTGATCTCATTCCAGAACCTTTAGTGCCACATGGCTCCCAAGTACTCTCAGACCCGAGTGGTCTGCGAGCTGCCCTCTCCACACAGTCCCCTAGGCTGATAGTTACCATGCCTGGCACACATACACCTCATCCTGCGGGTCCTGCCCATTCTCACGCTGTGTGAGCAACAGAGCTGGATCTGCACACTAAAGCTTCCTCTCAGCCATTGCTTTCACACACTGTCCTCCATAGTAAAAATCAAAGTTCCAGAAACTTGTAATTTAGAAACTAGATTTATATATTAAAATTTTCAATCCACAATATATCTGTACAATACATTCACTGCCAATTAATAAAGATATAAACCACCCACCTAGACGAGATAAAATCGATCTTGTTCACCTAAATGTGAACTAACTTCATTATAGCCCCCATCTTGATTCACCTTCCTTCCTCCTCTCTCTCACCTTACAAAAACTTTGTTTCCACTCCACTCTCTACTGTCCAATCATGTATCACCTTGACATCAACCTGCATTGGATTTTCCACAGCACTGTGATTTTTATTACCATACACAGACATTATTGCCAGACACCAATTTGCTTCAGTAACTCCAGAGGAAGCCATTGACTTGTGGAAGTAACCAGGACTCATGGAGTTACTCTCAGATTTATAAGCAAAAAAAAAAAAAAAAAAAAAAAAAAAAAAGGAAAGGAAAAAGATATCAGAGTAAAAGTGAACTGAGAAAAATCCAGGAGAAATTTTTTCTCCAACACAATTCCATCTCACTATGGATTCCTCAACAAACGCAGTCCAAAGTGTGAAATTGCAAAGGAGTGGTTATCTATGTATCAGATTGTTTGGGTTACACAGGGCCTAGATATTTGATTGAATGTTGACCTGTGTCAGTATGGATATTTAGAGTAAAACTAACATAGAAATAAGTTGATTGAGTCAAGCAGATTGATTTTCTAATATGTGTGACTCTCTGTAATTTATTAAAGATCTAACAAGATAGCAAGTCTGAGTAAGAAGGAATTTCAGGTGCCAGATAATTGACCTGAGACAGTATTCCTCCTCTGTCCTCAAAATGGCATTTTCAATAGCACTCGCTGGTTTTCTCCATAGCTAGGCTTTGATACATGGAGTGGGGGGGGGTCATACCATGCTCTCCTGGGTCCTTCTGTCTGTCTGTTGTAAATTTCTGTTTTTCAGCTTCTATAATGATGTGAACCAAACCTCAATTCATTTTTTTCTCACCACCCCCCCTCTCTTTCTTTCTCTCTTCTGTCTGTTTTTCTATATAATTTTCTCTTGGGGTTAAGGATCTTGCCATATGGCTAAGTATAAGACATAAATTAGTAAAACAAGGTAAATAAATTAAGTTACATACTAATAATATGTATTATAATATGAATAAAGCACATTTAGGGAATCATTATCTGTCGCTACCATCTCCAACCAGCAGAAAAGGAGTCATGACACAGCGTTCTTCTCAAAGCGGTTTATTCAGGAACCTTACAGCATGCAAGTGAAAATCTTTCTCTCTCATTTCTGTCTCTCTTTCTCTTTCTACCCTCTCCACCCCACAAGCGCAGTCCCTTTATCCTCTCTCAACTCCACCTCCTCAGTCCATGTGGCGTGGCTGCAGTTCATAGGTCCACGTCATCTGGCCTGATCTTGAGTAATGGGTGTGCCTGCGCAGCTCGCACGGTGGGAGTGGCTAATCTTGGGAGCAGGAGGAAGTCAGGTGCTAGTCACAAGACTAGGCCAGAGTCCCAAGTGCCATCTTTGGACTGCCGCCACACCCGCTCTCCACAATTATCTCCCTTTACTCCTGCAATAATTTTTATCTGAGATGATGACTACAAATTCTTTTCAACCACAGTACCTATTTGGTAGTTATAGGCTTGCAATATTTTGTATATTGTATAATAGTATAAAACCACAGAGTTCTGTTCTATTATAAATAATAGGTTAAAAATAAATATTAAAAAGCAAACAATAAAAACAGACACTAGGATGTAGTAACTAGGAAAATTATTACCCTTCGAATTTTAAAGATGTCATTTTAGTACAAGTCCAAATACACACTGACAGTGCCAGTATGCTTGGTAGGAGTGAGTGGCTACAGATGTGGCTTTTGGATGAATCACAAAGTGATGTAGAAACATCACACTGAGAAGCAGCCCCTACAGAAGTCATTAAAGACAATCTATGTGTTTATTTGCTTAATTATTTATTTAATCTATGCATCTATTCCTTCTTTGTGGGCTTACATTCAAGGCTTTGACAGTAGTGAAACTGTAGAGTAGTGAATGTGTTAAAAATTAAATTGTTTTGGGTCACTCACAACTTCCTGCACTTCCTGATCAGGGACCAAACATCTTCTGGCATCTGTGGTCACCTGTATGCATGTGGTGTGCACATATATACTCAGGTACACAGACATGCTAAAATGTAGACAAATAAACTATTCCTTCAGTACTTGCTTCACAGAGATAGCAGTGGATGATGTGCTAACTTCAGATGAAAGGGTTGTTAGTGGTAGAGTAACTTTTATTCTGATGAAGAATTCTTAGTCTATGATGTACTGCCACTTCATAGTTAATGTGGATATATGCCAACGCCAGCAGTGTCTTCTTTACTAAGAAAAGATGTAATATGGTTAGTTGACCTTGGTATATTCAAGAGGCCTATCAGATTTCTACAGAAGGAGCTTATGAGAATGAAATTATTCCTGCGATGCACAGTTCTCTTTACATACATTGTGAGAATCAACATGAAGGTCCATTTCTTAACCTCCCTTACATAATGATCTGATTTCTCCATTTTAAAAGCAGCTTCCTCTTGGCCTTTTGCAATATACTTCCCATTTTCCTAATTCTGGATCTTTGTGTACCTTACATTATAAATGAGATAATTTATTAGCCAGGCTGAAAAATAATCAAAAGTATGTTTCTACAAAGACTGGTGAACTATGACTTTAGCCAAGCAGGTGTTGTTATTTGCATAAGGAGGATTTTGTATAGCTAACTCAAAATACTCTTGGCTCTTTCATTGCTGTAATAAGACTGAGAAGAAATCACAGTGGGAAATTCTCTAACCTTGAATTCCCCACCCTACACATTCCTTAAATTCTCCTTTTTCTCTCCGCCTGTGGCCTGTGAGGAAACAATAGCCCAGCAGCCCACCCTGCCTCAGCCTAAGGGACTTCCTTGAGTTAATAATTCTCAGAAGAATCATAGAATGATAGCCATCTGACCATCTGATCCCAGACAGGGTCCTGACCCATCTGCTTACTAACCAATAGGTTTAAAGGTCAATATGCTTAGCCAATGAATTTAAATTATAACCTTGCTGATGTAACCTAAAACCCCTAAAAAGTATAAAAACTGCTTGTAACAGCCTTTCAGGGTCTCCTCTCCTCTGGATGTGGACCACCTGGGTGCTAATAAACCTCTTGATTTTGCATAGATTGCTGCCTCCCTGTCTCTTTGAGAGGGGGTCTCCAGGATACAAAGGCTCTCTGAGTCTTTCAAATGCAGTCAGATCTTCAATAGCTGATTTCATTATGGTGACTGCTTCACATGAGATGCATTATTTTGTTATAAACAACTATTAGCATTACCTGGTGGAATCCTATCAGTCGTGTTTGAATTTTAACTTGTTCTGTTTCCCTTCCTCAGTATTAAAGTTTAGAGCTTTCAATAGAATAAGTTCATTATAAGCTGCACTATTTGGCATTACCAAACTCCAATTGAAAGTTTGTTTGACTAGGTAGATGTTCTGAAATTTACCTTATGTTAAACACAATTGATCAATCATGATATCGAGTGTCAGTAGCAATAGTGAGGATGATAAAAGGGAGGCAATGAGAGCAAAGTTAACTAAAAATAACTGAAGATACACACACACACACACACACACACACACACACACACACATATACATGGCAACATCCAGGCAGGCATGGTACAGGAGGAGCTGAGAGTTCTACATTTTCATCCAAAGAAAGCCAGGAACAGACTGAGCATCCTCAGGCAGCTAGGAGGAGAGTCTTCAAGCCCAGCCCCAGAGGGACATACTTTCTCCAGCAAGGACACACCTTCTAATAGTGCTACTCCCTGGGCCAAGCATGTGCAAGCCATCACATTTCACTCCTTGGCCACCATAGGCTTGTTCAAACACATGAGTCTATGGGGGCCATACCTAAACATAGCATAATAAAAAGTACCATTTAGTCCAACTTCCAAACTCCCCATAGTCTATAGCAGTTAAAAGTTGAAAGTTCAAAGTTCAAGGTCTCTTCTGAGATCCATCAGATCACTTAACTGTAATCCCTGAACTAAGAAAGGTAACCACCTGGGCAAACTCCATTCTCTGCCATCTCTATGTCTGATGTCAAAATGGTCTTCCGATCTTCAACTTCCTTTTCATCTTTATTGACTGTAACAAACTTCTTTCTCCTGAGATTGTTCCACTATTTGTTAGCAGCTTTCTTTGGCAAGAATCCCATGCCTCTGGCATCCTTAACATCTTTGGGTCTTCAAGATAGCTTCAATGTTACAGCTCCTTGTTTCAATGTCTGAGATGCACACATGATCTTCTGGGCTCATTCAAATGGCTGGCTTTACTTCTCTAGCTCTGCCCTCTGTGTACTTTAAGCTCAGGTTGATCCACCTTAGCCATTGTTCTTGGTGATCACCCCATGGTACTGGCATCTCCAAGACACAGGGTTCTTCTGTTGCAGCTAGGCTTCACCAATAACCTCTCATAGGCTTTTTTCATGGTGCCAAGCCTCAAATTCTTTGCAAGATCCCTTCAGTCCTGGATTGTCAACTACAACTGAGGCAGTACTTTCACCAGTGGCCTTTCATGTCCTCTCACAGTCCCAAACCTCAGCTGATCTTCATGATACCTTCAAGCCTTCAAAACCAGTACCACCTGGGTGATTCTTACACATTACCAAGGACAGCTGCAGCATGAGGGTACAACCTTGCCTATTTTTGTAACTCAGCTTTTTTGTACTCTCAGAAAGAATTTCCCAAAAGATTTTACCTCAGTGATGCCAGTCTCTTCTTCATCACCACTCATTTCTTAGCTCCAGCTATCCAGCCTCAATTGTTTCAGTACTCTCCTTCTTTCGAATATAGAGCCAAAGACGCATGCCCAAGGCTGCTCAGTACTGCTGCTTGCAGGAGCTGGAACATGACCTCCCACTCTACCCCTATTTTTAAGCAAATATAAATCAATTGATCATATATATATGTATATATATATATACATAATATTTTAATATTATTTGTCATTGAAAGTATAAAATACCAGCTTTATACTCTCTAGGTATCTGCAACCTGCTACAAAGGTTTATTTTATGAATTTCCATGTGCATTTTAGAACGTATTTGTCAAATTCTTCAAAAAAAAATCTTGAAGTTTTAATTGGAGGGGTTCCTGGAAGGATTTCTGATTTAACTGTTTAATGTCTGTAGCTTTGATCTACAAATACGGAAAATGCCTCATTAAAGTGGTCACCTAACAGGATTTATCGGCTACTGTATGTGATGTGGATTTAAAGGTCTGGCATTTTATTGTTCTAAATATTGTTCCAAATACGTTGAATTCTATGTTTCTGTTGCATCCTTTGGTCTTTGTTCTGAAGACTTTTAAATTACTTAAAAATTTCAAGAAAAATAATCACATTGTCTGGAAAAACTGAGAGTGTTTTATAATTTTCTGTCTTTTGTAAGAAATAATTTTAAGTTATATAACAAGCCATTCAAAAAAATTGTACTTCTCCATGACACATTTTTAATAAATTTTTTCTTTTTTTAATTGAATATTTTCTTTACATTTCAAATGTTGTTCCCTTTCTCAATTTCCCCTAATCAAAAAAAAATTTAAATTAAGTAAATATATACCATAAAACTTGTCTATGAGCCCTTAACCAAAATCCATTCAGAGAATTTCCTACAACATTGGGGAACTAACGGAACATGAAGGCTAGAAATACACATGTCAACAGGTTTAATCAAATACTACCCAGAATTTCAATTCAGGTCAAATGAGCTAAAAAATATTCACATCAAAAAAGCATTCTATTCTTAGGAAAGCAAAATAACATAATTTTGGTCACTTTGTGATGTAAAGTTCTGAAGCAAATTAAACTTCTTTTGCATGCAACCATTAAATTTGAAAGGCAGCTTTGGGACATGAATATTTTATAATGTCACATCTGAAATTTAATTTCTACTTTCAGAGAGAATACTGCATCCTGATGTGATACATTTATCACCACATAGTGTAAGGTAGGCCCTCAGAGTGAGAGAATGGCTGCGTCTGCCCAGACCCCCATGTAAATGGTATGTTGAGCTCCAGATTTAGCTGCAGCAGAGGTTCACTTTCAAGCAAACAAAGCTATTTCTCCCATTCCACAGAGGGGCTGTTTTTTGTTTATTAGCATGAGTAAGGCACTACCACATTTTATGTTAGTTTATTTGAACCTTGAGGGACATTGCCTGCCAAAGTGCTTCTTAGAGGGGTAGAGTAAAAACAAGGCCTTTTAAAGAGAATAAGGAATGACAAATAACTGGTAACTCCTCTCTGACTAAGTGCCTTGCTGATCTCAGGGCTCCAGAAACTGCAGAGATGATAGTTAATTAAATTATAATACCTTGTGGCCTGGAGAAAGTTCTCTAAACTTGGCGGAGTGAAGTAATTATGTAAAGCAGCCAAGAGGAAAACCCCAGATCCTAAGGTTTAGGTTATATTCAAAGTATGCGGTTGACTAATTTCTTGGAGGTTATGCAGGCAGAATGTTGCTATACACAAATTTTTAATTTTCTTTACAATTTATTCTCTGACTCATGCATGAATTCTAAGCTGTGCCACATTACTTTTTCTTGTTGGTGATTTTATAGTTACTTGTCTTCTTTGATTTCTAGTTTGTTTTACTAAGGTCAGAGAAGTCCTCTGACCTTTTCAATAAAATATTTTATATTTTAAATTTACACAATTTTTATGTTATTTTACTTCTGATTAATACATATTTTAAAAAAGAACTGAACCTATGAAAACAGGAATAATGGGTGTTACAGGCTGAGACCAAAAGAAGCAGGAGGTGCGATTCGGAGGATACACAATTTTAATGGTCCTATAAGTAAATTCTGGGAAGATAATGGAAAACATGGGGATTTTAGTAAATAGTATACTGCCTGCTTGGTACTTGGATGAAAAACAATGACTGGAATTTCATAAATAGCCTTAGAATGAAAGGAAGTTAACTATTTAGGTTCTTTGTCTATATTCAATTTAAACATAATATTAATGAGTTACAAAAAGAAAAACAGGAAAACATCTAATTAATGAGCATCTTTAGGAATATTGGAGATTATTGATATGAAGACAAGAAAGAGGCACAAAGGACAAAGGATGCATAAAGTATGACTAGTGGTTAATATTTTGTTATTATTATTATTACTATTATTTCTGCATGCATTTGTGTGTGAATGTGTACAGATGTGTGTGTAGCTGGCTATGAAAGCCAGAAGAGGATGTCAGATTCCTTCCTTAGAGACAGAATTATTGGTAGTTATGAGCTGCCAAGTGTAAGCACTAAGATATGAAGTCTAGTCCTCATGATAGAATAATAAATGAATGTTCTTAACTCCTGAGGTATCTCTTCAGACCAGTGCTTAGAGACTTTATAAAAACTAAGAAAAAAGAAAGAAAAGTGAAATAAGAAGAAAAAATTAAATACTGTAGAGAAAATAGAAGGGAAGAGATAAAGGAAAAGCTTGGGGGAAATTGATTTAACTGTATTTGACCCTTTGTCAATATAATCTGCTCTTATTCATATTTTCCCTAAGAGTTAGTTACTTACTTCCCATTACAACTTGGATTTTTGCCTGGCCTATTACTCTTAGATATATAAATGAAATCTATTGATTATTTTAACCTGGCACACTAGCTACATTTTACAAAATGGTGCTTCAAAAATCTCGTTTCCCAGTCGAGTTGGTGACATATGAAAATTGCCCCAAGAGATTCAGATTACTAGTTTATTTTACAGTGACATTTACCCATTCTGACAAGTGCTTAATTATTTTATGTTCCTCTGTAAAGGTTGTCTCTGACAATATGGGTAAATCAAATAAATGATAGTACCAGAAGCCATTAGTCTTTCATTCTAGTTGGCATCTGTGATATCCATTAATAATTTAGTACATTTGTTGACAATGATGAAGTCAACACTGTTAATGCTGGAACTGGTTTCTCCCCAAGGATGAATTACACAGATGCTTATCTCTAATAAAGTTAAATCTAATTCCACAAGGCTATATGTTGTCCCACAATAAAATAACAAAAATATTTGATGTTAGTTCATCCTACCATCATACATGATGTTGTGATGTAAAAGAGAGACAGTTATAAGCACGGGGAGTTCTATGATCAATCACAGCCCTGTCAACGCTAGCCTCTTAAGTTCTGTTGATTATTTGTCTTGAAAGGATCTTAATTTCTCATGTATAAAGCAAATGCTTTTTTTCTGGATATCAAAAGCCTTTTTGGTGTTAAGATGAAGGTATTTTTTTGTTTATAATAAAATCTGTACCCAAACTCAACCAAAAGTAATTGTTCTTTCTCCGTTCATTAATACCATTATTCCCCCAACTCTGCCTTCTCTCCATACTGCATATCAGGTACAGAAAGGACGGAAATGCATTCATGAGACTGAATTGAGACTTCTTGAAATATATGTAATTTTTAGGACAGAAAGAAAATCTGAGTAGGGTTCATTTTTATGATATTAGCAATGAACAGAGTTTGTTATTTGAATACATAAGTTTGCCTAAGGTGGTTTAAAGTAGAAATTTCTGATTGAGTCATGTGATACAGACTCATGTGATGTTTTGCTGAAGCAAGACCAATGAGAGAACTCATGATGTTTAGAGAGAGTATAAGTAGAACTCAACAGACAGTGATGGGATGGGGGCTCTTGCATGCCTAGCAATGCTTCATTGGTCTCAAGTTCTACCTGATATTTATTTACTTTGTTGAGAGAGGTACAACCAAGAAATTCTCAAGGTATCTGGATGGTCTGGGTCATTCCTGCTTACTTCTCCCAATTTGGTAGAGACCTGGTAGTTTCTGCTGCATTGCATCACTGCTGCTGATCTATGCTTGGTGGCACTTTTGAAGTTAGTATCTTGACACTACGACCTGGATTGCTAATATCCTAAGAATGGACAATGGAATTCCCCCTGCAAGAACTATTTCTAAACAGGTCCATATTTTCTTGTCCTGTTTACCATCTTTTCTCCCCTACCTTTGAATTTGTGCTAGAATAGGGGTTGAAGCATTTGAGAACACTTATTAAAAATCTAAGTCTACAGTAGTTTAAATATGATGCGCTAAATAGATGAGTGTGAAAGGAAAAATAAGGAAGATGGTGACAGTGGTAAGCTAATGCTTATTTCATTTGAGTAACATTTATTGCAATGTCAACAGTGTGTGAAAAGCACTGTACTTGTTACTATGCTGGTAAGGAATCACTCACTGAAAGAAAGGTCCTTGCCCCATGACCTCATATAACTCTCATTGGGTAGATGCAGATAGTAAAACAGACATTGTGATATGTGTTCCTAAGAGTATTTTACTCAGATGAGTGCTTAGAGTATACCCAGCATTTGGTAGGAGTTCCATTGCAAAGTATTAGTATTAAAACAAAATCATAAAGTGATGTGATTATATCCTTCTTTTTTCAGAGACAAGAAAGCAAGTTGATGAGATTTTTTTTCAAAATTAACTTTCCCTCTGTAGTCTGATGGCCTCACAGTCTTTCTACATCTTTCTCAGCTTCAGATTTCCTACTCCTCTTCCACTTCTGCTTTACATTCACAGCTCAGAAAGAGAACCCAACTCACTTATTTTCACAACATAGACGTTGTTCAAAGTGTAGATTGGTGACCTCTGAGCCAGCCTCCTTTGTGAAAACATACATGTCAGGAGGGGACATTGTGTTATACAAACTCCTGCTCCCTCAAGCATGCCAGCTTCCAAGATGCTCCTTTGGGGACTGGAGTGACATAAATGACTTACTGAGTTATGAGAATAAAGAGGGGCTCTAAATAATGGCCTACATCAAACATTCTGTACATTTAGAAATAGATCATAGTTAAAAAAACACTTTGGCATAGTTTTTTACTAGAAATGTAAATAAACAACAAATAGGGAAACCTGAAAGCACTTTATGAAATCTAAAAGAATACAGTAATGAGAAAATTGTATGAAATAATAATCAGTGTAGAAATATTTGTGGTACAAAACAAATATTTTTTTTTTTTTAAATTTTTTTTCATGGTGCAATACTTTATTTTATTTTTTTTAAACAACTTTATTTTACAAAACAAAGATAAATGTACAGATTTTAAATATTTTTTGCTTAAAATTTTACATTTTTGTCAGTAATGTTTTTTTAAACATTGAAATAATTTTTACATAAAATCATGTGAATATATTTTTTTCGTCAGAGCTTAATTTTTTTCAAGGGCTTGACAGTATGCATTGAAAACCTAATAGTTACAATAAGCGTAAAGTACATGCAAAACAAAACGGAACATGGAAATAGTCAAAGCCTTCTTGTTTTGTAAATATATGTATATATATATATATATATATATATATATATTTTGTTTTCTTTATTTCTTGGACTTCATACAGTCTGTGAGTTGTTTCTGGGGGAGTGCAAGCCTCTGGGGTTAGCATCCCACTATCAGTGACTGCATATTATGTCTGTTCTTTTGTGACTGGGTTATCTCACTCAGGATGATATTCTCTAGATGCAGCCATTTTCTTAAGAATTTGGTTAAGTCATTGTTTCTGGTGGCTGAGTAGTATTCCATTGTGTATATGTACCACAATTTTTGTATCCATTCATCTTCTGAAGGACATCTGGGTTCCTTCCAGCTTCTGCCTATTATAAATAAAGCCGCTATGAACATTGTGGTACATATATCTTTGTTGTGTATTAAAGTGCCTTTGGGGTATAGGCCCAGAAGTGGAATAGCTGGGTCTTCAGGTAGTACTATATCCAATTTTCTAAGGTATCGCCAGACAGACTTCCAGAGTGGTTGTATTAGCTTGCAACCCCACCAACAGTGGAGAAGTGTTCCTCTTCCTCCACAGCCTCGCCAGCATCTGCTGTCATCTGAGTTTTGGATCTTGGCCAATCTGACTGGTGTGAGGTGGTATCTCAGGGTTGTTTTGATTTGCATTTCCCTGATGGCTAAGGATGTGGAGCACTTCCTCAGGTGTTTCTCGGCCATTCGGTGTTCCTCAACTGAAAACGTTTTGTTTAGCTCTGTACCCCATTTTTTAATAGGGTTATTTGATTCTCTGGTGTCTAGCTTTTTGAGTTCCTTGTACACCTTGGATGTTAGGCCTCTACCTGATGTGGTGTTGGTAAAGATCTTTTTCCATTCTGTTTGTTGCCGTTTTGTTTTCTTGAGGATGTCTTTAGCCTTACAGAAACTTTGCAATCTCATTAAGTCCCATTTGTTAATCTTTGATCTTAGAGCTTGAGCCATTGGTTTTTTGTTCAGGAAATTTTCTCCTGTACCTATGTGTTCTAAGGTTTTCCCTACTTTCTCATCTAATAGTTTCAGTGTATCTGGTTTAATGTGGATATCTTTGATCCACTTACACTTGAGCTTTGTACAAGGAGATAAGAATGGGTCTATTTTCATTCTTTTGCATGCTGAGTGCCAGTTGGACCAGCATCATTTGTTGAATAGGCTGTTCTTTTTCCATTGAATGTTTACTGCTCCTTTGTCAAAAATCAGGTGACCATATACATGAGGGCTCATTTCTGGATCTTCTATTCTATTCCATTGATCCACATGCCGATTTCTGTACCAGTACCATGCAGTTTTCAGCACAATTGCCTTGTAATATAGCTTGAGGTCAGGGATAGTGATTCCCGCAGATGTTTTTTTGTTGTTGAGGATGGATTTCGCTATTCTAGGTCTTTTGTTATTCCATATGAAATTGCACATTGATCTTTCCAATACCAAAAAGAACTGGGTTGGAATTTTGATGGGGATTGCACTGAATCTGTAGATTGCTTTTGGTAGGATGGCCATTTTTAAGATGTTGATTTTTCCAATCGATGAGCATGGGAGATCTTTCCATTTTCTGAGATCCTCCTCAATTTCTTTCTTTAGAGGTTTGAAGTTCTTGTCATACAGGTCCTTCACTTCCTTAGTTAGAGTCACACCAAGGTATTTCATAGTTTTTGTGAATATTGTGAAGGGTACCTTTTCCCTAATTTATTTCTCCACATGTCTGTCCTTTGAGTACAGGAAGGCTACTGATTTGTTTGAGTTAATTTTGTATCCAGCCACTTTGCTGAACTTGTTTATTAGCTGTAGGATTTCTCTGGTGGAATTTTTGGGGTCACTCAAGTACACTATCATGTCATTGGCAAAGAGTGATGTTTTTATCTTTTCCTTTCCGATTTGTATCTTCTTGATCTCCTTTTGCTGTCTAATTGCTCCAGCCAGGCCTTCCAGTACTATGTTGAATAGGTAGGGGGAGAGTGGGCAGCCTTGTCGAGTCCCTGATTTTAGTGGGATTGCTTCAAATTTCTTGCCATTATGTTTGATGTTGGCTGTTGGTTTGCTGTATATAGCTTTTATTATGTTTAAGTATGGGCCATGGATTCCTGTTCTTTCCAGGACTTTTAACATGAAGGGGTGTTGGATTTTTGTCGAATGCTTTCTCAGCATCTAGTGAGATGACCATGTGATTTTGTTCTTTGAGTTTGTTTATATGGTGGATTATGTTGATGGATTTCCTTATGTTAAACCATCCCTGCATCCCAGGGATGAAGCCTACTTGGTCATGATGAATGATTGTTTTGATGTGTTCTTGGATTCGTTTTGCAATGATTTTGTTGAGTATTTTTGCATCAATGTTCATAAGTGAGATTGGTCTGAAGTTCTCTTTCCTTGTAGGGTCTTTGTGTGGTTTAGGTATGAGGGTTATTGTAGCCTCAAAAAATGAGTTGGGTAATATTCCATCTGATTTTATCTTTTGGAATAGTTTGGCGAGTATTGGTGTTATATCCTCAATAAAATCTGATAAAATTCTGCACTGAACCCGTCTGGACCTGGGCTTTTTTTGGTTGGGAGGCTTTTGATGACTTCTTCTATTTCTTTAGGTGTTATAGGGTTATTTAGATGGTTTACTTGGTCTTGGTTTAACTTTGGGACCTTGTATCTGTCTAGGAATTCATCCATTTCCTCCAGATTTTCCAATTTTGTGGAGTATAAGTTTTTGTAGTAGGATCTGATGATTTCTTGAATTTCCTCGTTTTCATTTGTTATGTCCCCAATTTCCTTTCTGATTTTGTTAATTTGGATACTCTCTTTTGCCCTCTAGTTAGTCTGGCTAGGGGTTTATCAATCTTGTTGATTTTCTCAAAGAACCAACTCTTGGTATTGTTGATTTTTTCAATGGTTCTTTTTGTTTCTATTTGGTCTATTTCTGTCCTAATTTTGATTATTTCTTGCCGTATACTCTTTTTGGGTATATCTGCTTCCTTTTGTTCTAGGGCTTTTAGCTGTGCTGTGAGGTTGCTGATGTGAGCTCTCTCCAGTTCCTTTTTGGAAGCACTTAGGGCTATGAGTTTTCCTCTCAATACTGCTTTCATTGCATCACATAGGTTTGGGTATGTTGTGTTTTCATTTTCGTTGAATTCTAGAAAATCCTTAATTTCTTTCTTTATTTCTTCTTTGACCCTGCTATCCTTTAACAGAGTATTGTTTAGTTTCCATGTGTATGTGGGCTTTTTGTTGTCTTTGTTGTTGTTAAAGACCAGCCGTATGGTGATCTGAGAGGATGCATGGGAGTATTTCAATCTTTTTATATCGATGGAGGCTTGTTCTCTGTCCAATTATGTGGTCAATTTTCGAGAAGGTGCAATGTGGTGTTGAGAAGAAGGTGTATTCTTTTACTTTGGGATAGTATGTTCTGTATATATCTATTAATTCTAGTTGGTTCAAATTCTCTGCTAGTTTTGCAGTGTCTTTGTTCAGTTTCTGTTTCCCTGATCTGTCCATTGGTGAGAATGGGGTATTAAAGTCTCCCACTATTATTGTGTGGGGTGAAATGTATTTTTTGAGCTTTAGTAGGGTTTCTTTTATGAATGTGGGTGATTTTTTATTTGGAGCATATAAGTTAAGGATTGAGAGCTCCTCCTGACAGATTTCCCCGGTAATGAGTAAAAAGTGTCCTTCCTTATCTTTTTTGATAACTTTTGGTTGGAAATTTACTTTATTCGATATTAGAATAGCCACTCCAGCTTGCTTCTTGGAGCTGTTTGCTTGGAAGTTTTTTTCCCACCCTTTTACTCTGAAATAGTGTCTGTCTTTGTCTCTGAGATGAGTTTCCTGTATGCAGCAAAAGGCTGGATTTTGTTTATGTATCCAGTCTGATAGTCTATGTCTCTTTATTGGGGAGTTGAGACCATTTATGTTAATAGATATCAAGGAATAGTTGTTTCTGTTTCCTGCCATTATTGCTTTTTTGGGTTGAGTTGTGTCTGTGTTTTTTCTTCTTTTAG
Organism: Micromys minutus; assembly: GCF_963924665.1. Taxonomy (NCBI): domain Eukaryota; kingdom Metazoa; phylum Chordata; class Mammalia; order Rodentia; family Muridae; genus Micromys; species Micromys minutus. The sequence continues at coordinate 30,981,104 of NC_137963.1, forward strand.
TTTTCTTGTTTAGGAGTTTTCTTGTTCTTACTAGGCTGTATTTTCCCACATTGTATTGGGTTTTCCAACTATAATTCTTTGTAGTGCTGGGTTTGTGGTCAGATATTGTTTAAATTTTGATTTGTCTTGAAATATCTTCGTCTCTCCATCGATGGTGATTGATAGTTTTGCTGGGTATAGCAGCTTAGGCTGGCACTTGTGCTCTCTTAAGGAGTGCATGATGTCTGTCCAGGCTCTTCTAGCTTTCATAGTCTCTGTTGAGAAATCGGGTGTGAGTCTGATTGGTCTGCCTTTATATGTTACTTGACCTTTTTCCCTTACTGCTTTTAGTATTCTTTCTTCACATTGGGCGCTTGATGTTTTTACTATTATGTGTCAGGAGGTATTTCTTTTCTGGTCCAACCTATTTGGAGTTCTGAAGGCTTCTTTTATGCTCGTGGTCATCTCATTCTTGAGGGTAGGGAAGTTTTCTTCTATGATTTTGTTGAAGATATTTACTGTGCCCCTTAGTTGATACTCTTCTCCCTCTTTTATTCCTATTATCCTTAGGTTCGGTCTTCTCATTGTGTCTTGGATTTCCTGGACATTTTGGATTAGGAGCTTTTTGTTTTTTGCATCTTCTCTGGCTGTTTTGTCTATGTTTGCAATGTTGTCTTCTACCCCTGAGATTCTCTTTTCGATCTCTTGTAATCTATTGGAAATGCTTGCTTCTGTGACTCCTGATTTCTTTTTTTGGTGTTCTGACTCTAGGGTTATCTCTTTTAGTGTTTTATTTATTTTTTCAATCTCTGTTTTAATTTCCTCCTTCCATTCCTTTATTTCTTTGGTTCTGTTTTCCTCTTGTTCTTTGAGTTCTTTGAGTGTTTTTCTTGTTTCTTCTTTAAAAGCTTCTGAATCTTTTTGCTTTACCTCCCTTTCTTCTTTAAGTAACCCTATCAGCGTCTTGAGGCATGATTTCAGGTCTGTGTCTTCTTTTTCTGGAGTGTTTGGAGTTCCAATGTTAGCTGTTATGGGAGAGCTGGGCTCTGGTGTTGCTAGATTGTCTTGGTTCCCTTGGGATATACTCTTTCTCTTTCCTCTTGCCATTTTGTTGTCAGTGATATGTTCTTACCTTTCCCTTGATTCTGGTCTGTGACCCTGGTTCTCCAGTGGTTGAGGTGTCAGATGGGTCGAGCCCTGTTTTATGGCTCAGAGTCGTCGGATGTGAGCAGAAGTTCCAATGTTCTGTTTCTGTTTGCTGGATCAGGCAAGGCAGGGCAGGGCAAGGCAGGGGGTGCACTTTCCTTGTGTACTCCACAGAGATCTTTGTGCTCCCCTGCGGTCTAGGTCTCCCACTCACCAGTTGCTCAGCCTCTATGAGCTGCCGTTCCACCTGGCAGGTAGGCCAGGCTCTGCTCTGTGTCTGGAATTCGCCTCCGGGTGGAAACAGAATTTCTAATTTTCTGTTCCCAATCGCAGTCACCCAGCCTCTATGAGCCGCCGATCTGGGTGGCAGGTAGACCAGGCTCCGCTCTGCTTCCGGAAGTCGCCTCCGAGTGGAAACAGAAGTTCTAATTTTCTGTTCCCAATCAAAGTTGCTCAGCCTCTATGAGCCACCATTTTGCCTGGCAGGTAGGCCAGGCTCTGCTCTGCGTCCGGAAGTCGCCTCCGGGGTCAAATATTTTATTTTTAAGTTGTGATGAACAAGAACATTTTGAAGATGTGCTTATATATTTATTTTGTGTATTTTCATATCCTTAGTATTTTGCTGAGACTACATTATTTGAGTAGAAATATATAATTTTGTTATTTTGGAAGTGTGATACAAGGAATCAAACAAAAGAATGTCTATTCAGAACTTTTTTTCATAATCTATCTGATGTGTCTCAGGATCATGAACTGCTTCTGTTTCTCTTCATGTTTGTGATCAAGTAATCATGAGAAAGGATATCTCAAGAAAAAAAATTTTTTCTAGAAGGCAATATTATAACTTCTCTGGCAGGCAAGTGCTCAATTTTCTTCAGTTTTGCTATGAAGTTGAGATATTTCAGATATAGAGGAAGTTTTGGCAGAAGGTATAGAGCAGTTTTTCAGGCCCAGGAAAATAAACTACATAGAGTTTACATGTAAATTTATGTGAGATTTTTATATATACATAGGTATATATTCTTTTTTCCATTTTCCTTCTTGTTTGTGTTTTCATTATAAGATGATAAAATATCTCTTTAAAAGCAGATGCTTTAGTAGGTTTTTATCACTGTGACAAAATATCAGAGATAGTCAACTTCCAGGAAAAGAATTTAATTTGTTCCATGACTTCACAGGTTCAATATAATGGGCTAGTGTCCTTGCTATATGGCCTTTTGGGAGGCAGGGGCATTATGTGAGGAGGGAAAGGAAAGATGGTCACTTCATAGAAGCTACGAGAGACAGAATGAGGAAGAAAAGAAGAGGCAGGGAGAAAGAGGGGCAGAGAATTAGAGATAGTTGACAGATTGACAAATAGATAAGTAGATAGATATATAGATAAACAGATATATAGATAGAAAAATCAATAGATGATTGATAGATAGATATACTGAGGTACCATGGACAAGATATACCCTCCAAATATATGTTAGGTGATACCCTTCCTTACTTTACTCCCTAATATATATTAAGGAAGTAAAAGTTATAACTGATTTAGCTCCTCTGTCATTCCTAGGAGACCTAATCTCAAATGACTTCCATTTCCTTGTCCTTTGTTTACAATTTTCTGCCTTCTCTTTCTCAGTGTTCCCTGAGCCTTTGATGCAAAACTTGTATTGTATATGTATCTGCTGTGGCTGATCCCTCAAGCCAGTTGATCTCTGCATTTTGTCTAGTTATAGTTTTTCATAATGCTTGCTGGTTGCTGTAAGAAGCTTATTCAGTGTGGGATGAGAGCCACACCTAGTCCTCGGAACTAAGACTAGAAATTATTCAGGTCTATGAAAATGTGGGTAGTAGATACTCCTTTAAGATCTGTGAACTTACTAGCCCTGGGAAGTTGGCCAGATTTCTAGTAACATACATGATTTCAGTTTTGTGAAGCAGATCTTAAGTTTATTAGACAGCTGCTGATTACTGAGAGAACATGAGTGGCACTGCTGCACCTCCAGGAATATCTTCCCCTGATGGTCATTGTTGTTGCTTATAGACATCAGAGCAAAATAGGACTATTGATGGCTTCCTCCTTCTGTTGGCACACTCAGTATCCTCTGATAATGTGGAAGCCAGATTTTAGGAAGCAGGCTTCCATCTTAAATCCAGCTGAAATCTTCCTATATATAACAATAGTTTATTTTAAAATAATGATCCCTTGAAGCTTTATCAGACATCTTAATGGGTTTTATTTTTTGTCTTTCTTTCCTTATTCTCTTTCTGAGTTGAACCCCCTTTCCCTCTCCAATTGGAGGCCATTCCTCATTTTCCCCATTTCTCACTATATTTAATCTGTAGCCTGTCAGTCCCCTATCTAGCCTCCTTCATGCCCCAACAAAATGTAAATAATCATAATATTGATAGAATCTAATATGGAAGAGAAAAATCTCACAGAACCCTGCTACTAGACAAACAACTATAAGGAACAAATGAGTGCTGAGAGGGAGAAAATTCGTCTCCCCAGGGGTGGGCCCCCTGATTGGTTATTCCATAAAAAGTAGTCAGCCCTGAAATCATATACCCACAAGGAATGCTAAAGTGATTCAGAAGGTTGTATTTACATGTTCATCACATATTTTACAGTAATAGAATATTAAGGTCGTCAACTTGAGGGGGAATGTAAGAGGAATTGGAGAGAGAAAAGGGAGGGAGAGAAGTGATTTAATTATATTTCAATTAAAAATTAAAAGATAAAATACAGCAAGCAGTAGAGGTTTTGCTTTGTGTTGTATGTTGAAGATCCTTATAGTTCTGAGTCCACTGAGGTTACATATTAACCATATGTAATTAAGTGTTCCATACATCTCTAGCTCCTTGTCCAAAGTTTCCAAGTAAGTGATTCTTTGCCAGTCAATTCTTGACATTTTGTTTCAGATCTCAGGATAGGGTTTTCATGGCCTTTAGTTCTACTAGTATGTCGCTCAATGTTTTAAAGCTTTCTACCCTGGGTTCCCATTTCTTAAATTTGAATTAGGAAAAAGAGCAGCACTTCTACCCTAAAGCTATCAACTCTTACCCTATTTATATGATTTGATTTTTTTAATGTTCTCTTTAATATAATTATATTTAATATGTCGTCTTTTCTCTGAAAGGTTAGGTTTACTTTTTCTTAGGGATAAGAAAACTTCCAATGTGATACTTAATATATACGATACAATACAATTCTGCATATCTCAAAGGGTCAGTATATTATCTCATTCTATAATGGACTTAATTCTTATACATATGTCAAAGTGCATATTTTGGATTCTAAAAAGTAAATTTAATAAACCTCTGAATTTTATTTAATAGAGCTTTAAAGTGCTGCATAATTTTTATTCTGTTTACTTTATGTTGATTGAAAAGCATTTATTTCATGTCTTGCTTATGTTTCTGTGGAGACATCAGTTTATTATTTGTGTGGGTGTGCGTATGCTTATGAACAAAACTATAATACAGAACTGAAAGTACTCTGAGAAAAATATGGCTAAAATAATTTAGGATGTAAGTCAACTAGCTTTAATTTAAGGAACTGAGACTATTCCATAGTTTTCTGTGGAAGAAATATTCATATTATCCCAAAAACTAATTTTAAAAGATATTTTTTAAAGAAGTCCTGAATATTATGTATTTGAAAATAAGATGTGGAACATGCCCTCCACCAATGTTACCATTAACGGTAATGGATAGCTAAAAATTCAATCCTTTTTACTTTGACTCATTACTATTAATGAGACAAAATGAAAGAAAATGCCAGCTAGTCCTCCTGGAAAAATAGAAAAGGTGAAAATGAGAAATATGAGCTGAGGTTTTAATTTGTAACTCTGAATATAATGGGCTAAAGTACTGCCTCTGTAATTTATCAAAAAGTGAGCCCTAACTTCCTTAATGCTATTTTGTTCTCATTCTATTTAGGTTGTACTTTCCATGGCTTTCAGTTAACATCTTCCTGCCAAGAGATTCTAAATAGGTAATTTTAAGACCAAGCTATACGAAGCTATTAAAAGATAATGTTACCTTGTTCTATTTCTCTACTCATTTTCTTTTAAAACCAATACGGGCATAAGAATACCGGACATTGCGGTATTCTAGGAAAGAAACATTTGATATAACTTGACTGTGTGAGTCGTCTTTCGGTGGTACCAAGGTCTAGGTGACTATTTGCTTTTCCATGTTGCTTTCTCCTTTTACTTGACTTTTGTTATTACCACAGTGAGTAGAAGGGAAGAGATAACTGAACACTGAACTATAGATCACTGTGGAAGTCTTTTATTTTGACTTTGCAACTTGACTCTGCTCTTTTAATTGTCTGTGTTGGAGGAAATCTTTTATTTTCTAAAACAAATGAGCTATGTCACTGTGCCTCCTTCTACCAGAAAGTCCAGAAAAGTATGTAATAAAAAGTTTTCTAACTATCCTCTTACATATTTCCATGCAGGCTCAATAAGATCTAATGAAAAACTAGTAATTAAATGTTTAGAGGGCTGAGTATATAGCTCAGTGTTGGAGCTCTTCCTAAGCATATGCAAGGCCCTAGATTGGATAGCCAGATTAGGTAAAATCCATGGTTATTCTAAATTAGTGTGATTTGTCATTTTGCATTGTTAAATCTTTGACTCTGAATCACTTACTTCTTTATCTTGCTAATTTAAACCCATGCCATGTCTGCTATCCCCAAGCCTCTTGCCATCCTCATTCAACAGCACCAGGACACCACAGTCCATCTTGGTTGTTAATGGATTCAACACTGCTGTCACCTATAAGAAAAACTGATATTACTTCAATGATGAAGTGTTAAAAAAAGCAAAAATTTAAGGCATAAACACAAACTTTGTTGCTCTGGAAAGTCAATGCACCAGTCATCAACAACAAAAAATGGTGAGTTTATCTCAAGTAGTAAAGCCATGATGGTTTGAGATGCCATTACTGACATTTTTTTTTTCAATTACTATGTTAACTTTGCAACCATGTAGATCCCACATGCACGCCCTATGCAGTTAGTAGAAAGAATTCCCCAAATCTTGTTTTTTTTTTTTTTTTTTTTTGTATTTTTATTTAAAAATACCAGTGTTCCATTGTTTTATGAGAATGATTGTATTTACCTTATGTGCAAAACAAGAAAAGGGAGACAATTAGAATCTGCCTCCCTTCTTGGCAGTACAGACAGTTTACAACCCTCATGTGAACTAGGAAAACATTACCTAGAAGATGATTACCTAACAATAAAATCTTCTCATTCTCATTAAGGCCAAGTAAGTGAATTATTGTGTGGAAAAATGAGTCTTAATTATTTATAATATGCTTGTTCAGCTATTACCTGCTAACTTTATTGTGTGTACCACTGCTTTCTTCTAATATTGTAATTTTTAGTTTTTTAAGATAAAAATTTCCTGTGTAAATCAATAGTACCAAAGTTCTTTATAGCAAATGCATATTACAGCCCTTCATCCTTTGTTTCACAGAGTTCTACTGATTATTCTTTTACTTAATGCTTTTTGAATTTTTATCATAAAAAGTCACTAACACTTTAACAAGATTAAATGTAGAAAAATTAGTAACATATACAGAAACATTAACAGTACTTTTTTTTGACGGATACCAGAGAGTGAAAATGTACACACACACACACACACACACACACACACACACACACACACACCAGAAATTTATTTGCAGCTCATTAACTGTACTGGTAAACTTTAAAAAAATACTCATGTAAAACATTTTACTTTGATAGCCTGTTTTGGATATTAAATTCTTACTTGTTACATTTTCCTCAAGACAGGCTAACTTCTAATAATTCACTTCCCAATAATTCATTTCCTAATGTACATAGTGAATATTGGACTGATTGTGTTCTCCAGATAGTTGAGGCCCTTAACCTTCTCTTCTCTGCAAATTCTGGGTAGCTGATTATATGGTAAAGAATTGGCATCAGGAAAATGCAAATCAAAACAACACTCATCAAGGAAATGCAAATCAAAACAACCCTGAGATTCTACCTCACACCAGTTAGAATGGCTAAGATCAAAAACTCAGTTGGTAGAAGATGCTGGTAAGGATGTGGAGAAAGAGAAACACTCCTCCACTGTTGGTAGGGTTGTAAGCTGGTACAACCACTCTGGAGATCAGTCCAGCAGTTCTGCAGAAAATTGGACATAGTACTACCTTAAATTCCACTCCTGGGCATATACCCCCAAGATGCTCCAAAATATCACAAGAACACATGCTCCACCATGTTTATAGCAGCCTTGTTTATAATAGCCAGAAGCTGTAAAGAACCCAGATGTCCTTCAACAGAGAAAAGGATACAGAAAGTGTAGTACATTTACACAATGGAGTACTACCAAGCTACTACAAACAATGACTTCATAATATTCGTAGGCAAATGGATGTAACTAGAGACTATCATCCTGAGTGAGGTAACCCGGTGACAAAAGAACACACATGGTATGCACTCACTGATAAGTGGGTACTAGCCCCAAAATGCTTGTAATACCCAATACCCAAAAAACAATTCACAGACATTATGAAACTCAAAAACAGGAAGACCAAAATGAAAATGCCTCAGTCCTTCTTAGGAGAAAGAACAAAACTCTCATGGGAGAAAGTGCAAGGTCAAAGAGAGGAATAGTGATTGAATAAATGATCACTCAGAAGCCACCTCACCCTGAGATCCACCCCATATGCAGTCACCAAATCCAAGCACTATAGCTGATCTCAAGAAGTACTTACCGGCAAGAACCAGATAGAGATACCCCCTCGGGGACTATGCTAGACTCATATAGATACAGCTGAGCTTGTTTGCATCTAACCATCTGTCTGAACTTAGGGGTCTATTTCTGCCCTAAGTTTGATTATCTCTTGCAGTCTACTCCTCTTGGGTGTATCTGCTTCCTTTTGTTCTAGAGCTTTCAACTGTGCTGTCAAGGCACTAGTGTATGCTCTCTCCAGTTTCTTTTTGGAAGCACTCAGAGCTATGAGTTTTCCTCTCAGTTCTGCTTTCCTTGCATCCCATAGGTTTGGGTATGTCATATTTTCCTTTTCAGTGAATTCTAGGAAATCCTTAATTTCTTTCCTTATTTCTTTTTTGACCCTGCTATATTTTAATAGATCATTATTTAGTTTCCATGTGTATATGGGCTTTTTGTTGTCCTTGTTGTTATTAAAGACCAGCCTTAGACCATGGTGATCTGAAAGGATGTATGGGAGTATTTCAATCTTCTTATATCGATTAAGGCTTATTCTGTGTCCAATTATGTGGTCAATTTTTGAGAATGTGCTGTGAGGTTCTGAGAAGAAGGTGTATTCTTTTCTTTTAGAATGATATGTTCTGTAGATATCTATTAATTCCAGTTGGTTCATAACCTCTGCTAGTTTTACAGTGTCCTTGTTCAGTTTCTGTTTCCATGATCTGTCCATTGCTGAGAGTGGAGTAGTAAAGTCTTCCACTACTATTGTGTGGGGTAAAATGTATTTTTTGAGCTTTAGTAGGATTTCTTTTATGAATATGGATACTTGTGTATTTAGAGCATATATGTTAAGGATTAAGAGTTCCTCCTGACAGATTTCCCCTGTAATGAGTAAACAGTGTCCTTCCTTATCTTTTTTGAAAACTTTTGGTTGGAAATTTACTTTATTCGGTATTAGAATAGCCACTCCAGCTTGCTTCTTGGGGCCCTTTGCTTAGAAGTTTGTTTCCCAACCCTTTACTCTGAGATAGTGTCTGTCTTTGTTTCTGAGATGAGTTTCCTATATGCAGCAAAATGCTGGGTTTTGTTTATGTATCCAGTCTGATAGTCTATGTCTCTTTATTGGGGAGTTGAGTCCATTTATGTTAATAGATATCAAGGAATAGTGGTTGTTGTTTCCTGCTATAATTGCTTTTGTAGGTTGAATTGTGCCTTTGTCTCTTTCTCCTTTTGGTTTTCTTGCTTAGGAGTTTTCTTGCTTTTACTGGGATGTAGTTCCCCTCACTGTATAGGGTTTTCCACCTATACAATTCGTTGTTGTGCTGGGTTTGTTGTCAGATATTGTGTAAATTTAGTTTTGCCTTGGAATATCTTCATTTCTCCATCTATGGTGATTGATAGTTTTGCTGGGTGTATCAGCTTGGGCTGGCATGTGTGCACTCTTATTATCTGCATGATGTCTGTCCAGGTTCTTCTAGCTTTTATAGTCTCTGTTGAGAAATCGGGGGTGATTCTGATTAGTTTGCCTTTATATGTTACATGATCTTTTCCTCTTACTGCTTTAAGTATTCTTTCTTTGCTTTTGGGACTTGGTGTTTTGACTATTATGTGCTGGGAGAGATTTCTTTTCGGGTCCAACCTATTTGAAGTTCTGTAGGCTTTTTTTGTGCTCATGGTCATCTCATTCTTAAGGGTAGGGAAGTTTTCTTCTACAATTTTGTTGAAGATATTTACTGTGTCTCTTTGTTGATATTCTTCTCCCTCTTCTATTCCTATTATCCTTAGGTTTGGTCTTCTCATTGTATCCTGGTTCTCCTGTATATTTTGGGTTAGGAGCTTTTTGGTTTTTGCATTTTCTCTGACTGTTTTGTCTATGTTTTCAATGTTGTCTTCGGTCCCCTATAGTCTCTCTTCCATCTCTTGTAGTCTGTTGGAAATGCTTGCATCTGTGACTCCTGATTTTTTTTTTTTAGGATTTCTACCTCTAGGATTGTCTCTTTTAGTGTTTTCTTTCTTGTGTCCATTTCCATTTTAAATTATTTCTTCCATTCCTTCATCTCTTTGGTTTTGCTTTCTTCTAGTTCATTGAGTTCTTTGAGTGTTTTTCTTGTTTCTTCTTGAAAAGCTTCTAATTCTTTATGCTTTTCCTCCCATTCTTGTTTAAGGATCTCTATCATCATCTTGAGGTAGGATTTCAGGTCTGAGTCTTCTTTTTCTGGAGTGTTTGGCATTCCGCTGTTTGCTGTGATGGGAGAGCTGGGTTCTAGTGTTGCTAGGTTGCCTTGGTTTCCCTGGGGTACATTCTTTTGCTTTCCTCTTGCCATCCTGTTGTCAGTGATATGTTCTTGCCTTTCCCTTGTACCTGGCCTATGTCCCTGGATCTCTGCTTGTCCTGGTGGTGGATGGTCCAAGCCTTGTTCTGCACCCAAAAGCTACTGGTTGGGAACAGAGTGTCTAATGTTAGGTTTCTGGTCCCTGGATCAGGCAGGGCAGGGGAGCACTTTCCGTGCACGCTCAGCAGAGATCTCTCTGCCCCCTGGCTAGTGGGAAACCCTTCTCACCAGGCATGTCATATTAAAGGTGTTAAGTCAATATTTATATGTTAATTTTATTATTAGCCATTAGAATCCTCTTGTCATCCAATGAGAGACAGGAAGGAGTGGATCTGGGTGGAAGATGCAGGTGTAACCAGAAGGAGTAGAAGAAGACGAAGTGTAATCTGGATATTTTATGTGAGAAAAAAAAAATCTTACTTTCAATAAAAGGGAGAAAAAGTACCACAGAAGTTTAAAAATAAAAGAAAAGAAAATTTTCTACCCATTAAGGCTAGAAAAATTACTCCTAAATTAATCTCAGAGGCCAGTGTTGACAATAATCTTTATGTTCCCACCTCCAAACACATCAGCATTGTCACTTTCACCTCAATTTAAGAAATTTAATTTACTTTGAAAACTTTTACCCCCATGGCCATTGAGAAATGTATTATTGAACCAATCCATTTACTGATACATTGATGTTAAGCATTTAGGTTTGTACCCGAACATCCTTGCAAATGATGTCAATCTGACACCTGTAGCTATTGTCAGACATATTTTGGTTAGGCATAAGATTCATTGTGTCCTGCAAACATTATTATGTGTTGATTTAGTAGACCCTTCTATGTTTAAAGAAGAAAACACCCAAGAAAACATCTACTAAAACCATGGCACTTAATCATCTTTGCCACAAAGACCCCTTTGTGGGTCTTCTGCTGCAGAATTTAAAGTATACTCCAGTCAATATATTACAACATATAGGTTTGCTCACTTTGCGTTCCTCTAACCATTGCTGAAGTTGAAATGCTTCAGGAAAGGAGAAATAAATTAGAACACTCTTGCAGAGTATCTGATGTCAGCTCCTAACACCTGTCAGGTGGTGGTTGTCACCTGTAACTCTAGCACTAGAGGGTTTAAAACCTTGCTCCAGCATTCATGGGCACCTGCATTCATGTATACATAATCCTTCCAGACAGATAAACATACATACATACATACTCATAATTAAAAAAAATCTTTAAAATCTTTTCACATACTATTATTGACATATAATAATCATATAGTGCTGTGAAGTATTTTATAATTTTAATAAAATAATAGTGACATTTACATATTGATGGCATATAAATGCATAATGTATATGTAGTATACATTCATCTTAAATGTTTATAAATTATTTTATTATTTTTGAATGCTAAGGGTATTTCAGTTCTGTGCATATTAACTTTACATTTGCTTCATGTTCTCACATTTGTAAACTTCATTCAGGGATCATTGCTCTTTGTCTTTAGTCTGTATCTTATATATTTTATTTGTTATCTTTTAACTTGAATCTACCTGTTCTCCTTTGTTTTTCTTTGCCTCAGATAATGTGTATTTTGATTTTATTTCAAAGGGATATGTTATAAAGTTGGCAGTGATTTTTTTTTCTAAGAACATTAAAACTTTTGTTCCAATGAGTTGTGGCTTCCACAGCTATTATGGCTACTTTAACATCCTCTCTTTTACTTCACAGTGCTTTGTGAAATCATTGCTTTATATAGTTAATCAGAGAGTTATGGTTAGTTATGGAGAATGCTCGGTAATTAAAGCTTTACATTTCGATTTTCATTCCTTTTCTCTTCTGGCCTTCAATTTCACAGACCCCTGAGAGTAATTTTTCAAAAACATTTCCCTCTGTAAACTCAATCCTAAAATCCAATTTTTATCAATTTAACTTGCCAAAGCTCTTGTTCAGTACCTCATGCTCTGTGTTTTGTTGTTGTTGTTTTGTTTGAGAATTTCTATACAACCAGTAATTTATAGGTGAATAAGCAGCTATAACATAGCAAAATATACTCCTGGTGGTGGGTCCCAAATTTTTGGTTCTTCTGCTTGGACATTTGCTTCCTCCCCCTTCAGGAAACTTTAGAGACTTGTTATCTTCTTACTGTCTTCGTGTGTTGTTTGATCTCATCTTGCTAACTTAACTTTTATGTGATCTAAACGTTGTCAGTAACTTTACTACTCATGAGAAGAACTTGAGGAACATTCAGTAAATTTTACACTCCAGTGATAGAGAGAATATGGTATTTGTGTGTGTCTCATGTCTTCTATGTGGTATTTAATCTATTTCTCTAGAATTCCTATTTCTTTTCTTTTAACATTTTCTACAAATCTCTAAGAGACATTGATCCATATCTTTTTAGTGAAGCATACATTTCTAAGATTAATAGAGAAGAAGAAAAATCTCTCCTCTATGAATTATTGATTTTTGCTTTGGCACCTTAAACACATCTACCAGGTACAATGCCAGTATATACATTTAAATGTTTAATAGTTTCACAAGTCTCTGATGTATGCACACATTATATTAAAACCCCATAGACTATTTACTTATCCAATCACTCATTTGGGCTGTCTCTTGCCAAATGTTAATGTGGCATCTGGTATACCTAATTCCAGTAAATATCAAGAACTTTTATGCGTTTGCAGTTTATCACATATATGCCATCAATTTCTGCTAAGACATGTCACTTGTGCAAATAGCCTGAAGTTCTTATTTACTGAGATTTGCATCAAGTGAAACTAATCACTTTGACTCAAAGAGTTTAAATTTCCTATCCAGATGTTTGTAATCTCTCAATCCATTTACTGACCTCACCAATTTAAGCCTGTGAATCAATCAGCTGCATTTACATAGTAAAGAGATGGTATTATCAAAGACTCACAATATTCTATGTTTTAATTTCTTAAAACAGGAAAACAATTCTGTTTAACAAGGAACAAGGAAGGAAGACATAATTAAAAATATGATTTCTGAAAAAAAATGTAGCAGTGTAAAACTAAGAACAACCAGTTTCTATACTCTACAAAATTATGTTTTGATTTCTTCAAACAAAAGTCATGTTACATACACATGAGAGAAATTTGATGGCAGTGTTTAAGTTTCCTTCTTTTATTTTTAATTTAAGGAAAATTTGTTCTTGTGTTCGATCAGTTATGTAACCATGTGCTGGTTCATCCAGGCTTTCTCCTTTTTCAAAAAAGAAAAACTCTCACCCTAGATCTATTTGCAGAACATTTTGGAATTTATTAACATCTAACTTAAACACAAGAATACAAAGAAGAAATGAAAGCTTGCTGTATATGGTCTGAACTTAATTACTGACATTAATTGCTACTATAATTATAGTATCAACACTTTAGATATAAGCTTTATTAGACTCAATAAAATCCCTATTGCAAATACATATTTTGTAGTAGGGTTGATCAATAGTTACATAATCTTTAAGTTTCGTGTGGGCTTTGAAATCTTTAGAAATTTCTCACAGACCCTGACATTCTTGATACATTCATAATAATATACACTTGTAGCAAGAAAGCTAAGACTGTCTTTTAGAGTAATTCTCCCTGTGTAGCTGCTGCAACAATAAGATGTACAAACCTAATTATTTCCAACATCATCTTTCTGTAAAGTGGAAAGAGAACTACCTATTAGTGATTGTACCAGAGCTCTACGGGAAATTGCAAAGATGTATAATCTTTGTATTTAACACACACACTGAAATCTTTCTCTCCTATATTTAAAGGATTTTTCTGGGAGTAAAATTAAAAACATTTTCTCAGATTTCTTCACTTGACTAATTTAGAATAGTGGGTGACTGGAAAGCTGTACAATAAAGGTCTACGTTTTCTTCCAGATAGGTGATCTGGGTGCATTTGTCCAGGTATTTTGTTTTCTTTAAAGTACCTTATGACATTTCTCTATTCAATGTGCAAAATTGACTCCCTAAACAATCTACCACCTGGCTATGAACTCTAGTTGGAGGCTTACATCACTAAAAGATAAAACTTTTGATGGATAATCTTATCTACCATACCTATTAAAATGTATAAAATTTCTTATATATGTATAAAATTGTATATTTATTTATATTCATAACATTATAAATATTTTAGATTTATTTTACTCTTTGGCAAGTGCAGAGAAGCAAATCAGTGGTCATGCTGGTTGGCACATCTCACCCTTGACTTTGCCTTTTCTTTCCTTACTGGACAATGATAGAAAGAATCACAAGCAAAAGGAACAGGCTTGAAATCTTGTACCTAATCAGGACTAGCACGTGGAAGCTATTGACTGCTTTTACTTCTTCCCCTGGGGAGCTTTGGAGTGAAAGGACAGCTACAGGCTGAGCTAATTGCAGGTGCAGTGCACTTTCGCTAATGACTACTTTAAAATCTAATCTCACCTTCTGAGCCTTACACATTGTCCTTTAATGCTGACTTCATATTTTAGGAAAAGCAGGACAAAAACTCATATTTTAGTAATAGCTACAGATAATTTGTTCCAGAAACTCTTTTAAATTTTTTATTAGTTCTTTGAGGATGTTGTAGTGTGCTTTAATCATATTTGCCACACCTCCTCTAAGATCCACCACTTTTCTGCCTAAGCCTCTTGCCTCATCTTATTTTTAATTTTTATACATTTTTCAGTTCCTGCTGTATATTCTGGGATGTATGGCCTTACACTGGCATGTGGTTGACTTACAAAGGAACACATTTTTAGAGAAAACTGATTCGCCATAGTCTAGTGGCCAGGTTTTCTTCTTTAGTTTGGAGACATCGGTGCAGGCAGGTTGCCTCAAGCTTTTAGTGTAGCTAAGGGTGAACTTGAGTTTCTGAACTTTTTTCCTCCACTCTCAGACAGCTGAGATTACAGGCATGTACAACTATTCCCAGCACTTGTAGTACTGGGGAACACACACAGAAATTTGTGATGCTTGACCAATGGTCTCCCAACTGGCACACCCTCAGATAACAGGTTATGAAGAAATTGGTTCTGAGGATAGAAACCAGTCATAACAAATCAAACACAAGCATAGTGAAGTAGCAACATTTTAATAACTATGACTTGTTCCTATGTTATGATTGTAGGTTTGCTAGGGATGGAGGGGACTTTATAGTATACTCTGGCTTTTCTGTGTTGAAGAATAGAAAACTCTGTAACCTTCTTTACCTCAGGCCCTAGTGCTTTGAAAGGTTGCTTACTTTGTGCTTCAGTTACTTATTTTTAAATATTAACCATAACAGATTGATAAATTTGAATGTACATCTACTTGACTGTCCTATCATCTCACATAAATGTTTGCCTCCTGGAGACCTCCAGAATATTTACATTCAACTAAACCTTCTCTTACTTTACCTGTCTGCAAGGAATGAGCAGTACCACTTTATTTATGAGTCTATCTATCTATCTATCTATCTATCTATCTATCTATCTATCTATCATCTATCTATCATCTATTATCTATGTACACATGCACACAAATATAAATGTTTTGAAAATGAATTTTTTATACATTTTATCCTGATTATAGTTGTCTCTCCCGTCCCCCAAAATCTATCCACTTCCCATTCTCCTCACCTCCCCATTCACCCAAATATACATCCATATGTGTGTGTGTGTATGTGTATGAATAAAATAAGAAAAAACAACAGAAATAGGACAAAATCCCAAACAAACATAGATACAAAGAACCCAAGAAAAAGCACAAGAAACAGAGATGCAGAGACCCACAATGGCCAACAGAAATCCCATAAAAATACAAAATCAGAAAACCATATAAGCAAAATATCTGTAGGTAAGCAACAGAAACAGTCAAAACACTGTAAAACAAAAAAAGGAGAAACAAATCCCAAACAATTCTCTAAAAATACCATTGAATTTGTTTTATGTTAGGCATCTACTGTTGTTCATGTTTCTGGCTTCTGCAGGGTTCCATAAACTGTGAAGGGAGAGTGGCCTTCATGGAGACATGATGTTTAGGTCTCTCACATTGTACAGCTGTAGGTCTTCGGATTTGTTCCCAAGTTCTGCAGGAAGAAACTGTTCTGATAGTAGCTCAGGAAGAAACTGATCCATATAGCAGAACATTATTAGGAGAAGTTTTTGGTTATGTTTCTTGAGCAATCAGTAGGTCCTTAGCCACATGACCAATGTTTGGGATGGGTCCAGTCTTATGGAATGGGTCTTAAATCCCATCAGATATTGGTTGGTTGCTTCCACATGTTTTTTGAGCATTTGCCTTGTTCATGACTTACAATCTATTTGTAGTTTCATCTCTCTCTCTCTCTCTCTCTCTCTCTCTCTCTCTCTCTCTCTCTCTCTCTCTCTCTCTCACACACACACACACACACACACATACACACACACACACATTTGCACGCAGGCTATGGGTATTCTTATTAGGTTTAGAGATTGCTTAGCATGCATAACACAATGAGTCTGTTTCCAGTTTTTTATAAGCTGGGAATGTTTCCGTAGTGTCTTAATTCGAGCCTTCAGGGTGGAGTTAAGGTAAGAGGACCAAAATTTCAAGGTTATCCTTTAGTACAAAGAGAATTCAAGAGCATGTGGGAATATTTGAGTCCTTCTACTGAAACCAATCTAACAACATAAATTAAGTTCAGTTGAATCTATCCAGATATGGAAGAAAACATTTACTTCTTTTACTTCAACTTAAATAGAAACCAATACATAAACCTAACACAAAGGAAAACTTTGGAGTCCAGCAAACTCACAGACACATTTCCAGAAAAATTCAGATTTCATACGAGACTCATAAACATATATATGTCTAAAAACAAATATGTTTAAACAAAAATCTCCATTTCACTTAAAAGAAGGAAAAAAATACCCACATAGACATCAAGGTATATGTAATGTCATGAAACTATAAATCACTATAAAAATGACTGATCTGATTATGTATCTTATTTCCCTATAAGGATGACAATAGGAAGGAGAACAGTTACAAAGTCTCCAAGCATTTGTGCAAGTTGAAAATAGTTGAAGTTGTCAGTGAATGCAGAACTCAAAAGTAACAGCCTCCACATATAGTACCAGTAGAAAGATTTATCCATTATGACAGCTAATGGACCTGCTAAAGGAATGTATAATAACCTAACATATGTCTGAACAGTATGAAAACCTTGAAGAAAAAATGAACATTGTTAGTTGGAAAATTCATGAAGTTCCTGACAATGTTTTGCAATTCAAAATATGGTATCATAAAAAAACAATCTATAGACTAAGCATAATGTTTTTATAAAAGAGAAATCATTTTAACATTAACATGTTAAAAAACAGTCCTTAAAACATTAATAAATTAATAATGACACCATAAATGAGTAAAAAATAGAAATAATATGTTAATGCAAGCTAGAAGTATGGATTATTATTTTACCACAGATGACACTCAATGACTTATATTCATATAAAAATATGCTCCATATTTTAGTTATGGACCAGTAAGCTTCATCCTTCTCCCTGACTTCAATTCCATGTATGTTGTCTTTTCTTTCGAGATGAAGAGGACCTGTGACTTGCTTTTGAAGAATAAAATAGTACAAAGGTGATAGACTATCCTTATTAAGTAAGTATTGCATAAAATTTACTTGATAGTAGTTGAGGCTGACTCTGGCTAACACCTTGATTTTTTTTTTATCCATATGAAACTTAAAGCACATGACTCAATAGAGCCTGGCTTTATGTGTGTATGGTGTGTGTGTGTGTGTGTGTGTGTGTGGTGTGCACATATGTGATGGTAGCACTTTATCATCACTCAATACTGTAATCAAGATTACATACTATATAACAAGTGATTCATACTATATAACAATAAAATCAAAATATTCATAATTTAAGCAATGATACCATAATAAAGGAATAAAAAAATGAAAACCCTCACACACTGCTCATTGAGATATTATGATAGTATTTTCCATTTTGAAAAACATATTGGGAAAGTCTAAGAAGTAAAATCTAGCCCCTTACAACAATTAAATACTTGTATCAACACAAACAATCTAATTAATGCTATAACTTGTAACTATAAAGCAGAAATAATCCAACTCTTTCAGCAGTTAAATAGATAATAAAATGTTATTTAACAACATTTATTCAACCTATAATGGAACAACTATGTAAGTAGCAACAACATGAAGACATTCTGTCTATACTATTGTTTACAAGATCTATTGGTTTTTTAAAAATGAATGGCTACATTATTTATATGTCACATTTATGTACTTTTTGTATGCAGCTATTCCAAAGTGGCATGCCATTCACACTTTTACTTTTTATTAGAGGACAATTACCCTCTCACTATTAGTCTTATCCAGTGCTGTGAAGCAAATATCACCTTATCTGTTCAAGAGAATTTTGTTTTTCTCATCCCATTCCTTGAGTTCTAAGTTCCTTTTGAACATCTAATTTCTAAATATACAAATTTTAGCCACATACTCTCTTCTGACTTGATGTTAGATTTATTTTCATTTAATACTATGATGTTTTATTAATACACTGAGTTTACTGATTCACTACCATATAAGCAGCTTTGCTATTGTGAGTTTTCATTTCCTTTCACTTGATATTTTTGTTTCTTTGTGAGTGTGTTTTACATACTGGCTACTTGTTGATGTGGTATTCAGTTTATAAACATATGAGGCAGTTTCACTCCCAGCACTGCAGTAGAACAGCTGCTGTAGCCTTCCCCTAAGCCTCTACCTCTGTGAATCACACAAATCTTTCCTTCCCAGTTCCCTCCTGCCCTAACAATCATTGCTTTTGGCAACCTCCAACTCCACTAAGTACTCCCTGGAAACCAACACGTCATTCAGACCAGGGAAACTGGTAGGCTAACTGCAGAGCCTCTCCCTCTGTTTCTACTAATCTAATCCCTCATTTCTACTTCTGTAGCAGAACACTATCTGTGGAATTCTTCCCCGGTTCTTTGCCCCTGTCTCCAATGGGTCACTCAGATTTTCCCTTCCTATTTACCCTGACACAGAAGGAGATCCTATTTTCCTTTTTCCCGTGGTATCTTCAGAACAGTAAAGGCCATCCACATGCTTTAACATCAGCTCCCACTAGCTACAAACATATTTTACCTGGAACTTCTAGTGGTCACACTTGTCAGAGTCCCAGAAAAATTTCCAACCATAAAGCAGACAGCCAGCACACTCTGCTAAGAACCAGAGAAATGAACAGAAATGAGAAACAAAACTTTTCATATCAGTACTTAGAATTACACATCTCCAAAACCCACAGGCCTAGACATCAGTGTAAAAACACAGCCAATAACAGACAGGACAATATGTCTTCAGTAGAGCCCGGCACCCTCACTACAGCAGGCTCTAAGTATTTCACCATAACTGAGGCACAGGAAAAGACCATAAAATACCAGTTAGGAATATGATAGCATTACTTAAGAAAGGAGTAAATTCCTTTAAAACCATAAAAACACAACAAAGGGTGGAAAGTAATGAGGTTAAAGACATGAAAATACAAATAGAACCAATAAAGAAAACCTGAACTGAAGAAAATCTGAAAATGGAAAACTTAGGAACTCAAACAAGAACTCCAGAGGCAAGACACACTAACGGAATACATTAGATGAAAGGAGAAATCACAGGCACTGAGAGAGAGTGGAGGAAATATAAGAAGAGATAACTAAAATTAAGGGCTATTTTAGAGGTGGTATAGCAACCTAATATATTAGGAGCTTCCTAAAATATATTCAAGTATGAATATGAACTAAATATAAATGCCAAATAATAGGGCCTCCTGGCCATCTTTTGTTTCCAAAGGAAGCTTCAAGTACTGGGATTGGGCTATATCTGATTAAGTTATTGGCCAAAAAGGGTTTTCTGGGAATCCCCAGACAACCTAGGCTATTGCGAAGACAGAGAGTTGCTCTTCATAAAGTGATATGAAGTCTCCATTGTTGAAGACAATGCCTACAAAATTCATAGAATATGGAGAAATTGACATTTTGCCTCTATAAAGCCTTCATCTCTACATTTTATTGTCTTTGGTACAGAAAGGTACTCTGCAAACTACAAGAGGAGAAAAGAAACAGAAAGCCAACTACAAACCCTTTGATCTATAATGGTTTCCTGCCTGTGAAATATGCTAGTTCAATGGTGATACAAAGCCTTTGATACTAACCAGTCAATATATCATTTGACTTAACACCTACTCCAATAGACATAGCCTAGGCTGGACACTGCTTGCCTGACTAAGAACCTGAGACTAGATAGCCCAGGGAATGAAGGTTAAAAGAATAAAAATATTACTCCTAATAATGTTCTGTTCAATTCATTGTTCAGTGCCTTGCTCAGCCATTATCAGCAAAACTTTCTAATCCAGCCAGTAGGAACAGTTGCAAAGACGCACAGCCTCAAATTATGCAGAGTGGGAGACCTTGCAATACTCAACCCTAAACGGGATGTTTCCATCAAATCCCTGTCCTCAAGGATCAGGGAACACTGCAGAAGTGGAGGCAGAAGAAGTGTAAGAGACAGAGAGATGGAGGACACCAAGAGAACAAGGCCCTCTGAACTCAGAGAGACAGAAGCAGCAAGCACAGATCCTGCACAGGTCTGCACCAGGTCCTCTGCGTGTGTCAGCGCACAGAGCTTAGATGTTTTTCTGGGGTTCTCCTGTCCTCTTTTGGGTATTTTTTCCTTCTGTTTATCTTGTCATTTTTGTTTTATCTTTATCTCTATCTCTATCTATATCTAATATATATGTAAATTTGTATCATCTATCTATCTATCTATCATTTCATTTCTAATGATAGACAGAAATTAGTGAATAGTGATTGCAGGGGAAGGAGGAAAAAACTTGGAAAAATAGAGAAAGGTGAAATGATAATCATATTATAAAATCTATTTAAAATACTTTCAATAAAAGAAAAGAGAATCTGCAAATCATAATAGGGGAATTGTCTACTTCTTTCTACCATTAGATTTTATTTTAATTTTGTTTTGTCTGATACAATATTTTGTATGTATCAAATTATTTTAAATTTTAGGATATTGCTTTCTCACCAGGAGTCCAGAACACTTTGTTGTGTTCTATGTTTACTTAGAAATAATACATATGTGCTTTTTGTTCAGGGTGGGGGGAGATCTATAAATATCTGTTTGGTCAAATAAGGTGACAGTGTTTTCTGGTCTGCCTTAGGTTATTGACTTTTGACTCTCCTAGTTCTAAGTATGATGACTGACATCTTTAATTACAAGTGTGAACTTTTACTTTTTAGCTGTTACTTTTATGGATATTGGTACTTTATTGTTAAGAAAGTCACATTTAGAATTTGTATTAAAAATTACCATGATTCCTTACATTATTTATTTATTTATTTATTTATTTATTTATTTATTTATTTATTCTTTATTCCTGGAATTCCTTTTGCTCTAAAGGACTTCTTTGAAAGTCAGATAACCACTCTATCTTAAGGATGGAGCCGTTAAGCTAGAATGACAAAGTGGTCATACTAAGACATAGGCTGGGGACACAAAAGATATTTTCCAACTCCACATCCATGTTGATTTTTTTCAATTATGCAATAACATTCCCTTTAACAATACATTATTGTGCATAATTTACCTTCAGAATGATGGTTCTGGAAAAGAACAGGTAATAGCTTCAATTCTACAAAATAATTCAGTGCTCTATTCCATATGCGTAAAGGAGACCACCCTGAATACCTAATTTCAAAACTTGATGAATTGACAGAGGGATGATGGGAATCGCCAATACAAAAGTGGAAGTGTGGGTTGCTTAAAATAGAACCGAGGAGTGCTGATGGGAAATTGATGATCACAGCAGGGCTGACAAAGCTCAGCTAACAGTGTTTGCAATGAGTCTTTCACTCTGATCCTTTAGTGTTGTCTAGGTAGCAGACATCTGAGGGTTTACAGTTAACTGTGTGCAGTGTCTGTGTTTTCTTACAGGAAAAATGCCTAGTGGGACTTCTTGCCCTATCTTTGGGCAGCACCTTTTGAGAAGCACAGAGAAATATACTTCTCCAGTGGCTTCAATCTCACTACTGGCTGCTTAGGTGGGATGAATCTCTATAGAGTGCTATGGCCTCAGCATTGCTTTCTGCTATCTCTTGCTCATTGGAGCTCCTCTGTGATTCCTTCTCTTTTCCTATTTACTCAGACAGCTCTGTAAGAATGCACAGGTCATGAGTTTATCCCGCAATCAAAAAGCATTTCAGTTTTTCTTTAAAATTTTTTTCTATTTCATATTGTCTTAGTTAGGGTTACTATTCTTCTGTTGAAATGAAAAGAGTGCATTCAGCTTACACATATGTATCACTGTTCTTCATCAAAGGAAATCAGGACAGGAACTCAAGCAGGACTGTGAGTCTGCAGAAAGAATGTGAATCAGAGGCCATGGATTGGTACATTTTACTGCCTCACACACCATGGCTTGCTCAGATTTCTTTCTTATGTAACTCATGAACACCAGCCTAGTGTTAACCCCACCTCCAATAGGCTGAGCACTCTCTTATCAACCATTAATTTAAAAATGCCCTAAATTTCCATCTTAAGGATTTCCTCAGTTTATGTTTTCATTAATGTTTCTATTTCCATTCAGGTCTTGAACAATTTTATTCATTTCCTTCACTTGTTTTGATTATATTTTCCTGTATTTCTTTAAGGGGTTTATTCATGCCTTCTTTAAAGGACTCTTATCTTCTGGATTAGGTCCAATTTAAGGCCATTTTCTTGTGCTTCAGGTGTGTAAGGGTATTCAAGGCTTACTGTATTAGGATATGTGAATTTGGATGGTGTCATATTGCTCTGGCTTTTGCTAATTGTGGCCTTTATTCATCTGATTATCTGTACTGTTGGCTGACCTTATACTCCCCGATATCAGCAGGCCTCTAGGACTGCAGATATAGCTAGTTGATCTCGGTGACAGAAGGCCTCCAAGAATGCAGTCAGAACTGCTGGTCCCTGATGGCTGCAGGCCTCCAGAATTGCAGGTGGAGCTGTGGCCTGAGAAGTGGAGTTTAGAGGGCACAGAGTAGAACTCCCTGTTGCCAGGTTTGCCCAGAGGGGCCAGCAGGATCCAATCCCTGACACTACTAACAATATTCTATTATAATTGCAGACAGAAGCCTAGTAAAACTGTCCTCTAAGAGGCTCCATCCAACAGCTGATGAAAACAGATGCAGAAAATAACAGCCAAACATTAGGCAGATAGAGAGTCTTGTGGAAGAGTTGAGAGAAGGATTGAGGGACATGAAGGATCAGAAGTCTCCAACAAGACCAACAGAATTACATAACCTGGACCAGTAAAGGCTCCTAGAGACTGAACCACCAAAACCTACAATATCCAGGCTCCCAGCACATATGTAGTAGATATGCAGGTTGGCCTGCATGTGGGTCCTCCAACAACTGGAACAGGGACTGTCTCTGCCTCTGTTGCCTACCTCTGTATCCTGTTCCCTAACTGTGCTACCTTGGCTGGCCTCAGTTGGACAGGATGAGCTCAGTCCTACAGTGATTTCATATGTCAGGGTGGATTGATACTTTGCGGACCTCCTCGTTCTCAGAGGAGAAGGGGATGTATGATGGGAGACTGGGAGGAAGGGGATGTGACTGAAATGTAAAGTGAACAAACAAATAAATGAAAAAAAAAAAAGAAAAATGTAAAAAAAAAAAAAAAAAAAAAGGAAAAGAAATGCCCTTGATTTTTACCTGCAAAATCTTGTGTCTTGTGGAGACATTTTCTCAATTGCCTTTTCCTCCTCTACGGAGTCTCTTGCTTGTGTCAAGTTGATGTAGAAGTAGCCCGGACACATTTCTATAAAAAGTACATTCATTTGTTGTCAAAACTGCATGCTTCAGCAATGCTTTTTGGATTGGTTTTTCTCCTTCTATGTAGTGCATTTAAAAGCAATGTATTGAATACCTTTGTGAATTGCATATTGGTGCATATTTATTTGTAAAGGCAAAGGAAAAATGGAAACACTAAGATTTTGAAAACTAGAAAACTTTTGAATTCAGAATTTTTAAAATTTTACTTGTACTTTGAGAATTTCACGACATATATATTTTAACATATTTTGTCCTGTTTACCAACTCCTCCCAACTTTTCCTCTTTCTATCTACCCAACTTTACATTCTATCTCACTCCTAATGATAAAAAAGAAACAAAAAAGAAAAAGTCACTAAAAGCATGATGTCTGATTTTTGTTGGCCATGTGCATGGGGCCTGTTGTGAAGTTTGGTTGATATACTCGATGCTATTTCATTGGACAAGACAGGAGCTCCCTCAATATAATAGCATATGTGAGCAGTTTAGTGGTTAGAGGTGGGACTTTGTGCCTACTTCCTCTTTGCCATGCTGAGATATTTTCTGGCCTGAGGGTATGAGAGTCATGTGCATACCACAGACTCTAGGAATTCATATGTTCATCTGCCCTGCTGTGTTTGGAAAATAGTTTTTCTTTAGAGTTGTGTAACCCATCTGGCTCTTATAATCTTTCCACTCTCTTTTGCACAGATGCCTGAGTCTTGAGGGTAGAGATGTGATAAAGACATCTGAATGGGGCTGAGCACTCCAGAATCTCCCACTTTCTGCATAGTATCCAATTGCAGGTGTCTGAGTTAATTATCATCTACTTCTCTGATGAGGACCAAATGATGTGCTGATCTATGTATATAGCAGTGTCATTAGGAGCTGTTTTATTGCTATGTTTATTTTGCAGAATAACAATAGTAGGCTTTCCCTTGGGGCCTATAATCTATCTAGTCTGAGGTTCTTGATCTCATAAATACTATCAGGTATGGGGTCCATCTCCTGGAATTTTAAAGAAGCATTTTTGGTCACACATTATCTTAATTAATATATGTCAAAATGAAGGAAGTTCTTTTCAGTAAACTGTTTCTTAAACAACTAATTCTTGTAGAAATGGGATTTAAAAATCTTCCTCTCCAGACTGTTAGCTGATCATATTTTATGGACTCATACATGTCTTATTTTTAATTCCTTAGCCTCATTTTACTCTTATCTACAAAGAAACTCATTTCTCCACTTAACATTTAAAGCTAGAATTATGTAGAAGCAAATCAGCCAAAGGAGACAAAAAAGGATATTTAGATGACCCTAAAGCTTCACACATCAAGGAATCTATAATTCAAGTTGTCTCTTCCTAATATATATATATATGACTGTCTCATGTGTTTACAGCTACACAGTCCATAAATGCAATTGTATTTTTAAAGTTTGTACTGTTTCAATGTTACATTACTTACAATTTTAAGAATATGGCTATAAAATATCTAGGTTATTTCTGATCTGAAAGGCTACAAAGGAAAGTTAAATTGGTTTTTCTGTGGGATGCATGGTTAGCCCTATAATTGTCCTCGATTTAGAAATAATGGTCTTGTGCCTCTTTCAGAACTGGGGTCACTCTTCTGATACTGTGTGTGATGTACCTACAAGGGCATTGTCCTACATATGAAGCTAGTTACAATACATTGTGATAATAGGAAAAGTCAAATTCCTAGCTTCATTTTATTAGCGGGAAGTATTTATATTTGTGCATGCTCATGAGGTATAACAGAGACGAGGTGGGAATAGGTTCCTGCATCTTTATTAATGACTTCATACTTCAGAGTATCTGAAATGGAGAAGTTCAAGTTTCTGACCTGCAGCAACAGTGCAGTGCAGAGCTCAGCTAACTGCTTTTACTTAGGGATCAAAACCTAAGAGACATCTTTGATGTCGGCTTATTCACCGAGGTATACAGAATATGGCTCATAGCAATTTTTATATCTCAGGATGTGTTATTGAGCCCCACAGTTCAGATTGCAAAAATAATTTGCTAAATACTTTTGATCATTTTCATATATTCACAGTTTGAGAGAAATCATATCTTTCCATCATTTCTCCCAGAACGGATGAAGATCATTCCACTCAGCTTCATAAATGATTCGTGATTTTTCAAGCTACTTTTTTTTTAACTATTAGGAAACATTCAATGTTCTTCCTTTCTAAAACCTTGGGGATTTCAGTTTCAGAAATAAGAAGAAAGTTCTTCATTTTGTTATGGAAGGCTTTTTAAAATATGTATCATTTGTGAAAAGATGATTTATAAATTTATACGTGACCTAGTTATTTTTAGATCTCACACAAAAAGTATTAAATATATCTTCTCTCATTTATATATTTTAAATCTTATAGTTTTGAGAAGATTTCAGTTCTAATATAAGAATAATGAGAAGTGAGAAATAACCTAAAAGTATTAAGATATGGAGATATTTTTTATACTTGATTTTCGTAAGGGAGAACAGAAAATGTTTAAGATAATACAGTCATAACTTATCTGCTCAGTCATGTCATTGATCAATATCTGATATATAGGTTATTGTAAAATGAAATCTTATTTACTGATAATACCTTCTAAATAAAAAGCAACTTGTTTAAATGATAAGTACTCTAACTTTTCTTCCTAAAATTATTCATAAAAATGTTATGGAATTATATTGGTAAATCAACCATGACTTCACAAAACATTTGTCAACTTTTATGAGAGATAGTGAGGCTTTTTCATAGAATTTTGAAGTAGTATCTATGACTAAAAGCACAAGAACCTTTGGTTTTTAAATTCTAATTTTTTTGAGCACTTATTCACAACTAAGTGATTGGTCCTTAGCATAATGATGGGCTATTCTGTTTTCTAAAACATACATATTTTTATTAGTTCTTTGTTGCAATTTTGAATAATGAGGGGTTGATCCTATTTATCCTCCTTCAAATTCTTTCCAGATTCACTCCACTACCTTCCCCATTGTAATACTGTGCCCTTTTCCTCCAAACAGGGATGTGTGGCTTTCCACTTGAATGTGGTCAACTGATAATTCCAGAGAACCTGTCTGATCTTTCATCTCCTAGCTGTTTACATTTGCAGATAGGTTCTCAGGTAGGAGTGGCACTTCATGTCTACCTCCACTCTCAATGGTTTGGGCTTGCATAGATCTTAGGCATGCTGCCATGGTAACCGTGAGCTTTAATGTGCAGTTGCCCTGCTGGATCTGGAAGACTGCTTCTTTTCCATCATCTGCAACCTCTGGCTCTTAGACTCTTTCTGGTCCCTTTTCTGCAATGACCATTGAGACTTTGGAGGGATATCTGTTATATATATGTTCCATTGAGTCTTTGGAGGGGTATCTGTGATATGTGTGTTCCATTAGGGATGAAATTCTTCTGGTCTTTTATTCTCTGCACCTTAGTAGTTTGTGGCTCTGAGTAGATCACCGTTTAGTTCATAGAGAGGCTTCTAGGGTGGGGGCTGAGAGAAGCCTTAATCTACGAATGTGGTGATAAGCCATTAGGAGGTAGTCTGATATTATGTCCATTTAGCTGAAGATT
The DNA here is from genome assembly GCF_963924665.1 of Micromys minutus. Classification (NCBI taxonomy): domain Eukaryota; kingdom Metazoa; phylum Chordata; class Mammalia; order Rodentia; family Muridae; genus Micromys; species Micromys minutus. The sequence continues at coordinate 31,008,697 of NC_137963.1, forward strand.
AATTTCTAAAGGTGAAATTAGGGAGTATGTCAATATAAAAGTTGAGATCACCTTGCTAAGGAAATGAAGCAATTCAGGTACCACCTCTAATTTTGTTATCAGAGACATAGAAAATATAAAAATTTTAATAAGGATTTTTTGTCTGCACATGCTGCAACACAGATTGAATGGCATCTTAATTAAATAAAGCTTTGTGATAAGAGGCTGGAGGTCTACAAGATATTCATAAAAGAGTATTAAGATACTAGAAAAGCACATCATGTGTGCATGATTATGCTTGTATGAGACTTCCAGTTTATATTTGTCTGTGTCTCTTCCTCTTCAGGAAAGCTGGGTAAGTCAGATTAACATTACTTGATGCCACAAGCAATTAAAATCATCATCTAACTTATATACCGCTCTCTGCTTCTCTACTATCAAAATTAATTCCCACTGCAGTTGTGAGTTGGATTGACTTGTCTGTTTCCAATGGGAAGACAAGATGCTTACCAAGCATGTGTTTAAGTTTACTTAGAAGTGATAAAAATATGAGACATTTTGGTAAGAGGGCAATGAAAATAAATATTTTATTCAAAATATATAATATAAATATCTATATCTCACAGTATTCGTCTTTCTGAGAAATACTTTGGACAATAGGAGTTTTTGCATAAGAATTTAAGTTTAAATATGCGTGCTCATGTGGGCGCACACACACACACACACACACACACACACACTCACACACATATACCCTCATATGCAGGTCATAAAGGTAGTAAAGGGGGCTATGAAAGAGGTGAAAAGATCTATAAATAATAATAATTTTTTTAATAAAAGAGTATATAACTCCTTTCCTACTTCAAAATCCTCATGAAATGAAGTTTCAATACAAAAAATCCACATGAAAAAGGCAAAGGTGTCACAAACATAGCACTGTAAACTCGATGTGTTTATTCTGCTGTGATTTGCTGTGTCTACAGAGGTCAGAATAGGACATCAGATCCCCTGCAACTGGATCGATAGACAATTGTGAGTTACCATGTGGGTGCTGGGAGTTGAACTTGGGTTCTCTAGGAGAACATCCATTTCTCTTAATCACTGAGTCATCTTTCCAGCATCTCTTAATTATTTTTTTAAATTACCATGCATGCATTGTAAATCAGTATATTGTGTAGTTTTGCTTCAATTTAACATTTTATTAAGGGTCATAGCTCTTCTGAACTTGGCCTTTGTGATTCCCCTGCTATGAGGCTGTACTGTGCTTTTGCACTGAGAACAGAAGTATTGCCTACTCTAACCCTGCAGTTTCTTCAGCACTGCACAGATCTCTAAACTGAGAAAGCCATTGCTGGCTGAGTCCTGCAGTTCTTGAAGGTGTCTGCTTTTGATGGAGCAGCTGCATTACATTTGCACTTCTGGGATTCTACTATCAGCAACAATCCCTGAGGCTGGATGCCAAAAAGATAGCTGAAACCAGACCATCTATTTCAGAGGTCTCTCAAGTGTTTGAAGACAATCACTTTTATGGTGTCCAGTTCCTCCTTTTGTAACATGAAGTTAATTCTGCTAGGATTTGCTTGAAAAATCTGGGAGGACAAAAACAACTAACTTTTTGATTGTCAAGTCCAGAAATGTGTGTCTTACTCACTTTAAAAACATGTGTGGGTTCAAAATGTAGGAGGGTGTGAATGTTTCTCAGTCTATGGAAAAAGGTCGGTTCAGTTTCCCTTCTTGCAAGAATTTCAAGTCTTTCTTGGAGCCTTCTCCATTTTATTATTAACGTAGAGAAGTAGCAGTTCTCAGCCTTTTCCTAAAAGGAGGAGGGAGACATTTCATGGCACTACCCCATAAATCATTATTAAAAACTATTTTTATAAGGTAAATGTCAGACCATGCAACTCAGACCTATTGTGCATTTTTTATTTGTGTCTTCCTTCCTGAGAAAAGACTGCCTGTCTATTCAATCTACCATATTTAGCTTAGGTACCTGAACAAATGTTTTAGAGAAAATCAAAAAAACTTCAAAGACTGGGTAGGTATTGATTATCTGAGTGGTAGAGTTAAAGGCAGGTAGGATGAGGTCATTGTTTTCTATTTAGTGCAACTGAATTCCATAACACTGATTATTATGTATTGCTTCCTGTAAGTTGAAAAGCTATTTTGGGAAAAATGAAAGTCAAATAGAATTAGTGAAGATTTTTAACGGAGAAGCAGCCAATCTTCCAATGGACTAAGGGGCTTCTAATTCTAAGGGGCTGTTTCCAGAGCACCCGTCTATCTACTGACATCATTGTTATCTAAGGGACCATTGACGTGCTTTCAAATTTTTATCACATAACTCAAAAGCAGGAAGCCCTTTGTATTTTATTCAAGGTTAAAAAACAATTACTACTGAATGAGCAAAGCATTTCATTATAAACGGAGATCCTAAAATACTTTCAGAGAAAGCAAAATCAGTATTATCTAATTAATGCTGAAAAACTAAATTTGTTCATTGTTGATGTCTGTTTTACATCTGTCTATACACCGTATACAGCCTACACAGTGACAAATTTATGAATAATATTTAATTAAATGTAAATAAAACATGTTTTTGACTTTAGACAATAAAATGAAAACATTTAAGTGTGTATGGCTTGATTGATGAAAAAGTTTTATTATGTGCTTAAAGATTGAAATTAGATGATGTTTCCCATATATTTAAACTTCAGTTTTTTCTTTCATCTTTACATACTATGAAAATAAAATCTATGTAGCATAGTTTAGTATAAATGTACTTAGTTTTTTACCATCAACACTAGTAAATGGTGTAGGAGAGGGTATATTTTGTTTCTTACTTTTCTGAAAACCAATGCATTGTCCAAACATATTCCTCATGGGGATGTTAAAGGGTTGGTGTAAAGCAAAGGAACAAAAATCTTAGCAGATCCTACTGACTGATATACTTTTGTGCAGTCTACTTAGAGTGGAGAAATCTTCCTTCCCCAACCCCACAATGGGCAAAGAGACATCCTATTGATTGTGATGTTCTTATACCAATCAGGGGCAAAGCAGTTTGAAGTCCTTTGTTCATTCTAGCTTAATGCCTTACTTGGTGGTCAAAGTTATTCTTTTCCTATATATAAAAATCAAATCAAATCAAACTCAGGCAGCGCATCACAGGAGGAGGAAGGCAGACCATGTTCCATGTTCTGCCACACCACAGTGTGGATGGCAAAAGGTGCCCATAGACCTGCCGTCTGCCTGACAGCACAGGTGGGCCATAGACACACAGAGCCCCGCCACTCCCAGACTGCCCTGTCACTCACAGACCTGCCCTTGTTCGGGTGTACAGCACAAGGGACTTGTAGACAGCTGCTTGCTGCCACACTACACAATCTTGACAGAGGATGTCACCCAAGGCCTCCCCAGCCTTATGGCCAACCTACAGCTGAAACCACTGTTATTTTGTGATGGGCAGATGAGAGAAAGAGGAGTAGAACAACGTGAGCGTTATGAAAGATGACTGGGGAACTCGAGGCTTGGAGAGGAGTATCTTGCTGTGAGTAACCAGTCCTTCCACCTGGGACTATGGTGAGGTCCCAGCTAGAATTGCTAAGGAGGACAATGTTTGGGTCCATGGCTACATTGTAGCAGGGGTGTATGTAGATAGATGTACAAGGCTCATAGTAGTTCTAGAGAACGTGGAGTTGTCTCTGCTGGGGGAGCCACTGGGGACTATCTGGATATCCAGAGTCTATACAGACCTTAATCGATCCCTCACTGGCTGGGGTGCTCGGGCCGGGTGCACACATCTCATCTGCAGCAGCACTTGCCAGAGCAGGCCGTGAACCTCGCCCAGGCAGCATAGTGGAGCTGGTCCTGATGGAAAAGGTATGAGAGCAGGTGAGCTGCTCATAGGATGCAGCACATGAGAGAATGGGCTGCTCAGGAAGGGTGGGTGGTTATGAGAATGGGACAGCTGACCTGCTTCCTGCTAATGGTGGCATTGGGTGTCCTAGCTGGAGCGGTGCTGGAGAACACTATCTGCTGGTGAGGATAAGGGAGAACTGGCGCAGTGACAGCTCAGCTGCCACCCAGGCCCAGATTCAGGGCTCTGAATTGGTCCACCCCGACATCAGTATCATCTGTGGATGTGTGAAAGCACCAGTCTTGCTGATCCAAAGCTGCGGGATCTCCATGACCCAAGGGGATAACCAGGAGGAGTCCCACTGAGGATACCATACTGATGGTGTCCCAGAAGCCAGAGACCTTGAACCAGACAAATGACTCCTTGTAATAAACATTTGCAAGTGAAGATGTGTGGACAGAGGGATATACCACGGAACACAAGGTGACATACTTCAGCTTCAACAACGAGATGCTTTGCTATGCTCTGTGTGTATGTGTGTTGTTGTTTCGTGGGAGGTTGCAAGAGTAAAGGGCAGATATAAGGAAACAGGGAGGTGAGTGGAACTGTGGTGCATGACATGAAACTCGAAAAGAAACAATAAAAAGTTTTTTTTTTTTTAAGTGAGGTTATTGGCAAAAGTACTCAGACTATCTGCCACTCAGGAGACACTATCTAAGAAGAAATATAAAATGCCAACTTGTGGACTGAACACGTTGAGGGGTAGGAAGAGTTGTAGAGCTGCCTACTATGTGATATGGTTTAGCCTTCTCTGCTATAAAATTCAAATGAAAAATTTGATGCTAAGGCAACATAAAACTCTAAGAATTCAAAGATCAAGGCCACGTGTCACATCTGCAAAGCCTCACCCCATTTTCTTGTTATTACTGCCTTGTGTCAGTTGTCTCCAACTCTGGTGACAATTTTTTTATTCCATTCTATGCTCGAAACTCCTAAGAGAGTTCTTAGAGTAAATACCTACCTAATAAATATTTATCAAGTTCAAAGAATGAATTAAAAATTATATGCTAGTTTTAGCTGAATAAACTAGAAAGGTTCATGACTCAGTCACAGTTTACTTTGCAGGGGAAAATGGTGATCATTCTGAATTCCACTTCCTTCCAAGGTCTATTGCAACAGTTAATTGCAAGGCAAAAGCATTCAGTGGCTTGAATCCAGGCAGTGGAATTTTATGCAAAGCTGCCGACAAAATTCTGACTTTCCGAAAAACTATGACTTTAATTGTTTCATTTTGAAATTTTTTGCCTATATTCTCTAAAATAAAATGACATTTACTTAAAATATAAAGATAAAGATTAAATATGTTGGGCTGGGTATATAGGTCAGAGGTTAAGAGCACTGGATGATCTTCCAGAGGTCCTGAGTTCAATTTCCAGGAACCACATGGTGGCTGGGAACCATATATAATGAGATCTGGTACCTCCTTCTGGCAGACAGACATACATGCAGGCAGAACTTGGTATACATAACGAATAAATATTTTTAAAAAGAATAAATATGGTTTTCTCTAATAAAATCATTTTATAAAATAATGTCAACGTTTTTCTCTATTTAAGTACTTTCAGAGCTTCCTTATTTTCTGAATGTCCATTATTTTTAAGTATGGGGAGGCTATTTTCATTTAAGTGAGGGCTGTATTTACTTCTGAAGTGCTGAAATCAGTCTGGTCTTACCCTGAGATTTGGCTGCCCTGGCCTCTGAGCCTCAGTCATCCAAATAACTGTGAAGGTTCTAGCAGGTTGCCAAATACGTGGACTGGGCAGCTGTTTATTGCTCCAGGTCGAGCCTGCAGCTTCATAGCTTCTTTAATTGACTAGTCTTCTCCAAGCTTCCATTTTTTTTCCAGAGCAGAGAGGTGTCTCTTGCTCCTGTGGATATTCTGTGTGCAGTGAGAAAGCTGTCACCTTAACAGGTCCTGCAGCACATTCTGCCACCTAGTGTTACCAGGACACCAATAAACTACCAGTGTACCCTCCCTCAGCGCTGGGAAGTTGCCATTCCGGCTTTCTGGAGTCTGTGAGCACCCAATGGCTTCTAGTGCATTGAATTATGTTAAGGCAGCCTATCCATCTCTCCCCAGCAGACCTTCCATTTACCCACAGTTGGCCTACTAGGGCATATACATACATATGCATGCATACATATACATATATGTATACATATATATATATTATATATATATATATATATAATGTATCTTAAGAATAAAGAATATGCAGAAAGAGTTTCTCAGAAAGATCATGGTGTACAGAATGACAGAAAACAAATGTAAATATAACAAAAAAAATTTTAAACAACAAATCTTTCTTCACTCTGAAATTATGGAATGGTACTAAAACTAATCTGATGGTCGAGTGAACCAGAAAGAAAACCTCTGGAGATGAGGTTCTTTTCCATTCCTGAGCAAAATGTGTTGCCTAAAACTAACTGAATACCTTCAAGCAAACTCCGGAGACATAAACTAGTATGAAGAAATGTGCGACTATGTCAGACCTTGTGACCAATGTGTTTTTATTCCCATCTTTGAACTTGATGCTTCATAATGATGTGAGAATAAAAGATTTTTCTGATAACACAGAGAACTTTCTCTGAGGAAGAATAAAAAAAGAGGCAGGGCTGGACTCCAGAAAATATGGGAGTGGTCTACAGTCTATAAGGAGTCATTATGAAAGTCAAGGACTAGCAAAATAGCATTAGAACACAGGCCAATGGTACATTAAACACTCCCCCCCAATTTTAAAATTTTATTACATTTATTTATTTACATTTATTTATTACATAATTTATTTCATTATGGTGTTTTCATACAAGTAGTTAATGTGCTTGGAGAAAATTCCCCTGTCTACCCTCCAGTACTTCCCTTTATCACCCCTCATCCCATGTGTCTCTTTTGTTTTGAGAATTCATTTTTACTTTCCTGTCTTCTGTAAATTCATGATTTTATGTATCCATAAAAAAGTCTAAAAATCAAAGAACACATGCATATTTCTCTTTTGAGATTTTAATTCATTTAATCTGATTATCTCGAATGCAGCCATTTTTATACTGAAAATATTTTTAATACAGAATATTCTAATCATGGGTCCCCTCCCTCATCTTCTCCCACAACCTCCCTAATGCTTCTAGCTTCAATCTGGAAAGCATTTGCATGTGCTGATGGTTTGAAATATTTTTTTTTACTTTTTTCTTTACCAAATATAGTGTTTTAGGTCATTTTTGACTTGATTTTCTTACAATTTGAAGGATACAAATCTAGTTTGATGAGTCTACCTTTGTTTTCCAACACTGCTTATTGTTAATGTATTCTATTTCTCTGGTCTTCATGTCTGCTTTGTTGCCAGAATAATGATGTTTTTGTTATAGCGTCTCTGTAGGATAACTTAAATCAGGTATGTTGATACTTAGAAAATTATTATGTTTGCTCAGGATTAATTTAGCTCTCTGAGATTCTTTGTGCATTCATATATGTTTTAGTATTATTTCTACTATTTCTGTAAAGAATGGCATTTAAATTTTATGGAGATTTCACTGGATGACTTAATAAACTTAGGACATTTTATAAGTTAAATACTCCAATTTATGAAGGTGGGAAGTCTTTTCAACTTGTAATACCACTGACTTCTTTATTTCATGCTTTAAAGTTTACATTAGAGGTCTCTTACCTCCTACATTTTTCCCATTGTTTTACTTTATGTTTTGGGGGTTATTAAAAATGAGATTTCCACACTGGTTTATTCCTCATTATGTTCCTTATTAATATATGCATAGGCTGTTGATTTTAACTTTGAAATCTGCCACTTTATGGAAGTGTTTGTCTGCACTAAGTGTTTTCTGGTAAAAAAATCTTAAGGTCTTTTATGGATAAAAACGTATCTACAAATAGGAATACTTTGACTTCTTCCCTTCCTCTTTGTACTTATTTTATTTCCTTCTTTTGTTTTTATTGCTCTAAGAAATATTTCAGCCACTATAATGAGTAACAACAGGGGGACTGGACATCCTTGTGTTACTTCTGATTTTGTATAATTATGGCCATAGTTTGTCATGGATACCATTTATTATGTCATATTGTTTCCTTTTGTCTCAGTTTCTTCAGTTTTTGTCATGAAAGTCTATGAATTTTGTCAAAGCCCTTTCTGATTCTGTTCCAGTGACCATGCGGTTTCTGTCTTTGAGTTCATTTAATGATTGAATTAGCTGATTTGTATGTATTGAACCATCCTAGAGTTTTGTGAATGAAGCCATGTTCATCACAGTGAATAATTTTTTGAAATGCATTAAATCTTTCTATAATGTTTTATGGTATATTTTGGAACCATTTCATCAGCAGATAAGGTTATAATTGTTCTGTGTGTCTGAAATTAATGCAATGATAATAATGGATCCACACAAAACTCAGGCAGTATTATTTGAGTTTTTATTTTATAAAATAATTTTGGAAGGAATGTTGTTGATTCTTCTCTAAAGTTCTGTTAGAATTCAGCAGTGAATCACTCTGGGCCTAGATTATTTTCAATTGGTGTTTTTTTTTTATTAGAACTCCAGTTTCATTATAAGAATTTAATTTATCTCATCAGAATTTGATTTGAGTGGGTCATATGAAGGAAGAAATTAATCCTTCATTTTAGTGTAATAAAATAAAAATGTATCCTATTGATTTTTTGATTTCATCATCATTTGTTGTAATATGACCTTCATCTTCAATTTTTTTCTTTCTTTTTTTTCTTTTTTGTTTTTCTTCGTTTTATTGATTTGGATGAGTTTACCATTCTTGTTTACATTAAAAAATGAACTGTTTTATTAATATTTTTCATTTTGATTTCTTTACTTTCTGACCTGTTATTGATTATTTTTTATGTGATGATTTAGAAATTGGCTTGTATTTGAAGGCACTAAGATATACTATTAAGCTATTTATTTGCTTGTGTATGATTTTATAAATTAGGTACATGTTAGTATGAATATATATATTGATGCTGCCTTCATTCCACCTTAAAATTGCTTTCATTTTGTCCCATTGGTTTTGGTATACTATCTTTTATATTTTTTATTTATTTATTTATTCATTTATTTATTTATTTATTTATTAACAACTTTATTTTAAAAAACAAAGATAAATGTACAGATTTTAAGCATTTTTTGCATAAAATTATGTAATACATTTTTGTCAGTACTTTCTTTCAGATTTTAAAATAATTTTTATATAAAACTATATGAATATTTTTTAGTCAGTACTTGATTTTTTTAAAGGTTTGATAGTAAGCATTGAAAACTTAATAGTTTCAATGAGAATAAAGTACATGTAAAACAAAATGTAACATGGAAATAGTCAAAGTATTCTTGTTGTGTAAAGATTTTTATGTTTTGTTTTGTTTTCTTTTCTTTATTTCTTGGACTTCATACAGTCTGTGAGTTGTTTCTGGGGCAGTGCAAGCCTCTGGGGTTAGCATCCCACTATCAGTGACTGCATAGTATGTCTGTTCTTTTGTGACTGGGTTATCTCACTCAGGATGATATTCTCTAGATGCTGCCATTTTCTTAAGAATTTGGTTAAATCATTGTTTCTGGTGACTGAGTAGTATTCCATTATGTAAATGTACCACAATTTTTGTATCCATTCATCTTCTGAAGGACATCTGGGTTCTTTCCAGCTTCTGGTTATTATAAATAGAGCTGCTATGAACATTGTGGTGCATATATATCTTTGTTGTGTACTAAGGTGTCTCTAGGGTATATGCCCAGAAGTGAAATAGCTGGGTCTTCAGGTAGTATTATGTCCAATTTTCTGATGTATCGACAGACTGATTTCCAGAGTGGTTGTATTAGTTTGCAACACCATCAACAGTGGAGAAGTGTTCCTCTTTCTCTGCAACCTCTCCAGCATCTGTTGTCATCTGAGTTTTGGATCTTGGCCAATCTGACTGGTATGAGGTAGAATCTCAGGGTTGTTTTGATTTGCATTTCCCTGATGGCTAAGGATGTGGAGCACTTCCTCAGATATTTCTCAGCCATTCGATATTCCTCAACTGAAAATGTTTTGTTTAGCTCTATACCCCATTTTTTAATAGGGTTATTTGATTCTCTGGTGTCTAGCTTTTTGAGTTCTTTGTATACCTTAGATATTAGGCCTCTATCTGATGTGGAGTTGGTAAAGATCTTTTCCCATACTGTTGGCTGCCTTTTTGCTTTCTTGACAATGTCCTTAGCCTTACAGAAACTTTGCAATCTCATTAAGTCCCATTTGTTAATCTTTGACCTTAGAGCTTGAGCCATTGTTGTTTTGTTCAGGAAATTTTCTCCTGTGCCTATGTGTTCTAAGGTTTTCCCTACTTTCTCAACTAATAGTTTCAGTGTATCTGGTTTAATGTGGAGATCTTTGATCCACTTACACTTAAGCTTTGCACAAGGAGATAAGAAAGGGTCTATTTTCATTCTTTTGCATGTTGAGTGCCAGTTGGACCAGCACCATTTGTTGAATAGGCTGTTCTTTTTCCATTGAATGTTTACTGCTCCTTTGTCAAAAATCAGGTGACCATATACATGAGGGCTCATTTCTGGATCTTCTATTCTATTCCATTGATCCACATGCCTATTTTTGTACCAGTACCATGCATTTTTCAGCACAATTGCCTTGTAATATAGCTTGAGGTCAGGAATAGTGATTCCCGCAGATGTTTTCTTGTTGTTGAGAATGGATTTTGCTATTCTAGGTCTTTTGTTGTTCCATATGAAATTGCACATTGATCTTTCCAATTCCATGAAGAACTGGGTTGGAATTTTGATTGGAATTGTGTTTAATCTGTAGATTGCTTTTGGTAGGATGGCCATTTTTTAATTGTCGATCTTTCCAATCCATGAGCATGGGAGATCATTCCATTTTTTGAGATCCTCCTCAATTTCCTTCTTTAGAGGTTTGAAGTTCTTGTCATACAGCTCCTTCACTGGCTTAGTTAGAGTCCCACCAAAGTACTTCATAGTTTTTGTAACAATTGTGAAGGGTACCTTTTCTCTAATTTCTTTCTCTACATGTTTTTCCTTTGAGTATAGGAAGGCTACTGATTTGTTTGAGTTAATTTTGTATTCAGCCACTTTGCTGAACTTGTTTATCAGCTGTAGGAGTTGTCTGGTGGAATTTGTGGGTTCACTTAAGTACAATATCATGTCATCTGCAAATAGTGATGTTTTTAATTATTCCTTTCCAATTTGTATCTCTTTGATTTCTTTTTGCTCTATAATTGCTCAGGCCAAGTCTTCCAGTACTATGTTGAAGAGGTAGGGGGACAGTGGGCAGCCATGTCAAGTCCCTGATTTTAGAGGGATTGTGTCAAGTTTCCCACCATTAAGATTGATGTTGGCTGTTGGTTTGCTGTATATTGCTTTTATTATGTTAAAGTATGGACCTTGGATTCCTGTTCTTTTAAGGACTTTTAACATGAAGGGGTGTTGAATTTTGTCAAATGCTTTCTCAGCATCTAGTGAGATGACCATGTGATTTTGTTCTTTGAGATTGTTTATGTGGTGAATTACATTGATGGATTTCCTTATATTAAATCATCCCTGCATCCCAGGGATGAAGCCTACTTTGTCATGATGAATGATCCTTTTCATCTGCTCTTGGATTCATTTTGCAAGGGTTTGGTTGAGTATTTTTGCATCAATGTTCATAAGTGCGATTGGTCTGAAGTTCTCTTTCCTTGTACAGTCTTTGTGTGGTTTAGGTACCAGGGTTATTGTAGACTCAAAAATGAGTTGAGTAGTATTCCACCTGATTCTATCTTTTAAAATTTTTGGAGAGTTTTGGTGTTATATACGCAATAAATGTCTGATATAATTCTGTACTGAACCCGTCTATACCTGGGCTTTTTTTGGTTGGGAGGCTTTTTATGACTGCTTCAATTTTTAAGGTGTTATTGGGTTATTTAGATGGTTTACTTGGTCCTGGTTTAACTTTAGGATCTTGTATCTGTCTAGGAATTTGTCCATTTCCTCCAGATTTTCCAATTTTGTTGAGTATAAGTTTTTGTAGTAGGATCTGATGACTTCTTGAATTTCCTCAGTTTCAATTGTTATGTCTCCACTTTCCTTTCTGATTTTGTTAATTTGTATACTCTCTCTTTGCCATCTAGTTAGTCTGGCTAGGGGTTTATCAATCTTGTTGATTTTCTCAAAGATCCAACTCTTGGTTTTGTTGATTTTTTCAATGCTTCTTTTTGTTTCTATTTGGTATATCTCTGCCCTAATTTTGATTATTTTTTGCTGTCTACTCTTCTTTGGTATCTGCTTCCTTTTGTTCTAGGGCTTTTAGCTGTGCTGTCAGGTTGCTGCTGTAAGCTCTCTTCAGTTTCTTTTTGGAAGCACTTAGGGCTATGAATTTTTCTCTCAGAACTGCTTTCATTGTGTCCCATAGGTTTAGGTATGTTTTGTTTTCGTTTTTGTTGAATTCTAGAAAATCCTTAATTTCTTTCTGTATTTCTTCTTTGACCCTGCTATCGTTTAAGAGAGTGTTGTTTAGCTTCCATGTGTATGTGGGCTCTTTGTTGTCTTTATTGTTGTTAAAGACCAGCCATAGACCATGGTGATCTGAAAGGAAGCATTGGAGTATTTCAATCTTCTTATATTGATTGAGGCTCTTTCTGTGTCCAATTATGTGGTCAGTTTTCGAGAAGGGTACATGGGATGGTGAGAAGAAGGTGTATTCTTTTACTTTAGGATGATATGTTCTGTAGATATCTATTAATTCCAGTTTGTTCAAAGTCTCTTCTAGTTTTACAGTGTCCTTGTTCAGTTTCTGTTTCCATGATCTGTCCATTGGTTAGAGTGGGGTATTAAAGTCTCCCACTATTATTGTGTGGGGTGAAATGTATTTTTTGTGCTTTAGTAGGGTTTCTTTTATGAATGTGGGTGCTTTTTTATTTGGAGCATATATGTTAAGGATTGAGAGTTCCTCCTGACAGATTTCCCCTGTAGTGAGTAAAAAGTGTCCTTCCTTATCTTTTTTGATAACTTTGGTTGGAAATTTACTGTATTTGAAATCCAGCTTGCTTCTTGGGGCTGTTTGCTAGGAGGTTTTTTGCCCACTCTTTTACTCTGAGATAATGTCTGTCTTTGTCTCTGAGATGAGTTTCCTGTATGCAAAAAAAAAAAAAAAAAAAAAAAAAAAATGCTGGATTTTGTTTATGTATCCAGTCTGATAGCCTATGTCTCTTTATTTGGGAGTTGAGTCCATTTATGTTAATAGATATCAAGGAATAGTTTTTTCTGTTTTCTGCTATTATTGCTTTTGTGGGTTCAGTTGTGTCTGTGTCTTTTTCTTCTTTTGGTTCTCCTTCCTTACTGTTTTTAGTATTCTTTCCTTGCTTTGGGCACTTGATGATTTTACTATTATGTGTCGGGAGGTATTTCCTTTCTGGTCCAACCTATTTGGAGTTCTGAAGGTTTCATTTATGCTCGTGGTCATCTAATTCTTGAGGGTAGGGAAGTTTTCTTCTACGATTTTGTTGAAGATATTTACTGTGCCTCTTAGTTGATAGTCTTCTCCCTCTTCTATTCCTATTATTTTTAGGTTCGGTCTTCTCATTGTGTCCTGGATTTCCTGGACATTTTGGGTTAGGAGATTTTTGTGTTTTGTATCTTCTCTGGCTGTTTTGTCTATGTTTACAATGTTGTCTTCTGGCCCCGAGATTCTGTCTTCTATCTCTTGTAATCTATTGGAAATGCTTCATTTGTGACTCCTGATTTCTTTTTTAGGTGTTCAATCTCTAGGGTTATCTCTTTTAGTGTTTTCTTTATTGTGTCAATTTCTATTTTAAATTCCCTCTTCCATTCCTTCATCTCTTTGGTTCTGTTTTCTTGTAGTTCTTTGATTGTTTTTCTTGTTTCCTCTTTAAAAGATTCTGAGTCTTTTTGCTTTTCCTCCTGTTCTTGTTTAAGGATCTCTATCAGCATCTTGAGGTATGATTTCAGGTCTGTGTCTTCTTTTTCTGGAGTGTTTGGAATTCCAATGTTTGCTGTTATGGGAGAGCTGGTTTCTGGTGTTGCCAGGTTTTCTTGGTTTTCTTGGGATATACTCTTTTGCTTTCTTCTTGCCATTTTGTTGTCAGTGATATGTTCTCGCCTTTCCCTTGTATCTGGTCTGTGTTCCTGGATCTCCACTGGTCCAGGTGGCAGATGGGCTGAGCCCTGTTCTATGCCTCAGAGTCGCTGGGTGGGAACAGAAGTTCCAAAGTTCTTTTCCTGGTCCCTGGATCAGGCAGGTAGGAATGTGCGCTTTCCCTTCACTCTCCGCAGAGATCTCTCTGCTCCCTGGCTGCCTAGATCTCCTACTCCAAAGTTTTTCAACCTTTAGGAGCTGCTGGTCCGAGTGGCAGATGGGCCAGGCTCTGTTCTGCGCCCTGAAGTCTCCGCCAGGTGGGAACAGAAGTTCCGAAGTTCTATTCCTGGTCCCTAGATCAGGCAGGTCGGAGTGTGCGTTTTCCGTGCGCACTCAGCAGAGATCTCTCTGTTCCCTGGCTGCCTAGATTTCCTACTCACCAGTTTTTTTAACCTTTAGGAGCTGCTGGTCCGAGTGGCAGATGGGCCAAGCTCTGTTCTGCTCCCTGAAGTAACCGCCGGGTGGGAACAGAAGTTCCAAAGTTCTGTTGCTTGTCCCTAGATCAGGCAGGTCGGAGGGTGCACTTTCAGTGCGCACTCCGCAGAGATCTCTCTGCTCCCTGGCTGCCTAGATCTCCTACTCACCCTTATATTGTTATTTAAGTATTGCAATACTTAAGGTTTTTTTTTAAATTTCATCAATGAATCATTCATTATTCATTAGTGTGTTGCTCATATATGAGTTCATATATGTCAAGCAGTATCTTTAGCTGTTGATTTCTAGTTTTATTTGATTAAAGTTAGTTAATATACTAGGAATGATTTCAATTTATTTGCATTTGTAACACGTTTTTGTGCTGTAATGTATTATTTTCACTAATGCAGAGAGATTTTCCTGTGCTATTGAGAATAATGTAGATCCTTTCAGTGCTTGCATGGTACATTTGTACATATGTATTCATACTTATTGTCCATAGATTCATATACACATACATTCTGCACATTGATCTTAAATAACATATCCAGTTATCCTAGGCAACAGAAATGTAGTGATATGAGTGGAGTATTAAAATTAGCTATTATGTTGGGGATAATTTGGACTTGTGCATCTGATAGAGATTGTTTTATAAAATTGTTTACACCAGTGTTTAGTGCACACAGTTTAGAATTGTAAATCTTGTAAGGTTGTTTTCATTATCTGTATGAAATGAGCTTCTTTATTTCTAATTTAAAGAGTATTTTTCCTTTAATTTTTGGGGTGTGTGTGTGCACGTGTGTGTGTCTGGTATGTTCTGAAGTACAGGTAAAGGATTGGGGGAAACTTGCAGAAGACTGCTCTCTCCTTCAAACATATTGGTTTTAGGGATCAAACTTGGGTTGTCAGTCTTGACAAAGGTGCTTTTACTTCTTGATTTATCCAAGATTTAACTTTCTTGTGCGTGTGAATGAGTGGTGTATGTTTACATGGGAGTACAGGTATGTATGTGGAACTCAGGAGAATATCAGAAGTCTCATTCTATTACATTCTTCATTATTAACTTGAGATTGTGTCTCTCAGTAAACTGGGAGATACTTACAATGTCAGCAAAAAAGCCTAGTAATAGTGTTTCCTCCTCAGAGCAGGCTACAGGGAAAAACACAATTCATGGACTCTGAGGATTTGTGTTCAGTTCTAAGTCCTCTTATAGAATGGATTCCACCGAACCATCTTCCCAGCCCCCTTCCTTATTTCTTCACTTAATCTGCCTTCATTTTTTTAAATTTGTTGTGTATTCATAAATCTGTGTTATGTAAAAGTATTTGATGGTGTTATGCACAGGTTCACAAGAAATATGTATATACTTTGGGGGAAGGACTGGGGTTGATAACAGATATTTTCTTTAAAACCTTTATATCTTATTTTGAGACAAGGTCTTTCATTGACTCTGGACGTCTTTAGTTTGGTTATGTTGGCTGGCGGGTAGGCTCCAGCACTCTGCTCATGCGCTTCCGACTTCACAGATCTGCTTACCAGCTCATGTGCACCAGGGTTCCAGGATATGCAGCCATACCCACTTGTTTACATATGTTCTGGGTTCAGAACATGGGACATCATGCTTGTACAGCAGTCCCTTTACTGAGCATGTTCTGGGATCAGAACATGGGACATCATGCTTGTACAGCAGTCCCTTTACTGAGCATGTTCTGGGTTCAGAACATGGGACATCATGCTTGTACAGCAGTCCCTTTACTGAGCATGTTCTGGGATCAGAACATGGGACATCATGCTTGTACAGCAGTCCCTTTACTGAGCATGTTCTGGGATCAGAACATGGGACATCATGCTTGTACAGCAGTCCCTTTACTGAGCATGTTCTGGGTTCAGAACATGGGACATCATGCTTGTACAGCAGTCCCTTTACTGAGCATGTTCTGGGATCAGAACATGGGACATCATGCTTGTACAGCAGTCTCTTTACTGAGCATGTTCTGGGATCAGAACATGGGACATCGTGCTTGTACAGCAGTCCCTTTACTGAGCATGTTCTGGGATCAGAACATGGGACATCATGCTTGTACAGCAGTCCCTTTACTGAGCATGTTCTGGGATCAGAACATGGGACATCATGCTTGTACAGCAGTCTCTTTACTGAGCATGTTCTGGGATCAGAACATGGGACATCGTGCTTGTACAGCAGTCCCTTTACTGAGCATGTTCTGGGATCAGAACATGGGACATCATGCTTGTACAGCAGTCCCTTTACTGAGCATGTTCTGGGATCAGAACATGGGACATCATGCTTGTACAGCAGTCTCTTTACTGAGCATGTTCTGGGATCAGAACATGGGACATCATGCTTGTACAGCAGTCCCTTTACTGAGCATGTTCTGGGATCAGAACATGGGACATCATGCTTGTACAGCAGTCTCTTTACTGAGCATGTTCTGGGATCAGAACATGGGACATCATGCTTGTACAGCAGTCCCCTTACTGACTGATTCATCTTCTCAGCACTCATACCTTCATTGGAATGTTTGGTCTTAGTCTGTTTGCTCAGATAGCAGAACGTTCTAGTTTCATTTGCTTGTAATACCTTTTCCATCCTTTCCTTCTAAGACTGCACTCATTTGTGGTGGTAAAGACCATTATTTGAGGCAACATGCAGGCGGATCCCATTTTAAATTTTATCTATTAGGCTATGAACTCAGTCTGTTAATATTCAGCTTTAATGGAAAGGAGGGTATTGTTTTCTATTACTGTGTAGCTTTTAAAATAGCTGGCATCTTCCTATTTCCAGAGCTTCAGTCCTTTTCTAATACAGATTATGATTCCTTCTGTTATGATTGGTTTGTTCATTTTCCTCTTAACTTTGAAGAATTCGTCCAAGTGTCATATGTAGTATGTGTTTAGTGTCACTGATTCTTCCCGTTTGATTTTATCATGTAGACTTCTTTTCCCCTTGACTATTGCATATGGTTTTATCTGTGTCATAGTCTGGTCTTTCAACTATAGTCCTGCAGCACTAATAATATACTATTCCATGGTCTCCTGGTTTTGCTTTTTATTGAGAAATCTTCTATAATTCTGAGAGGGTTGCCTATAAATGTGACCTGGCACTTTTCTTTTGTCTCTCCCAATACATTTTATTGTTATTTATATTTAGTGCCTTAATTGCAATTTTATATAGGGTGGTTCTTTTCTCTTGGGTCTAGAAGTTTTCTACTATTATGTGTGTGTGTGTGTGTGTGTGTGTGTGTGTGTGTGTGTGTATGTGTGTGTGCATGTGTGTGTGTTTGTGTTTGAAATACACTGTTGATGCCTTTAACTCATAGTGTTTTTTTTCCTTCTACCAACTCCATGATTCATAACTCTGTTTATGTTTTAAAGTATTAATATGTTCTGTTTACATTCTTTTTCTTCCATTTCTTTCTCTTCTCCTCTTCCTCCTCCTCCTCCTCCTCCTCCTCCTCCTCCTCCTCCTTCTTGTCTAATGAGATAGACCATCTGTGTTTCTGGACTTATGACTTCCCTCTGCTACATTCACAGGTAGCAAGGTAGCACCGCTTTAATTATTTTCCCGGGCTTATGTTTCCTCTTTACAATTCCGAAATGCTCTATATATCTCTGAATTCAAGAGATTATCCAAAAAATCTTTCCAGTTTGAGTTTCATGGACTTAACTACATCTGAAAATCCATCTTAGGTTATATATTTGATAGAAGTGGAATGTAGATATCTTTGGGTGGATGAGCATATTTAGGCCACCAAGGCCATTATTTCTCAATCATTTATTTTAGAAAGAACTCTAATAAATAAGACAAATGATAACAATTCTTCTGTATGTCAATATGTAAGTTCTTTTTTAAATTAAAAATTACAATTATGAATATTAACCTGCATCTATGTGTGTGTACCATATGCACAGCCGGTTCCCATAGAAGGCCAAAGAAGAGCCACTGGGACTAGCTGGAGGACTGGACTGCATGTGAGTACTGGGAATTGAATGCGGGTCCTCTACAAGAGCATCAAGTTATCTTAACCACTGATTCATCCCTACATCCCTGGAAAATCTTTTTAAATAGGTATCTTCTCTGTTTTTTAAATTTGCATTTATAAGATATTGTACCTTCTATCTGTTTTCCTGTTCAGATTTCTATTCTTTTGACATGTTCTTAAACATGTTAACAAACACAATAACATCTGATAAACTAGAGTGTAACCCTCAGTATTCTCTAATCATTTCTACTGTGATTGCTGGGCTCAGGTCTCTCTCTTCTTTTGAAAGGACAGTCGAATCATGGGATAATTATACTATAATCTTAAGTTTATTAAGAGAATTCATTTCTGTTACCATCACATGAATGCTCATGTGAGTAAATGGATTTTAATCGTCAACTGGCAAAACCCATTCTCATCATGTACTCTGCTATACTTAAAAGATAATAAGAAGGGTACACATAATGCATTTTTTGTCTGTTACAATTGACATATTTACCCAGATGTTCCTATGACTCTTTGTCTTCAAGATGTAACCTTTCCAAAGCAGACATCTGATCCACTAGATTGAT
The DNA here is from genome assembly GCF_963924665.1 of Micromys minutus. Lineage (NCBI taxonomy): Eukaryota > Metazoa > Chordata > Mammalia > Rodentia > Muridae > Micromys > Micromys minutus. The sequence continues at coordinate 31,027,726 of NC_137963.1, forward strand.
TTTTCTTATGAGTGTCTGTCACAAATAATTTTATACATTGATTTGTATTTTCTTTCAGAATTGTATTTGTCTGTCAATTTTTAATTAGTGTTTTGATCTATTGGTTTTACTCCGATTACTTTAATTATTGGTGTGAGTTGTATATAAAACATTCTATCAGATAACTTTCATTTACTTGTTCTTTTTTTCCTATGTGTACTGAACCATTTTCTTTCAAAGACACTCACTGTCAAATTCTCCATCTTCAGCAGTTTTAATATTATGCTATTACTGAGCATAATTTACTTTTAGGCTTTGCGTTTATATTTTCTGCTCACTTATGCTATTTTTGACACATTCTAGAAACTTTTTAAAAACTGAAATCTGTATTTTTAAACCAGATTATTTTATTTCTTCTTACATAGAGCACATGGCTTAGATTCCTGTAGGTTACAGTTGGATAGATGCTCACATTTACTGACACTCTCTCTTTTGAGTTGTCACATGTAAGCTTTTTAAAAAATCAGTTATTTTACTTATTTACATCCCAAATGCTGCCTCTTCCCTGTTCTCTCTTGCAGATTTCTTCTTCCATACTCCATCACCTTCACCTCTGAGAGGGTGCTCCCCTAGAGGGAATCTGCCCACCCTGGGACATCAAGTTTCTACAGGATTAGGCACATCATCTCTAACTGACGTCAGACAAGACAGCATACCACTATATATGTGCTGGGGCCACTGCTCAGCCCAGCCTGTGTATGCCCTTTGGTTGGTGGCTCAGTCTCTGGGAGGATCCAGGGGTCCAAGTTAGCAGACACTGTTGGTCTTCCTATGGACTTGTCATCCTCATTAATTTATTCACTCCCTCTCCTAACTCTTCCATAAGAGTCCCTGACTTCTTTCCAGTGTTTGGCCCTAAGTATCTGTAACTGTGTCACTCTGCTGTTGGTAGATCCTCTCAGAGAACAGTTTTTCTAGGCTCCTGTCTGTAAGGATAACAGTATCATTAATAGTGTCAGGGACTGGTGCTTGCCCAAAGGATGGGTCTCAAGTTGGGGCAGTTATTGGACAACCATTATTGGCTCCTATCTGTAAGCACAACATAGCATAGTAATAGTGTTAATCATTGTTGCCTGCCCATGGTGATGGATCTTAAATTGGAATGGTCACTGGTCAGCCATTCTTTCAGTCTCTGCTCCACTTTTGTCCCTGTGTTTCTTTTAGACAGGAACAATTTGGGCTGAAAGTTTTGTAGGAGTGTTGGTGTCTTCATCCCTCCAACTAGTGGTCATATCTGGCTACTGGAGGTGATCTCTTCAGATTCTACATCTGTACTGTTGAGCACTTAACCCATATTGAGTCTATAATCTCTTGGCACTATACTTGTGAACTTGTGTTGAGGCAGAATGGCACATGACTGAGCAACAACCTGGTGATGGTTGGGATGAAGCATGAAATATTATTTGTGCACCTAGCATGCCTTCGTGGATTAATTTCTTTCAGCTCAGTCTCATCTCCTAAATTCTTCTCACAGCTTAATTTCTCAACAAATCATTAACCAACAATGAATATATTGATGAAATCAAAGATGTTATTTTTCAGGTGCTTCTTTAGAGCTTTATTTGGGTGCAAGACAGCTGAATCTTTAGTGGTCATTATGTATTATGATTCAAACAATAATAACTGTTCAACTACAATAAGATTTGGTTTATCCCTGAGCAGAGATTAATAAAATACTAAAAGTCATATATTTACCAAATATTTTATGCTTATATCTTTAACATGCAAACTTCTATATTTTAAGTCTCTTTGTATGAAAGATGATATCAAAATACAATGTATTTGCATTGAAATATCTTCTAGTTTTATCTATAATCTTCACTGTAATTCATAGATAAAACATTATTTATGTGAAAATATGATTATGCTTTACTGGATATATCAACATTTATATAGAATTTATTTAAAAGTCAATTTCATCTTTATTCATATAGTTTTTTTTTCATTGTATATATAAAACAAATCTTTTATTTATTTGGCATCCATCAATCTTTCTCTTTTAGCATGCAACTGAAATAGAGAATGGATTCAGTTTGATTCATTATCTAAATAAAAATTATTGATCAAGATTTTAATTTTTTTGTATATATTGAATTTACTTTTTTGAAGACATTTGTCACAATGAAACTACACACAATTATTTAATAATAGTGAAAGTAAAATTATTCTCGTGTAAACATTTTTTTCTTTTAGACTATGTATTTTCAGTTAAGTTTATAGAAATTGCTTCAATACATTTATATCAATTTGTTCTTTGTGGGAACTTCAATGATTATTAAACAAACCAACATAGTGTCTATGAAATATACAGTGAGGGAACAGCAGCTCATAGAGGCTGAGCAACTGGTGGGTGGGAGACATGGGCTGCCGGGGAGCAGAGAGATCTCTGCAGAGTGCACAAGGAAAGTGCACCCCCTGCCTTGCCCTGCCCTGCCCTGCCTGAGCCAGCGACAAGGAACAGAACATTAAAACTTTTGTTCCCACCAGACTACTCTGAGGCATAGAACAGGGCTTGGCCCATCTGACACCTGGACCAGTGGAGATCCAGGAACACAGACCAGATACAAGGGAAAGGCGAGAACATATCACTGACAACAAAATGGCAAGAGGAAAGCGAAAGAGTATATCCCAAGGAAACCAAGACAATCTGGCAACACCAGAACCCAGCTCTCCCATAACAGCAAACATTGGAATTCCAAACACTCCAGAAAAAGAAGACACAGACCTGAAATCATACCTCAAGATGCTGATAAAGATACTTAAACAAGAAAGGGAGGAAAAGCAAAAAGATTCAGAAGCTTTAAAAGAAGAAACAAGAAAAACACTCAAAGAACTCAAAGAACTAGAGGAAAACAGAACCAAAGAAATAGAGGAATGGAAAAGGGAAATTAAAACGGAAATTGACAAATAAAGAAAACGCTAAAAGAGATAACCCTAGAGATTGAACACCAAAAAAAGAAATCAGGAGTCACAGAAGCAAGCATTTCCAATAGATTACAAGAGATCGAAGAGAGAATCTCGGGGCAGAAGACAACATTGTAAACATAGACAAAACAGCCAGAGAAGATACAAAAAACAAAAAGCTCTTAACCCAAAATGTCCAGGAAATCCAAGACACAAGGAGAAGACCAAACCTAAGGATAATAGGAAAAGAAGAGGGAGAAGAGGATCAACTAAGAGGCACAGTAAATATCGTCAACAAAATCGTAGAAGAAAACTTTCTTACCCTCAAGAATAAGATGACCACGAGCATAAAAGAAGCCTTCAGAACTCCAAATAGGTTGGAACAGAAAAGAAATACCTCCTGACACATAATAGTAAAAACATCAAGTGCCCAAAGCAAAGAAGGAATACTAAAAGCAGTAAAGGAAAAAGGTCAGGTAACATATAAAGGCAGACCAATCAGACTCACACCCGATTTCTCAACAGAGACAATGAAAGCTAGAAGAGCCTGGACAAACATCATGCACACCCAAAGAGAGCACAAGTGCCAGCCCAAGCTGCTATACCCAGCAAAACTATCAATCACCATCGATGGAGAGATGAAGATATTTCAAGACAAATCAAAATTTACACAGTATCTGACCAGAAACCCAGCACTACAACGAATTATAGGTGGAAAACCCAATACAATGAGGGAAAACACAGCTTAGTAAAATCAAGAAAACTCCTAAACAAGAAATCTAAAAGAAATAAAAAACACAGACACAACTCAACCCAAAAAAGCAATAATGGCAGGAAACAGAAACAACTATTCCTTGATATCTATTAACATAAATGATCTCAACTCCCCAATAAAGAGACATAGACTATCACACTGGATACATAAACGAAATACAGCCTTTTTCTGCATACAGGAAACTCATCTCAGAGACAGAGAAAGACACTATCTCAGAGTAAAAGGGTGGGAAAAATCTTCCAAGCAAACACCTACAAGAAGCAAGCTGGAGTGGCTATTCTAATATCGAATAAAGTAAATTTCCAACCAAAAGTTATTAAAAAAGATAAGAAAGGACATTTTTACTCACTACCGGGGAAATCTGTCAGGAGGAACTCTCAATCCTTAACATATATGCTCCAAATAAAAAAGCACCCACATTCATAAAAGAAACCCGACTAAAGCTCAAAAAATACATTTCACCCCACACAATACTAGTCGGAGACTTTAATACCCCTCTCTCACCAATGGACAGATCATGGAAACAGAAACTGAACAAGGACACAGCAAAACTAGCAGAGTCTTTGAACCAACTAGAATTAATAGATATATACAGAACATATTATCCTAAAGTAAAAGAATACACCTTCTTCTCACCACCCCATGGCACCTTCTCAAAAATTGACCACATAATTGGACACAGAACCAGCCTCCATCGATATAAGAAGATTGAAATACTCCCATGCATCCTCTCAGATCACCATGGTCTACGGCTGGTCTTTAACAACAACAAAGACAACAAAAAGCCCACATACACATGGAAACTAAACAACGCTCTATTAAATGATAGCAGGGTCAAAGAAGAAATAAAGAAAGAAATTAAGGATTTTCTAGAATTCAACGCAAACAAAAACTCAACATACCCAAACCTATGGCATGCAATGAAAGCAGTATTGAGACCAAAACTCATAGCCCTAAGTGCTTCCAAAAAGAAACTGGAGAGAGCTTACATCAGCAACCTGACAGCACAGCTATAAGCCCTAGAACAAAAGGAAGCAGATATACCCAAAAAGAGTAGACGGCAAGAAATAATCAAAATTAGGGCAGAAATAGACCAAATATAAACAAAAAGAACCATTGAAAAAATCAACAAAACAAAGAGTTGGTTCTTTGAGAAAATCAACAAGATTGATAAACCCCTAGCCAGACTAACTAGAGGGCAAAGAGAGATTATCCAAATTAACAAAATCAGAAAGGAAAGTGGCAACAAAACAACTGAAACTGAGGAAATTCAAGAAATCATCAGATCCTACTATAAAACTTGTACTCCACAAAATTGGAAAATCTGGAGGAAATGGACGAATTCCTAGACAGATACAAGGTCCCAAAGTTAAACCAGGACCAAGTAAACCATCTAAATAACCCTATAACACCTAAAGAAATAGAAGAAGTCATCAAAAGCCTCCCAACCAAAAAAAGCCCAGGTCCAGACAAGTTCAGTGCAGAATTTAATCAGACATTTATTAGGGATATAACACCTATACTCTCTAAACTATTTCAAAAGATAAAATCAGATGGAATATTACACAACTCATTTTTTGAGGCTACAACAACCCTCTTACCTAAACCACACAAAGACCCTACAAGAAAAGAGAACTTCACACCAATCTCACTTATGAACATTGATGCAAAAATACTCAACAAAGTCCTTGCAAACCGAATCCAAGAACACATCAAAACGATCATTCATCATCATTCATCTCTGTGATGCAGGGATGGTTTAACATAAGGAAATCCATCAACTTAATCCACCATATAAACAAACTCAAAGATCAAAATCACATGGTCATCTCACTAAATGCTGAGAAATCATTTGACAAAATCCAACACCATTTCATGTTAAAAGTCCTGGAAAAAACAGGAATCCAAGGTCTATACTTAAACATAATAAAAGCAATATACAGCAAACCAACAGCCAACATCAAACTTAATGGAGAAAAACTTGAAGCAATCCCACTAAAATCAGGACTCCATAAGGCTGCCCACTCTACCCCTACCTATTCAACCTAGTACTGGAAGTCCTGGCTGGAGCAATTAGACAGCAAAAGGAGATCAAAGGGATATAAATCAAAAAGGAAGAGATAAAAACATCACTCTTTGCGATGACAAGATAGTGTACTTGAGTGACCCCAAAAATTCCACCAGAGAACTCCTACAGCTGATAAACAAGTTCAGCAAAGTGGCTGGATACAAAATTAACTCAAACAAATCAGTAGCCTTCCTATACTCAAAGGACAGACATCTGGAGAAAGAAATTAGGGAAAAAGTACCCTTCACAATATTCACAAAAACTATGAAATACCTTGGTGTGACTCTAACTAAGCAAGTGAAGGACCTGTATGACAAGAACTTCAAACATCTAAAGAAAAAAATTGAGGAGGATCTCAGAAAATTGAAAGATCTTCCATGCTCATGGATTGGAAAAATCAACATCTTAAAAATGGCCATCCTACCAAAAGCAATCTACAGATTCAATGCAGTCCCCATCAAAATTCCTTTCCAGTTCTTCATGGAATTGGAAAGATCAATGTGCAATTTTATATGGGATAACAAAAGACCTAGAATAGCGAAATCCATCCTCAACAACAAAAAAATATCTGCGGGAATCACTATCCCTGACCTCAAGCTATATTACAAGGCAATTCTTCTGAAAACTGCATGGTACTGGTACAGAAATAGGCATGTGGATCAATGGAATAGAATAGAAGATCCAGAAATGAGCCCTCATGTATATAGTTACCTGATTTTTGACAAAGGAGGCATAAACATTCAATCAAAAAGGACAGCCTATTCAACAAATGGTGCTGGTCCAACTGGCACTCAGCATGCAAAAGAATGAAAATATTCCCTTTCTTATCTCCTTGTAGAAAGCTCAAGTGTAAGTGGATCAAAGATCTCCACATTAAACCAGATACACTGAAACAATTAGATGAGAAAGTAAGGAAAACCTTAGAACACATTGGCACAAGAGAACATTTCCTGAACAAAACAACAATGGCTTAAGCTCTAAGGTCAAAGATTAACAAATGGGACTTAATTAGATTGCAAAGTTTCTGTAAGGCTAAGGACATCGTCAAGAAAACAAATGGCAACCAACAGAATGGGAACAGATATTTACCAACACCACATCAGATAGAAGCCTAATATCCAAGCTGTACAAGGAACTCAAAAAGCTAGACACCAGAGAATCAAATAACCCTATTAAAAAATGGGGTACAGAGCTAAACAAAACGTTTTAAGTTGAGGAACACCAAATGGCCAAGAAACATCTGAGGAAGTGCTTCACATCCTTAGCCATCAGGGAAATGCAAATCAAAACAACCCTGAGATTCCACCTCACACCAGTCAGATTGGCCAAGCTCCAAAACTCAGATGACAACAGATGCTGGCGAGGCTGCGGAGAAAGAGGAACACTTCTCCACTGTTGGTGGGGTT